>NC_069118.1:56520402-58014181 GCF_025612915.1 Magallana angulata
AGTGAAATGTAGAAGTACCGGTATATATGGAAAATGTTTAAAAATCTTCTTTTCGAGAACTACAATGCATCAATTTGTCAGATAACTACGTAAGCACCCTCAAATAGTGTAGATTCGAAATTATAAAAGCCGTGACCTCAATCTAATACTGGGGCCCCAAGAGGTGTTCAAAGTTTAGCATAGAAATATAGAGGGAAAATGTTGAAAAATCTTTTTCTAGGGAACTATAATGCTTCAGCTTGTGAGATAACTACGCAAGCATCCTTAAATAATGCAGATTCCAAATAATTAAAACTTTAGCACTGGACTAATACTGTGGCCCCAAAAGGGGTTCAAAGTTTAACATAGAAAGATATATTGAAAATGTTTTTTAAATAGTTCTTCTCGAGAACTATAATGCTACAGTTTGTGAGATTACTATGCAAGGATCCTCAAATTGTGTAAACTCTAATGTAGTGGAACCAAGAGTTATCTTTCTTAATGTTCTGTACAGTCTGAGAGTTATTCCTCTTGAAGTGGAACTCTTCTACGTTCAGTTTTTCAGGTTGTGTACGTGCGGTCCCACTGCAGTGCTACACATTTTCATTCCTATGTTACTATTTATGTTGTTCAAGCCAACCATAAACCTCGGACCATTACTGGGTCCCCAGAAAGGGGTTCAATGTTTAAAATAGAAAAAGCATATGCTACGAAATGTAATGTTACAAGGAACTGCTGTTCAGGTGAGCGATGTGGCCCATGGGCCTCTTGTTTTTTTTGCCTTTTATACCATATAGCAACACATGCTAGAGTTGTCTGTTGATATGAACGTTTTTAGATATAAAGAACTCTGCTTTATTTTATTGTTTTGTCATGAAATATTAACCGGCTAATAATGATAACCGAATCTAGCTAAATTCTTTGTGTCCAAGTGTGATATGTGTGTGATACACTGTTGTTCGCAATTTTCCAATTTTTGAAAGTGGTTTGGGAGGTCAGTGTTTTTATACAAGCTACTCATGAGGATCTAGCATGTAAAAAAGGTGTGAAACTTAATTGACAGGGGTAATTTTTTGTACTGAGTATGGTATCATCAAATTTTACCGTCCGCTTAAATGAAGCAAGATAAGTAGTAAATCAGTGTTTTGTGGTAAAAACAGACCGTCCGGATCCGGAATGCGGAATTCCGGATAAATGAGACAAAATAACATATAAAAAATCTGTTCCCAAATAAAATCGTCCGTAAACTGAAGCGTCCGGTTATCTGGCATCCGGATATCTGAGGCCCCACTGTATTACATGGCTTTGAGGGCGACATACCAGAATATTTGCCCCGAGGTGACAGGAAAGCCCTGGAACGTTATGTAGCCTGATGCCGAAGGCAGAGGGCGACATAACACTACTGACCAGGCTTTCCTGTCACCGATTTTTGAGGAACTGTATACGTTTGCTTAGCTAAATTCCGAACCCGATGTAATTAATATGCAGAATGATTGCATGCAAGGATGATATAACAGTTTCGGGAAGGCAATATAACCATTTCCTGTGAAATATAACTTTTTCCGGGAGGGCAATATAACTATTTCCGGTGTTATTCAGCAATTTTCAGGGCATAGTAATAAAATTATCTAATTTGTGACATAACGAAAAAACTTATTCTAAAATGTAATATCACTAGTTAGCATTGGCTCGCAGATATATTGTTATGCTTGCAGACCATTGGCCAACTCACTGAACCTTTTTGTTGCAAATGTTTATTATTCTTAATTCACCAATAAGAAAGCCAACTTTTTTTAGTTTTTAGAGGTACAGTAATTAGTGATGTTCCAATCATCGATTATAATCGAAAATCAATCGATTGTTATCGCATTCTAAGCGCTCGATCATAAAAGGTTTCATTACGATTAATCGGTTAAGGTTTTTTTCCCTTTCAACGAGCACATATCATGAACAGAATATTCTAGACGCAAACTATCTAAACCCTAAAAAGGCGCGCGGTCTGAAAATTGCTGACAAGTCAGACGAGCTCGCTATTCTTACTCGGGAAATATAGCACATTCTAGAATTTGGACGCATTTTGGTTTCAAGAAAATTAATGTTGGACTGCCTACAAAGGAAAATCTTTTGAATATAGTTTTTTTTATCGCTAGAAATACTAAGTAAATCAAATTACGAAAGCCTAGTAATGAGTCTGTTCTTGTTACTTGTTTATTTACATTTATTTTTTAAAAATTTCCGATTATAATCGATAATTAGTTAGTTGCGGGAAACCAATTATCAATTATGAAAATCTCACCGATTCTCATCACTAACAGTAATAACACACACACAATCATGTTATGAAAACATGCTTTTGATAGATGCATGCTCCAGATTAATATGATTGGTAAAATTTCTTCAATGAAAGTGTGAAGGAGCCAATCAAAATAAGGCAAGAATTATTCATGTGAACAAGAAAAGTTCATTAAGTTGGCCCACAGTCAGTAAGCTTATGCATATATGGGAGACTGACAGTGCGTTTATGATGATGAGGTAAATTAAGTAAGGCGAGAGAAATTTAATTTTTAGTTTTACGGATCCGCCGACCCAATTTTTCCGATTTTGTAAAAAAAAAATAATGAAAAAAAAATTCGTATCTTCGGAAATTTTTCCGGAATTTTCAAGTTTGACCGATCTTGGTTTTAAAATTACTTTATTTTATTTGAAATCTGCAAAACGTTTGACAAAGGGAGCTTATAAAATCAAGTGTAAGCGTCTCTATAACATGGAGTATTTAAGATGGAGGTCAGCCATGCATGGTTTGGCTTAAAAGTTTTTATGAAAAGCAAAGAAAATATGTCATCCTGAACAAGTTTAGTAAGGTTAATACCAATGATCTTGAAACAAACACAAAGTACACAATAGATAGTGGACAAATTAAACTTAATATTATAAGTTCAAGCAAATAATATGTAACTTTGATTAATAAAAGTTTGCCCCCAGTTTTTTATTTTTTTTATTTTCCCTCCTCCGACCCAAATTTTTTACAAAAAAATCCGTAAAACTAAAAATTAAATTTCTCTCGCCTAACTATGCATAGTGATCAATTTCTGCAATGTTAGATGGTATTGACTCTCTTGTTTGGAGATAACAACTTTGGTGTCTGAATTCACCTTTAGGTGAAGCTCGATCTAAGCTGAAGTTTGCAGACGGCAAGATTGTGAAGAATGAGGTAGATATGCAGGTGTTGGACTTGCTGGGTCCAAAGACAGAGGCGGACCTAGAAAAACCAGTCAAACAGAAGGTAAGAGACCTGAATACAACCCCAAAACCCAGCTACATCAAGAGACCTTAATACAACAACCCCAAAACCCAGCTACATCAAGAGACCTGAATACAACCCTAAAACCCAGCTACATCAAGAGACCTGAATACAACCCCAAAACCCAGCTACATCAAGAGACCTTAATACAACCCCAAAACCCAGCTACATCAAGAGACCTGAATACAACCCTAAAACCCAGCTACATCAAGAGACCTGAATACAACCCTAAAACCCAGCTACATCAAGAGACCTGAATACAACCTCAAGACCCAGCTACATCAAGAGACCTGAATACAACCCCAAAACCCAGCTACATCAAGAGACCTGAATACAACCCTAAAACCCAGCTACATCAAGAGACCTGAATACAACCTCAAGACCCAGCTACATCAAGAGACCTGAATACAACCCCAAAACCCAGCTACATCAAGAGACCTGAATACAACTTGGAAAATAAAACCTAGCAAAAGGCAATAGGCTTAAAAAACCCCTGTTGATAAAAAGATGAGATAATGCAAAAAAATCATACAACAAAAAGTTGTAAGACTTAGAAAAACCAGCCAATATGCAAGAGTAGGATATCAGGTTTTGAACCATTAGGCTAAACAGAATAGGGGTATGAACATTGGTATTTCAAACTTTGCTATATTGGATATGATCATGGATATTTTGGAATGAGTAATTTTAGTCTTTATCACATTATCTCTCTGCATTTTAACCACAATACTGAATTTCTCAATCATTATAACTCAGAGTCTTTTCTTGGCCCCTTTAGTTTGTCTAAGGTTTGACTGTTAAAGATGGGTTGTAAGTTATGTGCTATCACTGTATCTTTTCCATTGTTTTGTTGTGTAGGCTACTAAGGAACAGAACAACAGTGGGGCCAAGCAGGGAGCGAAGAAAGAGTTCCCACCCACCGATAGTTGTAAGTAATTACAGTAAATATGTATGTATGAATAATTCAGACTCTAAATATATAACTGGTAAGTAACAGACAATGTGTACCTGCATGGTATGCACACTGTTGAGAATCGCGGCTCTTGATTTATAAGTTGAATCAGTAATTCACAATTTTCCTCTGTGTACAGAGTTGATCATTCTGCCTCACCAAAATACTGTGGTTTCATCAATATTCGCTGAATACCAATTTTCGTCGATTTTGTTATTAAGTTGATCCATGATATAAAGTGTTCATTGAAGTGCAATTTCTATGAATATTTTGTATCAATAGGGTCATTGGCCACAAATTTAGGTATCATTGAAACTGTGATTTTCATCGACGAAAATTCATACCCATGAATACTAATAAAACCACAGTAACTTATAGAGCTGTAGGTCATAAAACAGTGTTAAACTTCATCTACAATTTTATGTACACACAAGTGATAAACAAACCACTCAATTTGCATATATATGCTACCATTTTAATTAATCTGTCTCAGAAGTTAATGAAGTTATCTAAATAAACAATTTTAGTATTGTTTGTGAAATTAGACATCATTGGATTTGCATTTTTCTTGTTTCTTTCACAGTTGTGAGTGATGCTGGAGAGGTGAAGAGTTTCATGGAGATAATGGGGCAGGCCATGAAGTTCCATAAACCCGGTATATAATACTAGAGAAAGGATTGTTGTCGGAACAGAAGGACAGTCACATTGATTTTAGATACATGTGTTGTTTTCTCAGTCTTTTCTTTATGATAATAATATGGTGACTTAAAGAATCCTAGATTCCATAAATTGGAATTCAAAGAACAGAAGACATTTGCTGTTTCATTTTTGTATTATTAAGGCAAACTTTAAAACTTTTCATTAGTGACAATCAGTATGTAGGAACAGAGTGTATCCTGATTAATGACCTTGACCTGTCCTTGAAGAGTTGTCATCCTTTGTATTAACGTCCTTGACATTGTGTGTATCTTCCTGTAGGAGAGAACTATAAAACAGATGGCTATGTCATCACTCCATCCACAATGGACCTACTGAAGAAACATCTCACCGAGATTGGGGGAAAGGTAAGAATTGTTTCACTTAGATTGGGGGAAAGGTAAGAATCATATCACTGAGATTGGGGAAAGGTAAAAATCGTCTCACTGAGATTGGGGGAAGGGTAAAAATCGTCTCACTGAGATTGCGGGAAAGGTAAAAATCCTCTCACTGAGATTGCAGAAAAGTTTAGAATCATCTCTTGAGATAGGGAGGAGTTAAAAATCGTTTCTAATAAGATTGGGGAAAGTTATAAATAATATCTCGGAGATAAGAGGAAAGGTTAGAATCATCTCACTGAAATTGGGAAAAACTGGAAAAGATAAGAATCATCTCAATGAGATTGGGGAAAAGGTAAGAATCATCTCAATGAGATGGGGGAAAAGGTAAGAATCATCTCGATGAGATGGGGAAAAGGTAAAAATCATCTCGATGAGATGGGGGAAAGATAACTACAGAATCATCTGTACAAGATTGAAGGGAAGGTGAAAACAGAATTTTATGGAAGATTAGAATTGAAATTGTGGGAAGATAAGTACTGAGATTTGGAGAAAAGTAAGAACAGAGATTTGGAATGTGCATATGTTGGAAAGCTTTTCAATATCTCTTAGAGGTATAACAAATTACCTGTAGATGAATTAGAATCTGACCTTTGTCACTGTGCAGGTTCACACCCGTTTTCCACCAGAACCAAATGGAATCCTCCACATTGGGCATGCCAAAGCCATCAACTTCAACTTTGGGTATGCAAAGGTCAGTGTGAATTGGCATTCAGAAAACTTTTAATGAAATAATGGAATTAAAGATGTTTGACTGCTTAAAAGTTGGTTCATTTTTCAAGCTAAAAGTAGATTTGAAAAAAAAAAATAAGACATTATAAAAACAAAATGAAAATGAATTCAACATTTATCATGTTTATACCGTAAAATCTTGTTTATTGCATGCACCTGTGTATAATACACACTCCCAAAGTTGGGTGATAAAAAAAGCTGTTTCTTTGTTTAATATGCACCCCTAAAAAAGAAGAAATTTTTAATTGAAAATTTTGAAAAGTGATCAATATGCATGTGTTAATAATGTATTCAAAATGCTGAAAAGTAATATTGTTTGTCGATCAAAACCAAAACTACAACAACAAAAATGATTTAACTGATTAATTATTCTAATTATTTGATAAATGTTAAATTATAAACATTGTGAAGAAACGTTTCTTTAAATATGTGGAAATAAAATTAAGAATAAGGTATTTGGACAAAGTAAGTTTAGTTTACTCTCATGCAACTTGCATAACATACAATATCAGCAGTCATTCTCCTGCAGTATTCAGAATCACGGCTTGAAAAAAAGGAATAAAATTTTGTTTCTATGTTTAACAAGCGCCTCACACTTTCAAATCTTGGCTGAAAAAAAAGTGTGTGTTAAAAACGAGACTTAATAGTATGTGACTCATAATTTTTTTTTGCAAAATTGGTTTAAAGCAATATGAGCTGCATTTTTCATGGTGAATTTTTTTTTTACTAAAATGTTCTTTTCGACCTAAATGACAAAAATATCATAGTATTTAAATTTCTGTTAGCCATATTTTTGTGGAAAAGGCTGTTAAGAAGCCTTATTTGGAGCAAAATTGAATTATTGTCGTCCTGTACAAAAATTGATTTGCTATATATTCCTTAGAAGAGAAATATCTCCTTTGACAAATATTAATGATTTTTTCAAACCTTATTTATCATAAAAGTTTAAGTTACATGTAGACTTATCATACTAGCAGGTTTTTGCAACAAAATAAATTCTAAAAAATACAGCTCATATTGCTTTAATTGTCAATTTGGTCCATATAAACCATTTTTGTATTGATACCAATTTTGACATGTTATTATGAATCTGACATTGTAGAAGCACGGCGGAAACACGTATCTGAGATACGACGATACCAACCCTGAGAAAGAAGAGGAGAAATTCTTCACTGCCATCAAAAACATGGTGGAGTGGCTCGGTAAGATGATGTCCATTATCTTGAATACCGTAATTTGCCAAATATAATACACATTTTTTTCTAGAAAACTTCTTTGCGAGAAATGGGGTGCGTAATATACACCCAAATAGAATTTTGACACTTTTTAAGGCATTGAGCCATGCTTGACAGTCTTCTAGCGATAGTCCAGTATGGCATTTTATGCAAATTTTTCTTCTGCATCGCCAGCTATATGCGCACAAGAAATAGGTTTTTAAAGTACCGGAACCAAGTTAATCAGTAACATTACCTCTGTTTGTTTACCACATTTTTAAAACATTAAATTATTGTTTGGGCGTATTTAGCAGAAAATGTTTGCCCTTATTTATTCGTTACTAGATAAATTAAATTAAAATAGCCTTGTAAAATTAATATAAACTGTTTACTTGGCAATCAGAGCTGTGCATTCACCATCTCCCTGTAGGCTGCCATTACAGATGTTATCAATAGATCTGTGCAAAAGATTACGATATCAGGCCTGGTCTGGTTAGCATACCACAGCCCTTCAAGATGTTTGAAGATTACCGCTATGCAGAAAGTCAAGACTTTTAAAAAATCCGCATCAGAAACATCACATCCTGAATATAAAATTTTCCCCATTTCCCTGAACCACCTTAACATTTTTGTCAACAGTGTTAGTGAGCATCATACACCCAAACTACTTTTTTCACAAATTTGAAACCCAAATATACACAATGAATTATATTCAGCAAATTATGGTATAAAAGATTTACCAAACATTTACTAACTCTAAAGCCCTTTTTCAGTACACCATCACTGTGTATAGTACATGTTATTGTCCAGAATCTTTTAGAATTTTTTGTTTATTCTGAGCATGACAAGCTGTTAGATTTGTTTTCAATAAAACATAATCAAATTATTTTTACCGTTATATAACAATACTTCTGTTACATCGATTGCTGTAATTATTTTAACTTGTTTTCCTTTAGGGTACAAGCCATTCCAGGTGACCCACGCCTCGGACAACTTTGACAAACTTTACGCGTACGCTGTTGATCTGATCAAGCGTGGCCACGCCTACGTGTGTCACATGAAGTCTGAGGATCTGAAGGGGTTTGATACGCCGGACTCCCCATGGAGGGACCGCCCCATAGAGGAGTCACTGCAACTGTTTGAAGTAGGTCACAATCTGTTAGTCTTTGAGGGGGGGGGGGGGGTTGTGTTGAAGGTTGAGGTTGGACTTTGACAGTTGGGGAGGGAATGGGAGTGATAGTGGATGAGATGGATGGGCCGCCCTATAGAGGATCCCCCACAGGTTGTGGTCTGTCAATCGGACCACTCTATGCATGTTTGGTTGGGGGGGGGGGGGGGGGGGGGGGGGGTGTTAAAGGAGTGAATGAATGATTGAGATACATCTATTGTAGTTGGAGTTTTCAAATATTTATATGACAGTGTCACTGCACACTCATCAGTTAAACTTGATTTATTTTAATATCTATTCAAAGCTAAGGTTGATATGAATTCAATAATGCATTGTCACAGTGATAATAATGCATTGGTATGAATGAAAAAAATATTGGTATCAATTAAAAAGGATAATTTTTGTTGTTGTAAGATTGATAGAGTGATTATCGTTTTACAACATTTATGGCTTTAAGTTATATGTTTGACACAATGAAGTTATAGTAAAAATTATATTTTTATAACTTGAAGAAAACTTACATAACCTAGCTGACAGATTATAAGTACTGCAAGTGCACCTCATGTATAAGGTGTCATCAGTGATTTTATATTCATCTATCTAATACTGACACTCTACTTAAACTTGTCTGGTAATACTATTTATTCTGGCTATATCTAAATGAAGGATATGAAAAATGGAAAGATTGGAGAAGGGGAAGCAACTCTAAGGATGAAGACAACTCTAGAGGAGGGAAAGAAGGATCCAGTGGCCTACAGAATCAAGTTCACCCCCCACCACCGCACAGGGGACAAGTGGTAAGTCAGATAAGTCTCACCCCCACCACCGCACAGGGAATAAGTGGTATGTCAGATAAGTCTCACCCCCACCACCGCACAGGGAATAAGTGGTATGTCAGATAAGTCCCACCCCCTACCACCAACACCGCCTACAGGGGACAATTGGTAATTTTACCCCCGCTCCAAAGGAGAAAGGGTATACTGTTTTACCCTTGTGTGTCACTGTCTGTCCTTCTGTCTGTCCATCTGTAACAAAAATTTCTGTCGCATTTTTCTCAGCAACTATTTACATCAGATGCTTCAAATTTCAACAAATTATTTATTTAGGCATGCCATATCCTGGGATATATTTTTGTACCAATCAGAAGTCAACTTCCTGTTAAATGATGACTGGTTATTTTTAGCCTAAATTTTCAAACAAATTTTGGTCAAATATTTCTCAGCAACTATAAATAGCAGATGCTTGAAATTTTAACACCCTACATGTATTTGTTTAGGCATGCCATATTGTGGGATATATTTGTGTACCAATTGGATGCCAGCTTCCTGTTTAATGTCGACTATGCTTAATGTTAATATGTTAAGTTGTGGTTGAATAAAGATCGGTGGATTCATGCTTTAGCTTTTATGTCATTTTTATGTCTGTCTATAAGATGTTTAAATTTGTTATAGACAGTTAATGATTTTATTACAGGTGTATCTACCCAACTTATGATTACACTCATTGTCTGTGTGACTCCATAGAAAACATCACACACTCACTCTGCACAAAAGAGTTCCAATCAAGGTAGACAATCCAGAAGAAAAAGGGTTATCTTTTACTTATAAATACCGGTAATGGATGAAATTTGGCTTAAAATTTCAATGATAAATCCTTTTATATTCGTAACAACAAATCGATCAACATGTTACATTAATTCACATTTACATGAAGATATTTTTTATTAGGTCAATTTATTTCTTTTGGCATCAAATAACTTGATATAAAAAATAGAAATTCCGAATAAGAAAACGATAAACAATGATAATTCATGATTTATATTATTAAAAAATAAGATGGTTGTATTGTATGTTAAAGTAAAACTCCTCTTGTGTTAGGCGGTCATCATATTACTGGCTATGTAATGCGTTGGATGTGTACTGTCCAGTACAGTGGGAGTATGGTCGACTAAATCTGAACTACGCTGTCGTCTCCAAGCGAAAGATCGCCAAACTTATCAACGAAGGTTACGTCAGGTGAGTAAAGTAGGAGAGAGAGAGAGAGAGTTCACAACTTATCAGTGAGTCCAGTGTGTAAAATAAGAGTAAAATAAGAGAAAAAGGCATCACTGCATCTAAGTCAATGATGGATGTGAATTGTTTGAGGAAAAGAGACCAAAAAAGATAAATAGATAGTACTGTATTGTGTTTTAATTTTGAAATGAAATCAAGTTGTGATTGATCTAAGAATAGAAATAATTATGGATCACCTGTATATGTGTGTAACCTTAGATTTTGTACTTTGTACATGAGTCATTGCTAGACATCACAGACTTGCCGTATTTATAGACACAGTCTGTGGCTCTTTCAGGGACTGGGACGACCCCCGACTGTTCACGCTGACTGCCCTCAGGAGGAGGGGGTTTCCCCCGGAAGCCATCAATCTGTTCTGTGCCAAGGTGAGACAAACACTTTACATCACCAATGGTTATCTTCAAACCACATTCTTTAAATATGAGTTGTTGATGTTGTTATTGTTGTTCTGTTTCTCATTTCGAATGTACCCCAGTAACCATGGTAGACTTGTATATCATTGATTCAATTTTTTTTTCTTTGATTTTAACACCTTTAATCTAATATTTTTTTTATTTGTTGAAGTTTTAAAATTTAAAACAGGATTACGACATTCAAAAATGAAAGACAAAAAATGATTGTTTGTTGGACCAGTAATGAACTCTGACTGGATAAAGTAGATGTGATGATGATTTTGATTGGTTGTTTCAGGTGGGCGTGACCATGGCTCAGACTGTGATTGACCCTTCCATGTTGGAGTCCTGTGTCAGGGACGTTCTCAATGTCACAGCTCCAAGGTCAGTCAAACCCACCAATAAACAGCATCATATCTAGAACTTCTCTATCTAGTGTTAACAAAAAAAAATTTCAGCTAGTAAACAACATCCTACCGTTAGGTCAATCTATCCAGTTACCAGCCATGTAATGTTCTTTTTGAAGGCTCCATGAGAAATTTTATATGATGGAGGTTTAAACTGAGTTTTATCGATGACAAAAAGAGATGTAGATTATTTGTATGATTAGAATTGTACACCAACTTGTATTCGTGAGAAAATTTGCGTGGTTCGTGAGAGCCTCGTTGTCATGAGTATTTCTCACTGCGAATGAGTCTTTGTCCTATGGATTAAAAACATAAAACAACAAGTATGTAGGTGAGGTTTGAAGGCGAAAATTAGTCGCTGTAATCCAGTTTATTTCCAGTAGTTTGTGAATTAAAGACTTAGCTAATAAAAATTGTTTTACAGCATTTTGTTAATCTTGTGTGTGGTTCATGCTACATCTGTATCATTAAAATTACACAATTAAACTGTCATTATTTTTAAATAATTAGATGTTGTTTCAGTTGAATAAATGTTCTCTTGACTTTATAGGTCGAATTGCCACATAATTTCTTTTTATCACAAATTTCAGAGCAATGGCTGTTCTTGACCCTCTTAAGGTGACAATCACAAACTTTCCGCCGGACCAGGCTACATCACTGACCGTACCAAACTTCCCTGCAGACGAAAAGCGTGGATCTCACAGCATCAGCTTCAAACCAGTGATTTACATAGAAAAGTCCGACTTCAGAGAGGTACATGATGGCTCTAAGATGACAGTTGTTGGCAATTGAGTAGAGATGAGTACTCTAGTAAGATTTGCATAGTAGTGGTTCTGAAGTCAAAGAAAGTTTTGAAAATCTCGGAGTGCTGACAAGAACCGAAAAATTTTGTAAGAAAAATTTGTAAGATGTAAACTGGTACTTAATATTTTTTTTATCAAGGTTGCTGGAGGGTCAACAAACTCTTAATCCCCAGATCTACCTAAAGTTTTAAGATATGATTAGTGTATATAAACTATTACTCAGTCAAGAAAAAATCCATATATTTTACCTTTTGAATTGTATTTTCCTATATTTTTATGTAGAGCTCTTCTTCTAAAGAAGATCAATACAGTCTAAAAATGGCCACAACTATTGAGCCTCTAACTCTATAGATTACTGACACTCTGACAACATCTGAGAACTAATGTAAGATAAAAATTGCATACTGAGATCTAAAAATTTTGATAATCTTTTTAGAGTGCTGACAAAAACTATAAGAGATTTGCGGAGAATCAGTCTGTGGGGCTAAGGCATGCCGGCTACGTCCTCACAGCAGAGAAAGTTGTCAAGGTACGTCATTATAAAGAGAGTTCTTCAAATTGTTTGTAAATAACCCCAAACAACCAGACTACCGGTATGTTTTTATAGCAGAAAAAATGTGAAGGTTTGTCATTATAGAGAGGGTTAACTTCAGATTGTTCGTAAATAACCCCAAACAACCAGAAAATGCACAGTGTAGGAAGATTCAAAGGCAGTGTTGATATGATTCCAGCACATTGTTTATTTGTTTCAGGATGGCAGTGGAAACGTGACTGAAGTTGTGGCCTCTTGTAAAAAGACAAACGACACAGAGAAACCCAAGGGCTTCATACACTGGGTGTCTGACCCACTCGTGTGTGAGGTCCGGCTCTACGAGAGATTGTGAGTACATTATGTGCCTTTATTTTATATCATATACAGTCAAAACTGCCGAAGCGGTCACCCCTATTAAGCAGTCACCTTTCGTATGCGGTCATTTTATTTCCTCCCGATGAAAAATCCTATATAATTGCCCTCTAAAGAGCGGTCACCTGTCTAACGCGGTCAGCGGTCATCATATTTTGATCCGAAACTGTACAGACGACTTGCATTAGGCGGCCATTTTGGCCGGTCACATGATTTACACCCAGGGATTTTAAAACATGGCTTCCGAATGTCGGTGATAAACGTAAACAATAACTATATGCTTGAGGCGAGAGAAACCAAATAAATCGATGTATTTATAAAACATAATTGGCAGATTAGATACGAATGGGAATCAAGGGAATTGTTTAAACATGTATTAACAATGTTTGTTTTATAAACATGAATGTAATAGGTGTCAAAAATGTCCGCAGCAAGAGAAAATTGCTTGATTTCATAATATGATTTAAGTTCAGATAGGGTTAGTTCAAAACTTAATTGTTGATTTGTGTTAAAAGTGTTTGTTTTCTATATATACGGTACTCATGAAGATACCAGTAATTAGTGTTATAATTGTGAAAATATCAGTGACAAGGTTTTACCACGTAGTGACTTTTTTCAATAAATTGAATAATTATAAAAAATACAAAAATTGCATGCACAATGCATTGTTATGTACTTGTACTTGTACTTATTTGTAAATATAATATATACTATAAAAAACATCAATTACTTTATCTATCATTTTGATACATTATTGTTTTATTGTGATAATTATTTTAATAAGATATAAGTCTCTATTCAAAGGTCACCTCTGTTAAGAGGTCACTTTGGGTGCCTCCCGCAGGTGACTGCTTAATACAAGTTTCACTGTACGTGTTTTGGACAAGGTGAGACAGCAACTGGAAGCTAGGGCTGTATCGCCCTTGGGGCTGATATTTCTCTGTCTCAGCCCGTCGTCAAGGGGGTGTATTGCCCTCAAATTTAAAATCGCTATTTCCCAAATACCTTTGCTTTAAATTAAGACTAGTTTGTGTAATAACAATAGAATAACAAATAGATAATACAAAGCATCACCTTACACGTCTTAATATTTTTATTTATTGCTGAAAATTGAAAAATAATATGTCAAAAATAGTGCTGAAGAGTGATATGTATCTAAGCAAGGGAAGGTAACCTACACAATGGTTGTGTATTTAGAACAATAGCACGTTTTATTTAATATTAATCAACATTTATATTATGGAGGATAGAGAGAAGGATGGAACGAGACTTAATTTTAGAAAACCAGAGATTAGACTGGAAAAATTAAGTTGTAAAAATAATGGACGTTCTTTTGAACGTTCTCAAACACCTTGCTATAACAGTAGGAATTTTATGAATGGAATCTGGCAGGAAACTTATGAAATCCCCGTGAAAGACTTTGACTTATTAGGACATTGTTTAGGATGGAAGTTTCTCTCTCTGTAATTTTGAATTCTAGGAGATAGTGCTTCATTTCAGATGATAGACTCCCTTCTACTGTATTTCAAACGACAATGGTTTGTCAACAAAGTCTGACAACTCTAACAGTTCTTAACATATATAAAATAGAATAAAAAGGAATGAGTTTTGTAAATCCGAAAAAAATCTATAGCTTCTTCATGATAAATGATATTCCTTATTTAGAATTTGAATAAAAGTCTTTGACTTATGATATATGATTTAAACAACATCACACTGTTGTTTTGATCATCCCACGAAGGGTATCTGCCAAAGCCCTTCCAGCTTGGGTCGATACCAACTGCACGGGCTGATATCAGGGCCGTGATCAAAACAACAGTGTGATATTCTATACATATGCACTTTTCCTGATGAGCCAGTCTGATTGAAGTTTGTCTGGCTTTAGTTTCCTGTTACTGTATTTGAGGTATTTATTAGGTCTGGCTTTTGTTGCCTGTGACTGTATTTGAGGTATTCATCAGGTCTGGCTTTTGTTGCCTGTGACTGTATTTGAGGTATTCATTAGGTCTGGCTTTTGTTGCCTGTGACTGTATTTAAGGTATTCATTAGGTCTGGCTTTTGTTGCCTGTGACTGTATTTGAGGTATTCATTAGGTCTGGCTTTTTTTCCTGTGACTGTATTTGAGGTATTCATTAGGTCTGACTTTCGTTGCCTGTGACTGTATTTGAGGTATTCATTAGGTCTGGCTTTTGTTGCCTGTTATTGTGAGGAATACACATATCTGTTAAAGACGTACAGTCAGTTTGAATTGATACAAAGGGGAAATCCAATAACTCTTCATTGACACTTCATTTAAAAAATAAACAGCACTTTTAAACATTGTTCATACGTGTACTTACATTTGAGAATGGCCATATCAATGCAATATTCCAGAATCATTAATATAATTGTGTTTTTACGATAGTGCAACCGTCAAGCGATAAGAAATCGAAGCGTATGGAAATCATTGTGTCATCATAAAAAGAGTTCACACAGAATTGAACTATAGACTTTCCCTATGGTTCATATAAGGAAACATATTTGCACATGTAAACATCTATTTTAAACCACAGAAATAATCATGAACAAAAACAAATTTCTTACAGACATTTATAATGGAAAACGTTGACATCTTTACTATATTCGGAAATACTGGACACCTCGTTCAATTTTTCAACAGTATCATCCTGGTACTTTTCATGTCATTTGCAATGCAATATCTCCATAGACATTTATTTTTGGTTGTGTTGTTTAAAAAAAACTGAAGCAGAGGAGGGGCTATTTCAAATAAAAAAATCTTGACTTTTTTCATTCTAGCAGATAGACTATAGTTTGGCACAAATGTATTGTTGATCATCAAAACATTATGCAAAAAGTTGTGGAAGCAGAAATTTGGGACAGAGTATAGTTGGACATTGGATGAATAACTTGATATATTGAATTAAAGATTGTCAGGAAATTACTGTTGAATGAATAATGTTCTGAGAACTTTATATGAGAGCATCTGTATATTCCTTTCAGATTTTTCCATAAGAACCCAGAAGATCCTTCAGAAGTTCCAGGTGGTTTCCTATCAGATATAAACCCTGTAAGTTGTGTTCATTTAAGTTCATTTGTTTTCTTTTTATACCCCCGCTCCGAAGGAGAAGGGGTTATACTGTTTTACCTATGTCTGTCTGTCTGTCCTGTTGAATGACGACTTTGTTTATTTTTAGCCTATATTTTCAAACAAAATTTCTTCTAAGATTTCTCAGCAACTATTTATCGCAGATACTTGAAATTTTAACACAGTATTTGTTTAGGAATGTCATATTGAAGATTGTATTTTTGTACCAATCGTATTCCAACTTTCTGTTAAATGTCGACTTTGCTTATTTTGCATATTTACATCAGATCGGGGGTATCACTAGTGAGCATTGGCTAACAGATATCTTGTTAGAATTATTTTTCAACAGTTGCTCACCTGAACCGAAGGTTTAAGTGAGCTTTTCTGATCACCTGTTGTCTGTCATCCATTCGTCTATAAGCTTTTCACATTTTTGACTCCTTCTCTAAAATCAATGGGCCAAATTTTTATAAACTAAACATAATACATAACCTTTAATATTCAATTCAGTTATTTGTCCCATTTTAAATTAGCCTTGCGGGGGTATTTGTCCCATTAGGACATTCTAATTGATGAACTACTTGTATATAGACTTTCCATGTTTAGTTTTGTCTGTAAAACAGATGAAAATGCAACATCTAATGTCCTCAACACACCAATATTTTATTTGATGGATCGATAAAGAACTTTTAAATGAAACACCATTTCACAAACAAAGACCAATATTGACTTTCAATTATTTTAGAAATATTTTTCTATTTTTTGAATTTCATGAAATGGGACTCATTGTTATGACTGCAAATAGGGTATTTTAAAGCTTTAATTTTGGTCTCATTTGGTGTAATATAATTATGAATACAAACATGCCAAAGATGTTCTGTTCAAGTCTTTAATCTTTTAAAGAGACATGGTGGCGCACAAACTCATGATTTAGCAAATATCAAATTTTTATACAATTTCCACATTTTTTATTTAAAATATGAAAAGGTGAATTTATGAAAAATGATGGTGTTCAAAAGTAAATAAATCAAATTGAAAAGAGAAAAATAGAATTAAGCATTGGGCCAACACAAAAATATTAAGTTTCCCTTCCACTTCATAGCCACGCAAGCGCAGAGGTTGTTAATATTACAGCGTGGCAAATATCATGAGCCAGTGGCCTCTCATTGAAACCTAATGTCTTTAAGAACTATATATTTATTAAGATGCGCTCTCTATGAATGCATATTGCTTACCACAGACATTGAATAGCTTCACATTCAAATTCTTTTTCAATGTGTCAATTCCACTGTAACTATTTTTAGACAGTAAACGCAATCAGGTGTCACTAAAATGAATGACACAATGTCCAATGTCACTTTGTTTACATATGCATTTTTCGGATGAGTTTTAAAGACATGTTATTTGTTAACTGATAGATGATAACTAATGATGCGTCAAACCTTCTTCTGATTTCCATTGTCGTAAACAAAAAGTAGAAATTCTATTTTGAGTCACCGTGTCACTTTAAGTAAAACAATGTTTCGGAAAATTTATATTAATATTGTTATTCTTTTAATTTTCTAGATCTATGGATAAAATCCAAATAATAACAAATAGTCACATAAAGCACTAATCAACAATACTGTTTTAAAAAGAAATTAAAATAAATGAAAATGAAAAACTTCAGAAAAATTGCACTTTATCAAATTTGAACTGATCCTGATTGAAAAAAAGGTAGTCCTGATCAATTATTTTTTTTTAGATACTAAAAGATATAGTGAAAATGTTTTGAAATATTGTTCTTAAGAAATACAAAGCTACGTTTAGTTATTTTACTATGTAAGCATCCTCATTTCTTCATATCCCCATATGAGGGTCACAGTGACCTTTTTTCACTTTTTATAATTATTTATAGTTCATTTTAGAATTTTGTTATCTTTACTGGGTTGATGCCTAATTGGTCAGTTGAAGCGTCTTAGGTCTTATGATATGATGTTCCAAAAATGTAGGCTTCTTTTTAAATGTATTGTTTAATGTATGGTAAAATCTTGAAATAAATGAGCATTGGATGAATTTTACAATATTTTTTTAGAGTTCAATTTATAATAAACCATCGCAAAATAGAATGATACGAGAACTATTGTTCAGGTGAGCGATATGTGGCCCATGGGCCTCTTGTTTCTTTGTTCATGTCAACTGATTGATGTAGAAAATGATAAATGATGATAAATTATTTGTGGATTTGGATAATTTAGAATGGTCTGGTTCTAGTGTACATTTTATTTGCTGACAACTGATTAAGCTGTTGTTGCTCAGTTTCATTGCCTTAAATGATGACCATTTGTATGTGTCCCACAGGAATCCCTGAAGATTATCCCCCAGGCCTACGTAGACTCCACCGTCAAAAATGCCAAGGTTCTGGATCGCTTCCAGTTTGAACGTTTAGGGTTCTTCGCAGTAGACAGAGATTCCACTCCTGCCAAGGTAAGCCAACAACATGTGTTCATACAGGTAAATAAACCACCAGGTAATGAACCCAACAGGTGTTACATACAGGTAAGAGACCATCAGGTGAGGAACCCAACAGGTGTTACATACAGGTAAATAGACCACCAGGTAATGAACCCAACAGGTGTTACATACAGGTAAAGAGACCATCAGGTGAGGAACCCAACAGGTGTTACATACAGGTAAAGAGACCATCAGGTGAGGAACCATCAGGTGTTACATACAGGTAAAGAGACCACCAGGTAAGGAACCCAACAGGTGTTACATACAAGTAAAGAGACCTTCAGGTGAGGGTCCTTACAGGTGTTACATACAGGTAAGTACATGCAACCCAACAGGTGTAACATTACTTATGAGTTATTTTTAAGTGATATAGTCTTATGTAATTTTGAGGTCATGAAACTTTAAACGGAAAATTTACACCTTTCAGTTGAATGGGAAAGGTATTTTGCATAGCGTACAGAACCTTTCACAAATCATAGACAAGCAGGAGTTCTGCTGTTTGATTATTCTAACAACTGTATATACAATTGTACAAATCCAGAAATTTTTCCAGGAGGTGGAAGGGGGGGGGGTCAAAGAGTGATTTTGTTTTCAGGGGAAAGGAGTTCCAAGTGTATTTTTTGCTAAATTTAAATTTTCTTTTGGAATTTAATGTTTGAATTAACCATCAGGGGGGGGGGGGCCTTGCCCCCTCCCCCCCCCCCCCCCCTCCCCCCCCCCCCCCCAACTGATCTGCACTTGAAGTTTGTGTATCTATAGTAGCCATTTCTTTTTTCTGTTGTAGATGGTGTTCAACAGGACGGTCACTTTGAAAGAAGACCCCGCCAAAAACTGAATATTTGTGCAAAGATCGTATTTATTAACAATTCAAGAGTTTCTGTGTGAGATTTGGACTCAGAGAGAAGAATAAAATTAAAGAAGGCTGTGGACTGATTTTAATTGTATTTTCTACAAGCCATACATTCAGAGCTTGAGTTACAATCTGAATTATTTACTGAATTCTCTGTGAAAGAAAATAATTTATTTATATCATAACCTAATTATCAGCAGTATAAATGTATATACAATATCATTACTGAAATACATGTATCAGGTAAAATTTTGAATTTTCTGAAAAATAAAAAAAATAAAAGAGTATTTCATATAAAAATTCTTTTTATATTTAAGAATAATCTTTTAAATATTAATTAGATTGATGATAAATCTTGGTTCTTGATAAGTCAAAAATCTAGCCGATACGTTGATCAGAACTATTGTCACTTTAAGGTAGCAATTTACAAAGCACCATTTACGACTGAAACACTACTAGATATTGTACACGTACAATATATTATATTGTGACTACTAGATATTGGATTGTGACAGTTGTGTGTGATTCTGCAATGTCAAGGACAGATTGGGAAACAGAATGGTGCAGTGTAAAATTATTGTGATAATTAAGATCTTACTACAACATATTATTTTCATGGCAGCTTTTTTGCCTTGCAAGGGAGAACTTTTTTATATACATTGCCCCCCTTTTCTGGCATTATGAATTTTTTATGATAATTTCAGATTTCTGTTTATTTGCAAAATATATTTAATAATTTTAAGAAAAGAAATGAATTTTAATCTCAATTATAGTATGCCCTTTATACGTGGTTCATAATATTGTAATGTATTAATTTTATGACCCCCCCCCCCCCCCGGCAAACTTTATTACCCCTCAAACCCCCTGGAAAAAAATTCTGGATCGTCGAATATATGAACGTTAAATCTAGATCTGCAAATCTGACAAGCTAGGCTCTACAACATACATGCAGATACGAGATAAAAACAAAATCTGTCATGTAAGCAATGTACAAGGTATTGGCATTACTTTAATTAAGAAACTGAGATTCCCCCACCTGTGGGTTAGCAAGAAGAGGGAAAGAAGGAATGAGTGAAAAGCTGAGGATAAGGTGAGAAAAAAGGGAGTAAATGAGAGAAGGTTTTTAAAATGAAAGAGACTAGTGCATGTTGTGACAGACCGGTTGGAATACCGGCGCCAGATAGTAAAGTTTGTAAACTAAGGATTCAAGAGCCCTGGGTTCGAATCCCATTCTGGTCCGTCATTACAGTGCTGCGTAATCTTTACAATCAATTCAGTAATTTGTTTACAAACGATGTTAATATAAGCAATAAAATGCTTTATTTGATGATTCATGCGGGTTATGAAGGTAGGGGTCGTTGCAGAAAAAATTACATAACCCGCTAACGTGGGTTATGTATTTTTTTGCAATGTCGCTAGTCGCTATCTTCATATCCCGCATGAATCACCGAAGAAAGCGTTTTATTGTTTAAATATTCTAAATGTTAAAGTTGTTTAAAGAGGCTGAGTGTTCAACATATTACACAACGACTTAAAATTTTAGATTTACTGTATTAGTTGTAATTTATTATAGTAAAGAATAATCCAAATATTTTAGTATCAAAATTTAACCACTTTCTTTTATCTTTATACAGAGATTGATACATGCAGACTTAAATTTGAAAAAAAAAATCGGTATCTTATTCGTCCTAATTAAGGCATTTTACCCGCATTATTCTCTCATCTTCTTTCATATAATTAGTTAAATTCAGCTGGATAGTATACTTTGTGCACATAAGCAGAGCGTAGATTTTTGTCTGCAGAGAACATAAAAACTCGTGAGCTTTCGAGGGCTTCGCCCCCTGGTCCCCACCAGGTCTTTGCCCTGCACCCACTGGGGGCATAAAGGCGGCTCCCAGACCCCTTGCTCTCTTTGGCTTGCACATCAAAAAGTTCTAGCTACGCCCCTGGACTCCGTGTAGATACTTCGGTGGATTGGATTAAACAGACCGTGCTGATACATGTATGTGGAATCTGGCTGTTCTTAAAAAAAACGAAACTGAAGTTTTCAATTTTGATAGACACACTGAACTCTTATGAAAATTGAAGAATTTATAAGTTTATATTATATATCCATGGATGCAATACATGCGCGGATCTAGAGGGGGTCAGGGGAGTCCAGCTCCCTCTCCCTTGCAAAATTCAAATTTCTTTAAATTTTAAGTATAAAATTACCCTCCAAAAATGTCTCAGACCCCCCCCCCCCCCCCGGGAAAAAAATTCTGGTTTTGCGCATGCAATATCGATGTGAATAATTCAATTGTATTCTGTTTTTAAATTTATAAAAGTAAGCTGTTTTCATTATACTTTATTTGAAACATTTTATAATTGAATAATTATTCGAAAAATTGCTCGTTTCAAGAGAGGGAACCAGTCTACAAACACGAGCGCAGACGACAGCGGACGTGATTGAGTCAGAGAAAACTTCTGTGGAAGAAGAGGTAGAGGCTTACGCATCAGGGAGTTTGATTTTATACACCAACTTATATAGTTGTATATTCATAATTTTGAGGGAATATTGCTGAAATATCACTGTCCCTCCACGTACTGCATTCGCTTAATTTTTGTTAGAACTGGTAACGTACGTACATGTATATATTGTGATACTCAGGTATACAGGATGCAAGAAATATCAGAGTATAACATCGATTTAATGATTAAGATTATTTTTACTGCTTTTCAACAAGTCAACAACTGCACTGGATGTAGGCTATGCCTGTCCATTTCTCAAGGTGGATGTAGGCTATGCCTGTCCACTTCTAAAAAGAGAAAAACGAAATGTATATATTGATTTTACCCGGAATGTTTGGTTTTGTCTTTTATTTAAACCATTCACGTGATTTTTACAGGGCGCCGACAAGGAAGAGTAAATGCAAGTAATCTATTATTTTACACTCGCGAAAATAAAATCTGAAAACACAAAAACATTTATTGTGGAACACATGTGGAAAGTTTTACTGAATTCTGTAGCTATATCAAAAAGTTATGAGCGATTATTAAAACCATGGTGCTCGCGGTGGCCTCTGATTTATGAAAATATGTTGAAAGTTATACTGTATGTAATTTCACGGCGTGTTAATTTTGAATGATTTTCTTGGTTCTAATTTGTGCAAATATGCATGTCTATTCACAAGACAATGCAAACTTGTTTATATCATGACGACCCGAGAATATATACATGTACAAGTTTAGCGAACCCTGCCTTTGGGGGGAGGGGTTAAAAAACTGCCGTTATATTATTCAATTTTAAAGAATTGGCGTGCATTTTCATATAAATTAGCATTGTCAGGTTCTAATAAAACTAATGCGGGTGTTGAATCATGGCTAAATTCATATTTTACTTTAATATTGGCGTTTTATGGGCATAATTTCATAGATTCTGTATACCGTATAAGCGTCTAAATAACTCATTTTACACAAAATTCGTATTACTTAAAAGCTTTTTTGGTTTACGACGATAAAACCAACTTTCTGGATAAGCTGCTGTATAGTTTTGGGGCAGTTTGGACGGTCCGATACACTATAATCGGGTCGCTGTTTGATGTTCTACGAAATTTCAGAGGAAATCTGGGCTAATTTTGTATGCGCCATTGACAGCAAAATAAGAGAGGTGCCGGCCACAAAGGCTCATTGTTGGTGATTTCTAATCTACACACATCGATAGAACACCAAAAAACTCCACTTAATGACTTAAAACACATCATAACAATTTTCCTTCAGGTTGCACAACACTATTAATTTTTACTATATATTCTTACCAAAATTACGCAACTTTAGATACGGGTAGCAAGTTTAAAACAAACTTCTGGGTAAATTCCTCTTTACAACTTTTAAAACAATTGTTCCTAACCAATTTAGTAGCAGAAAACACACAGCCATCCACAAAGGCACGAGAGTTTGTTTACATCAAAGTTACACATGTGCTTGAAAATCATGTCCGAGCCCTTTCACACCCCTGCCTAAACAACTGGCATCAAAAATTCAAGTGTCCTCGTATTTTTACAAGGGTGGGAAAATCAGGCATTTTACATGTTGTTTTTTATCTCATAAAAAAGTACAGTCCCTGTCGTTGGCGGAAAACTCCTAAAAACGAAGGGGAATTCGGGAATTATTTTCACTCAGCCATGTTTTGACGTGAACCTTCGAAAAAATAGTGTTGTGATACCTAAACACGAACTAGGAAGAGAGAACATGGACGTTGTCGCCATTTTGTGTTGTAGGGCTTTGTGGGTGCGTAGTTTGTTAAACGTATCAATGTTATTACTGATTGTTGAAGATTTATTGTAATCTAATGCTATAACAGAGTAGGCGAAATTATTTGCCTAAACTGTACCAGTTTATTAATAACGTTAGTTTTGAGAGAATCCTTAAAATGTCGCTGTCCTTCCAAATTGTCTAGGCCTAT
The DNA here is from genome assembly GCF_025612915.1 of Magallana angulata. Lineage (NCBI taxonomy): Eukaryota > Metazoa > Mollusca > Bivalvia > Ostreida > Ostreidae > Magallana > Magallana angulata. The sequence goes on from NC_069118.1 coordinate 56,544,293, forward strand.
AGCTTGATATCTATTGGCTAGCATATCATGATACTAAAATCATCCAGTCATCTTTTTAATCTGATAAGATAATTTAATAAGATTAATGTGACTGCTATTGATAATTCAACTTGTCAGACATTAAAACTAGCACAGTTCTTATCGTTGCCCGGAATGTTTGGTTTTGTGTTGTATTGAAACTACTCAATCACGTGATTTTATACAGGAAACCTAACCAGGAAGAGAAAACACCAAGCGCATTGTCGCCATTTTGAGTTGGAGGTAAAAAGGTTTGTAATTTGTTAACTGTAGGTATAACTATTTTCTGATTAAGTTGATAATATAAACCTAGTGTTTTATCTGTACTGTCGTGCCCCCAATTCTTGCTGAGTACCATTTCTCACCAGTGCATTGTTACTTCATATGTCATATATGATTTTATGTTGTGATGAAATGACATAACTTGCACTTGCGAGAAATGGTCCATGGCAAGATTTGGTTGTTTGCCAGTAATTGTCAATTAAGTTTTTTCTGATAAAATTTGGCCGTTGTCTGTCATTGTTGTAAACTTTTCACATGTTCATCTCCTCCAATACTTTTAGGTCAATTTCATCCAAACTTGGCACAAAGCATTATTGGGTGAAGGGGATTTAAATTGGGCCACATGTACACCCTTTTAAAAGGGGCTGTGATTTTGAAATATTGAAAATTTGCTGTTGTTTTGGTTGTTTTTTTTATTTTCTCATAAACCTGAAAATAGGGTGGGGCAACAATGGGGGTTCAAATTTTTACATGGGAATCTATAGAGAAAAATCTAATTCTCAAAAACCAATCTGTCTGAGAATCTGTAGCTTGTGTGAAAGAACTCAGGGATTGTAGATTCAAGTGTTTAAATCATGATTCCTGGGGTAGTCTTGGGCCACTACAGGAGGGTTGAAATTTTACACAGGAATACCAAGGGCAGAAACTTACTTAAACACCATAGTTGCCTGAAGGGCTACCAGATTTTATAAATGTATAAAGAAAAATCTTCTTAAAAACTAATTGGCCAGAAAAGCTGTTACTTGTGTGGAAGCATCCTCAGATAGTGTAAATTTAAGTTTGTTTAAAACATTGAAAATTCTCGCTCTCCCTTTCATTCAGATCATGCTCGCCTTGATTAAAAAAATAGCTGAGAAGTCATGATTGTGGACTTTTTAGCTCACCTGAGCCAAAGGCTCAAGTGAGCTTTTCTGATCACAATTTGTCCTTTGTCTGTCGTTGTCGTCGTTGTCGTCGTAGTCGTTAACCGCCACTGGGCAGATTTCAACCAAATTTGGCACAAAGCACCACTAGGTGAAGGGGATTCAAGTTTGTTCAAATAAAGGGCCACGCCCTCTTTAAAGGGGAGATAATTGAGAATTATTGAAAATTTGTTGGTATTTTTCAAAAATCTTCTTCTCAAAAACTATTCGGCCTGAAAAGCTAAAACTTGTGTGGAGGCATCCTCAGGTAGTGTAGATTTAAGTTTGTTCAAATCATGGTCCCCGGGGGTAGGAAGGGGCCACAAGAAGGGGATCAAGTTTTACATAGGATTATATAGAGAAAATCTTTAAAAATCTTCTTCTCAAAAACTATTAGGCCAGGAAAGCTTAAATTTGAGTGGAAGCATTCTCAGATAGTGTAGATTCAAGTTTGTTCAAATCATGGTCCCTGGGGGAAGGGTGGGGCCACAATAGGGGGATGAATTTTTACACAGGAATATATAGAAAAAATCTTTAAAAATCTTCTTCTCAAAAACTATTAGGCCAGAAAAGCTCAAATTAGAATGGAATCATCTTCAGGTAGTGTAGATTCAAGCTCGTTCAAATTATGGTCCCTGGGGGTAGGGTGGGGCCAAAATGGGGGGATCAAGTTTTACATAGGAATATATAGAGAAAATCTTCTTCTCAAAAACTGTTAGGCCAGGAAAGCTCAAATTTGAATGGAAGCATTCTCAGGTATTGTAGATTCAAGTTTGTTCAAATCATGGTCCCTGGGGGTAGGGTGGGGCCACAATTGGCGGATCAAGTTTTACATAGGAATATATAGAGAAAATCTTTAAAAATCTTCTCAAAAACTATTTGACCAAGAAAGCTCAAATTGGCGGGTAACCATCCTCAGATAATGTAGATTCAAGTTTGTTCAAATCATGGTCCCTGGGGGTAGGGCGGGCCACAATGGGGGATACATTTTTATACATAGAGAAAATCTCTAAAAAATCTTCTTCTCAAAACTATTAGGCCAGGAAAGCCCAAATCTGAGTGGAAGCATTTCCAAATTGTATAGATTCAAGTTTTTTTAAAATAATAGTCCAGTGGTATGGTGAGGCCACAGTGGGGGATGCATTTTTACATAGGAATATATAGAGAAAATCTTTAAAAGTCCTCTTTTTAAAGACCATTTGGCCAGAAAAGCTTTAACTTGTGTAGAGGCATCCTTGGGTATTGTAAATTTAAAATCACAGTCCCTAGTGGTAGGGCAGGTCCGTGATGGCAGTTTAAATTTTTACATAGGAATATATAGAGAAAATCTTTAAAAATATTCTGGGAAAGTTTTTCGGTCCAAAACTCAGTACTTAGTGTGAAAGCACAGGTTATGCAGATATAAGTTTGATGAAACCATGATACCCTAGAGAAAAGTGGGGCCACAAAATGGGGGGGGGGGGGGGTATATACCGTATTTTTCCGACGATTAGTCGGTATTTTTTTCCTCTGAAGCAGAGCACCCGACTTATCGTCTTGTTCGACTTGTCGTAGGCTCGTAGTCAGAAATTTTTTAAAAATAGCATTAAAAATCTTGGTTTTAATCATCTTGAGTTGGCTGTGTGATTGAAAATTACGTTGTTGAATTCACTGTTCATCTTTAATAATTATCATTTTCACTCATCTGTCAACACTTAAATACATAATAATAACAACAGTTATTAAAAAATGTTACATTGTCTTTAATCAATTAAAAGTTTTACCGTTCCGTTTTTATAAACACATCGTCACATGATTCTATGTATCACTAGTAGGAAGATAACATTGCGCAGTAAAATTGAAACCAAGTTTGAATGGAAGAAAATATTGCAGTAGGTCCGGGGGATGTTTTTTTTAATTTTAATTATTTTATTTGTAAAGAGTTGTTAGTGGAAAGTATAAATCAGAAATATTTAATGGTCAAATTCAATCTTAAATTACGTAATCGGCAATTATCAATACTACTGTTTATACAATAGGCTGACACCGGTTGTGTTAATAATCTTGCCCTAAGGCTGAGATCTTTACGGCAATTTCACTCCCTGTGTATATAAAGAGTACCGTTGTAAGAGTGATTATAGTTCATTGATTAATTATTGTCCAATTCGTTGATTATTGTTAGATAATTTTTTTAGGAAACGTATGTATGTCGTATATCGTCATTATCAAGTCGTACAAATGATCGATTTATTTCTAACAGTGTCTATCTAAAACAATAGCGTGTAACTGCATTACTGGATACAAAATAAACAAGTTTCATCAAATCATAGTAATTGCTAAGCTTTCTGCACTTGAGACCCCCCTTTGAAGTCCGACACGAGACAGGTGCATGCCTATGACACCGGAAATTGTTAAACAAACATTGACCACGCGCCGAGTCAACAGGTGGCTGGTTACGTAATGGCGAATACACTGGCGATAGTCAGAGTGGATACTTATTTTAATGCTTGGGAATAAAATATTTCTGACAAAGTAAGTTTAGTTTTGCATAACACGCGATATCGGGAATTGTTTACAATGCAAGCGACTTTGTAGAAGTTGCCGGTATTTGAAAATTTGATGCATAAGTATAAAGCGTAATTGTTTAAATGTTAATCATTAATAATACTTGGTAGCAATATCGGTGACATCGTGGCATCATACACTGATAATGTTACTGCAGTTTTATAGGCCATTTTGAAGTGATAAGATCGACGTATGGTCTGCGATCGACGTATCGTAGGATTTTGTTAATATTTTGGCTAAAAATGGGCAATTCGACGAGTCGTCCGCATCGACGAGTCGTCGGGAAAATACGGTAGGAATAGAGAAAAATCGTCTTACAGGTACAACAACAAAAGGGGCTTGGTATTTACCAAAAGAAAGAGGTGGATAAAAATTGGCAGATTTTCAATTTTTTTAGCAAGATCTACTGTACTTAGTTGTCAAGATATTTTGAAACTGTAATGCTAATTTGATCAGAATTAAGGCAATTGTTGCTCAGGTGAGCGATGTGGCCCCTGGGCCTCTTGTTAGATTTAATAACTGTCTTTTTGTAAAAATGGCAGGCGAGCGGCTGCCAAATGGGTCATTGTACAGATAACTCCTCCTACAGTTTTCAAGATAGGAAGTTGTTCTTTTGCAGATCAATTGTACAGATATCAGAGGTGTGCATATTGCTAGGATTTTGATTTCCGATAATTTATGAAAAAAATAACAGCTTTTGAACTTAGTCATTAACATTTTTGGGCAAAATATTGCATAAAGGGTAACCTCATTGTACGGATAACTTCCCATACAGTTCTCAAGATAGGAAGTTGTTCTTTTGCAGATCAATTGTACTCATATTAGATGTGTGCATATTGCTAGGATTTTGATTTCCGATAATTTTTTGGGGGAAAAAACCCAGCTTTTGAACTTAGTTTTTAAAGACCCATTCACTGTAAATATCAAAATTTGTTGGCCAGGCATAGTCATCGATTTTCTTCTTATTTCGTATTTTGATACCCTTTGGTGAATTGAGATGCAAGACCACTTTAAACGGTTGTTATGGGGACCGGTTGGCATTGTAACAGAAGCAAACGATTAAAGATTAGCATAAAAAATATTGTGAATTTAAAATTATTGAAATAGTTTAATAGTGTTACCATGGTAACTAAACAGCACTTCGAAAATACTATTTTTTTTATTTTATTCGAACTTAAATAGCTTTTAATGGAAAATAATTAAAATCTTGTCCCGACAACAAAGATAATATATATATAGATATATATATATATATATATATATATATATATATATATATATATATATATATATATAAAAAAATATGAAATCCGTTACACCGAACGAACCTATCAAATTTAATAAAGCTACTTCTTTCCAAACTATTTTATTTTCATAAAAATTAAAATTTACTAAAGGATGAAAATATTGACAATGACAGTAAATGTATACTTACAATTGGCATGGTTCATGTAAGTTTTAATAGTATAGAAATCTATTGATCATAATCATCATATATTCAACAGAATATAGAAACACTGAACATAATTGTTTAATTCTATGCATAACGGGGAAGTAACTTCATTAAAGTTAGGAACTTTATATTTCCAATAGAAACCGGTGCTGTTGTCTAATAGTAGCTGTAACAGAAGTTCTTTGAAATAAAATCTTTACAGTTCTTTAATAAATGATTAAGATGGGAAATTCTGAACAGCAAACTGTATAGCGTACTAATATCAAGTAATCTGTGGCTTCAATTTCTTAGAGTTATCTTTAAATATGGTGCAATCAAGTTCAATAGACTAGTTTGCTTGGACAAGTGTCCAAATCGATGACATTTAATTGCTTAGTTTAATGGAAATTCTTTATTTTATAGAAAAATAGACTGATATTTAAGTGTCAAAATTTGTGTTTTGTTCCGTAAGGGTTGTCAACTACTATACTAAGCTAAAATATTTCATTATAAGGGCATTTCGTTCAATGTGCGAAGAAAAGTACTTACTATATTGGCCATTTTTTTTTCAGCTAGTAGCTGTATAATTTTCGAATAGAGACAATAACTGCATTATTTTTACCAATAGCAGCCATTTAGTTACTACTCCGTGTGTTTGGAGTTAAAGCAAGCAGTGCTTGCCGACATTTGTATATTAAATGATATTGTCCTACATGTCCTGCGGACCTGGTTTAACAGGTTGGACCAATCACCCAAATTGGTCACCATAGCCTGTTTGGGATATAATGTCTCAAATAGTCAGTCACATTCTTTAAACAAGTTATATCTATGAGAAATTAATTTAAATGTCTCCCTGTCATTTCAGCTCTTAGGTGTCCTGTTTGCAACAAGAACAATATTTTTCTTTAAAAAATACCAGTTTTATAAGAAATAGTCAAATGGACAAAAAACTAAAAGTCTTTTTATTTTTTCAGAACATGAGTAAAAGTATCTGACCATGGACAAGCGCTGGGCCCAGGATGTGTTACGGTGTCGTCTCTGTGAGACCCCGGGCCCCCCTATGTACTGTGACATTTGTCACATACATCTTTGTAAAGCCTGTGTGGGGGAACATCTCTCTGATCAATCCAAAGAACACAAAGTGCTGCCATTTGAAAAGAGAGGATCAACTCCTAAATGCCCAAAACATTCCACAAAACTATGTGTACTTTACTGTAAACAATGTGGCATTCCTATTTGTACAACATGTCTTTCCTCTGAAGAACACAGTGGCCATAAATATATTGAAATATCTAAAAACATTGACAGCAAGAAAGAATTAATTCAAAAAGATTTACAAGAACTAGAGAATTCCATTTATCCCAAATACAAAGAAATTGCATCCATTAACCAAGTCCAAAAATCTGCTCTGAATGAAAACTCCCAGAAATTAACAATAGAAATCGACAAACATGGAGAAGACTTGCACAGAGAAATAAACACCATTATCAGAAACATGAAATCTAACGCGGAGGAAATGGACACCAAACACCTGGCTGTCTTAGACAAACAGGAAGATGAAATCAAACACACCATTTCTGAAATCACACAGACCATTACTGAACTAAAGACGTTACTGGACTCCAACGATGTCAGCCGTGTCTCTGCCTACAAATCCAGGAATGAGGAATTCAGAAGATTGCCTCCTAAACTCACAGTGTCCTTACCAAGTTTTACCCCTCAGAAGATCAACAAAGGACAGCTTTATCAACAGTTTGGTTCTCTGTCAGCGTCATCTATTAAAACAGAAGAACAAGTCTACACCATGGATTCCCCCGGTGCTGAGTCCTCTCCCCCGGACAGACCGCTCATTGATGTACCACGGATCATCACACAGATAGACACCGAGAAAATAGGATTCCTTATTTTATTACACAGTGTGTCCTGTGTGAGTGATGAGAAGATGTGGACGTGTAGTAATGATGACAACATCATGAGACTGTACAACCTCCGTGGGGAACTAGTGAAGTCAGTCCAAGCCAAGTCAGGGAACCGTCAACAGGACATAGCAGTGACAAGGAGTGGGGATCTAGTTTATACTGATGGAGGTGATAGAACTGTGAACATAGTGAAGAATAAAAAGATAAAGACAGTGATCAAACTACGGGGGTGGAAACCTTGGGGTGTCTGTAGTACCTCCTCTGGTGACCTCCTGGTTGTCATGGACAGTGATGATTATAAACAAACAAAAGTTGTGTGTTACTCTGGCTCCACAGAGAAACAAAGTATTCAGTACGACGACAAAGGACAACCTCTCTATTCATCTGGTGGATATAACATTAAATACATCAGTGAGAACAGGAACCTAGATATCTGTGTGTCAGACCATGACGCCCGTGCAGTAGTGGTGGTCAATCAGGCCGGGAAACTCCGGTTTACCTACACTGGTCCTCCCTCTACTACCGAGGAACCATTCTATCCACTCGGCATCACAACAGACAGCCAGGGTCGCATCCTAACAGTAGACCCTAACAACGCCCGTATCCACATCCTGGATCAGGACGGACAGTTCCTCCGCTACATTGACAACTGTCATTTACAGGATCCATGTGGTTTATGTGTGGACACCAGAGACAACCTCTTTGTGGCTGAGAACACAGGTACAGTGAAGAAAATACAATATGTGTAGAACATTACACAGCAGTGTAACATTGTTTATATGTATTACATGTTGACAAACTGACTGTCTGTATATATATATAACATGTATTAGCATAAAGATAATTAATTATATTATATAATAGAGTCATGCATATAAAATGTACGTCCATTTAGTTCATGTCAACAATATCATTGTTTTGTTTATCATGTTTATACATCATAATAACAAACTGTTTTAGTGTAGTGATTGTATTGTCAATGAATTAAATGTTTATACATTTAATGTCTAAACAAACTGTGTACATTATAAGAATACAATCAGAGAAACCTTGTTTGGTATTTGTCAAACAAATCAAAACATTTTAATGTTGATAAATATCTGTAAAAATCTTTTTTAGCTCTCCTTTATCATGTTTATTTTAAGTTGAGTTACTTTCAATCATTTTAATATGAATAGAAATATAAATCATACATTTTCTTTTCTCAAAGCAGAAAAACTGAAGGTACCACATTTGTTGAACATTTGAGTGGTGTTTATTTGATCTTTGTCCATTAAAATTTCTGTCACTGAAGATTGAGTAACTTTTGTTTCTTACACACTAGTAATAAACCCTGCAGTTGTACATTGTGTACTTAAAATAATGTGTTTTTATGTCTAATAATGATTTTTAAACAACTTTGTTAATTGGTTTTAATTAAATTTTCTTTGACCCCATCATTTTAAATATTACAGCATTAAAATGTACTTTCAGATTCAAAGGAATAGAGCAAAATGTCTGAATATTTGCGTGATCTGGTAAAAATTGTTAAGACTGAAACATTTTTAAATTCTCCTCAGAAATTGAAACGGTGTTGTTTGTTGCACCGCAACATTGGAGATGTTATGCCCCGTTTTCTTTATCAATGATTATGTTCCCTTTAAAAAGTGTGTAATCTACTTAGATTGTAGGTATTATAGGTGGGTAGATGATGTCGTCAATCCTTGTATACAGGCTGGCGGTTGTTATAGCATGTCCAGTTCAAAAGGTCAATCGGTCAGTAGATTATGTCAACAAGAGTCTTGTCCAATCGACGTCTCTTGAGCATTGATTGACAGTCATCGATTCCGACGATGTTGGTAAACATTAGGATTAAACATGCTGACAAGACGAAGGGTACATAATAAGGTCAAAGGTCACAAGGAGACGAAGGGCGAATAAGATGACGCAATGACTATTGATTTCATTGTTAATAAATACATTTCAATTTATTAAAACTGCAGGATTTTAGGAAAGAGTCAGTCTAATTTTTTTTAACAACGCGAAATTTTGATTGTGATTGAGCCCAAGTAAAATTTTCAGCGAAACTACTGACTTTTCATCTGCGCAAGCAAAGCGTTTCTGATCCGCTGACTTTTTAGGTCACTTTAGACGTCACTTTTGCCGTTATTATTCGTGTGTCGTGGTGCGACGTGCGTCGTTCGCCGTCTGTCGTCTTTTTAAAAAAATTATTTTAACTTCTTTTTGGAAAATGTAACGCCCATTTTTACTTCGGTTTAGAGCAACTCTAGGTTAAGAGGAAAGATATACTTACCAACCCAGGGGCCTCATGGACGGGGCCAAAAATTTGAAAAAATCTTGAAGTTCCTCTCTACTCTCACACATATATGAAAAAACTAAATGGTTATGGTGTCCATGAAGTCTTCTACCAAGATTATGAAATCCATGGCCCCTGTGTATGGTGTTCAAATCTTAGGGCGGGGTCAAAATATGTCCATAATGATTCTTATTACATTTGTACATTATGAAATTCACTGCCCATGGGACTTGAAATCAGGCTGTTTATTATAAAAAAAATTCAGGGGTGGTATGTGAACATATAGTGAACATGTATTTTTTTAAGCCACTTTAGTAACTCGGATATTCATCCTGCTATTGTCCGCTCTCCTTCCCACTTTTGATGAATCGACATTTGGGTTGATATACTCCAAAATGAAGCTCAAAATGCAAACATAGAACAACATGAACGGTATATCCAAGGGCTATAGTATTCCAGTGACCGCAAAGACCGGTGGGCCTCTTGTTTATTTTCCTGAAACGTTTGGTGGAATGTTTTGCTACGACAAAAAATTCTAATGTAAAGTAATCACTGCGTCAAGCTTTGGTTTAATTACAATTTTTTAATATCAAACTATTAAAAGCGTGAAATTTTCGGCTTTGAGTTTCTAAAATGTGACATTATATGAAGACGTTGATATACATATTACTTAAAATCTTGAAAATTAGCCGGATTTAATAATAAGCCGGTTTTCAAAATAAACCACCTATTTTAATTTTTTCACTAAAAATTACTCGAAAATAGAGCAAAAAATAGCCTGTTTTGAAATATGCCAGTCATGACAGTGCTATTTAGAAAAAAAACACGTAGTGTATTTTTTACATGCAAGATATTGAACACAGTATTATTTTAATTATTTTATTGTCAAAATTCCATGACATTTATAATTAGATTTAAAACAAAATTACAGAGACTACATCTTTAATTTGGAGTAGGTCTAGTAGTCGCCATTACTAAAAGCTCACTGTTTTAAAGATAGACAAGCAGAATTAAAGACACAAACATTTTCATTTAACTCTTACAGATGTTTAGCTGGATATTATAGAACAAACAAGTAGTTCACAATAGATTGATTACAAATTATTTGTTTCATATTAAACCGTGGTTTTGCTCTCGTCATTTTCCGGTATTTTGTTTGGATAATAAACCGTGAATTGAAAATAAGAAGGTTTTGAAAATAAACCCCCAATTTTTTACCAAAACTCAAAATAAGCCTCGGCTTATTTTCAAAGTTTTATGTTATGATTTTTAATAAAATGCTAATAAAAGGATATTTTGCAAAATATACAAAGTTGACAACGTAAATCTGATGAAAATGTTGATTTTTTAAAAGCTTTTTTGGCATGGAGCATTGCTTCGAAATTAAAGGGGGCATCCATACCCCCAAAAAATCTTCAAGTGCAAAAAAAATAAATTTAAAAATCAAAATTGATATTTGGTGGTGGTGGGGGAGGGGAGGGGGTAGTTATTTACTGTTGAAAACTTTATTACAGTAATTTATATCACGCTTTTTGATGTATAATTTCAATACATTTTCTTACAGTTAAAGAAAAGTGGAAGGACAGTTTTTTATATGCTAGTACGAGGGTTGTCCCAAAATAGCGTAGACAAGTGGCGTTATTCAGTTAATCAAAGACAAAGGAAGATGAAATTTGTGCCACAAAGGGTACAAGAAATTTGCATTCAAATAATGTTTTAAAATCGAATATTGTTTGAGATTAAATTAGTGAAATGAAAGCATGTTAGATCAGAAATTCGACATGCGGCGCAATGTCAAAAACAAAAAGTTAAAATCAACATAATGAATTGAAAATTGGGCGGAAAAGTACTTTTCAAATGAAAAAAATTCAAATGAAACATACACTGATATTTGATAATAGTTCTATTATTTACTCAGAAAATGTTTTGGCTATAACAAAACTTTTTAATATTTTATAGCGCGTTTTGTGACAAGTTGAAAAGTTAACTAGTAATAAAATGACGTTGTCAGCGTTTAAGGCGGCGCAGTATTAACTGATACAATTTTGTAAAGACCATAAAATAAATCCTAAGCGGCTTTGGAAATAAATGAAATTAACAAAATCGATGAGAAATGCGTTTTATGAATAAGCAGTTAAAAAACATTCAAAATATTTGAACAAGTATGATGACAATAAGTGGAAAAAAGAAACCCCGAACGATATCAATGGACGTCAAAATGTTGAACGACGCATTTCGGTAAGACGGACGTTAGACAACAAGTAATACAGGACAAGTTTGGAGCCGACAGATCGTTTGTACTTAGAAAATATTTTTTTAAAAATCAAAACTAGAAATATATATTGAATGTACATGCTGGGTACATGTTTAAAGATATTATTTTTTCTAAGACATTTTCGGAAATAAAACGTAAATGTTATCGTAAACGATGTGGAGGGTTAAGGAAGAACGTAAAACTGGAAATTTTCGACGTCGCACATTGCGCCGCCTGACAAAACTTGTTGTTACTAATTATTCATCTTCTCGAGAAATAAATAAAGTACAGGGCTGCGTTTTACAAAAGAACTTACGACTTACGACCAAATTAATAAATGCTAATTAATCACCAACTAATCAATGATTAATTCTTTTGCCTGGAAAATATAATTATGGAAATTGAAATATTTATAAACAAGTGGTTTTATGTCAATTTTGTTTTCTAAAGATCATTTTACGAGACTGTAAATATTTAAGACTTTATCGTAAGTTCTTTTGTAAAATGCAGTCCAGATCTGAACTTTTCAGCATTGTTTGCCAAAGGGTCATTGAAGAAAAGATAGAAGTCTAATGAAATTGCAGTGAACAGATTATAAATTATGTGTCTTGTCTACATTATTTTGGGACAACCCTCGTATTATGTAATTTGCTAAAAATTGTGCCCATGCGCGGATCTAGAGGGGGGGTCGGGGGGGTCCCGACCCCCCCTGGAAAATGAAAATTTATTAAATTTACATAGTAAAATTATCGCGAAAATATGCCTCGGACCCCCCCTGGCAAACACAATTATCCTTCGGACCCCCCCTGGAAAAATTTTCTGGATCCGCGCATGGTGCCCTACCCCCTCGTGTGCTACATGCCTTTTACATTATATGTACTTACTTTTCAATTTCTTACAGTGTATATTTACTTTTATGACCTTTTACCCAATCATCTTCTTCGCCCATCTTCTTACTGTTAATGTTGCAACGATGTTTAACAACGATTCAGTATTTGATAGTATTATTATCATCGAAGACAATCGGACATAATTCAGTACATATGTAATTAACAAGCTAAGGTGCAAGGGGGTCATACTGTGTTTTTAAAATATTGTCCCTTTTTAATATTTGTACGGATTTTCACAGAAGACGTAAACAAGTATTTTATTTAATCAAAATCAAATAAAAATTTTCATATACTGTATATTAATGTACACATGTAGTAAAGTGTAATATAATGGAGTTATCTCTCTTTGACCAGTTCTACGAAATTGTCCCAATATACTATATACTCATTAATCAAAAAATTAAAACAATCCAACAAGATTGATTTCTACACAGTAAGTTGATTTTTTGTTGCTTTTTTCATTTCCAAAATATTCCATTTTGGCATCAGAAATTCAATAGCTCGTAAAATAATTATTCATAAAAATATTCAACAATTTCCGGAGTGATCACGAGATGCTTATTATAACTTGTGGAGTTCTTTAATATGACAAATGTGCTTTGCATTTCAGGAAATGAATTAGTTTTTTTTTACCTACAAAGTATGCATATGCTGGGGGAAAAAAGTGGGCATCATGACAGAACGGAACTATTTTATGGACCTGCAAATTATACATGTACTGTCGACTGGTCAAAGAATAGGCATCATGACAAAACGGAGATATGTTTTAAACTGTTCTTACTTCAGAAATTACCATTTTCATGACTTTACTACAAATCAAGAAGAAGAAGAAGTAGAAGAAAAAGACAACAACAACAAAACCAACGATATGAGAGTACTAGTAGTATGCATTCACTATTCTCATTTAACTCCCCTGTCGCTTTTAGTAGATGTTACATCCACCAGTGGTATCACCCTCTCCTTCAATCGCGTGAATAATGTGATGCCGGGAAATTAAGTTTAGGATATCTGCCACAGCTAATTTTTAATATAACATACTTTATTGTAAATGTTTAAGTCATCGGTTTTAAGAGAAGTAAAAGCATACAATTATGAGACAAATCTTGTCCGTTTAGTAGTGCGGTATTCCTCAGCTAGACCTTGGTAATAGTCCACATTTAACTTAGCAGGAAATGTCACAGCAGACGTAGGAACAGGAAGTGTTGTCACAGGTCACATTGGTCAGGTAGCTGCAGGTCTGAAGCTCCCGGTCTGAAAAAAATTTGGATGGACGACCAGGTCGTCCATCCGAACTTTTTCAGACCGGGACTTACAGACCTGCTAATTGGTCAGGAAGACGATATTCATCAAAAGCAAAACCAATTTCATCTATATCTTGCCACCTGTTTTTTAAATGTATTATATACATTTTCCAGTGTCTTTGTCTTTGATAAAACTACAAATTGGTTTTGTAACGTAGGCCCTATGTCCAAAATGTTCATCAGTGAATGATTTTGATTTTTAATTGTACAATTACTGAAAATTACAGGTATTTAAACATAAGTACATGTAATAAGGAATCATTCTTTTAGTATTATGAGGCCCGAAGAGGGGTTCAAAGTTTAACCGAAATATATGTAGTAGAAATGTTTTAAAATCCTCTCAAGAACTACAATGCTACAATTTGTGAAATTACTATTCAAGCATCCTCAGACAGTGTTGATTCTAAATTGTTAAAATTGTGACCCCCTGTGCAAGAGGGTTGAAAGTTTAACATAAAAATATATAGTAGAAAGGAACTACAATGCTACAATATGTGAAATTATCATGCAAGCAGCGTCCTCAAATAGTGTAGATTAAAAATTGTAAGCTCACCTGAGCTGAAAGCTCAAGTGACTATTTTAATTCTGATCCCTCTATATACAAGCTTAGGTGTATATATAATTGGCATTTTCTGGTGCAATGGTTCTTGAGAATTTTTTAAGATGCACACCCTATTTTCACTGTTTCACAATTATCTCTTTTTTCAAAAGGGTTTTGCCCTTAATATTAACAATTTAGAATCTCCTTCCCATAAGGATGTTTTGTATCAAGTTTGGTTTTTGGCCCAGTGGTTCCAGAGAAGAAGTAAAAAATGTGGAAAGTTTACAGACAGACAGACGGACGGATGACAGACAGAAGGTGATCAGAAAAACTCACTAGAATCTTAGGTTCAGGTGAGCTAAAAAAAAAAACCAAAACAATTTGACATTTATGAGCTTTCTTTATTTCACCCTTTGTAACAGTTAATGAAGAGGGTATAGTTTTTCTCTCCATTCATGAAGCAACAAAAACAACCTTTTAAGTGGGTAAATCAGAATAACTAATACATCTGCCAATAACTTGAACCTGCTCAGCAAGTCTATACATGTATTCAAACTTTTCCAATAAATCAGATGCCACGCAATTCTACCACCAAGGAAACATGTCAACTTCTTCGTAATTGCATTTACACAATGAAAACAAAGCAGTGAAAAATATGTACCGTACATACTCAACAACAAAACCGCCATCCATATTTGATACAAATGTGTGTCATTAATGAACTACCGGTAATCCATATTAATTTAGCTACTTGTAGGATGTACAGTTCACTGTAAAGTAAACTTGTTTTTATCTTCCAAAGTACAATCAGAGAAATTCATCATGTAAATAATATTTCTTCGATTATACACCTTAGGAATCTTTTGGAGGACAAGAGAAGCTGTAACACACAGACACATACACATGATTATATATTTCTTATATTATCATTCACACAGTCCGAGAATCCTATAATATTGTACACAACACATGGCAAGCATTCATTCAGAAATCAGACTCTGTGATTATTTCCCTCCCACCACAACACGATTCATCTCGATAACACCTCTAGCCCTCAATCGTAGATTTTGTACATTAATTTCTGATTGAATCTAATGTAGGAGTTAAGTCCCCCTGCTGGTTTATTTGGAATTTGCCCGAGGCCTCCGGTCGAGGCGTTTCACTTCCTGACTACTGCCCTGTTTTGGGAAGGGCTCTCTTTTCTCTTTCCTTCATCTTTTTCTGAAAACACAACAAATGAAAAACAGATCAATAACTCAGTCACATATAATATCCTTTGATCATGGTTTAAAACTAAATAACATGAAAGAAGAGCTGAGAAGTGGAGTCATGATTCTATATAGCCACTGTACTTGTTGATGTGTTGCTGACGGGTGGTCTTACTTGGATCCAAAGATGAGGTCGGCGTCCGGGGCGCCCTTAGGGTGCTGGTACCTCACCCTCCTCTCTCGGTTAGTGTTCACCGGCATCACACGATTCAAGGACGCTATCATCTCTGTCAAAAAAGAATCGAAGAAATCCTGAGAATTCCTAAACATCAACTGGGATCATAGATACTGAACATTGTCCGTAAATTTAGTTAGACTAGATTTTGACCCCGCGTGCACGGGTTGACATTGTATATGATATCAGACATTTACGAAATAGATACATCGACACACCGTATTGTTGCCATTTACATAACAAAGCTTTAAGCCTACAAAAAATGCTATTAATTTCACTACACTCTGCTTAGTTAGAATAATCTAACTGTGTCATGGGACAGGCCTATACCACAGTTAAAATGCCTCCCACATACTGTAATGTAGCAACAAAATTGAAGAATCACTCCGAAACGATTTTGGAGAAAATAAATGAAGCGGCATTGAAAATAACAGTCAAATTGTTCATTATAAACCATTTTGAGGCTGTAAACACCTTTCATCTAAAAATTTAATTAATATTTATGAAGAATTCAACACTTTCTCCAGCAACGTTTTTCACTCGCTTTGAGTTGAACTCTCGGGATTTTTCATATTAAATGCACTGAGTTAGAGTTATCTCCCTTATTTCCTTTGATGAACAGAATATATATATATAACAAATTTTCAATGAAATTTTACACGCATTTGTAATAACGTTTTTGAGTTTATCCATGCAAATGTGATATTGTGGAAACAAAACTAAAGAGCCTAGGGTGAATGTAATGCGCATGCGCAAGATTGTAAAATCCGAAAAATCCATATGATTTCCGGATTTTTTAAAGGAATTTTCGTTGATTATTAATTAGCAAAGCTTAATTGAGAAAAAATAAGAACAAATTGGTAATGTTTAAATGCCAATAATGTTTAAAATATATAAAACAAATGACTGTACTTTTCCGATTTCTCGGTATTAAAGCCCAAAAATTCGAGTCTATTATTTCAATATTATATAGTAGTATAGATTTACATACAGCAGAATAAGGATATCAAGATGAAACAGAACAGCATGTCAAGCCGTTACTGACATGATTTAAATTGATGAGTAAATTTATGTTTTTAAAAGGGCGGATATAGTGTTATGTCTAAAAAATCAGATAGAAATCACACAGTATTAGACATTTTCTACAGAATGTCAGGATTTTGCGGCGAGTTGAGTGACGGCTTGAGTATGACAGGCTGGAATGTGATTGGTCAGTGGTTACCTTGGTAATCCTCCTCTTCCTGTCTCTCATGGATTCCTAGCACCACCTGCTTCATCTTCTCTTTCTCTGCCTTTTCTGCCTGTAAACCAACACAACTCTGAACCAACAAGATCTCAACACCTCAGAATTCTTCCATCCTCACAAATAACAATTCTAATACCTAGTATACCCATTGATGATTGTCTGTTTTAAGTATCATTACTTTGCTAGTCTAAGCATTAAACTAGCATTAACAGTGAAATGCATGTTTTAAAATTTATGAAATAAGTGTACACCTACATTGGAAACAATTCTCTCTCTCTCTCTCTCTCTCTCTCTCTCTCTCTCTCTCTCTCTCTTTCTCTCTCTCTCACCTGCTCTCTTTCTCTGTATTTGGTAGCAAATTCTTCTGATATTGGAACATTCAGATTGGTAAACTACGAAAGAAAATATCAACATCTTCAATTATATAAAACCTTAAAATGAAAAGACACTTGATGAAAGAATGAAATCAGAGACTGTAGTTATAAAAGTCTTATTTCTAGATCGATGTGATTATTTCTTGGTCGGGTACTCACATGCTGCCTGTTCCCTCGCCTGGTCATCAGAACAAACTCAATAGACCGGTCCTCTTCCTTTGGCACTTCCTCTTCTTTCATGGGATACAAATTGACACTCACTGTACGAGAAAGAAAAAGTCAGGTTCATAGATATAACTTACAAAGATTTAAGTTCAATAAAAGCTGACAAGAGTTAGGACACTGACCTGTTTTCTTGCTCTTGTCTTTGAGGTTCATGGGTACAGCAATGTCCAGCTGAGGCACCTTCAAGGATTCGTTGGTACGAGCCTGGTCAAAGCATACACACATTTTGTATGTAAATGTTTACACTTTTTTTTTTGACTGAATTCAAGGCAAACCAATAATCACAAAAACAAATATATAAATTTGCTTGCTTTAACTCACATGTAGAATAGATTTTTATCAAAGATTGTATTAAATTCATCAAGATGACAGTAACAGATTTTCACACTTCTTAGTTGTACAAGTAGAGGACCCACACAATTAGACACCAAATATTTGTAACTATTGTACAAGCAAACCTAAACAAGTGAAGCTGTACCTACACAGGACCTACCTGAAGGACCTACACAATTAAACACAAACTATCTCTAACTATAGAACAAGTGAAGCTGTACCTACACAGGACCTACCTGAAGGACCTACACAATTAAACACAAACTATCTTTAACTATAGTACAAGTGAAGCTGTACATACACAGGACCTACCTCAAGGACCCACACAATTAAACACAAACTATCTTTAACTATAGTACAATTAAAGCTGTACCAACACAGGACCTACCTGAATGTTCTCGGTCATCATTTTATCAAAGGCCGTCATGAAATCTTCATCCTCACTACATTTGATGTGCTTAGGTCCACCCTTCATGATTGTCAACTGTAGGAAAATATTTCACAAATTTATGATTTATCATAAATTGGTATTTAGTTCAACATTTTTTCATGTTATCTTTTCAAAGTAACGGTTGTGATAATTTCATGCTTTGTTGATATGTTACGGTTCTTAAGTTACATTTTACAATTCTGTTCATAATCAGTATTATTTTCATTGATTTCCTGTTTAAAATATTTTCAAGTTTAATAGAGACTTGGTGTCCTCCCTCTATTATCTATCAGTAGCCTGGGAGTTCCCTTATATCTATTAATAGTGTAGATATCCCCCTTTCTTTAGCTATTTTTAGTGTAGGGGATTTACCTGGTCATCCTCTTCATTCTCGCCCGCACTCTCCATCACATCCTCGTCATCTTCCTCATTACAGCTCTCGCCTCCCTCCTCTCCCTATAAATAAATACACACAGATAATGAACAGTCAATGCTCTCCCCTCCCTCCTCTCCCTATAAATAAATACACACAGATAATGGACGGTCAATGCTTTCCCCTCCCTCCTCTCCCTATAAATAAATACACACAGTTAATGGATTTTTTGGAATTTCAAACTAAAATTTGTGGTATAAATTCTATGATAAAAGGTACCGAATAAATCTTCAGATTCTAGGGTCCAGGGATAACCAATGGATTATCCTATGATAGTACATAGATGAGAAGACTCATTGGCTAGTCCCCACCATGACAGTGTATCAGTTTATATCAGTATACAGGGTTATTCCCCCCCCCCCCCCCCCCCCCCCCCCCCCCCCCCCCATGTAATTTTTTGGCCTTCTACACTTGCAAACAGTTCGTCTTGAATTTGTCCAGACACAGTTGTGTTTAAAGGGAGGTAATTTAAGATGTTGGAATTTGCCCAGTCTGACAACGAGGGCGTAAGGGGCGAAAATAAAATAGGGGCAAATATTTTCCTGTAAGCAGTATATTCCAGTGGTTGTCCTCACCTGGTCCTCAGTGCTCCTCTGACTCTGACTCGTCTCCTCCTGACTCGTCTCACTCTCGTCCAGTCCACTCAAACTCAGATCCTCCCCTAACAGAAGGAAACAAAGACATCATTTCAGGTCAACCAACATTTGCTCCTTCCCAACACATTATCTTAAATCAAAGGCCGGAACGGCCACAAAGGCGTCGAGCTGACATTTTCTTTTATATAGAATGATATCAATAATTTGAATTTCTGTACTGTACTAGCTAATAGTTGTATATCAAATAATATTAGAATAAAAAAGGAAATGAATTACGTTTTGTGCTGTTTCAAAAACAATAATTTCGTTATAAAATAGGTAGTTTAATTTTTTAATTAAAAAGGTAATTAAAAATTACAGGATTATTTGATTCAATATTAAATATCATGTATATATGCATGTACAGAAAAAAGTTGAGTGATAATGTGTTTAATGAGATAAAGTTTACAGTTGATACTGTACTGCTTTAGTGAATACTCTTGTACAGTGTACGGAGGCTAACTGACTAATGTTGTTACGATAGTCGCCGAGTATCCAAAAATCGTCTCTGAAGGCAGCAGGTCAGCGACAATCGATAGTAAGTCTTTATCATCGAAAGTCGCTAAAATCTAGTCACGTGACAGATAATCTTTTATTGCGAAGCAATATCCATAAAATGACCAAAGTATTATTATACAGTGACCAACCTAGGGGGCGACTTGCTTTGTGATCGGTAACTTCGCCGGAATTTCCTCCGAAAGAGAAGTTAAAGTCGCCCTGCATGCTGTGATTATGATCGTGTTAATTAAACCCAAAGGCAATAAAATGATAAATATCAAATTCATAAGATGTTTTCAGAAGTTTTGTGATTAGGAACTTGCGAATGTCTCATCTTCATGGGTTATTAAGGGTTAATACTGTGCATTGAAAATTAAAATGCTTAATGTTTATTACTTTTCATGCTGATATTACAATTACAGTTAAAACTTGTAATTAGTTAATAATACCAGATACATAAATAACATTTTATTATTTATTTTTGTTATCTATGTCTCTGATAATACTGCCAAATTATTGCTAAAATAATCATAAAACCGTTTGTTTACAGTTGTCTTCAAAATTAAACAGATCCGCTACATAACGGTTGTAATTGGGTCAAAGGGTTGCACTAATGCCTCCAAAATTCACAGAAGTACAAGGACTGATTAATGTATAAAATGTGTGAATGTATCAGATCAATTAAATTTAACAAATTTATCAAAATTAACAAGTTTTTACAAATTTTAGAAGTGGTTTTATTTTTATTTACTTGTTTCTAATCCAATTTAAATTTTGCCCTAGGTTGGTCCCTAAGTATAATATCTAATTCATTTGAAGATAAGTTCATTAAAAAAAACTGAATTATAAATTAAAAAAAGGTACTTTCTTTGATGTTGGTATCTTTCACCCATTGACAGGATAAAAAAAATTAATCTTTGTTGGAATTTAAAAGTTTATATAATCGATTTTATAATCGATTGTGAGCTGCCGATTCAATTTGATTATCAATAGTAAAATTGGTCCGATTTTACAACACTGTAACTGACCGTATTCCTCTGCCTCCTGGATGGTGCCCAGTCCCTCCTCCGTCTCACTAGCACTGCCCTCCTGGTCCGTCTCTATGATGGTCAACACTGACGCTGAAATATAATGGAAATAAAATGTATAGAATAGAAAAAAGACCACATATTAACATATACACAATACAGCTGGAAATTAGTTCATGTATTAGCATGTTGAGTACTGTCAGTTTTTAACTCAAGCACAAACAAAAATTGATTGGTTTAGCTGTAGTAAGTAACTTTTACATGTACTACATGTTCAAACCAACAGAAAGCATCACATTATCATTTCTCCTGCAAACTACTACTTTCTGTTTGTATTTTTACTTTCACTTTACTCACCAACTTTCTGTTTGTACTCATTTTCTAGCTCCTCCACAGCCTTGCATGCCTCCTCGTAGTTCGGGTGGAGCCTCATTTTGGGTCGTATACACTCCATGGTGTCAATCATCAGGTTCTCAACGTCCACAGGGAAGGGGCGGGCCTCGGTGTATATAGGGTTACTCCTCTTGAACCAGTAGTAACGCTGTAATCATAACAGTATTGATACAATTATATCTTACATGCATGGATCAATATTTCCTGGGAGGTGAGTAATGGTAAACTAGTATCATTGATGAACATTTTAAAGGTACCAGCTTAAATATTCAGTCCATTTTTCTACTTATATCAGCTAAAAAATGATCAATTCTCTCAATTAATAATCTATCAAAGGGCGCGCTTGATTTAGCTGAACTTGGTGTACACCAGTGCACGCCGGTGTAAACATTTTGTACTGTATATCAAGTGCACTTAAAGGGTTTAGTGTACATGGTGTAGGGAAGATAAGTAAATATATGGCGGAAAAGGATTCTGTTTTAACAGGGAATTTGATGTTAAGCAACAATCCAACTTGAAGGCTTTTTTTTATTATTTGAATGCAATAAAATAAACACATTTCAAATAAAATGGCTTTCATACAAAAAACAATTTACTTGCAACTTCTAATCCGATATACTACTTAAAATCATTTGTCAAGTTTCCAATCATAACATTCGTCCGCCATATTGGTTTCAGTGCTACGCCCAACAACACATGCCCCTGACTTGGTGTAGAAAAGTGTACACCCGGTGTACACCTAAACGCTACACCACTGCACTTGATTTACAAAAGTGTACCCAGTGTACACCTTTTTGGAAAATCAAGCGCGCCCAAAGTTAACATATTTGAAAAAAGTTGACAGTAACACATTCCGGTGGTGTTTTGAGCTCCTTTAACATCTACAATGTAAGTACCTGGAAGTATGCCAGGAAGCAGTCGAGCTTCTTCTTACTGGAGCCCTTGTCAAAGTAGGTCCCGCAGGTCTCCAGCAGCACACAGACCAGGCGGATACGGAACAGGTGCTCCGGGGGGTCCAAGGGGGAGACGCCGCTATCTGTACACAGAACCAGCCATCAACAATGCATCTCAAATTGGGAGGTCATTACAAATTATATAGTTACTGAATGAATTCAATTTGCTCCACCTCTGTAGTTAAGCCAATTTTTAAATATGTAAGATTCCATTATGCCATATTGAAGAGCAGTATTCTTGGTCTCTATAGTCATTTTTCGGCTTTGTCAATCTTTCCATCCACTTTTTCAA
Organism: Magallana angulata; assembly: GCF_025612915.1. Classification (NCBI taxonomy): domain Eukaryota; kingdom Metazoa; phylum Mollusca; class Bivalvia; order Ostreida; family Ostreidae; genus Magallana; species Magallana angulata. Next base: position 56,566,955 of record NC_069118.1, read on the forward strand.
TCTGACCATATACTTTTCAATATTATGATCCACTTTTGATCATTGTGTCATTTACTTTTTTGACTTTTACAATCTCTCTATCCCCTCTTCCTATCTTACCATCCATAACGACGCCGAAGGTGATGAAGGAGTAGAGTGTCTTGAAGACGACGGCCGACTCCAGCATGCGGTAATTGTACAGCTCCCCCAGGTACTTGACTCCGCTCACACGCCGCTGGTTGTACTTAGGGTGATTCACCTACAAATGGTTTGTATAGAAACTTGTCACACACACATGGTCACAATTTTGATCAAGTTTAATTTTTTCATCTCAATTGTTTGTAATGCTTTTAAAATGCATTTCAAATAATCAATAAAAATTTAAGTGTCAGTTGTAGAGTTATAAGCAAGACACAGAGCTCACAATTATTTGTCATGTAAACAAGGCTTGTGCCCTCTATTTGTTTACATTGGTTCAACATCATTGGGTAAAATATAGGGTTTTTTTTATTACTAAACAAGATATCTGTGAGCAAATGCTCACTAGTGATACCCCCGCTCTGATGTGAATATGCAAAATAAGCAAAGTCAACATTTAACTGAAAGCTGACATCCGATTGGTACAGAAATAAATCCCACATTATGGCATGCCTAAACAAATAGTGTGTTAAAATTTCAAACATCTGCGATAAATAGTTGCTGAGAAATCTTTGACAGAAATTTGTTTGAAAATTTTGGCTAAAAAATAAACAAAGTCGTCATTTAACAGGAAGTTGACGTCCGATTGGTACAGAAATATATCCCACAATATAGCATGCCTATACAAATATTGTGTAAAAATTTCAAGCATCTGCGATAAATAGTTGCTGAGAATTCTTTGACTAAAGTTTGTTTGAAAATTTTGGTTAAAAAATAGGCAAAGTCGTCATTTAACAGGAAGTTGACGTCTGATTGATACAAAAATATATCCCACAATATGGCATGCCAAAACAAATATTGTGTTAAAATTTCAAGCATCTGCGATAAATAGTTGCTGAGAAATCTTTGACGGAAATTTGTTTGAAAATTTTGGCTAAAAATAAACAAAGTACTCATTTAACAGGAAGTTGACGTCCGATTGGTACAAAAATACATCCCACAATATAGCATGCCTATACAAATACTGTGTAAAAATTTCAAGCATCTGCGATAAACTGTTGCTGAGAATTCTTTGACAAAAATTTGTTTCAAAATTTTTGCTAAAAATAAACAAAGTCGTCATTTAACAGGAAGTTGACATCCGATTGGTACAAACATATATCCCACGATATGGCATGCCTATACAAATATTGTGTAAAAATTTCAAGCATCTGCGATAAATGGTTGCTGAGAAATCTTTGACAGAAATTTGTTTGAAAATTTTGGCTTAAAATAAACAAAGTCGTCATTTAACAGGAAGTGGACATCCGATTGGTACAAAATATATCCCACAATATGGCATGCCTATACAAACACTGTGTAAAAATGTCAAGCATCTGCGATAAATAGTTGCTGAGATAAATGCGACAGAAATTTTTGTTACGGACGGACAGACGGACAGACAGACAGACACACAAGAATAAAACAGTATACCCCCTCTCCTTCGGAGCGGGGGTATAATTATAGTTTTTAGCTTAACAAATCATATCTTAAAATTTTAGAAGGATCTTATGGTTAATTTGTTGACCATCCAGCCTCCTGAATCAGCTATTGACACTGAATGTCATCGCACGGAAGAACCAGAAAGTACCAGACGTATTATACCAAAGTCATGTATAACAACAACGTGTGACTTACACTGAATGTCATCGCAAGGAAGAACCAGAAAGTACCAGACGTATTATACCAAAATCATGTATAACAACAACGTGCGACTTACACTGAATGTCATCGCAAGGAAGAACCAGAAAGCACCGGACGTATTATACCAAAGTCATGTATAACAACAACGTGCGACTTACACTGAATGTCATCGCAAGGAAGAACCAGAAAGTACCAGACGTATTATACCAAAGTCATGTATAACAACAACGTGTGACTTACACTGAATGTCATCGCAAGGAAGAACCAGAAAGTACCAGACGTATTATACCAAAGTCATGTATAACAACAACGTGTGACTTACACTAAATGTCATCGCAATTAAGGAAGAACCAGAAAGTACCAGACGTATTATACCAAAGTCATGTATAACAACAACGTGCGACTTACACTGAATGTCATCGCACGGAAGAACCAGAAAGCACCAGACGTATCATACCAAAGTCATGTATAACAACAACGTGCGACTTACTTAGGAATATCCAGAACTCCTGTTAGTCAATTTGAGGAAGAGCAATATAAAGTATCTTCAAACTGAGAGTTTCAATAAACTGTATGGAATTTTTTTGTTTTGTTTCTACGTTGAATAAAACTCTACACAACAATGTTCAGTACTATGAATCTTATCTAAAACTATTCCTCTGCACAGAGGATAACGACCAAACACCTCCATTACTTGCTGATAAATACATATCCATTATTGACAGTGACTTATCTCCATAAGTCATCATAATAAATCTATATCCAATAATGACGGTGACTTACCTCCATGCCCTGATCATAATAAATCTATATCCAATAATGACGGTGACTTACCTCCATGCCCTGATCATAATAAATCTATATCCATTGAAGATCATAATAAATCTATATCCAATAATGATGGTGACTTACCTCCATACCCAGCCTGATGTCTTCTAGCACCCCGTCCACCACCTGGATAGCTATGTGTTCCTGTATCAAACAAAGGTCTTCATTACTGTATACTTATTATATACACTGTCATATACACACACACATCTTAAAGTATTACAGCCATATGTTTCTGCATAAAACAAAGTAAAGTTGGCTACATGTATACAGAGGGTATTCTTCTACTCAGTTAAATTACTGTTTGCTGTACATAAACTTCATAACTGTATGTATCAGATAGAGGCAACATAGATATTAAACAGAGTCCTTCATAACTGGTCAGAGTCAACTTTTATCATGTTTTATCATTTACATGTATATGGTACAAACTCACATGGTACGGGGCCAGACCGGCCAATAGATTGGCAGCGCAGTGAATGGAGTTGTATCGGACATTCCAGACGGCAATCAGACACTTGGTGGCATAGAATGCTATCTGTAATCAATGATAAACTAGAGGTACTGTGAGCAAGCTCACAATTGATACCCCCCACTAAGAAAAATCATAACTCATGTATTTTTTCTATTATAGAAAATATTGAATGAATCTATTTCATCGTCCATTTTCAATAAATAACAACTGCTCTATTTTTTAAAACTGTTATTGCTTATATGAGTACACAAACCAATTTCTATTCTTTAAATTCCATTTTAGTTCAAGTTAACTGTTAATGCATGAGGACATTTGCATCCTTATGTTAACAAACATGACTCGAATCAAACGAAATTCCACATGTCAAGCAGCCACTTAATATAAACATTTTGAATTATTGGTATACTGAGCTTGATTTTTTTTTAACAATGACCTTGAACTTCCTCAATTGACCTTTGGTCAAGGTCATGACATACTCTCAGGTTATAAGCATTCTAGATGTGAATTAAGAACTTCCAATATTTGTCCATTAGAAAGATATGGACTGGACACGAGTTTTATACTTTTCTGCAAGTGACCTTGGCCTTGCCCAAATGACCTTGGGTCAAGGTCATGACAAACCCTTAGCTTATAAGCAATCTTTTTGTGAACTGAGAACTTCCAATGTTTCTCCAGAAGAAAGATATGGACTGGACAAGAGTTTTGCACTTTTTTCTGCCATTGACCTTGACCTTGTCCAAATGACCTTGGGTCAAGGTATTGACACACCCTTAGGTCATAAGCAATCTTTGTGTGAAGTAAGAACTTCCAATGTTTCTCCATTAAAAAGATATGGACCGGACACGAATTTTGCAATTTTTTCTGTCAGTGACCTTGACCTTGCCCAAATGACCTTGTGTTAAGGTCATGACACACCCTTAGGTCATTAACAATCTTTGTGTGAAGTTAAAACTTCCAATGTTTCTCCATAAGAAAGATATGGACCGGACACGAATTTTGCACTTTTTCTGTTGGTGACCTTGACCTTGCCCAAATGACCTTGGGTCAAGGTCATGACACACCCTTAGGTCATAAGCATTCTTTGTGTGAAGTAAGAACTTCTAATGTTTCTCCATAAGAAAGATATGGACCGGACACGAATTTTGCACTTTTTCTGCCAGTGACCTTGACCTTGCCCGAATGACCTTGGTTCAAGGTCAAGACACACCCTTAGGTCATAAGCAATCTTTGTGTGAAGTAAGAACTTCTAATGTTTCTCCATAAGAAAGATATGGACCGGACATGAATCGAACAGACAGACAGACAGACGGACGGACGGACGGACAAGGTGATTCCTATATACCCCCCCAAACTTCGTTTGCGGGGGGTATAAAGAAGCATTCATTTGGTAATTATGTATTACTAATGTCACATATAAGCTGGGAGTTGGTGGTATAGAATGCTTTCGGTAATCAAAGATAAAAGAAGCATTCATTTGGTAATTATGTATTACTAATGTCACAAATAAGCTGGGAGATGGTGGTATAGAATGCTTTCGGTAATCAATGATAAAAGAAGCATTCATTTGGTAATTATGTATTACTAATGTCACATATAAGCTGGGAGATGGTGGTATAGAATGCTTTCGGTAATCAATGATAAAAGAAGCATTCATTTGGTAATTATGTATTACTAATGTCACATATAAGCTGGGAGATGGTGGCATAGAATGCTGTATCAGTTGTAACAGAACCCTTAGTGACTTAACTGACTGAAAATTACTAGTATCATCACACAAGCTGTATTGAAATTAAAAAATCAACAAAATATAGTAGTGTATGTTTTTTTATGGAGACAGATCACGTAAAAAAAATCCATTTACAGGTTTGGCATCAATATCTGTCCAGACATGAAGTTACAACTAGTATGCAATATGTCTACACTTTACGACTCTGATATACATGTACAGTGTATTATATTACATTATACTTGAAGTTGTGAACACGACATGACACCCTGCCTTAAAGATGATCATGAGGAAATTCAATGGTAAGTTTGTAGGTGAGAACTGAGCGACTCTTACCTCTGGATCGTCCCATGGAAGTCTCCTCATCTGTCGCAGCACCTAGATAAAACCAAGAGACGGCCAATCATATTACTGTACCAATCCAAAAGTCTTCTGGACTCATCAAGCAAAGGTATAAATATTCACGTTATGACATTACCATCACCTTGCAAAATTTTACTGCAATCAAAATAATAGTTAGTTAACAGTAATGGAAACACAGTGCCCCTGTGGTTACCTTTTCTGTGGTGACTTTGGACAGGTCCTTGTACAGCAGTTTGCGTATGTACTCGTGCATGGGGGGCCGGATCTTCTGGGCAGACTGCTGGGTCTCAGGGGGATTGCTGTAGTAGAAGGCATTCTCTATCATAGTGGTGTAGCGACTCTCCAGGTGCAAGGCCGACTTCTTCCTCATCATAACGTCCTACAGAAACAGCACAGTGTTATTAATAATAGAGAACTCTAATTATATACAACACATGCTTAACACAGACCTGTAATACAAATAGAGCAAATAGTTTAAATACAGCTAGAAAACATGGTTAAATACAGAAACTGGTACAAATTCAGCACATCGTAAGAACAAATAAAGACTACAATGAAAGAAGTAAACAAGCTCACATACCCCATGCTTCCCCATTACTTGACAATGCTACACATAATGAAGGACAATACATGCATTAAATACACAAACTAATTTGTTAAAAGCATAACTTGCAAAAAGCTTCCTGCAAATATGCACATCTATTCCTTTTTCTTTAACAACTAAAAATGGTAGGTTCAAAAGGGATGAAATTCCAAGAAAAATAATGGAATCAGAATTTCCTAGTAATGTGCACATCTGCATATTGTGTCGTATTGCCTACAAAGTTTAACAAATTTTGTGCAGGGGTTTAAGAGGAGTTATCTTACCAAAGAACAGGACTGACAGACAGACTGACTGACTGACAGACAGACTGACTGACTGACTGACAGACCGACAGACACACCAGTCAAAAACATTATACCCCTCACAACTTGTGTGATATAATTACAGCACACAGTCAAAATAAAGGTCACATTACAAAAACAGCTATCAAAAAATATGTAACTGACAACTTACCAGGTATATTTGGGTTATTGACTATCAGATTTACAACTGTACCAGATCGATTTTAGTTAACAACTTCCATACCAGATAGATTTTTGTTACTGACATCTGTACCACATAGATTTTGGTAACTGACTACTACACCAGATATATTTTGACTACAGACTACTGTACCAGATAAATTTTGGTTACTGATATCTGTACCAGATAAATTTTGGTTACTGATATCTGTACCAGATAAATTTTGGTTACTGATATCTGTACCAGATAAATTTTGGTTAATGACTACTGTACCAGATAGATTTTGGTTACTGACTATTGTACCAGATAGATTTTGGTAAATGACTACTGTACCAGATATATTTTGGTTACTGATATCTGTACCAGATAAATTTTGGTTACTGATATCTGTACCAGATAAATTTTGGTTAATGACTACTGTACCAGATAAATTTTGGTTAATGACTACTGTACCAGATAAATTTTGGTTACTGATATCTGTACCAGAAAGATTTTGGTTACAGACTACTGTACCAGATAGATTTTGGTTACTGACTATTGTACCAGATAGATTTTGGTAAATGACTACTGTACCAGATATATTTTGGTTACAGACTACTGTACCAGATAGATTTTGGTCCTGTGGTGTGAGTCCTGGGATCTATACAGAAATCGTCCACATGAGTCCAACAGAGCACATGCCATCTCTATATTGTGATGTGAAAAGTCGAACATCAGCATCTGTCAAGTCAAAGAGCATAATGAGCATTAGAAAATAAAAAAAATATACTCTTAAGTAGATTGAAAATCATTTGTAAATTTTATTAGCCAAGGCAATCTTCTTTCAATTATCAAATCAAAATATATTTTTAAACTACAAATGAGATTTATTTTTTAGCCAAGCAAGGTATTTACAAAATATTACATGTAAAACAAGTGTGCTGGTTACATGTAAATTGTGCAAACTGAAGGAAATATGTCCCCGAGTTACCTTAAGGCAGTGAAGTGCTTCAGACTTTGGAAACAGTTTGAACTTGACCAGTTCCCCTACAACAGAACAGTTTAAAATTTTTGAAAAAACAATAAAATTTAATCAAACTTCCATATCATGCATCTTACAGTAAATGAATCATTTTACTTGCTAAGAAACTTGCTTACTTTGATGATGTACATGTGGATGGTAAGCCTTTTTCCAACACAATACAGTACATGTAACTAAGCATTGATTTTAAGCAGGGTTTGAAACTCGCTATATACAACTTGCAAAATGCGAGTTGGAATATCCAAATGGTAAGTCAAAATCTTGTGAGTTGATTTTTCATCGTAACTTTACTCGTAACAAAAAATGTCCGATGCATATCCAGTTTTAGTCTTTCTCTATTTAGTTTAGATCCATTAAAATTTTTTTAAATGAACCAAAATGCAGAGTGTTGAAAACATGCCTTTGATTCAATATAATATTCATATAATAATAATGATTATATAATATTAAATAATTCAATTATAATATATAGTTAGTCTGAAACTGTAATTTGTGCATTTAAGAAATAATAAGAGTTACATGCATTTATATTCTATATTCTAAAAAAATAAAAGAAGCTGTCATTCTAAAATTGAAAGATCCCTGGTGAAATTGCGAATTTATATTTTTGGTACTCGCAATTATTTGCGAGTTGTATTCTAGGGAGTTTATACCCGTTTGGGCTGTTAAGTGATAAATTATATTTTTTAAGTGATTTGTCCAGATATCTCAAATTAAAACTTGCCTAAAAATTTAGGGTGAGGAGAAAGAAATAAAAAGATTACAATGAATGGACTTTTCACACGCAATTTGATGCACATTTTTGCTATTGCCCTTTAGTCTCTGAGTTAACAATCATTTGTCGTAAAAATATTTCCAGACCTTCAATACTCCATCTTTGACAAAATGGAGAAACTTACCTATGAATCTCACTGTTTTTAACTTGGACTCAATGTTGATTTGATCCTTCTTGCGTACCTTTGGAATAAAAACCCAGAGAACATAGGACTATGAACATGTAATAAATAAATAAAAAAAATAGGCCTTAGGATAAAAATACATACTGTTTGACAACTGTTAAAACAAAAGAAAACTAAATAATAATATAAATATAATCCATTGAATATTGTACAATTTAACCAGATGCTATGTTGGTATAAATGGTGTGGTACATGTATGTATAACTTACCAGCCTACTGATGTGTTTTAACCACATATTACATTGATATGAACCTGTGTTGTGCATGACCCTCTATGTCAGACTCTAGACACATACAATGTCGGTATGAATCTGTCCCTGTGTAGGACTATCACACACATATACAATGTTGGTATGAATCTGTCTCTGTGTATGACAATCACACACATACAATGTCAGTATGAATCTGTCCCTGTGTACGACTATCACACACACATACAATGTCGGTATGAATTTATCTCTGTGTATGACTTACATGCCATCTGAAGTCTCCTTTAAGGAGCTGCACCAGATCACTGGCCACGTCTGGCATACAGGGATACAGGGTGGCCACAAAGCGTGAGTAGAATGGCAGCAGGTCATACCTGTATTACAAATAGTCACACAGTTAAATCAGTATAGAATGCTACATGTTATACAACAGAACCAATTTATTTATTGGCTGGGGATGCACCAGAAAGGAAATGGCAGCAAATCACACCTAGGTTACTGTACACAATTAAAACATTCAAGGTTGACTAATCCCATCTTCCATTAATTACTAAAATTTTTTCATAAAAGATTTTTTCAGAATCATTATTACACAAGCCAAATAAGAGATATGATAAATCTTAAAGGGGCATGGTCATGATTTTCATCAAAAATTATTTTCCCGATTTTAATGTTTACAATACGAGGCATTTTTAATAGGCAACCAAAATTTAAGTGTCATTCGTTGAGTTAAAAGCGATTTACAGAGCTTACAATTCTTTACTATGTAAACAAAGCGTTTGTTTACATTTTGAACATTGAAGTGAAAATGTCAGTTTTAGACCGAAAATGAATGTGGTAAACGTTAAGATCTGTTTATTCATGCTTGAATTGAATAAGAAGATGGGAAAATCATCTTGATAAAGAACTTTTACCGGTATATTGAACTAATGTAAACAAAAGCAGGGCACGAGCCTTGTTTACATGACAAAGAATTATGAGTCCTGTATCTTCCTTATAACTTCACTACTGACTCCAATTTCATTTGGTCATTGGAAATGCATTCCCAAAGCATTGTACATCATAAAATAAAGAAAAATAGAATTTGACCAAAATTGTGACCATGCCCCTTTAAGCATCCTAAGAGGGACAAATTGACTGGCTGTTATCTTGTGACTGACCTGGTGCGATGGACCGTGAACAGTGCCCTCACCAACTTTTTCCTGTTACTCTTAGTGTTGAAGTTCATACAAAACTCGACCGCAGCCTGCAAATACACAGTGAGATGCTATCAAGAGATTTCAATAAAACAAAGTTCATTATAACACATATAGTGTAAATTCATATTTGGGCAGGTACCAACCACTCAGGCCAATACCAGGTCCGAGATCAAAACAACAGTGTGATATTCTATAAAATAACCAAAAGTACCTGTGAAAAGTTCTTTCTGTAATTATGCATTAGTTTGACTGCTGAACATACACATGCTTTGCCAATGAGATCCTATGCTGTAACTTGTGATTGAGGTCTTGTGTACCAGCTTAAAGTCTTATTTTATAAACAGTTGTCAATGAGGTCTCAGCTGACATTGTCTGGAAGTATCCCTGTTACTTAGGTCCTTATTAAATCCGTGGATCTAATCCTACCTTGTCAATGAGGTCCTTGTTGACACTGTTAGGTAATGTCTGGATGTAAGCTTCATACTGCATCTTCATTAGACTCCCTGTGTCAGTATCCTCTTCTGCTCAACAGAAATACATGTATATTTCAATTTCAAAAAAAATTCAATGCCAATTTAATAATGTTATTAATAGAACAGATCATAAAAGATCAAAATCATATAATCCTTAATATGTTGCTATCTGCTGTACCATGTTTTAAATTGAGAAGTTCAAATGCCGAACCTTTTTAATGACAAATGCAGTAAACAGTTTAAACTCTGAAATATTATGAAATACATGTAAAAGTAACAATAAACATAAAATATAAATCAAAACAACTTCTTCAGCTACTTACTTCTTGGTTTTAAAGTACCTGTTAATGTCATGAAAAATATCTGTGTTGGTGTACAAAATCGCCGGACCCACAGTGAAACAATATCAAAAGTTACCGGGTTTTATAATAATAGAAATGATCTGATTCGATAATACTATGGAATCATTAGAATTTGTGGTGGCTCAATTTTCGCGGTATTCGTGGGTAGCCCTCCCCCATGAATTTTAATCCTCAACGAATGCAATTTTAGAAAGAGTTATGAAACAGTAATTGATTCATCCACGAAATTACACCCCCACGAATGAGCAAAAAAGTAACAATCCACGAAAATTGGCCCACACGAATTAGAATGATTCCACAGTAGTAGCCAATGGGAACAATGGCCAATGGAAGAGTAAAGAAAGTGTTCACCAACCCAATCCACATGTGCACAAGAACTAGCGTACCTTAATTCATAAGTAGATGTTGTCGATTTGAAACTAAATGCATTTGAAGGTAACAGATAAATAACTGATTAGTCTTAAATCTGCCCACATAATAATAACTAACAACACAAGTCAAAGAATTTAACTTCCAATTCCTTAATATGCATATGTTGATGGAGTTTTTAACACACGTTACACACTGTACCTACATGTACATGTATGTGCACGGTTGGGTGATTGGATAATTTTCTAGTCTGAAAGGTCCGGTTTTTAATTGCTTTAAAGAAACATAAAGAAATCAGGGAGGGGTGCTGGAACTTCAGCGACTGTAGACTCACCATCTGCGTCTGGAAGCATCCCATAATCCTCCAGTACCTCTTCCTGTTCCTGCTGCTCCGCCTCTTTACTCTCAACTTCAGCAATCTGTTTCTCCGTCTCCATCTCTCTCTCCACATCCTCTATCTGTAGGCTCTCCATATCTAACACAAATAAATATACACCCAGTCTGTAAAATTCATACACAAAACATTGCTCAAAATTCATAAAATTACACAGTTGGAAATATCATGTTTCACAGTTAGTGTTGCCTGTAACACATCAATATCAAATAATAAAATAACAATGGTTTTATATATGAGATTTGTTTACTAGACTATGTCAGACTTTAATTTATAAGCAAATTGCTCTCACATCCTGAAAATGTATGCATTTCAGGCCAAAAAATAATAGTCCTAAAGAATCTTATCACCAAATATATAATTTCATATTAATGATCATTCATTGCTTCTCTTAGCATTCTAGATGAGTTCTATAATTCCATATTAATGATCATTCATAGCTTCTCTTAGCTTTCTAGATGAGTTCTATAATTTCATATTTAATGATCATTCATAGCTTCTCTTAGCTTTCTAGATGAGTTCTATAATTTCATATCAATGATCATTCATAGCTTCTCTTAGCTTTCTAGATGAGTTCTATCTATTAATTGGACATTGTCAAATATATCCTCTATATCAGGTCCAAGTTTGGTTTGACCTATTTTAATATTTAATTGTAATAAATTAGAATGAGATTGGACAAGAGTTGTATAACTTGTGCAGCCCTCTCCACCTGATCTATGTACTGAGTAGGTAGATGCAATCTGTTGTTACCTTCATCTAGTGAGGTGATGTCATCCTTACTGCCGTCCTTGGTTCCTGACTGTTCACTGTCCTTGTAGCATATCTACAGAAAAACCACGCAATAATCACCACACAGAAAAACCACGAAATAATTACCAAATAGATAAACCATGCAATAATTACCAAATAGAAAAACCAAGCAATAATCACCAAACAGAAAAACCACGAAATAATTACCAAATAGAAAAACCACGCAATAATCACCACACAGAAAAACCACGAAATAATTACCAAATAGAAAAACCATGCAATATCACCACACAGAAAACCACGCAATAATTACCAAATAGAAAAACCACGCAATAATCACCACACAGAAAAACCATGCAATAATTACCAAATAGAAAAACTATGCAATAATCACCACACAGAAAACCGCACAGTAATTACCAAACAGAAAAACCACGCAATAATCACCATATAGAAAAACCGAGCAATAATTACCAAATTGAAAAACTATGCAATAATCACCACACAGAAAACCACGCAATAATTACCAGATAGGGAAACCACAAATCAATCACCAAACGGACAACCGCACAATAATTACCAGATAGTAAAACCACACAACAATTGCCACACAGAAGACAAGAAACAATGATGGCCTAGTAAACAATTGTCACAGATTACACAGAAATTCACAAAATGCACAGCAATTCAATAGTTGAAAATACAGGATAGGTAAATGCATTGACATTAACCTGTTTTGGGCGCCTGTAAAGTGCGAAATGAAATCGAAACGAAACGAAACGAAACGAAATCGAACGAAACAAAACCAACCGAAACCAAACCAAACCAAACCAAACAAAACGAAACCAAAAATCGAAACGAAACGAAACAGAATTTAAACAAAACTAATATCAATTTTGACTACATAAAAGTGAAAATAAATTCATTGAAATGAATTTTTAAACCATAAAATATAACTACCTGTATGTTTCAGATTGCCGCTGTAAATTTCTAAGCCGATTATCCAAAATTTGCAAAAATTACATAATTATGTAAGTAAGTGATGTACATTCCTAATACCTTTTAATATTTCTAATTTGTGTCATTCAATGATATTCAGACAGTTAAAAAAAAAAAGAGAGAGAGAGAGAGAGAGATGCCTTAAAACTTATCAGCGACAACACATAGCAAAGTATACACGCAAGTTTGGGAGAGAAAGAGAAAGAAAGAAAGAGAGAGATATGATGATGATGATGATGATACTGAAGGGGACATTCTAACAACAATTTTCTTTCTATCGATTTGAATGATTGTAAAAATGAAACGATCGAATACACTGTGATTTAGAGCATACTGGTAGGTTACCAGTTTCTAACATATAATAAGAATTGTTTTAATATGTGGTATGTATAGCAAGAATTTGGATGTCGTAATTTGACAAAATTAACGTGCAATATAAAGAGGTTTTTTACCTGTGTATTACCTTAAATCAAACACAATCCTCTCTTTCTCTCCCTTTCACACGCACGCACATTGTATTTGATTCATTTTTACAATATTTCATATCAATATAAAAAATCAAAGGCCGGAACGGCCACAAAGGCGTCGAGCTGACATTTTCTTTTGTATAGAATGATATCAATAATTTGAATTTGTGTACTAATATATATAGTCGTTTATCAAATAATATTAGAATAAAAAAGGAAATGAATTACGTTTTGTGCTGTTTCAAAAACAATAATCAGTATATTTCGTTATAAAATAGGTAGTGATGAGTTTATAATACAATACCTCATCATGGTTACAAAAATCGAAGAAATTTCAAAGTTAAAAAAAAATTATTATTTTCTTTCTGCTTTAAAAAGTCTTTGCACATTTCACAGGCTCATAATTTGAATACATGAACAGTGTGTCTCTAATTATAATAATAAAACATACTTTTATTTATTTCAATTCCCATTTGAAACAAGATTACCTATGCTATGGTTGTTTACAAACAAATCCACAACACGTGCTATCTAAAATGCTCGACCAAACCAACTGCATTATTGTGTTTATTAATTGCAACAAAATCTCTAGATAAGTTTATCGCTTACAATTATTTTGGAGACCATGCCCGATAACAAATACATTTACATATCAAATTTTATTTCTATCGGGCACAGTCTCCAATCAAAATGTAAGCGATAAACTTAAATAATATTTTAGTGAATGTTTACATTGCACCTTAGTTATTGTATTCATCCGCCATTTCTTGATTAAGCAAATTTATACTAATGTAATGAGTTGTCAATAACCAGGGAGACAAAGTTGGTTATTTGGTACACAATTTAGTTGAATAAAAGGAATACAAATCTTGTAATACGTTTAATACTTCAAGGAACTTATTTCTTATGCGCATTAAAAAGGCGGTGCAGTGCATGAATTTTTGGATGATTGCCAATCCAGATGATCGCTAGAAGGCTGCCGAGCATTAGCTTGACGCCTTAAAAACGTGTAGTTGGAATGTCTCCGTAAATACTGTAAACGCACTATATTTAGGGTGTACAATATTTGGCAGAATATAATTTTTTAACAAGTTAGCATGGATTTGATTTACCGCATTTCTGAATTTACCATTTTATCGACTTATATATATTTTACATTTGGCAATGTACTTGATATTGTGGACGCTGTTTTCCGCCAAAAACGCAAAATAGAATACACAGCCAAAGGACTAAAGACAGTTTTTATATATACTTTTACAGTATAATCATCTTTATATTGCAAATTAATTTTGTCAAATTACACGTCCAAATTCTTGCTATACATATTAAAACAATTCTTATTATATGTTAGAAACTGGTAACCAACCAGTATGCTCTAAATCACATTGTATTCGATCGTTACATTTTTACAATCATTCAAATCGATAGAAAGAAAATTGTTGTTAGAATGTCCCCTTCAGTATCACCATCATCATCATCATCATCATCATATCTCTATCTCTTTCTTTCAAACTTGCGTATATACTTAGCTATGTGATGTCGCTGATAAGTTTTAAGGCCTTAATCTCTCTCTTTCTCTCTCTCTCTCTCTCTCTTTTTTTTTTTTTTTTTTGTCTGAATATCATTGAATGAAACAAATTAGAAATATTAAAAGGTATTAGGAATGTACTTCACTTACTTACATAATTATATAATTTTTGCAAATTTTGGATAATCGGCCTAAAAATTTACAGCGGCAATCTGAAACATACAGGTAGTTATATATTTTATGGTTTAAACATTTATTTCAATGAATTTATTTTCACTTTTAAGTAGTCAAAATTGATATTAGTTTTGTTTAAATTCCGTTTCGTTTCGATTTTTGGTTTCGTTTCGTTTGGTTTCGTTTCAATTGGTTTCGTTTCGTTTCGATTTCGTTTCGCACTTTACAGGCGCCCACCTGTTTTGCCAATCTCTCTGACACACAGTTATACATAGATCATCATTGACTGCTGTACACTTCTGATTCCTGACAATAGCCACACAGCTACAATTACAATGTGTGATACGGTATAGTTCTACACACTCCCTTACCCCGGGGATGAACGCCTTGAGATCAGGTAGAGTCTCGTAGAAGGACCTGGCATCTTCGTCTTCAAACAGAGTACTGTCCCCTGTGTACTGGAACTACAACCATAAAGCATTTATATGCAGTTCATAGATCTGACCATAACAGTTATTTATAGAATTGGATGGCACAGGTTTTATTTGCTCAAGTGTAACAACAAGCAGATAGATACAATTCATGGATAAACAATTAATGCAAGTCATATTGTGACCTTGATATATCACATTGTATGGAATAAGGTAGTAAATGATACAGCCATTTAGGTAGTGAATTACGATAAGAATCAAGTAATCGTTTTATCTTTCTACTAAGGACAACTTAGTACCTCAGCACTTGTCTCGGGGTTGAAAATGTCAAAACCTGTGTCGTCATCTCGCTTGATTTCTGAATCAAAAAACAAGAAATTGTCAACAATGTAAAGTTATGTGGCTCTGCTATAATAGTGAAATTTCAGGTATAAATCAGTTGTTTTAGGTTGGTAAATAACAAATTGAGCCTCTATATCAGTTGTTTTAGGTTAGTGAATAACAAATTGAGCCTCTATATCGTACCATCCTCGGGTAACTCGGGCAAATCTTCATCCAACAGGTCCTACAAAGATAAACCAGACATATTGTTAACATATTATATTTAGCATGTAGTTTAGTGTGTATTTGATTTAGGACATTTTTATATGTACCCTTTTATCTACTTAATTTTAGTAATTTATATATTTGATATTTAATGAAATACGTGTACTTGATTTAGCAGAACTGCATTTTGCCAAAAAATGCTAAATACACAGCCAAATGTAATAACAATTATAGTATACAGTCATTCAGGAATCTACACACAAATTCAGTTCTATATTGACAGCTTAAACTTAATAATTCTGGAAGTAACCCCCACCCCCCTTGAACTTTCGAATGATTGTAGTGCTTTTTTATAACAAATTGGAATTTTATAAAAAGTGGAATGTAGACTACAATTGCAAAGAGTGTCAAGTACATGAAAGTAACAGTTACCCTTTTTCTACAAATTATACAATGGTCATCTGCAGTTTTTTAATGTCCATGTGCCGTGGAATCATTTACATTTGTAAGGGCCATTATTCATAGCTTGTAAATTTTCTACAGGCTGTTGGGATGTAAATTATGTGGATTTGCTTCTTTGCATACTGACTAAAGACCTTGTACTTCACGGAAATATCATTTCACGGGTAAGAAGTACTAATGAAATCTACAAAAATTGAGCCTTCAAGGTTATCAATGAGTCCACAGTATCTAAGGAAGCTAGTTGTGTGATCACTCACGGCAAAGACTGCGGTGTTGGCCAGAAGCTTCTGGTACGTCTGTAACAGTGTGTCAAAGGTTTCTTTCCTTTCTGCGCTTAGCTCTCCTTTGGTCTGAAACAAATAGAATGTTCAATGTCATATTCAATACATTGCTTCACTTAAAAGAAACAAATAGAATGTATAATGTCATATTCAATACATTGCTTCACTTAAAAGAAACAAATAGAATGTTTAATGTCATATTCAATACACTGCTTCACTTAACATGCTTAAAAGAAACCAACAGAATGTTTAATGTCATATTCAATACACTGCTTCACTTAACATGCTTAAAAGAAACCAATAGAATGTTTAATGTCATATTCAATACACTGCTTCACTTAAAAGAAACCACTCTGGCTTCACTTAAAAGAAACCACTCTGTTACTGTAACAGTTATGTTTTGAATTTGACCTCTGACCCTGATTTTCAGGTCAACAAGAACGATGTTTATTACTGAAAATAACTAGCTAGTAAGAAATGGCTGTTTTATGTGTATAAATGTGCTGTGGGTCATCTCTTAATTCTTCAAATTTTTTTTTTTGAAAACTGCTACCATCATACGTTAGACTCAATGATTATTTCTGGAATTTTTCAATTAACCACATTCTCTTTAATATATTGAAACACAAAGTCTGCCGACTAGTTCTTTCCAAACAGTCTAATTTCCTATCCACCATGTTATACACAGACCTAACAGGCCTACCTGTAGGATGCGTCTGTTCTGTCTCTCCATGTTTTTGAGCTCCTTGTGGTCCATCAGTAGGTGTTTACACAGGGACTGGTAGTATTCCCCCAGTAAGTTACGGCACCCCTTCTGTCTCTCCGGCGGCAGCAGCTACAAAACATTACAAGTATTAACATTATATAAATAGTGCCTGTTTGGGAGAGTAACAGTTGAAATTGACACCCCTCGAAAACCATTGTCAACCGCCGCTTCACGTCGATGACAATGGTTTCCTCGGGGTGTCAATTTCAACTGTTACCCTCCCAAAAAGGCACTATTTATTTTATTATACTGAATGTCTAAATTTAAGAGAATTTTTTACTGCTTTTTTATAGAAATGAGGCAAATTTTATGGCGAACCGTACACGCATAATTTAAGCGCATGTAACAATTCGTTGTGTTGCCCGTTGCTAAGTGTTGCTAACGCTGAGGGTAATAGAACGGATTATCAACTGCGTCTAAACCAATCAGATTTCAGTATTTAACATGAAAGTATAATAACATAATAACATGTTTCAGGTTTTACATCAAATTTTAAACTTCACTTTAAATTGTTTACACATTACACATGTCTTAACATAATTCAATGTTTCAAGTTTTACATCCAATTTTACACTTCACTTCATTGTTTATTTTAAGCTTTATGTTAAAAACAATCAAATTCAGCATCAAGGGATGCCATTACGGTCTATGTTAATCTTGGGCCTAGACAATCCATTCTGTTTGAAAATAACTAGAGGTACTGAGATCAAGCTCACAATTGATGCCCCCCGCTAAGAAAAAATCATAACTCCTGTTTTTTTTTTATAATTATAGAAAATATTGGATGAATCTATTTCACCGTCCATTTTCTGTAAATAACAACTGCTCTATTTTTTAAAACTGTTAATGCTAATATTAGTACACAAACCAATTTCTATTTTTTAAATTCCATTTTATTTCAAGTTAACTGTTAATGCATGAGGACATTTGCATCCTTATGTTAACAAACATGACTCGAATCAAAGGAAAATCCACATGTCAAGCAGCCATTTAATATATACATTTTGAATTATTGGTATACTGAGCCCAATTTTTTTTTCGAATTTTTTTTCCCACACATTTTTTTTTTCCAAAAAAAAAACCAAAAATACATCAGGGCAGGCCATTTTCTGAGAGACAGGGATGATAATCTAAAATATAATTTTATGTGGCCCGATACAAGCAAGCTTTGTGTCAAAGAGCTAGAGCCACGAAGCATCAAAAATTGCCCTATCATTAAAAATTATCAAATTTTGGTAAAATATAGGGTAGAATCTTAGCTTTTCGTAACTGTTTTTCTTTTTTCGATATCTATCATACTTTTTTATAAATGGAGTTTACAATATGGCATTGCTTTGATGAAAAATGTAGAACAGACGTCATTTTTGTTAAGTAACGTCATGAAATGATAAAACTACGTATGACTTGAATCTAATAAAATAAACGAAAAAACATAAATAAAATTATCATGTAGACATAATAATAAATTTATGAAAATAAATTTATTGATGAAAATAGCATGAAAAGCTTATTTACAATATAGTTTAAAACATATTACAGGGACCAGTGCTGAAGGTCAATATAACGGCGATACATTTATATATGTCAGTGTCTTAAAAGTTCTTTTTTGTGCAATTTGAAACTGCATGAAGTAATGCTGATGATGCGCAATGTATAACTGAGGATTAATCATTGAATTCTACCAATGTAATCACAAATTATTAAAAATAAATATATAAATATGTCAGAGATACGGTAATTTAATTTAATAGAGATATATGTAATCTCGAATTTTGATGCATTACTGTAACAGTCTGTGTACATTATTCTACATGATTATTTTACTTGTTTCAAGGCTTCGATATTTTCACCCAATCCTGGCGCTTTACAGCAGTTAGATGCTAGGGTTCAGTTCTTTGAAATGTTTAATTTTCCAAGTTTCCCGTGGGCTCACCGTGCGTTCATGTGCGCTCTCCGCTCCGCTCCGTTCCCGCTCATCGTGCACAAATCGCCCACCGTGCGTTCACAAAGATTTCGCCTTGCATGCGCTCACTGCGTTCGTTCAGTGTTCACTTATTATTTAGTCAGATAATATTATATTTAGGCTTATAACAATACAGACATGTAGTTTATTGTTATTATTTCCTGATTACCAACGAAACACAATGTAACAATACCGCCCGGGGCACTCCGAATAAATCGTTCATCTTGCGTTCACATAGAGTACATATATCGTTCAACGTTCACTTTGCGCTCTGCGTTCGCTCTCAGTTCACCGTTCATAAGCGCTATCCAAATTCGGCTCAGCGTGCACTCGCCGTTCGTTTAGAGCACAATCACTGTGCGCTCACCGTTCACGAACTGTTCAAGTGAAAAATAAAACCTTTTAGCGACTCTGTTTATGTAATGGATGTACTAGTATGCCGAAAGCAGTTCTGTATGAAATAATATAAAACAGTTTCGCGGCCCGTTATAGGGCCAAGAACAGTGATATTTTTTCGTACAGAAGTGTTTGAGGCATATATAGCCTAGAATATCATTGTTGATTCTTTAGACAGCCTGATTTTAAAGAATAACAGTGTTGTAACCACTGATAATGATCTGATATCAAGAAGCTCTCTAATATATCGGACTGTCACAAGTAAAATTTTTGACTGCTGGAACAAAGGAATGACATTACAGCAGTGTTTTAATTTTTATTAATTAAATGAAAAAAGAATATTGATTTCTTTAAAAATATTCTTATGAGTTAATTATTCCTTATAAATGCCATAATGTCTATTCATTTCCATTTCATTTTTTCTAGTGATATGCATGTCCTTTGAGAATTGTTGCAAGTGATAAGCTATCCGTAAATGTCTTGAGAATTAAGATCATATTTCAGAGAGAGAGAGAGAGAGAGAGAGAGAGAGAGAGAGAGAGAGAGAGAGAGGAGAGAGAGAGGAGAGAGAGGAGAGAGAGAGAGAGAGAGAGAGAGAGAGAGAGAGAGAGAGAGAGAATGTGGGTTTACTATTTCGGAGCGAAGATAGGTTAAAATGAACATTTTTATTTAAAACATCAAGCAGTAGCACATAAATAATGTTGTAAAATTGTCTTGAAAAGTCGAGTTCATAGCAAGCCTGTAGAATTTGTGTTGTCATATCTATAGATTTGTAGTGAACTCGGCCGTAAATCGATTTTTTCAGAGGGTAGGAAAGGGGGGGGGGGGGGGTTGAATGGAAACAAATACTGTTTTAAATCTCTCTGTACTCATCGTTGTTTTTTTTTTAAAGAAAGGGCCCGGCAATCTGATTTTTTTCTATTTCCATACAAGAAAAACTTTAATTAGATTTAATACGCATTAAATAATCAAAGATGATTTCAATCGAGAATTTTATAGGCAAAAGTAAGTCACCGATGTACACATATTTAGGGTGAATTTTTATTTTATTGGACAAATTATCAACAAAGACATCGCAATTAGGATTAGACTTCTATATAAAGCACATGCTGATACTGTATTCTAAGCTGTGTATACCAAAAGCCGTCTTCATCGAAATGGACACAATCGATCTTTTAAGAAAGGAGTGTAACTGCATGTAACGGTTCACCGGAAATACATCGACCACGCGACAAATCAACACTGATCAACAGGTGGCTGATAAAGAAAAGACGTATGCATTTGCAAAAATTTTTTATGCAAGGGACGATTGGCTTAATATTCAATTACAGCTGTACTTAGGAATTAAATAATCAAGTTTTTTGACGGAATAAATTAAGTTTATCATATATGTACATGTTTTCATGTGATGTCGACTGTCTTTCTCCCGCGGTATTCAGGAACACGTACTTGTGTGAAAAAATCCCTTGCATCTTTCCTTTCGTTTAATGCATTTCACCGTTTGACAAAAAACCCACAACTAGCTACGTATACATGCTATCGCTTATTCTACATAAAGGTACAGGTATATATATTTACTTACGTACGTACAAAGTTAACTTTGCCAATTAATTTTTTTTCTGTTTATAGCAATGTTCATGTATCTCATATTCTACTGCAATTGAATAATACCGTGGTACATAGAAATAATGCTTTTAAAATGCATACTTTACTGGTCAATTCTATTGGCAAAATACTGAAAGAACTCAAGATTCCATGTACAGATTCAACTGACGTCGCAAACGTCAAACTATGACGTCATTGATGATGCACAATGTAAGCATGAATACACAGTATAAAATTACTTGATAAAACATGTTAAAGTTCAGATTATCTGCATCTCTTCCTCAAATATTTAATAAAATGATGATTTTGTAAATAATCACAAATAATTCTTTATCATCATTAATTTAATTCTGCTATTTCAATACAAAGGAAGCAAATAATTACCCTAAAATAGAGTGGTCAGTGTTATTTTCTGTTATTAAAATTTTCAAAAATTGTAAAATACACATTGGCCACACTTGAGTACCTCTACGAAATTTTGCAGGCGGAAGCATTTATGCAATATCTCTCAGTTTTAAAAGTTTCAAAGAGGTACTCAAGTGTGGCCACATTCAAATTTGGGAAATACTGCAGTAAAATCTACAATTTTCAGCTATTTTTAACGATCATAGTATGTTTGATGATGCGCATGTGCTAAACGGTGGGGCCGAAGTGAAAAAAATTCATATGCATAGAAGCAGAATATTGTGCCCTACATTATAAGTAATTACAATTTGTATTGTTTCAAACTTGAGTTTTGTGAAAATTTTAAGGCACATTTTGATGCTTCGTGGCTCTAGCTCTTTTAGCTTCTGATTATTTCCATTAATACAAGACATGACACAGACAGGAATTAAGCATTTTTTAAACAATGACCTTGAACTTCCTCAAATGACCTTGGGTCAAGGTCATAACACACCTCAGATTATGAGCAATCTTTATGTGAATTAAGAACTTCCAATATTTCTCCATAAGAAAAATATGGACCAGACACAAATTCTGGGCAGACGGACGGACAGACGGACGAACAAGGTTATTCCTATATACCCCCCCTCCCCCCCCCAAACTTTGTTTGGGGGGGGGGGGGGGGGGGTATGATTATACATGTACATCCAATTTTTCTACAGGTAATTAAGATATAATCATGTACAATTACTCACTGTGCTACGTGGGATTACTACTCCATGTTTCTCAGCCAACAACCTACAGGTGTACAACATGAAACAATTGAGATTACAAACATTCAATACTACATCTCTGTACAAACATGATACATCTCCTCTTGGATTAACTGTTACATTCAGTAAGGCTAGGAATGATATCTCTATACCAGGATCTCTCTGTACAAACATGATAGATCTCCTCTCGGATTAACTGTTACATTCAGTAAGGCTAGGAATGATATCTCTATACCAGGATTTCTCTATGTTGCATTTACTAAAGTATTTGGATTTTTCTATGTTTTATTCTGAGAAAGAAAGGATTGATCTATGCCAGAAGATTCCTACATAACACTCAATAGGGTAGGATTTATATGTACATGTAAACAGTATCTGATTTCCCTATGAACATTCATAAGGAATGACTGATAGTTACCTGATTTTCCTGGGCAGCAGGCCAGCGTAGTCGTCCCCGCAGTGCTTACAGAAGCTGGTCAGTATGGTCAGGTTGTTGTGTTCTTCCTTGTCCCCCAGGGTCAGGAAGCTGAGCTGACCAGCCAGGACGTTTAGTCCCTTACCCAGGTTAAACAGCCCCACCGACAGCAACTCGGCGAAGAAGCGCAAGTCCACCCTGTACTTGCTGGGGTTGGTTATCTGTTCCACAAAGTATGCAATGTTAACCCCAAAGTCACACCTTAACATTAAATACAGACTAACTAACTCAAAACTTGGTTTATATATTATTTAAAAAATTAAATCAAAGGCCGGAACGGCCACAAAGGCGTCGAACAGACATTTTCTTTTATATAGAATGATATCAATAACTTGAATTTCTGTTAATTTAATAGTGACTTCGTATTTCAAATAATTTTAGACATAGAATAGAGATGTATAAGAATTATGTTTTGTGCTGCTTTAAAAACAGAAATAAGTTTATTTTCTTATAAAATAGGTATTGGTGCTTTTACAATTCAATAACTCATTATGATTACAAAATTCGAAGAAATTTCAAAGTTCAAAAATAAATTATTTTTTTTAAAACAATTTTCACAAGTTCATGATTTGAATACATTAACAGTATGTTCCTATTATAATAACAAAACAAACTTTTATTTATTTCAATTCCCATTTGAAACAAGATTCCCTATGGTACGGTTGTTTACAAACAAATCCACAACACGTGCTATCTAAAATGCTCGACCAGACCAACTGCATTATTGTGTTTATTAATTGCAACAAAATCTCTAGATAAGTTTATCGCTTACAATTATTTTGGAGACCATGCCCGATAACAAATAAATTTACATCGCAAATTTTATTTCTATCGGGCACGCTCTCCAATTAAAATGTAAGCGATAAACTAAAATAATATTTAGTGAATTTTTACACCTGATTGTATTCATCCGCCATTTCTTGATTAAGCAAATTTATACTTATGCAATGAGTTGTCAATAACCAGGTAGGCAAAGTTGTTTTTTTTGTACACAATTTAGTTTCATAAATGGAATACGTTTAATACTTTGAGGAACTTATTTCTTATGCGCATTTTAAAGGCGGTGCAGTGCATGAATTTGGACGATTGCCAATCCAGACGATCGCTAGAAGGCTCTCGAGCATTAGCTCGACGCCTTAAAAACCCAAAAGTTGGTTTATATATTATTAAAAAAATAAACTACCTGAAAAGTTGGTTTATATATTATAAAAAAAATCAAAGGCCTGAAGGGCCATAATGGCTTACGGGTTTGATATGACTATATTTACATGGATCGAGTATGATTCCCTCTATTTCTTACGGAAACTTTAGTTTATTTATAGCTCTATAGAAAGTAACTACAGTAAAACACGCTTATAACGAAGTCCCAGGGACGGGTAAGTTAACTTCGTTATAAGCGTAATTCGTTATATCCGTCAAGTTTACAACATGAAATAGAGACTTGGGGAATGAAATTCACTTCGCTGTAAGCGTCAATTCATTATAAGCGTGTTCGCAATAACCATGTTTTACTGTAGCTACATGTAATTCATAGATCTATAGAAACTAACAGGACCGATATCAACATGCCCCATTTGTTGATTGGTCGAACCTTAGTGACCGAAACAGACAGGATTGAAATCTAGACGCCTCTTTTATCAATTGGTTGAAACCACCATTGCTTTTAGGAAAATCATAGACTGCATGAAATAATTATGATGATGTCAGACTCAAACTCCAATATGAGACAATTTGCTTCTTTCTTGTATCCAACGACTGAAGTACATTAACTGTAAATTCATACAACGATATAGGACACAAAAAACACTTAAAACCAACATGCTCTCAAATATAAGTATACCCTGTAATCTTACGCACTATGAACTTGCGCGAGAGTTGGTGCACGGTGCGACGTTACAGCGCCACAGCCAGCGCGAAATCACTGCGCGTAAAAATAATATAACCAAATGATGAAAAGTACTGCATGTTATATACTATAATTAATGAATTCTCATGAAATCTACACCAACAAGTATTATTCCATTTTATTTGTATTTCATAAATGTATATTTATTCATATTTTTCTGGGTTTTTTCTACTTTTTTAAGAGGCTGACCTTCACAAGCTTTTATAAGAAATATAGATTCACAAGGCAGTTCTAACACCTTCTGTTTTATTTTTTTCCCTTTGTACAGAGATAAACTCTTTGGAGGGGGGAGGGGGGGCAAGAAACAGGCAGAACTATTCAATTACAGCAAACTTGTTTTGACACCAAATTTAATTAAAATTAATTACTGCACTATAACTTTGCAGTCAATCTCTCTTCACATTACATGTGTACACAGTCATTTTCAGAGGCATACTATACAGTGTCTCTATGTTATAGTAATATGACATCGCTTCCGTATATGACTTGCAATCAAGCTTAACTGTATATTGTTTTCTTATTTGAGTACATTTGGTCTCAAGTTTCCAATATTTTTACGACAAATAAACAGTTCAATCATAGCACAACCAAGTAACTCCATCGAGGGAACATTGTGCTTTTTTTAGATCTTGGAAAATCCCCAACATTCGATAATGGCGGAGGTGTCGAAGAAGGCACATTATATTAAAACAAGTAGTAATTGCCCCTCTATATATGCATTTATTACCGATTTATAATCCCAGTTTCAATATATCTCAATCATAAGTTCAGTCCTTTAACCGTTAAACACTTTCCCCCTTGCTGAGATCGATGTCGATCGAAGTTACCGACGCTCCCTGTGGGTGCAAACGTTTTTATGAAGATTGAACGAATTAACGACAAATTTACATTTACTTATCACTGTTAGGATCTGAAATAATTGGGAAAAGATTTTTTGCTTATAATACATGTATGCTTAGCGGAAAGCATGGCGGCACTGTGTGATGCATGGCAGGGGCCTATACCTCTATGCAAAAACGGCCTAGGGAAAACACTGCATTTAATATTCATTCGCGTTAGATTTCGAGTTTATTTAAATAAAGTCAATTCATATTGGTTACAATAACATAAGTGATAATAACATATGGAAAATATAATCTTGCTAGAAGATATTTATTTTGAACAACAAACAGTTAACTTTGCAACATTCGAATAGAACTATTTTTTGTCGCGCATGTTCAGATAACTGAACTCTTTGCCGTAAAGATTATCCGGCAACTAGATGGCTGTAAGCCATAATAAACTAATGCTTCTATTAGATGTTTGTTAAAAGAACTGGGACTTGAAAAAAAGAAGAATTTGAATATAAACTCCCTAATATCAGGCCAGGTTTTATACTGAAATGTCAAATTCATCACATTTGAATTTTAAATAACAATCTAAATTGATGAAGAATAAAAGCCAACAAACAAAAAAACTCTGAAAGGGAACTACATACAATATGAAAATTGTAAAGCTTAAACATTTGTATAAAAGTTACATACTAGTTAACATACAATGATCATGTATTTGTATCTTGCCCTTGTGGTCATATACTTGAATCATAAACTAGAACTTTTACAGCAAGCCTAGAGAAATCTTCATTGGTAGAGGACTGTTACAGTACCCATGTTTGGGTTTTTCTGTTGAAAGCTAGTGTACAATCATGTGTGTAGTTTATAATAAACCAGATTCAATACAGAAGATATTACAATTAACTGTATTTTATCTTGAAAATTACACTTCAGAATATTTATTAAAGTGAATTTATTACAGTTTGTTTACGCACAATGTAGATTACTATGTATTGATGAATATGGTGTGCTGTATAGGTTTATGGTGTTTAACCCTCTCTTGACATACTTACAGTATACACACTTTTCTTCAAAGACTTACAAGAAGTATGTGTCTAATAACAATAATAAAGTCTAATTTTTAAAACACAAAGGCATGAAAAAGTAATGCAGTGGCCCCTCATTCCAGGCCAAAACTGGGTCTTACGATACCTTGTTCTTTTGATTACCAAAACTCTGTCTACCCGACATATTCCTCGATTTTTCCTCCGAGAACTAAAACAATGCTTTCTATCTAACTTATATACATGTATGTTATCAAAACCAAAATTGTTTAGCTTTTATATATAAGACATGTATGTCAAATCAATTACCGAAAGTAATGAAACTGAACATCTGCCACCAGAACGGTTAAACAGAGCATAAATGAATATATTCATATAATATAGTAATGGAGATTAGCAACTTTTATTACAAAAAAAATAGAAATACACTCTATCTATTTAATATTTTATCAAAATACATACAGTAGATAAATAAAATATGTTCTAGTATAGCAAACAATTCTCAATATATTGTTTTAGTCTCAAGACTGCAAGTAACTCTAATTTAAAATATGTCGAGAAATTGACAATCCATTATTACAAAAATTTTAAGTGAGTTCATCTTGATTTGGTGCATTCACTAATAGAAATTATTAATTGCACAATATACTGCCTTAAGCTGGCTACCTTTTCATCCTTCTTGCTCAGTAGGTATTTCTGCCAGTTTTCCATCAGAGAGTTGGAGAAGTCGGAGTAGCGCTGGAAGAACAGACAACAGATGTGGACCCCACAGGCTATGTCCGACATCTTCAGCTTCGCCTCTGTAATGGCTGCGGCCTACGACATAAGAAAATCAAAGTCCTAAATATGCCTCTTAAATGAAAAGTAATCTCTTTCCTCTAATTAAGTGTGGCATAATTTTTTTTTTATTATTCAATTTTGTCTATTGATACTTCAAAATAATATTGAAATTTATATTTTCTTTTAATATTTTTTTCTTTGAGGTTATTTGTTGCGACTATAATGAATTATCATCATCATGAATCCTTAACACTTCTTATACTCACTGCCTCTCCTATGTACTTGTTCAAGTTCAAGCCATTGAAGTCTTTTGTCAAACTCTCCTTCTGTGATTCTGTTAAATTTTTCTGCAACAAATATATTTCCTCATTTGAAATAAACAAATAATGCATGCTAGCAAATTTTTTTTAAATGAAGACATATTATATTAATTTTTACAGAGTTTTACACTATATATATTTACATTTTCCAGTGTCTTTGCCTGTGGTAACACTACGTATCGATTTTGTACTATATAACCCATTGTACAAATGACACCAAATAGAAACGCCAGCGGAGTTTGCTTATTTATATATTTAATCGTACGATGGATTAAAATTATATAAATATAAGTAATAAAGAATCATTCTCTGAATATTATGAGGTGATAATTTCCGTCGAGGCGTGATCAAATCTATCATAAAGCCCTTCGGGCTGTTATGATAGATTTGATCACGCCCTTCGGGCTTTAATGGATTTGATCATGCCCCGACCGAAATTATCACCTCATAATACTCAAAAAAATAATTCCTTACTCCTTATATATCTACATACCAGTTTTTTCACAAAAGCCGTGTTCTTCTTAAGGCTAGAGTCCAATCTACTGAAGAAGGATTCGTCTGGGCGATTTTCTA
This sequence comes from Magallana angulata, assembly GCF_025612915.1. Lineage (NCBI taxonomy): Eukaryota > Metazoa > Mollusca > Bivalvia > Ostreida > Ostreidae > Magallana > Magallana angulata. Next base: position 56,595,657 of record NC_069118.1, read on the forward strand.
CAACATTCATTCATAATTGATATATTGCAGATAAATACATCAGAGATGAAAAAAAAATCCAATGTCATATTTTGTATGAATCTAGTTTGGAAAGTGATCATAATTTATGACAAGTCAGAAAACAAAACGAAATTACCTCAAAGCGAAATTATCAAATTTTAATACAATCAGAAGTTGAACTATAGGCTGTATTACAAAGAGTTCAGTGGGTCTTAGACCACCAAATGATTCTACCTGCAGCCTCTTGGTTTCTTTCCCGTAATTTTCTCCTTGTGTCGTATCTTTCCTGACATTCCTGTTGGTAATCCTTCACAGTTTTCTATGACAATAAAATTCAGCTATTATATATTAAATGTCTTGATCATTCTGACAGTCTCTTACAATATTCACTCAAATAATTTGATGCTTATAATGATGTATTACAATCATTGTTTACCATAACTCAATATTTGTGGATATATGGTTATTGTTTCATTCACATTCCCCTGAACCTGGTATTTGCATTACCTCTCTCACTGTGACATTTAAAATTGCACATACTGTAGCATGAACAGTTTATCTTATGTATCCTAAACCTTCATGCTTACTCAACATTAATTAAACTGCATTTGATTTACACTATATCATGTCCAGTGTGTAATAATAAATTATCAATGCTACTTACAATTTCTTCTTCCAGTAACCTTTTCTGTTCTTCTTCTTTCCTTCTCTGCCAAGATAAAGAGCATATTTCTACTTTTAAAATTCAAATTTAAACATACCTTAAATTGCACAAATTTTATGAAGTTACATAATCACATAAAGACTGAGAAGTGCTAGTTACGTAATTGTGAGGTTAATCCATTAAAACAGAAAATTAAACCGGTACCTAACATTTTGAGTCCACTAATACCATGTGGGCCATCAATCTATTTGAATTGTGTTCAATAAACAGACCCTTCCCAATGGTCACCTTCCCAATTGGGAAAACCTCCCAAAATTTTCCTTAAGGCCCGAAAAGTTGCCCAAGAGACAGTAATGATACATTTGAACATTGAGTTCATGTACCGGTATATCTTTTGATAAACTCTTTGCTGATGTCCATGTGACTATATTTAGGACAATCAATATTGTTTTAATAGTTTTTGTAAATCATTGTGTGAAAGCAAAATTTCCCAATTTGACCCAAAACGTCGATAATTTTCCCAATCTACTGAAACTTGGACCCTGACAGCCCTGTGATAACAGCACATTAGTTTTATTACTGTTTTGTTGTTGTACAGTAACTAAATTTGGAACCTGTTTTTCAAATTCTAGTACAGTGTTATTCTTTTTTGATAAACAACATATTGCAATATGAAACAAATATACATTAATATTGGGAGATCACTGCAACATCCCAGCCTTACCACAAATCACCCCACCCGGTAAATCACTGTCCCTGCTTTACCATGAAACACCTTGTCCCTCCCTCCCACCCATCTTCAATCATGTCTTAAAACGCAAAGGCATTCTTTTGTGACATGCTAGGTATTGTGATATACATAAGTGTAATGAGTTGTGTGCCTCAGTTCCACCCCCCCCCCCCTTCACTATCATCTGGTACCTGTTCCTCTTCCTCCTTCCTGATCTTCTCCTCCTCTATCCTCTTTGCCTCCTCCTCAGCCTTCCTCTTCTTTTCATCTTCACTCTGCCACTGTTCCTCCAGCTCCGCAGCAGATTTGACCTCCTTGGAGTGCTTCTTATCCTCACGCTTATCTCCCTTCTCATCTGATGGCCTGTCTTCTTTACCGCTGCACAAAAAAACAAAATTCCAATGATTTTATCACAAAATAAACAAGGGCACCGCAAAAGCAGAGCATCCCCTCGTGAAATGAAATATTGTGGAAGGAAATGCATTATTACAGATAAACAAGTAATTGAATAGACCAAATACTGCTCTTCTTAAAACCTCTTTGAATTATAATATTTCGTTATTCCTAACCCCATGCACACTCTGGGGTGTATTACATTTATGTGATTGTACAATTCCTCCCATAACTAGCAAAAATAAAACACACCACAAATGTTTTAAACTTTTAATAGATATATAGTGATATTCTCTTTACATTACATTACATATTTTTTCAAAATGAATATGAAACATAGCTAAAGATCTAGCAATTTGTAGTCTGCCCTATGGTAAAATTTGAGATAACATGTCGTAATTTCAACCCCGATTTTTAAAAAAGAGTAACATATCGACAGCAATTAACATGAAATGAAGTCCCAGTTAATATTGTTGACGATACTCATCAAAGTCTCTTCTGAATTATAAACCTGTTCCTCTCTTAATGAATAATTCTGGAGAATTAATTTAGCCCGAAATTTGTCTCAGACTCTCTTTGATTTGATTAAATTGGGATGAACTTAATCTTCTGCTCGCTTCAATTTTACACTTTGGACATCCTTATTTTTACCTTTACAAGGCCTAAATCCAACAAAATATCAAGTTGTTGATTTGAAAAGTTTAATTTTGCGAACAGGAAATGTTTATTGTCGAGTCATACATAATTTTTTTGTTAATTTTAAATGTTGTAATTAACGATATCTTAATAAAATATTTAACAGAATTACTTGAAAAAGAATAGGGTTTGTCATTTAACCAAGCTTATTAAGTATACCAAGTTTGATAAATATGCATGCGAGGTTTTTGAATTTTTGCTCAAAAGGCTGAAATGGACACACATACATACACACACACGGACAGCAGCAAAGCTATATCCTCTTCGCATAAAGTTGCACGAGGGGATAAAAAATGTTTCGGAAAGCTGCTGGTATCATTAAATAAGTTTTTCACGATTAAATTTTGCAATTATAATAGAATATAATATAACAGACTGCTGAGATATTTCAACATTTTTTTGCTCTTACATTTTTTTGCCACTCTTATCTGCAGGAGGTGGAGCCTTTCCTAAAGGTTTGGTCGAATCTTTCTCTCCTTTCTGAGACCATTTGTCTCCCCTTGCACCACCTCCTGAACTGGAGTCGCCTCCCCTTTTGGAGTTTCCTCCCCTCTCATTGTATCCAGAATCAGACTGACTTTTACTCACTCCTAGAACAAAGCATACATTGTAGCTTTATTTACTATTCAACAGAATGCAACTTATAGTTGGTTGATCTAAAATAGTTATATGGTACATTGATGCAAGTGAAAAATGGGTGAAAATTTTTTATGTCTATCTTGTAAAAGCAAAGAGCTCTTCAAGAACTAAAATAGAAACAAAGCTGAGCACTAAAGTATGAAGCAAAAATTATTTTTTAACCAAGTATCCGAACAAAACATTATACATGTATATCAACAATATGAATAAAGTCACCAAAAAAACAACACTTTTGTGATTTTAAAAATACATTGAAAAACATTTTTAAATGCAAATTTTATATACAATGCACATGTATATGATAGAATTTTATTAAGTTAACCTTTTTTGGTGTCAAAGCCTGAACTGTTTCCCTTAGAAGGTGATGAAGATGAGGTTTTGTAGGGAGATTTCTGGGGTCTGTCATCATAACGCCTTGAGGAGTCAGGCCGAGGTTTTCCTGAATTGTATAAGTAATGAAAAAAGATCATAGAGGCTAACAAAACATACATATATCATGGGCTTTCATTTATTCAATGATTTTTAAGTGAGGGTGTGAATTTATCAATTTCATTATTTGAAGAGTCTATCTTAGAAATATGTAGATATCTAGTGACAATTGAAATAGGGGTTAAACACCTCAGCACCACTCTACCTTACAGCCCTGTAAAATCTGATGAGAGATAAGAAATCTCTTCATTTCTATGTATAGTGTACTTATGGTGTACTTGTTATTCTGATAACAGCGTCTTGGTCAGCCTGTCTCACCTGAAGACGGTCTGCCTTGTCCCCTGTATGGACCTCCACTGGAGGACTTCTCGGGACCCCTTGGTTTACCGGAGGATCCTCTTTCTGATTCTCGGGAATCACTCATGTCAATGTACGGCCTTCAGTCTACTTAAATCAACATCAGGTGATCAAATAAGTAAAACGTTCGATCTAAATAGCCCAATTTTGCAAAACATTAAATACGAGAAAATTCGGTCAACATGAAAATTTTTAAACAACACAACACCGTTACGCTGTCTGAAATCCTTACCCAACAAGTTTCTGGCTAAAATATTTACATAGTTTTGCAAAGCCACATATATTCTTCGATAATTTTTGAAATTTTAACCGAATCAAAATGGTGAAAAATATAACAAAAGGGTTTTAAATGAAAATAACTTTCCGTTCTCTTCAAAACATGGCGTCTGCTACTCGAGTTATTCTACTTTTCCGCTAGAGGGCGCTCCTTTTTTAATTAAGTAAGACGTACATAGAGGTATTCGTATAATATTGTATCATTGCTGCGTTCTTTGTACATTCATATATGCTGTCTAATACCAAAAAGAGACCCCCCCCCCCAAAAAAAAAAAAAAAAAACACCACCTGAAACAATAAAAATAAATTATGGTAGAATCATTAGAAGAGGCCCATGGGCCACATTGCACACATGATTAATTGTGACAGATCCAATAAAATTCTTTCAGTCACGTTTCTTAAAAGCAACATATTGGTTGAATATGATGTATTCAAGCTAAATTATATGGTAAACATAATGAAAATGTGTGTATTAAACTGTAATTTTCACTGATCATGAAGAAAATCTGCTAATAATCAGCGACGTACATATTACCATGATTACGCCCCTGAATTAATGAATCCATCATGCCTACTAGCGTGCGACCAGTTCTAGCCGAGTACCATTTCTCGCCAGTACATTGTGACTTCATTTTTCGTCTATAATTTTATGTGTTGATAAAATGACGTCACAATGTATTGGCGAGAAATGGTACTCTGCGAGAACTGGTCGCATGCCAGTATAGTCTTTAGAAACTGTGTACATATTTATCAGTAAAATGTTTTGCTTCATACATTTTATGAAATAAACTGTGTACTTTTTGAGAAACCTTTCCCAAAAGTGAACTAATGCTCTACTTTAGACTATTTCATTCATGATAGTGAAATTCTCAAGTCTTAATTTGGCATTTCATCAATCTTAAGGGACTCCGATGATTTAGCTACCAAGGTAGACCTGTAGTATGTTGACTGCATGATCATAACAACATGTACCCCAGATGAATTTTACTTGTAAGCACCTGCTAGAATTCCCCATTTCTAACCAAATATATTCATGAGCACTGAAAGCATATTGCATCTGCTTTTCTCTGTTAGTTGGGTTGGGTTGGGCTGAATAATTCAAATTTATTAAATTTACATTGTAACATTATTGAAAATATGCTTTGGACTCATGCATGTAGTCTATTTAGAATTTTGGTAAAAACATACATTGCTTTTGCTAAATCAAATGCACTGCCAATTGTCATGCATGAATGACTATTTTTTATGTAGATTCAGAAATGTGCTAAATTACACCACCCTTAATCTGTTAAAAATAATTTTCAACCAAGAATTGTAAAAATGATATGTTTAATATACCTATTAAGACTTGGCTAATTAAAAAAAAAATTTAAAAAAAAAAAATTAAATTGATTGAAACTCTTACAAGTATCTATCTACACTAATGTTCAACAAGGTAAGTACCGGTAAGAGATATCCTTATGCTGTCATTATCCCCAATACTTATGATTAAAATACATATACCGGTAAGTAAAGTTAGTATGCTAAACTAAATTTATTCATTGCTCACAATGCAATTTAATTTACATGAAATTCATACATTTGGTAAAATTGTTTTCTTTAATAGTTTTCAACACACGTACACTGGTGATGATGTATAAAACTTTTAAATCAATGAAAACAATTAATTACATGTTCTAACATTTCATGAGTCAGGTATATACAGTTACTGTACACTGTTAGTGCAGAAAATACAGAAAACTGTTAAAAATTGGAAATGTCTTTTACATCGCAATATCTTGCACCTGGTATATCTTGTAAACAGAGAGAGTCCACTAATCTCCCCTGACAATGAAATCTATAACAACCAAGAGCCAGTAAATCTTAGCTCTTGATTGCAACATTAAGCGTCTTTTGATCTGTCAGACATCATTTCAAACTTCAGTCTCCTGGCCTTTCTGTAACAATGCTTCCTCAATTTTACGCCACTTATTCCTGGTATTTAAAGGAGTATATTTTCCGCGCAGCTCTTTTGGCAATGTCTCAAATGCCGGACAAGGCACTTGTCCGTCAACAAGACAAATACAGTTCCGGCGGAATTTTGGCCCAAAATTTTCAGGTCGATTGTTTTTCAGATCGGAACCATACATTTGCTGGTCTCTAATCTTTGTTCTGAAGAAAGAAAAAATAATATAAAACATATTTATTTTAAAATAATCCTATGTAGAGCATTCAAAGACCTGGCCCCAAAATCATAGAGAGGGAACAAATTGTGCATCAAAATTTTCGGTTTACTTGAGTCACAAATTTCAAAAGGGTACCCATTGGTACATATTCTAAACTAAACTGCCCTATAAACTCACAGCAAAAATTTAATTTATTTTAAAAAGTTCAAACAATTTATAATTTTGTCTTTTATCTCTTTTTGGTATGGCTTCTGGTACATATTTGTGCAAAGAAAGATAAATGAAGAAATACAAAAATGTTCACTAGGTAACAAATTAATAATAACTAACATAAAACTAACAGTCCCCTAAGTTGTGTCACTTACATGTACACATGCATGACATGTATTAAACAGCAAACTTAATCTGTATTTCATGCACATTCGAAAAATTGATCATACTGGTACCAGTTATATTTATGAGAATGCTTACATTAAGTCCAAGTCTGTGTAACAAAATGTTTTGAAAAACTTCTCGTAGACGTCTTCTTTATTCTGTCCGTAGCAGTCCATGGCAATGGATTCTCCGTGCACTGTATCAAAAGCAAAATTATTTATTAAGTTATGGCCCTTTTATATATTCATTGTAATGGTATAGACACTTCAATATAGTCTGGTTGTAAGTACCGTATATATGGCTAATTATACTAATACATGTATATGCAAAACATAATTTACTGTCAGTTGAAATGTTTAATCCTTCTGCAAGCCATGAAGGCGCATAAGGCCAGTGCTTATCCTTTGTTTCCATGGTGCTAAGCTGAGGAGAGTCATTGACTCCCCCTGGATGGGACACTAGTCCATCACAGGCTAACTCCCTGCTAATGACGATACCCAATGTCAGCTGGGTGGACTGAGACAATGATGCTAACTGCTTATTCCAAATAACCTTTTGATAAACCAACCAAATTGTGGCTGGCTAAACTGCCAGCAAAATCTGAGCTAATATTAGCATTCATTCAAGGTCGCTGCTTTTGTGATAAAAGTAAAAACTCCCATGTAAAATTAAAAGTTTAACAACATGTGCAAAAAAATGTGGGTCTTTGTTTCTGCAGACATTTAAACACTGTACTGAAAAGGCTTGGAATGCATTGAATGACACTTCTCATGACAGAAGTTAAGAAATGCAAATTTTGAGTAGTCAAAAAAGTTAGGACGTGATTTTTTAACTATTTATATCACGGTGGCTGACCACGTGATACCCGTATGATCAATTCCACGAAAAAAAGGCGATTTTGAGTTGCACCTGAGGGAGAATTTGAACGGTTAGTAACACTTTCCTGTACGTTTTTAATCATTTTACCTTCACCAAAGTGTAATAATTTCAGCTATGGATACTTTGTTTTTCTCAGAATATCGTAGTTTTGCGCGTACTGCTAGAACATTCGTGCACAATCTCCGGCTCGATCAACATTTCACGGAATAGTATCCACGATCATAACTTGATTGACGATTTATTTCCAGTTCAATCGTATTCAAGGTGTTTAATAACGTGAAAAGTACACATACTTTACCCTCTTTGGAGTGGAAGTGCTCATTATACTTAGAATTTGAATGCATGATATAAAACATAGGTAATCACAGATTACAAAGCTCACCGAGACGAGAAATCACCCTTCTGAGATTTCACCTTAAGAGACCACCTTTATCATATTAAATGAAAATCATACTTTATGATCTTGGATATTCATGGATTCTGTTTTGACACAATATCGTATATCATCTGTTAAAAATTATATGATAATCATATGTTCCTATGTTAATCAATACAATAATATAAAATCAAATATTGCATCCTATCATATTTACAACATATATCATAAAATACAATAAAATACTATAATAAACAATGATGAGATATGTTATTGTAACGTATGATATGACATTGTATTGTGTTATACGTAATTGTATTTGATCACATAATACAATATCATAATATATAAAACAATATAGTATTATATTATAATATCATATAACATAATACATCATAACATTGAAACATATGATATTATATTGAATAATATAGTATGGTATTGCATGATACTGTATCATTTTTGTTACATAATATGATATTGTATCATATGATACAATATAATTTGATACAACATTGTATCAAATCAAATGATACAATTTTAACTGATAAAGTAAAATAATACAATATTATATAATACATATTGTATCATATGATACAATAATATATTTCACAATATCATACAATACAATTTCATGTGATGTGATAATATATCATATCATAAACCAATACGATATTATACAATATCGTATGATACGATATTATATAAATAGTGCCTGTTTGGGAGGGTAACAGTTGAAATTGACACCCCGAGAAAACCATTGTCAACCGACGCGAAGCGGAGGTTGACAATGGTTTTCGAGGGGTGTCAATTTCAACTGTTATCCTCCCAAACAGGCACTATTTATTTTGTTATACTGAATGTCTTTTTTTAAATTTTTAAGAAAATTTTACTGCTTTTATATAGGAATAACGTGAATTCTACAACGAAACGTACGCGCATAATTTTCGCGCATGTAACATTTTTTAATGTTACCCGTTGCCAAGTGCGTTGCTAACGCTGAGGGTAATAGTAAATATTATTAACTGCGCCTTAACCAATCAGATTTCAGTATTTAACATGAAAGTATAACAATATATAATATTACAGTATCATATTATACAATTTCATGTGATATAATTCTATATTACAGAAACTTATATCATATACACAATATCGTATGATACAATATTATAGAATATACAATATTGTATCATAGGATACTATATAAATAGTGCCTGTTTGGGAGGGTAACAGTTGAAATTGACACCCCGAGAAAACCATTGTCAACCGACGCGAAGCGGAGGTTGACAATGGTTTTCGAGGGGTGTCAATTTCAACTGTTATCCTCCCAAACAGGCACTATTTATTTTGTTATACTGAATGTCTTTTTTAAAATTTTTAAGAAAATTTTACTGCTTTTATATAGGAATAACGTGAATTCTACAGCGAACCGTACGCGCATAATTTTCGCGCATGTAACATTCTTTAATGTTACCCGTTGCCAAGTGCGTTGCTAACGCTGAGGGTAATAGTAAATATTATTAACTGCGTCTTAACCAATCAGATTTCAGTATTTAACATGAAAGTATAACAAAATATTATATTTTGTGATATCTTATGTAATAGTATCATTTGATAAAATAATAAATTAATAATACAATACAATATTATATAATATTGTATCATAATATACAATACTATACATAATAATATCATGATACAATATCATAACATAAAATATAAAAAAAATTGATTCAATTTCATATCATATCATATAACTTTTTATAATATTACATATAATATTATATTGTATCATATTAAACAATATTGTTTCATACCATTCAATACTATATCATAGGAATCATGTTATATCATTTATCAACAAACACATCTATCTATCGAGCAGGTTTGAGTGAGGTAGGAGATTTCTTTAGCATCCTTGATAATGGAGATCAGGCTCTGCATCTGAAGTAACCTCTGCGTTTCATTTACAATATAGTTAAATCAACTATGCAAGCTATCATCTATAAAACATGTGACCTGTTCCAAAAAAACTAAACCTCATCCAGCATCCGAAACCTATGGCTCAGATTCAGCATTCAAGCCTGTCAGGTGCATCAGTATACATACGACGCATCTCCATGCAAGTTGGGTGAAGTTCAGACCAGTAATAACTAAGATATCATCATCAGAGGGCACTAGCAATTAAAACCTTAACCTGCTTCAGCATCTGCAACCTATGGCTCAGATTTAAAAGCCATGCCTGTCAGGTGCATCTGTATCATAAGACACACCATCCATTCAAGTCTGGCGAAGTTAGGACCTGTAATAACTAAGATATATTTTATAGCATCCTTGATAATGGAGATCAAGCTCTGCATCTGAAGCTTCCTCTGTGATTCATTCATATTACAGTTTAATCAACTATGCAAGTTTGAAATAGTACTATTATCTATTAAACATGAGACCTGTTCCAAAAAACTTAACCATATCCAGCATCTGAAACCTATGACTCAGACTCAGCATTCAAGCCTGTCAGGTGCATCATTATCATAAGACGCACCATCCATGGAAGTCTGGTGAAGTTAGGACAAGTAGTAACTAAGATATAATCATCAGAGGGCACCTGTTTCAAAAACTTTAACCAGCTCTAAAAACATTAACCTCCTCCAGCATCCGAAACCTATGGCTCAGATTCAGCAATCAAGCCTGTCTGGTGCATCAGTATCATAAGACGCACCATCCATGGAAGTCTGGTGAAGTTAGGACAAGTAGTAACTAAGATATAATCATCAGAGGGCACCTGCAACAAAAACTTTAACCAGCTCTAAAAACCTTAACCTCCTTCAGCATCTGTAACCTATAGCTCAGATTCAGCACCCAAGCCAGCCTGGTGCATCAGTACCATAAGACACAACATCAATGCAAGTTTGGTGAAGTACAGACCAGTAGTAACTTAGATATTGCTATCAAAGGGCACCTGCTACAAAAACTTTAACCTGCTCCAAAAACCTTAACCTCCTCCAGCATCCGAAACCTATAGCTCAGATTCAGCACCCAAGCCAGCCTGGTGCATCAGTATCATAAGACACACCATCAATGCAAGTTTGGTGAAGTACGGACCAGTAGTAACTTTGATATTGCTATCAAAGGGCACCTGCAACAAAAACTTTAACCTGCTCCAAAAACCTTAACCTCCTCCAGCATCCGAAACCTATAGCTCAGATTCAGCACTCAAGCCTGTCTGGTGCATTAGTATCATAAGACACACCATCAATGCAAGTTTGGTGAAGTACGGACCTGCAGTAACTTAGATATTGCTACCAAAGGGCACCTGCAACAAAAACTTTAACCTGGTCCAAAAACCTTTACCACCTCCAGCATCTGAAATTTAGGACTCAGATTCAGAATCCAAGTCTTTCAAGTCCATAAGTAGGTCCAGATGCAACATCCATGCAAGTTTGGTGAAGATAGGACAAGTAATAACTTAGATACAGGACCTGCAACAAAAACTTTAACCAGGTCCGGACGCCGACGCCGACACCGACGCCGAGGGTATAGCATATGCTCCCCCTGACTTCGTCTCGGTGAGCTAAAAACACGTACAAACTTAGTTTGTTTAATATGATCAGTAACCACGATACGAAATAGTAAAGATCAGTTCCACGGTCGATTTAAAAATATGAACGTTTTCTTTTTCAGACCCTGAAATGAGAAAGAAGTCAAACCTATCATTAAATAGACCTAAAAAGGCAGTGGTGGACATACGCATGTTAGTTGTGGAAAGCGATTATAGTTTCCAGTATAGATGCAAAAACATGGCTGTATTCTTTTTGTCATGGAGTTACTTTCAATGTTAGAGCATTTTTGCAGTATGGTTGGGGAAATATTTTTCTCTGAGCTGACCATAAATGATATGGAAGGACAGGGAACAGTTTCTTGTCAAGAGTTTGGCCAATTCATCGGAAATACAGTAGTACAAGTTCAGATACGATTAGATCCAGAAAGGTAAGCTTGAAATATCAATACCGATTATCCTAAGAGTAACATTTTATTTTTCGGTGACACAGTACGCACTTGTGTTTTATCTTTTTGAATAATTTATCTAGCATACCTTTCAGGATATGTTCTTATCCTACTAAGAGGGCTACAGTCTACAATTTGGTTAACGATACTGACTCTGTAGATCAGATCGAAAGCATTCAAGACAGAAACAATTTGCATGAAATGCCAACAGAAATTACATTCAGGTAGGTATCTCAGTTATCACAGATTCTTAAAGTCATAGTTTATTGCGAAAATCAATTTGATATTGAGACCATTTTCTTAAAGATTCGACTTATTTTTTAATTGATAAAAACCGTTGTTATTTTATCTCATTTATAATAACAGACTAATAGTGTCATATCTTAAATTAAACTTCAGGTTTCTTTTTTTTTTTAAATTTCATAAATAGTTTCAATTTGATTTTAGAGATCATCATTTTGATACACAACTTCGGAAACGCGTTTGTGGAAAGAGTAAGGAGGGAACAGTTCTGAGAGCGAAATTCGTTACAGAAGGGATCTCTGGGTGTTCGCTGGGAAAAAGCACGTTGTGATAAACCAAAAATCTTACCGACTGTCAAAATGGGATTATTGTAATTTCATGTTGCATGTATAAAATTGCACAAATTCATCTATTGTAAAATATGAGTCTATAACAAATTGCTACAAACTTTATTGTAGAATATCATTGAAAATTTCAAACAGAACAAGTAAAATTTGTATGTAAATACTGTAGTTTCCTTATTTTACGCGAGTACTTAATTCCGCGATTCTACGGTTTAGCATCAAATCGCGAGTATGTAAAATCGCGAATGCCGAATTTTTTCATATTCCAAATAGTTTACATTTGTACAAACATAGGTAATCACAGATTACAAAGCTCACCGAGATGAGACATCACCCTTATGAGACTTCACCTTTATGAGACCACCTTTATCATATTAAATGAAAATCATACTTTATGATCTTGGATATTCATGGATTCTGTTTTGACACAATAACGTATATCATCTGTTAAAAAATTGTATGATAACCATAGGTTCATACGTTAATCAATACAATAATATAAAATTAAATATTGCATCCTATCATATTTACACCATATATCATATAATACAATAAAAATACCATAATAAACAATGATGAGATATGATATTGTAACGTATGGTATGACATTATATTGTGTTATACGTTATTGTATTTGATCACATAATACAATATCATAATATAATATCATAATACAATATCATATTACATAAAACATCATAACATTGAAACATATGATATTATATTGTATAATATAGAATGATATTATATGATACTGTATCTTTTTGGAAACATAATATGATATTGTATCATATGATACAATCTAATTTGATACAACATTGTATCATATCAAATGATATAATATTATGATAAAGTAAAATGTATAATACAACATTATATTATACATATTGTATCACATGATACAATAATATATTTTACAATATCATACAATACAATTTCAAGTGATGTGATAATATATCATATTATAAACCAATATCATATTATACAATATCGTATGATACAATATTATATAATATAACAGTATCATATTATACAATTTCATGTGATATAATTCTATATACAGAAACTAATATCATATTATACAATATCGTATGATACAATATTATAGAATATACAATATTGTATCATAGGATATAATATTATATTTTGCAATATCTTATGTAATAGTAACATGTGATAAAATAATGAATTAATAATACAATATAATATTATACAATATTGCATCATAATATACAATACTATACATAATGATATCATGTTACAATATCATAACATAAAATATAAAAAAAATTGATTCAATTTCATATCGTATCATGTCACTTTTTATAATATTACATATGATATTATATTGTATCATATTAAAGAATATTGTTTCATACCATACAATACTATATCATAGGAATCATGTTATATCATTTATCAACAAACACATCTATCTACCGAGCAGGTTTGAGTGAGGTGGGAGATTTCTTTAGCATCCTTGATAATGGAGATCAGGCTCTGCATTTGAAGCAACCTCTCCGTTTCATTTATAATATAGTTAAATCAACTATGCAAGCTATCATCTATAAAACATGTGACCTGTTCCAAAAAAACTAGACCTCATCCAGCATCCGAAACCTATGGCTCAGATTCAGCATTCAAGCCTGTCAGGTGCATCAGTATACATAAGACGCATCTCCATGCAAGTTTGGTGAAGTTCAGACCAGTAATAACTAAGATATTATCATCAGAGGGCACTAGCAATTAAAACCTTAACCTGCTCCAGCATCCGCAACCTAATATGGCTAAGATTCAACATCCATGCCTGTCAGGTGCATCTGTATCATAAGACACACCATCCATTCAAGTTTGGTGAAGTTAGGACCTGTATTAACCAAGATATATTTTTTAGCATCCTTGATAATGGAGATCAAGCTCTACATCTGAAGCTTCCTCTGTAATTCATTCATATTACAGTTTAATCAACTATGCAAGTTTGAAATAGTACTATTATCTATTAAATATGTGACCTGTTCCAAAAAACTTAACCATATCCAGCATCTGAAACCTATGGCTAAGACTCAGCATTCAAGCCCGTCAGGTGCATCAGTATAATAAAACGCACCATCCATGGAAGTCTGGTGTAGTTAGGACAAGTAATAACTAAGATATGATCATCAGAGGGCACCTGTTTCAAAAACTTTAACCAGCTCTAAAAACCTTAACCTCCCCCAGCATCCGATTCTTATGGCTCAGATTCAGCATTCAAGCCTGTCTGGTGCATCAGTATCATAAGACGCACCATCCATGGAAGTCTGGTGAAGTTAGGACAACTAGTAGTAACTAAGATATAATCATCAGAGGGCACCTGCAACAAAAACTTTAACCAGCTCTAAAAACCATAACCTCCTTCAGCATCTGTAACCTATAGCTCAGATTCAGCACCCAAGCCTGTCTGGTGCATGAGTATCATAAGACACACCATCAATGCAAGTTTCGTGAAGTACGGACCGGCAGTAACTTAGATATTGCTATCAAACGGCACCTGCAACAAAAACATTAACCTGCTCCAAAAACCTTAACCTCCTCCAGCATCCGAAACCTATGGCTCAGATTCAGCATTCAAGCCTGTCTGGTGCATCAGTATCATAAGACACACCATCCATGCAAGTTTGGTGAAGTACGGACCTGCAGTAACTTAGATATTGCTATCAAAGGGCACCTGCAACAAAAACTTTAACCTGGTCCAACAACCTTAACCTCCTCCAGCATCTGAAATTTAGGACTCAGATTCAGCATCCAAGTCTTTCAAGTCCATAAGTAGGTCCAGATGCATCATCCATGCAAGTTTGGTGAAGATAGGACAAGTAATAGCTTAGATACAGGACCTGCAACAAAAACTTTAACCAGGTCCGGACGCCGACGCCGAGGGTATAGCATAAGCTCCCCCTGACTTCGTCTCGGTGAGCTAAAAATTAAAGAGAGATTTTAAAACCCGCAAGATGTGCTTATCGCGATTTTACGCGGATATTAATTTCTCGTGTTTAGTTAGCAATTTATAGTAAACAAAACTAATTGCAAGTTATAACGAAAGTTTACATCTCCATTTATTTTAATGAAGAGCTTATATTCCAATAAAAAAACAAAATGTCAAATTCAGACTAATTTGCACATTCTTTTATGTCCATATAGGTTTGTTTGATGCCTAAACGATCTACCACAAGGGCATCTGTGGATTTTTTCGCCAGTATGGGTTGTCATATGATCCTTATGCTCCTGTTTTTTTTCTTGACCACAGCCAACAAATTTCACATGTAAACTGGGGGTCTCTATGGCTTTTCATGTGTCGATTCAAATTTGCTTTTATTGCAAACTTTTTCCACAGTAATCACATGCAAATGTTTTTTCTTCATTATGCACTGCACATCTGTGAAGTTTAAAAGAAAACACATTTTACTATAGAAAATGATAGATATAAACGTTTAATATTCAATAAATTATTATGAAATGTCCCAAACGACATTTACTAGGATAGCAACGCCAGCGCTGTACCCACACCTAACCTCTCTCGCTAGAACCAAATTCATTCATTCTCTCTCTCTCTCTCTCTCTCTCTCTCTCTCTCTCTCTCTCATAAATAAGAAAACAAACTGACGACTTTGTCACAAAACGCACTTACTTCATAATAAAAATTAAATTTACATAGTTGCACACATTAATTCAATGTTTTAAGTCAAACATCGCCACAAATATTCCTATCTATGTCTTTTACGATTAATTTTGCTGTAAAACCTCTTGGAGCAGCACATGTGTGGTGCCTTCCCTACGTGTCCATTTTCATGATCATATTAAGCAGACCTACTCTTGAATTCTTTTCCAAAAAACTTGCAGAGTCTCTTATCCATTGTAACCTTCAAAATATATAAACAAGCTCAATTCTGACATATATTTTAAATCAATCGTGGAACTGATCTTTACTATTTCGTATCGTGGTTACTGATCATATTAAACAAACTAAGTTTGTACGTGTTTTTTATATCATGCATTCAAATTCTAAGTATAATGAGCACCTCCACTCCAAAGAGAGTAAACTATGTGTACTTTTCACGTTATTAAACACCTTGAATTTGATTGAATTGGAAATAAATTGTCAATCAAGTTATGATCGTGGATACTATCCCGTGAAATGTTGATCGAGCCGAAGATTGTGCACGAATGTTCTAGCAGTACGCGCAAAACTACGATATTCTGAGAAAAACAAAGTATCCATAGCTGAAATTATTACACTTTGGTGAAGGTAAAATGATTAAAAACGTACAGGAAAGTGTTACTTACCGTTCAAATTCTCCCTCAGGTGCAACTCAAAATCGCCATTTTTTCGTGGAATTGATCATACGCGTATCACGTGGTCCGCCACGTGATCTCTATTATAGTGTAGGTTTACGAGCAGTTGCATATTAGAAAACCTGAATATGATCAGATTGCATGTACTGGTATATGTTAATATTATGTATCACTTAGCATGAACCTATGCTACATTGCATGATATATGATAATCCATGATGTACTGTAGTAAGATTTTGTTTTAATAAGGTACATTGTATGTTTAGACTCAACATTACCGGTAACTATCCAAGCATTTTCAAATACATACTGTTGATAAATTGAATGTATGGTGTTGGTGATATACATCGAAATGTAAGGAACTGGACTTCTTGGTTTTTGTACTGCAGTTGTGGAAGATGCCAAAATATAAATTCTCTGAAAATAAAAAACAAAAATATAGTGACAGGACGTAAACACTATACTCTGTCCAAAGATATCCTTGATTCCTATTTGCTTTTTAATAATTACTCGATATTTGTAAATACCTCAGGGTTCAAACGATGTCCATTCAAAAGTATGAAAAATTTCCAAGATTTCCTCATTGAAACACCACCTCTAGTTAAACAGGTTTATATACAAGACTAAAATAAAAAAATGTGCTGTCTACTGGGATTCTGTATTGCAAAAAAAAACCGATGATAACATTGAAAAATAGTGAAGGTATTCCGAGTGACCTCTGAATGGAGAAAAAGATGTCAGCATTTCCCATTATAAATCTCGGTTTGGTTCCTGTGAATTTTTCCCAAGTGAAAATGATAATATGTGAATGAATTTACCTTAAATATTGACCCTTTATCTATTTTAATTGCACTTCTTTCATAGGTATGTGTATTTTATTAAAATGTACTGCATAAATATCTTGGGAAAGACTATAATGGGGTAGGCAACTCCTACATTAACAATGTTTACTTGTCTTTCCATAATACCCCGCGAGCCTTGACAAGTTTTGAGAAATATGTTCAATCCCATTGAAGTATATATTTTTTTTTATTTGATGATTCATTACTAGTTACCTACCTCTTTAGTATATTATGTCCATATTCTAAATTGAGTTTTTAACACAAGTATGTGAGATAACACCATGCACACTGATTATTAGATCAAATGTTCTATTTCGCTGTCCTTTAGACAACAGAATTATAATCTATAAAACATCATCTCATTCTGCTCCAGGAGAGAAAACTCCGAATTTAAACTCAACATTTCTTTACATTCCTGGCAGATGTCAATGGCGTGGAGAGATTTTAAACATGAAAAAGTTTGCACACTGTGAAAGTGGTTTTTTACACTGGTGGTAAAGTATGCCTTTTTTATGGTAAATACGCATGGTTATTAAATATGCGGGAGAATGATTTACCACTCTGTAGGTTTAATTGTTTTACCATACGCGCCGGGGGGTAATATATGCGTTTTTAAGCTTACCACCAAACTAGTATTAACCCCCTCCCCCCATCCCGACGCTTAAATAAACACTTTTAAAGTAGCTGAATAAAGATCAGATACCATAAAAAGTTTGACGTATCATAATTATATATACATTCCATTTATTTTATTTCGATGAAAATAATATGTCAAGAGTGCCTAAATCTGATAATTTTAGAAGGTTTTCACATTCCTTTTCCATACCTCTGTTGATACAATTACGTTACGTTTAGAAATCTATCAAAATTAATAAATAATGGCAAAATTAAGTTTTAAAATCTGTTCATATGACAACACTGCAGTACTTACTGTAGACCAGAGCTAGCAGGGTGGTTGGGAATTACATTTGACAACATAATTTTCAAATTTGGTTTGAGAAAAAGTTTCCCTTGCTTTAAGTATTCCATCGTCCTTCTGATGGGGGCACGGCCCCGCATAAGACCCATTTTTGCGGTATATTTCTTGACAACCTTATTTTCTCTGCAACCTTCAATATTTAGCCGGATGTAAACTCCATGTGGTAACGTAAATGAATATTTTCTTTTACGACATTCCAAAAACTGCAAAAAAGAGTTTTAAATAAAATAATCAATACTTTATTCACAACAAACAAAATAGATAATTAAAGTAATTCTATTCTCGGTGTTTTGCTAAGAAATTTAATTATAAAAGCTCTGAAAAATATTGATCGGTTTGTACTATTACGACATTGCAGACGAAAACAAACATGTCGGCACGTGGAGGACAGTGGATCGCGGCAGGCGCTCTAGTTGTTGTGGGGGTCGGGATCATTTTATATTTAACCAAGAAAAGGAAAAAGACCGACACAGCACCTAGTAAGTTGCACATATTTCCGTTGCTTAAAGAATATGACAAGGAAGATGCTCGTTCTATTGGCCTAAGATGCACCTTCAATGGC
This sequence comes from Magallana angulata, assembly GCF_025612915.1. Lineage (NCBI taxonomy): Eukaryota > Metazoa > Mollusca > Bivalvia > Ostreida > Ostreidae > Magallana > Magallana angulata. The sequence continues at coordinate 56,614,940 of NC_069118.1, forward strand.
TTCATTAATCAAAACCGAAAGGGCAATGTCAAATTACGAATATTGCTGACATGAAAAATTATGTCATTTTGAATGATTTAAGAAAAAGGCCTGTTGTTTTTTCAAGTTGTTCTCTTAACAATGCTAGGTTTGAAGTAAATTTGATTATAGATTTGATGAATTACTTTAACCCAGTCAAGGACATTCACATCTTCTTCCTTTTCACAGAACTTGATGGAAAAAAGAATGAGGAAATCAAAACTACAGCTGATTTTAATAGAAAGTCTGTGCCAAAAGATCGAGAAAAAAATGAATCATCACAACCAGTTGACGAAAAGACTAATAACAGTGATACTAAAATGTCTGTGTCTTCACACAATAACGAGGATATCAAGTTAAAAACAAATGATAAAAAGAGACCTGATGATGAAAGGAAAACAAAAATTTCAATCCCTAAATCAATAGGGCAGTTTGAAAGCCCAAAGCCAGTTATTGAAAAACCATTGACTGTAGAGAATACAAGTGACCTTGCCTCAAAACCACATCAGTCAACAGGATCAAATCTTCAAAATGGATCCAAGATGGAGAAAAATAAAGATGCTACTTCACCCGACAGACAATGTGAAAGACTAGAAAAGACAGTTCCACCAGAATCTGAGAAAACTATATCCCTGAATGTTTCTATAACGAAAGGAGATGCCCCAAAAAATCCTGTCAGAAAGAGCTCAGACAAGCCAGAAGATGGACAATCTCAGTCTCAAACAGTGACCACAGGACCTGTCCTGTCCCCAAGAGGGAGTCCCCTCAGTTCACCCCCAGGTGGTGCTTCAAATTCTCAGTCTCTACCCACAGGACCTGTTATGTCTCCAAAAGGTGGTGCCGTGCAGTCACCACCAACAACTCAAAAATCTCAGACACCTCCCTCTCAATCCCCAAAGCCTGCTCAAGATTCTGTCCCAAGCTCAAAAGTCATATACACCAAAGATGAAATTACAGAGGCACTGCTGCTGTCCCAGAATACCCCTGGTATGATGTCCGCCAAAAATGCTGATGTGTTAGTCTCAGTACTTGCCCACCCTGACCCTACCCTGCGACTCTCAGCTTTGCTTGGCATCAACAAATGTTCAACTTTCACAAGGAACCAGGTACAGTAAAACACGGTTATAGCGAACACGCTTATAATGAATTGACGCTTAAAGCGAAATGATTTTCATTCCCTGTTACTTTATAACATGTTATAAACTCGATGGATATAACAAATTATGTTTATAACAAAGCAAAACTGCCTCTATCTGGCACATTGTTATAAGCCTATTTTACTGTATTATGATAGTTTTTGTTTTCTCTCTGTGCGAGGGAGTCAATAATTGTTATTCAATTATTGAATAACAGTATTAGTAAAAGGTATAGCTCTGGCATTGCATTATTAGTGTACTTCCTAGTTCTATATCATGTAGATGTTACTCTACACATTTTGGTACATGAAAATAGTCCTATATCATTGACAATCTGATTGAAATCAGATCCTTGTTTTTCTATTGTTGCTACACAACCTCAAGTAGGGTTTCTTAAAATCCTCGAGTAGCGACAATAGAAAAACAAGGAGCAGATTGAGGATCTGATTTTAATTAGATTGAGTCCAATATGATACTCTTCAAATTCTGGTACATGAATATAGTTCTATATGATACTCAACTCATACGTGAATATAGTCAATATACTAGCTGTATATACAGGATTATTTTTGACCAATATTTTTTTTACACACTTCTACACTTGCAAGAGTTTTGCCCCATGTTGAATTCGAGATTTCAGAAACTGTTGATAGATTCTCTTTCAAATAAACACAAAAATTTTTCTGAATTAGACCAGTTTTGAATTTGACTACCTACAATATGAGGGCAAAAGGAGCTAAGAAAAAACTCTAGGGGGGATATTTCTCTGTATACAGTAAAAGTATGTATATGATATAATTATACAATGTATGTTTCTTGGGAGGGTTGAATATACGCGGGTAGGTTAAGGCAACTCCGAGTTTAATGACCGTCAAAATTATGATCAATTTAAAAACTGTTTATTTTTATGAAAACAGTGCGGAATATTAATACTAATTGAATGTGTTCACCAAGATGTTATTTTTCTACTTCGGAATTGACTCGATCTTTGAAGCTGCCGTACCACAGTATCACATGACAGTTAAAAATAGATCACTTTTTTACCTTAACAAAAAATCAAAAAGTGTAACACTACCCCGAAGTTCATTTGTATGTTTGCTACAATAATTCGATCGGCAATTAGTTCATGTTTATTAGTATTACTGCTGGAATCCTATTGTTAATCGCATAAAATAAATATTGTAAATATTTATCGGAAACCCTCTCAACTTTTAAAATTTCATTGAAAATACTATGTATTTTTCATTTAAAACAACAAAGCACAGGATTCTAGCAGCACTTTTCAAGTAGTTTAGGTCATATACCGTTGATATTTACCAAAGTCATCCTTCATAATATCCAGGGTAGTGTTACACTTTTGCCTTTTTCGTACACACTGACAGAAGAAAGGCTGGTCAGGCCATATAAATGTCGATCTGCTTACCTTTTAAAACTCGCTGAAAAAAACTCACTTAAACAAAATATCCATGCCTGAATTATCCTGATTATATCCTAACTGACACTCATCTAAATCTTAGGTATCTGTATTGAATAAGTCTTATTTCGGCATTGTTTACACTGCATTCTGATGATTTGTCTCCCGACATGGTCTTCTCTATTAAACATGCTTGTGACGTCATCAATGATAATTATACGTAATAGAGAGAAATCGAAGATATATTCAGTTAGAAGAGTTTCTAGTGATATTTTATGCCTGTAGTTTTTATAATTTAAACCAGAGATAAAGTTAAAATCGACAAGTTTCTGAGTAAAATATGACATCATGCTGCTTGTGACGTCATATCGATCAGAGGAATTTGATAGCTGAGAGTTGCCTTATCATACCCGCATACTAGGCTATGTGATATGTAAGGATAAATGATTAAATTAACCAGGAATCAAACTCTTAGCCCCTGATCTCCTGGTCAAGCGGTGTACTACAATGATACAATCAAGTAACTTAATTACATGTAGATCTACAACAGTTACAATATGTATGTTCCAATGATGTGTTCTACAATCAAGCAAGGCATATTGGTTGTATAAATATACATGTAAAGTCTCAGTAAGTGGTATATACATATGTACTATATGTTGATCTTGGCTCTGTCCTACTTATCATTGGTTTATATAGAATGTTATTTCTCGACTACACGGGATTCCTGTAGCTTTGTATAAGAGCTCAATTTACATGTTCAGCTGTGGCTATAAATTGATTGATTTATTGTTACAGTTTTTACATTGTTACATAATTATTGATTTTTCGGGCTCTGCAAACTTTAAACTGATCCTTGTATGACATATAAATCTTATTTCTCAAAGCCAGGCAGGGAAGCGGGCCAGCCATCAGGAATAAACAATCAAACCATTTTATATGCCGGTAAGATGGCCTGGCTGGTATAAGGAAATTGATTTCAAATCTATTCATTTTTAATTTTTGCCTTGATATCAATGTTGGGTTTAGCTGCTGATGAGAAATTGTTTCATGAGAAATTGGGTTGTTTTTTTTTCAAAAGAAAGACACTAGTAGGTAGACTTAGTTCATGTTAAACTTAATTTCACATTTACATGAACATGGAAAAATAATAATCATAATCATTGACAAGTGTTGTCTATAGGTACATGATGGGCAGCCCTATCTACAGTGAAGTCGATGTTTCTGTAGTGTGGTGCATTGTTGTACTGTTACATAAACATGTTAACTTCCGATACTTTCTAACACTAATTTCTAGTACATGTATAACATATGCAGTCTTAAATACTGGTACATCATTGTAATACTAAACATGCTAAATACTGATGTTTCTGTATTGTGATGCAACAGTTGCACACTTTTTCTCACCGACATATCATTTACCTGGGATCACCTGTAAACTAAGAACTACCTGATCAATACGCAGGCCGGGTGAAATCTTAGTGGTCGGGGAGCCCGAGGTAGAGCTGATCATTTATTTATTGAGGATTGTTCTGTTCAGATTTTATAACCGGGGGGAGTTAGTAGCTGGGAGTAGTGCTGATTATATCGATACAGATCTTGTCAAAGAACCTGTAAGATAGGACACATTGAGCTATTCTTCAAGGATTAATTAAGAGAGGGAGACTGCGCACTATTCTCAAGTCTGTAAGTGTTACTATAAATTGTTTGTCAACAGTAGTGATAGCAGTTTTTATCCTGATTTTAATTAACAATTTGATTGGCTGCGCAAAAATAAGCTTGTTACATATTGTTACCGGTATGTATTTTTATCTTGTATGGTCTGCCTTCATCAAAATTTGACTTCATTCAGTAGATATATATATATTTTACCCACTTGATTTAAATTAATGGGGTTTTTTTCCCCTTCAGTTTGTCACAGTAGCTAAATATTCTATTAAGTGATATGTTTTTAATCTTTAAGAATTGTTCTATGTTCACAGTGACTCACATTTCAATTGACAGCTTTGAGAGCTATTAACAAAAGAGAGATGGTATAGCGTTGCCACTATGATTCAAAGTTTAATCGATGATCAGTTGGAGAGGTTGTCGTTAATTGATTATAATCGCTTTATTACATTAGTACCATACATTTCATTTTGTTTATTATTCTGTATTTAATGAAATGAAAACCATTGCAAACTAGGTTTTTTTCTCAATCTCAAAAGATATGTTACACTTATAAATTAATTGATAACAAAACAGCAAACATTTTATTAGCTTTAAAAAGTAAGCGCAAATAGCACTTATATATTTTAAATTTAATGAACTTAATACAATTAAGAGAATTTGTTACCTATTCTATTATTGCTCAATCATCAGTTGGTAATTTTAAGATAAAACTGATTCTTTCGATTAATGGTTTATGATTTTCAACTGGTTTGACAAAGGGAATAATGGTATTTGATTAGCCAATAAAAAAGTGGTGTATGAATTAAGTAAGTAAGTAAGTTAGATCATATAGTGAAATATACATGATTTTTCTCCATCAACCCACTTAAAGCTGCTTGGTCCGATTTTATATCAAATTTTATGCACGCTTTTAAACGATGGTTATGCTAAGTAAATGTATAATCAAAGTACTGAAGTACTGACGGGAGTTGATTTTATCGATTATTATTTATTGTAGAATCAACGATATGTTATTTTGCATGGGAAGTAATTTCTTATCATGAAGGTATTTGAATTACGCACATTTTTTATAATATGAATACTCGGACTTTTCCGAAAAGAATTTCAATAAAACCCATATGAATCATGTCGTTTAATATTTAAAGATACTATTAATTCCATCAAGGTATGTATCAGTAATCGAAATATTTCTGAAAAATTGTATGGATCCAAGCAATATTGTACTCTAGTTTCGTTCAACCAGACGCTCGGCTTTCTCCGTTAATCTCCGACAAGCAAGAGGGATTCTTTGCTTGTCGAAAATTTACGGAAACCACTGATCGTCTGGTTGAATGAGACTATAGTTATTTCTAGCATAGGAATACATACCACTACAAAAAATATCTAAATTGTTCCTACCATTTAAAATATGACTATTTTCACGGTATTTATAAACAAGTTTCCTTGAAAAACAGTGCTTCAGAATTGATTACAGCGAATCTATGATCGATTATTTTCGAGAACTTAGTCTTGTCAGCGGTGATGATTTGTGCTTAGGTCCAAACACTGTTTCACTTTCGGTTTCGTTTTCCCAGTCAATTAAGCCAAATTTCAATAAAGAAAACTACGTACAAAATTTGCTAACAAAACAAATGACATAAAAGGGTACCGCGTTATTTCGCCTCATGTTAAAGTTCACCCCTGACGACGAGACGGGTATGGTTGTATTACGAATTTGACATCGTTTTAAATAAAGGTCAAAATGATCAGACAAATTACAAATAAACATGTGTATGTTTTGTTCGCTAATATTTCTGAAGTTTGCTTTCTTAACAATCGATGCATAGCATGCGGGTTGAATAATAGGGCTGGGACGATTCTGTACTTGGCCGATTCGGTACACATCACGATACATGAGATGCGATACGATACATATCACGATATATTGCAGCAACTAAATGAAAACATGAATAAGGGTTAAAAATTTATTCAATCTGTCGATGTATTACCGCAAGTCCAAAGTTATTTCGATATATTTAAAATGAGCGTTGCACAATTTACAAATAACTTTAGTCTCATATACACTACTTTTTCATAAACAAGTAATCCAAAAGTTAGCTTCCTTACAGTTTTGACAACTTTACGAGGTTTTCTTCCATCTTTGTACTTTCAAATTAGGCGCGCAGACTAAAAATAGCCAATATATGAAGCTCAAATATTTTTGGAAAATAAAAAAAAGTTAGCTTAGGTATCGTTGTATTAATGGTAAATGTATCGATCCAAATATCGTCAAAATAAATTTACTGTGATGCATCGGTGGATCGTCCCATCCATATTGAATAACCCAAATTATTCGGGGGACGAAACCAAACGGTGTCCTTTTCTAAACAATCCGGTGATGCATTTTGGTTTGTTTTTTCGTTTGCCCAAAAAGAAATTATTTTTATTTACTTTGAATATTTCTAACTTTGAAAGAAGACTGATTCTGCTGGTGTAAATAGGAGAAAGTCCATAACTTTCTAAGATAAATGGTTTGTATAGAAAAAAATTTGATACTGTAATAACAAAAAAAAAATCGGATTAAGCAGCTTTAATCACATAAATTTTACTTAATACGATCTAAGGTTTACTTAATTTTCAGTTTGTGTCCCTGAATTTAGGAGTTGTATTTAAGAATATGAATCAATAAATTAGGTTTTCCTTAGACTTGTGATTGACAAAAAAACTATTTGAGCTGAGCCCATTTGCATTATAAATGTATCATATACAAAATAAAGACAATATATTTTGAACAATGAACTGTCATCAGCAACAGCTGTTTGTTTTTGTAAAGAAACTTGTATCACTAAAATAAAAAAAGAACAGACTCCTACTGAGGTAAAATTTTGGTCGAATTTCTTTTGATAAACAAAACAAATAAAAATAAGGTACAACTTTATACCGTAAAACACAGATATAGCGAACTTGCTTATAACGCATTCACTCTCACAAAAAATCAGTTTCATTCCATTTTGTCTTCAAGATGCAAGATAAACTAATCGAATATACCGTATAACAATTTATATTCAGTTGAATAGAAATTGATCAGGGAATCTTTTCTATGGCTTTGTCTCTCTGTGTTGACATGCAAACATGCATGTTCTTGTATATTAATGTCAGGTTTTGGTACTTGGTACAAAGCACCCTTAGGCAAAGGGGATTCAAAGTTGTGAAACTTATGGACCACACCCTTTTATAAGGGGAGATAATTAAGAATTGAATTCTTAATTTTTTTATAAAATTTTCAAAATCTTCTTTGCAAGAGCCATTAGGCCAGGAAGGCTGAAACTCATGTTTAAGCATCCTCAGATAGTGTAGATTCAAAGTTGTGAAAATCATGACCCCCAGTTGTTTAAAAACCATTTGCTTAAAAAAGCTGTAATTTTAGTGAAAGCAACATCAGATAATGTAGGTTCAAAGTCGTATGTGGAACGAATATTTATTTGTAAGGTATCTACATGAATTATACCACATTGTCCAGATATTTTGTATTATTACATGTTAAGCTGATTTTTTTATGCTTATTGTTGCTCAGATGAGCGATGTGGCCCATGGGTCTCTCTCTCTTTTTTTAGCTCACCTGAGCTGAAAGCTCAAGTGAGCTATTCTGATCACATTTTGTCTGTCGTCCGTCTGTCTGTCCGTCTGTCCGTCCGTCTGTCCGTAAACTTTTCACATTTTCAACATCTTCTCAAGAACTACTGGGCCAATTTCAACCAAACTTGGCACAAATCATCCTTAGGCAAAGGGGATTCAAAGTTGTGAAAATTAAGGACCACACCACTTTTCAATGGGAGATAATTAGAAATTAATGAAATATTTCGAGAAATTTTCAACAATCTTCTTCTCAAGAACCATACAGCCAGGAAAGCTGAAACTTGTGTGGAAGCATCCTCAGGTAGTGTAGATTCAAAGTTGTGAAATTCATGACCCCCGGGGGTAGGGTGGGGCCACAATGGGGGGTCGAAGTTTTACATAGGAATATATAGAGTAAATCTTTAAAAATCTTCTTCTCAGAAACTAAACAGCCAGGAAAGCTGAAACTTGTGTGGAAGCATCCTCAGGTAGTGTAGATTCAAAGTTGTGAAAATCATGACCCCTGGGGGTTGAGTGGGGCCACCATAGGGGGTTGAAGTTTTACATAGGAATATATAGAGTAAATCTTTAAAAATCTTCTTCTCAGAAACTAATCAGCCAGGAAAGCTGAAAGTTGTGTGGAAGCATCATCAGGTAGTGAAAATTCAAAATTGTGAAAATCATGACCCCGGGGGTAAGGTGGGGTCACAATGGGGGTCAAAGTTTTACATAGGAATATATAGAGTAAATCTTTAAAAATCTTGTTCTCAGAAACTAATCAGCCATTAAAGCTGAAACTTGTGTGGAAGCATCCTCAGGTAGTGTAGATTCAAAGTTGTGAAAATCATGATCCCTGGGGGTAGGGTGGGGCACAATGGCGGGCTCAAAGTTTTACATAGGAATATATAGAGTAAATCTTTAAAAATCTTCTTCTCAGAAACTAATCAGCCAGGAAAGCTGAAACTTGTGTTGAAGTATCCTCAGGTAGTGTAGATTCAAAGTTGTGAAAATCATGACCCCCGGGGGTAGGGTGGGGCCACATTGGGGGGATGTTAAAGTTTTACATAGGAATATATAGAGTAAATCTTTTAAAATCTTCTCAGAAACTAATCAGCCAGATGATTCTTTATAATTGATAAGACTTTGGCTCCAGGACAATTCTTCGGCCTCACAAGAAGGTTCAGAGTCTGATGTAGCTTTATATCCCATATATAAACAATTATTAAGGATCTTTTTGAGAACTGCAATACTCATAATGTGATATGACTATAAAATCAGCCTGTTAAAAAAGGGACGAATGATTATAAACATAAGAATATCAAGGGGGAAAAATGGATTTTATTTATACAGGATCTACATGTATTATTGTACACTGTCCAGATAGTTTGTATTATGACTCCATTAAGCTGATTTTATCATACCTATTGTTCCTCAGGTGAGCGATGTGGCCCATGGGCCTCTTGTTTAATAATATTTTACACTGCCCTGTCATTTTACTTTCAGAATCTGCTAAGAGAGCATGGTTGTTTGACCCAACTCAGCCAGTTGCTACGACAACAAGTTCAGAATCTCTCCAACATGTCCCACAATGCATCAGCGGTTGAGGACGACCCAGAGAAATCCAAGATGTCGGAGAAGTTTATGAACTTACTGGCCACAGCCATCAACAATCTCTCCTCTAACGAACAAAATCACAAACAGTTTGAGGTACACTATTTAAATTACTTAATATGTGTTACCATTCATCAGAATCACACACAGCTAATGATAATCATTGAGCAGATTCATAAAACAGTTTAAGGTACAATTTGGAGTTAGATAGGTGATGTACACTATCATCGGTATTGAACATTAAATCACACATTCAAAAGATTTAGGTACTCTCTCATTGTCTTATTAACCTGATCATACACTGTTTGGAAGACAATTTCATCATCATTGAAATTTGAGAGACACTGTCATTGAAGTTTAAGATACACTTTTATTGACTAAATTACACTTTCATCATCATTGAAATTTTAGGCACATTTTAAATTAATCATCATTGAAGTTTGAGGTATACTTTCATCACTATTCAACAATTTGATGTTTGAATTAAGTACACTTTAATCATTTATTATTGGTGTTTATAAGGTACACTTTTGAGGTACACTTTAATAATTCGTCATTGAAGTTTAAGGTACATTTTCATCACCATTGAAGTTTGAGAGACACTGTCATTGAAGTTTAAGTGACACTTTTATTGACTAAATTACACCTTCATCATCATTGAAGTTTAAGGTACACTTTCATCACCATTGAGGTTTGAGGTCATTTTCATCACTATTGAAGTTTGAGTTACATTTTTACCATCATTGGACCGATTGTGTCAGGAGGTTTATCTTACTAGCAAAGAATGAACAACAATAAATTTTAATTTCTATTTCAGGTTGTAATAAAAAACACACTACTGTGGAATTCGTGGGGGTCAATTTTCGTGGATTGTTGGATTTTTTCTTATTCCTGGGGATATAATTTCATAGATTTGTTGGGTTTTTTGTATCAGTAAGAAAAAAGACTCTTTCAAAATTTGTATTTGTCGAGGATGTAAATTCGTGGGGGAGGGCTACCCACGAATACCACGAAAATTGAGCCACCACGAATTTTAATGATTCCAAAGTATTTATTTATTTTTGCCTTGTTTACGAACCCCCCAAAAATCAATTATGTAAACAGGAATGTTGTTTTTAGCTCACCTGAGCTGAAAGCTCAAGTGAGCTATTCTGATCACATTTTGTCTGTCGTCCGTCTGTCCGTCTGTCCGTCCGTCTGTCCGTCCGTCCGTCTGTCCGTAAACTTTTCACATTTTCAACATCTTCTCAAGAACTACTAGGCCAATTTCAACCAAACTTGGCACAAATCATCCTTAGGCAAAGGGGATTCAAAGTTGTGAACATTAAGGGTCACACCCGTTTTCAAGGGGAGATAATTAGAAATTAATGAAAAATTTCGAGAAATTTTCAAAAATCTTCTTCTCAAGAACCAGAAAGCCAGGAAAGCTGAAACTTGTGTGGAAGCATCCTCAGGTAGTGTAGATTCAAAGTTGTGAAATTAATGACCCCCGGGGTAGGGTGGGGCCACAATGGGGGGTCGAAGTTTTACATAGGAATATATAGAGTAAATCTTTAAAAATCTTCTTCTCAGAAACTAAACAGCCAGGAAAGCTGAAACTTGTGTGGAAGCATCCTCAGGTAGTGTAGATTCAAAGTTGTGAAAATCATGACCCCCAGGGGTAGGGTGGGGCCACAATGGGGGGTCGAAGTTTTACATAGGAATATATAGAGTAAATCTTTAAAAATCTTCTTCTCAGAAACTAAACAGCCAGGAAAGCTGAAACTTGTGTGGAAGCATCCTCAGGTAGTGTAGATTCAAAGTTGTGAAAATCATGACCCCCGGGGGTAGGGTGGGGCCACAATGGGGGGTCGAAGTTTTACATAGGAATATATAGAGTAAATCTTTAAAAATCTTCTTCTCAGAAACTAAACAGCCAGGAAAGCTGAAACTTGTGTGGAAGCATCCTCAGGTAGTGTAGATTCAAAGTTGTGAAAATCATGACCCCTGGGGTTAGGTTGGGGCCACAATTGGGGGTCAAAGTTTTACATAGGAATATATAGAGTAAATCTTTAAAAATCTTCTTCTCAGAAACTAAACAGCCAGGAAAGCTGAAACTTTTGTGGAAGCATCCTCAGGTAGTGTAGATTCAAAGTTGTGAAAATCATGACCCCCAGGGGTAGGGTGGGGCCACAGTGGGGGGTCGAAGTTTTACATAGGAATATATAGAGTAAATCTTTAAAAATCTTCTTCTCAGAAACTAATCAGCCAGGAAAGCTGAAACTTGTGTGGAAGCATCCTCAGGTAGTGTAGATTCAAAGTTGTGAAAATCATGACCCCTGGGGTTAGGTTGGGGCCACAATGGAGTGTTGAAGTTTTACATAGGAATATATAGAGTAAATCTTTAAAAATCTTCTTCTCAGAAACTAATCAGCCAGGAAAGCTGAAACTTGTGTGGAAGCATCCTCAGATAGTGTAGATTCAAAGTTGTGAAAATCATGATCCCTAGGGGTAGGGTGAGGCCACATTGGGGGGGGGGGTGTTAAAATTTTACATAGGAATATATAGAGTAAATCTTTAAAAATCTTCTTCTCAGAAACTAATCAGCCAGGAAAGCTGAAACTTGTGGGAAGTATCTTCAGGTAGTGTAGATTCAAAGTTGTGAAAATCATGACCCCTGGGGGTAGGGTGAGGCCACATAGGGGGGGGGGGGTGTTAAAGTTTTACATAGGAATAAAGAGTAAATCTTTAAAAATCTTCTTCTCAGAAACTAATCAGCAAGATGATTCTTTATAATTGTTAAGACTTTGGCTCCAGGACAATTCTTCGGCCTCACAAGAAGGTTCAGAGTTTGATGTAGCAAAATATCCCATATATAAACAATTGTAAAGGATCTTTTTGAGAACTGCAATACTCAACATGTGATATGACTATAAAATTGAAGCAGGCAGCTATTTTTTCATTAGAATCTTTTTGTATTACTGTTTTGGGTTATTGCCCTTGATTTATTGATTCTTGATTATTTTAATTAATGCATCCACTGTTAACCAATTATTGTGATGATTATTTTTATACAATAATAAATATTCAATGTATATAAGTTGTTTTGCATAAGTAGTTTTGGGTTAGGCTGGATTAGTTTGTTTATTTTTGATTTCCAATTTTTAGATACTATGAATTATTTTAGGCCGGCACATATATAGGGACAGTGTCTATTGCTTTGTATTGAGCGACTGTTTGGGGTTAAACTTGAACAGGTACGGAGAGATTGAGGGTGTTAACATCCCTGGTCTATCTAATCTTCCTGTTTTTCTAACCAACGATACAGAATGTGTGGTCATTTCTGCCCTGTATCGCATTAATACAAGTGTGCGGTCATACCTGCTTGTATTGGTGGTGATTGCGGCGCCTGCGTTAGGTTGAGCTGTTGGCGCAAGTGTGCGGTCATCCCTGCTTGCGTTATCTCTGCTTGCGTTAACGTTGGTACCTGTTGAGTTGCGTAGGTGTGCGGTCATCCCTGCCTGCGTAACGCTGAGTCCCTATATATGTGCAGGAGCGGTGATTAAAGTCTGCTCTTGTAAATATTGGCAGCAATCAGGGCTATCCGAGTTCCAAGGGGGAAAAATGGATTTTATTTATACAGGATCTACATGTATTAATGTACATTGTCCAGATTGTATTATGACTCCATTAAGCTGACTTTATCATACCTGTTGTTCCTCAGGTGAGCGATGTGGCCCATGGGCCTCTTGTTAGTACATATAGCCTTTGGGTACCAAACATTTCCTTATAACGGTCAGTTACTGCATCTGTAGCATCAGAGTGCATTATATTGATCATAATGCAGAATGTATGGATCTGTCGAGATAAGGAAACCAGACAGATACTCTAAGAGAGAAGCCTCAGGCACACAGCAAAGAGTCAACAACCATAATGATTGCAGACAAATCCAACCATACACAGAAACAGGCACTTGTTTTGTTCAATACATTGTTCTTGCAATGGCAGTTTTTTTTTAATATTTAATGATGGGATGTTAGTAGGAAGTATGGTAGGATTCACTGATTGAAGGGTAAGGTTGAGATATAAAGTGTTGTTTTGCTAAATACAAAATGCATTGATACATCAGTACATTGTATTGATATATGGTTGACTATTAATTTGGTCTCTTATTTACATTTCATTTGCTGTATGCTACTATAGCAAGCCTCTTAAGCTTGCTTCACCAAACTTGATCTGGGGGACAGAACACTCTCTCTCTCTCTCTCTCTCTCTTCTTCTTCCTCTATAGTCTATACGCTCTTAAAGCTTTAGAAAAGTAAGTATATAATCTTAGATCACTCCACAAATCTCAAAAAGGATTTGACCTGAAAGGTATAGGGTCGTAGTTTGTTTGAATAAAATATGAGATTTCAACTTGATCTGGGGACAAAAATTATGTAGATATAGAGATCTGATTATTCCGTCCATCAGACTCTATTTTCTCCCCCGTGTGGCCCAATCTGGCTATTAATACATCATCCATAGTAAGCCTTTGGGTAAAGGTTTTTACAGTGACCTTTAACCATAGGTTGAAGGTCAAGGTCATGGCATATGTTTATCCAGGTCGTATTTCTCTCTGTGGTTCACATATTACAAAGTAAAAGAAAGACTGTAAGAGTGTGTAGTGACCTTGAACCAGATTTTTAGAAAAGAGTTATGGTCAGAGCAGATCTCTATGTAATTTTTGTCCGAAGGATATTAAGTTTCCTTTTGGCCTTATCTGCCTAGTAAATACTATACCCCATACTAAGCTTGTTGGATAAAGCATGTCCAATGACTATAAGCTAACAAATTTTTAAGGAAAAGGTTATTGAGGTATAAATTCCTTCATAGAAGCAGGGCCCTTGGAATGAGAGATGCACACCATATCAAAGATGCATGGTATACAGTGTTTTGGTTTTAAGAGCATTCATTTGGTGTTGTTTGATATATGTAGCATGTTTTGTAATTTGTGATAATATATGAATATCAAACACTTTGAGAGATTTTATCCCCAAGTATTGTATAAAAATCATATACCATCAGAAGTCATGATTACAGATTTCTTGCAAAAGATGTAGGTGAAAAAAATTTGATAAACAATTTTTGTGTGCTTATGCTGGTAAACATTAGTGTTGTTTAATACATATTAAATGACGTTATGTTTTTATACAGGACTGTGTGCCGACATTAAATGACGTTATGTTTTTTCATACAGGACTGTGTGCCGACATTAAATGACGTTATGTTTTTTCATACAGGACTGTGTGCCGACATTAAATGACGTTATGTTTTTATACAGGACTGTGTGCCGACATTAAATGACGTTATGTTTTTATACAGGACTGTGTGCCGATGCTGGTTGACATTGCGCTGGAGGAGGAGACAGGAGAATCGGTGCGCCTGTCCTCACTACAGGCCCTGACCAACCTTTCTGTGATGGAGCACCACCACAACCACTACACCCGCATCATCCAGAAACTGTACCACTTCCTGGACGGCCAGAGCCCCGGGATACGCCTACAAGCCGCTAAGATCCTGGTCAACCTTTCCTGTAACCCCGAGCTCGTACCACACATGTTAGCCGCCAAGGTGAGAGAATCTAGTCATAGCACGTCATCATAGCATGTCGTCTCTGTCAATTGATGAAAAATAAGACAAAGGTTTTGTACTGATTAAAGAAGTCTTGCAATGTTTTTATATATGCAAATACTGTGGAATCATTTTTATTCGCGAGGGTCGATGTTCGTGGATAACCAAAATTTTCCTGGTTTGTGGTGATGTAATTTCGTTGGTAGTGTAATCGGGATAATTTTGATAAATGTTAAACAAATAATTGTGTATAGGTTCATGGGAATGTACTAAATTCTTTGGCAAGGGTTACATACAAAAGCCACAAACATTGGTCCCCCACGAACAATGATGATTCCACAGTAGTTTGACTTTCTGTCTGCAAAATCAACTTTGGGTTATTATTTGAGCACAGAGGACTTAAGGTTCAACAACTCTCAAATGAGAGAGATAGTTTTCACCATGCTGAAATTATTACAAATTACCATCAATAGCATATAACTCTGTATGACTCTATGATTGTATAGAATTGAATCTGATGCACTTGGGCTCCAAACAATACATTGTTTTTATATTATGCCATCGCCATGTAGACAAAGAGGAAGCAAGATTCTGGATAAAATCTCAAGGTTACCATTGTAGACAAAAAGGGATGACATGTGTTTTAATTAACAGATATATTAATTATTACAAAAGTTTGGTGCTTGCGATTTTATATTCCTGCAATTTGATACAAAATTATTTAACTGCAAAATAATACTCATGTAAAATAAATGTGGCTATGTAATTTCAGGCGCCAGCATGTGTACTGGAGTTACTAAGGACCGGAGCAGACGAGGCGCTCGTTCTCCGCTGGACTACGTTCCTGGCCAACATCCTGACCACGGTGAAGGAGTCCCACCTGTCTGCTTCGTCCCTCCCCCCGGACGACAAAGCCCCCAGCCCAGAGACCATGTACTCCGCCCTGTACGGAATGAACAGCATAGGTCAGATCAAGTCCAAGGTGTTCCTTTTGTGTCGCCACAAAAACGAAAACATCAAACACCAGGCGTCCAGGATTTACCAGATGTTGAATTCTAAGTGAAGTGTGTCGGTGTAGAGGGAATGATCAATGTGTGATCATTGCATGGTCCTAGAAAATCGGAGCCTGATAACTGTGTAGAGATATCGGTGAGCTCAGTGATTTGTTAAAGCTGGAGACTTCCTTAAAATGGTTTTATGATTCTTTCATGTTGACATCACTCCCAGAACTTAATTAAAGTGTTAGAAAAGATTTATTTTTTTGTGAAGATAATTTTATCAATGGACTGTTGTGTCTTTCACTAGGTATTTTGTGTGTGAGAGTTTTACCATGGTTGTAAATTCTTAATAAAATGTTACCTTTGCCATAGATATTTGCTGTTGTGTTTTACATGAAAAATACACACACCCTTGCATGGAATTCAATTACTGCAACACCTTTTATATGGGTTTTGGTATAGACTGAGGTAATATAATAATATCTGACTACCAGGTAGTTCCAAACAACAATTTCACACAAAACTCAAGAGATTTTTTATGCAATATATCTAAAAAAAATTATGCTCTTTGATCTTACCTTTATATAAGACATTGTACAATTTCTTCTCAAGTGATCTTTAACAAGAAAATTCTTCCTTGTGAGACATTTTTAGCTCACCTGAGCTGAAAGCAAAATAAGCATTTGTCCTGCATCCCTATGACTGTCCGTCTGTAGACTTTTTACATTTTGACTTTTTCTCCAGAACCACTGGACCAATTTAAACCAAAGTTGGCACAGAGCATAATTTGGTGAAGGGGGTAAGGTGGGGCCACAAAGGGGGGAGGGTGTTCAAATATCAACAATGGAATATATAGAGAGAATTTTTTTTAAAAATCATCTACTAAAAAACCAATTGGCCATAAAAGCTGTAACTTGTGTGAAAGGACCCTCACATAGAAGTGCAGATTTAACTTTGTTCAAATCATGATCCCCGGAGGTAGAAGGGTGGGGTCACAATGGGAGTTCGAACTAATACATAGGAATATATAGGGAAAAATCTCAAAAACCAGTTGGTCTGAAAAGCTTTTACGTGTGAATAGGCATCTCCAGGTAGTGTAGATTCAAGTTTGATCAAATATGATCAGTGGTAGGGTGGGGCCACAATGCAGAGGGTTTGGGAGGGGGTGGTTGGTTGATTTTTTAAAAAATCTTCCCAAAAACTAATAGGCCAGATAAGCATAACTTAAGTGAAAGCATTCTCAGATTGTGTAGAGTATCAAAATTATCGTCTTCATTGATAGGCTGGTGCCACATTGGGGGAGAGGGTCAATTTTAATTTTTTTAATTTTTTAATTATTCTTACAAACCCAAATGTTATAATGTTTAACTTATATGTACACATCTTGTAGATTCTCAATTGTTTAGACTAATGTCCCTGGAAAATTCTTGGGCCCCATAAGAGATTCAAAGTTTACTGTATGTCAAACTTTATGCAATATATGATCATGAACAATCATTCAAAATTTTCTTGAGAACTGCAGAGCTCAACATGTGATTTGACTATAAAATAATCCTGTTACAAGAGGGGTTCAATGTTTAACAATAATAATAATGAAAATATCTTTATATGATTCTATTCTACTACATTGTCCACTACACAGATATTTTGTAGGACTCCATAAAGCTGATTTTATTATGGCTATTGCTGCTCAGGTGAGTGATATGGCCGATGGGCCTTTTGTTGATTAATACTATAACATGTAGTTTGAACTTTCATACAAAATTTCTACGAAGAATCTTACCTACATATATATAATCACTATAGAGTCATTAAAGTTTGTAAACTAGGTGGAATTACTTGTTTGATTCATGAATTCTGTGTTCATAAATTTGTGGGTGAGGGGACTCAAAACTCATACCAAAATCGGCCATTATGAATTTTCCACGGCATACATTGAAAGATAACATGAGAAAGATTAGAATGACAAATAATAATTTAATTCTTTTCAAATAAAAGCGTGTATCAGAGGGCATGGGAACAAAAGTCAAAAGGCTTCTAATAATAATAATAATAATAGGAACATTTTTCCAGTCATCTACACAGTCTTACTAAGGAAACTGATATTATGTGATGAAAACAGTTCTCTTACAGCATTCACACAAATGTTCAAAATTCATTCAAGCAATACCTTTGTATCTAACAAAATTGAAATAATAAAATAATAGCACTCATTAAACAACTCATATCATATATAACTAAGCCAGAGAAAAACAATATACTCCCCTAAAATGTTTACTTAAACAAGCTTTACCACAATCTAATTTGTTTTCATGCATACTTGTACACAATGAGAAAATAAGTCCCTCTTCTCTTGCAATCACTTGCTATCATAAATCCACATAAATTATGAAACATTTACATGTTGTAGATATCTACTATTTGTTTGCTTCAATTTAAACCAAACAATTTGCACATAGTACATATATTCAATTTTTTTAAATTTCAGTTCAAAAATATTAAAATAAAATATATTTTTTCTATCATAATAGAAATCTAAGTTATAACCATACATTTATGATAATATTCTCTTTCAAAATAACCATTTAATAAGCAAAAATAAAAATACATGTATTAAAAAAAAAGTTGGGTTTCTTTTAACACTTAAACACAGTACCCTAGACATATACTGTGGAGGCATTAGAATTTGTAATGGCTGAATTTGTGGGGATTTAAAGAGTATCCTGACACACATATTAATATCCCCAACAAACTACAAAATGTGGTCTTTATTCATTAAACATATAAGCCTACCTACAAAAATCACACACCCTTATGAACCATTCAAAAGTTGACAATCCACAAAAACTGGAATAAACCAAAAATTTCAATGATTCCACAGGATATACAATTACATATATAATTTTTTCAATACACAAACAGATAAGTATGGTATAATGTGTTTTTAAAATTGAAAAAAACAAAACGATAATGAAAGATGAACATTTGTTTGTTGCATATGTGCTTGAAATTTACAGTTGACTATGAATTGTCCTGCAGACATAATTCTATTAAAAAAAATAATTGAATAAATGTTTTACAAAACTCAGTTTGCTGTTGTTTGTGGCATTAAGAGGGCTGGATGACCAATACTCTATTAATCTCCTTAGAACAAAGAGTTCTTTATAAAAAATATAGGTAAACATTCAAATTTCACAGCCAAAATAATTGATTTTTTTCTTTTCTAAATAATAGTTACTGGCCTTAAATATCACATGTAAAATATTTCAGGTAGATCTGATGTTTAAAGTGTTTGACCAGCCTCTTTAATGGTGTCATTTATTCCTTTGACCTTTTCCATGTTAACTTTACCACCATTTTCTACATGTAAAATCAACGCTCTTTCACATCGCCTCTTGATACACTAGGGGTATATTCTTGCTGGGTAATAATTTCTTTGGTTTGCAGAAACATTATCCAAGTTTTTGAAATAAAATAAAAATAATAACCATAAAACTTTAATCCCAGTGGCACTTTCATATTTTCTAGTTGTTAATAGTCCTGCTACTCAAAGGGTGACAGTAGACATAACAAAATCACTAACAAAAATAACTCAATCTAGTGATAAAATTTGTCTGGAAAAATTAACTTGTACATGATGTGTTTCTTGCGACATCCATAATGTGTTCATAACCAAGTCAATATGAGAACAACAAGAAATCTGCATGTTCATGAAATTTACATTTTATATTAAGTATGCTCTACAGTGAGAAGATCTGATTCCTCCAAACAATCATCGGTTCCAATAAATGATTTCAATATACATGTTCTGTAAAAACTATGACAAGTTCTCTATCACTTGCAATGATATCAGCATTAGAACTTAAGGCCTTCAGGATATCCTTTCAAATGGAAGTAAAATGCTGCATAATGTCAAAAAAAGACTAAGTTCACTATAACGGAAATTGCTTGAAAAGGTTCGAGAAATGAGGACCTATGTACACATCTCTGATGAGACGCGCGAGTCACTCTGATGAGACGCGCGAGTTGTACATGTCTCTGATGAGACACGCGAGTCGTACACGTCTCTGATGATACGTGCGAGTTGCGCCTATCTTTAACTTTGTGTACAGAAGCTACTATAACCTGAAGAATTAAAATAAAGGAGTTAGACGTGGCCCTGTGTTAGCTGAAGGTGGAGGGATCGGGGGTGGGGGAAGATGAGGCGGACTTCTTGAGGCTGTCCAGGTACTCCTTCTGAGACTGGGCTATCACCTGAGTCATGATGTCATCTTCATCCATCCAATCAGAAAGACCTGTTCAAAACAATGCAAGACCATTTATTTCATACACAAGACATTAAAAAATTGCTACCCGTTTAATAAGATATGTAATGGAATTCAAGTTCAATCAAAAATACAACTTATTTTAGAAATGGAGGTCTTACAATATTCATCTGTGTAAACCATATCTATATTACAGTAAAACTCGTTTAGTACAAACACGGATATAGCGAATTCTCAGATATAGCGAAGTTTATTTGAGTCCCGGTAAAATTCAAAATATTACGGTTATAACAAATTCGGGTATAACGAATTTAACACTTTTATAACAAATTTCTTTACAGTTTAAAAAGTTTGCATTACCATTTAACATACCGGTAATAGTTTGGATGCTTTTTTATTCATATAATTTTTTCAATTCACAATCCGATTATTTAAGGTATCAAAGTATGTTATTTTTGTTTTAAGCCTCAATTAGCAAAAATTATAGTCAAGTGAAAGTAAACATGACATTGTATAAAGTGAATTCCCTATAGTTATAATTACGAATTTGTTATACTGATATAATGAATTACGGATATAACGAAGTAAATTCATTGGTCCCTAGGACTTCACTATAACTGAGTTTTACTGTACTATATTAAAATAATAGACTTGATTTTTTGGGCTTTAATACCGAGAAAATGGAAGAGTACTGTCTTTTGTTTTATATACTTTAAACATTAATGGTACTTGAAGATAACCAATTTGTTTTTATTTTTTCTCAATCAAGCTTTCCTTATTAATAATCAACGAAAATTCCTTTAACAAGATCCGAAAATCATCTGGATTATTTGGATTTTACAATCTTGCGCATGCGCATTACATTCACGCTAAATCACGGGAGGCTCATTAGTTTATCTTTCCACAATATCAGATTTGCATGGATAAACTCAGAAACGATATTACAAAAACATGAAAGTGTAAATTTTCATTGAAAATTTGTCATATATTCTGTTCATCAAAGGAAATGCAGGAGATAACTCTAACTCAGTGCATTTAATAGGAAAAATCCGAGAGTTCTGAGTGTCAACATGATGTGTAAATTCGAAGCGAGTTAAAAACGTCGGTGAAAAAGTGTTGAATTGTTCATTAATATGAATTAAATTTTGATATGAAAGGTATATCATTTAATATTTATTCGTTTGATGAGATATCGGCGCTTCTGATTGGTTGAAAAATTTCTTTGATACCTGCATCAATAAAATTTTTGCCGGATCTACTTTTCTCAACTGTTCTAATCTAACACTATTTATAGAACGGTAATTTCCAAGATAAACAATGTCAACAAAATGTAAAGTTGCGTCTGTTTTATTGTCAGCTAACAAAATGCAACCTTGTGAATATAAAAGCTTGAAAGTTTAACCTTCAAAAATAAATAAAACACATTGTTTGATTCACGAAATAGAAAATTAAGCGTCTTCTCACGATTTCGTCTGCTTGAGATCAATCAACATTTACAGCGAGGGCGGAGGCTGGCTGTTCCTTTTTGCAGGAATATTATAACGAACATATAGGCCTATAAACTTTCACGGTTACACTGCTGTTCAAATTTGGTAACGATAATTTTTAAATTTACACACGTAGATGATTGGTCATCAGAATAAGCGTCGTAAAGAAAAGCTATGAGTACTCAGTAATGCATCAACTCCTTCGGCGCATTCCGAGCGGCAGATATACCATTTAAGTACATCACTGGCTATCTAGTTACCACAGCGTTTACAAAAGTCGCTTATACATACTATTCTTTGTCGACATATCAGCTAATTTCGTCCACGATCGCCTTTCCTTGGATGGTTATGTCCAGTTGCATATTCCAGCGATCTCACATGAAAACTAGATTTATTACGAGTTTTTCTGCACAGTGAATAATATCACAAGCTATCGCATGTATTTTCCTTTCGTTTTCAAGCCGGTTCAGATTTTAACTCACTATTTGTGTTTAATCCATTAATTCAGCGCAATAGCTCTGCATCAGCTGAAGGCGAGTCCATTTTGAATATTGTTGCTGTTGTTGTTTTGTATTCATACGCGCCGCTTCATTTACATTATTTACATTTCTGATCAATGACACTTAACATTTTTTTATTTGAAAATGTTTTATTAAATGATAAGAAATGAAGATAATAATTTTTCTATTGATCGACGTATCAAAGAAAAAATTGACCGGAAAACTTTTTCATCAATGCGCTACGCGCATTGATGAAGTTTTCCGGTCAATTTTTTCTTTGATACGTCGATCAATAGAAAAATTATTAGCTTCATTTCTTAATTACAGCCCTAAAATGGTTTGTTATGAATAATTTGACTGTTATTTTCAATGCAGCTTCATTAATGTTCTCAAAAATTGTTTCGGAGCTATTCTGCAATTTTTTGCTACATTACAGGTATATGGAAGGCATTTTAACTGTGTTGAATGCCTGTCAGATTATTCTAACTAAGCAGAGTGTAGTGAAATTAATGGCATTATTGTAGGCTTAAATCTTGGTTATGTAAATGTCAACAATATGGTGTGTCGATGTATCTATTTCGTAAATGTCCAATATCATATGCATGCAGGGGTCAAAGTCTAGTGTTAATCAATTAAACGTCAACTCACCATACATATCGGAATTGTAGCAGTTCATTAAGGAAGAGGTTTCTACAAAGTTGGTTGTCATCAAGTCCTGGGCCCCTCCTGTTGCCCCCAAGCTGCCAAGAGTGTCTGACACTAGAAGAAATAGTCCAAACATTCACACAAAATGCTTAGAGCATTCATTTTTAAGGAATGATAGCTTCAGCTAGATTTAGAATTGCAAACAAAGATTTATGCAAAGTATATAACATTTTCTTAAAGGGGCATGGTCACAATTTTAGTCAAAAATTATTTTTTCAATTTTTTTGTTTAAAATGCTTCAAAAATACAGCTTACAAAAATTAAAAAACCCATGATATTTTTTGTCATTTTAGTAAAAACATTTTAGTACAAAATAATATTTGTGTAAACAAAAACATGACAGTTGCAGCTAATATTGCTTTGATAAATAAAATATGATGAAATATCACTGCTTTCAAAGCTAAGCTGTATTGAATCTGTAGTTCGAGTTTCTGTGAGTACACACTGGGACAAAAGATTAAGATGGAAAAATAGAACAAATTCTCTCCAGACAGACTACAGATATCTCACCTGGCTGACAGTAAAAAGAGTTCTGACTTACCTGTGGAGGCATTGTATCCAGAACACTCGGGGAGGGGGGATCGCTGACCGGCACTCTCGCCCTGCTGGGGGCTGCTGGGATTGCTGCGTCCCGTGTCTAGCCTCTGAGGGCTGTTCCCTCCTGACCCCGGGTTACTCCGGGTCCTGGGTGATCTCCCCTGCTGCAAGAGTTCAGGAGACCCCAGATCTTTGTACAAGTTGTCTTTGGAGGAGCTACAAGTGGCGCTGGCTGACCGAGGCTATAATGTCACAGAGAAAGTTCATTTATTTAAAATAAGTAACATACAACAAATCTTTCGTTAACATTCAGTCTTTGCCATTATAAATAGAATTTGCAAGAAGTATTTACATGTAATGACCACTTTTACACATGATTGCTACTAACGTCGCTGATCAAAAAATGTAGGATTTGTACGATTTATATATGCGAGGGTGCTTCTTGCTAGGATTTGCAAGAAAAATATCATAATTAATACCTACATATGCTTGCTTTTGGCTAGAATGTGAGTGATGTATCAGCATACTGATTGGGCTCTGCTTACAATTCTGATTCTCACTAGGATCTGTGAAATGTATGGCATACATACAGAGCTCTGTTTGCAAGCATAATTCTCGCTGAGATGTATGTCATACTTACAGAGCTCTGTTTGCGAGCATAGTTCTCACTGAGATGTACTGCATACTTACAGAGCTGTTTACGAGCATGGTTCTCACTGAGATGTATGTCATACTTACAGAGCTCTGTTTGCGAGCATGGTTCTCGCTTTCCTTTAACCACTGTAGGTAGGATTCACGCGCCACCTGTTCCTCTATTGTCTCCTGTGTTACCTCCCAGTCTGTCTCTCGCAGCTTGTCCTCCAACATGGTCTGTTAACATGATAATAAAAGCATGGTCTGTCAACATGATAATAAAAGCATTGTCTGTTAACATGATAATAAAAGCATGGTCTGTCAACATGATAATAAAAGCATGGTCTGTTAACATGATAATAAAAGCATGGTCAGTTAACATGATAATAAAAGCATGGTCTGTTAACATGATAATTAAAAGCATGGTCAGTCAACATGATAATAAAAGCATTGTCTGTTAACATGATAATAAAAGCATGGTCTGTCAACATGATAATAAAAGCATTGTCTGTTAACATGATAATAAAAGCATGGTCTGTTAACATGATAATAAAAGCATGGTCTGTTAACATGATAATAAAAGCATGGTCTGTCAACATGATAATAAAAGCATTGTCTGTTAACATGATAATAAAAGCATGGTCTGTCAACATGATAATAAAAGCATTGTCTGTTAACATGATAATAAAAGCATGGTCTGTCAACATAATAATAAAAGCATGGTCTGTTAACATGATAATAAAAGCATGGTCAGTTAACATGATAATAAAAGCATGGTCTGTTAACATGATAATTAAAAGCATGGTCCGTTAACATGATAATAAAAGCATTGTCTGTTAACATGATAATAAAAGCATGGTCTGTCAACATGATAATAAAAGCATGGTCAGTTAACATGATAATAAAAGCATGGTCTGTCAACATGATAATAAAAGCATGGTCTGTCAACATGATAATAAAAGCATGGTCAGTTAACATGATAATAAAAGCATGGTCTGTCAACATGATAATAAAAGCATGGTCTGTCAACATGATAATAAAAGCATGGTCCGTTAACATGATAATAAAAGCATGGTCTGTTAACATGATAATAAATACATGGTCTGTTAGCATGATAATAAAAACATGGTCTGTTAGCATGATAATAAAAATATGGTCTGTTAGCATGATAAAGTTAAATTTGTATATCGACTTGATAATAACATGGTTTGCTTGACAATATAATGGTCCGATAATTTAATAATAACATGTGCAGATAACATGAAAACAACATGGTCTGTTAACATGTTTAACTCTTTAAATGTATGGTATGAGCTTTAACGCTGACGTACCTGTTCTATGTGAACATCTTCAGACTGTCGGACAGCGTCCCTCATCTGAGTTTTGTCAGCCATCTATAAATAATGATAATGAAACTAAAATTTTATACTAAATAAATGTTTATCCTTTACTGTTTTAAAATAGACAAGTAAAATGTGACCTTCCAACCTATTTCTTTAAAACAGTGAAACAAATAAACCTCTGAAAAAGATCTTTGCAGAAAAACACAACTTCAGCAAACATTCTTCTATACAGGCTTATAGAGGTCAGTCATTTTCCCTACCCTCTCTCTTAAAATTTTATTATCAACTGACTTCATAAAACAAAGAAACATTTAATCAAACAAAATTGCCTGGCCCCTTGTTATCACTTATTTTACTGTATTTGTTTGTTAATCATTGTTGAGCTGGGCATTTGAACTGGTTTTTATGAATCTTCATTCTTTTCCCACCTAGACCTATAGTCCTGTGACCTGTAGTAGCCTTTTATTCACGTTCTCAAAACATCCCAGTAGAGAGAAAATCCCCTTGACAAAGATCTATATTTCATATGTAGCTTGTAACACAAGATTTGATTGGCAAATAAGCCAGGCATAAATTTCCGTACACCTGACTTGAGCCGAAGGTAGAAGAACATGACGTCACAATGCATTAAATC
The DNA here is from genome assembly GCF_025612915.1 of Magallana angulata. NCBI lineage: Eukaryota > Metazoa > Mollusca > Bivalvia > Ostreida > Ostreidae > Magallana > Magallana angulata. Next base: position 56,641,078 of record NC_069118.1, read on the forward strand.
CGTAAATGGTATACATTGAAATTGTAATATACCGGATTTATTTGGTTTACATAGAAAATAAATTTGTTAACCAGGTCCAGTCAAGGATGTATGGCGATTTACCTCGGGTTGCAATCCTTACATGTATGAAATACAACCCAGGGTAAATCACCGTACACCCTTGACTGGACCTGGAAAACTAATAAGATCTTTGTTGAGCTTGGCGTGCTGGACTTACCCCCGGCTGTAGACCTGGCAGTCCCAGACCTACACCAATGGTGGCCTTGAACGGATCCACGATGGAGTTGTAGTGGACGTTACCATGGTAACTTATCCTAATGGGCTCATTTTCTGTCTTGTAAGGGCAGTTGAATGTGTTTATTGGATCTACAAGTCATAGGAATATATTCAGTGTCAGTCTTTTAACATTTCATGTTTCCATTTTCATTTATTGGTTTACTATATATATGCAGGTTGTCATGCAACCAGTTTCATACTATGATAGTGGTGTGTTAATAATAATTCACATATTAGATACGTTTGTAAAGTCAAACTATTTACATGTTTAACCATTAAAAATATAAAAAATATACGGATAAATATAAAATATGTAATCACTATTATTGAACTCTTGATATTGGAAAGCAACTCAAAATGTCTAATATACATCATTTTAATGTAATTCAAAATCTTGAAATTATATTTTCTCTTTCCCATATCATATCTAGTAGCTTTAGGGTTATACCTATGCTGTATTGGTAAACCTCAATCGGTCGATTGAACATCTCACTCATTGCCTGCATCTCAACATGGTTTCCATGGCAATTTTCCATTTTCTTTCGATTAATGTAAGTGGTAAAATCCTCCGTAACATATTGCGAAAAGTAGTCACAGTTTTTCAGCTACAAGAAAAGATTGGAAGACTACATGTACTTGATAAGTTTGTGAATGACCACTATTGTTTCTAATAGAAAATAAAATAAAGCACATATCTCATGAATACTAAGAAAAAGTTCAAGATGAACAAATGTAATTCTGTCATACACCCAGTAAAATATATCACATGGGTTGAAGCTGGCACACACAAAAATCAGACATCAATAAAGTTTTGGGGAGATTTTCAAAATATAAAGCTGTGATGTATTTCAAGGTATCATGTAATTTTCACACATATTTTGACCAAATAAAATAAATTATATGTCACTGGATCAAACTCTATCATTTATACATTCAGTTACAGGAGATTTTCGAATGATAAATTTGTAATCTACCATGAAATCATTTAAATTTGTTGGAGCCAATATTTGTTGATGACAAATGTTTTATCTATGGGTTCCTGTGGACATAGTTGAGTTCATAGGGTGGCTTGATCCAATAATGAACTAATACAGTGTTTCATAATTTATTAATGACGTAAACTTGTTGGTAAGAGGAGTACCAATGATTTCCATGAAAACTGAAACACCAAGAATTCTAACTACTGTAGATTCCTCCTTAAACCCCAGGAATTAATATCTGAGTAAAATTGCGAGAAGTACATCTCACGGATTTAAAAATCTTGCTTTTGTTTTTCGGACAGATATCAACTAAATGAAACTATAATAAAAATCTGGTGTTCACAATCTTATATATTCCCACGTTTTGATGCAAAATGTTGAATAGCGGAATTAAGTACTGGCATAAAATAAGGAATCTACAGTATTCCACATTAATTGTACATACCATGTAATCCACACACATCTTTCTGACTGCGGCGTGCATTTCCTGGTCCCCATACACTTGGTCAGCTGTAAGAACAAACAGTAATCAAAGTACTGAAGTACTGACGGGAGTTGATCTTATCGATTATCATTTATTCAAAATTAACGATATTTGATTTTGCATGGCAAGTAGTATCGGTAATCGAAATATTTCTGAGAAATTATATGGATCCAGGCAAGATTGAACTCTTGTCTTGTTCAACCAAACGCTCGGCTGTCTCCGTTTATCTCCGACAAGCAAGAGAGACTCTGTTTTGTCGGATATTAACGGAGACAGCCAAGCGTCTGGTTGAACAAGACTACATTAACCTCTAGCGTAGGAATACATACGACTTTAAAATCTAAACTGTTTGTACAATTTAAAATCTTACTATTTTCATGGTATTAATAAATAAGTTTTCTTGAAAAACAATGCTTCAGAATACATAGCATCGAATTTATCGATTATTTTCAAGAACTAAGTGTTGTCAGCGGTATTGATTCGTGCTTAGGTCCAAACACTGTTTCACTTTCGCTTTGCCCGTGTAAGTGCATAGGAGAGTTGATTAAAATCAACTCCCAAAAATGAGGATCACTAATGGAGGTCATTTGGATTTGGAGAATTACCTGATGAGAACTTTTGATGACTGTTTAACATTGTATGAGTTTGCTTTAACAAAAGAATAGGTGTGCAAATCTTTGTTAAAGATTCAGTTTGGTGGTTTGACTATCAAATAATTCAATTACAGAAAAAACTAAACATTAAATATACACCTAAATAAGCAGAATATTTCTTTCCCATTACTTTAATTAAAGATAGAAGTAAATTTTATCAAATAGACACATAATAGAACTAGCAGCATAATTATTTTCTATGAATCTGATTAATTATTTTCATGTAATTAATTCCATTTTACACAGCTCAGATATAATATTTGAAAACCACATCAAATTAAGAGACTCTTCAAACCACAGGGAATTTGTTATTTTGCTGGGCACAAATAGAGGGAAAAACCCCAAGTAGGCTCAAAATTAAGACCCAGTTCTTTAAAAACCACTGCTTCACTAACTAAGCTAAAAGAGTTAACCCACTAGCTAGCTGCTAGCACTAGTGGTAGTGTTAAATCTAAAGCGAACTAGCCTACTGTAGGTGTGGCAGTACTGAGCCTATCATATCCGGTAGCAAGTTGTTTCGGCCTTTTCCCCTTTCGGACCATGATTTGTTTGGCCCTGGTGAGTTTCAGGCCTTCGCCAGTTCGGCCTTAGATACTTAGTTGTTTCAGTCTGAGATAATAAATTAGAGTTGTTTTAATAAATGTGTTTGTTACTGTTATTTCTTTGTTGTTGTTTTTATGAAATGGAGTGTGTCCCCCATCAAATGCTCAAAAGAAAAAGTACTACTAAGAATGTCAATAAAAGAATTACATGTACTAATAATTTGACGTATTGTGAACTTTGTAGAATGTGTTTGTAAACAACACACCACCTTTGAGACAGCTGTTCCTGTATGACGAAGAAACCTGGGCGATCAAAAGTGATGTACGGGGGATCTGCCAGTGGTCTGTGTTTCGACTAAATGTCAAAGGGTTTATGAATGACTTAATTCTCATTTTATGTTTTATATGGGTTGAGAGAGTTGCCTATCCCAGTAGTATAAACGTCTCTGGTAATAGTCTTTGAAATTATTAAATATACAATATTGGCAACGAAAAATAAACAACATCATCACTCCAAAATGGAAAAACGACTTCAGAAATGCTCTCTTACTTAACATTATTGAAATTTTCATCTATTTAATAATAATCTCCTCCACTATAAACGTTCTGAAAATAGGCTAAAAATGTCTGAAAATAATGAGTATACACTCTAAATATAAAACATCCAAAAAATAGGCCAATATGTCTATAATAAAACACAGGCCAAACAGGGGAAAGCCCGAAACGACTAGAAATCATCACATCCACTATCACGGGACATTACTAACCGACAGCTCGGAACAGACAGGCCCCGTCTTCTCCCATCTTCTTTATGTCCCATCCTTTCTTTTCCTTCAACGTTTTCTCAAACCAAGCTTCAAGCTGCAAGAAAAGAAAATTATCAATCTTTTAATTACCAAATACGAGCTAATACACAAATTTTTGTATAGACACGAAATGACTCTTGTAATACATATTACTTTAAAAAATATGAATATTAATAAATTTTCATCTTTGTTTCTAATGATTTATAGTGACAAGTTTTTTTCTGTTTCTAATGATTTATAGTAACAAGTTTTTTTCTGGAAACCTACAGTTCATGAGATTGATCCCTAGGAAGTTATCGATCTACAGAGGGATCAATCTCCAATACACGTTTCAGTGGGGTGTTACAGAGAAATATTGTAACTTTTTGTATCTTTTCATAATTTAAAACTAAATACTTCCATTATCATTCTTTTAAACATGCAAGATTTATTCATATTCTATATTTATATATCTATTAAACAGGCTATTATAACCCAGCTGTGCTTAGTATTGGTCTACACTGTTAATGATACCAAATATCAGTAATTTTTATAAGTTTAATATTTTCCTATAGAAATTCCCTCTATGGTTGATGAGGGGAATTTTCATTAATTTGGCACATAGGATGACCAACTAAATATATTAAATATCTACAAGCATTAACAGAAGTGTGACATAGACAAGAGATAGTCCAGACCTCCTCTATGTTGTCAGGGTGTTGGGGAGGCACATATTCGTCACCACTGTTATACCCTGTCTCTTCATACTCCGTGGAGGCCTGATACTCCCTCGAAGTGACCGTGGCCGAGGCGTGCATGCGGTGTTTCCGCGCGTGCGTCCGGTGGGGTGAGGAACGATGTCTCCTCTTATTGTTCACACTCTCATGACCTTCAAAGGTTCCCCCTGGATCGTGGCTGGCCAGTTTCTCCTCCCTCGCGGTCGACGGAACCCAGCGGGTGGGCGAGTTTCGGGAACGGGTGGCCTTTTCGTGGCGAGCGTCCGTCGTGGCTTGGTGGTGTTGGTGGGAGTGCGATGCATGTCCACCCTGGTGCTCGCTGGATTCACACTCGGTTTTCGACGTCGTAGGTTTCTTTTTCGGTAGGATAGTCATCGTTAACTGTGTGTCAACCGATGATCCTTGCTGTTAACTACAGGTTTTCTTGTGTGGTGAGTGGGAAAACGGGTTATTGTGGCCTTTTTTGGCACAAAATGCAGCACAAATGTGTAAGACTTTCAACTTCGAGCAAAAATGGCGACAGTCTGTGACGTCAGGTTTTTATTTTGGTTTTTACCGGAAGTTTCTTTTTCGGTCGATAGGGGTGATGTCAAACTACAAAAAGTGAGGGTTTGAATCAAAATTGCAACGAAATGCCATCATGTTTCAATCGCTTCTGTTTATTATTTTTACATGTACATGATGATATATATAATACATTATTTAATCCATTCGGAGAATGAAAAAAAACAAAAACGTGACGATGTGACGTTGATGAGAAAAAATAACCATGCATCGAAGGCGAAACAAAATTATTTATCAAATTGCATTATTGGAAAATTAGCTGAGTTTTGTCAATATATTTTCATGCGTTTATTAGCCTAAAAAACAAAGAACACCGTGCATTCGCCATGAAATCCTGCGGCGAAAGATCCATAAGCTCATTGAAATTAATTCATCATATGTTCATGGGTTTGTACAAAGTTGGAGTTTTCGAGCACTATATATAATCTAATATTTACATTTTCCAGTGTCTTTGCCTGTGATAATACTACGTATCGATTTTGTACTATCATAACAGCAAGCAATGCCCTTTATAACAATTAGACGCCCATAGGCCACTTAATTAGCTCATATGAGCTTTGCTCGGAAGGAATGGGACATTACACATATGCAAGGTACGTGTCATTAATTTGGTCGGGCGTGTTCAAATCCAATAAAGCCCGAAGGGCTTTATGATAGATTTGATCACGCCCCAACCGAAATTATAATTATCACCTCATAATATTCAAAGAATGATTCCTTATTACTTATATATATTTATATAATTTTAAACCATCTTACGCCGATTAAATATTTGTATAAATATAAATAAGCAAACCCCGCTGGCGCCTCAATTTGGCTTTATGAGTTATTTAGTACATAATCGATACGTAGTGTTATCACAGGCAAAGACACAGGAAAATGTAATTATGTAAATTTAAGTATAATCAGGAATCGTTCTTTGAATATTATGAGGTGGTCAAATTCGGTCGGGCATAATCAAATTTATGGCTTTATTGGATTTAATCACTCCCGACTTTATTTGACCATGCACCTCAAGACATATTACTCAAAAAAAAAAATCCTTTTAATAAATTGTTTTAAGGCTGTCGTAACGCTCCTCAAAAGGGAGAATCATTTCTCTTTATACCTTCTAACATCTTATATTTATTTAGTATTACTTATCAAAATACCGTAGAAATCAAAATTGTAGTTTGTAACATGGCATTAGTGTTTTCGAGGAATCCATCTAAATTAAAGAGAAGGTCTTATTGTACCATCACAAGTCAAACCTTGAATACCAAGTGCATGTCAAGTGGTATATTCATTATGAAGATTTAGCCCCAAAGTTAACTTGAAACTATAGACTTTTACCCGTGCGTGCACGTGTTGACATTGCATATGATATCGGGCATTTACAAAATATATATACATCGAAACACCGTATATTGTTGACATTTGCATAACGAAACTTCAAGCCTACAATATTGCTATTAATTTCACTATACACTCTGCTGAGTTGGAATAATCTAACTGTGTCTCGGGAAATGCCTTCAGCACAGTCAAAATGCCTCCATCGCCGGAAGCCACGGGTTTTCTATCCGTTACACTGCAGTGGATAGAAAACCCGTGGGTTCCGACGATGAAATGCAATGCCTCCCATATACCCGTAATGTAGCAGAAAATTGCTGAATCGCTCCAAAACGATTTTGGAGAAAATGAAGTTGCATTGAATATATAACAGTCAAATTGTTCACAAAAACCATTTTGAAGCTGTTATAATACCTTTCCTCGAAAAGTATAAATCTATGATTGCAGAATCCAACATATTTCAACAACGTTTTTTACACATCTTGTTGACATTCAAAACTCTCGGAATTTTTTCTAGTAAATGCACTGTCTTAGAGTTATTTCCCGTATTTTCTTTTATGAACATTAAAAAATTTCCAATGAAAATTAACACACATTTGTTTTATCGTTTCCAAGTTTATCCATGCAAATATGATATTGTAGAAACATAAAATAAAGAGCCTCTAGTGATTTAGCGTGAATGTAATGCGCATGGCAAGATTATAAAAACAAGAAAATTCAGATGATTTCCGGAATTTTTTGAGGAATTTTCGTTGATTATTAATTAAAGAAGCCTGATTGAGAAAAAATGAAATCAAATTGGTAATCTTCAAGTACCAATGATGTTTAAAATAAATAAAACAAAAGACAGTACTCTTCCGATTTATCGGTAATAAAGCTAAAAATTCGAGTCTATTTTTTTAATATATAGTAGTATAGATAGATGTATGAGCACAATGTACAGTAAAAACGCTTATAACGAAGTGTCAGGGACGGGGGGGGGGGGGGGGGGGGGGGAGATAGCGCACTGAATGCCCGTTCGATTCAGTCATGAAAAACCAATTTTGAATTCATTTTTCTCAATTAAATCCATTCAAATATATTTTGATACAAGTTTGCAAAACCGCAATTTCTAACTATTTTCAGTTTTAAATATATTAAACAAATAATACGAAAAAAAAATTGCATTAAATTTTGGTGGTATCGAACCCATAACATAAAAACCCTAGATCTATATTAAGGTTAGTTTATGTCAGATGCTCTAACAACTGAGCCATTTCTATGGTAGCATACATGTAGTTCTGCCACCACTTGTCAGATAATCATGTCGACTTGTCAGATATTAATGTCTTCTTGTCAGATAATTATGTTGACTTGTCAGATCGTTATGTCGACTTGTCACTTATTCATATGTTGAAAAAATTTAACACTAAAACGTTTCCACGCCCAATTTATGCCATCAAGTTGACATAATATTTTTCTGACAAGTCGACATAAGGATCTGACAAGTTGACATAATCATCTGACAAGTCGACATCATTATTTGAAGAGTCGACAAGTCATTATAAAATAAGTCGACTTATAATATGAATGATAAATTTCTTGATTTTATTTTTTGTTTATCAAATAATTATGCTAACTTGTCAGATCATTATGTCGACTTTTCAGATATTATGGTGACAAGGTAATGGCAGTTAGTGGCACTAACATGTATGGTGGCATAGTTCTGCCACCACTTGTCAGATATCCATGTCCACTTGTCAGATCTTGATGTCGACTTGTCAGATAATTATGTCCACTAGTCAAATAGTGATGTCGACTTGTCACTTATTCACGTGTTGGAAAAAGTCAACACTAAAACGTTCCCACGCCCAATTTGTGCCATACGGTTGACATACATTTTCTGACAAGTCGACATAAGGATCTGACAAGTCGACATAATCATCTGACAAGTCGACATCATTATTTGACAAGTCGACATAATTATATGACAAATCAAAATTATTATTTGACAAGTCGACGTAATATCTGACAAGTCAACATCATTATTTGACAAGTCAACATATAATATGAATGATAATTTTCTTCATTTTATTTTTTCTGTCAAATAATTACATTAACTTGTCAGATCTATGTCGGCTTGTCAGATAATAATGTTAATTTATCAGATCTTTATATCGGCTTGTCAGATAATTACCGTATGGTCACAAGTAAATAACTATGGTGGCATAGATCTGCCACCACTTGTCAGATGATTATGTTGACTTGTCAGATCTTGATGTCAACTTCTCAGATAATTATGTGGACTTGTCAGTTTTTTTTAAGTCGACTTGTTACTTATCCACGTGTTTAAAAATTTAACACTATAAACTTCCCACGCCCAATTTGTGCCATCAAGTTGAAATAATATTTTCTGACAAGTCGACATAAGGATCTGACAAGTTGACATTAGCATCTTTTAAGTCGACATAAATATTTGACAAGTCGACATAATAATCTGACAAGTCGACACAATTATTTGACAAGTCGACATAATTTTTTGACAAGACAACATAACATCTGACAAGTCAACATCATTATCTGGCTTATAATATGAATGATAAATTTCTTTAAACTAGTGGCCATATCATTTTTTCTGTCAGATAATTATGTTAACTTGTCAGATTCTTATGTCGACTTGTCAGATATTATGATGACAAGTTAATGGCAGTTAGTGGCACTAGCACGCTTTAACAACAAAATATTGAGTTTCTAGTCAATATGGTTATTTTCTGACAAGTCAACATAAAGATCTGACAAGTTGACATAAATATCTGACAAGTCGACATAATCATCTGACAAGTCGACATAACTATCTGACAAGTGGTGGCAGATCTATGCCACCATAAATAACAGTTAGTGGCAATAACAAGCTTTGACAACAAATTATTGAGTTTCTACGCAATTTGACAATTTTCTGACAAGTTGACATAAATATCTGACAAGTCGACATAATCATCTTACAAGTCAATATAATTATCTGACAAGTGGTGGCAGATCTATGGAAACGTATAACCGCCTCTTGATGTTGTGTTAAATCTCTCAATAGAAAATTAAAATTTGTGTCATCTTCCTATGAAATGTATGTATTGTCAAAATTATGTCGACTTGTACAAAGAAAAAAATACAAGTCGATATATTTTGGATGATTTAAACGCTCATTTCAAGCTTTGTTGACTTTGATTAAGTCATAGTAGTATTTTACGTTATAAATTTGTCGCATTTATATAAATGCATAGAAATTTTCTCGCTATCTCTAATATTGCAAATTAATTATGTTGAAATTGTACAATTTGTGAAGCTTTTGCGTCCATATTTTGATGACTTCTTGCCTGTTTACAAGGAATGTCAACTTAAGTTTGTCGTCTTAAGTTTTAGAAACAATTTAACCCAATTAATGTCAATGTCGATTTTATGTAGGTTTCAAATAATACATGTATAAATGTATACATGAAGAGTTTTCTCTATACCCGATTAATGATGATTCTACATAATTCAAAGTGCTTTTGAAAAATTAAATATAAAATTACTGAGAGAAATATGCATTTCTGAATTCTCTATATATTTCTTAAACTTCAATTTAAAAGTAAAAAAAAGAAAGACTAACCCTTTGGGTTGGGAACCACGATAACTTAGATTATTTAATGCTAACGAAAGAGGATATAAGAAATTATAAAGAAAGCATTTTTTGAATGTTAAATGAATAGTACCCGAAACAAAAAAAGAAGTTTTTCTTTAACTAACTTAATTTCAGTCTGTATGTATGGTTTTAACAAGAGCTTCAACCTCAAGACATCTAAGGAGTTTACCATTTCTTCTCCATATCATAGTATTCTATACGGAAACTAATTATTCCAGTCTTTCAAATTTTAGTGAAAATTCCTCTCTGACTTAGATAAGTCGCCTAGGTGAATTCGCAAAACAAAATTATGTTGCAATAAATTCTGCGACATTTAATTTTGGCGGCATAGTTTATACGCATTATTTTAGCGCGACATTGCAGAATTCGACATTAACAGATTAAGGTGCTTAAGACGTCAAAACATGTCGAAATGGTGTCACTCAATAAAGTTTGTTGTCATAATTAAATTGCTAAATTTTGAAACAATAATATATGACAACATATTTATGTGAATATATCGCGGTCTAACGCAACAATGAGAGGCGGTTAAACGTTTCCGTACAGATCCATGCCACCATAAACATGCTTTCACAACAAAATATTGATTTTGTAGTCAATGTGATTATTTTCTGACAAGTCAACATAAAGATCTGACAAGTTGACATATATATCTGACAAGTCAACATAATAATCTGATAAGTCAGCATAATAATCTGACAAGTCAGCATAATTATCTGACTAGTCGACATAATGATCTGACAAGTCATCATAAAGATCTGACAAGTCAACATGATAATTATCTGACAAGTGGTGGTAGATCAATGCCACCATACATTTCAGACACAAGAAAGTAAGCTGTTTAAATACCAAGTGTGACTTTTACACGAATTTACGGACTTGTATCATTTTTTTAAAACGTTCAATTGTTGGGATAAAAAATGATATTTCTAATGTACGGTGGGTCATCTCTCTACATTTTCTGTAAATAAAAATCTGTTTGTTTTCCTTTAGACTTATAAATACGTATTTAGACTATGAGAAAAATATGGAGCACAGACCCACTCTATGAAAGAAAATGCCTTGAAGTTCTAAGAAATGACACTATTTGCAGTTTTTAATACATGTACGTATACGCCTGTTTGAGTCAACATATTCTAAGTATTGAACATATTTATAGGTTACAAATCAATGATATGTTAAATATATTTTGTTTTAATGATTTTTAAAAATATAAGATTTATTAATATATTAATTTTTCAGTAGCTTTTCCGACCGTGTATGGGCATTTTACACGCCTTATCCACCCATCCTCTTGTTATATCCGTCAAGTTTACGTGTAATAAAGTCACAGGGAATCAAATTCGCCTCATTGTAAGTGTTCAATTCATTATATGCGTGTTCACTACAACTGTGTTTTACTGTATAGGCACCTGTTTCTGTAGATTTTCACAGATTCATAATGCATTGATGTATTTCCTGAAAGAATATATGTTACTATAAGATTTTGTAAATAACTCGGCATCCAAAACAAAAGTAAAAAGATAACTGAATTAAATCTATCAAACAATTTCCTTACTGGATTCTAATCAAAGGCCGGAACGGCCACAAAGGCGTCGAACTGACTTTTTCTTTTACATGTATATAGAATGATATCAATAATTTAAATTTCTGTTAATTTAATAGTTGTATATCAAATAATTTTAGACATAGAATAGAGAAGTATATGAATAATGTTTTGTGCTGCTTTAAAAACAAAAATAAGTTTATTTTCTTATAAAATAGGAATTGGTGCTTTTGCAATTCAATAACTCATTATGGTTACAAAATTCGAAGAAATGTCAAAGTTTAAAAATAAATTATTTTCTTTAAACAATTTTCACAGGTTCGTGATTTGAATACATTAACAGTATGTCCCTAATCATAATAATAAAACATACTTTTATTTATTTCAATTCCCGTTTTAAACAAGATTCCCTATGGTACTGTTGTTTACAAACTAATCCACAACACGTGCTATCTAAAATGCTTGACCAGATCAACTGCATTATCGTGTTTATTTTTAGCAACAAAATCACTAGATACGTTTATCGCTTACATTTATTTTGGAGACCGTGCCCGATAACAAATAAATTTACATCGCAAATTTTATTTCTTTCGGGCACGCTCTCCAATTAAAATGTAAGCGATAAACTAAAATAATATTTAGTGAATGTTTACACCTGATTGTATTCATCCGCCATTTCTTGATTAAGCAAATTTATACTTATGCAATGAGTTGTCAATAACCAGGTAGGCAAAGTTTGTTTTTTTGTACACAATTTAGTTTAATAAATGGAATAAAAATCTTGTAATACGTTTAATACTTTAAGGAACTTATTTCTTATGCGCATTTAAAAAGCGGTGCAGTGCATGAATTTGGACGATTGCCAATCCAGACGATCGCTAGAAGGCTGACGAGCATTAGCTCGACGCCTTAAAAATGCTGAAATTATGAATAAATTTCCTGGATTATCATCTTATAGAAGAAATCTATTAACAACAGAAAATTTTCTTCACTTTATTTTCTGACTAATGTCATATATAATAAAATACTTGTTTCACAAATACACACACACACAGACACACCCTCTCTCTCAAACACTGTATATGATGATTGTGAATACTATTCTGAAGATGAAAATAAGAGCATCATTTGCAATTCAACTCGACTTTAAAAAAAAGTACACCCTTACCCCCCCCCCCCCCCCCCCCCCCAAAAAAAAGGAAAAAAAAGAAAAGAGGACTGAATCATGTAAAACACTGAAGAATTTGGTCTAATCAAGCAAAGTCCTGTGAAATTTTATTTTAAAGCTTGAATTGTAAGATGAAATAATGCGAATGTGAGACAATTTTTGCACAACAATTATCATGAAATGATTTTGATTATGATGTAATGATGGATGGGACAAGTTATAATTATCATATATAATATACCAATTCTACAACAGAAATAGCACTGCGTGGTCATACTCATTATCAATGACAAAGTGTATTTAAATAAAAATCGGGAGGAAATTACAATATGATAAAATTTCAATGCTTGGCAGTGAATCACTACTGACATTCCTAAGGTTAGGAGAGAGATTATGGATTATCACCTCACGGAGAGAGATTATTTATTATCACCTCACAAACAAACTATTGTTAACCAACTTTTATACGCAACGACTTTATTTCCCAATTTACCAGAAAGGAACTAGTTTGCAGCAACTATGAACTTATTCTCGCTACCATACCCTATCAACATCTGTTTTGTTATAACAACCATTCAACAATAACTGGTTTGCAGTGAGAAATATTCGCGACAATGAGCCTGTTGCAAGCCTCCCAAAATTATCTCACACAAGAATAAAAGTTGCTTTACAGTAACCCCGCCCAGCAGTTCATGTGTAGGGGGCAGGCTATGGAGGGGGGTACATCAGTAGCATGAGATGAACATGTACATAACAACATCTTATAAGGGTGAACCCCCACAAGGGCTGTTATACCAAATATAATAGCATTGCTATTGTTGGTCAAAAAACATTCAGTACTTTCTTTTTGGGCACTAAGTAACAGAGAAGAGAGTGACTTATGACTGTAAGGAAGAAGTTTTACCCTCTGACAGACTCAATGAAGGGAAAATGCTGGGGGGGTTTTGTTGTTAAAACTTTTACCAAGATAAAAGCACTAAATCAAATTTGCGTACATCAAATATAACAGAATTCAAGACCAATTTTCAGTACACACACAGAAAAGATAGATTTTGAATAGGTAAAAAAAGTGGTAATTCAAAAGTGACCTTTTTGGTTTTTTATAGACACAATAACATTTAAATGATAGATAAATCCCTATTTCCAAAAATGGATAGGTCAAAATGCATTGAATCCATGAGCAAGTACTTGGTACTACATGTATTAAACAGATATGAATGCACCACTAATTTTAATAGATTACATAACTTACAGTTAAATGATGTATGAGAATAGACAACAGAGATTTAATAGAAAGACTTATATTTGTCAATGACAAGACCATAAATGATTGCACACATATGTACTGAAAAATGAATTCTAAAATCTCTCTTAAGATTGCAGAGCATCACAATTGAAAATATAACAGAAAGTAGAATCAACATAAAATGAAATTAGTGGCCCTTTGACCTAATTATCATCGGAACTACTCGGTAGTTAGACACACACATTAAACCAACCAAATTATAATGATGTTATAAATTCTTTAAATTGCTTTGATAAAAATATTCAAAGTCAGTGTGCATGAAATATTTTATCAATACATGTAATAAGTTACTTTACTCACTGCAAAGAAAAAAGCATTACCCTTTGACTTGTAATAAGTCATTTATATAAACCCTTTGTCATTACAGACTTGTAATAAGTCATTTATATAAACCCTTTGTCATTACAGACTTGTAATAAGTCATTTATATAAACCCTTTGTCATTACACCCGAACAAAGATTGTATGCTGGTTTTTTAAGACTGGTATCAAATTATCAAAATAAATTAAATCTATCAACACAAAGGAAATATTTGCAACAATAATAACATGTCTCGGATTGGAACAGCTATTATTTTTTATGCAAAGTTTGAGGCCAAAACAGAACAGAAGTTGGATGAAATAGCACAATATCAACAATACAAAATATATGCCAATTTTGCCTCAGACTTTAAGTACATCTACTAAAATTACATAATATTAGGTAACAATGGCAGGCATGTCCGACACACGTCAATGATTCAGAATGAAATAAGGATAATCTAATGAAAGACAACCCTTCCCAGATTTGGTCACCCAGTGATGCACATGTAGAAACCTCTACCCTCACATACGACCCAGGACCCATCAGTCTTCTTCCATGGGGGTCTCCTTCCCTTCAGACAGGGGATCGTTAGGTTCAGCATCACTGGTACTGACTTTTGTGCTATCAACACAATTTTCTGCTTCATCTGTTACCATTTCTATGCTGTCATTACCAGGTGCTGTACTATCAGTGACCATATCCGTGTTGTCAGTACTCAATTCTGTGCTGTCAGCACTTGTTTTTGTGCTATCAGCACCAATCTGCGCATTATCACCACTGATTTCCTGACCATCAGTTTCTTGTTTCTCAGCACTGAGATCTGTGTTTTCGTTTGCTTTCACATCCTTTGTTCCACGGTCAACATTCATCTGATCCTCCTCACCTGCTGAAATAGCATCACTTTCCTTTGTCAGTTCCTCGATTGACTGCTCCGATTGCGTAGAATTCTCTTCCTGATTTTTCTCCTTTGTCTCCTCTTCTGAACTGTGTGGTAAATTTTCGCAGCAACCCTCTGAATTCTGGCTTCTTTGGTCTTGTTGGGGGTTTGACTCGCTTTGAGTAGAGGTAATGCTTTCTTGAGGTAAATCATTATCACATTTCTCTCCTTCGAGATCTTGAGATGGCACATGAGACGACTCGGGTGAATTTTCAGTGAGATCATTTTGTTCTAATCTGGTCATTGTTTCAGGTTTCTCTGATGACTCTGCCTCTAAACTGACCTCTGGCTCCAGTTTGACCTCTGAACTTTCTGAGGTCACAACCTGTGGTGATTGGGTGATGCCATGTTCTCTGGGTAATTCTTTGTCTTCGCCTATCGGAGGTGTGTCTGTCTGTCTTGTATCATCTTTAGAAGATGCCAATTCTGGTACTTCATCTGATATTTCATCTACAATAATATGTCAAAACTACAGAATTGTTTACTGTTTATACCTTCTGAGAATTCATAATCAAAATTTAATAATATACTACCGGTCAAAAGTTTCTGAATTTTTACAATTAGTAATCAGTAACGTTTAACAGAAAATGAAATAAAATGTGACTTAATAAATTATAAGAAATATTCAAATGACTCACTAAAAAGATAATTTCTACATTTCTAATTGATCCACAGTCATCTCTCTATCAAATGTATAGATCACAGACCATCAGCTTACCTGAGAGCTTGGACTTCTTCAGGGGTGGGGATTCCTCCGAGGGGGCCTGATCCCCGTCCGTAGTTTCCAGGTTGCTGTCCAGGGGAGCTTCCTTCTCCTCCTCCTTGACACTCTCATGAGGAGTCGAGTCGGTCGCCGGAGCACCTGCTCCTGGGGGTGGATCCTCATTGCACGTTGTGTCCCTTGCTGCTTCTTGGCTGGTTCCCACCCCTGCCCAGCTGTCCGTCGTCCAGTTGGTCTGCTGCAGGGGAATAGCCCCGGGGTAGAGGCTGGGGCCAATGTTCGGGGTGGTGGTGGGGGAGGAGTCAGCCTCATTTCCGTTGACAGGGGATCCTTCCATTCCGTTCACCATGACTTCACGGGACTCAGACACTATCTTACTGCAAAACAAATTCTACTGTTTATATTGCAACAAAAACAACTTTTAACAATTTATTTTAAAAATTGCTAATGTTTTTTAATTGAAGTTTTTCATAGGATGTTGATTTTACTCTTTAGTCGATTAATCAGAGCCTTAAGTCAAACTATAGTTGAGTACTTGTTCATTTGTATTACTTGAAACTGTGTGTCCTTATTCTACTGTCACATACACTGTATCTTGACCATAAAAAACATTTTAAAAAACCCATTTAAAAACTTAGATAATACGCACTATAGCTGTATTTGATCTCAAATAAATTAAAAAGCATTTTATCTAGATATCCGTTAGCTAACGTCTTAGCTTTTTCCTTTTCTTGTGACGCTTACACATACCCTCCATATCATTTTAGGCAAATCAAATGTGACCTGTTTCATGTTACTTCATTGTCTTGTGCCGTGCCAAATCAACTCTTAAAGTTAAAGGTTATTGGTTATATAAAAACAAACGCCTTGAGTTGATATGATTTTTGGTTAATACAAACATCTAATTAAATAAATAGAACCATAGATTGATCTCTTTAAGTACGTTTTCATAAGTACTTCTATTCAAAACAATAATTTGACCTACATATTCAACAGATATCAATTTGTAGCCGCTTAAAAATATACTAGAGACACCCATGTAACTTGATTAAAAATACCGAGAAAAGAACTCTGAAGCCCAAAAACTGCCCCATTATAAAGAAAAAAAAAGTTTTGAATTTCTTTCTTCACTTTATAACGAGTTATCGACTAAGAAAATTTAAGTCGATGATCAGCGTAACCGAGCGATAGTTGAGTACTTGTTTTAAAACACCTTTTTCACTGTTCATGTTCTAGATATAACAACTGTTCAATTCTTTTAAATTGCTGATGCTAATAAGAGTACACAAACCCAATTTTAATCTTTTATTTTAACTTAACTGTTAATGCACAAAGACATTTGTATCCTTATGATAACGATCATGACTAAAATCAAAATGGTAATCCATGTTTAGGCAGCCATTTGAATTTTCTGTATCCCATTGCCGATTTTTTCCCCGAAATTTAATTAATTAAAAAAAAAAAATAAAGTAACATGCATTGGGGCGGGCTATTTTCAGAGGGGCGGTCGAGGATGAGAATCTAAAAATTAATTTTTAATGTGGCCTAATAAAAGTTATCGAAAAACTTTCAAACTTTAAAAACACTTGATCTTATTTGAGTCATTTATAAAACAAAAACAAAATTGATGGATCAAGTAGTGAGTACACAATATTTTTAAAAGAGTTATAGAACCTGGATTACTTACTTTCCAAACGGATCCACTGTACTGACAACCAACATATTCTACAAAAGAAGAAGTTTAATTAGGGATAAAACAATATTGCAAGGCCTGTATCAAAATCTTGCTTAAAGCTAGGCAGCAGATATTCAAAATTTTGGTTACACATTAAAATTACTTTAATTAAGAAATAAACAGCAATTTTAAAAGTTAACCTTGATATGAAGTTGGTTGGTCACGTGATCAAATCCTGTGAAGCCGAAAGGGCTTCTCAGTGGATTTGATCACGTACCAACCAACTTCATATCCCGGTGAACTTTTTAACATTGCTGTTTATTACTTATAAAAGACAAATCGTTCAGAACTGTTATAATTACAGAGATTTTACATTTACAATAATCCAAGCGACAAGCGATAAGCGCGTGCTATGAACATTGTGACGCCACAAAAAAGTTCATACAGAATTGAACGTTTTCTTTTCGCTATTCTATAGGTTCATATAAAGAAATGTATTTGCAAATGTAAATATTTAGGGATAAATCAATATTTACTTCTTTACAAAACACATGACAGTTGCGTACATCTATTAGACTTCAAAGGTACATAATGCCTATCATACTTCAAATAAGATAAATTATCTATTGCAGATATTTTAAGTCCATCATTCTTAAGTTTTTATTTGCTATGTATACAATAGCCTTTTAAATTGGAAATGACAAAAAGGGAAAACAAAGATTTCACTGTTAAGATAGAGGGATACCGGTATATGTTTTTGTCCACAAGAAATTGTCTATTGAGACACTGATTTCAGAGGGGGGCCTTCTCATAAACTTACACTTTCACTGTACTATTTTAATCATTATATTTACATTCACCAAGTATGATTTCCTCTATTTCTAGCTCTGTAGAAACTGAAAGGACTGAAATCTATACACCCTGCCCATTGATTTGTCATAACCTTTATCAACCTAAGAAAAATCGGAGACACGAAATAATCATGATGACTCAAATTCCCATAGAAGACGATTTGACTGTTTCTTTTAGATAACACACTGATGTACATCAACAGTAATTTAGTTACCTAAACTTACTTTTCACAAGCAATCTATCAATTTGTTAAGAGAAAAATGTAAATAAAAACAACAAAATGCTTTGTTTGATGTGGGTTATGAAGGTAGCAATCATTGCAGAAAAATTTTACATAACCCGCTATTTATTTTTCTGCAATGTCGCCACCTTCATATCCAACATGAATTATCCAAGAAAGCATTTAATATTGTTTCAATATTTTCAAATCATTGCAGAAATACTCATTAATTGTATTTGAAAGATGAAATAAGTTAAAAATAAAGACTGATGTTAACAGTCAGGGGTGCGACTGAAATCCATCATATTGCAAAATAACTGATTATTGTATGATAATACATTACAAAAGATGTAAGTACCCTGTAACATCCAGTAATGTTGAAGAAACGTTCATGTACTTACTTTTTCAACTCCACGCAAGAATTTGTCCGTCCGCCTGTAATGCTTTTTAGGATCTGTTAGGAGTTCACACAACCGCTGTATGGTAAAAGGTGCACTGAAATATATATTCAACAATTATATAGCAAGCAAAGGGAAAAAGTTCATTACTGACTTAAAAGCTTGCACCCATTCCATTCCTGTTTTATTGCAATGATAAACTTTCACAATTCACATGTTCCAAAAACATAACAGCATGCATTGGATTTTAATGATTTACCCGTAAATTTAATTTTGCATTATCTGGGAACTATAAGTCACAAAAGGCAAACGTTCACAAGTATTATGAAAGCTCTATACAGTGTAAATACAGGGCTCACGCTGCCCATCGCATTTGTCGCTTTTTGCGATTTTTCAGAATTAAATGCGACAGTTTTTTGTAAAATG
Source organism: Magallana angulata (assembly GCF_025612915.1). NCBI lineage: Eukaryota > Metazoa > Mollusca > Bivalvia > Ostreida > Ostreidae > Magallana > Magallana angulata. The sequence goes on from NC_069118.1 coordinate 56,660,638, forward strand.
CGACACCCAGATTTCATTGAATATCACCTAGCCTTTTGTTCTGATTGCATAATCTCTTCCAAGCGATAGTCAGTGTAGCTGGACTTTACGCTTGACTGACCTAAGACAATGACACAGGTAAACGGTGTAAGCAGGGTATACACAACTGTCTTTAAAAAATGATAGGTGATTTCACACCTTATTACAGCTAAATGGATTTGTATATAGAATGCTTTCATCAACTGAGCTTACAATGTGATCGTCATTTCACAAAGAATATGGATACGGACAACAAAAAAATGCATAATATGAAATATATTTTGAAAAAGTGTAACTGGTTTAAGATATGATATATGGTTGATCAAAATTACTTAATTTGAATTGTTATGTAAGTTTTTTTGACAAGGTGCTGATACTTAAAATTCGGACATCGTAAGGGTAGTCTATAAATAGAATTATGTACCAAACTTGGAATTTTTACATTTGAATTTAGCTAAAATGTCACAGTTCAATTACTAATTATTCGAAACAAAAGAAGTATGATTTGGAATAATAATCTTGACTATAAATCACAATCTTTACATTTAATACCTTCAACCAGAATTTCCTCTGTTCCCGAAATTAACACAAACTACATATATTTACTTAGATATGATGTTCATACGCCAATCAATAAGCCAAGTAGATGCAATAACAATCATGTTTTTGGATTGAATAATATTACAATACAGCAAATTTGACCTCTTCTCTTGCTCAATTTTTTAAAACTTAATTTAATCATAGGAAAACAAATTAAAAGATAAAATCTGTACTATACTAATTTTCTAAAAAGATCTAAAAAGCTTTATACTTGTCACAAGATGTCAATATTCACAACCATATAGATCCATAATTAATTACATAATTCTATAAATATTTATAATAATTTAATAATAAAATGGTAGTTTGGGGTGTGCTATAATATAAACATGTACATGTAAGATCTAAAACTAGTATTCTAGTATGGTGATAAACACTATGATAGAAAAAATGATTTATCACGCGAAAGGTCGCGACACAAAATTTTGAGCCAGTGTGAGCCCTGAAATACCTAACTAATAGAAGCCTGCACTGCCCTGCAGGTGCTTACATTGATTTTTGTTGTTGTTGCACAACATAATCTTAAAAGAATGGTTTTAAAATTGATTAACTTTTCAAAGCTTTTTATCATAAACAGAGAGGCTGAGAGTGACATAAGATTTAAGTTTGTCAAATTTAAAATCAATAGCCAGGCATAACTGTGATAGAAATTACCGGTAATAGAACAAAGAGTGTATGTAACAAAAAAAGAAGATTTGTAGATAGAGAAAATAGGAGGTTTCCTACAGTTTCATAGGCAGGATTGAGGAAACTTGTTGAAAATGAAAATTTATCAGAGAATCTGACTGACCTGTACTGGCTGTACACATTGGGTGGTTATAGACAGATTCTAGGCTTACTATTGTTAGATTGCAATTACATTTACATCTCCCTCACAAGTTTACTTGTCCCCTTTTCCTCTCTTCTACAGAGACTTACTCTGAAAATTTGTTGAGAGAATCAAGAATTCTTTTCCTCATCTCTTTGAACTTTGGATTCTCCACATTCGGACAAGGTGCCAGATGATCAGCTGGCAATTCCCGATTAAACTTGGACATCACATTCTCTAGCTTACCAACAAACAGAGGTTTCACTCTTGGCCAAGGAAATCTATAATAGAAAGCAATGCTATGTCAATTCTCTAAAATAGTTGACATCCAAAAAATGGCTTAAACAATTGAGAGTACTGTTAAATAACAAAAATTTCTATTTGTTAAAATATATTTCTATACTTTTATCTTTTCAAGTGCTGTCAGTACTATTTCCTTTCTTTGTAAATCCAAAGTACAATAATGATTATCCAAGTTTTTGTTTTTTCGCCATGCTGTCACTGTTTAATTCTAGTGATGCTTTTACATACCACCTAAGTTCCTTTCTTGAAACATAACATTGATCGAGGGTTTAGAAAAAATTACTTAAACTTTGTTAATCCCTATCAGATAAAAGACAATGGAAAGCAAAAATTTTCTCAGTTGTGAAAATGTGCCATTGATACCAGTACTCTTAATTTCTGGTCTCAAAATCAAATTTCTTGTCGCAAATACAACTGTCTAACAGTATTAGTCCCCACTTGGAGCACTGACTATTATTCACTGTCATACACGTCCCAATCTCTATCTTAACTTTATACACAATAATTATTTCAAGTTCCTAAATTATTTGATCTGCATAAAAGCTACCCTCTATGATGGTTATAAACTGTCAATCTAGTCATGACAGATACTGTCTCTGCTTTGATTTGAACCTGAGTCCTCTGGCATACAAACTATCACTCTTCTGATCAAGCTAACAGGTTGCTGTAACCCAACTTTTATTCACATGCGAGAAATTTTCGCAAATAATTCTCGCCATGAACAAGTCATAGAGGTATGGTTGTTATTACAACAAGGGTACGGATAAGGCTTGGTCGTGAAAGAAAGTCATCATGAATCAATTTACCTCGACTGAATTGTGAATTAAAGTAACTCTGGTACCGTACACAGCAAAATAAAGTCACAAATAACAGTTGGTTTACAGTAATCCACCAGTCAGAGCTAGCAAAAATGCAATATATTTCAATATACTACATTGTTCCCAATTCGCCATCCATTAAAATTCATCCTTGACCCTTCAGGAGTACCAGCACTTATGGGGCAAAGATATGAAAATATCGATCTCTTTCACCAATCAGATAGAACCCAGATTGTATCATTCTAATGTGAGAGTCATTGGTACCAATATGGGAGAAATCATAACATACCAGAACATTATTTGAATAAGAATTTAAACATAGACAACACCCCCCCCCCCCCCATTTCCCGAATCTCTACCAACTGGTCTTACTATCTGTCCTATCAGGTTTGAACCAGCAGGAGCATAAAATGTCAGTTCCAGGGAATAACCAAGGCACCAAATAAACTTCAATCGGAGAAATAATGATGGATAAACTTGGAATTTAATCCAGGCCCAAAAAATTACAAGATTGGTTATATGGAGCCTGAATATTGTCCTGGATAGTTCGGTGTTGGAGCTCTAAACTGGAAATGCATTGGTGATCAAAAAGAAGAAAGATTCTCAGTTTGTCCATTTACATTTCATCCCACATTACATTTGCCAATTAGCAACCAAATTCAGACCTATGTATTTTCCTGTGGGTAAGAGAAATTGTCTGCAGTCCCCATAGGTGCTGGCAGTCTTACTATAAAAGAGTCATGGACGGGTGAAGAATTATATATAAATGGCATTCCTACTAGCCATGGCGAGGGTTAACTCTTGAATGCTTTCTGTAAAGTGCTAGATTTGAAAGCCAGAAGTCAAGGGTTCAAACCAACGCTGAGACAATATCGTTCTCTGTTACACGTGCTTGCAGAAAAAAACAACACACAAACAGCTGATAAGGTTTTTGTCACACATGAGTAAACACACATGGGCCGGTATTCCTTTGTGGAGACCATTCCTACAGAGTTTGTCAGTCTCCGAATGTATACACTACCGGTGTATATCTTAATACTAAGTCGCCGAAAAACAATCGAAATACAATGGCTTACAGCGTTTCTCCGGTTTTGGCGATTGTTTTTAAATACTGTTCCAAAACTGGAGGAATTTCGCCTTTCTTCTTCTCGAAATCTGTAAATAAAATGAATTCAGTGAAAATGTTAAAAAAACTGGGTTCAGACAATTGTCTCAAACTGATTTGACAACAACACAAATACATGAAACTAACCGTTTAAAGCGTCTAATATCTCCTCCTGATTGTCCATGTCTATTTTTGAGTACACAACCATGGAGGTCAAACAATGGCGCTGGGGGAAATGACGTCAGGATCAGTCTACTCAATATCACAAAAGGGGGCGGCGACCACGGCATTGATCGCTTTAATGATTATCTGGTGTATTTCTGTATTTCAAGTTCACAATTCAGTCATGGTATAAAGTTAAGATTTTATATTGTTGCTAAATAAAACAAATTGCTCCGTCAAGTGATAAATTAACAAAATAAATAATTTATCCATCCCCTTGTAGATTTAATGGAATACCCGAAGAAAATTCCACTGAAATCTCGCAGGCTCCTAAATGTAAATATGGCGCGACACCAAGTGAAAGTTCAACTCGTCTAAACAGACGCAAGTGACAAGTGAAAGTACCGGCATAGTTAAAGGTAAAACCACAAGGCTGTTAATACTTAGCACCTAATTAAGCCACGGCCCCCTAAATAGTTATCCTCAAATGAAACAAATGTGACACGGGACCTTAATTAATAGGAACACATTGTCACCTTGCCAAGACTTTTTGTTGACGTTCTGCAAGTGACAGTGCAACACCCACTTAAATGTGAGCTACTGAAATTACGATCACTGATTTTTACTCGAAATTATGTATTATTCCAAATAGTTTTTATTACAAGAATCAATTGATACTTTGTATCTACTTGATGAATTTGACAGATGTGATCAAAGTGTCCAGGTGTGCTTTACCAATTACCTGGCATTTTCTGAAATAAGTTTACTCTATAACTGGATTTACAAAATTAAAAATCAATTCACATATTTTTAACAAAAAAATCATCAACATAAAATATACAGCAACATTTTTCAGACCAGAAAAACTAATGTTCAATATGAATGTCTTTCTTGATCATTATGGTATAATCATTTTTTTTTTGTAATGATATCATATAAGTCATATATCATATATCATATAAGTTCTGTGCCCATTATAAGCAAACTTTTTCCATCATAAGTGCTTCTTTAGGCTTTAACACGATATGTGTTTTTCTCAAACCTTATTATGTCTGCAATTTTAAGTGAATTGTCAATGTAATTCGATCAAGGATGTACGTACCTGCATACATCACATATGTTTACTATGATTTCATCATTCATTTTAATTGACAGAATTAAAACACTAATAATATACTGGTATATACAATTATAGCTGCAGGTCTGTAGCTTCCGGTCTGAAAAAATTCAGATGGACGACCTGGGAGCTACAGTAAAAAACTGCAATTTCTGGCACACAAAAAATTGCGCTAGTTTTGGACTGATTAATCTTATTTCTGAGCACATTCTGTACAAATATTTGATTCCAAAAAATTCTTTGGACATTTTACTACAGATATCGTCACTTTACTTGCCTCTGATATTCTTTTTAACACCATCTCCAAGTCCTGTGAAGTGAAGTTGTGCAGTTTGCTTACATGTAAAAATGGCGACTCTCAATCTTGATGTAAATTTAACATACTTCATTTCCCCAGGTCGGGAACCCTGTTTTGGGGTAAAGTCTGAGGCAAGTAAAGAGACGATATCAGTAGAAAATTGCATGAATAATTTAATGGTACTAATTTTTTTCCACAGAGTTTGTGTGTAAATAAAGTTAATAAGTCCAAAACTACCGCAGATTTTTGTGTGCTGTAAATTGCAGATTTTTACTATGGGAGGCACTGTAGCTCCCAGGTCGTCCATCCAAATTTTTCAGACCGGGAGCTACAGACCTGCAGCTAATGCAAAAAATGAATGAATAAATTATACTTGATAAAAGTTGATCCCAGTTTAGTTGTCTATTGGAATTATTTCAGCAACGGTAAAATTGACCCTTGTTTTTTTATATGCGAAAATTAATTTAAAGTATATCGGCCACTTTTTAAGAACTCTAACTTTGCATTGTCAGGGGTTTTCCTTCTGTTTCTCAACTGGGTCCAGAGTCTTTAGAATTGGGAAAATTGAAGTGTAAACTGTTGAATTTGGGAAAATAAATAGATTTTCTTAAAGAAGTACTGATTTCATTATTCTGCTCCAAACTATAAACAAAAGTAAACAAAATAGCAGGTTTGTAGCATTTTAATTATCAGCAAGGATAAACTATAATTCTATTGACTTTAATACAGTGATATTTTTCTCTTTTATTGTCTTTAAAAAAGTCAACAGCTCTTCCCAACATCTATTTGCACCTAGCTGATTCCAAAAAAAATCTTGAATTGAGAAAATGTTAATGATTTTTCAGTTTGGAAAGGGTCTGGTAAAAGGACCCAAAAATATAAAGCCAGGAAAACCCCTGATTGTGTATGGTCATGCCAAATATAAGCAGAGGGTTTGATGGTTGTGGCCATTTTTAGGCTATATTTACCTCCTCATAGGGAAGACCTATGGATAAAGAATTAGATATAGGAAAATGCTTGAATTTTAAAGCTAAAATATTTAGATGTTTGCTCTATTAAATGTTAGTTTATGGCTTTATGATCCGATTACATTTTTTTACCAAGAAATGACTTTTTAGAAGAGATATTACATTGTCTATTTAACATGTTATGATTACTTCTTTGCAGAAAAAAGAGATTTAGACCAAAAAAGAACATGGTGATCTTCACTTCGATTTTATAACAAATATATATTGATATAGCCTTAAAATGGTTTTGAAATGAATATTTCAGATTCTACTAAAAAAATCAAACAAAGATATTAATAAGTGCAAATTGAATTGAACCTAATTAGGATTTGAACAGAAAATGCTGCATTGCAGCAATCAGTCTTTATTGATAATATGCAATTGTTACACTTCCTCTACATTACTGACAAATAAACAAAATATCTTAATAACATATTTAAGGTCCATATCACAATTGTAATAGATACAGTAGTACGACAAGTAGGCCCTGGATCTAAAGGTAACCTGTACAATTTGACAAGGTCAGGCTAATTAGCTGTTGATACATCGCTCACTGACTTCCCTGATAACAGCCTGTCAACAGATACACATATTCTCCCTCCTGTATTTACCGTTGACCTTCCGGTCGACCATGTGACCATTGCACCCCTCCATTGTTTTCACCTGGCTCAGGTGTATCAATTTGTGTTGACATTTGGTTGTAGGTGCGCAGCAGGGGATTTTTTGTAGTTCATTAATAACAGCTACTGTTTTAGTGTTCTGAGCTGAGCCTGGGGATTTGTTTTATATTCTCTGACTCTGACACTTCTGATGTAGCCTCATAGGGCTCCATAAATAATTCTCGAAGTAGAGGACAAGACTCATATTTTGTTTTTGTTTTTCTGGACTTGTTTATATTTACTTGCTGGTTTTTAAGAGTTTTTGGTTTTTTTTAAAAGAATACATTTTTTAAGGTGAGTGAGCATTGCTTTCTTTGTATTAAACTTAATTTTCAAGTGCATGTTGAACAGATTTCTAAGATAAGTATTGTAACTATTTATACTGTTAAAAGTATCCCGCTATCTACAGAATCAAGAAATGCACTGTGTTTTACACATATGGGTATATAGGTAAATCACAAAGATGGTATCTCACTGATTATCAAAAGATCAAACCCCCTTAAGAACGCTTTTAAGATTTGAAAGGTCGTTTTAACCCTGTGGACAATTTTATTCTTCTGGACGGTGGTTACAGCTTTATGATCGGTGATCTGAATAAATGCCACTAAAGGATGTATATATAGATGTGCTTCCGGTGTTACAGTAATAAAAGATTATTATCATGAGTAAATATTTTTATTGGCATGACCATGAAGGGAATCACAAAAAATTCAACAAAAGAGCAAACATTAAATATGTGTAATAAGTTTATAGCTATATGCTGCAGGTACTAAGTGCTTTTACTTTCATTTTTCATCCATGCAAGGTTTATAGATATTATTTTACATTTTTCTGTTGAAATAAGTCATTTCACCTTGAAAGATGAGTTGATTTACTACCGGTAGGAAGAAAATTGTACACCAAATAAATGGATGAAAAAAATTAATAGAGATGAAAAGCAAAAAAAAATTATCATCATGATAAATCCGGTTATTGAAAAAAATTATTACCGTAATTAAAAAAATTAAATTAACAACATATATATGGAATTCACTGTAGTGTAGAACTAGTCTTATTCAAAATGCATTATAATCATGATGATGTGCAGTGTAATGTCATTCAATTTAAGAATAATTTATAGGACAATTTTAATTCTTCAGCTAGCTTTCAGCATTGTAAATTGTACATTATATAAATAGTGCCTGTTTGGGAGGGTAACAGTTGAAATTGACACCCGAGGAAACCATTGTCAATCGATGGAACAATGGTTTTCAAGGGGTGTCAATTTCAACTGTTATCCTCCCAAACAGGCAATATTAATTTTATTATACTGAATGTCTAAATTTTGGAGAATTTTTTACTGCTTTTATATAGAAATGACGAGAATTTTAAGGCGAACTGTACCGCCTAATTTACGCGCATGTAACAATTCGTTGTGTTAACCGTTGCTAAGTGTGTTGCTAACACTGAGGGTAATAGAACAGATTATCAACTGCGTCGTAACCAATCAGATTTCAGTATTTAACATGAAAGTATAATAATATTCTATGTTTCAGATGTCTGCAGCTATACTGAAGCCCCGGGACTTATTGAAATGCAGTGATGGCGACTTTGACAGGGGAATACAAGACCTGGGGCTAAAAGTAATTTATAAAAACTTATTATTTGAAACATAACAACAGAATGTTAAGTATGGATTATCAAATAATATTTTGTGTTTGCCTTTGACCAGTACAACATACCCATTGCTCTAAAGCAAACACCCCTCCCCCCAAATAATACATTTTGCCACAAAAGTGCAGCTGGCAATGTAGTAAAGAAATAACCAATACTATTGTGAAATATGAAGTTAAAATTGTTTGTTTGGCATAAGAATGTAAGGTTAAATTTTAAAACTTCAAACCTATTATGGTTATGATATCTTGCTCATCAGCCCCTCTAAATCATTGAAATTTTGTGTCTTTGAATATATCAAGCAAAATTTATATGTTTTTCTTTTTAGACGGTGGCTATTTATAGCCACTGTCTATTGCTACGGTCCTGACCGGAAGGGTATTTCTCACGGGGACCCTAGCGGATAACGAACGATAACTCTGTTAGGTACATGTATGCAGTGTTTTATCTACGTGTCGATTTCTTTATGAGAACTCATTTTAATCTTATCAGATATTTTAAGCATTATAGCTGCTAATTATTTTGTACATACATTTAAATAATGTATGAAATTGTATTTTATTTTAAATGAGCCGTTACCCTATCTGCTTACGCGGTATTAATAATATAAGGCTCAAACTGCCAGTTTTTACGTTTAACTCTGTATCACTCAGGACTGCATATAAACTATATCACTGCGATAATTGGTCAAGAGATCTCACAATAATTGCTTCTTGTTTTTTATGATATAAATAATTGTCAGAAACACACTATTTAAACTGGTTTGCCATTTCATATTTCAGCAATTATGCTTCATCGATAAATTCAGCCATTTTCAACGCATTAGTTTTAGTTGAGCAGTATATTTTTTGTTGTTGTAGCTTATTCCAAAGAATTCACAACAGATACTGACAATGAATAGTACATAAATTACATTTTATTGAACTTCAACCGATCAATGGCACAGTTTCTTCTACAGTGTGCATGTGTTTTCAAACACACAAAAACTTTAAATTTACGATACAAATGTGTTAAATTTTCGACTGACCTGTGATTTACAATGTACCTTATTTTGTACCTCACTCAGTCTGTAGAAACATAAATTTTATTACAGGCACCTCAATATTCATCAGACAATATTTACTGCAGATGTTGACGCTTTACTTGCTGCTGACTTTCTCTCAAACACGCTAATCGACGTCGGATTGTAAAATTCACGTGCAAATCGAGTCGCCATTTTAAATGTTAATAAACTACAATTTACGATGTTTCAAAGATTTTTAGTTCAGATTTTTTTTTACATATGCTGTAAAACGTCTTATGGATTTCACGGCGTGTCAGCTCGTGTATCTTTAATTTGCAGCAAACGCTAGCTTTTTTGTGAGAAAAAACATGCGATATTCCATATACATTTATGGTACATAATGAACGGTAATGTAAGAGAGCATCTTTTCTTTGGTTTGGGGGCATTTTTTCACTAACAGATAACATTATTTACATATGTACGTAAACATCGCCCCGTTTGCTCTCAAATGATTCTTAATTCGCGAGTACAACTCTATTATGAAATTTCTTCGACATTTGTTTCCAAGTGTTAGCATCATTTTGTCAACATGCATTTACAAATAGGCGGGCCTATATAAATGCGCCAGTTTGTTGCGACTCGCAATTGAAATACACACCGGTTAGAAAGTGTCATCACTTAACACAATGCTACATCGGCCGTAGCGTATACATTCATGCTTTATTTGCGATAAATAATGAAACATGAAGGCAAAAAAATGTGCTTCATAGATGACTGTAGAATTCTGCTGAGCTACAGAAATAAAGCTTTCCGAAAATATTGCCGGGATTTGCGAACCCTAGATCTATTGTTTAGTACATGCAAAGAATAAAATCAAAGAAGATGGGCGAATAAGGCGTGTAAAATGACCATATGAGGACTGATTAGATAGATCAGATTAACTTCAATTCATTTTCTTTCATAGAGTGGGTCTGAGCTCAATATTTTTTTTTTTACAGTCTAAATGTGGTTTAATGGAATTTAATAAACCGATTGGACTCAACAAAAATGTGGAGAGATGACCCACTACAGTTCAAAAATGTCATTTTGTAGCTCAACAATTGAAAGTTTTAGAAATATAATACAAGTCCGAAAATTCGTGGTCATTGTCTCATATAGCATTTAAACAACGCACTTTGTTGTGAATGAAATGGCTCAGTGGTTAGAGCACCAGCCATTAGGAAACTTTATAGAACTTGGGTTCGATACCACCAAAACTTAAAAATTTATTATTTTTTTCTTATCTTTTTGAAATATTTCAAACTGAATATAGTTAGAAATTACCATTTTGTAAACTTGTATAATAACATATCAAATATATTTAATTGAAAAAATGCTAAATTTGAAATTGTATTTTACAACTAAACCAAAAGGGCAGTTGCGCCATCTTACCCCCCCCCCCCCCCTCCCCCATCTTCTTTATATACACAGCTATACGGTCAGAAAAACGTGCGTTCAGCTTGAATTTTGTTTGTTTGGTGTTTTTAAAAACTTATTTTGTATAATTAATCAATATTTGTTGTAAGTTTACTAGAAAAGTTTAATGTAGCAAGTAATTTATGCGTGTTAAAGTGTACTGAGAAGCGATAAAATATACATGTGACTTTCCCGAATTCATTCAAATGGTTTGAATAAATCTATAGCTAAATACAATAGAACAAATGTTTAAAACGTTGATTAATGAAACTGCCGCGACCGAATGCTGTATGATATTTTTTTAAATTTTCATTCACTTTCGTTGTGAGCAAATGGAAATAATCTCCTAAAGTCGAAGATAAAATATTGATTTACTCTTCTGTTTCATGATGACGTGCACTCCAAAAGCAATACCAGTTTTATCAGACAGGTTCTTGTAAACCCATTCCATTTTCTTTACACCTTAATGTATTAACTGACTATGAGGGGAAAAAAAGCAAATGTGATGATCCACAAGACTGCAACTTTTTCCCCGAGAAGAAAATGAGGGAAAATGCTGTCGAGAGGGACAATTAACATACTATATGTATGCCCAAATAGTTAGTAAAAATAAGTATTTTATCATACCAAAGCTTTATTTGTTCTCGTTACTTTGAGAAATCCACAATATATTTAAAGCACAATAGTCCACACTTTTCAAAAGTTGTTCCCATTTGCGGGGTCAACCCAAAGGTCAAAAAGGAAAAAACCAAAATTCCCCTTCTTCAAACAATCAAATATTTGGGCGTACTGTGATGAAATCGCTTTGGATTTGATTTATTCATTCAATATGTGGTGGCAACCATTCAAACGGGGTTTTAATGTCAACTGATATATATACAAACATATTGATACAAAATATCGATACAAACTTCTATACGACAAAGACTACTGTGATAAATCTTTGGGTCTTTCCCAAAAGATGACGACCAAGAGACACAGCATTTGTAAAGTGTAGAGTGAGACCACAGCTACGATTTCCACAGAGTTATCCATGTAGGAAACTCACGACTAGTTGTGCGAGTAAGCGTTAAGTATTAGTACATGAATGCGATACTGGCCGCGGTTTTCTACAAAAATAATTATCATACATCACTCATTGTTACATGTAATATGCCACTTTCAAACGACGCCACCGTCTAACAGTACTTTCAGTACTTTGATTTAAAGTATTTGTAAGTTAATTGTCAATTTTGTTTTTTTTGTTGTGTAACAAAATATCTACTTTTATTTTAATATTCTTCCCATTATTGAATATCATAACCAACTTGACTTGCTCCAGTTTGCTCTGAATTTGAAGAAGTAACTTTTTCTACCCAAACTAATAGTCAAAGAAAGCCAAATTCAACTGCAAACTTTCTGTATTGGCTATCAGTAGTGACATTATCCCATTGTAATTCTCACAGGAACTCTTGGAGACAATCTCACTGATCCAGAAAGAGCAGAGTCGAGAACAGGAGAATTTCAACTCGCTGAAAAATGATTTGGACTCGCTGAAGAAAAATTCGAGTCAGTACAAGCATATACAGAAAGAGATGAAAGCGTCACAGATGAAGATGTCTACGCTGATGAACAAGTCGATGAAGTGCTTTCAACAGGTATATCACGCTACTGACCTTAAAGGAAGAGAACTAGGGTAAATTAAAATTAGAATAAACCCAACACAGAAACTTTTCTGAGTCTGTGTTTATAAAAGACCGAAATAATGAAGGAAAGGAGAGGGGTAACATATCTAGTTATTATTATTTATGAAAGAAGGATTCTTCTCATTTTATTTTGTTTTAAAGGTAATTTTAATTCACAAAATAATGACTAACTACAGCGTTCTTTTGAAAAATACTTTGAACTAGTCAACCAGATATTAAGGTGGAATAACACACCTGGAAAAAGTCAATCAAATTAACAGTAAATTATTTAATTATGAAAGATATTATGATAGATAAACTGTACACATGTCATTGACAAATAAGCGAAAAATTTGCAGTTTTGGGATAAAAAATGAATATCTAAAAAATTCAATTCATTAAGTAACAACAAAAGCCCCTATGGGATTTGAATTCGGGGATGTACGACACTTTAACCCCTCAGCTATGGAGTAAGTAACATGTTGCTGCCGATAAAATCCTTTTAATAAAATGAAATGTCATTTTGATCAGAGGTCAGCCATTTTTATGATGATGTGTTATTTCACCATAAGGTGATGTGAATTTAAATCTGATTTTTAAATGAGCTTGTTTTCAAAGATATAAGTATAGAAACTACATATTGCAATATCCATTTCAGCAAGGGAATTTGCATATCTCCAAACCAGCAGCAGATTTTGATGAAAAAAGGAACTCTAAGGACTTGGAGAAGAATGCGAAAGCACAGACCAACATTATTCCACCAAGTAAATCTGGGACAGAGAACAAGACAACTAGGACAGAGAACCAGTCAAAGCAACCAACTACAACAACCAATGCCACAAGTGTTGTCAAGGGAACAGGTGGTCAACAGAATGGCTCTGTGCCACAGGATGTGGAGAAATCCACCAAAACCAGTCAAATAACTGTCTCGTTTTCTGGAAAGCCCAGTGTTCCCCAGGCGAGAATGAATGGAGAGTCTGGCAAGAACGCTTTAAGCAGCGGAGGTGAAAAACAATCAGAGAAAGGTGAGAGTATAAACGGGAAATCAGAAACTGTGCAGTCTTACAAAACTTCTGTGTCTGTGAAGCCCCCTTCTATGCAAAATAATACAGTGAACAAAGAAACTTCTAATAAAAATGTGGAGAATTCAAACCCCTCAAAACCTGCAGTGGTCAAAGCTGATCCAAAGTTAGTGAAGTCGACTGCCCCAGCGGTTGTGTACCACATGGGAAGACCAGTATCTGTGGATCAAAATCTTGGACAAAGTCGGGACCAAATGCTTGAAGAAATTCGAAACTTCAAACGGAAATCGGACCCGATATCAGACGTTAAGAAACCAGAGGCAACAGAAGTTTTCAGTACCACAACAGGAACAATGTTAGAATCCTCAAATGATAAACTAAAAAAAGAATCAACAGTGTCGTCTTCGGAAGAGGAAGTGGATAGCGGTTCAGGGAGTGCAGAGAGCAGCCCTAAAAGAGAAAAGTTTGTCAGCAGTTTCAGCTTCCCCCAGAAATCCCAGAATTCCATAACCAGTGTGAGCCATGGTGATCAAGGGGAGAAAGGAAAGACAACTCCTGCAGCTCCCAGTAAAACGGGCAATGTTAAAGGTAGGCACTAGGCTAGTCTAGTCAGTTGTGTAAATTATTCAGAGGCATGTTGGTATTTCATAGAATAGAAAGGGTTTCTAAGGATCAGAGCTGGTAATTAACTGTAATTATTGAATAGTGAGGGACAATAAAAACCTTGAGCACTTTAAGGAAAAAAGTTTTAAGAATTTATTTTTGGCAGGATAAATTAATTTTTATTAAAATCGAATTGGAATATTTGTAACAGTGTCTGTTGGTGTAATAATATTTCAGCAGTGTATATTGAACACTGAAAAAAAATTCTTGAAGATGCATGTATATACAAATTTGAACAGTTTATGCACACATCAGTAGGTAAAAAATTGAAAATGCTAATAACCAATGTTTATACATTTAAACATACATGCCAACTTTTGAAAATCTCCATGGGGGATTTTACGCGCGATGACATTTTTCTAGAAGGAAATTTCGTGGCATTTTGTCGTGTGCTTTGTATAAACAATTGAATTCTTAAAAATTCATCTGTTTCTTTATCTATTTATCATTATCCTAATGTGTTTATCAAACAATCTCCTCTTTCAAATGAAATCATAAATAAAGTACATAACTTTATTTTCATATATTAAATCAATCTTTATTAAATCAATCTTTAAAATCTCACAAACAATAAATAGTATGGTATAGCAGTTCAAAAAGCACTTAATTCTGCAACGCAGTTGGCAAACAGGACCTCTGCTCTTGTGACATCTACAAAATAAAATGAATAATTTATTAAATTAAATATTAAAAGCATTTATGGGTCAAGTTGCTATAAAAAGTGAAAGAAAGTATTTATAATTGTTTCCTGGTCTAAAATTATAGCTTATTAAAGAATTTAGTTACCTTCATCTTGCTCCAATTTTGATTTCACAAAGAAGTTGGTATTAATTAGCAGGTGGTTTGGTGGATGGCTGTTTTCGTGTTCTTTGTAACATCATTCATTCCACCATGGTCTACCCTACAATCCCTCAAAATAAAAAAAAATTGTTACTCATAAAGTTTAATATATCTCTAAGTCTTCTTCTTGTAGATAATGTATTAGCTGTCAATCTCTCCTTGTGTCATGTGTACACAATAGAATGTACCCTTTCAATAAATATATTCAGTTGTACTATATATAAGTAAAACATACCTATTGTACGGCAATATACATGGTTGTCATCCAATTACGATCCCGATAGTCATCCCGAAAATCGGGAATCTGCCTCCCTATATCGGGATGAAAGTTTCGTTTTCTTTGGTGGTTTAACCCCATTCTTGTCGAAGTTTGTGTACAAAAGTGTGGCATTTTGCTATCCATCCCGATACTTCCCGATTAATTACTATCAAAACATGCTCCTCATTAGGTTTGCAAACACCCAGACACAGGTAGCGTACAGGTAATTACACCAATTCACACATCCCGATATACACACATATGCACATGCGATACAGGTAAACAGCAATGGCGGTCATAATCCCGCTTTTTGATTGGTTAGCGTAGACAAGCAGCGCGGGATTTGAAATTTTAGAAGGAAATCGGGACTATTGTCGTAAAACGGGTTGGATCTTTTGAGAATCGGGATTTCGGGGTATTTTGACAATCCCGATCGGGATATCGGGATTTGTATTTTTGACGACGTGAAATCGGGAGAATCCCGCAAAAATCGGGATAGTTGGCATGTATGTTTAAAAAGAAATCCACTTTTACTGCAGATTATTTATATAAGACTATCATAGCAAACAAACAAGGATGTTTTATCACAGGTAAAAAAAAAAATGATAACTCAGTGTTGCAAAATATATATAGTACTTTTACACATAAAATGCAGTGGTTTGCTTCAATTTTCCACCTGAATATTCAAGATGGAGAACAAAAATTATCCTTAGACCTGTAGAATGTCCTTTGAAAATGGTTGTTTGTGAGTTGCTGCTTTCTTTATTCTTCATTCATCATGTTCATTACCCTTTGGACAAAAATTGTGATAAGCAAACTGAAAACTTAGCTAGACCCCTGTAGTGTAGCTCTATACACAGACATTGTGAGGGAGACAACAGTTTACCTTAATCAGATACAGGTGTGTGTGACCTGCTTCTATTAAGACATTCCTGTTTGGGAAGGTAACATTTTCTCTCTGTTTCCTCTTGGGCTGTTTATTATGCAAATAGAAAATGTGCTTTGCATATCTATCAGACTTGATTTTATCTCATCTGCTTGCTGTCCTTAGTATAATGTCACCGAACAAAAAAAATATGAGGCAAACAAAAAAACAAGTGAATTTTTGTCTAAAACTCAACCCCAATAGATTTGATATTCAGGGAATTTAGAACCATGAACACTTTTAAAGTTGTTGACACAGATAGGTATAATTGGGCTTGGTAGGTTATTACATCGACAGCGGAACACTCGGCAAGAGCATTAACTCAATGAAAGGGCGCTAGATTGACTGGGCAATTTATCTATATCCCTTCACTTTGATCCACAAGTATATGCCAATTCCTCCTTTGATGCCCGTGACAGGTTAATGTATCGCTGTTGCATAAACTGGTCCCTTTAATTTCCGCGCCTCAACGGTCACACAGAAAGAACATCTGATTCTATTTATAGACAGGTATAGGTAAATGCCTCAATCAGACGAGACAAGCCTGTTAGGGATTTTTAAAATTTCAATTTAAAAAATGAAAATGGCGGAGGATTGGTGTATCATGTGACTTCTCACAGACGGAAAAATAATAACAACAATGGTTGTTACATGTGGACTTTGTGAATAATCTGTCACAGCAGACTGTATGGTAAAACAAGACTAGGGGGCCACTTCAGTAATAAAGAACTGTACACACTGTACTTCTTCAGAAGAATTGTTCAAATATTTGGGAGTTTAAAGAAGGTTAACCTGTGAAGTGATTGTAAGCTTTGTGTGGGATTTAAACAAGTTTGGAGAACTCTCGGAGAATGAGCAGGAATCAACTTCTCATTAAGTGACTTTGTGTTTACTTTGACTATCTCAAGTTTTAAAAAAGTTTATTTTTTCGCGATCACAAAATGAGTGAAGACCGGTCTGATGACAGTCGCTACTCCGGCATTCTGCAGAATGTTTGGCCCCCTCCTAATGATAACACACGCGCTCGTCTGGAGAGACTGAGAGAACTCGAGAATCAGAGAAGGCAGCGTGAGACTACTCATCGTGCTCGGAGCTCGAGTCTTGAGAGATCTCACACCTCATCAAGAGAACTGCTTCTTGGATCCAGAGGAACCTATGGCAGGTCGAGTTTGAGATATTCAGGCAGGAGGGGTAGGGAACCTATGAGAGCATTTCCTTTGGGACAAGTCACAAATCCAGGTAACTCACCAGCCAGCAGAAGTGAAAGTGAAAGTAGAAGTGTCAGGGACACCAGTCACAGCAGTGCTTCTACAGGTGATTTGTCACCTGTTGTTCGCCCACCTGATAATCCTCAGACTGAAACACCTAACGCCTCAGCAAATAACATGGAGGTAAAGACTGACAATGTAGAATTAGTCATTATTGAAAACAGTGAACATCCACAAAAATCAGAGACCATGTCGGATGATGTGTCGTTAGGTATGGATCGATGTCAGCCAACACAAGGCCCCAGCTCAGAAAATCAATCAATGGAGCAGAGTATGCAGGCAGAGAGTGTGTCTGTAGCTGATGCTACAGCTTCCGGGATCCAGGCAGAACCTGAAAACAGTGTAACCGAAGAATCAGTGAAGTCAGACAGTCAGGATAAAACTCAGAATGAGACACCTACTGATAAGTCTGTAACACAGAAACCTAAGCCTGACACAGAGATACAGGTTTCGTCAGGGGCATCATGGGAAGTGTCCAATGACACAGACAAAAAACTGGAGCAGATGACGGAGAACCAGCAGACGCGATTGGCCAAGCTCGAGGAGCTCGAGGAGCTCAGAACTCGGGGCCGAGCTAGAGAGAGACCAGAAGACTCAAACATGTCTGCTCGTGAGCGATTTAATGTTAACTTTAATCCTAACATTCGGCCTCAAAGACAGCTCTCTATTCGAGAGCAAATTCGGAACTCTCGGAGAGCTAGGAGACATCATTCAGATTTACAGCTATCCCAGCATTCCCCTTTCATTACAGAGACATCAGCAGTGTCATCAACAGAGGCTACTGGAGACCAGGCTACTACTAGTGCTCTCAATCCCTCAGCCTGGGACTCAGCCTTTACTGATGATCGCAGTGAACGCATGAAAAGACTTAAAGAGCTAGACAAGATTCGTAAGGAGGGTCGAGACAGTTCGAGTTTTGACTCAGACATTCTGAGTCCAAGGGATCGCCGGAATTCTGCTCAGTCTGATCAACTCTCCTCATTGTTTTCGTCAAGTCGTGTACAGCCAACGTTCTCATCAGCAGGTAGCCTGTTCCCGCTATCATCTAACTACAGTGAAAGCTTGCCCTCTCTTGTCAACACAAACTTGTCTATAGACACCCCTATGGTCAGCTTATTTGGTCGTGAAAGAAGTATTTTTTCTTCTGGTCCCACTTTGACCCGTTCAACATCCCTTTCTACACAAGAAGTGATCGCACGAGCCAGGGAGGTGATCAACACATCCGGAACAGCTTCTCTTGCCGCCAGCTCAGAGAGTGATGTCCGACCATCACGTGGTGAGCTGAATCTCAACCTAGATTTTTCCTCTGAACCGCTGTTGGAGGAGCATGGAGAATATGACAGAACAAGTGCTGTAGATCAAATACGGGAAGCCAGAGCCGAGGCTAATCCCCGAGTCCATGACGTCCCACTAGATTTGAACCACAAAGATGGAGCTTCCTGTGTGAATGCCATGCGTGAGGCCATCGACGAGACCTACAGGAAGCGCTACAAAAGTCGGGGGCTGCCAAGTGATGTTGCTGACCATTTCCTCGCAGACTGTTTCGACCCAAAATATACGTTCGAGGAGCGCATTGTTCTTATAAGGAAAAAACTGTGGGGTGATCCCCCGGTCGTTAAGTGTGAGAGGGGGCACCCTGATGGAGCCTCTACGACTGAAACTGAAACCAATAAAACCCCCGAATCGGGCCCCACCTCTCAATTGGGGACCGACAACGTCAAGGTTATCTAGAGCTGACTGCAGACAGACACGCCATGGTGTTTACATTGTTCACTCGAACTTGTTTTATGAGTCTCTTGAAACCTTACAAGGTTTCGGAGTTTTATTGCCAGACAAACTTTTAAAGCTCAAATACAAGATTTATTGTAAGGGAAATGCTTTATGGCCTGGTTTTTTGGTTCATATCTTAAAATGACATGAAATTGATCCTTTAAAATTTTACTTTCAGATGACTTGTTTTCAAATAAATAAGTTTGTCGTGCTACTTTTTTTGTGTATTATGTCTGTCGAATTTGTAATGAATTTGATATTTATTAGCAGTCATGTGTGATGCCGTATGCTACATGGTAAAATTTAAAAATTTATGGACTGCCAAAGTAAGATTGTATTTTTTTCCAGATACCACACTTTTTCATAAATTAAGAAAAAAAACAACATTTCTTTAGAATAAAATGATTGTGGATGTTCAAATGTGTAAGACTTGTTTTAAAGACATGGCTAAGCCTACCATAGTCGTACAGGACAACATGATGATATTAAGATGGTAGGACATAGATACAACACATTTTTAGTCGTATCAAAACAAATCTGATGGTAATGTATTCACTGGAGGCAACAATTTTACATGTAAAAATTCTCTAAAATCGCAGGAGGAAAAAAAAAAGGCTGAAAAAAAGCATCACTGACCATCAATTTCACGTTTGCTTTTATTACCTCTTTAAAACAAAGGGTCCATCTGTATACATTAATAATCATTGTGATTCATTCAAGTTTTGCCCGTCAGGGATAGAAAATGGAAGTGTAAATTTGTCATTGTGCACTACATGGTATGGGGGCAAAAACAACTTCAAAGGCGTGCACTCTCAGTTAGAGGGAATGTCTTCCCTTCCGTTGAGATTGGCAAAAATGTGATTTCATTTGCAAGTGGTTTTGTTTAGAGAGAAAAGAAGTTTAACTGAACTGATTAAATCAGAGAAAATTCAGACTATATGGTAACCATAACGATGTGGGAGGATAAGGATCCACAGGAAGTGGAGATTGGAGAGGTGGATTTAGAGAGGTGGCTGGAGGGTAATAACTGTGTAGTCCTATCGAGTAATACATTGATGTAACTAAAGGTATTTGATTTGTAATTCTAACGAGTCATGAAATGGTTGCGCTAAATGCTTCTGAATTGGTCAAACTAGAGGTTTCTTTATGCTGCAGATAATATGTATGGCCCAGTAAGTTAACTAAGTTAAAATGTTCATTTGTTCATTTTTCCAATTCAACTAATTTAAAAATTCTTCATTGCTTTTTTTTTTAAATTATAAATAAATGACAGAAATTGAAAATAAAATCATTGCTAATAACCTATCTTAGCTAAAATATCTTGCCATTTATATGGAATATTTAATATTTGCCAATGAATGTTTGATTAATAATTTTATACATGTATATACCCATTATTCTGGTTTCAATTTTGTGAATTTTTAACGTGTTTCTGTGGTCGCCTGATGAATTTGCAAGTTACAAGCCTCCTGATGACAGACTATTAACCCAGTAAAGAGTCAGTGCTTCAAGTGAATCAGCACATTCACAATGTTTGAAAAGGTGTAAAATTTCAAGATGGCTCAATGCAATATCTGCAGTTTTTCCACCTGTTCAATGTTCCTTTTGTAAAATTTCCCCTAAACCAGCCTCTATCTTTTTAATGTCTTTTACAACACATAATTTTAGTTTCGGATTCTTGAGCTAGGTATGTAAATTTGATTTGGTTTTGGAAAGAGGGTTTATATTTTAGATTGCAATTTCTCTTGCCTACAAGAAAATTCTGTAGGCGTCCAATGATTCATGGCATTAATAAAGGTGACATTAAAATCAACACAGGGAACACATATATTACTCTCCTCCCAGGTAAAAACACCCACTGATAAAATCAGGAAAAAATCTTTTAAAGTTTAGCAAAGCATGGGGAGAAAGTGTCATAAGTATACTGTATAAATTATATGTTTGAATCTATCTCCTGCATTAGATAAAATCTTTGAGACGAGGAGCTTCACATGTAGTATATATAAAAATCAAGATCTGATGGACCTTTTATCCCCGGCATTACATTCAATGTTTGAAATTCATTGTTGACTGCTTATTTGCTGTTGGGTTAATTGACAGAGTTGTAAATAATACATGTACTGAGAAATATCCAATTCAGCATAATTATTTACCTAATGACATATAAAGGAGGAGATTATTTCAGTTTAAACACTATTTATATAGATTTTGGTTGTTTGTAAGCTGTAGGTGCTTGAGGCTTAAAGTGTACTCAATCTGGTTAGCTGATCTAATAGGTGTTTCCAGCTTTAACAAATCCGTACATGGACTTTGCGCGTTACCTTTTTTTCACATTTTATTAATCATTGAAAAAAAACATGGAAAACTTTGCGCGTTACTTTTTCAGAGTATATTTACAGGACTGCTGTACACTGAAACTATACACAGTATATTTACAGATACATGAAACAAACATGCCAACACATACACTTGTACAGTAAAATAACCGGTTCTACTGCTTATTATCAATAACCATTCTTGGCATTTTTCATGCAGGCTTATTGCGGTTAATCTTTTTGAAATCCCACTGAAATCAGTCGTGGCACAGTTGTTTTGAGGCGGGTTCTAGATTTGTCTATGTCGGGGAATTAATATGACAATAGACTGTCCACAGGCCCAATGAAAAGGGTTTTATGTTTGTGTAATGTGACATAATGCATGTAATTCAAATTGGTAGAAAGAGCTTTATAAGAAGGACAATTAGTATAAAAGCCTAAATTACCAAGGGAGGAGTATATCTCATTATTATGTTTTTTCTCGATTTGTTCTCTTACTATTGCATGAGGTCGCTACAGAATTTCTTTTGGTTATAAAGATGTCAAGACTTCAAAGGGTCATGGCAACTTACTAGAAATTGTGTGCTTTCAGCTATTACATAACTGGGATCAAACTTCTAACATACTCTAAAGCTTTGATGACTATACATACATGTATAATTCACTTCTGTATACCCTCTAAATCAATATTGCTCTTCCTTAGAAATAACTTCTCATGTGCTGTTGTTCTTTGTTGACATAAGACATTCTATTTTACTTTTGAATTTTCTTTTCACTGGGAAGTTCACCTTAAATCTGTAACCATTAATATAGCAGTGTGTGGGTTTATAAGGACCATTGTGGCATATTGCATAGAACTGGTGAGATTGATCAAAATGTTCCCGCCCCTATTCAACTTTGTAGCAGATTTTTACTGAGCAGCCAGGGGGCATTCTGAATGATCAAGGTGTGTACAGTGGAGAGAGATAAAAACGAAAATGATGGCCGCACCTGAATGAGGGAACTGTCAATTTAATTCCTTAATCGGCACTTCTGATTAGTATAAGTAGACACTGTCCCAGGCCACAGTAGTACCTGCTATTTATAAACGTAACATATATGATTCAACAGTCACACCTGGTTAACCTTGCCCTTTCATGACAATAGACTAGAAATAAGCTGAATGAAAATTTTGAAAGGTTTTAAAACTTGAGTGGGGGAGAAGTTCTGTTTGATCCAGGTGGAATTATTGATTCGTTGTTTCGTTTATACTTACAACCTGATACAGTTTGTATTGGGACAGACTAAAGCTAAGATCTGTAGGACTTTTACGATGGATTATAAACGTTGAATTTCTTGGGCACCATGCTTGACACGGAGATTAGGAATGATTCACCATTTTAAAAAACAACAATTTAAACTACATGTTCAGTGGGCAGTGAAAGTAGACAGTGTGTCAATCTGAATGTGTTTATCTTGAAGAATTCGACAAGGCATTGTGCTCCGTTGTCTAAGACATTGCGTGTGTTTTGTACCATGAAACCTAAAAAGGGGTCAGACTTAGAAAAGAGGATCATTAATGCTTATCAGAGATCATTCATCAAAAGCTGAAGTCTGCTGAAGGTTTTTTTTACCTGTTTGAAATCGACAACCAATGGTAAATCAATGTACCGAGTCGTCTACCTGTGTAGAAAATAAGAACTGTGCTTCTCCCATATAAGGACTCGTAAATTTGAATTTTTTTGTAGAGAATGTGATTATTAATGCACCCAAAGACACGATCAGTCCAGAACTGTTAGTGCAGGCAGAATTTTCTCTCAGCAGTGCGAAAATCAATACATATTATAAACATCGGGAGACAGAGATTCCCACCATGAAATGTGCCGGCATGTTATGCAGGAGTGCAGGGCAGGGCAGCCATGCATGACCATGTGTGATCTGTGTAAAAGCTGTTTGTTTATGTCAGTTTAAACAGTGGAGGGAAAGAGACAAAATAGGAGTGATAATTGTTACTGTTTAACGACTGACGTGTGTATTAGTTTGTGAAGTACCGGTAAATGAATGGTGAATACCCTGGACTAAAATACAAACGATTACCTTACTAGTGTTTTTACATGGACATCAGATATTAATATAGGAATGATATCTCCCAGGGTTTTGTGTATAGGAGGGAGGTAATTTTATTCCATTGATGACAACTTGAAACTATAAGCACTGATCATGTCTTACAGTTCATTAATGACAAACATTTGGCCTCCTCCAAATGATGAGGTAAGGTCACGCCTAGAACGCCTACAGGAACTGAAACAGCTGAGGGAAAAGAGAGGTGTAAACACTAGTACCACCTCGACTGCATCTGACGAGGGGGGTCAAGCGTCCGAGGGATCCAGACTCAGCCGCAGACAAATGCTGAGTACCAGGACTCTACCAACATTGAGGAGACAGGAAGAGTGGAGACTCAGGTCAACCGCGGAGAAGACGACCAAGAGCGACCAGCACGAAGCCCTCGGGGACAGGCTGACACGAAGCGACTACGGTGGGGCACGACCCAAGAATCTCGCTGCCTCACTGCGCCAAAACTTATCGCAGTCATCTGAGATCTTGACATTGATAAAGAAGAATGAGCCTCAGGGGCCCGAGAGACATAGGACAACATCGGCAGATAGTGATACATTTGATGATCACCATCCAAGTGAGAACGTGATAAATCGCTCTACCTCTGCTAGACTCACGTCCATTGGAAGTTTGGGTAGCTTAGCGGATGAGTTAGAAACTGATATCAAAGCAGCGAATGTGAGTGTAGAATCGGAGAACACAGACCATGTTGAGGACATTGAAAGTTTTAAGCAGAGCTTATACGGTAATGTCTCAGAGACAGCCAACTCTGTGACAAAAGGTATATCACAGGACAGGGTGTTAGCTCCATTCACAGACATAACAGGAATCATTAAATCCACAGGCTTGTCTAACAGAGTGGGTTCAGACAAAAGTGAAAGTAGAAGTCTGGTTGGAGATTCGTCTAGATGGAGGAAAAACGTTCACAGTGCTGAAAAAACAACCAAAATACCCGAGGTCAGTGAAAAATCACTTAGTAATGGTATAACTAATGAAGGCGAAAATGTTAACTCAAATTCTGTGGCAGCTGAAAAACAAGGTGATCAAAGTGAAAGCATTGTGTCAGTCAATAAAATATTTGAGGACAGTGATAGAACAACATTTGAACGTGAAAACATTGTAACAGGGTCAACTGGCAGTAACAGTGAAAGTCTGTCTGCATCAGATATACAAAGTAACAGTGTAATTGTTGAAACAAGTAGTGAAGTCTTGGATGGAAACAGCGTGCTGGACAATTCCAGTGACATTGTCATTCGTGGGTCATTCAATACAAGTGATCTGGCCTCGGATTATAGTGTGAGGAGTCAAGCCGACATGTCAGATTACAGAGACAGTATTCTGAATGAGAGTGACAGCATCTTTGACTACTCTTATGGTGGTGCTCCAGAAGAAGATACCTTTTGTGACAGTCAGGATTCCTGGCAGAGGGATTGGTCGTTGGTTGGAGATGGGAGTAGAAGGCGGGAGAGTTCTGGCTTATATAACAAAGACCGTTCATGGCAGACGGACCGATCAACATTTGAAAGAATTGGAGGATATGCTCCAAAACCATCCAGGAGGGAAGTTCTCACAGCTCCTAACCGACCCAAACCCTCGACTCGAATCGTTAGATACACCTCTCTCCCCAGCAGTGCTGACACCCGCGTATCTGATATACGATCCCGATATTTAAATAGGGATACTGTAGACTCTTATTCCGGTTTATATCAAAATGAAGATGGCTTCACTTCCTCTTACAGAGAAACAAAACAAGAAGATATATCTAGTCGGTTGGGAAACATTTTAAGTGACAGTTTCAAGAAGTTTGATAGTGTTATAGACGGCGGTGAAACTCAGAGGCGGACTGAGGAACCATCTAGAAGTTTACGTAGAAGCTACAGTCAGAAAGGGGACAGTATCGGTGAAACCAGAATCGGGCGATATAGGAAAACCAGTGAAACAAACAGTGAAAGCAATTACAGAAGTGGTGTGGACACTGGCATCGACAGTATCGGTGAACCCAGAATCGGGCGATATAGGAAAACCAGTGAAACAAACAGTGAAAGCAATTACAGAAGTGGTGTGGACACTGGTATCTCTGCAACACAGCCAAATCTTTACATGCATGAGTTTATTGCTAACATAAGAAGTAGAACAAGTGGTGATAGTGTGAAATCCAGTCGTATTAAGCCATTAGCAAGAACTAGTGGTGTCAGCTCTGTCATAGAGAATGCAAAGAAAATGTTACTGGGAATTCAAGATGAACCAGAAACCAGTGATCAGGATGAACAGTTCCTTCAGTTGAGGCAGCAAACAGAGTTTCTGACTGAATCCCTGGAAGAAGCTGGTAAATCTGACAATGAAGAAGTATGTGAGAGTGAAGGACAGTCAGAGGAAGACATCATTGATAACACTACAGCGGCAGTGCTTGAAAGAGGAGGCATTATAACACTGACTCCAGTACCCCCTGAAGCTGACAAAGAGGGAGAAGAAATGGAGGGTGAGAGTATCCAGAGTGTTGAAGTGGATGAGGACACTGTGTTAGTGAATAAAGCGGTAAAAAGTGACTCTGGGCCAGTTACAGCAGAACCAGGTGTGATAGAGAAAGAAGGTTCTCCCTTGTCCAATGAAACAGAAACAGTTGACAACAACTCTTCAAACAACCAGTCTGACAGTAAAACAACTGATAGCAAACCAAAACAACAGACCACAAATAAAGGAAAAAATAAAAAGAAGAAGAAAGGAAAGAAAAAGAAGGAAACAGAAAATAAGTCACCAAGTAGTGTTGAAAAAGGCAGCCAAAGCAGTAGGAGTGTTGAGACAGATCCTGCTGAACAAACTGTGACCAGTGAAATTGCTGACAGCTGTCTGCAGAAAGATGGCAGTGGATCGGTAGGGAAGCAGTTTGACAGCATGATAGAGGATATAGATCACCAGAGTGAGAAGACTTCTGTTGCCACTGAGGACCTTCTCTCTCTGATTGGAAAGGGAGAAGGAAATGATTCCCTGGCCAGTAAGACAGAGAGTGGTGGCTCCAATATACAATGCAACAACTCAAAAAACAGCAGCAATGAAGCCACTAGCTCAAAGATGTCTGAAGAAAACTTTGCTACCTTTGAAGAAGAGGATCCACTAGCTGTTGTCATGAAACAGAAAAATGGCCATGGTAATCATCTTCCAACTGATAATGAGTTGTTAGAAACTGCTTCAGAGGAGGAGTTTTATGAAGCCATGCCCGGGGAGTTTGTTGATGAGGAGGGAAATGTGTTTGTGGAGCACAGAGAAGAATTCATCTATGTCACCTCAGGGTCCAAAGTCAGGAAGAGAAAACTGAGCAAGAAGTCTCTCCTGGGAGAAAAACACAAAGTACAGCCTCAGACTGATGTGGACAGCTCCAGGTTGGGACATGTCAAGGAGTGGATGGAGAGCAACATCTTTCCTTCCAACAATACTCTCAATGTGAAAGATCTAGGAGTGAAAACCAGTGACCAGGGCAGCTCTTTCTCTGTGGCCTCAACCATTGGAGACTTTGATTCAAGGGGAAGCTTGGATAGCAAGGAAAAATCTGAGGATGCCAAGACAGTGAAGAATGAATCAGTGCTGAGCAGTGGGACCTCTAAAAGCAGCATTGTGGCCACAGAGAAAAGGAGCACATCTGTACAAACTAAAGATGCAAGTGTTAGAGACAATTTCACTCAAATGTTGGTTAAAGCTAGAAATATTGGAGTTCAGATTGATGTGGATGTGTTTGATAAATTTGTTCAAACCATAAGTGAGCTTATGTGCCCTTGTTGTAAGAACACATTCAATATTCAGGATGCCCTTAACAATGCAACTCAAGATGGTTTACAGAAATGTGAAAATGACAGAAATGTGCAGAAAGTTAAGGAGGAACTGAAATTAAAGCTTTATACACCAAATAAAGATGACGAAGATAAAACAAAAATTGTTAAGTCAAAATCTTCCTCTGGTGCATCATCAAAATCATCATCATCTAGAAATTCCATGGCCACACCTCCCAAAAGTCCATCTTTTGTCTCTTCAACCAAAAGAAGTCCACATGGGACTCCCCAGGAGAAGAGTCCATCTGTTACTCCACGTAAACAAAGTCCCTCTCCTATCAAGAGAAATTACTCAGCAGAAGTAACTTCTAAGAAAAGTCCAGCTACCACTCCAAGAAAGCAGAGTCCAACTAGAAAAAGTCCAGCTACAACACCAAGAAAGCAAAGTCCATCTAGAAAAAGTCCAGCTACAACACCAAGAAAGCAGAGTCCAGCAAGGGAAGGAACAACAATGAAGAGCAAGAAACTGTCACCATCTAATTCAACAGATCAAAGCAGTGAGGATGGTCACAAGGAGAACTCCAAAGTCAGGAAAGAGAGGGTATCCAGTGTCCAGAATCTTCTCTATCACAATGGTGAACAAACAACAATGAAAAAGCCTGAGATAGCTAAAAAACCAACCACACAAAAGGTAAAAAGGGAGAAATCTTCTGACAGGGAGAAAAGAGAAGCATCCGCTGAAAGACGTAGCGATGATGGGTCCAGCGAGAAAAGCAATCTACCTGGATACATGCAGCCAACCAAGTCGAGCAGGAGAAAGAAATCAATTGGAAGCAAAGATGATTTGTTAGAGGATGGTAAGCAGAAGAAGGGGACACCAACAACACCAAGAAAAACAGTCGCAGAGAAAGAGGACCAGGAGACCTTCACCACAATGAGTGACAATCCGTTCATCAGAAGTGACCGACAACGGGCATCCGTGGGATCCAATGGACAGAAACCATCGGGAAAATGGTACAGAAAGGAGCCACTGAAGACAGAAGAAGATGTGAAGAAGGGGAAAGTGAAGAGTCCAAAGAAACAGAGGTCAATCTCCACATCATCAACATCTTCAGAGAAAAACCTCTTCAATGGAAATTCTGTTGTTAATAGTGAAAAAATGTATAAAAGTCACGAAAAGTTGGATCTGTCAGAACTTGGGTCTCAGTGCAGTCTGCTAGAGACGGATTTAGATGAGGCCATGGGGTGTAGAAGTGACCGTAGTGAGACAAGCCAAAGCTCAGAAACTGTTCATGAATATGTGGAAACCATCGCATATCAGAGCAGTGTACCTTTGGGGCCTGACCTGAAAAGCTACGCTGAAAATGTCTCGCGTAACATTGCAGAGATGGAGGTGATGAAGTTGAATAGTGACAGTAATCAAAACGAGAAGACCACTAGCATCCAACTCTCTCTTCCGCCAGGGGCAGGTAACTTGTTCCAACATCCCAGTGAGCAGTACTACTGACATTTTGCAATGCTTGCCATGTATGCCGAGCTTATTATTTGCTTGCCATTGTATACCCAGGTGCATTCATTATGGTTTTTTGTTTGTGTAAAATCCAAACATTTGTTAGTGTTTATTGTTCTCCTCTAAGTTTATTGGTAAAAGCATTAATATTAATTTCTTAATTTCATATTTTTAAATATATTTCTTGAGAATATTTATATTAAAAATGTTGCAATTGGTTTTTTTATCTTATTTATGTTTGTTTTGTAAGTTTTGTAGTAGTTTTGATGAAGCTGGTTTCAAAAGCTGAAAAAGAAATACGGAACACAGATATTTTCTGTTTTGG
Source organism: Magallana angulata (assembly GCF_025612915.1). Lineage (NCBI taxonomy): Eukaryota > Metazoa > Mollusca > Bivalvia > Ostreida > Ostreidae > Magallana > Magallana angulata. The sequence continues at coordinate 56,690,060 of NC_069118.1, forward strand.
AATTTGATAAAATTGAGCCAGTTTTTTCAGACCACTAAATACCACTGACTAATGCTGAATGTAGTTTTTCATGTACAATGTTGTGTATACCTGAAAGCCAATTATATAGCATTTTATGTTTCATTTTACTAATTTGCTGAAACAGAATCTAATAAGATTTTTTCCTACTATAATAAATATGGTATTTTTTTTTTTAATTTGTTTATTAACAATTTGCATCATAAAATATACCAAGATACTTAACAAGAATTTTTTAAATTGACACAGGTACTGCAAGGTGTGACTTGTTTAGCAACTTGAAATTTTGAGGATTTTTCCATCTCTAAAGGGTATTTGTAAACCTGTAATTATTTGACCACAAATTATCTAAAAATTACCTGTAACCAGTTGTGAGAATCACTATTTCTGTTCTCTTTTGGTTTAGAAAATGACTAAATAAATAAAAGGTATGTTTTTATAAGGTATGAATGCTGCAAAATCAAGTGCACACCTAGCTAGCTGCAGGTGCCAATGTTTACTTTTGTGATTTCAATGTCTGTGGTGTAAAATACCTGTGTCAATTTAGGTCAGACTTCAAGCATGCAACTTTTGAATTCCTGCATTAATTGGTATAATTTGGTGTTCCCATTTTACCTAGATTCTTTCCACATTACAATTATAAGCAAGTTAATTTATTGTTGTCATTGAAATTCCAAAATTGGAATGAAAAATGATTTTTGTTGTTCATGAGACATGTTACCTGTTTTGACCACCATATGTAATCAATTCTTCCATTTTTTTTTTAATTAATAAGTAGCTTGGTAAGGATTATATGTGAAGGAAGCAGCCAGATCTCCAAAGGAGTAATTTTGAAGACGTCTTTAAAAACTAAATAAAAGTATAACTACTCATTCTTTACTAAAATTGAACTCGTCACTAATGGCTGAGACCTGATAGGCCATTTTAAGAAAATCATCCTGAAACATGGCTTAAACATTTTCAAAATGTGACTACCTATGAAAGATATTTTGAAATGCAAATAGCTGAACTTTACTATAATTTCTCTTGTCTTTTTGGATCAAGATTAATTTGCGTTTCTTTGAAGTAACATAACACCAGTAGCCAACCATCAATGTCTTGTTCTTTGTTTTCGAGATTTTTCATGGATTTTGCTTTTAAGAACAAGGCTATATTTTCAATATTATCAAGATTACTTCTTTTGTATAGAGATGGAACTGAAATAAACAGATTTTGCAAATGGTCTAAGAAGAAAACAACTATGAGTGAATTTAATGCATGTATTTCAAACAGTGTGACATTATACATGTAATTTACAATCAATGTCTGGGTTACAGAGACCAGTTTCAGATGATAACAACGATAGACAATCATTAGAATTGTCCAGAGTACTGACAATTTTGTTTTGTAATATTGTGTTAAAATGAACTGAATGAGTTGTACCTGGCTTCTATGTGGATGAGCTGACTTTGTTTTAACATTTTTATTTCAATATTATGTGCTTTCTTTCTTGAATCAGCACTGCTTTATAGCAATCGCACATGGCAACTTATGTATGTTTGATATGCAATTTTTACAAATTTTTCATTAAATATTAAAATTTTATGACACACCTTGCATTCAAAACCTGTTTTACTTGCCGTCTACAAATAAGACAAGAAGAGAGATAATTGAGATAACGCCTACAGCCTGTTCTATTTTATAGTGCAACTAAATTCAGATCTAAGCTTCTAAGTTTACAGTTGTCATTTCTGAGTTGCTGTCTTATGATGGGGTACAACTCTAGCTTCACCCAGCAATTGTGAGGGCTTAAATGATCATTAGGTCGCCTTTAAAAGAATGCTGTTTACCCTCTTCTGACTCGTATTTTGAAATTTAGGCTGGTAGGTAGGGTAATTGATTTTTTTTTTCAAAGTTGTGGTAGGATTATAATTCAAAACCATGTTTGTTAAGAGAAAAGAGATCTGCAAAAGATTGTATTTTCACAATTATAGATAATGCTCTGAAGGTTAATAAAATTAATTTGAAAGTACATTTTTTTATCAGTCTGTATGAAGAGGGAAAACTCGCAATATTTTGAAGTGTCCTTTGAAAGCTTGCAGTTGCATTTTTGAAAGTCATTTTCTGTGCATTTGTTGTACTGCTTACCCAGATCTGATTAAGAAAGCTGTGGATAAATATGACTTATCTGTGAGTTTGTCTGAGAGGAAAAGCTTCAAACATGTACATCTATCGGGTATTTACTGTGGAATCATCATGGTTCATGGGGGACCAATGTTCGTGGCTTAATTTCCTTGGTAACCCTTGTCCATGAATTTACATCCCCACGAATATATATGCAAGCATACGTTTAATATTTATTTATGAAATAGAACTTGCTCCAAGCGAAATTACGTCCCCACGAACCAGAAAAATGTTGGCTATACCCAGGAAGATTGACCCCCATAAATAAAAATGATTCCACAGCAGTTTTTGTACCCTTAATTTTATGCAAAAAGAAGTAGGCCTCATGCAAAGATATAAAATTGAATACATAGAAAAAATATGGATATTTTTCTATGCTATTACAACACAAGACATTGTCATGAAGAAAATTTGTATCGAAATTACATGTACCGGTAAATATAGACATCTGTTATTGGAGAGAAAAATAAGTGTACAACTCATATAGCTGATTTGTGATGATTTTTATGGTCACCCGTGATTAAAAAAACAAAACAACCTTATATGTAGCTTAGCTCCAAAATCAGTTTGTTGAAATGAATTTAAAATAAAGTTTGTTTAAAGTTTTCTTGAAAGATTTAATTTAAAGGAAAGCAATTCTCTAGATCTAAAAAAATTGCAGTGTATAAGTAAACAGCATCTTGAATTTGATCTGGTCTGGCTGTTTTGATGTTCATAAGCCTATTATGAAGATAATGCATTCACAGCTAATGGTGTTATGTACTGGTAGTTTAAAAGTTGAAACCTGTTCTATAATGTCTCTGCAGTCTTAAACTGATATTAGAATGGCTAAAGCAGATTGGATTGGCTCTCCAATGCAATTAATTACAAATGATCAAATGTCTATCTCAAAAGATTTCTTCAGAATATTGCCCTATAATGTAGACTGTCTAAGGAACTTTTCTAGATAAAATTTATTAATAAATGGAAGTGCAGAATTAGGTCCATCATATACATTAAAGGTTTTAGTCTTGGGAAAGAGAAATATAGTTTCACCAGCTAACCAGATTGGGCAAAGCCCTGACATCCAAAAATAAATTGAATATGCATTATACATGTATTGGTTTAATATTTTGCGTTCGTTAGATGATTATTTGTACTAATTGTAAGATGCAATAGAAAAGATGAATATGAAAACTTACTAATGCATGGGTGTCACAGCAAAGTTTAGTCCCTAGATCATCTGCATAGAGAAACAATTCAACATTTCCAAGTGATCTTCATTTTTTTGAAAATGCAGATTAAATGGTCCTGATCTCTATTTAACAAGTGCACAAGTTTACTTTGAGGACTGTTGCCAGCATGTATCCTTAGAAGCCCAGGCTGTCTTATGCAAACTAAATGCAAAATTAGAAATAGAAATGCAATGTTTTTTTTCATCATGATCGGAATGTGAGAGTTTTTAAATGAATTTTTATATCTAAATCTATTTGAGTCAGAACTATATATAAATGATTTTACAAAATAGAAACAAAGGAAGCTGAGCTAGAGGTCACGCAAACTCCTGACAGCAAGGGAGAATCCACTGTCCAGAACAAGCTTCTGAGTGATGAAGAGCAGGCAGGTGTTCCCTTGGAGACGGAACAGGGGCAGGATGAAGTGGTACCGGTGCGGGTGAACTTGAGTAGCTGGGATCCAGTAAGTGGATTAAGTAGTGGAAGCAAGCAATGTAACATGATCAGTATACAGAAGTACATGTAGTATGGGATTCAATCAATGTAGCCTCCTCTATCCTATTTTGCTAGAACCAGTTACATACGCAATGCACTTTGTATTTAAAAGTAATGGAAGCAAGCAATTTATGTAGCATGGAAACAAGCAATGTAGCTTTGATAGCGTCCTCTATAAACTTTAGTAGAAAAGATCTTTTAAGTGGGTCTAGATATAGAAGCAAGAAATTTACCATCCTTTATAATAAACCTGAGATTTGTCACATATTTCATAGATTTGAATTGATTATTCACTGAAGGCACGATTTGGCCAGCTTGTCTCATTTTGATGGTTGTATCATTTCAGACCAAGTTACTACAGGATCTGTATGCCATCAAGCTCCAGCCAGATGTAAGTCGTGTGATTCTCAAACCTCTGATTGGTTGGAAGGAGTTTATAATGACAAACTCACTTCCCAATGAAGGCAATAAGACATGGTGATATAGAGCAACCTCAGAGAAATCACTGATTCCTCGAACTTCATAAGTTTTGGTTTCATGATATGTTGATAATTCACTATACCAGTATATCAGTTTTCATTAATTCAACTGCCCTTAAAAAGCTTGACAAAAGAAGATTTATTATGATGATGTAGAAGTGAACAAGTATTGTTATACTTTCATGTTAAATACTGATTTCTGATTGGTTTAGACGCAGTTCATAATCTGTTCTATTATCCTCAGCGTTAGCAACGCACTTAGCAACTGGTAACATTAAAAATTGTTACATGCGCGAAAATTTTGCGGGTACGGTTCGCCGTAGAATTCACGTTATTCCTATGTAAAAGCAGTTAAGTTTTCTGTAAAATTAAGACATTCAGTATAACAAAATAAGTAGTGCCTGTTTAGGAGGATAACAGTTGAAATTGACACCCCTCGAAAACCATTGTCAACCTCCGCTTCGCGTCGGTTGACAATGGTTTTCTCGGGGTGTCAATTTCAACTGTTACCCTCCCCAACAGGCACTATTTATATATTGGTAATCACATTACAAATCATAGTACAAAGACAAAGGCTATTTTTATTAGTCAAACATAAGGTGATTTCTGTATGAATTTTTAATGCCAAGTATAGTAGCAAAAAGTGTATCAATTTATTCTCCATTTTAATTCATAATCACTATGGCTTACAACATTTGATGTTGACAGAATGCCAAGGATATCTCCGATAAGTTTGTGGCCATGCAAGGACTGATGGAGAAGCTACCGATGAACAAAAAAAAGGCCACCCTGCTGAAAACCTGGAAACGACGATTCTTCAAAGCAGAGGATGGGTGGCTCTATTATTACGAGGTAGAATTCGAGTTCAATTTCAGAAGTAAAAGTTATGCAAGTAATTAATGTGAACTTATTTATATTTAGCATAATAATTATGTAATATTTGTAATTTCATTAATTTGAAGATTCTATTTAGCACATATTTTACATTCATTTGCCTATTGTTGTGTGTTTATGCAGTATAATGTGGTTGCTGAGGCAATGTACTTGAGTTACGAGAGGCTGCTTTACACCGAAAATGCTAAAAACAATTGATAGATAGTACATGCAATAGTAAATTGATAATTTACAGATGAATGTAATACAGATATTACAGATATTACTAATATTACAGAATCAGACCTAACTCTCAGCTCTGTAGAATACTAAGTATTAAATCACCATCATCTAATTAAAAGATCCTGGACAGCCTTTTACTCAGAGATGGCTGGTAGGCTAGGTGGTGTTTTTTTTACTGTACTTTGTTCACTGATTGCAAGTTTGACCCCTTTACAGACCAGTAATCACGACAAGCCGAGTGACACCCTGCAGCTTATGGGGGGTAAGGTGGACGACCTCGGGAACAGGATTCTGGGAATTGACGACGGAGTGAGTCAGATATATGAACTAATTTGATATCAAACCTCTTGTTTTCAATAATTGGAATTTCATCTTTTTCCATTTGATTTTGATATTGAAGGTGAATAATGCAATCAGATATAGGTTTTTAAAAAAAATTTCTCAACACCTCTCTTACAAAATTGTATACTGTTTTCTCTACCTGTCTTTAATAAGTCTTGATCACCTGTGTTTTCACCTGTGACAGAGGGGTGAAGTACCTGATGGTGCGCTGTAGTTCTCTACATGTTTCATACAAGTTTTACCTTAATTACCTGTGTTTTATTGGTTTTGATTACCTGTGATTTTTACCTGTAACAGAGAGGGAAGTATCTGATGGTGCGCTGCCCCACTGACAAGGAGTATGGTCAGTGGAAGCTGGCCCTAGAGTCTCAGACCGCGGACAATGTCAAGGCCACCTACGTTCGTCCTGTGTTGTCCTGCCCGGCACATCAACAGAGGGTACGTGTTGTGATTGTGTGCTGTGACTCTCTATCTGGGTAATACTGTGTCAGATTAACCCATTTAATTGTATCATCTTTAGAAAGTTTCTGTCAGTTTAATGAGGATGCTAGTACCGGGTACATGTATTTACTCATGTTATTGTTAATAGCTGTCATGTATTTAATGAATATCATTAAGTTGTTCTCATTAACAAGAAGTTATACCCTCATTAACAAGAAGTTATACCCTGTTATACAGAAATGTTACACCTATTTTTGGACAACAAATACTCTACGCTTGATATTTATATTTTCTTTGCTCAAAGATTTTAATATACATGATTCAGTATTGATAAAATCATCTCCAACTTCCTAATGTATTGTGTTGAGTCTGATACTTGACCTTGACATCTTGTTGCAGAAGGTCATTCTGATAGACATAGGAAGTAGTGCCATACGAGCAGGAATTCTGGGAGAACATCGTACGTACTCTAATCCTCAGTCTCATGCACTTTGATTACGTGCTGACAATTTGGTGATAACTGTGTTGTGTAAATCTAATTGCAGCTATTTAATTATATTATTGAACATGTGCACCGTAAAAAAACAGTTGAACCTCATTATCCTAAGGTAACTCAGTACCTATAAAATTATGAGTTCAAAGTTAAAAAACTTAACTTTTTTTACTTATTGGACTTGAATTTCATCAAAAAATAAATAAAATATATATGTATCCATACTATTTAAGATGAAAGGTAATAAAAACCAAAGGCTGAAATTATCATCTGAAAATCACACTTTTTCTTGTTTAAAAATTAAGTAAAAGTGGATGGATACTTGTTTATATATTTAAATTTTATTGCTTACTATGCCAGAAAACTAAAATTAATTAAAAAAGAAAGAAAAAATTGTTTACATTAAAAAAATTATAGCATTTAGATATATCACTTAGAGAAAAATAGAAAAGAGTTATTTCCCTTTGTCATTATTGAATTATGTCAAATATAAGGATGAAAAACGCTTATAAAAGATCTCCAAGTAAACACTGATTTGAGTTTTTGATGTGCACCTATAATAACTTAGAAATTACAAATCTACTTGCAAGAATTTTAATGAATTCATGGTTTATGTAAAATGTATGACGTCACAGGAGGGTGGGTTTACTTTAAATTCAATAAAACCAATCTTGAGATATCTGTGGAAAGAGAATAGTAGCTATCCCTGATTTTCTAGATATACAAAATTCAACTGTATACATTTAGCATCTTAAGTTAGATGTACATATATACATAGATAGTAAGAATAATTAACTTTGTAGTCATGATTTGATATATATGAATTCTATGTACATCAGAATTGATATTTCATTTTTTAGCGACGTTACCCACTCTGTTCTTCCCCAACATGGTGGCTCGCTCTGGTCAAGACAATGACCTTGTGGTGGGAATCGAGTCGTATAAACCCGAGTACAGGAAAGGGCTGGCTAAAACTGTCCGCCCTATGGATAAAGTAGATAAAGTAGGTCTTTCCTGAAAGTTATAATATAAATAACTTACCAACTAATTGATTTGAGGCATAGTATTTCTTTGAAAAAAGAATTTGTGAAGTCAGTTTGTTTGCAGTTCTAGTTTATAGCATATATACTCATAAATTAGCACCATATTGTTTTGAAGATTTTAATAGATCACAAATCCATTGTTTGCTTGTTTGTTATTAATGACATTTTGATTTTTTAGCGGCAGGTTTAATAAGTTTTGCACTCTCTACCTTTGTCTTGATTTTGGTCATTTTTCTAGGATATTTTACAGCCTGTAAGTTTCATCAATGTCCTTGAACTCTGACCTTTGACTTCCTGTCTTTATCTGCTTGTAGTTTATAGTCAATATGATTAGGCATGTGCTTTAAAACTGCACCAGCACAGAGTCTGAATTTTTTTCTCCCAAAGATAGAAATTTAAAAAAATAGTTGATGTCCTATTGCATTGTATTGAATGTGAATATTTTGATTTGGAAATTTTCAAACATGCCAGCAAAAGTTTCTGATTGAATTTGCTATTCCTTCCATGAAAATGACGCGCACACACACACATGTAAACAGAACTGACCGAATCAAAATATCAATTATCTGTAAATCCCAGCCATAGTCAGAATTCCACTTTTCCATGAACACAGCTTATACGTTTCTACCTTTACTTAAGTTCATTCTCAATAAAGACTACCTGATATTGTTAGATACATTCCTGAAATTCCTAGTCAGTGGATTCCCAACCCAAAGATGCTGTCCAGACTATTTTATCATAGAAGATCTAAAAATAATTGAAGATTGTTAATTTTTTTTTAAAAAAGGAATACAAATGTACCGCTTGGTGATAAAAGTAAACATTTGTACACACCATGTGTTTGTTTGCATTAAATTGCAAACCAGCACTAACTGATAAAGTTTGATAACCAAGGTCAAATTATTACCAAGGTCAGACAATCACTGCTCATTTTGATCATTTTGATGATATAAGTTGATATTATGCTCCACCGTGCCTCATCTATCACAGTTTGTGTCATGTTTCTCTTTATGTCTAACCATGTGTCATTTCAGTAATCATCAATCCCTGTATCATGTTAATATCACCATGCATCATTGTGTATCATCATGTATCATTGTGTATCATCATGTAACATCATGTATCATTGTGTATCATCCCTTACAATTCTATGAGTTGTCATCACTTGTAACTGTATCACATTGTATCACGACCTATGTGCTTCATTGCTGTCCTCTAGTTTCTGCTCTTTAAGTGTTTCCTGACATTTTCTTATTTCTCTGTGGGAGAGGGACTTATTGATCAATACATGTATTTGTTTGTGATGCATGTACCATATTTTTAGACTTAAGTCAAAATTTCATTCAATCATAAAATATAATACATCAATAAACAGCATTTAAAGTTTGTATCTTTTAACGTAATATGGAGACACATTATAATAGCATTTCATTTTTCGGTGTTTTAATTCACAAGACAATAAGACAGTGTAGAAATTTTGCTTCATAATCCTGGTACCTGGTGTTTGAAAGGCCAAGCTATCTATCATCCTGTGTTATACACTGAATGGCTTCATGCTTTTTAAAAGGATTCAATATCTACCATCAGTTATAGATTGTGTTGGTTGAACGTGAATCATAACCAGAGATCATTTGTTGCTACCATTTTTCCCTTCATTCATGTGCTCATCATTTGATCATCACAGCAATAATCACTGTTTATTCAGATTTCAATTGTGTACCTTTTTTTGCCATCATTCAATACAAACTTTTTGGTCAATTTGATCCAGCTTTGATTCAGTCTCTTTTATTCATAGTTTAGCATTGATATGTCCACCATTGGTGCAGTGTTCAAGAAAATCTTCACTGAGCTCAAAGTGGAACCAGCCAACTACTGGGTATGGGGACCAGTCAAATGGGCTAGCAAAGCTCCTTCTTAGTTTTTGAATTTAACAAGTTTATCATTGATTTGTAGATAACTTGAGGATTATAAATTGTTGCATAGAATGATATTTTTTTCATCAGTTGATGATCAGTACCCCACAGAGCCTGGCAGATAAGATCCGGGCCGATTTGATGGGGGAACTAATTGACACGTACCACGTGCAGGGAGTCTGTATGGTGATGCAGTCACTGCTGGCTCTGTATTCTTACAACGCCACGTCTGGTATTATTGTGGACATCGGGGAGAGAATGGAGATTCTACCTATCTATGACGGTGAGTCATTGTCAGGGACATACGTCAGAGGTATAACATCAAAGGAGGAGAAATCATTTCAATCGACTGTTTTCTCAACATGCATGTACATTGTAAAGTAAAACCTGGTTTGAGCTATAGTGTATTGCATATAACAAACACACTCTTATAATTAAGTCTCCTTTGTTCCACTAAGTCTTAAAACTATCAAACTAATGCATAATGTTCTTAAAAAATAAAATGTGGTAATCCCTTGCTCTCTCACAATAAGCATGTTTGTTAGAAGCCTTTCATTTACTGTAAACCAACTTATTTTTGCGTGCAAGAAATTTTCGCGAGATTTGTAAGGGCCTTGTCGTTGTGGATATTTCTCGCCACATCTCATTGTTGTATGGTTGTTTTAACAAACGGGTCTGGATATGCCTTGGTCACGAACATTAGTTGTCGTGAACCAGTTTATCAGAAGTCTTTGCAAATGAAGTTATTTTACAGTATTCTGCGGGTGTGCGGAACTTTCTCTTTATTTGACAAATTCTTTTCTCCTCTTTTATTCATGTGTAAGATTTCCAGTACATTTTGTGTTTTATTAAGTTTTTGTTCTTGCAGGTTTTGTGATAGAAGGGGGAGTTTCCCGCCAGTCATACGGAGGTCAAAAGGTCCTAGAATCTCTGAATTCTTGTCTCCACGGTTACAAGTTCTCCACACCCATTCAACAACTCATCGTCCGCTATGTAATGGAACAGGTAACAGGAAGCGGGACGAGAACTTAAAGCTCATCTTCATCGACATTATTATAGAACCAGATTAAACAAGATAAATAGACCAAAAAAATCATTAATTTAGTTTATACTTCAAAAACTAGAAGTTTTTTTTGGCATTTTAATAAACTCTAGCTTGCTGAATTAACCCATAACATAAATTTTTGCTGGACTATATTTTATGGGTGGAAGCTGTATCAATGGATTCTGTCTTCTTAATATAAATATTTGCTTGACTATATTTTATGGGTTGTTGAAGTTGTATTGATGGAGACTTTCTTGTTTCAGTCCTGTTACCTAGTCACAGATTACAAAGACACGCTGAAGAAGTGTGAGCAGGACCCAGAAAACTACAGGGCCACCGTCTATCTCAACAACTTTGATCTCCCTCAGGGGTCAACCATGTACGTTATCTAGATACCGCATTCAAATTCAAAACTATTTGAAGTCATATGTTATGATTATATCAATATGAAATACAGTTCAATGGAATAAGGATGCTTTAAAGGGAACGACTGTCCCATGAACTACATGTACTTGTAATTTGCTCTCATCTTAATATATAAAATGTTCATTGACACATAGTTTTGTAGAGATTCACTTCTTGTCCAATAAATATCTTGTGAATAAAACAAAAATTATAGGTCAATGCCAATTTTTTATATTTATGTACTAGTATAAATATAATTATATAGCTGATTTGCATGCAAGGGTAAGGGTTTCGAAAAACCTTATTTAATGTGTTTAAAAGAGAGGCTACAAATTACTTAGATGTACAGGGATATTATTCATGTGTTTATTGTTTTTTTCAGGGAGGTAACTCACGACTACAGCTGTTTTAAGAGCCCTGAGGGGTTCTTTAACACCGACCTTTGGGGGATGGACTATCCCTGTGTCCACAAGCTGGTGTTCCAAGCCATCCAGTCCTGTCCCATCGACAGCAGGAAGAGGATGTACAGGTAAATGTACCTACAGTCTTATGGCTGTGCCATGTACAGGTAAATCTACCTACAGTCTTATGGCTGTGCCATGTACAGGTAAATGTACCTACAGTCTTATGGCTGTGTCATGTACAGGTAAATGTACCTACAGTCTTATGGCTGTGTCATGTACAGGTAAATGTACCTACACTACAGTCTTATGGCTGTGTTATGTACAGGTAAATGTACCTACACTACAGTCTTATGGCTTTGTCATGTACAGGTAAATGTACCTACACAACAGTCTTATGACTGTGTCATGTACAGGTAAATGTACCTACAGTCTTATGGCTGTGTCATGTACAGGTAAATGTACCTACACTACAGTCTTATGGCTGTGTTATGTACAGGTAAATGTACCTACACTACAGTCTTATGGCTTTGTCATGTACAGGTAAATGTACCTACACTACAGTCTTATGGCTGTGTCATGTACAGGTAAATGTACCTACAGTCTTATGGCTGTGTCATGTTCAGGTAAATGTACCTACAGTCTTATGGCTGTGTCATGTACAGGTAAATGTACCTACAGTCTTATGGCTGTGTCATTTTCTGTAGATTGATTTTTTTCTGGTAATTTTGCACCCAGATTGCCGTTCATTGCAATTTTGTTTAAAAGGTGAAAGTAATATTTTACAACAACTGCTAGGTTGATGACTCATTTAAATTTATCTGAGATCAGAAATATTTTAAGATCTTGTACGTAGGACAGTATGTTGGTGTTTCATTGTTAGGGTCTTCTACTCGAGCAACGTGTTGGTAATAATTGGAGTAAACTGCATTGTATATTATCAGGGGCGCCTATCTGAGTACTGTAGAATCAGCATTGTTCGTGGGGCACCAATGTTTGTGACTTTCGTGGGTAACCCTTGCCCACAAATTTACATCCCCACAAATCTATATACAATCATTTGTTTAATATTGATTAAAATTATCCTGATTACACTACCAAAGTAATTACGTCAGCATGAAACAGAAAAATTTTGGCTGCCCACGAACATTGACCCCCATGAATGAAAATGATTCCACAGTGTATGAAATTTTGAATGTACATTACATGTATGTTGGTTTGTCCATTATCAGAGCTATCTACCTGAGTGGAGGGGTGACCATGTTGCCAGGGTTTGCAGACAGACTGCAGTGTGAGCTACAGAAGCTGGCTCCTCCCTCTGTGATGGTAGAGGTAGGTCAACAATGGCTGCTTTATGCTGAGACTAATAGCCAGTTCTTAATCATACCCCTCTGCAAATAAACTTTGGGAAGTACTGTAAACTAAATGGAGGCAAAAAACTTTGGGAAGTACTGTATACAGGGAAAATTTGCCCCCATTTTATTTTTGCCCTCTTGCTCTTGTTGTCAGTGGGCAAATTTAAGACTGGGCAAATTCAAAACTATTTTTTAATTACTTAATTACTGTGCTATTTGGAAAGAGTATCTATTTTTAAATGTGTCTGGGAGAATTCAAGACAGGGGTAAACTGTTGCAAGTGTAGAAGAGCGAAAATACTGTATATTCGTTTTTTTCACAATTTGCGAAAATGGGGAAAATGTCTATCATTTTTAATTTGCCTCAGTAATTTTTTGTGATTAAACAAGTTTCTTATAGAATATAATACAGAGTATAATTTCTGCGTATTCAATAATTTGCAATTTAAAAGAGATTGCAAAAAAAAGCGAAAATTAGATAATTGCAAAAACTACCCTATATATGGTAACACAAAGCAACATACAATATATTGGAATCAACATGTTCATCTGTCTGTTCTATCAACTGTTCACCTTGCTTTCAATGGTTCATATTCATAGCATTTGTGAAAAGAAATATCAAATGCTCATTTTTGACCAAGATGCTGTGTCATGACCTTGACCTAAGGTCACTGACCGAGGTCTTGGTATTGTCATCATCAGTATAGTACTTATTCAGAAGAGATGTTTAGTTCTTATTAAGATGAAAAAAAAGATAATATTCTGTAACCAGCTCTAATAAAAAAAACCCTCATATTTGTTTTGGAGATAGGTTTTACTTAAACAAGACACAATATGTTCTTTTCCTTAAACTGAGATTAAAGTGTAATTAATTTTAATTCAGATTTTCAGACATCCATTTAATATTTTATGAGATAAAATTTATCTATTGCCATTAGCTGGATGAGCTAACAATTCAGTGACCAATGAAATTATCTGATCTGTTTGTGGTAGGTCCATGCCTCTCCCCAGCGGTACCACAGCGCATACATAGGGGCGTGTTCGCTGGCCAGCATGGAGCAGTTCCAGCAGATCTGTATCAGCGCTGAGGAGTGGAAGAAAGATGGAGTCAAGACATTCAGGAAGTGGAATATGACTGGATGATCTCTGCCCAGGATTACCTCTCTGGGGAAATTCTCAAACTTTACTATAGCATTCCTTAATCTACACATTCTCGCTGGGTACATTCTCAAACTTAGTTTTTGGAATACCTTATCTACACATTCCAATTGATGCACATATCTTAATTGGTGTACAATTTTATGTACCGGTATCTCCTGAAATGTATTGTTTCTCTGTGATCTTTTAATAACTTAATTTTTTTTTGGTGTCAATATTTGATATTTATATCTACAAACTGTGTTGTGGTTACATGTATTTTCATTTTCAAACTGAAAGTAGGTTGTTTAGTTGGTTATTATTTTTAACTGTAAGATTATTCATTGCCAAAGATTTGTGTACATGAGTTTTTATTTTTAGTGGACTACAAGCATTGGAACAAAGTCAACGTCTAAGTGCTAAATAATGGGTATTTTGTTGGAAACATGAAATGCTGATAGTAAACAAATTTTTGAGAATGATATTCACAATACAAAATGTGTTTCAAGTTTTGTGAAAATTAACAATGTCATACCTAAGCGCTGCCAGTAAAATCTCTGTGTTCTGATTTATGCAGATTATATCACTTTCTATTGTGAGCAATTAATAATACCAAGATTGTCTTCCATTGCTGTAACCAAGGTTACTGTTCGTTCTCAAGTTGTGTTTTTAATACCAGGCTCTGAGGCCATATCAGGAAGAGAAGCTCCTTTTCTTGTCTTGTGAAATTAAGTCATTCTGAAATCAATTGTGAGTTTGGGCAGTATTTTTAGAACCTTTGCTTTAATGAATTGTATTTGTGAGAGTGGAAATGATTTCAATTGTGAGCAGGTCTTGGTCAGTTTATTGTTCAAACCCCTGACCAACGATGCATCCATTGCTTGGTTTGTAAGTGTATAAGCTTCTAACTGTATTTATTAATGGCCTGTGTGGGCCTCCATATTGTATTGTCTGAGCTTTGTTTGTGGGGTTGTTTTTAGCTCACCTGAGCCAAAGGCTCAAGTGAGCTTTTCTGATCACAATTTGTCCGTTGTCTGTCGTCGTTGTCGTTGTTGTCGGCGTTGGCGTTGTAAACTTTTCACATTTTCATCTTCTTCTCAAGAACCACTGGGCAGATTTCAACCAAATTTGGCACAAAGCACCACTAGGTGAAGGGGATTCAAGTTTGTTCAAATGAAGGGCCACGCCCTCTTTAAAGGGGAGATAATTGAGAATTATTGAAAATTTGTTGGTATTTTTCAAAAATCTTCTTCTCAAAAACTATTCGGCCTGAAAAGCTCAAACTTGTGTGGCGGCATCCTCAGGTAGTGTAGATTCAAGTTTGTTCAAATTATGGTCCCCAGGGGTAGGGAGGGGCCACAATGGGGGGATCAAGTTTTACATAGAAATATATAGACAAAATCCTTAAAAATCTTCTTCTAAAAAACTATCAGGCCAGAAAAGCTCAAATTAAAATGGGAGCCTCCTCAGATAGTGTAGATTCAAGTTTGTTCAAATCATGGTCCCCGGGGGTAGGGTGGGGCCTCAATGGGGGGATCAAGTTTTACATAGGAATATATAGAGAAAATCTTTAAAAATCTTCTTCTAAAACATTATTAGGCCAGAGAAGCTCAAATCAAAGTGGAAGCTTTCTCAGGTAGTGTAGATTCAAGTTTGTTCAAATCATGGTCCCCAGGGGTAGGGTGGGGCCACAATGGGGGGATCAAGTTTTACATAGGAATATATAGAGAAAATCTTTAAAAATCTTCTTCTAAAAAATTATTAGGCCAGAAAAGCTCAAATAAAAGTGGAAGCTTCCTCAGGTAGTGTAGATTCAAGTTTGTTCAAATCATGGTCTCCGGGGCTAGGGTGGGGCCACAATTAGGGGATCAAGTTTTACATAGAAATATATAGACAAAATCTTTAAAAATCTTCTTCTAAAAAACTATCAGGCCAGAAAAGCTCAAATTAAAATGGAAGCATCCTCAGGTAGTGTAGATTCAAGTTTGTTCAAATTATAGTCCCCGGGGGTAGGGTGGGGCCACAAGAGGGGGGTCATGTTTTACATAGGAATATACAGAATTTTTTTTAAAAAATCTTCTTCTCAAAAACTATAAGGTCAGAAAAGCTTAAATTTGAGTGGAAGCATCCTCAGATAGTG
Organism: Magallana angulata; assembly: GCF_025612915.1. Lineage (NCBI taxonomy): Eukaryota > Metazoa > Mollusca > Bivalvia > Ostreida > Ostreidae > Magallana > Magallana angulata. Next base: position 56,706,259 of record NC_069118.1, read on the forward strand.
TAGATTCAAGTTTGTTCAAATCATGCTCCCCAGGGGTAGGGTGGGGCCACAATTAGGGGATCAAGTTTTACATAGAAATATATAGACAAAATCTTTAAAAATCTTCTTCTAAAAAACTATCAGGCCAGAAAAGCTCAAATTAAAATGGAAGCATCCTCAGGTAGTGTAGATTCAAGTTTGTTCAAATTATGGTCCCCGGGGGTAGGGTGGGGCCACAAGAGGGGGGTCATGTTTTACATAGGAATATATCGAAAATTTTTTTAAAAATCTTCTTCTCAAAAACTATAAGGCCAGAAAAGCTTAAACTTGAGTGGAAGCATCCTCAGATAGTGTAGATTCAAGTTTGTTCAAATCATGGTCCCCAGGGGTAGGGTGGGGCCACAATTAGGGGATGAATTTTTATATAGGAATATATAGAGAAAATCTTTAAAAAAATTTCTTTTCAAAACTTTATGGCCAAGAAAGCTCAAATTGTAACCATCCTCAGATAATGTAGATTCAAGTTTGTTCAAATCATGGTCCCTGGGGGTAGGGCGGGGCCACAATGGGGGATAAATTTTTATATATAGAGAAAATCTTTAAAAATCTTCTTCTCAAAACTATAAGGCCAGGAAAGCCCAAATTTAAGTGGAAGCATCCCAAGATCGTAAAGATTCAAGTTTGTTTAAATAATAGTCATGGGGTATGGTGAGGCCACAATGGGGGATGAATTTTTACATAGGAATATATAGAAAAAATCTTTATTATCTTCTTTTTAAAGACTATTTGGCCAGAAAAGCCTAAACTTGTGTAGAGGCATCCTCGGATAGTGTAAATTCAAGTTTGCAAAATCACAGTCCCTAGTGATAGGGCTGGGCCGTGACGGCAGTTTGAATTTTTACATAGGAATATATAGAGAAAAATCTTTAAAAATATTCTGGGAAAGTTTTCGGTCCAAAACTCAGTACTTAGTGTGAAAGCACAGGTTATGCAGATTTAAGTTTGATGAAACCATGATTCCCTAGAGAAAAGGGGGGCCACGAAATGGAGGGGGGGGGGGGGGGTAAATTGGAATAGAGAAAAATCTTCTTACAGGTACAACAACAAAAGGGGCTTGGTATTTACCCAAAAAAAGAGGTGGATAAAAATTGACAGATTTTCTATTTTTTTAGCAAGATCTACTGTACTTAGTTGTCAAGATATTTTGATACTGTAATGCTAATTTGATCAGAATTAAGGCAATTGTTGCTCAGGTGAGCGATGTGGCCCCTGGGCCTCTTGTTTTTTGGTGGGTTGTGATTTTCTGTTGATCAAAAGATTGAAATCTACATTCGTCATGTGTTTTTATTTTAGGTATTTTAATTCAGATCTAGGCTATTGATCAAGATTTAGAGTAAGTGTTGTGCCATATAAAAATTAGAAGACCATGGAAACTGGCATATTGTCAAGTCTAGGTAATTTGGTGTATTAGATGTTGACAAGTTTAAATTTGATTGGCATTAATTTTTTTCCTTAGAAATATGTTAAGTATTCTAGAAAAAGAAGGAGGAAGAAATCTTGTTGAATACTCCACTGGTCTTGCCAAAAAAAAAATTCGGAGAGAAAGTTTTTGAAATTGAGTGATTTTCTATGGGTTTATTGAGAAGAAGAACATGTAAATTTTATCAGGATTCACAACAAGATGTGTTCAAGGTTTCTTTTATTAGAGTTTAAAGTTGTGCCTTTGGATTTCAGAAAGCTTTTATGCAAACAAATGTGTGAATAACTCTCTCTTGTGATTTAATGGGCTTTGAGTTAGAGTTATTTATGAATAAATTGTGTATATTAAAAATGAATTCTCCAACTTGCACATGAATATATCATGTATGTAATTTTTTATTTTGTTCAGACATATTTTACATATTTTTAACATTTTATGCAGTAATATAAATAATTATCCATTGACTTTAAACTGTATTTTCACTGAAATTTTTGGTGTCATCAGTTTATTACCGTATATCCGATTTTTTTCACATGTCACAAAATTTGCGAAAATGGGGAAAATCTGTAACATTTTTAATTTGTGTCAGTCATTTTTTGTGATTTAAAAAGTTTCTTATAGAAAATAATACAGGATATAGTTTCTGTGTTTTCAATTATTTGCGATTTAAAAGAGGTCGCAAAAAAAACCAAAAATTATATCATTGCCAAAATGACCGGATATACGGTATCCTTGAATTCTCTGTAGCAACTGTAACCACTTTTGGCATGACAGATATTTTACTGTATTTAATTTCCTGTATTTGGACAAGGACCACTTGTTCTCCCCAGTTCAGATGTCTCTAATGAAAACAGTCTCACAAACATTTATCAATTATCAATATTCAGTATATATGTGAGTATTTAAAATTATTAATAGTACCAATCTAAAGTTCAAACCTGTCAATTATAGTAACAATCAAAAGTTCAAAGTTCAAACCTTTTTTGAAGTTGATCCACTGTTTTTATGAAACATTGATTGTTTACTAAATAATTTGTAAATTATTTTTTATTTGTGTAAATTTTATATATATATATATCCTATGTATTTAACTTAATATGAGTTAGTGTCAAGATAACAAAAGAAAGCTTTTTTTTAACCTTCAATAAAAGGATGTCTTGAAAGTTGTTCATTGTATCAAAAGTTTTACAAAATTTTATTATGACAAGTAATGAGTTCAAGAACTGTTTTTTTTATTCTATTGAAAATTAAACTTTGAGGCCTTTTTTCTCAACTACATCGCATCTATTGATGCTCATTTGTAATCTAAATGAAAATTTTCATCAGAGTCAGTCCAAGTTTTTCAGTTGGAAACAAAAATGATATTTATGATATAAACTTTATTAACACCATACATATCATCTACACAGTGGTTACATTATTTACATAAACAACAAAGGTTTTTCATGCATACAATATCAAGTTTATGATTCGCCTTTAGAGAAACACATTTAAACAACTTTTTTAGACACATTATAAAGGTGTATACCCTTGGTTGATTTGAGATTTGTGTTGTGGCCTGTCTAGCAAGTTATTATACTGTATTATAAGGAGGGTGATTTTGAGTAATATAAAGCCAGTCTTCGTCAAGGTTGTGTTACTTTGTGCAATATATCTTAGCCATGTGATATTGAAGTACCGCTGCTGTAATAATGAATTAATTAATGCATGTGATTTACCAAACCTTTAACATTCCAATAGAAATATCTACTCTATGTTTTAATTTAGAAGAATTTGATTTCTTTTTTTTTTCCTTTGTGAAACAATATATGTTATGTATACATTTCTGATATACTATTATCATTGCAATAAAAACGACAAAATATATACATGTCTTTATAAATAGGACTTTGCTTTGAAGTAAAATTGGCAAAATCTGAGTTTGTAGCGTAGTGCCAATACTGAAATGCTACCTTTTTTGGGTCATGGGAGTAAGAAAGAAGCAAGCACTGCAGAAGAATTACATAACATACAACAGTTTTATACAGTGCATGTGAGGGCAGTTTTAAATAAATGTTCAAGGAATGTAATTTATACACAGATTAACTGATTTTAATTTAATCTGTCGAGATCGAGATTGTGATTTGGTGTTAGGGTGGTATGGGACACAAGTCAATATTAATGTGGTTTAAATTACATTATTAACAAGATACTTTCACTGGTTTAGAATTGAAATTTTTTACTGTATTTGACCAAAACTTTGTTTTAAAAATTTTTGGAAAGGTAAATATGATTTTAAAAAACCCACATGGGATTCGAACTAGAGACTTGCAGATTCGTAGTAAACGCTCTGACCCAAGAAAATATAGGATTTATATCATATGGATTTTATTGTAAATTTCGATATGTCTTGCGTCAAAATCCAGGTGTCCCATGCAACCTTAAGTTTCAGTATCTATAGGTAAACACGATCGGAGTTTTATGTAAATATAACAAATGACCCTTTCCGTATATTTTCTTAGTATATCTTTGTGTTATCGAAACGTGTTGGTTTCAAAATTACTGTTGTTACGACAACGTGTACGTTAGATCTTGATAACGAGTTATCCGCACGCGCGTTGGCAGGAAACCTTTTTGACACTATATAAAGATATACAGATAAGGAAGTAATTGGGGCGTATGAATAGACAACAATTGATACTAGTAATTAAATCAGGACGTTTAATAACATTGTTAAAAACTGATTCTAACCATTAACTGTCATACTACTAAAATCGTTACTATTGAATGAATTATCTCGACAGATGATTTTGAAATCGAACATTGATAGCAAATGGAATTTTAACTCGGCAATTAATTTAACTATCGCTACGCACTGTGATATAATCCTGCGACCTGTATATCATATTAAAAGCGATAATTGTTAATCATGTTAAGCCAGTTCTGTTCGGCCATTGGTCCGTTTGAATATTGAATGTAGTCATAATTTCCGAATACGCCTCCGCCATAATCGCCAAACCCTCCCCAATTTGCTGGCCAGTCAAACCTAGGATAAAACATTCCTCCATTGTCTTTCATGGCACCATACTTCTCAACAACTCTTAGACCAGGGTATTGAGAGCTTTTGCTTTCTTTGTAGAAGTAGGGGCCACCTGCTTTATTGTCGTAAATAAGATTGCCTCGATCTCGCTCTGATGACCCTTTTTTGGAGGCACGAGTATCCTCGGTACTTCCGCTTCCGGACCCCTCGGAAGAACGACCTGACGAAGAGCCCCTGTATTTCCTGTTATTTCTTCTGTTATAGCGTTCGCTGCTTCCAGAATTGCTATCACTTCCTGACCCAAATCGTCCTCTATACTTCCTATTACTTCCGGAACTGCTGTCACTTCCGGATCTACTGCCACTTTCGGAGCTGTCATCACTTCTTGACCCTAATCTTTTTCCATTTTTCTTGTCACTTTCGGAACTGCTGTCACTACCGGATCTACTGCCACTTTCAGAACTGCCGTCAGTTCCTCCATACTTCTTGTCACTTCCGGACCCGCTGTCACTTCCGGATCCCCTGTTTAACCCTGTCTCTGGCTTTTCATTACCTTTGCTGAGTTTTTTCCAATTTATCCCCTTGTAACTCGGGTCTTTTACGCCATAATGTTCATATGATCCAATTGGTTGTTCTACTGTAACATTATATTTGAATTTTATTTTTATTGAACAGATGCTGATATATTTTTATGTTGGTAGCTGTTGAAAATTCACAACTACATCTTTATTATATTATTGATAACATTAAAATCTTTAAAAGTTAATTTAATAATAAATTACCTTGAAAATGTAAAGTATACTGGACGTTTCTAAATTATTGGTAAATGAGTGACAGTAATTTAAAAAAAAAATCATGAGTAATAAATAAAACTTGGTTTGAATTCATTTGTTAATATAATAAGCAAGTAAGGGCGGTTCAACTATTCCTTTTTCTTCTTTTATATACATGTGTTTCATTTGGGTGTTTCGTTTTCATTATTGAAATATCTGTTTTCAGATAACTCTTCGTAAATTATCCAAAGACCCAACTGTTTGAAATCACATAAAAAAATCTATAAACATACTTACTGTGCAGTGTTTGAACCTTTATGATGAAGACGAAAATAACTGCTGGCAACAAGAGACCCTGCATCTTTTGGCCAAGTCTAGTTATCTAAAAGAAAGAAGTAAAGATATACTGTAATGCAATTTTGTAAGTTTTAAGAAAAAATTAAAATTGTTTTGCTTATGTTTTTTTCCGTTATTTTCGTTGCTTTAGTAGTATCATATGTCACAAATAATAGAATTATAACGATTATTATAATTTTGGATCCAGAAAAGGACAAATTCTACATTCCCAGTTAAGATTAGAGTGCAGCGCCCTGAAACTTTATATGTTCCGCAGAAACCTCTGCCCCTCCCCCTTATGCACATGCGGTTCAATTGAAAGTAATGACCACTATCTTTTATATTGCCCAAATTATAATGTAATACGTAGTGAAACAATTAACAAACTTCGAGATCCAACAAATGTAAACATATTACTCTTTGGATCTCCCAATCTTAGCGATAATGATAATAAATACATTTTTTATATGGTCCAAAAATTTATCATCGACAGTAAACGATTTCAGGGTACCTAGTGTAACCTCGACACTTTTTTTACTTAATTATATTCTCTAAATATGAAAACGCATCTAGGATATATTTATACAGGGATGTATTTCATACATGTATTTCCTTTGGTGTTTTACTTTAAATTGTTATGAACATAATTGTATTGTTTTCCTTATAGTATAACATGAAGTTATACGTTCGTGGGTCGATTAGCTCACTAGTTTAAAAATAAATGCATTTGTAATTCCAACTCTCAAACTCATGCATATGTCAAAATGTCTAGTCTTGATTGATACATATATTGGATGTCTTTATCTCCTCTTTTATATAAGCTCTCATATTCTTTATTTAATCATACATACATGTAATTTGCACCTCTCATATTTTTTCTTATCTAAGAGAGGGATTTGTATAAGCCTTTTGGCTTGTTTCCCAATCTTATTGTACTTTATGCCAAATACATGTACCTGCTATTGTAAATTATCAATAAAATATTGTTTAAACTAAATAATAGAATAAATAAAAAATAATAGAATATAATAAAAAAAAAAAGTGTTTTCAACAGACTTATACGAAATCTTTTTCATATTACCATTAAAAAAATGTAAGGTAAAGGAAGGAATTAAAAAATTTGTTTTGAAATGTTTTGAAATATTGAGGTTTCATACACCAAAGAAACATATGCAATTAAAATAAATACAGTTCATGAAAATCTAAGTAATCTTACCCAACGGACTTAAGGGTCACTCTTTCTCTTTAGACACGAAAATTTGTGGACGTCCTGCGAGATTTACGGATAGATATAGGTGCATGTTGTACCTGCGTGACATTTTATATACCTGTACCAGGTATAGAGGTAACTGATGCTGATATGAAGGTCAGTGGGGCGCCATGGTTTACGAGGGGGACCAAAGGTTAACGGAAGCTAGAGAAGGGGAGTTCTTGGAAACTAGGATCTGGTCAAGAACAACGAATGACTGGCCCACTTTAATCTGACGGCATCGATTCAAGTTATTTCACTAAACTGTCTACAGCGGGAAATAAAAAACAAATAACCTTTGACCCTGTCGACTCTCACCTACTCCGTTATTATAAGAACATGTGCACACATGTAAAATCGTGATGCATCATTTTCACTGTTCATTGAAACATACATATACATTTAACAACACTTTATATAAATTTTGCTGCACAGTGATTCACATCCGTATAGACGTACATATTGAAATGTATGAAATAAATGATATCGAATAAACGGAAATTCTTGATATATCTTAACTCAATATGACACCCGATTGCTGAATTGTCAGCCGGTTAATCGATCGCAATTCGATATTCGTTCCTACCGATTAATCGATTAATCATATCAAATGACACACATTTGTCACATATCACATTCCTTACCAAACGCCGCAATCTTGCAGTTTTCTTAAAGTCTACTTTCAAAATTAAAATGTGATAAAAAAGACTTTTAAAAGTTGCTTTCAACAAAAAGATGATATATCCGTTAATAATATCCTTTCGGATCGTAAGTATGTGACCAACATAGAAAAATGTATTTGTTATCTCATGCTTATAAAATGGAAAAGGTAAAAAATAAAGATGTATATCAAATGTAATTACTTATAACATCAGGAGTTTGTCGACATCCATTACAGATAAATATTAACGGACAGGACAGTGGCATTTTGTTTTAACAGTTATTATGATTTACGCCTGCTGACCACAATCTCAGCCCTGGGGCGTTACATTATACCTCTATCCAATTTAACTTGGTTATGATTTCAACTGCTTGAGGAATGGAAAAGAAATTGCGTTAAAATAATTTTTTTTCATTTTCATGCTGATGAATGAATTTGTTCCATTGGCCCAACCGATTAACGGTAAGCTATTCCATGATTTACGATTTTCCATTAATAGTTCACTATTCAGTGTCACTTAAACAATAAAATGCTTCATGCAGAGAGTGAAGGTGGTGACATTGCAAAAAAAAAAAAACACCAAAAAACAAAGCAAAAAAACCCCAAAACCATTAAGGTAGTCCATCCATAACTAAGGCGAATTTAACAATTTTGAGTGATCTATACTCCATCAAATACGTATTTTAAAGCTATTATGAAGCTGACATAAACCAACTCGGGTGTATGTATGTAGACAAGTCAATGAACTTTTTGCACTTAAAACTTTTTCAAAGAGTTGTCTGCCCTTTAGGAAAAATATAAAAAAACAAAACATTTTGTAAAAACAGGTATGGTAAACTATGAATTATTTTTGCATATTTGGAGAAAGTGAAAGCTTTTGCATTTTTTTTACCAAGAAAAATGTAAGAAAATTACTTGTACTAAAGAAATATATTAAAAAATGCATTTTCCCCATATACTTCAATGTTAACTTCAACATATAATAAATTTATTTAAATTAATTTTTTTAAGATTTCAAAAATGAATCTTTATTATTAAGTAAACTCCTTAAAATCACATTAAGATTTTAGTGCTCAAACTTACAATCTATTAGATATGAAATATGTTAGTTATGGATAAACCATCTAAAGAAAATGGAATTTTTGTGATCGGCTTCGGCCGATCACTGTTGTGTCCATATGAGGCATCCGGCAAATGCTTCCACGTGCGCACACATTCTGCTTGCATAAGTAGTTCTTATAAAAACTTGAAGTTTGGTTTAGTATTTATATAACATTTTACTCAGTTGTATTTCAATTCATTTACCTTAAGAGATTCAAACATACATAAAATACAGTTCGACCTGTTATTTATTATTCAATAATGCATATTTTGTCACGCGTAAGAATTTCGATCGAAAGATTCATTCAGTAATGCAGTTGACCTCAATGAACTGACCTTAATCATAAGAAGATGCTCCATGAACTGACCTCGATCTATTGATGTTGCATAATAGTAGCTAGGAAGACGGATTGATTTATAAACTAGGTTACGTTATAATGCGACCTCAATAGCAAGTTATGTTGTTATAACTGAAATCTGATTGGTTTAGACGCAGTTCATAATCTGTTCTATTATCCTCAGCGTTAGCAACGCACTTAGCAACGGGTAACATTACGAATTGTTACATGCGCGAAAATCATGCGCGTACGGTTCGCCTTAGAATTCACGTTATTCCTATCTAAAAGCAGTGATGTTTTCTTTAAAATTAAGACATTCAGCATAACAAAATAAATAGTGCCTGTCCCAAACAGGCACTATTTATATAATGGCATTCAATGTTTTTCAGTCGCATTAAATTATTTTAATACAACTCTTTCTTTGTATACGTGTTAATGCTCTTTGAATAGCCCTACTCAGTATTCTGAAGAAGAAGAAGATACATTAACATTTAATAATTACGTTAAAAATATAAAACTAGACATGGACTTTTCGAACGGCTTTCCCCAAATTTATTTCAAAATTAAATTTGTTGACGGTTTATAATGATGAAATTATGGTGTACAGATTAAAATTAATATTCTATATTTTGTAAAAATACAGTACTTTTTAAATTATTTTACATCAAACTGATCATGTTGATTGCTTCTAGCTATCAATATATCATTATTGCCGATCATTCCATTAAAAGGAATACTTGTTTTTTCTGCAACGATCACTGCCGTCATAACCAGCATGAATAATCAAAGAAAGCATTTATTGTTTATATTTACATATCTTTCTTTTAACTCATTAATAAATTGATCATAAAAAGTCACAAAAATTCACAAAATTACTGTTTTAAAATTGCCATGTTGAAAATTTTGAATTTACTACCACCCGGTAAATTCAAAATTTACAACATGCCAAAATAATAAACATAAGTACGTTAGCTAAAAGAAACAGCAGAAGCGTCCTCTGTTAGACTTTGAGTTTGACATCATTATGATTATTTCGTGCAGTTTGCGATTTTTCTTAGGTCGCTGTAGGTTTCAACCAATCGATAAACAAGGCGTGTCGATTTCAGTCCTGTCAGTTTTCTGTCAGTTTCAGCCACTGTAGATTTCGACCAATCGATAAACGGGGCTTGTAAATTTCAGTCTGGCTGTTTTTATCGAACCTTGAATTAACTAAAAGTTTCCGCAAAAAATAGAAGGGAATCATACTTGCACTCCGTAGATGTAAATATAAGTCAATGAGTGTTAGGAGTGAAATTGCATGAAAAAAAAAATCAACTGGCCTCTTTTAGCATTTCTTAAATGTTAACCTTCCTTCAGTCGACAAACCTTGACCTTATCGTTAAATGAGATACACATCGATCGAAATGTGGGGTTCATATGGGCTATGAACTTAAAGACTATGTACAACCGTAATTAACACACTGATGAGAGTTATTCATAATTATACCGGTATTTTATCGCTGCCTTCATCCCTGCATGACCCATCAAAGAATGAATTTTATTAAAATGCAAACATATGTCATTAACAACATGATATAAATAATTAAAGGCTTTTTAAAAAGATTATAAAAATTTAAATACGCGTTAAAACCATGCTATGAAATAATTAATATAAACCAAAAAAGAAGTCGAAACATAATTACATGCACACAGAATAACCAACCCTACCAAATCAAATTAAAAGAAAAATAAAATAAAAAACAAACGCCAGATGATAGCTTAAATAAATATTTTTACTAAATGCAATTTGCTTTTTTTTTATCTGACGTAACATGTGTAACGGTGGGAAGCTAATACAATAGAATGGAGACAAAACAAGAGAAATACAGTCATTTTAATTCCTTCGTATTCGTAATATAAAAGCAAAACTTCCACAACTTTCATCTGCACATTCTGGTTAAATGCGTTTGATTACTATATAGTATACAAGTTTTTACAATAAATGATTATTCTTACTTCAACGTAGCGGCTTTAATATGCTTTCAAAGCTAGATGGAACGCATATAAGTTAAAATATCCTAAGTATCATGATCAAAAGCTGAAATGAAAAAAAAAGATCAGAAAATGGTTTAAACATTCTTCCGCTTATAATATGTAAACTAGAGCTATAATGAACCTGAGTAGATTAACAAATATGAGTACACGACTTTGCTGGAACTCTATGAAATGGAAAAGTAAACGAATTAGCCGTACAAGTTATCAAACTTGTAACAGCATTCCGTTTATTGTCCGATATCTGTACGTATATGTCGCTGCACACTTGCAGCTTTTCACAGAGATCCATTGTCAACCAAACTATTCAACTACTGTGAAATCATTAAAATCCGTGGGGGCCAATTTTCATGGATTGCTTAAATTTTACAATTTCGTAGGGACGTAATTTCGTGTATTCTCTTGTTCCTTTAAAAGTAAATATGACTTTATAACCCTAATTTAATAATTCGTGGAGGATGTTAGTTCGTTGATGAGAGGTATACCCATGAATTCAATGAAAATTGAGCCACCACGAAATATAATGATTTTACAGTAACTAAAGGAAGATAAAAATATATAGTTTTTAATCCTTTTGATGTATAATCTATAAGAAATGTTCGTTTGTAATGTGTAATGTTAGGTTTACTTAAATTATATCATTTACACAAATATCTACGATGACTTATTCAAATAAAGTTTATTTAAGATCAATTCTATGTAAGAATCAATGATTAATAAAAGGGTCTGGCCACGCATAGTCACCAATTTTCCTTATATTTCAAACATGGACACACCTAGGTGTTAAACGCAAAAAACCGCTAAAAGTTGGTTGCTGGGGGTAACCGTTGCCATGGTAATCGAGGCTAAAGATGGGAAAATAGCAAAACTTGCCTACTTTGAAGCCATATTAGAAGATTTTGCCCACTAATGTTAACTATCAAACACATAAAACAGCCTTTGTCCTATTTTCAATTATTTAATTATATAAGAAAATTGATGGAGAAACCAATACTTTTAAAATGTAACCATGGAAACCGTTACAAATTTTTGAAATCAGTTTTCTGCGGTTTTTTAATTAGCCCAAATGGGAAACTGTTAAATTTATACATCCATATCAATGTCCATGCAATATATTTTATCATGAAAATTGACATCCGTTGCTATGGCAACAAGGCAAAAAATTAAGAAAAACTGAGAAATTGAAGATTATTTTGATATGCTTTCATTCCTGATTTTAGAATTTATTTGCAATTGTTTAAGTTGGAACTTGTAAAAATATATCTAAATTTTTATTATACACCACAAAAGCCTTTGTTTTGGAACAGAGAAGTGTTGTTGCTATGGAAAATTAAGTTGGGTAAAAAATCACACAGAAATTCTTACTTTTTCAAAAGTCCATAGCAACGGCAGTTATTTTTAGAATATTTTAGATTTTTTTCAACTGTCATTAAAGTTAAGGATATACTTTATTTTTTCTCACCCTTTGATTTTATATATTTATTCATTATAAGTGAATAATATACATTCAAAGATGCCTAAAAATATTATAACTTTCCTTATTTTTAAGCTTGTTACCATAGCAACGGTTCTCAATTTTCATATTTAACTTTTTAATTGCACGATCATCATAGTGTATACCAAAAAATCTAAGATTTGCACTTTTTATTCAAATTAGATGAAGAAAACAGATTTTAAAATTTCTGTTTAGTAACCATGGAAACGCTCTAAAAATATGCGTTTCTCCATGAATTTTTTTCTTTCTTTTGAAAAATGACAACTATTTTTAATAATATATTCTACCCTGGAAACCCCAAGTTCTGCACATTACTCACAATATGTTCTCAAATAAGCATTAAAATGCCATTTTTACATCTTTACCCTCGGTTACCATGGCAACGGGACCACATAGCAACAAACAAATGGTGTTAGGCTTTTTCACTCACCAAAGTCTATCAAATTGTCAAGTATGAAGAAAATCCGTGACTATGCGTGGCCACCGAATTTTGATTCTTACAGAGAATTGGTCTTAAATAAGATCGAGTTTTGCAAAGCAAATGATTATTCTAAATCTAAAAACACAAAAGTCAATTCACAGCGTAAAATTGTTCATTCAAAAAGATTTGATCTGTGGTAGAAGAGCAAGGTGATATTCATTGGTTAACGAATCCAGTTCTTTACTTTAGTCACCGGGTCTTCCTCAAACATCCACCCTGTTACTAAAGAGAAAATGGTGGTTAAGTGTATTCTGATGTGTTTCAGTAATTTAATATATTGTCATATATCAGTGATTATGTGTATTCGTTGGGTTTCAGTAATTAAGTGTCTTCAGGTGAATTTAAGTGATTTAATATCATAGAACTGATTGATATTTGAAATTGCTATCTACTTCTGTAACTAACAGGAAACATAATGATTTTTTAATTTATAGATTAATTATATACTGATATTTTACCTAACACATATATCAGCCAATACCTGTTTCAATTCCAAGCTTTTTTTTGCCGTGTTCATTTTGTTCAGTGTTAGAATTTGAGGCGCCATCTGGCGGAGTCATTGTTCCGATTGGTTGATTGGACTTCTGGTTAACAGGAGAGGATTCTCTTTTCGACCAGTTCTCTTGTTCCTTTGTTGACCAAGTCTCTTGAGGCTTGTCAGAAAATGTCGGTATGAAAGGTCCAGATATCTGTCTTGTCAGTGGATTGATTGAACTGTCGTCATTTGACACCAATGAATTTTCCTTTTCGAGAGATGTTTTGCCATTTTTATCGGTGACTTTTGTCTTGGAATTGCTTCTGTAAAAATGTACATGTACTTAAAATTCATGAAAAAGTGTATGTATTGTTTTTAAACGATTTGATTGGTACATAATTGTCTAATAAGGATTGTAAATAAGTTGAAGAATCCTAGATGCTCCTTAGCAAATTAAAATTAAGTATTTTCTCTCTACATTTAATGCCAATTTTACTCTTCATCAACAAATTCATGCAATCTTACAAAATTTACTTTCAACTATTAGATGGGTTTATTTCATATTCTTTGGTATTATTCAAGTGTTATGCGATCTAACATTATTACTCACTCTTTCTTTTGACACCATCGCCTTCTCCAAGCAAAGTAAAGAACTATCATGGTTGCTATGGCGACAAGAGCCAAAAGAGGTAATGAAACCCCCAAAGGAAGGACCAGTTCCGAGGAACTGTCCGTCAAACTGGATATAGCTGGTTCTGGATATACTATATCTGTTCCGTACTGACTTGCTTTTATTACGGCATAATCTCCCCATCTTTTACCTTAAAACCAACCATTTTGAAATTTACGTTTATAAACACATAGTACTGTTTTCGTCTTAAATGATTTTTTTTGCTTTTAATAAATTATAATCTATAACACATTGCTTTGATAATGGAATATCATTTGGTTCGTAATTTATTCAAAATATGTATTTTTCTTCGTTTTACAAATATTAATAGCGGTTATCATAAAAATGATTTAACTCCGACATTTCTCCAATCAAATTTCTCATTTATACTCTTGTAAAAACAGCAAATAAATTTACAACATGGTTAAGATAAAAAAGTTTACAACAAATAAAAAAAACCCCAACATTTCTATTTTTTATATGTATTAATGAACAAGCAAGAGTTTGATACGTTAGAATAATTCATTCATGATTTATAAGAGATGTAAAGTACTATAATTGTGATATAAACACTTTGTTACCATCAACATCAATAGTTGGTCTTTTGTTCTGATCCAGTTGCAGCACATCAAGGAATTCTCCATTTGTTACAAACACTTTCTCTTTCTCCAAATTAGAGACGTCATTCGTCTCATCATTTTTCACTGCATACAAGTGGACCAGAAGGGATCTAAACGTTAATGCAATAAATATATGAATGCAACAAAGAATTAAACTAAAAATTGGGCATTTACTATTGATAAACTGGTAGGTTATTGAAAGTGTTTTTTTTTTCTTTTGTCAAAAAGCTAAATTCCAACTTTTATCTTTATTTGGAGATTATTTCATGTCTATAGATTTTTATTTGTAATATTGATTTTGTTATTAACTGAAACTAGACGTATTTCACTCTTATCGTATTGAGGCTTTTATGTAGTGTTTTCATGTAAAACTAGGGTATTCTTCAACTCACGTTTCCTTTTCTTCTATGCACCATCTTCTGACATAGGCTGTGGGGTACACTTCATTAAGAGCTTTTTCCACTTGGTCCAACAAATCCATTTCCTTATTCAAATAGTCCGACAGTAATAGGCCCAAATAGAATGTAATGACTGTTCGATCTGGATCAAATTTATCGATTCGAACAAAAGCTGGATCACGTGACCAGAGTTGAGGATCCCCATTATCTCGTCCATTGACTTTGATGATGTATTTAGGATGCAACAGGTCAGTCATTGCTTTTACCACACCTATTACATTGTTATGATTAAAACTTGAATACATCAATGTTGATAAAACAATGTGCACACGAAACACACAATAAACTTAAATGAAAATTACAATAGACAAGCTTTCCTTTGCAAAGGCTAGATGATCTTTAACTTTATTTTAAAAAATCATTAAACGTGTAAGACAATTACCAAAATTTGATACTGTGAGCGGCGCTTTATCGTCGTTTTCATTGATGTAATAGTTGATAGCGGCATTACGTCCGATGTCGGCGTCCGTTGCTCTCACGGTAGTAATAACAGGGTCACACAGATTTATAGACGACGCCTCTGTATTATAAAACAAGGGAGAGAACACTGGAGGGTTGTCATTTACGTCTTCAATTTGTATGTTTACTTTGACTTCTGATGACAGTGAGGGTACTCCACTGTCCTTTGCTATGATAGTTAGCGTAAATCTTTGATCAACCTCTCTGTCAACTTTTCGTCGCAAAAAGATATTTCCAGTGGTTCCATGCACCCCAAAATACAAATTGGCTCTGAGATTATCATCAGACGAAGTGTCAATTTCGTATGTTATTTCTGAATTTATTCCTAAATCGTCATCAAATGCTCCGGCGGAGAGAAAGTTAATCCCTGTTGTCAGGTTTTCAAAAATAGCTGTAGAATAAAATGGCCGTCGAAAAACAGGTGCGTTGTCATTGATATCCGTTAATTTTATATTTACTGTAACATCTGATGACAGAAAAGGTGTTCCACCATCTTTTATCCTAACCAGAAAAGAATACTTGTCATCCACTTCACGGTCTAGAATCCCTGTAGTAAACACTTCACCATCATCCTGGTTAACCTTAAAATGAGTTTCCGATCCTTTCCAATAGGTAGCGATGAAGAAGGCAAGTTTTGAATTTATTCCCAAATCATCATCTGTAACTGATATCTTCCCTACATTAGTATTCATTCCAACCATTTCTGGTATTGAAAAATCGTAAGAAGGTCGTGCAGGTTTTGGAGCTACATCATTAACATCGGAAACATGCACTGTGGCAGACACTGTAGTTGATCGAGGGGGATTTCCATTGTCAGATACCTTGATTGGTACTTCATAAATGTCTCTAGATTCCCTGTCTAGCATGGAAGCCGTCTGTAAGGTTCCAGTATTTTCTTCTATCTTGAAGACCGAATTCATTTCAGGTGACACAATTTCATACCTCAGTGTACCAAATGCTTCTCCGTCAGCATCAGAAGCATCGATACTAAATACAACGTAGTGCAATGGAACATTCTCAGGAACAGTGGCAATGTACGTTCCTCTAACGATGGGATCATTGTCGTTTACATCGGTTATATCTATTTCTAACGTCAATGTTCCCGTCAACTTGGGGGATCCATTGTCTATGGCTGTGATGATCATTTCATACCTACAAGATGTGTAAGATTGAGTAATTGAATCATTTTTAAATACCAACGATATGATGGGTCAACATTAAAGGGGCATGATCACGATTTTGATCAAAAATTAATTTTCCGATTTTAATGTTTACAATGCTTCAGTGAGACATTTTTAATAGGCAACCAAAATTTAAGTGTCATTCGTTGAGTTAAAAGCGAGTTACAGAGCTTACAATTCTTTGCAATGTAAACAAAGCGTTTGTTTACATTTTAAATGTTGAAGTGAAAACTTCAGTTTTAGACCGAAAACGAATGTGGTAAACGTTAAGATCTGTTTATTCATGCTTGAATTGAATAAGAAGATGGGAAAATCAGCTTGAAAAAGAAATTTTACCTATATATTGAACTAATGTAAACAAAAGCAGGGCACGAGCCTTGTTTACATGACAAAGAAGTCCTGTATCTTCCTTATAACTTCACTACTGACTCTCCAATTTCATTTGGTCATTGGAAATGCATTCCTAAAGCATTGTACATAATAAAAACAGAAAAAGAGAATTTGACCAAAATCGTGACCATGCCCCTTTAAATTTACGAGTTTCGACTAATTATACTTATGTCGTACGAAATTTGAATATATAAAAAGTGATATGATTTGAAATATGTTTAAAATTCCCATGTCTTCATCAGTAGAACTCAACTATACAAATTGAACATTATTTCAATTTGACTTCATGAAGCATTACTTGAAATTACATTAAAGAATTAAACGTTTTTTGTCCTTGGTAATATCATACATATTGAATAGTCTGTGTGAAAAATGATTTCTTAACAAAGATAAGTACCTTTCTGCCTTCTCCCTGTCTAAATTGTTGGAAACCCTTACTGCCCCACTGAAGGAATCTACTATAAACGGTACATTTGACGTTGATTTATAAACGACCATGTTGTTATTATCAACAGAAGAATCCTTGTCATAAGCATAAACTTGACTTATGGTTTGTCCAACTAGTGTATCTTCTGACACTCTTTCTTTTAATTTGAGGCTCAAAAATGTTGGTGTTTCGTCGTTTTTGTCCAGAATTTGGACGGTGACCGTGCACACATTTGAGAGACGTGGCGATCCAAGGTCAAAGGCTTCCACCTGTAGCAGTTCTGTTCTTTGTGATTCATAATCTAATGGCAATGCCAGAGTAATAATTCCAGTACTGGCATCAATCTTGTAATGTGTGTTTTCATTTCCCTTGACAATCTTGTACTGAACCTCTCCATTAGAACCTTCCACGTCGGGATCCTCTGCCGATACTTTTCCAACTGTTGTTCCAGTGGATTTGTTTTCTTCCACGGAAAATCTAAAAGTTAAATCATATACCGGCATGAAGTTAAATTCAAACATATTTTTTCATCAAGATATTACGGCATGTTCACGAAAGAAATAAAATGAGGATTGTATTACTCATAGTTGGAATTTTCGAACAATGGCATTTCATTCACATCTTCAATCGTCACTGAAACAGTTGCTGTGGAAGTTAATTGTCCATCAGTAACTTCTATAAGAATATCTAACGTAGGCGCCTTCTCTCTATCGACTTGAGTTCGAAGTTTGATTATTCCTGTCTTGGGGTCGATCATGAATTCCGGATAGTATCCAACAAAAGAATAGATCAAAGGATTGTTTTCTTCATCAGTAGCAGACACCACAGCGACCACTGTACCTGTTCTATCAGACTCACTAATCGTACTCCTCACCACTGGTAAAACAACCCATCCAGAATATGATTGCCATTGAAAATGTATAGAAAACCATGAAAAAAGAAAACAACAGTAGAGATTAACATGATACACGTACCTTTATCTTTAAATTGCGGTTCACTCTCGTTTTCATCAATAACATTAACAGCCAGTGTCATTTTAGTGGACAACGACCCGTCAGAAACACGTATCACAATGCTGTAAAACGGAGTTGTTTCATAGTCCAGGGGAGCTACAAAAATATTACGTGCTATGTAGGACCTAATATGTTTAATTGCTGACTTATCATATACTTGTTTTCAGTTAAATTTACCTTTGAGCTTAATCTGCTTGTTCGCAGCATCTATTTCAAACACTCCATCATTAGGAAACTGGGTAAGTGAGTAAGATAACGGATTGTTGTCTAGATCAGTACATTCAAAATCTGACATCACTACCATACCAACAGCTGCAAATAAAGGAAATTTTAACCTTATTTACACCTTCGCATTAGTGGCAATGACCATAATAGCAGTTTATTTTGATACCAAAAATACTTTGAAAAAGTTTCACTAGAGCAACTGTTGTGTGATGCAAAAAGTTTTAAGAAATGTATATATGTGCAAGAAGTACATAAATACATAAAGTTATGATTTTAAAACTAACCAGCATTTTCGAGAACCGATATAATTTTTGTAGATTGTTGGCAGGAAGGAGCATGGTCATTCTCGTTGTCGACATTTACAGTTACAGTTCCTGTAGCCTGAAGCAATATCAACAGAAAAAACAAGTACCATAATAAAAAAAAATTAAAATACCTAAACAATGATGTGATTGAAATTACCATTCGTATTTGCTTTTACGTTGTAATGAAACATCTTTGCAATGTTGCACATCACAGGGAAGCACCCCGAATAAAAAAGGCTCCCGTTAATATAATTACATTAACAACAAAAAAGTCAACCAAGAACAAATCTTTACAAATGATGTTATAATTTGTGTAACTAAATCTAATACCTTATATCATATATTCATGTAATTTCTTTAAAAGAAAATATTTACTTATTTCACGAAAATTATATTTATTTTCTCATGTTTTTTTCTTTAAGCAATTCACTTTTTATGCATATTATTTGTAAGAACTTACAGTTTTCCCACCAGTATCTTTAACCTTGATGACAACTCTGTATTGCGGTATTAGCTCAAAATCCAAAAACGACGCTAGGTATAATTTTCCCGTTTGTTTTTCAATATGAAAGGTGTCGGGTTTTCCATTTACTTTTAAAAGAAAGTAAAATATACAGGCATCGTTTAACTAAGTTTTTCATAATATAATTAAAATTATTTTGCTGACAGATAACTGTTTACCATTAATTATCTGATATGACGTCACATCATGTGGAGGTGCGTCATTGTCGTCTGCTATGTATGTGATGACCTCAGTACCAATTGGTGCTATTTCGCTCACATTTACTGTATAGCTTGGTGCAACAGGAGAGAACCCATTTATTGGCGACAACTGCACTAAGACCCAAACCTTTGTACTGTGGACACCGTCGGAAACTTCTATGTGCATATAATAAGAAGTTAATCCGCTGTCAAAGTCGAGATCTGCCACCAAGATGAAAAAAGGAACATATTAAATGAATAAATTTATTCAGGACAGCTTTGCACGCGGTTTTAATAGTTAATTAATCATTGTTAATCAAAAATCACCAATGCACAAGAAAAGAAATCGAAATTCTATTGAAATTAAGTTAAGGAATTTTTTACCATTTGCAACAATGATATTTCCCTGTGCGGAGATGGAAAAATGACCGTGGTCACCCGATAAAATCTGATATGTAAGGATGGTCGATGCATCATCATCTGTACATGTAACCGACAAAATCTGCAACACATTAATTGGTTGATAAAGTGTTTTCTCTGCTTTACCTAAGCATAATGTCCTTAAAATGTTGGAAGTATTCCATGTGTTGATATTTTTTACAACATAACCACTAAACAATAAGAATGAGCTATTACTGAATCTGTACACGATATCAACCAATGGGTTTCAGAATAAGTTATAATTTTTATATCTTTATTCACAATGATAAATTCCATCAATATTGCACATGCAGATGGTTTATGGAAAGAGTTGCTAAGTCTTTTAGTGTTCAAACACCAAATGTTATGTTTTGTTTATAAATTGACTAGATACTTTTAGGAAAAAAGGTTAATAGAGAAAACATTACCGTAGAACTAATTGATCGGTCCTCGTCAATTGTGACGTTGTATTCAGTTGGTGTACATATGGGTATGTTGTCATTGACGTCAGAAACTGTAACGTTTACAACAGCGGTTGATGAAAATTCCCCGTCCGATGCCTCTACTGTGACGTAATAAGATTTCTGAGTCGACTCAAAATCTACAGGACGCTTGAGGTATATTCGTCCTGTTGTCTGACTTATCAGAAATGTGTCATCTAACAGGACAAAGTAAATATTTCAAAATGATTGTTTGAAATATATATATATATATATATATATATATATATATATATATATATATATATATATATATATATATATATATATATATATATATATATATTTTTTTATTATATATATATATATATATATATATATATATATATATATATATATATATATATATATATATATATATATATATATAATGATTATTTTTCAAAAGTACATACCAAATTGGTTATTCAAGATTAAACGTTTCATGTAAATATTTAAGTTCTTAAAACATCTGAGTAATTAGGTCACCGGAGTCACTCGTGTGGTCTATTTCGTCTTCTTTCGTCGTCATGCGTCATACGGTGTGCGATGTGCATTAATAATGTTAAGTTTTTAACTTGTTCTTGAAAACTACAAGACCAATTGTTACCATTTGTAAAAAAAGAATCTTTATGGTAGGATAAGTCTAAATTGGGCCAAATATGCAAAAAAAAAAAAAAAAAAAAAAAAAAAAAGCAAAAAAAACCAACAACAAAAAAAAAACAACAAAAACACCCCAAAACAAAACCCAAAAAACCCCCAAATATTCAAAAACCTTTTCTACTCTCACACATGTGAGGTAAAAACTGAATACATGGTTATAATGTCCATGAAGCCCTCTACCAAAACTATGAAATTCATAGTCCCTGCATCAGGGGTTTGGTCTCTTTGTTCGGGCTAGTATGACCATATAGTAAAATGTATTTAATTTAGAAAATCTTCTTGATTTATTTGGAAAAAACTAAGTGTATGATTATGATGTCCATGAAGCCCTGTAACAAAATTGTGAAATTCATGATTCCTTGGACAGGGGTTTAGGCCCTAGGGTGGGGTCAATATAGCTATACAGTGAAAATGTATAAAATTTAAGAAAATCTTCTTCTTTGCTCCCACACATGTGAAAAAAAACTTGAATGCATGTTTACAATGTGCACGAACTCTTCTACCTAATATGTGAAATTCATGTCCCTGAGTTAGGGGTTCAGGGTTTTTAAGTGAGAGACAATGGTGTGTGCACAATCCGAATGGTTTTGAACAAAATACGAGGGTCAATCAAAAATACGAAGACAATGCGGCTGTCTATCATATATTTTTCATGAAAGTCATACTTAACAGATTAATCTGCGCACCAACACTTATGTTATTGATATGCGAAGTTTAAGTCCATTTGATGAAAGGGTATTTTTGTTACCCCTTTTTAAAACCAACATGTTTTGTCACCACGGCGCACGGTAACGTTCAAAACATGACGTCAAAATTAAACACGCACAGTTTATAGATATATATATCTTTATATCACGCTTAGTCTCTTGTGCCTTTTTTTCTTACAATTTAAAATGGCATTGAACCACTTAACATCTTATTTGCACACATTTACTCGAAAATCATAAGTTAGTTCTTCAATGTTTTCATTTTCTAATCGTGTATATCTTAGTTTACAGTAAGGATAACCCCGAACGTCGGTTGACGTTACTTCTTTTATGACCAAATATTTACAGATATTCTACTCTGTTTCGGACTGTTTTATATTCAAAATACAATGACCACCACCCCAACAAAATCTATTACAGTTAAACACAAACTTGCAAATAATTGTTGGCTAATTTTTTGCACCATGGAGCATTTTCACAGCTTGTATCGGCTTTTTCCTGAGTTAAATCCATTTTATTTGTACTTCTCGTTGCGCCGTGACGTCAGGCGACGTCGATGTTTTTAGTCAATTCTAAAGAGGACTATCTGACTTTAGTTACTAATATCTGTTCGACAAAACAATATATCCCGTCATTATTTGGTACATAGAATACCATGACTATACTAAATTTGAAGTTTCAATATAATTTGGTTTCGAGCCAAATTTATAGAGATAATACTTTCAACATTATATGATTTATTTTTGACATAACACAAATTTTGGCCGTGCGCCGTGACCTCATTTTTGAACGATTAAATTCTAAATAATTCTTAGAAATAAAGAAATTTATTAACTTTTTTTCTTGCAAATTGTCTGAAACTATTGCTAAATTATGTCTACCAAATTTAGTAATGATATGACGTTAAGTAACATAGCTATGACAAAAGTCTTCGTATTTTTTGATTGACCCTCGTAGTATTGCAAATGCATATAATGTTTAAAATCTACCCTCACACATCTGTAATAAAAACTAACTTCATAATTCTTTTTACCAGCCTCATCTAGGCAGTAAGTCTTGACTTTTGAAGATTTGAATCTAGGACCGGGCCAAAACAATCATATAATGTAAAAGATATGGAATCTGTATGCAGGGTGGGGCAAAAATGGTCATTTAGTGTTAATGTATATAATGTTTAAAAACGTCTACTGACACAGAATTAAAATTGACTGTTTAGAAAAAACATTCAGCTGTTATCTTTAATAGAATATCATGTCATCTACATGTAAGGAAAAGGTTATAGCTGGAAGGGGGATATATTTGTCTTGTTATCTTATTCTGCTCAGAGTTCAGGTGGGGGGGGGGGGGGGGATTGAACAGTTAATGGATCAATATTTAGTTATTATTCATTGAATATAATGTAACTAAGAATTTAAATGATCAAAAGGGTAATGCAAGTATTTTTATCATTATAAACATAAACAGTTTTTAAACTTTCTAAATAAATAAAAAGACTTGTTAATAGTAACGTAAAAATTGGCTGACCAAATCACTGATAAGCAGTAAAATAATTTTGGTATAAATGCCAGATGATGAATTATCTTTTCTTTTATATACTAGTAAATGCCAGATAGTGATTAATTGTTAATGATGGTTGAATATTCAAAAGCTGGAACAGGAGAAGTGACGAACACATTTTAAAGTTTTTTTGTTTTAATGCCCACTGAGAGAGTCTCTGTCTGCCCCTGCGGATGGGGGATGGGAGGTTTTTGATAAAACATGTACATGTATACATACTTACAACCTTGTTTAAGTTTATCTATGAAAACATGAAACATGAAACCTATTTTTTGTTGAAAGTTAACAAATAATGGGAAATTATTTTCTATCAGAGTATTGCACCTTTTCAATCTTCCCTCTATTTGTGATTTATTCATACTTTTTATGTGTGCGTTAAGTGTCTCGATAATAAAACACTTGCTGACGACGTACCTTCACAACAAATGCTGACGTACCTTCACAACAAATGCTGACGTACCTTCACAACGCACTTTCAATTTTTTTTTAAAAAAGTGCGTTTACTTGGTCCCTTTAACACACTTTGAGATATTTTTCAAAGTGAGTAGACTTAGCCCCACAATAATGCACTTTGAATTTTTTTTCAAAGTGCTTATAACTTCTTTTCAACAATATTGTTAAAAAATGCTAATATCTTAATTAATATGGCCACCGTAATTTTGGGGTTAATTGCTTCTCTCCAATTTTGTTGGGCAATTTTTATGAATATAGACTTAGATGTATTATTTTCACATTTTGGATTTCGTTTTACTCATTTATAAGGAAACAATATATTTTGCCTAAATAACCGAAGAACTTTATATAAGTAATATACAAATGTTTATTAACAAGCTTATATATAAAACTTCAAATTTTAAGGAGAAAAAGGATCGTTTCTTTACTGTATTTGTTTCTTTCAAAATTATAAGCCGCCATACAAACACTATGATTGAATACAAATTTTGGATTCCTTACCAAATTGTAGAAAAAGTTACCACATTTTCCATTCGGAAAAAAACTTCTCACCAAACCTTTTGTTTTTTATAGTTTTTACGTACCACAAACAATCTTCGTATGTCTATATAATGCTAACGTTCTTAGCATTGGGTAAAATTTGTTTTAGAGATATTCAGTTTTTATGTAATCCAGATTGAGAAGTGCCATCACTTACTTCAACGTCACTTATGAAGCCACAAGAACAAAGAAATATTTTTAATATTCCTAAAAGAAAAACAGAAGCAAAGGTACGATTATCTTACCTCCACCTATGATTTTGTACGTCACTTCGCCATGGGGTCCCGCGTCATCATCGGTAGCATTGACTTTAAAAATCTCTGATCCAATAAGTGTATTTTCAGTTATCTGATGAATATGTTAGATAAAATCATATCTTACATAAAGGGGCTTTTAAATTTTTCATATCCGTATACATTAATTAAAGATGAGTAATAAAAAGGTATTTGTTGATTTTAAACAAAATACAAACCCGTGAAAGATTTTATTATTATTAGTTAAACATAAATATTCACATTAGCTTTACTTGACTTCTAAACGTGCACAGATACTTAAATACAATACTCCTGCACATCTTGTTCTAAGAGATTCAATTGTTAAAAATGAAGCTGTGAGCCGTGTAAATATATCAACACTTTTTAATTACATGTATATTTATTTCATAATCTTCAGAATTCTAAAGATCTATATTAAAAATATGTTTACTTTAAGAATCTTTATTTGAACTTTTGCAGATAATACTTGCACTTATTTTCAAAGGTTGACCAAGGATAAATGGCGTGAATTCATTAACGGGCTCAATGTTAACCGTGATTGTCGTAGTTCCGGTTTTTCTGGGATCACGTGTTGAGTAATCCACACCAATGATAATAAGTGTGTATATGACGTCACCAGTGTCATAATCGATGCGGTTAGTAGTAGTGACAATTTGGTCATTTATTATTGTAAACTTTCGATCGGCGTCGTCACCGGACTGAATAGATAATTGAGAACATCCGTCTGGGTCCCCTACAGGCTCTTTATCCTCATCTGTACAGTTCAGTGTGGCCACTAACTGATCTGAAATATCATATTTAAGTACCATGTTCTAATATAGATTGGATAGAGTACAGCGAATAAGTGAAGGAATCAATGCATTCGTTCTTAAAGAGGAGACGGGACGTTAATCACGTGACATTTGTTAATCACATGTCTATTGCAATAGTATGTATAGAAAAAGCTCATAAAAATTGTGGACTCAAGTTGTTTCAATTATTCATCAATCAACAGATACGCTGAGAAGACACCTTCATTTTAATTTGTACTCCAAAATGTTATCAATTCTAGAAATCAATGAAATCAATGATATACATGTTCTCATAATTGTTATATTAATGTTTATAATTAAATAAAAGAATGTATAGCATTTTTTTTTTATGTTTAAACCAAAAACTTTTACACAAAGTCAAAATTTAAGAAACAGGGAGAGTATGTGTTATTCTTCTTATAGTATCCTTGTTTAAAAGCGAAGAAGAGACAATGGACGTATTATGTGTTATAAAGCTGATAAATGATATTTTTATTTTAATTTAAGAATGTTTTTGATAGCGAAAATCATATAATCTATTATCTTGATGTAATGAGAAAAGCAAAAGTTTGAGAAGGACGTGTTGTTGTACCCAAATATATTAATTGTAAAGTTCAACCCACCGCCATCCCCCATCAAACCGTCCCAAATATTTTTACACATTTAAAAGACATAATATATTGAGCCATTATCTAAACTCCACTGTTATGTTTTAATGCGTTTTATCTATATTTTCAGGTTTTTGGCAGAACTTTGTATATGCCACATGTTTATATCAGACATGGTCACGAATTTTGTCAAACAGTTGTCAATAATTATTTTTTTCCCCGTTTTCTTAACAATATTTTGGTTTGCATTTTGAATGTTGATAAGAAAATTTCAGGTGTTGACCTAAAATAAATGAGACAAACACTAGGAACTGTTTAAAAAAGTTAGCAGATAAAATAAAACAGCTTGAATATGAGTTTCTACCAGTATATTGCACCAATGTAAGCAAAAACTTAGCACGAGCCTTGTTTACATAACAAGATTTGTAAGTTATGTATCTTGCTTTTTTACTCTGCGACTGACACTCAAAATAAGATTGATCTTTAGAAATGCAATACTAAAGCATTGTAAACAATCAAAATAGAAAAATAAAATCTGACCAAAATCGTTATCATGCCCATTCAAGGGAAATTATCTTTCCATTGTTGTTTAACATTTTTGTATATATTTTACCTGACAATCTTCAAATCTGTTCAGGTGTTTTTAACCAATACGGGGGATCCCACATTATATGTTTAATAAATCATTTTAATACGTTTAGATATTGTCGTTGTCTAGGATCTCCATGTTTTTGATGTTGTTTATTGATTGAAAATTCTGATTTGTAATTAAAAATGACAATATTTTGTCAATGACTATTTAGTTGTTTTTAAAAGAAAAATTAACAAGCTGGACGTTATAGAAGAGACAATAAATGGCGGTTTTTGATTGAACAGTTTTATTAATAATCTTTAAGATCAATGAATGGGCATAAATAATTATACACTGGAACGTTCTGTTCTCTGTTGAATTTTGAAAAATTATTTTTTTTTAAGACAGGAAAAGAATATTTGCTCTCAAATTTTCACTTATTCCTATAATGTCAATGTATTTTATTTCTAAACATAAATTATAAGTTACTTAATTATCAATAGTTGTAAAAAAAAACTCACTTTGAGGTGTATTTTCTGGAAGTTTGACATTTTGTATAGAAGGTTCAAACACAGGCGTGAATTCGTTGACAGGGAGGACATTGACGGTCAGGGGTCCACATTTATTACCAAACTGGAGTGCACTCAATCCAAATTCAGTGACGCTGTAAAATTAAGAATTTTTCATTAATTGAAACTTTTGAATAAAAAAATGAACAATAGATTTTGCATTAAGTATACCACGATTTATGCATACATATTCAATGTTCGTTATATTCATAATAATACATACTATATTTTGTCCAAAATATATTGAGTTTTCTTCTCAAAGTCTAAGCCAGGTACAGCCACATCAACATCCCCGGATCCTGCTGTTGGAATCGAGAACGGCACCGTGTTATCAAGTAGCATAAATCTAATGCGATCTCCATCACCATCAAAACCCGAATAAGTGAACACGGTGAACCCAACTAGTTTGTCTTCTTCTACATTCACAGTTTCTGGTTCGGTCTCTGACGGAAAGCATCTAGGTTTAATGGATTCCCCTAATTTGACATTTTAAACAAATATTAGTTTTAAAACAGAAAAGCAAACACTTACTTATTCAGCATCACAATTCCGAGAAAACAAGGGTATATTATACTTTTACACCAACGACTTGAAACAAACTACCCATATAGCTTTGGGAAAAAAAGTACACACGCATATACAAATATTTTGAAAATGTATGATTTTAAAATGATTTTTCAAACTTAAGAAAACCCCCCCAAAAACAGACATTAACCAAATCATGTGGCTTACCAAATCTGAATAACAATCCACAAACAGATAGATACACAAGTAGATAACTCATTTGCACCATTTGCTATTTTCCTGTTGATAGCAATGATCTATGTAAAGCTTTTAAAGCAGTGAAAATGGCTAACTCACGTCAGTAATATAAAAAAAACAGAATATAGAGGTTAACAAACTGAAAATATATTCTGAAAGCAATTGTTTGTAGAAGCAAATATTCATAAATATTAAACATAAATGCACCTGTATGTGCTTTTTAAACAAAGATGGTATCAATGTTGATATTGTGACTAAATCAGGTGTGTGTGATATCTTCAGAAATACAGTTTAATAGAAAAACTTAAATAATAACATTCATTTTAAGTGAATAGTCTTATTGTATTGTCGTTAGCCATAGATAATATCAATATTTCACAAACACATTGTATAAAATACGAAATTCATGATTATCATCACATTGATTAGCTAACAGAGCTTATGTCGATTATGATGTAGGTTTTGTTAAACGTTTTACGTTACTTTTGATGCTGCTCTTCCAATACGAATAATCAAAACGTATTTGTACACATTAGGAAAAAAATAAGTAAACAAAATTGCCTAAAAGAGGCTCCAAGAAAATGTTTACGTTCAATAAACTGCTTAACTTTTTGAAGTACGAGAGCAACATTGCAGTGAAGTAATTTGTTTAATCATGACTACTTTATGTCAAAAAGACAACGCTTTTAACAATGGTGCACACAAATTTAACCACAGCAAAGCATACAACCATAATTTAAAAAAAAAACATGGTTTCAACAAGAACTAAAAGAGAGTGGATTATTTTCCTGCTAGAGTTGTAAACACAGGTATGCTTGATTTGATCATTACTTCAAAATGGATCTAGCTGATAAAATGTTTTATTCATTTAAAGGGACATTGGCAATGAAACATTGATGAAAAACAGATTTGAAAATATTTGATACGAAGTAACGATGATTTAAGAAAACTGAATGTGCAAATTGTTTTACAAAAAAATCCGCAGTAAAGCATGCAATATAAAAATGAACTAGAGCCAAGCTCGTTGCAAAGCAACGAGTAGGTCTTCCGTCGCAACTTCGTGTCGCGAAAGGATTGTCCATCAGTTTGATTAAAACACCTCCTTCTCCTGACACTTGTCAGAGCCTGACAGACCCTGTATTGATAAAAGGTCATCTTTACGCGACCATTTCTTAGAGCTTTAGAAAATTGATTGGAACTCTTAAAATGGAGACCAAAAAAAATAATTCATGCCTGTTTTCTATGTAACCTCTAGATTGAGTATTGCACCACTCATTAAACAGATAAAGGCATATCTTTGCTAAGTAGGTGTTTATTTAGATTGTATGCAAATGTGGAGGTCAAGTGGAAATAATCTGTTATTGATACAGGTCTATCAGAACCTGGCGAGTGTAAGGAGAAGAGAAATGGTTTTTAATGATACTGGATTATCAATATGATAATAGTAAGTTCAAGAAATCGAAAACGAGACTCAATTGCAAAGTATTATTTTCATACCAGGCAAGTTCTTCGTTTAACTTACTTTAAGTTTAGGATAACTTTAAAAATTACATCATTTTTATGTACATGTATATAATTAATTTAATTATAATAAAAGTGTGGATGTGGCGGTGGGGGAAATTTTCTAAGCGTTAACTTAAGGGAAATTTTGGTTGAGAGAAAGGGGGCATTGCTACCACTGGACCATCTAAAAGGTACTGTTAGCAAGCTCACAAATGATATCCCCGCTAAAAAAGAAGTCATTACTCACGTATTTCTCTATTAGAGAATAATGGATGGTTCGTTTTCTTTAGTGAGTCAGACAAGGCAGGGTATATTTACAGGTCACAAGTAATCTTTATGTCAAACTCTAGCTTTTACTCATTTCCATTAATACAAGATATGACATATGTTTAATATGACTTTGAACTTGCGCAACTGACCCTGGGTCAAGTTCATGACACATCATCGGTCATCAGGAATCTTTACATGAAATAGAAACTCCCAATGTTTCTCCTTAAATGACTTGGGGACAAATCATTACACACCCTCAGGTCATAAGCAATCTTTGTGTGAAGTAAGAAGTTCCAAAGTGGACCAGAAACAAATTTTGCACTTTTCCTGCCAGTGACCTTTACTTTGTCCAAATGACCTTGGGTTTAGGTCATGACGCTTCGTCAGGTAATGAGTAATATTTATATAAAGTAAGAACACTTCCAATGTTTCTCCATCAGAAAGATACAGACCGGACATGACGTACGGACGGACAAGGTGATTTTTATTTACCCCCCCCCCTTAATTTATTTTCGTGGGGTATAAAAATCCTTTTCGCCCGTTTTGTGCGGCACAAAAAAAACCTATATTTTTCAGTTATTTCTATCACATCACATATAAATATACATGTAAATGTATGATTTGTATGCACATTTGAGTTCTTCTCATCATCGTCGGAAAGGATAAGAAACCCTTGGGGTCCAATAATGTCTTTTCATGGGCATTTGTCAATTTGCATCACTAAATGATTTCCAAGCGGTAAGCTATCAAAGCTTTTGAGATGTTACATGTAGATATTGAATTTCTATAGATTTAAATTTAACGTAAGGAAAAACAACACTTTTTATACAAAAAAAAATCTAAAATAGCTTTATGTACGCGTACACATAAATAAGAAGATGTAGCGAAAGCTATAAAGACTTTATTTCTTCTGTTCTAGACTTTTTCAGAGTTAACAAACTACAAGTTAACAATCTCCCATTTTGACAAGCTAGATGAAAAATAAAATATTCCGCTGAGTTTTAGGTCACTTAATCTGCATGACAACCTCATACTACACAACCTCAATGATTTTTTTTTATCAATGTGCATATACATGTAACAATAAGTAAAATCCCCAAGAACAAATAACACTGTGCCGGATAATTATGCCAGTGCCAAGGTGGCATTTTTGCACCCGCTTAAGCTGCATCTATCGAAAAATTCAAATATGCCATATGATAGACCATTGCTTAAAGAGTTAACAACCACCTTTGTTATAATTGTATCTTACCTGTCAGGTGAGTTATTTACCTTTCAAAAATAAATTCCTATAGGAAAATAATTTTTCCTGTAGGAAAAACAACATTCCTATAGGTAATTTGAAATTTCCTATCGGAATACAAGAATTTCCTATAGGAATTTCAATTCCGATCGGATTTGATAAAATCCGATAGGAAAACTTAATATCCTATAGGAAAACTACATGTCTGAATCAAATTCCTACAGGAAATACCATTCTCCTATAGGAAAAATAATTCCTATAGGACTTTTAAAAAATCCTATAGGATTGTCAATATTTCCTGTAGGAGAGTCAATTCTCCTATGGGAATTATCATTTTCCGATGGGATATTAATTTTTAAAGGTAAATATCTCACCTGTCAGGTGAAACACACTAAAAACAAAAGTGGTTATATACTCTCTAGACAATGGTGTATCATTTGGTATACATGGATTTTTCCGAAACTGCATCTTAAGCGGGTGCAAAAATGCCACCTTGGCACTGGCATAATTATCCGGCACAGTGTTAAATATCTATCGCAATTAAATGCATACATTTTTGGGAGGCAGAAAAGTCGCTATATTATAGTCTGCAAGTCAATTGAACTACTACAATTATTTAAAAAAAATAAGAAACTGTCGACACTTGCAGTACTCTGATGATTTAATAACGATCGACCGACTTTATTGATTAATGTAGTCGTATATCATTACTAATCATTCTAATCCTGAGAACAAATTTTATTTAATCTTTGACTTAAAACTGTTAACTTATAAACCCAGAGACATAAGTAACTTATTAAGTTATTTATGTCTCTGATAATATATATTTTATTCTGTTCACAACTATAGAAGTTTAGCGTGTTCAACAGGTTAATTGTTTAGCCACATTCTCAGATTACGATATCGCACCTTTAATGTGAGGTTGATTGGCATCGAATATTTAGACACTTATTGTTTAACAATTGACCGCTGCAGTGAAAGCACCCTTCCAAATGTTACTCAATTATTTATCAATAATTGCTGATCTGCAGCCCGGGGGCAATATTCTGAGCTATGTGCGCTGACGCGACAGGAGATTTTCGGTCGCACGTGGAGCGGATTGACTTAGCATAGACTGACCGAATAAACACACGGGTGGGAAAGTGACATACATTGAGGAGAAAAATGTACACATGTTAAGTAGTCGCCAAAAATAGGTCTTCGCCACATTTTGAAAAAAATAAAGCCCTTGCACTGTGATCATGAAACCGATAAAATCTAAACAAATCTTGTTTAAAAACTCATGTAAACATTCTAAAAATAATCACTAAATTCCTCAATTCTGGACAATTCTTTTATCGTGTCAGCCTCTACCGCCAATCGCAACTTCTCGGGCCTTTCCGGCAAGCTCGGAAAAACACTTCGAATGTATTACCTAGGCGTCCATGACAACCCCCCTTTTTATAAAACTTGATATAATTACAACACATTTTGATCTGTTGAGATGCGAGCTATACTTCTTTAAAGGTATCAATATACACTAAAAATATAACACAGAAACGACATACATGACTTCTTGCCGATACTTTTTTTAATGGGAAGCGACTCCATTTTGTATAAAATTCTAACATCCGGTTATGTTAATACACTCAAGGTGTTTTTCCAAACTTGCCGGAAAGGCCAGAGAAGTTGCAATTGTCTCTACCGCATGTGTTAATTTGATATTTGATTTTTTATATCCTGCCTTGAACGCTAGGGGACTGTTTCGTTTTCTAAATTCGGCTAAATAATGCTTCCAATTTTGAGCTCTCTCTCTCTCTCTCCTCTCTCTCTCTCATTTTATGTGCAACCTTATGAAGACGTCAACTACTTTCTACGATATCTATAAAACATATCGAATAAACAAATAGTTGGAATCGTACAAAATATCAATAAACATGCACGAGTGATAAAGTACATGTAGAAGAACACGAAGCTACCGCGGATCACTTGTCCACTCGCGCGGGATCTCCTTGGCTATGTTCTAGGGGTGATCATCATTTTAAGGTTTAATCTTTGTGGGTTTTCGTTGTTTATCTATAAAATTATTAGTACATGTATAGTTTTTAGAACATTTTAGAATTACAAATTCACTATTGATTTATGTCTGATGATGTTTCTGATTTGGAATAATATCGCTTTTATCAATTTTTAGAGGGGCTTCTCAATTCACATTCTAATGTTTAATTAAATAAATTAAAGGTGAACAAACTTTAAGAACATAAAATTGAAACAGTTCTTGTATATATATCTTGTTATAAGATAACCGCTGACCTCTAGGTAGTGCAGCCGCGACCGATTTCCTCGGCCGCGGATGAGGGATCGGATAACTAACGTAAAGGTAAAACACACATAGAGAGCTCAGAACCCAGGAAGATTTACAATGTTTGCAGTATGATGAATAAACTCTAATTAATATAAGTTTTTTCCCCCTTTAATCCCACAGTTGATCTATCTGTCTGACACTGCTTCAGTTCGAGAATGGCATTGCTTTTATGATGAAACAGAACGATTTCTTATTGACACTCTATCGTTTAATTCAAATTAGGAAGAGTAAGCTTTAATTTCACTGTGTACGATTCTTGTGTTTGCGGCTAAATAAAATCACAGATGACAGACGCGATTCTTGTGTATTAGATAACCGCTGACCGCTAGGTAGTCCAGCCGCGACCTCGGCGATCGATTTTCTCGGCCGCGGGCGAGATGGGTTATGTAATGACGCACACAACTAAGAATTTAGGTCGATTTGAAATGCTTGCAGTAAAATGACTCAAATCTATTTCATGGAAGTTATTTTTTTTTTAAATCTAGTTTATGTATCTCACTAGAAAAGAAAAAGAACGTTTATATTTTCTCGTTTTTGTTTTTCTTAACGGTTGTCCACTATAAGAACTAAACAGAGGTGACTCCAAAAAAAGGCTGTAAGAAAAACATGTACACGTATACTTTTTAGACACTTTTTCAAATGAATTAAAGCATCCACACTTTCAGCTGTTAATTTATGTACGTTATGCGCACGAAGACGATTCGCTTACTTGCCAAATGAATACAGGTACATGTTAACAAGACAAGCTTTTTACACTCATATTACGCATAACCGGTACAAAATAATTTTGTAACGACATTGATAACACAATAATGAACAACTTTTCTATCGACAGCTATAGCGAAATATTAACCATTTTTGAGCTATAAAGCGAAGACTTTTAAGGGCTCTAGGCCCCTAATTTAAGGGGCCAGCCCTTTTTCAATGGTGTCAAGTGAAAGCCCTTGATATTTTGCACATATTTTGTTCTATATGTGTTTAGAGAAATTTTTAAACTAAAGAGCTACATAACAAAAACACAACCAAAAATCAGCATTTTTTGAAACACAAATTCAAATTAATTTTTTGAAACTTTAAAGGAGGAAAATTGTAAAAACAAAACTCGGAGGACAACGTTCAAACTCTCTATTTTTAAGATTTGTGACTTTTTAACACATGCTGTGAGCGGTTTCAGAGCCTTTGCGTGCACAAGAATGCCTATATTTTTGGGAAAAAGGGGAATAACTCGGTACCGGAAATGTCGATTTCAACGATTTTCCTTAGATATTGAGAAATAGTAACTACCAATATGCTCTGAAAATTTGAACTTTATAGGACAATAAACAAGCAAGATATTTGAGTTTTAAAAAACGTCTAGAAGAAAAAAAAGAATAAAAAGAATTACCAACAGAATCAGTACAAGGTCTTCCGTTGAAAACGGAAGACCTTAATAATTACAACATAAAAGACATGACTAGCTGATACTTCAAAGATATCAAAAGATCAGAACACTTTAAGTCTAAAGTAATATCATCTTGTTGGTAAGATTTCGAAAAATCTATTAGCTTTTTATTGTCAAAATTCTTCTTTGAAAACTTACAGTTTTTGTCAATTATAAAACTATTTTTATTGGGTTTTTTTTCACAATGAAAGCTATTCTGATACTTTAGTTTCAACTTACTTCCTTTGCTGTGAAGGATGCCAAAATTGTCAAAATTGTGGTGATGCTCTTGTAGCATATCAGAAATTATGTCAGGCCCTAGAAGACATTCCTTTGCAATGCCAGTGCCTTT
This sequence comes from Magallana angulata, assembly GCF_025612915.1. Classification (NCBI taxonomy): domain Eukaryota; kingdom Metazoa; phylum Mollusca; class Bivalvia; order Ostreida; family Ostreidae; genus Magallana; species Magallana angulata. The sequence goes on from NC_069118.1 coordinate 56,741,654, forward strand.
TTTTTTAGTTATGAGACCTTCAGACTTTGCTGTTACAATTAATGCAATGTGTACCAGACAGGTTGCAGAAATTCAATGATTAATTTATCTTAGACAAAAAGCGTATTTCCCCAAAAGCTATCGTTAGGTTAACTCATTAAAACTCATTAAAAAACTATAAAGCAGACGTGTTCTTTTATTTTACTTTAATTTCTTTGTCTTAAAAATATATTTATGTTTCATTGGTAAATGCAAAACTGTTCATCATGATTGTAAACAACTCGTGATGATGTTTTCTTTTTATAAGTGCGTTACCAGCAAGCATTTTTTTTTAAATATAAGAGACACTTCATTTACTATGAAAAAATATGTCTATAGTCTGTCCCAAGATATTCATGCTGCTTTTATCACATTCCTCAATATTTATAAACGCATTTGGGTTCAAGCGATGTTTATTCAACGTTATGAAGAAACCACAAGATGACCCGGCCTTTTGGAACGCTCACTCTAACTTGTCAGGTTTTAATACACTGTTAAAAAACAAAACAGTCAACGGGAATTTTCCATTACGAAAGAGATGAAATTACCCCAATAATAACGCTGAAAATGTTTCGTGGTATTTCCCATTTCCCATTATAAATCTTTGTTAAAAATATCTTTCGTTTCTGTGAATTTTTCCGATTAAAAATGATAATATGACAATGAATATATCTTGGATAATTTCCTTTTCATCAATTTCAATTGCCCTTTTTTTAACATTTATATGTATTTTTATTTTATAATCGTCCAAATGTGCTGCATAAATATTTTGAGACATACTTTCTAATTCTTGTGTAATGTAAGTGCAAATACGTAGCTCTGTGAGAAAATTGGAGTTAACATGCCACAATGCCACACACTGAAACTTGCACTTTACCATCCATCTTTAAACAGTTTGAGATACGGTATGTCATTATAATCTTCATACAATGTATTACAGACGTCACTTGTCCAGACTTTTCTAAACACGCTAACCGAACTCGAAATATGTACTATGTTAGATTCATGTACAGGTGTCCTGTTTTAACACGTAAACATTCAACACTACATTCCTGTAAAGGTTTTCTGGTGACGTTTAAAAGACTTTAGTGCAAGTCGTCTGGGTTTTTTTTATGCCTGAGGATTATTTGAGATCAAATATTGTAAATGAGATGAATTAGATCAATTTGCTTTGAGGAAAAGTCTTCGCAAAAACATGATATGAAGTCTTTAAGATAAAAGCTGTCAAAATCGTCATTTATATTGAGCTAACATCATGTTAAAATCAAAGTAAAACATGAATTATTGCTTGTCCCTTTAAAGCTATATCGTATTTCCATTTTAGGGATGTAAATAATAGATGAAACAGCCATAAACCATATTACTTAATTTGCTTCCGTGACTTAAAAATAATGCCAGAATCTTTGTCAAGAAAACCCCATTTTATTTAACGAAAATATATTATTTAAGTATTATTTTTTATAAAAACATATCAAATTGGTTATATAAATTTGAAATTTTTATCTAATTTCACAGTAATAAATCTATTCTGAACAAGTAATGACTTCTCTACTTGTGCTCATGCGCCGTGAAAAGGCCAAGTGTGTTTACAAGAAATTGAACGTCGCAGATTTCCAATGCAAACACAATTGCAAATATACACTGAGTGTAAATATTTAAAGTATAACTTTATTCTACAAATGTGAGTTAGATGAAGATATTTGAGGACAAATTCGACAATTGCATTGAAAATTTATTTGTTACTTTCTTTTGGTGACACTAACTTTAAATTTTCCATTAAATGAGTTATTTTGTTTAAAAAAAACCCCCTAAAACGGCAATATTTAGAAAATGTATTATTATTTGTAGTTTACTTATATTTGTTCGACTAAGATATAACATGGACATATATACAATACACTTCATCAAAACTCATTACGAGTTGTTTTTGTTTAAATTCCATACAAATCAAAGTATTATGACCCCAGCCTTCTGAATATTTGGATTTTAATATTCTACCAAACTCCAAAGTCAAGGAGGCTGAGTGGTCAACATATAAACTCCCAGATTTACTATTTAAGATTTAAGATATGATCTGTTATGCTATAAACTATGATTAAAACATTATACATTTTAGCTTTAAAGTTTGAGTATATTTTTCTACGCCTTAATACAGAACACTTTTCTTCTTAAGGAGATTAATATTGTTTTAAATTGGCCACGACCATACAGCCCGTTTAATTTGATAGACTACCAGAGGTTCTCTCTGAAACATAAAAAAGTTGCATGCAGGCTTCATTTTATGAAATGATTATCACTTATGTCGGTTAATATTCTTAAATAACCCATATAAATATTATCTATCCCGATTAAACCATACAAAAGAAACACAATTTATTACACGATTTATTACACGTATGAAATACTGATAAATTAAGATGTGATACAGATAAACTGACATGGTATTTGGAAGTCTACTTAGATAATTAAATAAAGCATTTTTAAAACATACTAGATGATATCCCGCGCAAGCGTGGAATAAACACAATATACATTAATATGATACAATATCAATATGTTGAACCATGAACCATATGTTTTCTTTATTGTTGTATATATTGTGTCCGATTTTATTTCTAAACTGCTTTATTTACCTATTTTTAAAAATTAAAAAAAAAACAAAAAACCCAACGGCATGGATAGGAGCGGACAGGTGTGAAACTCTATATTGATGTTACAAATATATTTGTACGTGGCATTAATTTTTTTTAAATTTATTTTATTTCAAACCAGCGAATATGGATTTAGTGCGTCGTATCTCTAAATTATGTTCTTTAGGTCAAATTAAAATTAATAACAATTTTATCAGTATAATAACAGTTTCAGCTAAACGATTTTTTAATTGGGAGGGGGGGGGGTCACCCCTTATTTAACTTCCCCTGTTTATGCATAGCATAATATGTTTATTGTATACAAAATAATGTCTGAGGTTTACTACCAATATATCGTGATATAAAAATGTATGAAATTGAAAAAAGTATTGCATATTTTAAACCATAGTTGACGGATCCAAAGTATCTACCCGATGGGTTACTCGCCTATAGTACACTTACCGCTATGACGTTACATGTAATTAGTCAACCCACTTACCGGGGGGGGGGCGTTTTGAAAAAACTTTTCCATCAAGTCTACAATTGCTTTTAATTACTCCATGATCCCTAGTATCTGCCCGCGATGCATGATGTTTTCGTCTTACACTGTTTCACCCCTGCTTATGTTGTTGTCATTTAAATTTTGGACCACGTGTTTTTATTTGATCCTTTCAGTTTCGCAGTAAAAATCGTGCCTCGTGTTTATAGTCTATTTCATAGAATCTATGTACTTGTAGTCAAATATAAATCTAGAGGTTTATTGATTTTAAACTTTATCTTCATTAATTATTAGATAAAATGTGTTTTAGAAATAAATGTGACGATACAAAAAAATATCGTTTTTTTCCTGCCGTTGCAAAAATTAACATGCTTAGTAGAATTTTTCCTAAGCGTTTATTTTTCGACCCGCGCCTGACCAAGTTATAGCATCAATAGTGAAACAGTCTATACTATTTTATGCAGAATGTTTCTTGAAAATGGCTCAATATACTATGTCTTTATGCAAAACAGACACCCATTATTTTTTTTAAAAACATGGTATTGCACACAACAAGCTTCAAACATAGCTATGATCTTATTAAGCAACCCAATGTTTATATTTTCAACCACTCTACACGTGGTTAAACACGAACGAAAACTTTTTTATGAATATCATCGTTGAATTTGAATAACCTCTATATGGTGAAATAAAACACAAATCTTAAAAGATTTTAATGATTTTAACATAAATCAAAGTAGGATATGATATGAAAAACGACCAGTACCAACGTATTTTGAGAATATTATTCGAACACATATACTTCCGCTCGAAATTTCACAAGAACTGAACAAATCTCGGTGAAGTCTCGTGAAATTTCATCTCTGGATTGCTTATATACTTATCAGCGATAAAGAAAACATTCCGAACACATTCGCAGGGGTGTGTTTGCCATGACGGTATTTAGTTAACCCGTGTTCTTGGTTACCCCGTTCTGGAAATTTCTATCTGGTTCTCTGACCAGAGGTCATGCTTCGCAAGCGTCCTATCCACCAAGACTAAATTCGCTCAAACAAGAAACGAATCTGCTCATTTAATTTGTCCAACAATTGTCAAATCTTAACTTCTATGAATATACTCTACATAAGTTACCAGCAAATATATTCGTTCTTTACGTAATCATTCAATATTTTTTTCATTGCAAGTAAATAATTAGATGTAAACTACTCTGACTTGGATCTGCAAAGCGATTTCGGGCATGTTATCCAAAAATAAAAGGTTTTTGATTAATTTCACAATATTACTTATCAGTTTAAAATTAATTATAGTTTACGGACATCATCTTACACTTTTGAAATGCCAAAGGTATAAGCAGTTACTCTTGTACAGGCATTTTGTAGTTTATTTGATTATGTTAATCGTTACATATTTCCAGTTATGCAATTCAACAAATGATTTTCCATATAACTACTTCAAAATGAAATGTAAACATTGTTGTTTAAAAATAATATATAATATGATGTAATCTGAGTACAATTTCAAATCGAGTTAAATTTATTGCCTAATGATCTACAAATTCACTTTAACAGTGTCAACAGATTGGTGAAATACATTTGTCAGTAAAATACATCAATTATTTCATTCCATTTTGACGCCATTAGCCATATTGATAACTAGTGGTTAAATTATCAATGTTTACCCCAAAACGACCTTGTCATCGTTAACAATAGGAAATGATGAAGTTCAATTTGTGTTTACTAGTCTATTTATCTGTTAGAACGCCAACTCTGCCAAAGGAAGTGGTTCTGTGTGGTTCATTCTATGACGTCGGTTCTCAGATTCCCGATTACGCTCATTGTTGTAGACGATTACACAAATCACCCAGGCAACGATGGAGAGCAGGGTACCAAGTCCACTCAGTAGAATCGAGTACGGAAACTTTACGAATGGGCCATGTATAATGTTTAACAGAGCAGTTGTTAAAATCAGATCACATTGAAGAGTTGCTACAAGACACAAAGAAATTTGTTTGAATTCATATAAGTTCATCTTAACTAGTGAATCCTAAATTTGATCGATTTTTCTCATTAAAACTGAAAGACTATGATTACAATCTACCAGATGTGTTTAAATTTTCCGATGATTTTTGGTTTGGTAAGCTACGTTGTATTCATAATAATTCTAGATTTTAACATTTTAACATTTGCACGCTCAGGTTGATCGAGTAAGAGGAACAAAACTAGAAAGGAGGATCAATAAAACATTAAAGTGTTCTTTAATAATTAGGTCTTTCCACCTTTAGGGCAAACTGCCTCTTGTGTTTTTTCTTCATATTATTTTTTTTATTGTTCTTGTCCTTCTTATCTTATATCCTCAATCACAAAAAAAGATCCAGTCTTGTATTCCACAATATTTTCAGTTGAAGACGTCTCCTTGTACTTCTCATAATTATACATGGATTATTGCTTTCAAATGTTTTAATAACAAAATACTCTAGAATGCCTCGACATCGAACATCTAAAAGGCAGTCTACCAGTGTGTTCTTGTTTGTCTTCCCCCTTCAACTATGTTTTTCTACAACATTCAACTATAATCCTGCTGGACATGTCATCACTGGTGACGTAAATATAGTGAACAATGATGACGTTTATTCACTTTTTTTTAAAGGTCCAAATTTAGGGAACTCCAGTCTTTCAATTCGCATTCTAATTTCATTTAGATGAGCCAAACATGAATGAGAAGACCTTGTCGCGTTGTCAGAATAAAGTAAAAGTATTCGATGCATGTTAAAATCTCGTATTAAGTGATTAAAGCAAAGTATGAAAATCATCTATCCTTCTATATTTAATAATTTAGAAGTGAAAAAAGAACTAGATAGAAAACGATAAGAAACAACAACGTATTTGCTTGTAAGGCTTATTATATAAATTGTATTTTAGAAGAGCTTTGATTTAATTCCGAAAGTGGAAATACAACTTATACCAATAGCTCTTTTTCAAAAGAAGAAATTCTTCAAAATTATATTTTCAATATTTCAAAAAATAAAAATTAATTTGAATTACCTAACCTTTCTTGGATACCTAAACTTCATTAAAAAAATCCTTATAAACAAAGTAAATGTTCTACCAAGCCTCTTTCTTTACTCCATCACCTCAATATGGTGTTTTTGTCTCTCAGTTACTTCGATACACAAGGGCAAGCTCTTTGCATAAAAAAGTTTCTAAGGCGAGGCAAGCTACTGACTAACAAATTGAAAAAAAAGACTACCAACAGTCTCGTTTGAATTCATCTTTTCGGTAGTTCTATGGTCGATATAACGACCTTGTCAGCAAATAAAATATTCCACTGGGCTGCATACTGACTGAAGTTTTTCATACTAATTGTTAGACCATAATTAGTCACCTAATTGTGTACGGACGTTTCCGGTTTTCCCGATTACGACAAAGAGCACACGGCGGGTGTGACCGGTCAGCATAGGGTGCTCATTTCTCCTTGCAAACTGACTCTACCTATATTTTTTAGGGGTCCGTGTTCGCATTGCTCTTGTTTCGTAATTTTCCTTTGAAGTTTTGAATTTGATCACTGTTTGTTGTCACTACATGTCAATATTAATTAGTTATCGTGTTCCGTAAATTCGTTTTACTAAATTACGATGATAAAAAGTACCGGTAAATAAATCCAATTGAAAAGAAACAATTGACATTTCTCTCCCGTTTTATTGGTATGAAAGCAACCGAGTGTATCAAATTCATATAGTTGTATAAAAAAGCAGTTATATTTTTTTCAAAAATTAAATTGATGATGTAGTTCTATTCATTGTACATTTTTACCTGTTTAAATTGAAAATAATAATAAAATTATGTAAAAATGACATGTGGTGATAGCGAAATTGTTCAAATTAAACAAGAGGCCCATGGGGACACATCGCTCACTTGAGCAACATTTGGCGTTCAAAAAAATATTGTGCCATATGGCACCTCGGTAGAATAACAAAAAAAAAAATATTGTAAATTTTTCACTCATTTTTGCATACACGTAATCTTTGACATTGTACCTTCATGGAACACTATTTTTAACCAGAATATAAGAAACTCCTCCGCAAGATATAAGACTGAACATTTCGTAGATGTACACTGTTAACTTCCCTCTATTTTTGTTCTTTCCCCCCCACATCCCCCACTTTATAAGGCGATCAAAATATACATGTATGAGAGCATATGGGCACAGTTTCTTCCTCAACTTCTTACTACTGGTTTTTTTAAAAAAAATAATATAATAGTTATTGTATTTTATTTTTAAAAATCCTATAGATGTGAAAATTGTACATCAATGTGCTCAATTCCTCAAATTAAGAACATTCAAAAGTTTTACTTGTCTTCTCCATTATATTTAAATGACTGTTTCTACCTAGCGTTAACTCGTGTGACTTTTCTAACTTTACTCACACTTGATTGATGAATACACTGGAATGAAAATTGTTGTCACTTGACATGTTTTTAAAAAGAGCTATGAAAATCAATGTTATAGTATTGACAGGCACATTTTTCTAATTTACTAAGGCCTACCCATTATTATCATCTTTATTAAAAAGAGCAAATGGCTACAAACCAGGATAATTTTCTGCTGTAATATTTTCTTGGGAATAGCTATAATTCCTTTATCCCCGCAACAGAAATGCATCAGAACTGTGGAAACTGTTTTAACTATTTCGTTTTTATTTACTCCTGTCTGATAAATTATCAAAATTGATGAAGATTTTACATTATTTATTAAATAAAGAGGGGGCCCCAGAGAGTAGTTATATATACAGCATATCATTCTTTAAATTTTTTTGTACAAGTATTTAACATAACCTAATTCATATAGAATTTCTAATGATCAACCAAACTTTCAGCGTCAATCGTAGAATTAAAAGCAGGATAAAGAGCTTAACATTCTGCTAGGTTTGAGTCATATTTTGTTCACATGAGTTTATTACATTCAGCTTAAGATTTTTAACTTGGTATTTCCTATTCAGGATTTAAAATTGAAAAAAAGAATTGCTTCAGATCTGTGTACAAAAATACACGTAGAATTGGGAGCAAATCTCTGTAACTGGCTTATAATTCGAAGCTTTACACTCAGATATGGTTGTAAATAGAAATTGTAAACAATTAAACACAAGAAACATGCACAATAACAAATAAAGAGCACAATTTATTTTTCAAAATGAATCATGAATTATATACATGTATATACCTACATATTTCCGTCAGCGATATTAAACTCTATTTAAACTGAATAAACTCGGGAAAATACTGAGCATCTCAACAAAATATATTGCATTTTTCTATCATTTCGAAAAAGATCATACAGAATTACCGATAGAATAATTTTTAGTACATCAGGTTTTGCTTAATTTAAGCAGGTACAGTTAACTGTCTGACTTACCGAAATCTCTGTTTGATACGTTAAAATCTCAAAATACAGGCGATAGTTCCAAGGTTACAAAGCATGAATAATGACAACGAAACGAAGATTAAAAACAATCTAATACCACCGTCATATGTGAAAACTGACGGCTCTCAGGCTGATATACAGCGACCTTGGGCTAATTTAGGATGCGATATAAAAATTGCCATGTAATAATCTATATATATCGTATAAAACTAAAAAATATTGAATTCATTGCTTATAATTTAATTTCTTTTACACTTCAAAATTTTAGCACAACGTCATGCGTATTGATACGTTTTTGACGTTAGTCTTACTATGACGTAGGCAACATTCTTATGCGATTTAAAATAATTGTTTAGCAAATCAGAAAGCGAGTTACAACCAGAATTGAATTATATAATTATAAATTGATAATTAAAACAAGAAATAGCTTTGATGTTTTTACAATTAAATTCCTCAGAAACATTGTAATATCATAATGAAAGTATTTGCTTTTCAGAGAGTTATATAATCTCGACAGCTTGTACAGTTTACCTTCTAATAAGTTTTCTATTTGGTCCTGCATGAAATGTTTTACTATGACTATACGTGCTGTTTGATTTTTATCCATGCATATCCACTTCGAAAAGCATGTCATCAATTTTAGATCATACATGTAATAATTTTCTTTAAAAAAAACTCAACATTCTATTAAGATATAGGAGAGTATCCAATATGGAAGTTTTCTCCAAAAGAATACATGTTCATGTACGCAGCACTGTGAAGGCTTACTATGAAAATGTCGGTGGGTTTAAACGTTCATAAAACGATGCATCTATTATTACAAAATATTTATGCAAAGTTATTTCGTCATGATGTAAATGTGATATTAAATGAAACAGAACATTAAATGCTACTTTGTATGACACTTAGTGCGGTCCCCTGAATTGATAGTCACGTGGTATGTGTTGATAATTCTCCCGAATGGAGGTCATAAACAAATGTCAATATTACAAGGGCATACCCTTATTTGAACTAAAATTTCATAATAAATAATTAAATTCTACTTTTCTGGTAGATTCAGAAAAGTGCTGCTGCTTTGTATAGAGTTCATCTTTATTCTTTATTAGAATAAATATGTTCCGGTTGGAATTTATATGACCTTCACTTAATATTTTACGTATTTATTAATTCATTCTGTAGATTTCATCGAAGCAGCAGCACTTTTTAATAAATGTAATATTCCCTTAATCTATATCCAAAAGATCGAAACGATCTATTTAGTGTTTGCCTTTGTAAAAAGCGGATTTAAATAGGCTTCCCGATGTCAAACACATCAAATCTGTACATTAAACACTCCAGAAAAGAAATATTGCACGCTCTAAGAATAATTACATGCCGAATCAAAACAAGGATTATAGACAGGATTTAATGGTATAATAAGTGTTTTATGATTATGCTCCGTTCATTTATAAAATGCATTTGTTCATGTTGAAAAATCGATTGATCCGCCTCTCTCTACGCATAATATGCGTCAAAATTTACAATATCACGTCACGTAAACAGGTGCATCGCGATCAGACTGTTGATTATATTTATCGTTGATGGAATTCTGTGACTACAAAGTATAGGTACTTTTTTTAATGTAGTTTAATGTTTTCGTTCCCATAACAATCTGAAATTCCCTTATTTATTATAATTTTTGATGACTTGTTGTTTTGTGTAATATCATAGTTAACATATCCCGTACTTTCTGGTCGGCGCGACCACAAAGTAAACCTAAACAGTGCTGTGAAGTGTAAAGTAAAAAATGTAATAAATTATTAAATTTAAAGCAGACGCGGCTTGTAATTGTTTCACCATCCAGCCTCCTTATGAAGGAAATTATCCACAAACGATGAAATTGTCTTCAATTAAATCAAATACATTACCCGCCACAGGAATAATGATAACAGCGATAAAATATTGTGTTGTTGAACGTTTAGTTGGAATGACCACCAAGATGCCAGATATTGCACACAGAATAAGAGCAACCAGGCATTTAATTTGGAATGTCACAGTTATTTTAAAACCTAAAATTAAGAAAACATGCATTAAATTTTTTTTACAATTCTTTGGAAGAATAAACCTTACTGATATCAAAATTAAAGGAAGCAATATTATGGTAACATTTCATTTAATTTTATAAAGAATAAATGTTTTTGATATTTTTTAAAGCATTTAGAGTAAAAAATACAACTGATTCATTTATTTCTGCAATAACAAAAAAAATAAATGCATTTAAATGAAAAAAAAATATCTATGGTACCTGGGGTCTTTTGGAAGAAATCGCTGTATTCTTTGTTTTCACACTTGTCATTGGTGCATCTTTCCATGTAAAACATATTGTACTTTATATGCTGTAACGTAAATTTGGATATTGAGATAATTATTTTTTTACCTTTGTTTACGTAGCTGACGTAGCTAACGAAACTTATTTACGATATGTGTGATTTTCTAGTCATATCAATATCAGTAAAAATATTTGAAAGATACTTAGTTTAGTTTGTTACTAAAAGCCTTTTAAACTCATTATTTTATTTGAGGTAAAAGGTTTAATGTCTTGACTTTTAATGAGAAATGCCGATAACAGTGTAGTCTAATGCTATTCTCTGGAAAGAAAGAAAGCAAGAGAAAGAGAGAGAGAGAGAGAGTGAAAGAGGGAAATAAAATAAGAACTCGTACCTGACTGGCAGGGAAAGGACAAATAAAGTACTCAGTAAAATGTTACTTAAACTTACCCTGACAGAACCTCTGTGTTCATAAGAATAGAACAACCATCCAGGCGATACCATTGAAATAAGCCAAAAAATAAATGTTAATACCAAAAACGCAAAGGCCAGTCTTTTTCCTGTATTATTCAACATTGTTGCAGCCTACAAGTATAATAAAATTTTCAAATGATTAGGGAAAATACCCATCGTCCTTTTACAAGTATTTTTCAAGAACGGAAGAATACATCATAGTATTAACAATTTTCCTTTTTGGAAATCAGCGGATATAATTAACAGGTTTTTTTTTCAAAACTGACACCGATTTAAAATGAACTTTTATTATATTTATTTCAATCCCGGTAAAAATCACTCGTGAAAATATTTTTTAATTTAACATTAAAATGCTTTGTTTGGTGTTCCATGCAGGTTTAAAGGTAACTAGCAAGACAGGAATAATACCTTTTTAACCATTAGATGTCAGATTTTGATATGCAATGTTAGCGATCTAATAATCAGTAAAACACAAACGAGAGGATTTTACTGTTTCTAATAACATCCATTATTCATTAATCATTAAATTAATTATCTATATTAAACTTTTGCCAAATCCAAATTGTAAATCAGTACAATAAGAATATGTTCAAATCAAGTCAAGTATTTATTAAAAGTTAATAAGACACGTTAGATATAAAATTTGCAGAACAGAACGATAACCGAACAGAACAGTGAAAATTAAGTGGATGGTTGTACGTTTTCTCAGCGTTATTTGGGACTTTTCAATAAATAAAAGTATTTTTTCCAAATGAATGAATGAATGAAAAATGAATGAAAAAAAAATGAAAAAAATTATTTTGTATAAACAATTACATTACGTTTTTTTTTTTATAAATAAAATTGAAAGAAATTATTCTATAATTATATCTACCAAATTTGGTTATAATTTGACGTTTAGTAAAAAAAAAGTTTGGCAAATCTTTGTGTTTTTGTTATTGATCATGACATTGGTAAAGATATTCATTATCAATAATTATTATGTTATTGTATGTCCAATTAAAACTATTTTTATACTAAGTGGTTCTATCTGGTCCTTCGTCTATGTGCAGAATTTACAAGAGTTTTTCGCCTAATTAATGAATAAAGCTTTAGAAATTTCCTGTAAAATAGATTAAATCATAAACAATTAACCATCGTCTGATCTATATCAAAATAGATATATAATGTATTGACAGTCATCTCATTTCACAAAAATACGTTGACTAAAGAAGCAAAAGACTAAATATTTGCTAGCAGGTATTTGAAAAGGAAACCTCAAGCACTAACTTGTTAACTTCACCTATTATTTACTATAATGTACCCCATAAAATGAACAATATCTGAAAAAATTCAAATGATACTGAATCAATCTTGCGCTCCATGCTTCCTACTTTTATATATGAAGTATATAATCTGCAATGTGACATTTATTCTTGAAAACAAAATCATTAAAATTGAGTTAAAATTGTGTTTTAGGCTATATTAAGGTGTGCTCTGATATGATATGACGAATGACAAACTATGAGATTGTATGCTATGATAAAGATTCTGATGCTATGGCATGAGATTTCAATGCTATGATATGAGATTCCAATGCTATGGTATGAGATTCCATTGCTATGGTATGAGATTCCAATGCTATGGTATGAGATTCCAATATTATGGTATGAGATTACAGTACAATGGTATGAGCTTACAGTACTATGGTATGAGATTACAGTACTATGGTATGAGATTCCAATGCTATGGTATGAGATTCCAATGCTATGGTATGATATTTTAATGAAATGCCATGCTATTATTTATGTTGTAAAAGATATGCTTTGGCTGACTGAAAGTCTGTAGAGAACAACTGAGTTGGGAAGGTATCCGTATGTTTTGTAACCTTTTTTTGAAAAAGCTAATAAGTGAAATTGAGTGACTGAAATGAATCATTGATTTGTAAATACGCTTTATACAGACCATAACACGTGCTACTATAAACCGTTCACACGTATCTAACGGTTGACACAAAACACTATAAGTGACACGCTTTGGCCGAGACACTATGCAGCTTGCACGAATCGCTTAAAGCTGAACACTGCTCGTAGATAAGCACAGTCTCACAGGTACATGTTCAGAAAGAAATCTAAGACAAAGCTTAAGCAGGACGTATGTTATTTCGTAGACCTAAGTCCGTAGCTAGAAGAGTGCTTAGCTAGGACAACTAACCCAAAACTTAGGTGGCCGGAAGAGCTGACTTAAGTATGTCTTAAGTATTGTTTTCACACATTAAGAAGTTTTATCTAAGGAACAAGGAATAATTCTTTGAGTATTATGAGGTGATAATATTGGTCGGGGCGTGATCAAATCCAATAAAGCACGAAGGGCTTAATGATAGATTTGATCACGCCCTGACCGAAATTATCACCTCATAATATTCAAAGAATGATTCCTTATTACTCACATTTATATAATTTTCAGCAGTTGTGCGATTAAGTATTTGAATATACACAAGCAAATCCCACTTGCGCCCAAATGATGCGTCTTTTGAATTTATTGGACGGTATAATACAAAATTGATACGTAATATTGTTAATAATTATTATTTCAATTCAGCATTTGAATACAGACTATTTATCACATATTTACACAAAATCTATATCTTAAAATTCACCAATATAAAAGTTTTGATTTAATTGACATAGATATTAACGGTGGTCGTAATAAGCTGTAACATTTTCTATATAGCATGCAAGTAGGCTACTGAATGGTTGTAAACAAATCCACTTTCTAGTTATATAAGGTCTACGAGGATCGCGTTATTTCGCCAAAAGCAGTCTTCGAGAACGACTTAATTAGTGTATATTTGTCAAAACAAAGACGTAACAAGAATAGATGGAATACATTGCGTAAAATTCATCGCTTTGAGCTTTTTTTTTTAAATTTAAGGCACATATGTATCAGACTTGGGGTAATGCTAAATCTTATGGTAATGCATTTCAATGCATTACACGTTTTCAAAGAAATGCTAGTAATGTGTAATGCAACATAATTAGCATTACAAGTACTGGTAATGTAATTCATTACTTTCCAAAATCTAATTTAATGCTGACATTACATGGCATTACTTTGCATTACTATGCTTATTTATGCATGTTCACTTTAAAAATGTGATAAATAAACGAATAGCTGAAATTGTATTTCACTAAAAATTATTTTAAAAAAGAAGGAAATAATTTTTGAGATAAAAATGTTTTAGTTTTGTTATTAAAAAAAGATTTCAAAAAATTCAATTTTAAATTGTTAGCATTACTGGATATTATTATATAACAACACAATTCAATTACATTTTTAAGAGTGTTGTTATTAAGAGTTTGACACCATTTAAACAATTTACTCCAGAAAGTTTGCAATTAAATAGAGAATGTGTCAACAACACACTACTCCCCCAACATAATCTTCACCATACATACTTACATACTCCACTGTAGCTACATCATGTCTCTTCACCATACATACCCACATACCTAACTGTGGCTACCTCATGTCTCTTCACCATACATACCCACATAGTCCACTCTAGCTACATCATGTCTCTTTACCATACATACCCACATACTCCACTGAGCTATCTCACGTCTCTTCACCATGCATACTCACATACTCCACTGTAGCTTCATCATATCTCTTCACCATACCTGCCCCCATATTCCACTGCAGCTATCTCATGTCTCTTCACCATACATACCCACACACTCCACTGTAGCTACATCATGTTTCTTCACCATACATACCTACGTACTTTACTGTGGCTACATCACGTCTCTTCACCATACATACTTACTTACTCCACTGTAGCTTCATCATGTCTCTTCACCATACCTACCCACATACTTCACTGTAGTTACATCAAGTCTCTTCACATAACATACCCACACACTCCACTGTAGCTATCTCATGTCTCTTTACCATACAAACCCACATACTCCACTGAGCTTTCTTACGTCTCTTCACCAAACATACGTACATAATCCACTGTAGCTTCATTATGTCTCTTCACCATACCTGCCCCCATATTCCACTGTAGCTATCTTATGTCTCTTCACCATACATAACTACATACTTAGCTGTAGCTACATCATGTCTCTTTACCATACATACCCACATTTTTAGCTGTAGCTACATCACGTCTCTTCACCATACATACCCACATACTCCACTGTAGCTAGCTCATGTCTCTTCCCCATACATACCCACATACTCCACTGTAGCTACATCATGTCTCTCCACCATACCTACCTACATACTTTACTGTGACTACATCACGTCTCTTCACCATACTTACTTACTCCATTGTAGCTTCATCATGTCTCTTCACCATACCTGCCCCCATATTCCACTGTAGCTATCTCAGGTCTCTTCACCATACATACCCACATACTCCACTGTAGCTTCATCATGTCTCTTCACCATACATACCCCCATACTTTACTGTGGCTACACCATGTCTCTTCAGCATACCTACCCACATATTCCACTGTAGTTATATCATACAAAATTTTAGCATTACAAGTAATGGTAATGTAATGCATTACTTCCAAACATCTAGTGTAATGCTGGCATTACATGCCATAACTTTGCATTACTATACTTTTCCTTGCATGTTCATTTGTAAATTCGTGATGAATTGAATAATTGAAATTGTATTTTATTAAAAATTGTTTTAAAGAAGAAACATAATTCTTGAGATAAAAATATTTTTGTGGTTTGATTAAGCATGTTAAAAAAAATAAATTAAAAATCCATTCTTAAATTGTCAATATAACTGGCTATATCACCACAATTTCATAACATTTTAAGACTGTTGTTATTAAGAATTTCAAATCATTTAAAAAATGTACTCTTATTAGTTGTTACACATTCAATGAATTCTTTACTGTGAAGAATGTGTCAACAACACACAATGCCCCCAGGATAATCTAAGTATCAAAACAATCTATTGTTATAAGAAGTGCTAAACACCCCCATCCCCTTGCATTGGCTATGTTCCAATAGAATAGAAGACAGGCATGCACCTTTAAAAACAAAATGAATACACTGTCCATCCATGATGAAAATCAAAATCACTACCAATATTATAACCCATTTGAAATATAATTACTCTCTCTCTCTCTCTTTCTCTCTCTCTCTCTGTTGTAATTTAAGTGCATAAGTTTGGACTGAGAGAAAATACAAGATTCATTATTTTTTTGTATTGTTGCACTAAATATATATCCTAAGGTAAAGATTGCCAAGAAATTGTTTAGCCCCAACTTCCGCTGCCCCTGTAAAACTTTTACCGGTATTTAATATAGCTTGGAAGATTTTCAAACCTAACAGGATGCAGTTAAAATATGAACCCTTTGAAACTTTGATGATCATAAAATGCAACAGCAATCTTTAGTCTTAAAGTACCCTAAGTATAAGACAATTGCAATCAAATAAGAGAATTCTTAAAAGTTCCAAAAAATCTCAATTATCGCCCACATGTGACATCCAAGATGGTAGATGCTACTTATTCATTTCGAAATACAACTTATTTATGTTAACATGTATGATAAATATGTTGACATGCAACTTAGTGATGTTCGCATACTACTTATTTATGTCGACATGCAAATTAGTTACGTCTACATGCGAGATGAATATGTTGACAGGCAGCTTAGTTTTGTTCACATGCGAGATAAATATGTTAACATGCAACTTTTCAATTGCATGTCAGCATAACTAAGTTGCATGTTAGCATAAATAAGTTGCATGTCAACATAAAGAAGTTGCATGTCAACATAAATAAGGTGCATGTCAACATAAATAAGTTGCATGTCAACATAAATAAGTTGCATGGCAGCATGAATAAGGTGCATGTCGACTTAGATAAGTAACATCCAGCATCTTGGAAGTCACATGTTGGCGCTAATTGAGATATTATATAGTTTTCTTTTGATTGTAATTTTCTTGCATGATAACATAGTTATGTTGCATGTTGACATAACTATCTTGCATGTCAACATACTTATCTTACATGTCGACATATTTAATAGAAAAAAAAACCTTGCATACAAGGGGCAGAGATATGCCACCATAGGAGGATGAACTGACGTGACAATCACTTTAAAAGAGGAGATACAGTGCAATGAATATTTATTATTAAAATCTTTATTATTCAACAACATTGTATCTGAGATCAAACTAGTTCTACTTATAAATTAATAAATTGTAACAAATCTTATAAACTATGAATAATATAAATTTACTGAAAAATAGGTATGTTTTATTTTTTTGCATTCAAATTTTACGTTGTTAATTTTATTTCTTTTGATTTATTATAATTCATTGTTTGATCACATGCTGTGCTCGTCCCAACGGTCGCACCGTAAAACATATTAGTAATGTAATGCATTACTCTACAATGTAATTCACCCCAAGCCTGATATGTATATGTACTCATGCCACCTATAGAATTTTGTGTCTGTACATTAAAGGGTACCTGCAGCCCAGCCGATGTGAAACATATGTCAAAGAGTTTATTTACCAAAATTTAATGCAAAAACTGCATCAAAATCGATGCAAAACTAACGGAGTTACGCCGCTTCAAAGTGTCTATTTTTACCTGCTTTTTGAAATCTAATCAAGAGAAAACAGAATTAGGCGATAACGAGGCTTCAGCGGAAGTGACGTCACGAGGTCAACAGGAGGAAAATTTCTTTACAAAGCTATACAAAATAAACTCGTTTTTTCAGCCAAAATAATTGATATTGGTCTGATGTTTTGACGTATCTAGTTATTGTAAGTATTGTAGATTTAGAAATTTGTATCCGTAATTATTTTATAGAGTCAGATTTCTTTTTAAAGGATTTTAAAATTTGCTATTCTCGTCGCCTTTGTACCGATGAATACGATATCTTCAAACGCTTGCATGGGCAGATTTATGTTCATTTTTCGGTTTTTTTTAAAATTACATAATATCATTCACAAACAAGTGATCCGAGACAATGACACAGGTAAACAGGTAAACTTACTATACACACGTGTATCTGGGGTATGTATACACATGGTATCCAAGTCTGGTGAACAAACAGAAGGTTTCACACCTCTAGACTGGTAACTTGATTTGTGTATAATTTGCTACTCAATTGTTAAAAAATAAAACAGAAAAATAAATTAGACTGTGTAAAATCAAGATTCGTAAGCTAATACATGTATATAGTCCGTCAATCGGTGATTAAAGAATCATGCCTGAGACTATCAAATAGTAAAACTAATGTTCGAAGTAAATGCCGTTATTGTTACTTATCTAATCAAATAACGACCAAATTTACAATTCAGCAATTGAAACCTTTTTTATGTGATCAAGTAATTATTTTGGAGGTAATTACGTTGGTCTTTATACTTTCTTATTTTATAAAGTCCAACTTTCTTTCGAGCGCTATGTCAGCAATTTAACCCTTTAACCCCATATAGCTTTAATTGTTATATATACTGACAACGAATCATTATGAAATCTGAATAAACTTAAACATTTTGACAAAGGATGTTAATAAATGTAAAATGAAAGTCCATTATCGTATTTTTAAAAGAATACGAGACAGACTTAATCATGCAGCCATCTTGGACTCTCGCCTTGATCCGTTTATAATCCCGTGTTTGTTTGTGAAAGAATGCATACTATTTTGAATGTTATTGGTCCGATATCAATATTATTGAATATTCGGGCGACATCATTTGTAATTGTATGCCTTATATGAGGAATAGACCCCGCGTTACCTTTTACGAAATATGTATTATCAATATTATTAATCAGATAATAATGTCAAGGTTAAGTTATTCTAAAGAATGACAATATTGACAAAATATGTTTCTTTTAACTATTGTGCTTTCATTAAAAGTCATTTTGCTACATATGGAGTGCATTTATATGTAAATTGTGTTACACATTTGACTAAATTCATGAAGCAAGCAAATTTCCGAATTCGGCATAAAATTTTGCTCGATTAAATACGGGTTTCAACGCAAACAACAGTGTATTTAGTCATCGAGGGTTGATAAGAAAATAAAACAACAGAAAAAATTGCTCACATATCAATAAAACAATGCAAGAAAACGAACAGTTTTCATACGATATTCTTGTTTCTCAAACAGCGGCGTTGACCCCGTGACGTCACAGTTCATCTCGCGCCAAATTGGCTTGATTCAAAACTCGTTCAGGTGTGAAATTGGGTTTTCCCCAAATATCTCGAAAACCATTTATGCGTTTGCTGCAAAATTTTCAGGATGATATTTTTACACAAAGATCTTCATTTTATAATAAATTGACCGGCACTGCAGGTACTCTTTAAAATCTACCCCTGTACTGGCCTGGGAACTGAGGAAACTTTGCATACTTTTGTAAATGCGTCTTTATTTTATTTTGGAGGGTGACAGAATATGATTGTTGACCAATGAATATATGGAATACGACAATATGTTGATATAATCTAAATGATAGATGTAAGGCATAAGATGATAGACGAATCAATAGACGTACGACGATTTACTACAAAAAATAGAGAAAAAATAGTGTAAATAAACTAATTCAAAAACATACACATACTAATTCATCCTAGCAAATATATGTTGACAATGATGAAACGTATGACTATCAGATATATCAGTACAACCTAATTCAATTGATCATAATAAGATGCATCTAGATATATAAATCTGAAATGCCCTAGCAAAGTATGGTTTCCGACAAATGTAAATAAAGAGAGAGGCATAACTCGAGACAACTAAATGATATTATACATGTTACAAATGGTGTTACCTCCCGTAATATATCAATTATAAACATAATTCAGCGAAGTTGCCAGCGAAATTGTACACATGCCTCGTAATTACCTATAATTATCTCCCTTTAGCTTTATCAATGTATCATTAATAATGACCTTGAAATATCCATGCATATGCATAAATAGTAACTTTATACCTACACTAAAGTATGAAAATTATCAAATGTACTGTAATATAATTCTACTGCACAATGTACATATGCATTGGAAAACATTCTAACAATATACATATCATAACACTCAGCAATTAAGTAGTTTCCTCCAGTGAAAATTACATTCAATAAAAAGTGATATTGGACATGAGCCCGCCTCACATAAGTTCACGAGCTCTACCCATAAAAATAAAAGGCAGCCACGGACGAGATTACAGAACGTAGGCAATTCCATCAATGCATTACAACACCATTCGTAAGTGACATGCATATTGAAAAATAGATCATACATGTAGTTGTTAAATACCTCACAATATCAATAAAAAGTACCACTGAGACCAACATAATACAACTGCATAATAAATAAATGTTATTTAAGAAATTAATGGGTTCTAGCCTCTGATCCGCCATTCAGTAAATACTTTAAAACAATCTTGACTAATAAATGTCAATCATATAATAATGATTCCAATATAAGTCAGATAAGCAAATCTAATGTTTTGAGGCTGTATGAGCTATAATTTTTGAGAACCTTAAATTTATCACAATGATGGGTCACCCAGTTCATTTAACAGACATGGGGCAATGACTTTTTTCATAAAGGAAAAGCATGGGACAAAAACTTCCTTTGTATTAATTAAGTACCCGTTGGATGAACACTTTTTAAAAAATAAGTTACGATTCCCAACTCAAGAGGAACAATTAATATCTTTAAACATATTTTATTAAAAAAAATAATTTAGGAGGGAGTTACTCCCCTTATTAACCCAAACTGTCTGACTCGCTCTCTTAAATTTACACTAAAATTCTATGAAAAGATGAAATTAGAAAGCTTATGCAATTCTGAGAAAAAATATGCATCATATTGCCAATTCCATTGAGGTTTAAGAAAAATATAGCCATTTAAGTGAACCTACCATTTCCCACTCCTCTATTTAACACAGATTCATGGGGCTCTCCTTTAGTAAAACATATTAACTTAATCTTTTAGACATCAATTGTTGTTCAACCTCCTTGAATAAGAAACTTTATTCAGTACTACATACATCTACATAATATTACCATGATAAAAGCATCAAATCACTTAAAGTAGTCCGAGTATCGTACTACGTCATAATACGGATTTTACAATATTGGTTAGACTTTTACAAAGCGTTTTAGATACCCGGTATTGATTTTGCTCTATATCTCTGTTGTAAACAATGGCAATAATAAGCAATTAGAATGGTAATATATGTATTCTATGAGAGATAAAAATGATTAATGTTGAGAAACTCGATTCTGTTAGAGTAAAATGAAAAACGAAGTTTCTGATTAACCAGGATCTCAAGTATGCTTATATCTTCTTTGTTTTCATGCCCCCCCCCCCCGAAATTAGAGACAAAAGCTATTTCGAATTTAAACAATCGTCAATTAATTAATGTTTGAATGATATCTAACATTGTTGACAGATCTAGGCAGAAAACTGTAGCAAAATGTGATTTTTACGGATTTTTTCGTCAGGGTCTACTTGGTTTAGAGCTTATAGCGTGAAAAGTAATCCGTCAACATATAATTTATTTTACTAAATCTTTTTTCTAAGATGTCAATCTATAGAATAAACACCATGAATTTAAGTTTGAGTGCATAAAATAGTAAAAAAATTACCAAACGCGATACTAGCATTGCATTTTCTGTATTCTATTTTGATACATCAGGTCCATAAAGCGTACTTACTTACAAAAATTTGCGCAAAATTATTGATAAGATATGGCTTAAATAAATATTTATACTCTATTTTGTATGTTCAGTTCTAATTTTCCCAAAATTGGTAATTATTTTTTAGGAAAAACGGACGTCTGGCAAATTTCATAATTGTCAATAATTTTCGAAAGGGGGTACACCCGTCTGAGAGGTGATAACAAACAAACTAGCATGTAAACATGCATATTTTCTTTTGTATATGTATTGCTAGAATGTATATTTATCATTTAAAGCTAAGCGTTTAATGATTGAGCCCATCTAGTGCCGAGTATAGGACTACCTTAAATTATAAATACTCTTACATGAATTACACTCCCCGTAGATTGATTGTCAGAAAAAGCATTTATAGTTAATTTAAATATTTTACCTAATATAATGAAACTTGTGGCAATTTTCTTGGGTCATTTCTTTGAAATAATCATCACTGATGCTAAGAAATTGCTCTTTTTTGGTAAATTGGATGATTTGTAGCTTTTTATTTACAACTAGACATGCCACCCTGCATGTGTTTTTTTTTGTTTCCATAAAAAAATGGAAGTTAACATGCAATCATATTTAGTGAATATCTTATCTATTCTGGTTTCTAGTCTCCTTTTGATAAACAGTAGGACCTGCAAGTATGATATGCCTACCTTTAATTTAAATAAAATTCAAACACACCAGGGTGGCTGAACATGGATATATAAATAAGAATATCATGAAAAATGTTCAATTTTTACATGTATTTCTACATTTTTGACGCATATATACAATAAAGGGTCAAACTATGTTGATTCTTGTTCGTTTCAATAGTAGTACCGTAATTATAGTAGCTAGATGTTATTTGAAGGTCAAGTGTACCTTTACATATCATCA
Source organism: Magallana angulata (assembly GCF_025612915.1). NCBI lineage: Eukaryota > Metazoa > Mollusca > Bivalvia > Ostreida > Ostreidae > Magallana > Magallana angulata. The sequence goes on from NC_069118.1 coordinate 56,764,580, forward strand.
ATGTATACGTATAATGAAAGAAGGGAGATGATTTTTTAACTATTAATGTAAAAACATCTTAAATATCACTTTTGCACAGGATACACACACTTGGGTTTTTAAGGTTGATACTATGATAACTACATTTGTTAACATGTAATTACTACATTTGAAAGAAACATATTCTTTAAAAAAATTGGTTTATAATTTGTCAGCTAGTTTCTTAATATTATTTCATAAAACCAGAGAGCAACTTCACTGCAGATTTATAAATTTAATGATTAAATTGATAAAAACTGTTTTAAAAGTATTAATTTATTCTTATCTCAGTAATTTAACTAAAGCCTATAAATTGTCATCAGGATAGGAAATTCCAACTTTCTGGGTAGGCCAAATGTACTCAAGTGGTGGCCATTCTACACATGTAACCGAAGAGGGAATATTAATAAACTCTCCTTCTGTATGTATATAAAAATAATTGTTTACATTGGACCTTTTGTAATTAAGTCTCCCAAAAGAAGTTTGGAGACGTTGTTTTTGAAAGCGGTTTCTTCTTTTTCTTCTTTCTTGCCTCTGAACTTGTCCATTGCGTTTCTCAGAGATGGCTGCATGAACAGAGTTGCACACAACTCTAGATCTAAAATATGATAGGCCTGCATACCCTGTTTTAAAATTTTAATTTATTGTTTTTAAATTGGGGTTGGGCAACCATAGTTTTGGGGGTCAAAAAGGGGTTGGGTCTAACACTGAATCCGTAGGGAAAAATTATACACTACATTGTAAATGGTTATCACTTGAAAACCGTTAAAGATATTGACATGGATTTTTCAAATGCTAAATATATTGAGTGTTAATTATGGTCAATATATGGTACATAATAGATATGATCTCTGGGGACTATATATATTCCCCGACCCCCAGGTTTGGGACATTACTTAATATTTAAAAAACCGTGACTCCTCACCCCTAAACCATATGAATTCTTGTTCCTTGTGTAAAGGGGCATCATATGGTATATAGATTATGGCCATATGGGGGTGGTTCCGTCTACCCCTTAAACAGGAAGTGCCCTAATTTGAATATCTCATTAAATTCCTAACCCCAAACTACTTATATTAAATGGTATGTAGGTTATGGGCCCTGGGGGTTGTCCTGACCCCCATTGAACAGGAAGTGTCCAAATATCTCCAAAACGGTTGAGATCCCCACCCCTAAACCAATATATTCTTGTTCCTTGTGCCAAGGAGCATCAAATAGTATATAGGTCATGGGCCCCAAGGGTGGTCATGACCCCCCCCCCCCTCTTTGAACAGGAAGTGTCCAAATATTTTGAAAACAGTTGAGATCCCCGCCCATAAATCATATATATTCTTGTTCCTTGGGTCATGCCGGTTCACCTGATGTACAGTATCAAATCAAATCATATTAATCAATCAAAATTTAAAACAAAAATGAGTCTCCTTGCAGCAGTGAAAAGTAAGACTTTATAGGTTTACATAAACAGAAATATTTTCATTAATATTCAGTAGAATTGGTAATTTCTGGTATTTATTTTCTCAGAATTTGTTAAATCTTATTGTTAAAAGCTCTATTAAGTAATTTCAAGAAGAATATGTTATTGATGGTACATATAATTTAGCACGTGTAATTCATTAGATGGATATAATGACATTATCTAATAAATTAATACATTGGTTGTTTGAATATTGCTTTTACTAGACTATATGATCAGACAATTGTTTAGTTAGCCCCAACAAACAATCAATCAAGTTGATGTATTTTTCAACTTTTTATCCTCTGGGATGAAATATCCCAACATGGTCATTCATAAGATTTTAAATCCTATAAAAGCCTTTTATAGGATTAATTATCCTGTCAACACAAATGATGGGAGAAAAAATCCTACGGGAGTTTATATCCCACAAAGATTTTTTTCTCCCAGGGGATTTTGGTGGGGTTTGAGATGGAATGAAAAATCCCACCAAAATTCCATGGGATTTTGATATTTGAGAGACAATTATAAGAAAATTAGAGCAATGTGTACATTCATGCTGACATGATAGGATCAAAGTAAAATGTCCCACCTAGATATATAAACAAAAGTAAGCTATGTTCAACGGAAAGGGTAGCTAAAAGCCCGGACTTTGTCATGTCCGGACTTAAATGTCGCACTGTTTAAATTACGTTATTAACTACAAGGTCCATTTGATTGTTAGTACCTTAAATAGCCAGTTATATTCATTGCATAAAAAAATACTGTCAAAATCATTTTTATATTTTCAGTGTTTATAGACACCTAGCATATCGACGTTTTGTTTGGTGAATTTGGCAGCGACTTGGAAAAAACAACAGTAGAATTCTGCCTTCTTGTGTTTTTAAAAATATTAAAACTGCTTTTCCCTCCTAATAATACTGTTTTTAAGTACCCATCAATGAGTTTATAGGTACAGTGTACATGTATGTACATAAATCATAATTAACCGATTATCACTTTAATTGAATTTGAAATAAAATAATATTGTTTGTAAAGTCTTCTAAACTGGATGTAAATAAAATAGCCAACAATAATTTAAAACAATATTAGCTGCAATTTTCATGTTGAATTTCTTTTTTCGAAAATGTTAATTTATACTAAAATGACAAAAATATCATAGTTTTTCACATCTTTTAGCCATATTTTCGGGTGAAAATGCTTTTAGAAGCCTTAATTGAAGCATAATTGAATTATTGTCGTCCTGTACAAAAATTGATTTGCTATACATTCCTTAGAAGAAAAATCTTTCCTCTGTCAAAAATTAATGATTTTTTCAAACCTTATATATCATTAAAGTTACAGTTAATTGCAGACTTATTATACTAGCAACTTTTTACAGCAAAATAAAATTCTAAAAAATACAGCCCATATTGTTTTAACAAATTTTGTTTAAAATGTCATGATTTTGATAAAGTTAAGAACATTAGATTACAATTTTATTTATTTCAGTTTATTAACTATCCTCACTTTTTGTTCAAACGACAGATGTGGCGTTCAACAAGTTTAATCTTCTGGATGTGTAGAGGAGTCTTCCATTAGAGCTGAAAATTTCGTCATGGTGGCCTTCTGATTACTCCTAGAATATCGGTAGAAACCCAACTCCAGTATCACTTTGACCACTTTTTCCATCAAGACTAGAACATATTATGAAAACAAATATATGGGTACATAATTGATGATGATGATAGAATAATGATATATTTTGTAAAATTTATAAAAACACATTACCCATAACTAAAGCTTAGAGATTTTACTTACTATAAGTTTGTTGAACTATCACTTCCTTTTGGAATACCAGCACCTTTTCTGCCTTTTAGATCTGATATCGAGTATATTGACTTCCTATTTTTGTTAACAGTTTGATCCCGATAATAGTTCTTATTGTGTGTTTTCAAGTATTAGGCAGTAATGTCCAGCCTGAAATAGAGATCAACAGTGTCATTTTATATTCAAATATATTAAAAATCACTTTGATCCTATCTCTATCCTCTAATTCACCATGTAAACATTTTGAAAATCGCTTTCCGTGACCTTTATTGAACATCAGTGATATGGTTAAGGACGGACAGCCATTCCTTGGACACCAATTTCCCATCTCCGTCACTCGATGATGCACACCTGTATAGGTGATTTAAGAATGACCGGGCTCACACTTCTTCTTCTTCTTAACAACAGTCTCCAGCTTTTTGTACACATCTACAATACAACATTAATTTTGTTAAGCAATTTTTATGTAAATAACATGCATACATGTAACATGCAAAATACTGTCCATTTAAAAATAAGCTACATTTAGCCACATGCAAAATACTGTCCATTAAAAAATAAGCCACATTTAGCCACATGCCAGACATCAAATTAGTGGTTGATATCAGTCCTCTCTTTCTTCATGTAGGCTTAATCTGGGGATGTCTATCAGTAACAAAGTCACTTTTAACCACACCCTCCTCTTCCAATTTCTGGAAAATTTTCTTAAACCCTCCATTTCCATCCAGTATGAATTTTTGACTTCATTACTCTAGGTTAACAAATTAAAAGCACACACTTAATAGAACAAATATAAAGCCTTGGACCAATGAATGTTTTTTATCAATTGAGCAACTATCAAAGCTTTTCAAGCAACATTTTGTTTTACCTTAATAAGCTGAACATCAAGGATTTGTCCCAGCTCCAAGTCCATAAGACTGTAAGACCCATATTTGGCTGTGTGTCCTGGCGAACAACACCAAGCATCTCCTCCAACAACTACAGCTTCATTCTGTCGTCTTATCAAATCTAATAAGGCATCTTGGTGAGCTTTCCAAACCCTCTCTACAGCTTGAACAAGATAACGCTGCAGAATAATGTGGAAAGTTCTTTAAGAAAAAAAAGATACATTGGTGTGCTGAAACACCTACTTCCATTTTCGATAAACCAGTCTGAAATAGCAAAAATGAGAGTAGTGTGGTGAAAACGCTTTGACAGATCCGAGTCAGTGGGAATTTGCGTCAAAAAATATGCTTGCGATGAAAAAATAATGAAAGATTACGTAAAAAGAGAGTATATTTACTACCAGCTTATTAGGGTGTAAAAAATTTAGATATGGCAAACGCTGCATAAATATCAAAGTACTGAAGTACTGACGGGAGTTGATTTTATCGTTTGTTATTTATTTTAAAATCAACGATATGTTATTTTGCATGGCAAGTAAATTCCTATAAGTATTTGAATTACACACATTTTTATAATATGAATCCTACAGGAATTTCGAGAAAATCCAATATCAATCATGTTATGTAATATTCAAAGAATTATTCCATCAAACTACGTACAGGTAATCGAAATAGTTATGAGAAATTGTATGGATCCATGCAAAATTGAACTCTGCTCTCTTTCAACTAGACTCTCAGCTGTATCCGTTAATTTCCGACAAGCAAGAGACACTCTATGCTTGTTGGAGATTTACGGAGACAGCCGAGTGTCTGGTTGAACAAGACTATATTGATCTCTGGCTTAGGAATACATAAAATGTACGACTTCAAAAAATATCTAAATTGTTCGTACCATTTAAAGTCTGACTATTTTCAAGGTATCTATAAATGAGTTTCCTTGAAGAACAATGTTTAAGTACTCATAACATCAAATTTATTGATTAGAACTAGATGTTGTCAGCGGTGTTTTTGCTTAGGTCCAACACTGTTTCACTTTCAGTTTGCCCGAGTAACTGCATAAGAGAGTTGATTAAAATCAACTTCCAAAAATGAGCCAATTCGTTTCTTGAATGCGCGAGTTTAATTTTGATAGATATAACTTTCCAAAACTGGGTAACCAAGAACGCGGGTTGACTAATCAACGTCATGGCGAAAAGTGTACGGCGATTTAATCATCGGGCAGTTATCTTGGATCTGACAACTATGGTTTAAGATATGCGAAAAATATATGCATATACTTAAATCTAGCGTTTTAGATTGCTTACATTTTTATACATACCATTACAGTTTGGTAGTAAACCTTATACAATAATTTGTGAACCATGAACAAATTGTGTTAACAGCATTACGGATGCATGAATAGATGATATATATACATTAAACGGCGAAGTTTAAATGGGTTGGGGGGGCTACAGTCTTTCAACTAGAATTCTTTTTGGAGGCATTAAAAATAGTTAAAGTGAGATTTGACCTAAAGACCTAAAGACTAAAATTTAGAAAGGTATACAACGCACTATTATAATACAGCTACTCCATGGTTTAAAATGAAAAAGAAAATATTTCGTAGTTTTTCCTGCAACAAAAAGATACATGAAACATTGTCATATTTAAAAATACTTAAAGTGTTAATTCCCGCGCCTGCGCGTGATATCATCCAGTCCATAAACATTGTCTGACAAATGCTCCTAACCAGTAGATAATTACAATATTTATCAATAGCATTATTAAATTCTCAAGTACATATGTTTACCACTTTTTCCAAAAGAGGTCGATTCATTGTCCTACTTTGTTCTTAGTGTACTGCTATATGTAAACAGAAATTCAACACAAGGACATCTCACATAGGCCTATTTGTTTTTCTTCACCAATGATTGCTACTTATGATTTAAGTAATCTATGCAGTTTAATTTGCGACACAAAGAAAATAAACAGGAAATTATTCTTTTGTAAACAACTTTTTGATGAAAATAAGTGTAGATTTTTTGTTTAGCTAATGTCGTTACCAGTCAAATACAGCCCCGCTCAGACATGTGAACGCTGACTTCTAACAATCTTGCCAGAAAATTAAATGCGCATTGTCGATACTTACCATAACTAAATACTCAAACTAATTAGCCATTTATGAGTACTCGTGTCACTTAATTAAATCCGAGATCCTCCTTGCATATGCGCCGTTACGATATTGAACCCGATATGCGTTACGACCCTTTGCTTTTTCTAAAACTCCATTGAATAGTGCAGCATCACACTTAAAGTAATTAAAAATGCTGCAAAATTATCAACATACGATTTATTGCAATTTGTTACACAAGTCAGTTAGCTTGTCTGAAATATCTGAAGTTTTTCTGGCCTTTTAAACGATTATGATATTTTATATACCAAGAAAACCTCAGAACCGGCGCCATTACAAAAACTGGAAATTCAACGCCTCCAACTGGTAGCGGCTTGTTTGCCTCGGGATATAGGCTTGCTCTCGTGGAACTGGAATCTTGCTGACTTCCTCAATTTTATACTTTAATTGTATACTGTGAAATACTCGTAAGGGAATAACCGGTGTTTTAAACATATAAATGAACAAGTATGTATTTTCAGATCACAGTTTACATTTCTTTGTACTTTCTTTTATGAAAACGACAAGACCAATTGTTATCATTTTTATATGAATCATATATAGGAAAAGAGGTTTATAAATTGTGTAATAAATGACCATACCACCTCAAGGGCCTCATGGGCGGAAAATGAGAAAAATATGAAAATTTTTCAAAAATCTTCTTACAATATGGCCGTATTCTTATTTGAGAAATGCATTAAATCTAAGATAGTTTTACTCCCATATGTGTCTGAAAAAAACTAAATGCATGGTTATGATGTCCATGAACACCTCTACCAAAATTTTGAAATTCATAGCCCCTGTATAAGGGTTCTTGCTCTGGGGAGGGGCAGAAATGGCCAAATAGTGAAAATGTATTAAATCTGAGAAAAGCCTTTTCTCAAAACTCATATGTATTAAGAAAACCTAAATGCAGTGTTATAATGTCTATGAAGCCCTCTTTCTGAATCGTGGAATTCAAGGTCCCTGGGTCAGAGGTTCAGGCCCTTGGGATGGGGCACATATGGCCATATAAGGAAAATGTTCCTTATGTTCCAAAGTAGCGGGATTTGAATGCATTGTTATGATATTCATGAAGCCCCCTACCTGAATTATGAAATTCATACCACTGGGTCAGGGGTTCATGTTCAGGTCCTCTGGATAGGGCCAATATGACCACATACATGTAGTAAAATGTATTGAATTTGTCTTTCACAGTCTTAAACTAAGTGCATTGTAATTATACATAATGTGCCGCTCATAAATTGTGGAATTCACTTCCCATGGGACAGGGGTTTGAAGTTTTATTTATTAGAAGGGGTGGGGGGGGGGTGGGGATGGGGTGATGTAACAAATATGGCCGTATAGTGAACATGTATTATTAAGTTACTTGAGACACTTGGGTAACGTATTGCTTTTTGTCGTCCGTTGACAGTTTATAATTTTTAACTTCATCTTGAAAACCTGTCCTGTAAAATGGTAACTTAGCCATATTAAATTAAATATGTGATGCTTTATCAAATACTTCGGTTCAGAACTATTTTTGACACAGCTCCTCGCTACACATATTCAGTGAACCAGTTTTTTTGAAGATTTTCCTGCATCACATCACTATTCCTTCCACCAATATTGATTGAAAATGGATTTTGTTAAGGATATATTCAAGAATGAGGGAAATAATATAGGTATATACAGTTATCAACGAGTCAATCTTGACAGAACGCAATGAAAAACGAAACGGTTTTTTACAGACAAGAACTTACCGAAGTAATGCCTTCTAAGACTTTATTTTACAACCAGTTAGCATCCTTAAAGCTGTACAACGCTCGTGAATTATAGGCACGTCACACAGGTATAAAAACATTTCGATTTCGTTACACCCGATCACACACCTGAAATTGTTGCTGACGTATATTATTCCTTTCACGCTCTTTAGATTTTATGCATTTATTTCTTACTTTATGTGCATATTCTGTTTGTAAATAATGCATTGACCTGTTAATTTGATGTTAGTACTCTTCTGGCTTGGAAAAAGTGCGTAAAATTTGATAATGTTTTCGCGACCATGTAACAGGGCAAGGCAAGATGTACGTCCATATAGGTGAGACATATACAGGGAAATACTTAAATCTGTTGAGAGATCTGTGGCTTGTATAGGAGTTGTAGGGATATTGATGATGAAAGAGAAATATGGCAAACAGTGCTTATTTACGAGTGGTGTTCAGCTTTAAACAATACTTTTTAAATTTGAATCAATGTATTTGTTTTAGCACCGTGTTTTGACGATTGTAGAGTCTTATTTTTGACTTTAACCGGTCAACAAAATTTTTCTTGCTGCTTCGTATTTGTTTTGCATATCACTGTTAACCATCTTTTTAAAAAAAGGGGGGAGGGGAATTTTCGCATTAAAGTTATTGAGTACGGTTCTTAAATTTCATATTTAATGCGCAGTTGAGCCATTTAATTGCTTATAAGTGTTCTGTTATGATATCGTTCACTTGTTGAATTAAACCCTTGACACATATATATATATATATATATATATATATATATATATATATATATATATATATATATATATATATATATATATATATATATATATATATATATATATATATATACACAAACACACGTAAAGGCATTCCGTTGCCATCATTTGCTATCAAGAGAAGTTCTAGTATAATTCCACACAAAAAGGTAGGATAAGCTATCTTCTAACTGATTTTGTGTTATTCTCTTTTGATTTCACTTATTAATGTTAGATTTCAATAGTTTTAACCTATTGTCGCACTTTTAATTCATGTCTGTGTTAATACTCTCAATACTTTATGCAGTAGGAGTGTGATACATTTAATACTTAATGTTGGTTAAGCAATCAACTTAACATGTATGATTACATGCTGTATGTTGAGTATTCTAGTTTATGTAAAGAGTTGTGAAATATGATCCGTTATTTAAAATAGTAATAATTATATGAGGGGGACGATTAGTCAATTTTGAGTCTCATGGGGCATAAATGCGCTCCTTCATTTGATAGAAGATGATTTAACAGATATAAGACTCTTCACTCTTCAAGCAATGAACATATATCAAAATTACAGAGACTGACTGATATTATTTTGAGAGTAAATTAAAAAAAAATGTTTAATGGATATTGTAACTTATTTAGAACCCTCTTCATGCATGTTCAGTATTAAACAGGTAATATATTTTTTTCCGAATATCATCATTGTTCTTATTTTTTCTCTTTCTAAATGCACATACATGTATTCAACTGTATTCTATATAATTACGTTTTTTATTTAAATCAAATTTATTTGATTTAAATAAAAAACGTAATATTGGGTGAATTTTGGTGTCTAATTAAATCTATACTATCTATCTATTCTGAAATTCCATTGTTTTTCTCCTCCCAATCTCGGGATTCTAAACATCGACTTACAAACTCGCGAGCGACCTTTTGAAGGCAAGTCTAGCTTTGAGTACCATCTTACTCAGAAAGGTTCCCAGAAAGAATAAATATTTCTCGCTGGGATGTACCTCGCACTGGGAAGATGAAATATTTGACTATTTAAGTAGACATATTGCATCGAATATCTTATTAAAATACTTTGTAAATAGGAATGTTATTTTTTAGAAAAAAAATGCATTTATTAAAAACAATATTGCATCGAAAATATTAATAAAAATAAAAAAAAAAAATAAAAAAATCGTTTTGCTATTTACGACCTGCGTGACTTTAAGTTAAAAAAACCAAAAGCTAATATTAGAAATTTGCTATTTTTGAAATTAATATTGCGTCGAAAGATTACTGAATTAAAAAAAAAAGATTGTTTTCTAAAGAATATCATTTACTATTTTGAGAGCTACGTGCACCAAAGTTGGGAAATAATTGCAAATTTTAGAAACCTGTTTATTATATGTTTCAGATCCCCCAAGATGAAAGCGATCATTTTAACACTGTTTGTGGGACTATTCCTGCATAGCTGTAAAGGGTGTCCGGCTATTTTACAGAGTAGCCCCTGCTTCTGTGCCTGTTACGATATGTTAACATATTGCCAGGCGAACTGTGAGGGCATGTCATACAGTGCGCGTAATAGGTGCCGGACATCGTGTGGAGACAATTATCAACGCTGCAACAGAGTCTGCCTGCCTCTTCCAGGCTAACTGCTGATGGACTGACAATGAAAACCTATTCGGAATAATGTTTAAGACCAAATTATATGAACCATGAACGACAGATTTAAGAAATGTTATAATAACAATAACATATGTACAATTACAATGGTTTTATTTTCTTTTGAAATACATTTGCATTGTTCAATGTTTCTGTTTTGTCAAAATGAACTTTAAACTTTGAATAATAGATTTTAGAGGTTTTGAAGTAAATATCGCTTAAACGATCTTTTGTTGCAGTTTTAACAAGCGCTTGGACTTAAGCTAGTACGTTGTCAAGCGATCATTTAATGAAAGCTAATAGATATGAATAAATTGAACGAAACGACAATGTCCCACTGAATCCATGGCTACATGTACATATTACAGTTGAAATAGCGTCAATTTGATTCAAAAGTACAACCAACCCTTTGGAAAAAACCTTCCAGATTTCGAAAGTATATGAATCTTTCAGAAAATCAGAGAGAAGTATATACTCAACATTTGAAGAGAAGATATCTTACTTACTTCTAAATCTATATAGCTTCATATGCATATATGTCTCTTTTCGTTTAAATGTTTGACGCTCTTAGACTTACGATAACCATATGTCTGATAAGAGTTTACAAATAAAAAACAAAACAAAACAAAAAACAAAAAGAAAACCGTGGTCAAACGTTGGTCAAACGTCAAGCCTTATTTAATATTGTAATTACCAGTGTGAACTTTTCCCCGGTTTGTGGTAAAATTGTTTTTGCACTCGGAATTAATATTCGCAAAATATATGACTGCTAAAATTAATTCTAACAGAATATTCACTTTCGCCTATGTTGGCTGGACTATTTTTGATTTTTCAAATTTTTATACACACCAGAATACATTTTATTATTGGTAACCATGTATAGCATTTGCAGTTCTCGAATTCAGAGTGAAATGATAAAAATAATACAATCATGTGTTCTATTTGAAGCAGATGGTTATAAGAGCTATGATCAATTTCATGGTATGCAAATCGTCAAACTTAAATTATAAACTAATCTTGCATAACTTTGGATGTTGTTTAAACAATCAAAATAGATTGTTCTCGTTAAAATTTTAGTGTATCAGACCCTCGCCAGATTGACTTTAAAAAACAAATTAATCTCCTCATTGCATTTTTTTTCAATTTATGTTGTGCAAATCATCAGTGTATTTAAAAAATACATTAATTGTATTTGTATCATTTTCAATTCAATTTTGCAAGAATGAAATTGATATGATTGGTCAGTGACAAACAATTTGAAAATATATTGCTACAATAATTAATGTGAAATCTACATCAATTTTGATAGTTTTTCAGACACGAGTTAATATAAACGACACCGTTAAAAAAGTTTCCTAAGTTCTGACACATTTATGTTGCGGGGATTAAGGAATTATCCTATTCTTAAGAAAATAATACAGCAGAAAATTTCCCTGGTTTGTAGTTATTTGTTATTTTTGAATAAAGATGAAAATAATGGGTGGGCCTTAGTAAAATAGAATGATGTGCCTGTCAATACTGTAACATTGATTTTTATAGAAAAATAAATATTACTTAAGATGCCGTGATAGATATTCAGACCTACTATGCATGCCATTTGAAATTAACGATATTTACGAACAAACTGATAATGGCAGAATTTGAGAGAGAACACAGTACATAGAAAAAGTAGTGACCTATATTATTCATGCGCTACTTTGACCTTTTGACCCATAATGATGTTATGCAGAAATAACAGCGGATTGCTCAAACAGTGTTATATAATGGAAAACATTTGCAAGTGTAAATATATTTAATTAAAACCCGAGTTGTATTTTGAACCCGTTATTTTCCGTGTGATATTTGATTTCAGGCTGAAATGTTCTCGACAATCAGCTAGGGTGTGTGGTAATGAAAACAATGTTAAAAAATCGTACGCAGAATGTGTATCTGCGTAAATATTTATTTAACTTGTCTGTAATAATTCGTTTTTAATGCATCATTTTCTTATACAGAAAAAAATGTACTTATGAAAGATTTTATAGATCTATTTATTTTATACAAGAGTGCTATTTTCCGAGTGATTTAATCTCGGGCTGAAATATTCGCGGCAATCGGCTAGGGTGTTCGGTAATGAAAACAATTTTAACAATACAGAAAATTTATTGATCATTAAAGCTCATAATTTTAGTTGAAAAACAATTAACTGGTCATTTTTATACATTCTATAAATGATGCAGCGATGATCAACAACTCAGCAATTGTTACTTAAAAGAAATTCCACGTAAATCTTTATTTGTACGTGTTCTCTCTCAAATTCTGCCATTATCAGTTTGTTCGTAAATATCGTTAATTTCAAATGGCATGCATAGTAGGTCTGAATATCTATCACGGCATCTTAAGTAATATTTATTTTTCTATAAAAATCAATGTTACAGTATTGACAGGCACATCATTCTATTTTACTAAGGCCCACCCATTATTTTCATCTTTATTCAAAAATAACAAATAACTACAAACCAGGGAAATTTTCTGCTGTATTATTTTCTTAAGAATAGGATAATTCCTTAATCCCCGCAACATAAATGTGTCAGAACTTAGGAAACTTTTTTAACGGTGTCGTTTATATTAACTCGTGTCTGAAAAACTATCAAAATTGATGTAGATTTCACATTAATTATTGTAGCAATATATTTTCAAATTGTTTGTCACTGACCAATCATATCAATTTCATTCTTGCAAAATTGAATTGAAAATGATACAAATACAATTAATGTATTTTTTAAATACACTGATGATTTGCACAACATAAATTGAAAAAAAATGCAATGAGGAGATTAATTTGTTTTTTAAAGTCAATCTGGCGAGGGTCTGATACACTAAAATTTTAACGAGAACAATCTATTTTGATTGTTTAAACAACATCCAAAGTTGTGCAAGATTAGTTTATAATTTAAGTTTGACGATTTGCATACCATGAAATTGATCATAGCTCTTATAACCATCTGCTTCAAATAGAACACATGATTGTATTATTTTTATCATTTCACTCTGAATTCGAGAACTGCAAATGCTATACATGGTTACCAATAATAAAATGTATTCTGGTGTGTATAAAAATTTGAAAAATCAAAAATAGTCCAGCCAACATAGGCGAAAGTGAATATTCTGTTAGAATTAATTTTAGCAGTCATATATTTTGCGAATATTAATTCCGAGTGCAAAAACAATTTTACCACAAACCGGGGAAAAGTTCACACTGGTAATTACAATATTAAATAAGGCTTGACGTTTGACCAACGTTTGACCACGGTTTTCTTTTTGTTTTTTGTTTTGTTTTGTTTTTTATTTGTAAACTCTTATCAGACATATGGTTATCGTAAGTCTAAGAGCGTCAAACATTTAAACGAAAAGAGGCATATATGCATATGAAGCTATATAGATTTAGAAGTAAGTAAGATATCTTCTCTTCAAATGTTGAGTATATACTTCTCTCTGATTTTCTGAAAGATTCATATACTTTCGAAATCTGGAAGGTTTTTTCCAAAGGGTTGGTTGTACTTTTGAATCAAATTGACGCTATTTCAACTGTAATATGTACATGTAGCCATGGATTCAGTGGGACATTGTCGTTTCGTTCAATTTATTCATATCTATTAGCTTTCATTAAATGATCGCTTGACAACGTACTAGCTTAAGTCCAAGCGCTTGTTAAAACTGCTACAAAAGATTGTTTAAGCGATATTTACTTCAAAACCTCTAAAATCTATTATTCAAAGTTTAAAGTTCATTTTGACAAAACAGAAACATTGAACAATGCAAATGTATTTCAAAAGAAAATAAAACCATTGTAATTGTACATATGTTATTGTTATTATAACATTTCTTAAATCTGTCGTTCATGGTTCATATAATTTGGTCTTAAACATTATTCCGAATAGGTTTTCATTGTCAGTCCATCAGCAGTTAGCCTGGAAGAGGCAGGCAGAGTCTGTTGCAGCATTGATAATTGTCTCCACACGATGTCTGGCACATATTACGCGCACTGTATGACATGCCCTCACAGTTCGCATGGCAATATGTTAACATATCGTAACAGGCACAGAAGCAGGGGCTACTCTGTAAAATAGCCGGACACCCTTTACAGCTATGCAGGAATAGTCCCACAAACAGTGTTAAAATGATCGCTTTCATCTTAGGGGATCTGAAACATATAATAAACAGGTTTCTAAAATTTGCAATTATTTCCCAACTTTGGTGCACGTAGCTCTCAAAATAGTAAATGATATTCTTTAGAAAACAATCTTTTTTTTTTAATTCAGTAATCTTTCGACGCAATATTAATTTCAAAAATAGCAAATTTCTAAAATTAGCTATTGGTTTTTTCAACTTAAAGTCACGCTGGTCGTAAATAGCAAAACGATTTTTTTATTTTTTTTTTATTTTTATTAATATTTTCGATGCAATATTGTTTTTAATAAATGCATTTTTTTTCTAAAAAATAACATTCCTATTTACAACGTATTTTAATAAGATATTCGATGCAATATGTCTACTTAAATAGTCAAATATTTCATCTTCCCAGTGCGAGGTACATCCCAGCGAGATATATTTATTCTTTCTGGGAACTTTTCTGAGTAAGATGGTACTCAAAGCTAGACTTGCCTTCAAAAGGTCGCTCGCGAGTTTGTAAGTCGATGTTTAGAATCCCGAGATTGGGAGGAGAAAAACAATGGAATTTCAGAATAGATAGATAGTATAGATTTAATTAGACACCAAAATTCACCCAATATTACGTTTTTTATTTAAATCAAATAAATTTGATTTAAATAAAAAACGTAATTATATAGAATACAGTTGAATACATGTATGTGCATTTAGAAAGAGAAAAAATAAGAACAATGATGATATTCGGAAAAAAATATATTACCTGTTTAATACTGAACATGCATGAAGAGGGTTCTAAATAAGTTACAATATCCATTAAACATTTTTTTTTAATTTACTCTCAAAATAATATCAGTCAGTCTCTGTAATTTTGATATATGTTCATTGCTTGAAGAGTGAAGAGTCTTATATCTGTTAAATCATCTTCTATCAAATGAAGGAGCGCATTTATGCCCCATGAGACTCAAAATTGACTAATCGTCCCCCTCATATAATCATTACTATTTTAAATAACGGATCATATTTCACAACTCTTTACATAAACTAGAATACTCAACATACAGCATGTAATCATACATGTTAAGTTGATTGCTTAACCAACATTAAGTATTAAATGTATCACACTCCTACTGCATAAAGTATTGAGAGTATTAACACAGACATGAATTAAAAGTGCGACAATAGGTTAAAACTATTGAAATCTAACATTAATAAGTGAAATCAAAAGAGAATAACACAAAATCAGTTAGAAGATAGCTTATCCTACCTTTTTGTGTGGAATTATACTAGAACTTCTCTTGATAGCAAATGATGGCAACGGAATGCCTTTACGTGTGTTTGTGTGTGTGTGTATATATATATATATATATATATATATATATATATATATATATATATATATATATATATATATATATATATATATATATATATATATATATATATATATATATATATATATATATATAAATGTGTCAAGGGTTTAATTCAACAAATGAACGATATCATAACAGAACACTTATAAGCAATTATATGGCTCAACTGCGCATTAAATATGAAATTTAAGAACCGTACTCAATAACTTCAATGCAAAAATTCCCCTCCCCCCTTTTTTTAAAAAGATGGTTAACAGTGATATGCAAAACAAATACGAAACAGCAATAAAAATTTTGTTGACCGGTTAAAGTAAAAAATAAGACTCTACAATCGTCAAAACACGGTGCTAAAACAAATACATTGATTCAAATTTAAAAAGTATTGTTTAAAGCTGAACACCACTCGTAAATAAGCACTGTTTGCCATATTTCTCTTTCATCATCAATATCCCTACAACTCCTATACAAGCCACAGATCTCTCAACAGATTTAAGTATTTCCCTGTATATGTCTCACCTATATGGACGTACATCTTGCCTTGCCCTGTTACATGGTCGCGAAAACATTATCAAATTTTACGCACTTTTTCCAAGCCAGAAGAGTACTAACATCAAATTAACAGGTCAATGCATTATTTACAAACAGAATATGCACATAAAGTAAGAAATAAATGCATAAAATCTAAAGAGCGTGAAAGGAATAATATACGTCAGCAACAATTTCAGGTGTGTGATCGGGTGTAACGAAATCGAAATGTTTTTAAACCTGTGTGACGTGCCTATAATTCACGAGCGTTGTACAGCTTTAAGGATGCTAACTGGTTGAAAAATAAAGTCTTAGAAGGCATTATTTCGGTAAGTTCT
The DNA here is from genome assembly GCF_025612915.1 of Magallana angulata. Taxonomy (NCBI): domain Eukaryota; kingdom Metazoa; phylum Mollusca; class Bivalvia; order Ostreida; family Ostreidae; genus Magallana; species Magallana angulata. Next base: position 56,781,437 of record NC_069118.1, read on the forward strand.
TGTCTGTAAAAAACCGTTTCGTTTTTCATTGCGTTCTGTCAAGATTGACTCGTTGATAACTGTATATACCTATATTATTTCCCTCATTCTTGAATATATCCTTAACAAAATCCAATTTCAATCAATATTGGTGGAAGGAATAGTGATGTGATGCAGGAAAATCTTCAAAAAAACTGGTTCACTGAATATGTGTAGCGAAGAGCTGTGTCAAAAATAGTTCTGAACCGAAGTATTTGATAAAGCATCACATATTTAATTTAATATGGCTAAGTTACCATTTTACAGGACAGGTTTTCAAGATGAAGTTAAAAATTATAAACTGTCAACGGACGACAAAAAGCAATACGTTACCCAAGTGTCTCAAGTAACTTAATAATACATGTTCACTATACGGCCATATTTGTTACATCCCCCACCCCCACCCCCCCCCACCCCTTCTAATAAATAAAACTTCAAACCCCTGTCCCATGGGAAGTGAATTCCACAATTTATGAGCGGCACATTATGTATAATTACAATGCACTTAGTTTAAGACTGTGAAAGACAAATTCAATACATTTTACTATGTGGTCATATTGGCCCTATCCAGAGGACCTGAACATGAACCCCTGACCCAGTGGTATGAATTTCATAATTCAGGTAGGGGGCTTCATGAATATCATAACAATGCATTCAAATCCCGCTACTTTGGAACATAAGGACCATTTTCCTTATATGGCCATATGTGCCCCATCCCAAGGGCCTGAACCTCTGACCCAGGGACCTTGAATTCCACGATTCAGAAAGAGGGCTTCATAGACATTATAACACTGCATTTAGGTTTTCTCAATACATATGAGTTTTGAGAAAAGGCTTTTCTCAGATTTAATACATTTTCACTATTTGGCCATTTCTGCCCCTCCCCAGAGCAAGAACCCTTATACAGGGGCTATGAATTTCAAAATTTTGGTAGAGGGGTTCATGGACATCATAACCATGCATTTAGTTTTTTCCAGATACATATGGGAGTAAAACTATCTTAGATTTAATGCATTTCTCAAATAAGAATACGGCCATATTGTAAGAAGATTTTTGAAAATTTTGCATATTTTTCTCATTTTCCCGCCCATGAGGCCCTTGAGGTGGTATGGTCATTTATTACACAATTTATATACCTCTTTTCCTATATATGATTCATATAAAAATGATAACAATTGGTCTTGTCGTTTTCATAAAAGAAAGTACAAAGAAATGTAAACTGTGATCTGAAAATACATACTTGTTCATTTATATGTTTAAAACACCGGTTATTCCCTTACGAGTATTTCACAGTATACAATTAAAGTATAAAATTGAGGAAGTCAGCAAGATTCCAGTTCCAAGAGAGCAAGTCTATATCCCAAGGCAAACAAGCCGCTACCATTTGGAGGCGTTGAATTTCCAGTTTTTGTAATGGCGCCGGTTCTGAGGTTTTCTTGGTATATAAAATATCAAAATCGTTTAAAAGGCCAGAAAAACTTCAGATATTTCAGACAAGCTAACTGACTTGTGTAACAAATTGCAATAAATCGTATGTTGATAATTTTGCAGCATTTTTAATTACTTTAAGTGTGATGCTGCACTATTCAATGGAGTTTTAGAAAAAGCAAAGGGTCGTAACGCATATCGGGTTCAATATCGTAACGGCGCATATGCAAGGAGGATCTCGGATTTAATTAAGTGACACGAGTATTCATAAATGGTTAATTAGTTCGAGTATTTAGTTATGGTAAATATCGACAATGCGCATTTAATTTTCTGGCAAGATTGTTAGAAGTCAGCGTTTTCATGTCTGAGCGGGGCTGTATTTGACTGGTAACGACATTAGCTAAACAAAAAATCTACACTTATTTTCATCAAAAAGTTGTTTACAAAAGAATAATTTCCTGTTTATTTTCTTTGTGTCGCAAACTAAACTGCATAGATTACTTAAATCATAAGTAGCAATTATTGGTGAAGAAAAACAAATAGGCCTATGTGAGATGTCCTTGTGTTAAATTTCTGTTTACATATAGCAGTACACTAAGAACAAAGTAGGACAATGAATCGACCTCTTTTGGAAAAAGTGGTAAACATATGTACTTGAGAATTTAATGATGCTATTGATATATATTGTAATTATCTACTGGTTAGGAGAATTTGTCAGACAATGTTTATGGTCTGGATGATATCACGCGCAGGCGCAGGAATTAACACTTTAAGTATTTTAAAATATGACAATGTTTCATGTATCTTTTTGTTGCAGGAAAAATTACGAAATATTTTCTTTTTCATTTTAAACCATGGAGTAGCTGTATTATAATAGTGCGTTGTATACCTTTCCTAAATTTTAGTCTTTAGGTCTTTAGGTCAAATCTCACTTTAACTATTTTTAATGCCTCCAAAAAGAATTCTAGTTGAAAGACTGTAGCCCCTCCCCCCAACCCATTTAAACTTCGCCGTTTAATGTATATATATCATCTATTCATGCATCCGTAATGCTGTTAACACAATTTGTTCATGGTTCACAAATTAATGTATAAGGTTTACTACCAAACTGTAATGGTATGTATAAAAATGTAAGCAATCTAAAACGCTAGATTTAAGTATATGCATATATTTTTCGCATTTTTTAAACCATAGTTGTCAGATCCAAGATAACTGCCCGATGATTAAATCGCCGTACACTTTTCGCCATGACGTTGATTAGTCAACCCGCGTTCTTGGTTACCCAGTTTTGGAAAGTTATATCTATCAAAATTAAACTCGCGCATTCAAGAAACGAATTGGCTCATTTTTGGAAGTTGATTTTAATCAACTCTCTTATGCAGTTACTCGGGCAAACCGAAAGTGAAACAGTGTTTGGACCTAAGCACAAACACCGCTGACAACATCTAGTTCTAAACAATAAATTCGATGTTATGAGTACTTAAACATTGTTCTTCAAGGAAACTCATTTATAGATACCTTGAAAATAGTCAGACTTTAAATGGTACGAACAATTTAGATATTTTTTGAAGTCGTACATTTTATGTATTCCTAAGCCAGAGTTCAATATAGTCTTGTTCAACCAGACGCTCGGCTGTCTCCGTAAATCTCCAACAAGCATAGAGTGTTTCTTGCTTGTCGGAGATTAACGGATACAGCTGAGAGTCTAGTTGAAAGAGAGCAGAGTTCAATTTTGCATGGATCCATACAATTTCTTATAACTATTTCGATTACCTGTACGTAGTTTGATGGAATAATTCTTTGAATATTACATAACATGATTGATATTGGATTTTCTCGAAATTCCTGTAGGATTCATATTATAAAAATGTGTGTAATTCAAATACTTATAGGAATTTACTTGCCATGCAAAATAACATATCGTTGATTTTAAAATAAATAACAAACGATAAAATCAACTCCCGTCAGTACTTCAGTACTTTGATATTTATGCAGCGTTTGCCATATCTAAATTTTTTACACACAACCCTAATAAGCTGGTAGTAAATATACTCTCTTTTTACGTAATCTCTCATTATTTTTTCATCGCAAGCATATTTTTTGACGCAAATTCCCACTGACTCGGATCTGTCAAAGCGTTTTCACCACATTACTCTCTTTTTTGCTATTTTAGACTGGTTTATCGAAAATGGAAGTAGGTGTTTCAGCACACCAATGTATCTTTTTTTTCTTAAAGAACTTTCCACAATATTCTGCAGCGTTATCTTGTTCAAGCTGTGGAGAGAGTTTGGAAAGCTCACCAAGATGCCTTATTAGATTTGATAAGACGACAGAATGAAGCTGTAGTTGTTGGAGGAGATGCTTGGTGTTGTTCGCCAGGACACACAGCCAAATATGGGTCTTACAGTCTTATGGACTTGGAGCTGGGACAATGTCACGACAGCCGTCGTGACTGTTCAGTCAAACACAACAGAATTCGTTTTATATTTACAATTTTTATATAAAATAAAACCAAACAAATATACATATTATAAACAATAAGATATTTAAGTTTTCTGATGTCCATAGTCTTCGTCACAGGCATGTAGAAGAGTAGTGGGTAGATATGGCATGGCGTGAGACAGTGGCGGACAGGTATAACCACGGCGATGGACTGCCAGAAACTGGATAGGGACCTTATTAAATTAAACAAATAAACATATTTTGAGTTACATGATTAATATACCTTACATAAACATAGGCTAAGTCGCACGGACTTAAAATATTACATTATGGCAACAACAGCACGCCATACAATAGCACGAAACCACAGCGAATACGATCACTGCATAACGCTAAGAGTATCACACTACTTAACATAGAAAAACCACGTCAAAACGATATACAAATACTCCGTACTACACGGACAATATACAAGTACACCGAACTACACGGCAAAAATACAAGTATATCATGCATTTATATCGCAATATAAAGCACACACACTCGACACGTGACCACACAGGAACACGCGCGAGCAAGCACCTATGTTTAACAGTTCTACCTCGTAAAACCAGTATATCAAAAGTAACAAAAAATACTTAATATAAACTCCACAGTAATATAAAAAGACTGAGCCGTAGTTCAATTACAAAAGTATAAAATAGTTTAACTTACCCCTAATAGGAGAAAGGGTTACTCAAAACCTTAGCTGCTCATACCTGTCATGGGGAAAACGTGGCCACTGTCTGCCAGGTCTGAAATGCGGCAGTTTAAATAAAGTAATCGAACAATAGAAAAGAACTGACCAATACGTACTATAGCTGACACCGTGTCCAGAGAGGTACACTACGGGTATAAAACTAGTTACACGGGACCGTTTAAGAGGGTCCCTACAGGATACTAATATGTAAAGAAAACAAATATAATACCAGTAGATACTGATTTGTGACAACACCTCCCCAAACAAAAAAAAGTTCGAAGAACTTTTAAAACACAAAATAAAATCCAAAAATACATAAGCAAAATCTACAAAAAATATATTCACAAATGACTTAGACAGTCGGCTCCAACATTATCTGAGCCCTTAATAGATATAATTCGAAATATATAAGGTTGTAATAATAATGCCCATCGCATCAATCGAGCATTGGATACTTTAGCTTGTGTCAAGTATTCTAACGGTTGATGATCTGTTTATAAAAGAAACTCCCTTCCGTATAGATATCGCAGGAACTTTTGCACTCGGGGTTCCCTGCAGTTTCCTTCTGATCTCGCTGAACCTGAGGTCTGGATTGGCTAGAATTCTGAGAATCAACTACTGTGTCCTTTCTGCTAGAATTGACTAATGTTTGAATGTTAGCACATCTTGCCTCCTTATATTGATCAGCCAAAGCACACATATCTTGAATATTATTGGGAATGCGTTCTTTAAGAAACAAAATCAAGTCTTTGTTGCATACTGATAGAAATTGATCACGAAGTACTAAGTCATATAGTCCTTGAAAAGTCTTGTTCACTTTCCCAATTTCTATCCATCTGTCGAGATAGCTCGCTAATCTAACAGAAAACTGGGTAAATGTCTCACCTCTCTCTGGGCGACATCTGCGAAATGTTGTCTAAACCCATCCTCAGTTTTCTCGAAACGTTTCAACAGAGCTGCCTTCAGGGTTGCATAGTCTAGGGCCCTCTCTTGTGGCAGAAGAGAGTATACGTCCAACGCTCTTCCCCGTAGCAACGCACTAAGGTTTACCGCCCACGTTTCGCCGCTCCACTTCTGTGCTGTAGCATAACGCTCAAAACGACGTAAATATGAATCAATATCATCTTTTGTTTCTTCAAAGAAAGGCATTTTAGGCACTTTAGCAGAAGCATTACTAGAAATATCAGCTTTAGTTTCTTGTAACTGTTGTTCAAGCTTAAGTAACGTCTCTTGTACTTACTTTCAGCTTCAGCAATACCTTTAGCTTCCGCTAACTTCATCCTCTCCAAATCCAGTTCTTCTCTCTTCAGCTGATACTCTCTCTCCTCTTTCTCCTTAGATCTCTCTGCTGCTCTCAACTCCCGATAATGAGTCTGCTGATCTATGATGAATTTCTGAAGGTCTGTCCCCTTCAACTCCATCTTTCTCCCGTGTTCTGTTAGCTCCTGTAGTGTTGGCGACTCCATCTTAACTACGCTAACTAACAACGATCAACAAAATAATCTTACAAAAGAAAAAGCGTAAATAAAAACAATGCTTCTAGTATCAATATACCTGACCTCTCAACACTCGAGAGTTATTTCATATACACAACCTGAGCAACCTTTCTCCGTTCGGGGCCCTTCAATATATCAACGCCATAAAAAAAATCTGCCATTCCACTGAAAAATATAACAGAAGTATAAATTCTTAAGAACAATATCCAAAATAAACTACAAAAAAAAAATGTGTTGACTGAACAGCTATCCCACTTCTGACACCATTTGTCACGACAGCCGTCGTGACTGTTCAGTCAAACACAACAGAATTCGTGTTATATTTACAATTTTTATATAAAATAAAACCAAACAAATATACATATTATAAACAATAAGATATTTAAGTTTTCTGATGTCCATAGTCTTCGTCACAGGCATGTAGAAGAGTAGTGGGTAGATATGGCATGGCGTGAGACAGTGGCGGACAGGTATAACCACGGCGATGGACTGCCAGAAACTGGATAGGGACCTTATTAAATTAAACAAATAAACATATTTTGAGTTACATGATTAATATACCTTACATAAACATAGGCTAAGTCGCACGGACTTAAAATATTACATTATGGCAACAACAGCACGCCATACAATAGCACGAAACCACAGCGAATACGATCACTGCATAACGTTAAGAGTATCACACTACTTAACATAGAAAAACCACGTCAAAACGATATACAAATACTCCGTACTACACGGACAATATACAAGTACACCGAACTACACGGCAAAAATACAAGTATATCATGCATTTATATCGCAATATAAAGCACACACACTCGACACGTGACCACACAGGAACACGCGCGAGCAAGCACCTATGTTTAACAGTTCTACCTCGTAAAACCAGTATATCAAAAGTAACAAAAAATACTTAATATAAACTCCACAGTAATATAAAAAGACTGAGCCGTAGTTCAATTACAAAAGTATAAAATAGTTTAACTTACCCCTAATAGGAGAAAGGGTTACTCAAAACCTTAGCTGCTCATACCTGTCATGGGGAAAACGTGGCCACTGTCTGCCAGGTCTGAAATGCGGCAGTTTAAATAAAGTAATCGAACAATAGAAAAGAACTGACCAATACGTACTATAGCTGACACCGTGTCCAGAGAGGTACACTACGGGTATAAAACTAGTTACACAGGACCGTTTAAGAGGGTCCCTACAGGATACTAATATGTAAAGAAAACAAATATAATACCAGTAGATACTGATTTGTGACAGACAAATCCTTGATGTTCAGCTTATTAAGGTAAAACAAAATGTTGCTTGAAAAGCTTTGATAGTTGCTCAATTGATAAAAAACATTCATTGGTCCAAGGTTTTATATTTGTTCTATTAAGTGTGTGCTTTTAATTTGTTAACCTAGAGTAATGAAGTCAAAAATTCATACTGGATGGAAATGGAGGGTTTAAGAAAATTTTCCAGAAATTGGAAGAGGAGGGTGTGGTTAAAAGTGACTTTGTTACTGATATACATCCCCAGATTAAGCCTACATGAAGAAAGAGAGGACTGATATCAACCACTAATTTGATGTCTGGCATGTGGCTAAATGTAGCTTATTTTTTAATGGACAGTATTTTGCATGTGGCTAAATGTAGCTTACTTTTTAATGGACAGTATTTTGCATGTTACATGTATGCATGTTATTTACATAAAAATTGCTTAACAAAATTAATGTTGTATTGTAGATGTGTACAAAAAGCTGGAGACTGTTGTTAAGAAGAAGAAGAAGTGTGAGCCCGGTCATTCTTAAATCACCTATACTGGTGTGCATCATCGAGGGACGGAGATGGGAAATTGGTGTCCAAGGAATGGCTGTCCGTCCTTAACCATATCACTGATGTTCAATAAAGGTCACGGAAAGCGATTTTCAAAATGTTTACATGGTGAATTAGAGGATAGAGATAGGATTAAAGTGATTTTAATATATTTGAATATAAAATGACACTGTTGATCTCTATTTCAGGCTGGACATTACTGCCTAATACTTGAAAACACACAATAAGAACTCCTATCGGGATCAAACTGTTAACAAAAATAGGAAGTCAATATACTCGATATCAGATCTAAAAGGCAGAAAAGGTGCTGGTATTCCAAAGGAAGTGATAGTTCAACAAACTATAGTAAGTAAAATCTCTAAGCTTTAGTTATGGGTAATGTGTTTTTATAAATTTTACAAAATATATCATTATTCTATCATCATCATCAATTATGTACCCATATATTTGTTTTCATAATATGTTCTAGTCTTGATGGAAAAAGTGGTCAAAGTGATACTGGAGTTGGGCTTCTACCGATATTCTAGGAGTAATCAGAAGGCCACCATGACGAAATTTTCAGCTCTAATGGAAGACTCCTCTACACATCCAGAAGATAAAACTTGTTGAACGCCACATCTGTCGTTTGAACAAAAAGTGAGGATAGTTAATAAACTGAAATAAATAAAATTGTAATCTAATGTTCTTAACTTTATCAAAATCAAGACATTTTAAACAAAATTTGTTAAAACAATATGGGCTGTATTTTTTAGAATTTTATTTTGCTGTAAAATGTTGCTAGTTTAATAAGTCTGCATATAACTGTAACTTTAATGATATATAAGGTTTGAAAAAATCATTAATTTTTGTCAGAGGAAAGATTTTTCTTCTAAGGAATATATAGCAAATCAATTTTTGTACCGGACGACAATAATTCAATTATGCTTCAATTAAGGCTTCTAAACGGCATTTTCACACGAAAATATGGCTAAAAGATGTGAAAAACTATGATATTTTTGTCATTTTAGTATAAATTAACATTTTCGAAAAAAGAAATTTCAACATGAAAATTGCAGCTCATATTGTTTTAAATTATTGTTGGATATTTTATTTACACCCAGTTTAGAAGACTTTACAAACAATATTATTTTATTTCAAATTCAATTAAAGTGATAATCGGTTAATTATGATTTATGTACATACATGTACACTGTACCTATAAACTCATTGATGGGTACTTAAAAACAGTATTATTAGGAGGGAAAAGCAGTTTTAATATTTTTAAAAACACAAGAAGGCAGAATTCTACTGTTGTTTTTCCCAAGTCGCTGCCAAATTCACCAAACAAAACGTCGATATGCTAGGTGTCTATAAACACTGACAATATAAAAATGATTTTGACAGTATTTTTTTATGCAATGAATATAACTGGCTATTTAAGGTACTAACAATCAAATGGACCTTGTAGTTAATAACGTAATTTAAACAGTGCGACATTTAAGTCCGGACATGACAAAGTCCGGGCTTTTAGCTACCCTTTCCGTTGGACATAGCTTACTTTTGTTTATATATCTAGGTGGGACATTTTACTTTGATCCTATCATGTCAGCATGAATGTACACATTGCTCTAATTGTCTTATAATTGTCTCTCAAATATCAAAATCCCATGGGATTTTGGTGGGATTTTTCATTCCATATCAAACCCCACCAAAATCCCCTGGGAGAAAAAAATCTTTGTGGGATATAAACTCCCGTAGGATTTTTTCTCCCATCATTTGTGTTGACAGGATAATTAATCCTATAAAAGGCTTTTATAGGATTTAAAATCTTATGAATGACCATGTTGGGATATTTCATCCCAGAGGATAAAAAGTCCTCTAAATACATCAACTTGATTGATTGTTTGTTGGGGCTAACTAAACAATTGTCTGATCATATAGTCTAGTAAAAGCAATATTCAAACAACCAATGTATTAATTTATTAGATAATGTCATTATATCCATCTAATGAATTACACGTGCTTAATTATATGTACCATCAATAACATATTCTTCTTGAAATGACTTAATAGAGCTTTTAACAATAAGATTTAACAAATTCTGAGAAAATAAATACCAGAAATTACCAATTCTATTGAATATTAATGAAAATATTTCTGTTTATGTAAACCTATAAAGTTTTACTTTTCACTGCTGCAAGGAGACTCATTTTTGTTTTAAATTTTGATTGATTAATATGATTTGATTTGATACTGTACATCAGGTGAACCGGCATGACCCAAGGAACAAGAATATATATGATTTATGGGCGGGGATCTCAACTGTTTTCAAAATATTTGGACACTTCCTGTTCAAAGGGGGGGGGGTCATGACCACCCTTGGGGCCCATAACCTATATACTATTTGATGCTCCTTGGCACAAGGAACAAGAATATATTGGTTTAGGGGTGGGGATCTCAACCGTTTTGGAGATATTTGGACACTTCCTGTTCAATGGGGGTCAGGACAACCCCCAGGGCCCATAACCTACATACCATTTAATATAAGTAGTTTGGGGTTAGGAATTTAATGAGATATTCAAATTAGGGCACTTCCTGTTTAAGGGGTAGACGGAACCACCCCCATATGGCCATAATCTATATACCATATGATGCCCCATTACACAAGGAACAAGAATTCATATGGTTTAGGGGTGAGGAGTCACGGTTTTTTAAATATTAAGTAATTTCCCAAACCTGGGGGTTGGGGAATATATATAGTCCCCAGAGATCATATCTATTATGTACCATATATTGACCATAATTAACACTCAATATATTTAGCATTTGAAAAATCCATGTCAATATCTTTAACGGTTTTCAAGTGATAACCATTTACAATATAGTGTATAATTTTTCCCTATGGATTCAGTGTTAGACCCCACCCCTTTTTGACCCCCAAAACTATGGTTGCCCAACCCCAATTTAAAAACAATAAATTTAAATTTTAAAACAGGGTATGCAGGCCTATCATATTTTAGATCTAGAGTTGTGTGCAACTCTGTTCATGCAGCCATCTCTGAGAAACGCAATGGACAAGTTCAGAGGCAAGAAAGAAGAAAAAGAAGAAACCGCTTTCAAAAACAACGTCTCCAAACTTCTTTTGGGAGACTTAATTACAAAAGGTACAATGTAAACAATTATTTTTATATACATACAGAAGGAGAGTTTACTAATATTCCCTCTTCGGTTACATGTGTATAATGGCCACCACTTGAGTACATTTGGCCTACCCAGAAAGTTGGAATTTCCTATCCTGATGACAATTTATAGGCTTTAGTTAAATTACTGAGATAAGAATAAATTAATACTTTTAAAACAGTTTTTATCAATTTAATCATTAAATTTATAAATCTGCAGTGAAGTTGCTCTCTGGTTTTATGAAATAACATTAAGAAACTAGCTGACAAATTATAAACCCATTTTTTTAAAGAATTTGTTTCTTTCAAATGTAGTAATTACATGTAAACAAATGTAGTTATCATAGTATCAACCTTAAAAACCCAAGTGTGTGTATCCTGTGCAAAAGTGATATTTAAGATGTTTTTACATTTATAGTTAAAAAATCATCTCCCTTCTTTCATTATACGTATACATGTATGATATGTAAAGGTACACTTGACCTTCTAATAACATCTAGCTACTATAATTACGGTACTACTATTGAAACGAACAAGAATCAACATAGTTTTACCCTTTTATTGTATATATGCGTCAAAAATGTAGAAATACATGTAAAAATTGAACATTTTTCATGAAATTCTTATTTATATATCCATGTTCAGCCACCCTGGTGTGTTTGAATTTTATTCAAATTAAAGGTAGGCATATCATACTTGCAGGTCCTACTGTTTATCAAAAGGAGACTAGAAACCAGAATAGATAAGATATTCACTAAATATGATTGCATGTTAACTTCCATTTTCATGGAAACAAAAAAAAACCACATGCAGGGTGGCATGTCTAGTTGTGAATAAAAAGCTACAAATCATCCAATTTACCAAAAAAAGAGCAATTTCTTAGCATCGGTGATGATTATTTCAAAGAAATGACCCAGGAAAATTGCCACAAGTTTCATTATATTAGGTAAAATATTTAAATTAACTATAAATGCTTTTTCTGACAATCAATCTACGGGGAGTGTAATACATGTAAGAGTATTTCTAATTTAAGGTAGTCCTATACTCGGCACTAAATGGGCTCAATCATTAAGCGCTAAGCTTTAAATGATTAATATACATTCTAGCAATACATATACAAAAGAAAATATGCATGTTTACATATATCACCTCTTAGACGGGTGTACCCCCTTTCGAAAATTATTGACAATTATGAAATTTGCCAGACGTCCGTTTTTCCTAAAAAATAATTACCAATTTTGGGAAAATTAGAACTGAACATACAAAATAGAGTATAAATATTTATTTAAGCCATATCTCATCAATAATTTTGCGCAAATTTTTGTAAGTAAGTACGCTTTATGGACCTGATGTATCAAAATAGAATACAGAAAATGCAATGCTAGTATCGCGTTTGGTAATTTTTTTACTATTTTATGCACTCAAACTTAAATTCATGGTGTTTATTCTATAGATTGACATCTTAGAAAAAAGATTTAGTAAAATAAATTATATGTTGACGGATTACTTTTCACGCTATAAGCTCTAAACCAAGTAGACCCTGACGAAAAAATCCGTAAAAATCACATTTTGCTACAGTTTTCTGCCTAGATCTGTCAACAATGTTAGATATCATTCAAACATTAATTAATTGACGATTGTTTTAATTCGAAATAGCTTTTGTCTCTAATTTCGAAGGGGGGGGGGCATCAAAACAAAGAAGATATAAGCTTACTTGAGATCCTGATTAATCAGAAACTTCGTTTTTCATTTTACTCTAACAGAATCGAGTTTCTCAACATTAATCATTTCTATCTCTCATAGAATACATATATTACCATTCTAATTGCTTATTATTGCCATTGTTTACAACAGAGATATAGAGCAAAATCAATACCGGGTATCTAAAACGCTTTGTAAAAGTCTAACCAATATTGTAAAATCCGTATTATGACGTAGTACGATACTCGGACTACTTTAAGTGATTTGATGCTTTTATCATGGTAATATTATGTAGATGTATGTAGTACTGAATAAGGTTTCTTATTCAAGGAGATTGAACAGCAATTGATGTCTAAAAGATTAAGTTAATATGTTTTACTAAAGGAGAGCCCCATGAATCTGTGTTAAATAGAGGAGTGGGGAAATGGTAGGTTCACTTAAATGGCTATATTTTTCTTAAACCTCAATGGAATTGGCAATATGATGCATATTTTTTCTCAGAATTGCATAAGCTTTCTAATTTCATCTTTTCATAGAATTTTAGTGTAAATTTAAGAGAGCAAGTCAGACAGTTTGGGATAATAATGGGAGTAACTCCCTCCTAAATTATTTTTTTTAATAAAATATGTTGAAAGATATTAATTGTTCCTCTTGAGTTGGGAATCGTAACTTATTTTTTAAAAAGTGTTCATCCAACGGGTACTTAATTAATATAAAGGAAGTTTTTGTCCCATGCTTTTCCTTTATGAAAAAAGTCATTGCCCCATGTCTGTTAGATGAACTGGGTGACCCATCATTGTGATAAATTTAAGGTTCTCAAAAATTATAGCTCATACAGCCTCAAAACATTAGATTTGCTTATCTGACTTATATTGGAATCATTTTTATATGATTGACATTTATTAGTCAAGATTGTTTTAAAGTATTTACTGAATGGCGGATCAGAGGCTAGAACCCATTAATTTCTTAAATAACATTTATTTATTATGCAGTTGTATTATGTTGGTCTCAGTGGTACTTTTATGGATATTGTGAGGTATTTAACAACTACATGTATGATCTATTTTTCAATATGCATGTCACTTACGAATGGTGTTGTAATGCATTGATGGAATTGCCTACGTTCTGTAATCTCGTCCGTGGCTGCCTTTTATTTTTATGGGTAGAGCTCGTGAACTTATGTGAGGCGGGCTCATGTCCAATATCACTTTTTATTGAATGTAATTTTCACTGGAGGAAACTACTTAATTGCTGAGTGTTATGATATGTATATTGTTAGAATGTTTTCCAATGCATATGTACATTGTGCAGTAGAATTATATTACAGTACATTTGATAATTTTCATACTTTAGTGTAGGTATAAAGTTACTATTTATGCATATGCATGGATATTTCAAGGTCATTATTAATGATACATTGATAAAGCTAAAGGGAGATAATTATAGCACTGCTAAGTCAAAAAAGTACTGACATTCCCATTTTTTACTGATAAACTTAGACATTTACTGACAATGTACTGACATTACTGATAAACTTAGAAAAGTACTGACGTTTTTACTGACGGTACTGAGAAACTTAGAAAAGTACTGAGAAACTTAGACAGTACTGATAAACTTAGAGAAGTACTGACACTTTATACTGACGTTACTGAAAAATTAGAGAATTACTGACAAGTACTGATAAGTACTGACCCCATTGTTCTTACTCCCGCTAGAGCTTAAACGGTGTGAAATTGTATTAAATAATGTATTTTGAATTATAATAAAGAGAATAAAGAATTTTTTTTACTTATTTATAACATTTTCTTTGAATAAAAATGTCAATTTTATATGGAATTTTATAAGTAAAGGAGAAATTCAGCTTTATTTAAAAAAAAAAAAAACGGCGGATTTTACAATATCTATGTTGTTAGCATTAGGTTCGATATTTATTCAAAAACGAAAAGTCACTAAAGATATTAAAACTACTGAGGTTAACATCAATTAGCTTGATCACCCATAACAACACCTTGCTATTAGCACTCGACTACCCGTATTACCTGTGCGCGGATTTATGTGGAAAAATGACATCCGGCCCTCCACGGAAAAATCTTATTTCTTAAATTTGCAGAAATATATAAATATTAGATATTGCTCAGCCCCCCCCCCCCCCACCCGGAAAACATAAACAATATTTTTACTCTTTTAAAAATAATGATTTTGGGGTCCGCGCATTTTACTTATAGTAAATTAATGCGCCGTTTCCGTATACATGTACTTATGATTACAATAAGCTCGAAGCGCTTGTGACAGAGGCCGAATGTGTTTATCTGTTATTTTGTCTTAGTCAAAAAATATAAATCTATAATTGAACCCTATCCATCTACATGAAAGCTTGAGGAGACTAGGTTTTATCTAAACATCTGACTCAACATTGACACAAATCAAGTTGTGTAACGATAAACCGCTTGTACATCTTATTACATGTATTGAAACAAATGACCGTGTTTTGTAATTTGAAAAAAAAAGTGGAGGACCTATGTAACCTGCTTGAGTTAAAGCGCATAATAACACAACATAAATAGCACGGGCTGATACACATGTAATCAAACACCGATCGAAACGATCGCCTATATTTTGACTGTTTTGCTTTGTGTATTGATGCATAGGATAACATAGTCTCAATGAAATGTCTGTTAATTTTATTTAGCGGGAAGTAGATTAGTTAAGATATGAACTTACTATATATTAATCATGTTAATCGCAGTCGATGATTGCCATTGGGTTTTTTCTAATAAAGCATAAGAGAGAGAGAGAGAGAGAGAGAGAGAGAGAGAGAGAGAGAGAGAGAGAGAGAGAGAGAGTTGATTTTATCGTAAGGTAGGGTTAGTAGTCCGGTTCTTTGGTACTTTTAACATTTCATAGTTTGCATTGCCCAGTTCAGTCATTCATATGCATTATTGTATAGAATTGTCTTTATACATGTTCATATAAAGCAATGACACAGCTCATAAATGATTAATGAAATGCCGGTAACGGGTAGTACACACATGCATAATTTTAAAACATCATTTCCGGTTTAAGATTAGAAAAATTTCATACATTTTTTTTAAAATATTTTTTGAAAAATGAAAATATAAGAGAGCAATTAAGTTTTAATTCATATCACTGTGTCAAATAATGTTCCGAATTTAAAACTCTTCCTTTTCATGTTTGAAATTAATTCTGTTTTCTTTACTTGAAAAACAGGGGGGGGGGGGGTATTAAGGGGATGTTAAAACAACATATTGCATAATTGTTTAGCTAACCGAGCATGCAGATCTTAGGACGTTTGTGTATATACAAGAACACGTGTGTCTGTCACCTCATAGTTCCCAATCTCGCTACTGTGCACTGCAAATTGTCAAGAAGGGCTGTGTACAGTAGCTATTATATAATCACTTACTGGCCATTCAGATCTTAGGAAGTGTGTGTATATATACGTGTACACGTGTGTCTGTCACCTCATTGTTCCCAATCTCGATACCGTGAACTGCAAATTGTCAAGAAGGGCTGTGTTCAGTAGCTTTTATATAACCGCTGACCGAGTGGAAAAAATTTCAACATCCTCTCCTTTGAAAACTTTAACTTCAATCAACCAGTTGTTAAACGTGTGTTTTCAGATTCTTTGATCTATTGATCTGGTGTAAAATAAAACATTGATGGATTAAAGATTAAATTGACCGCTCTAAGTTAATCTAAATAATTATACATTGTAAGTTATAGGAATTAAATAGGATTGCATGTCAACTTAATTGAGAATTGAGAAATCAATTTCTGGGTAAACTATTTGTAACTTTTAATTTGTAAATTTTAATTTAACTTTCAAAATCAATGAAATCTCTCTCTCTCTCTCTCTCTCTCTCTCTCTCTCTCTCTCTCTCTGTACATAATCTCCTACATTTGTAGAAAACACAACTACTACATTTTCATGTATGTCGTGTACACATGTTCTTACCAGGGCCACGGAATGATGAACAAAAATGGTAATGAAATAAGGATTGCCAGTTAACTTATTAGGAAATAAATTCCCGGTAAACTATTTCATGTAGTAAATTTAATTCTCTCTCTCTCTCTCTCTCTCTCTCTCTCTCTCTCTCTCTCTCTCTCTCTCCCTCCCCCTCTTTCTCTCTCTCTCTCTCTCTCTCTCTCTCTCTCTCTCTCTCTCTCTCTCTCTCTCTCTCTCTCTCTCTCTCTCTCTCTCTCTTTGTGTACAAACTGTTCAAATGTTGGTATATTTAAGTTAACACAATTTATTTACCATGTCACTATAAACCTTTTATAAGCCTCACGTTGTATCCCGCATCAAATGTTATATACAAATGATTTTTTTTACATGTGATTAGCATTGAATTAAAACATTAAAATGTTTTATGTCTGAAAATAAAAAAAATCGTGGCATCCGAGTCATTTGCAAACATCCAACTAAAATTCCACCCCTTTCTATTTGTACAACACAACTTTATGTGTACCAAATAAAGCCCTATACTAGTATTACATTTTTTTTTTAATTATGACAATTTTTCTTATAATGTTTTGTTAACATGAAACAAATTAAATATAACAGACCCTGTTAATGCTTCAAAATTAATATCAGTCTATAAAAACTTTACACTGTATCTAGGTAGCTTTTAAATCAATTAATGGTGAAAAATGACATAAATAAAAAAGATCAGGTAAAATTTCATTCAGTAAGAGTAAGAATAATGGGGTCAGTACTTTTCAGTGCTTGGCTCAATTTTTCCTTCACTTATTAAATTACACATAACATTAACATTTTCATTCAAGAAAAATGTTATCAATAAATTTAATAATAATTTAATTCTTTATCAAAATTAAAAATACATTATTTAATCAATTTCACATCTTTTAAGATCTAGCAGGAGTAAGAACAATGGTGTCAGTACTTATCAGTACTTGTCAGTACTTTTCTAAGTTTTTCAGTAACGTCAGTAAAAAGTGTCAGTACTTCTCTAAGTTTATCAGTACTGTCTAAGTTTCTCAGTACTTTTCTAAGTTTCTCAGTACCGTCAGTAAAAACGTCAGTACTTTTCTAAGTTTATCAGTAATGTCAGTACATTGTCAGTAAATGTCTAAGTTTATCAGTAAAAAATGGGAATGTCATTACTTTTTTGACTTAGTAGTGTAGGTAATTACGAGGCATGTGTACAATTTCGCTGGCAACTTCGCTGAATTATGTTTATAATTGATATATTACGGGAGGTAACACCATTTGTAACATGTATAATATCATTTAGTTGTCTCGAGTTATGCCTCTCTCTTTATTTACATTTGTCGGAAGCCATACTTTGCTAGGGCATTTCAGATTTATATATCTAGATGCATCTTATTATGATTAATTGAATTAGGTTGTACTGATATATCTGATAGTCATACGTTTCATCATTGTCAACATATATTTGCTAGGATGAATTAGTATGTGTGTGTTTTTGAATTAGTTTATTTACACTATTTTTTCTCTATTTTTTGTAGTAAATCGTCGTACGTCTATTGATTCGTCTATCATCTTATGCCTTACATCTATCATTTAGATTTTATCAACATATTGTCGTATTCCATATATTCATTGGTCAACAATCATATTCTGTCACCCTCCAAAATAAAATAAAGACGCATTTACAAAAGTATGCAAAGTTTCCTCAGTTCACCGGCCAGTACAGGGGTAGATTTTAAAGAGTACCTGCAGTGCCGGTGTAACGAAGAATATTGACCCGGGTTGAAAATTGACCCGGGGGTCATTTTTCAACGTTGAATATTGACCCTGGGGGTCATTTTTCAACGTTGAAAATTGAGACCAAAATCGTGAAATTTATACCCGGGGTCATTTTTCAACGGTATGAGAAAGATTTTTCTAAACTCTGAAGACATCGACACGTTGAAAATTGATCCTGTTGAGAATTGACCCCAACCTCAGAGTTTTGATCTGAACTGAAACTTACTCTACACAGTTTAAATGTACAATCATGCACATATTTGAAAGTTTTAGTTTTAAAATGTTCATACTGTCCGATACATATGCGGACGGGCTAATTTCTTTTAGGTTGATAGGTCCAATTAATCATTTAATTTTGAGACTGAAAATATGATATCCATTTATTATTACTATACTATGTAAATAAAGCTAAGAAAATGACCGTTTGCTTTGGAATGGAACCGGCGAGTAGGGCTAGAATACTTTTTGACATAGATGACATGGTTTTCATTCCCTCATGTGACAGAATTTTAAGTTTCAACTTGTCATAATCTCTGATAAATATATCTAACAAATGTATTGCCCGTTATTGTCACTTGTAAGGCAATTCAACAGAGCTCTATTCGACAAGCACCTGGCGTTGTATTTTCTAATAATTGAAAATATAACCTCTATACTGTTTTATTGGGTAAAGGGTATATATATTTATATCAAGAAAAAAGGATATAATGTCATATACCTATGCTTAATTTGAAGAAGTCAGCATCCCTGACAAAAAAATAAATGAATGGTTGTCATATTTTTATCTTTTCTATGTATACTGTATAATACATATATACTTAACAATAATTTTTCATAATCTTGTCGGATTAACTTTATTGAAGCACCATCCAATTTTCTGCATATGCAGAGTTATAGTTCATTTTAAAAAATGCAATTTATTTAGAACTATCATTTTGAGTTTTCAATTCCATTAATTACCAGTAAATTAGAAACACAGGCAACTGGCGTATTATATATTTCCTCAAAATTAAAAACATATAGCATACAGCAAAAATGTTATCAATTTTTTTTGTAAAAGTAGGTTTGCATCTAAATATACAGTCAAAGGATGGTTGATCTAATGATATTAATGGTATACATGAAAAGGCATGCAAAAAGTTGAATATATTAAGATTACTCAAGCATACAATTTATAGATAAACACTTATTAAAATTCGGCTTTTATCAGACCTAGACTGGAATATGGTGATGTTGTTTGGAGCAGCTGTATCAAGGAAAATCCGAATTGCTTAAACATGTACAAATTGAAGCAACCAGGACAGTGACAGGGATCAGAGTTATTTCTTCTAAAATCATTTTATATTGTGAGCTTAATTTTGGAAACCTTACAATCTCGAAGGGATAAACATAAACTAATTATATTCTCCAAGATTATAAATGGTTTAGCACCACAAGATATGTTAGATTGAATTCAATCATATTTTCTAACTGAACATACATATAATCTTAGGTCGAATGAGCTTTTTTACTATTTACCACTATATACTTATTACAATAGCTTTGCTCCGCCGACATGTAAATTATGGAATAATCTTCATGCAGGAAAGAAAATTTCATTAACTTTATCCTTCTTTAAGTCAAAACTTAAAAAACAAAATATACCTAAAGCTTACAAAAATTTTAGTTAAGGCAATAGGAAATATTATTTTACGTCAATTACGGAATAAAGCTAGTAAAGCTTACTTTAAGGATTTTTTAAACTGATGGGAGTCGATGTTATAGTGTAGGTCTGCATCTGAAGGAAATGTGATTTTTTCCCCCTGGATATCCAAGATATACTCAACAAAGAGACGAACTTTTTAAACAACTTATTGACATTATTGTACCTGTTTGTATGAACTATATACTTTATGGTAGTTCTGATTTTTCATGTAGATAAAATTGTAAAATTGTTTCCCATGTTTATATTTATATTAGAGCTCCAAAGCGTTTTTGATTCTCTTAGGTTACACGGTTTAAACCTATTTAAGTATTATACATGTATATTTACTTAATATAATTATAGTCCCCTTTTATTTACTGTTCTTTTCAAATGGGCTGGATCATGAAAATGTCATTCTTATGTTTGTATCCCTGCAGGTATAAATGAAGGTGATAGGTTTGTTAATGTAGGTGTGAGTCAACATGTCTACCAACAATATGTCATACAATTATATATGATAAATATTCAGATAATTATTTAATATTCAAGTATCCCCTGTCTTATATGCACATAATATCAATAATATTCTGTAAACTTGTAATACTATATTCTTATAACTATAGATAATTTCTACTTGACTTTGTATGTTTGAAAGGGTTTACATAGGCAATGACTCTTATCCAATCCATTCAATAATTTGAACATTCCGTGCAATAAAACACGTTTTAATTGAATTAATAATGTAGGTGGCTGTGATAGGAGGGTCAACCATCTACTCCAACGCTGCTGTATGATATTCTTCTACATATTTCTGTTCAAAAATTGCAATTTACCTATTTATTGACGAAATCAATTACTGTTAGTATTTATGATAAATTTTTGTAATCAAAGCAATTTAGAAACTATTAAAGCAAAATTATTTTATTGTCATCCTGTACAAAAATTAGGTTGCTAACTTGCTACAGATTCCATGAAGCAGAATTGTTTATGCCTAAAAAAAATCAGCGATTTGATGATATTTAGTTACCCTAGTAACTACGTAACAAATAAAATTACAAAAAAATGGCTTTCAAGATATAATTACTACAGCATTGTTCATGAAAGAGTACATGTTAGCATATCATCATTTTGTACACTGTTATTGGCTGGATAGGTGTGAATACAAAATTCAGATAATCACAGTTTTAACAAACTGAGTGGGTGCGAGCACAAAAATCTCAATATGACATACTCTAAATTTTGTATTTGCACACACCCAGAAAATCTACAATGAACAATATCAAAGTTTCAATTTACTGGGTGAACGTAAAACCAAAATTAAACAATATGATGTATTGTAATTTTTAAAATATTTACATTTGTACACTTCTCCAGCGAATTTAAAAAATGGAGTTTAACTGCATTGAATATTTTAACGTGTAATTATTTATATGTCAAGGGGTAGCTGATATATAATATTCTGGGCTACATTTGGGAACATATTAAGAACTCCAAGGCCTTTTGTGGAAATGACGCTGAATATTCATTGTTGTATTTGTATATTATCGAATAAATGGTTTCCTCAAGTACAGCTAGGTGATCTATAATCATATACAATTATAATATTACTAAAACACTCTCATTCTCTACATTCACTCATTAAATTTATCTTTAGTTCAATAATATTTAAATTACAGATATTTGATTAAAATAACTCACCAAGTATAACAGCAATATGAACTAAGATAATAGTCGGGTTGACAAGCTATGAAGCTTAATAATTCAACAGTCTGTCTTGGGTGGCGTCGTGATATTAAATCAAAGTTCGTGCTAAAAATTCGATAATGCAAACGGACGTGCGCACTCACTCAAACCCGAAAAACCAGTCTAACACACCCATTCATTCACTGACCTCTCGTACTACTATCATACTATGAATGATTGTATGAATGAATGAAGCGGTGTGAATGTAAACAAATGAACAATGGGAAATGAAAACATGAAATGTTGAAATAAGTGAACGCAAATATGAATACTAATTAACTAAAATAATTAATCCTGTGACATATAAAAATATTCTTAAAAACATATATTTTTTTAAGAAATATATAGATATCACACAAAACAGCAATTATACGCGAAAAGTTTATTATGAATAAAATAGTTATTACATATTTTAAGGGATAATATGTAAATTAAAAAAATATTCATTTATAAAGTTTCATTTTTAACCCCCCCCCCGCCCCGGTTGAAACATATAAATATAAAAGAATAAATATGTATAAACTGATAATTCTTAATTAAATAAACTCAAGTTATAATATTGATTCCTTATTTTGTGCTTCTTTGCTGTTGAATTTTGAACCGGTTTCATGATCAAAATTCCACGATGCGGGTCAATTTTCAACGGATTAGGGTCTTTATTCAATACCTTTCGTCTCATTATTCAACGTTGAAAAATGACCCCCGGGTCAATTTTCAACCCGGGTCGAAATTCTTCGTTACACCGGTCAATTTATTATATAATGAAGATCTTTGTGTAAAAATATCATCCTGAAAATTTTGCAGCAAACGCATAAATGGTTTTCGAGATATTTGGGGAAAACCCAATTTCACACCTGAACGAGTTTTGAGTCAAGCCAATTTGGCGCGAGATAAACTGTGACGTCACGAGGTCAACGCCGCTGTTTGAGAAACAAGAATATCGTATGAAAACTGTTCGTTTTCTTGCATTGTTTTATTGATATGTGAGCAATTTTTTCTGTTGTTTTATTTTCTTATCAACCCTGGATGACTAAATACACTGTTGTTTGCGTTTAAACCCGTATTTAATCGAGCAAAATTTTATGCCGAATTCGGAAATTTGCTTGCTTCATGAATTTAGTCAAATGTGTAACACAATTTACATATAAATGCACTCCATATGTAGCAAAATGACTTTTAATCAAAGCACAATAGTTAAAAGAAACATATTTTGTCAATATTGTCATTCTTTAGAATAATTTAACCTTGACATTATTATCTGATTAATAATATTGATAATACATATTTCGTAAAAGGTAACGCGGGGTCTATTCCTCATATAAGGCATACAATTACAAATGATGTCGCCCGAATATTCAATAATATTGATATCGGACTAATAACAATCAAAATAGTATGCATTCTTTCACAAACAAATACGGGATTATAAACGGATCAAGGCGAGAGTCCAAGATGGCTGCATGATTAAGTCTGTCTCGTATTCTTTTAAAAATACGATAATGGACTTTCATTTTACATTTATTAACATCCTTTGTCAAAATGTTTAAGTTTATTCAGAGTTCATAATGATTCGTTGTCAGTATATATAACAATTAAAGCTATATGGGGTTAAAGGGTTAAATTGCTGACATAGCGCTCGAAAGAAAGTTGGACTTTATAAAATAAGAAAGTATAAAGACCAACGTAATTACCTCCAAAATATTTACTTGATCACATAAAAAAGGTTTCAATTGCTGAATTGTAAATTTGGTCGTTATTTGATTAGATAAGTAACAATAACGGCATTTACTTCGAACATTAGTTTTACTATTTGATAGTCTCAGGCATGATTCTTTAATCACCGATTGACGGACTATATACATGTATTAGCTTACGAATCTTGATTTTACACAGTCTAATTTATTTTTCTGTTTTATTTTTTAACAATTGAGTAGCAAATTATACACAAATCAATTTACCAGTCTAGAGGTGTGAAACCTTCTGTTTGTTCACCAGACTTGGATACCATGTGTATACATACCCCAGATACACGTGTGTATCGTAAGTTTACCTGTTTACCTGTGTCATTGTCTCGGATCACTTGTTTGTGAATGATATTATGTAATTTAAAAAAAAAAAACCGAAAAATGAACATAAATCTGCCCATGCAAGCGTTTGAAGATATCGTATTCATCGGTACAAAGGCGACGAGAATAGCAAATTTTAAAATCCTTTAAAAAGAAATCTGACTCTATAAAATAATTACGGATACAAATTTCTAAATCTACAATACTTACAATAACTAGATACGTCAAAACATCAGACCAATATCAATTATTTTGGCTGAAAAAACGAGTTTAGTTTGTATAGCTTTGTAAAGAAATTTTCCTCCTGTTGACCTCGTGACGTCACTTCCGCTGAAGCCTCGTTATCGCCTAATTCTGTTTTCTCTTGATTAGATTTCAAAAAGCAGGTAAAAATAGACACTTTGAAGCGGCGTAACTCCGTTAGTTTTGCATCGATTTTGATGCAGTTTTTGCATTAAATTTTGGTAAATAAACTCTTTGACATATGTTTCACATCGGCTGGGCTGCAGGTACCCTTTAATGTACAGACACAAAATTCTATAGGTGGCATGAGTATATATACATATCAGGCTTGGGGTGAATTACATTGTAGAGTAATGCATTACATTACTAATATGTTTTACGGTGCGACCGTTGGGACGAGCACAGCATGTGATCAAACAATGAATTATAATAAATCAAAAGAAATAAAATTAACAACGTAAAATTTGAATGCAAAAAAAAAACATACCTATTTTTCAGTAAATTTATATTATTCATAGTTTATAAGATTTGTTACAATTTATTAATTTATAAGTAGAACTAGTTTGATCTCAGATACAATGTTGTTGAATAATAAAGATTTTAATAATAAATATTCATTGCACTGTATCTCCTCTTTTAAAGTGATTGTCACGTCAGTTCATCCTCCTATGGTGGCATATCTCTGCCCCTTGTATGCAAGGTTTTTTTTTTCTATTAAATATGTCGACATGTAAGATAAGTATGTTGACATGCAAGATAGTTATGTCAACATGCAACATAACTATGTTATCATGCAAGAAAATTACAATCAAAAGAAAACTATAAAATATCTCAATTAGCGCCAACATGTGACTTCCAAGATGCTGGATGTTACTTATCTAAGTCGACATGCACCTTATTCATGCTGCCATGCAACTTATTTATGTTGACATGCAACTTATTTATGTTGACATGCACCTTATTTATGTTGACATGCAACTTATTTATGTTGACATGCAACTTATTTATGCTAACATGCAACTTAGTTATGCTGACATGCAATTGAAAAGTTGCATGTTAACATATTTATCTCGCATGTGAACATAACTAAGCTGCCTGTCAACATATTCATCTCGCATGTAAACGTAACTAATTTGCATGTCGACATAAAAAAGTAGTATGCGAACATCACTAAGTTGCATGTCAACATATTTATCATACATGTTAACATAAATAAGTTGTATTTCGAAATGAATAAGTAGCATCTACCATCTTGGATGTCACATGTGGGCGATAATTGAGATTTTTTGGAACTTTTAAGAATTCTCTTATTTGATTGCAATTGTCTTATACTTAGGGTACTTTAAGACAAAAGATTGCTGTTGCATTTTATGATCATCAAAGTTTCAAAGGGTTCATATTTTAACTGCATCCTGTTAGGTTTGAAAATCTTCCAAGCTATATTAAATACCGGTAAAAGTTTTACAGGGGCAGCGGAAGTTGGGGCTAAAAAATTTCTTGGCAATCTTTACCTTAGAATATATATTTAGTGCAACAATACAAAAAAATAATGAATCTTGTATTTTCTCTCAGTCCAAACTTATGCACTTAAATTACAACAGAGAGAGAGAGAGAGAGAGAGAGAGAGAGAGAGTAATTATATTTCAAATGGGTTATATTATTGGTAGTGATTTTGATTTTCATCATGGATGGACAGTGTATTCATTTTGTTTTTAAAGGTGCATGCCTGTCTTCTATTCTATTGGAACATAGCCAGTGCAAGGGGATGGGGGTGTTTATAACTTCTTATGACAATAGATTGTTTTGATACTTAGATTATCCTGGGGGCATTGTGTGTTGTTGACACATTCTTCACAGTCAAGAATTCATTGAATGTGTAACAACTAATTAGAGTACATTTTTTAAATGATTTGAAATTCTTAATAACAACAGTCTTAAAATGTTATGAAATTGTGGTGATATAGCCAGTTATATTGACAATTTAAGAATGGATTTTTAATTTATTTTTTTTAACATGCTTAATCATACCACAAAAATATTTTTATCTCAAGAATTGTGTTTCTTCTTTAAAACAATTTTTAATAAAATACAATTTCAATTATTCAATTCATCACGAATTTACAAATGAACATGCATGGAAAAGTATAGTAATGCAAAGTTATGCCATGTAATGCCAGCATTACACTAGATTTTTGGAAGTAATGCATTACATTACCATTACTTGTAATGCTAAAATTTTGTATGATATAACTACAGTGGAATATGTGGGTAGGTATGCTGAAGAGACATGGTGTAGCCATAGTAAATTATGGGGGTATGTATGGTGAAGAGACATGATGAAGCTACAGTGGAGTATGTGGGTATGTATGGTGAAGAGACCTGAGATAGCTACAGTGGAATATGGGGGCAGGTATGGGGAAGAGACATGATGAAGCTACAATGGAGTAAGTAAGTATGGTGAAGAGACGTGATGTAGTCACAGTAAAGTATGTAGGTAGGTATGGTGGAGAGACATGATGTAGCTACAGTGGAGTATGTGGGTATGTATGGTGAAGAGACATGAGATAGCTACAGTGGAGTATGTGGGTATGTATGGTGAAGAGACGTGATGTAGCTACAGCTAAAAATGTGGGTATGTATGGTAAAGAGACATGATGTAGCCACAGCTAAGTATGTAGTTATGTATGGTGAAGAGACCTAAGATAGCTACAGTGGAATATGGGGGCAGGTATGGTGAAGAAACATGATGAAGCTACAGTGGAGTATGTAAGTATGTATGGTGAAGAGACATGAGATAGCTGCAGTGGAATATGGGGGCAGATATAGGGAAGAGACATAATGAAGCTACAGTGGAGTATGTAAGTATGTTTGGTAAAGAGACGTAAGAAAGCTCAGTGGAGTATGTGGGTTTGTATGGTAAAGAGACATGAGATAGCTACAGTGGAGTATGTGGGTATGTTATGTGAAGAGACTTGGTGTAACGACAGTGAAGTATGTGGGTAGGTATGGTGAAGAGACATGATGAAGCTACAGTGGAGTAAGTAAGTATGTATGGTGAAGAGACGTGATGTAGCCACAGTAAAGTACGTAGGTATGTATGGTGAAGAAACATGATGTAGCTACAGTGGAGTATGTGGGTATGTATGGTGAAGAGACATTAGATAGCTGCAGTGGAATATGGGGGCAGGTATGGTGAAGAGACATGATGAAGCTACAGTGGAGTATGTAAGTATGCATGGTGAAGAGACGTGAGATAGCTCAGTGGAGTATGTGGGTATGTATGGTAAAGAGACATGAGATAGCTACAGTGGAGTGTGTGGGTATGTATGGTGAAGAGACATGATGTAGCTACAGTGGAGTATGTGGGTAGGTATGGTGAAGAGACATGATGAAGCTACAGTGGAGTATGTGGGTATGTATGGTGAAGAGACATGATGAAGCTACAGTGGAGTATGTGGGTATGTATGGTGAAGAGACATGATGTAGCTAGAGTGGACTATGTGGGTATGTATGGTGAAGAGACATGAGGTTGCCACAGTAAAGTATGTGGGTATGTATGCTGAAGAGACATGATGTAGCTAAATTGGAATATGTAAGTATGTATGGTGAAGATTATGTTGGGGGAGTAGTGTGTTGTTGACACTTTCTCTATTTAATTGCAAACTATTTGGAGTAAATTGTTTAAATGGTGTCAAACTCTTAATAACAACACTCTTAAAAATATTATTGAATTGTGTTGTTATATAATAATATCCAGTAATACTAACAATTTTAAAATTGAATTTTTTGAAATCTTTTTTTAATAATAAAACTAAAACATTTTTATCTCAAAAATTATTTCCTTCTTCTTTAAAATAATTTTTTGATGAAATACAATTTCAGCTATTCATTTATTTATCACATTTTTAAAGTGAACATGCATAAATAAGCATAATAATGCAAAGTAATGCCATGTAATGTCAGCATTACATTAGATTTTGGAAAGTAATGAATTACATTACCATTACTTGTAATGCTAATTATGTTGCATTACACATTACTAGCATTTATTTGAAAACGTGTTATGCATTGAAATGCATTACCATAAGATTAAGCATTACCCCAAGTCAGATACATATGTGCCTTAAATTAAAAAAGAAAAGCTCAAAGCGATGAAATTTACGCAATGTATTCCGTCTATTCTTGTTACGTCTTTGTTTTGACAAATATACACTATTTAAGTCGTTCTCGAAGACTGCCTGTGGCGAAATAACGCGATCCTCGTAGACCTTATATAACTAGAAAGTGGATTTGTTTACAACCATTCAGCAGCCTACTTGCATGCTATATAGACAATGTTACAGCTTATTACGACCACCGTTAATATCTATGTCAATTAAATCAAAACTTTTATATTGGTGAATTTTAAGATATAGATTTTGTGTAAATATGTGATAAATAGTCTGTATTCAAATGCTAAAATATTAACAATATTTACATTTTTCAGTGGCGTTGCCTGTGATAACACTACGTATCAATTTTGTATTATACCGTCCAATAAATTCAAAAGACGCATAATTTGGGCGCAAGCGGGATTTGCTTGTGTATATTAAAATACTTAATCGCACAACTGCTGAAAATTATATAAATGTGAGTAATAAGGAATCATTCTTTGAATATTATGAGGTGATAATTTTGGTCGGGGCGTGATCAAATCTATCATCGACCAATATTATCACCTCATAATACTCAAAGAATGATACCTTGTTCGTTAAATAAAACTTCGTAATGTGTGAAAACAATACTTAAGACATACTTAAGTCAGCTCTTCCGGCCACCTAAGTTTTGGGTAAGTTGTCCTAGCTAAGCACTCTTCTAGCTACGGACTTAGGTCTAAGAAATAACATACGTCCTGTTTAAGCTTTGTCTTAGATTTCTTTCTGAACATGTACCTGTGTGACTGTGCTTATCTACGAGCAGTGTTCAGCTTTAAGCGATTCGTGCAAGCTGCATAGTGTCTCGGCCAAAGCGTGTCACTTATAGTGTTTTGTGTCAACCGTTAGATATGTTTGAACTGTTTATAATAGCACGTGTTACGGTCTGTATAAAGCGTAATTACAAATCAATGATTCATTTCAGTCACTCAATTTCACTAATTACGTTTTCAAAAAATGTTAAAAAACATAAGGATACCTTTCCCAACTCAGTTGTTCATAGCATTGGAATCTCATTCCATAGCACTGTAATCTCATACCATAGCACTGTAAGATCATACCATAGTACTGTAATCTCATACCATACCATTGGAATCTCATACCATAGCAATGGAATCTCATACCATAGCATTGGAATCTCATACCATAGCATTGGAATCTCTTGCCATAGCATCAGAATCTTTATCATAGCATACAATCTCATAGTTTGTCATTAGTCATGTCATATCATATCAGAGCACACCTTAATATAGCATAAAACATAATTTTAACTCAATTTCAATGATTTTGTTTTCAAGAATAAATGTCACATTGCAGATTATATACTTCATATATAAAGGAAGGAAGCATGGAGCGCAAGATTGATTCAGTATCATTTGAATTTTTTTCAGATATTTTTCATATTATGGGGTACATTATAGTAAATAATAGGTGAAGTTAACAAGTTAGTACTTGAGGTTTCCTTTTCAAATACTTAAAAGCAAATAACCAGTCTTTTGCTTCTTTAGTCGACGTATTTTTGTGAAATGAGATGACTGTCAACACATTATATATATATTTTGATATAGATCAGACGATTGTTATTTGTTTATAATTTAATCTATTTTACAGGAAATTTCTAAAGCTTTATTCATTAATTACTAAAAACCTTTTGTAAATTCCGCATATAGACGAAGGACCAGATAAAACCACTTAGTATAAAAATAGTTTTAATTGGACATACAATTACATAATAATTATTGATAATGAATATCTTTACCAATGTCATGATCAATAACAAAAACACAAAGAGTTTTTACTAAACGTCAAATTATAACCAAATTTGGTAGATATAATTATAAAATAATTTCTTTCAATTTTATTTTTTTTAAAAACGTAATGTTATTGTTTATACAAAATAATTTTTGTCATTTTTTTTTCTTGATGACTGATGGAAAAAAACTTTTATTTATTGAAAATTCCCAAATAACGCTGAGAAAACGTACAACCATCCACTTAATTTTCACTGTTCTGTTCGGTTATCGTTCTGTTCTACAAATTTTATATTTAACGTGTCTTATTAATTAACTTTTAATAAATACTTGACTTGATTTGAACATATTCCTATTGTACTGATTTACAATTTGGATTTGGCAAAAGTTTAATATAGATAATTACTTTAATGATTAATGAATAATGGATGTTATTAGAAACAATAAAATGCTTTCGTTTGTGTTTAACTGCTTATTAGATCGCTAACATTGCATATCAAAATCCGACATCTAATGGTTAAAAAGGTATTATTCCTGTCTTGCTAGTTACCTTTAAACCTGCATGGAACACCAAAGAAAGCATTTTAATGTTAAATTAAAAAATATTTTCACGAGTGATTTTTACCGGGATTGAAATAAATATATAATAAAAGTTCATTTTAAATCAGTGTCGGTTTTTTTAAAACAAAAAAAAACCTGTTAATTATATCCGCTGATTTCCAAAAAGGCAAATTGTTAATACTATGATGTATTCTTCCGTTCTTGAAAAATACTTGTAAAAGGACGATGGGTATTTTCCCTAATCATTTGAAAATTGTATTATATCCTTCTGAGATATATATATAAATATATATATATATATATATATATATATATATATATATATATATATATATATATATATATATATATATATATATATATATATATATATATATATAAATATATATATATATATATATATATATATATAAATATATATATATAACATGTCCTCTGTAGCTTTGGTACAATGGTCAATGACGGGTTTGTATTCATTTCTGATCTTTCAACCAATAAATGATATCTCTTAGTTTATCTTATCAGTTACTTTAAATCTATTTATGTTTACTTGTAGACTGCAACAATGTTGAATAATACAAGGAAAGGACTAGCCTTTGCGTTTTTGGTATTAACATTTATTTTTTGGCTTATTTCAATGGTAACGCCTGGATGGTTGGTCCGCTATTTTAAAGATTACAAAGGTTCTGTCAGGGTAAGTTTAAGTAATTTTTACCGAGTACTTTATTTGTCCTTTCCCTGCCAGTCAGGTACAAGTTCTCATTTTATTTCCCTCTTTCACTCCCTCTCTTTCTCTTGCTTTCTTTCTTTCTTTCCAGATAATAGCATTATACCACATTGTTATCGGCATTTCTCATTAAAAGTCATGACATTAAACCTTTTACCTCAAATAAAACAATGAGTTTAAAAGGCTTTCAGTAACAAACTAAACTGAGTATCTTTAAAATGCTTTTACTGATATTGATATGACTACAAAATCACACATATCGTAAATAAATTTTGTTAGCTACGTTAGCTACGTAAACAAAAGTAAAAAAAAGTAATTATCTCAATATCCAAATTTACGTTTTAGCATATAAAGTTCAGCATTTTTTACATCGAAGTATGCACCAATGACAAGTGTGAAAACAAAGAATACGGCAATTTCTTCCAAAAGTCTCAAGGTACCATAGATATTTTTTTTTAATTTAAATGCATTTATTTTTTTTGGCTATTACAGAAATAAATGAATTAGTTGTATTTTTTACTCTAAATGCTTTTAAAAATATCAAAAACATTTATTCGTTATAAAATTAAATGAAATGTTACAATAATATTGCTTCCTTTAATTTTGATATCAGTTCGGTTTATTCTTCCAAAGAATTGTAAGAAATTTTAATGCATGTTTTCTTAATTTTAGGTTTCCAAATAGCTGTGATACTCCAAATTAAAAGCTTGGTTGCTCTTATTCTGTGTGCAATATCTGCCATCTTGGTGGTCATTCAAACTAAACGTTCAACAACACAACATTGTATCGCTGTTATCATCATTCCTGTGGCGGGTAATGTATTTGATTTAATTAAAGACAATTTCATAGTTTGTGGATAATTTCCTTCATAAGGAGGCTGGATGGTCGAACAATTACAAGCCGCGTCTGCTTTAAATTTAATAATTTATTATATTTTTTACTCTAAACTACACAGCACTGTTACATGTAATGTTCATTTTGTGGTCGCGCCGACCAGAAAGTACGTTAATGTTAACGATGACATTACACAAAACAACAAGTCATAAATTATAAATTCCAACCGGAGCTTATACCAATAAGGGTATGCTCTTGTAATATTGACATTTGTTTATGACCTCCATTCGGGAGAATTATCAACGCATACCACATGACTATAAATTTAGGGGACCGTACTAAGTGTTAAACAAAGTAGCATTTAACGTTCTGTTTCATTTAATATCACATTTACATCATGATAAAATAACTTTGCAAAAATTTATTGTTATAATAGATGCATCGTTTTATGAACTTTTAAATCTGCTGAAATTTTCGTAGTAAGTCTTAACAGTGCTGCGTACATGAACATGTATTCTTTTGGAGAAAACTTCCATATTGGATACTCTCCTATATCTTAAAAGCTTGTTGGTTTTTTTTAAAGAAAATAGATACATGTATGATCTAAAATTGATTACATGCTTTTCGAAGTGGATATGCATGGATAAAAATTAAACGGCACATGTAGTCATAGTTAAAAATTTCACGCAGGACCAAATAGAAAACTTATTAGAAGGTAAACTGTACCAAGCTGTCGAGATTATATAACTGTCTGAAAAGCGAATATTTTCATTATGTTATTTCAATGTCTCTGACGAATTTAATTCTAATTTTATCTTAATAAGGGATCGATATTTTTTAACTCTAAAAACATCAAACTTTTGTTAAATAAAATTTACAACGTGTCTAGGAAATCTTTTTTTTAATTGTTGTTTTTAATTTTATTTCATACCTTTGCTTATTTTTTTTTTTTAAATAATTTATTTGTTTATGGTAATGTCAAAGCACAATATAAACATATATTTAGTACATAATCTCTGCTTTCAGTATTTTGATTTAAGTATAATACAGTAGAAAAAAGTTACATATACAAATATATGCTTTTCTATGAATATACGCATATACATATGTGCATAAATATTTATATTTGCACAATGTAGACATAAGCATACATAACATAGTTGCATATATATACGTGCAATGAGATTGAGGTTCATGAAAAGGATAGATAAAAGAGGGGGGGGGGGGGTAAATGGGGGTGGGGTGGGGTATATGGATTTATGTTTCTGCTAAAAAGAAATTTTAAACAGCTATAGTTTTTGAAATTAATGTATGTGTATGTGTATAATGACCCTTTTAGGATAATAGTCAATTATAGTTTATTACAAATATCTTACCAGTGTTTTTATATTCATTGTATTTACAATCTTTCAGTAGTAAATATTTTTCTATATACAACCTATCTATTATCGTTTTCTCTAGACAATAAAAGTACAGGGATGGAGTTGTAATTTGTTTGTATTTAGATGCAAAAATATACTGTTTGACAGAAAGAATAAGTAAATTCTGCAGTCTATAAATGTTTCTGTTTGTACATTTTCCAAACAAGACAGATATTTTATCAAAGCAAACAGATATATCAAATTTAATTAGCATCCATTCTTCTATCTTAACCCAAAGCTCTTTTACATGTACACAGTCATAAAAAAAGTTGTTCTATTGTTTCTATATAGTTCTTGCAAAAAGTGCATGATGAAGAATTCAAAATATTTAACTTAAAAAAATATTCATTTGTTGGAACTTTTCTTAGGAGTGTTTGGAATTGAAGCCACCGGAGATTTGTTTCCTGTGTAACTTTAAAAGGAAGTTCAAATATTCTACTCCATGTTTCTTCCGAAAAAATATTTCCATTAGCTTGCCATTTTGTCACTGCTGTAATAGCTTGTTTATAGCTTGTTTAATTCTAGGTTTAATTATCAATTTATAATTATATAAATTAATTCTGGTTGTAACGCACTTTCTGTTTGGCTAAACAACTATTTTATATCGTATAAAGAATGTTGCCTATGTCATAGTAAGACTAACGTCAAAAGCGTATCAATACGCATGACGCTTGAATTTTGCACATTTTACGTCATTTAAAAGGTCAAATGACCGTTTTTATTTACAATGAAGAGTAAAAATATTCAATTATAAGCAATAAATTCAATATTTATTAGTTTTGTCCGATATAAAAAAGTTTGAAACAGTTTATGCTTTTTTATGAAGCACTTCGCGGTTTATAAAGCGTAAACTGCCCCAAACCATTTTATATCGTATAAAACAAATAAATATTGAATTCATTCTTTAAATATTATGCTTATGCTATTATGCTGATAAGAAGCTACCGAAAACAATGACTTGAATACACATGTTAGCACTTTTATTCATAAATTGTTTAATATGTAAAAAAAAAAAGTTATTCAATTAATTATTCACAACGTGTAGGTTACAAATATTGCAATTGATAGGTCCTACAATAAACATACAAAAAACGTATTCTACCTAAGAAATGAACTCAATGTCTACCCAAGTTAAACGAGTATAACCTGGGGGGGGGGGGGGTGTTTACGCTGCTATAATCTGCGAAGCGTAAATTGCTCCAAACCAGATTATAGTTTAACCAAGTTTAACTTGGTTGGGTATTGAGTTCATTCCTTATGATTTAATTTTCTGCAATTTGCTGTACAAATTGAGTGCGTGAGATATGATATTAATAAATTCCAAATTAAATGTAACGTCAAGCGGGTAGTAGTTTTTGACGTACGTGCATCGTGACGTGTCTTGTGACGTGCAAACCAGGTTCTACAAATTTAACTATTTTTTCTATCAAATCAAATGTCGCGTTACAAACAGAATTAAATGATAAGAACTTAAGATAGAATTTTGTTAAGAATACTCCCAAATCAGACAAGTCAAATGTTAATAATTACATCTACTGGGTCGCATGCAATTAATCACCTAAATGTGCACGGACGTTTTCCCAATTGAAGAGCACATGGCGGGTGTGACCGGTCAGCAGAGGATGCTCACTCCTCCATGGCACCTGATCCTACTTCTATTGTTTGTGTTTTAAGAGGTCCGTGTTCTCTCTGCTCCTGATTTGTAATTTTCTATGGTTTTTAGCTCACCTGAGCTGAAAGCTCATGTGAGATATTCTCACATTTTGTCCGTCGTCTGTCCGTCCGTCTGTCTGTCCGTCTGAAAACTTTTTACATTTTGAACTTCTTTAATTTTCTAAAACCGCCTGAACCTTTATAATCAAAACTGACAAAAAGTATTCTAATTCGAAGGCAAATAAAAAGCGCAAAAATAAAATGATCTTTATTCAAAGCAGAGAAAAGTTCGAAACTGTAGAAAAGGTGGCGCATTTTAAAAAATCTTCTTCTCAAGAACTACTGAGTCAAATTCAATGTAATTTAGCATAAATAATTATTATGGAAAGGAAATTTAAAATATTAAATATTATGGGCTAATTCTGTTTCAAATCTAAATTATTGCAAAAATAATATGAAAGGAAAAGCGTGTTTAAATCTATTTATAACTTCTGGTTCGGTTTCCATGAGTCTTGGTTAAATGGGTAGGCAAAACTGGGCCGGGGCAAAAAAAAAGATTGGCAGTTATTAATCTGCCAATCTCATTAAAATTTTTGGTATATTTTACGGACTAATATATTTGTATTTGCTTTAAATATTGCTGCAATACAATGCGTATTTTGGAATTGACGATGGCCCGGGTTTGCTTACCCATTTTACTAAAACTCGTATTCCATACTTCTAAAACGAGGTTCTTTGTTTGAAGCAGCCATGACATAATGATAAATGGGTTGATCGGACAATGATGAATGTGTTTGTTGTGTAATAGTTCGCGTACGAAGGGAATCTTTGAAACATGCAAAATACATTGGTGCCGATTTTGTGAAGTAAATTGAGGCTAAATATCTCAATGCGTCGACAGTTTTCACATATGACGGTGGTATTGGCTTGTTTTGATTTTCGTTTCGTTGTCATTATTTATGCTTTGTAACCTGGGAACAATCGCCTGTATTTTAAGATTTTTACGTATCAAATCAAACAGAGAATTCGGTAAATCAGACAGATAACTGTATCTGCTCAAATTAAGCAAACTCTGATGTATTAAAAAATACTAAAATACAATTTATTCTATCGGTAATTCAGTACGATTTTTTTCGTAATGGTAGATTGATGCAAAATATATTTTCTCGAGTTTATTCAGTTTAAATAGAGTTTAATATCGCTGACGAAAATATGTATTTTATTCACTTATATGATTCATTTTGAAAAATAAATTGTGCTCTTTATTTGTTATAGTGCATGCTTCTTATGTTTAATTGTTAACAATTTCTATTAACCAACCGTATTTGAGTGTAAATCTTCGAATTATAAGCCAGTTACAGATATTTGCTCAAAATTCTACATGTTTGTTTGAACACAGATCTGAAGCCATTCTTTTTTTCGATTTTAAATCCTGAATAGGAAATACCAAATCAAAAATCTTAAGCTGAATGTAATAAACTCATGTGAACAAAATGTGACTCAAACCTAGCAGAATCGTGAGCTCTGTATCTTGCTTATAATTCTACGATTGACGCTGAAATTTTGGTTGATCATTAGAAATTCTATATGAATTAGGGTATTTTAAATAATTATACTAAAAAATTTACGTTAGGTAAAAAAAGTGGGGGAGGTTGGGGGGGGGGGGGGAGGTAGAACGAAAATAAAGGGAATTGGAAGTTAACAGTGTACCCCTACCAAATGTTTAGTTTTATATCTTGCGGAGGATTTTCTTATTCTGGGTAAATATAGTATTCTATGAAGGTACAATGTCAAAGATAACGTGTATGCAAAAAAGTGTAAAATTTACACTATGTATTTTACTAAAATAATTTGATGCACTCGATTGCTTTCATACCGATAATACGGGAGAGAAATGTCAATTGTTTTAAATAATATTATGATTTAACTAATTCATCCAAATAAAACAGAACTTAATGTTTTTAAATAAGTGTTAACTAAAGACTTTCGGCAGAATTAAGTCCTCAAAAACTCGAAATTAAATCCTAATAAATTTAACCATAATTGCCAAGTCCTAAGCTTTCACTAATATATTTTTTAAAGTATGGAGTGGATCTATGATATTTCCGGTTTTGATAAAGTTACAATTTAAAGTGACACGATGACTCAAAGAAGATGTCTGAGTTTTTTTTATTATAACAACAGAAATAAGAAGAGTCATACACAATAGACCCCTTCACGATAACTGCAGTACTAATCTCTTTCAGGGCAAAAGGATATACTTTGCCGAAATTTAATTAGGTAGATAATTAAGTGACGTAAATATAACAATTAACGTTACGTCATATCTCACCAAACCACGTCATTTTGCTCTGCAAAAGAGCAGTACCGCAGTTACCGTGAAGGGATTAATATATTTTTTTAGTTTTACGCATTATATAAGTCATCACCTTTTCAGTTTCAAGTCGTTTAAACTCATAAGGGAATTACTCATGTAATCGCCGAGTTGTTTTAGATATAGATTTGAGTGTCACGTGTTTGCAATTGCCATAAACAGTTAACTAGAGTGGAATTAACACACTAAGAACAGAATTTGAATTTGTAATTATTCGATGTCCGAAGTAAGAAGCAAGCATCTAGAGAATGTGCATTTTAATAGATATATAGATCTTGAAGACATTCATTTCACTGAGAACCGTTTGCTTATATGATATATGCCTCGCTGCAGTATTTACATTCACATGCGCTTGCGTGGCTACGAAGCGAAAGGGAAACTCAATAGTTTTGTATTGGCCCAACGCTTAATTATATATTCCTCTTTTCCTCTTTTCAATTGGATTTATTTACCGGTACTTTTAAACATTGTAATTTTTCAAAAGTTGATCTTTCCATGTGTTATATAAAACATGTTAAAATCGTGTAAAAATTCGATATTTAGTATATCATGGGTTTGTGCGTTACCGTGTTTTTTTACAAAATACTCTTGTAATAATTAAGAACAAAAAAGAATTTACGGAACACGATGACTAAGTAATATTGACATGTAGTGACAACGAACAGTGATCAAATTCAAAACTTCAAACGAAAATTACGAAACAAGAGCAGAGCGAACACGGACCCCTATAAAATACAGGTAGAGTCAGTTTCTATGGAGAAGTGTGCTATTTGTCGTAATCGGGAAAAAACGGAAAAGTCCGTACACAATTAGGTGATTAATTATGGTCTAACAATAAGTATGAAAAACGTCAGTCAGCATGCGACCCAGTGGAATATTTTATTTGCTGACAAGGTCGTTATATCGACCATAGAACTTACAATAAGATGAATTCAAACGAGACTGTTGGTAGTCTTGTTTTTTCAACTTGTTTGTCAGTAGCTTGCCTCGCCTTAGAAACTGTTCATACAACGAGCATGCCCTTGTGTATCGAAGTAACTGAGAGACAAAAACACCAAACTGAGGTGATGGAGTAAAAAAAGAGGCTTGGTAGAACATTCACTTTGTTTAAAAATATTGTTTATGAAGTTTGGGTATCTAATAAAGGTTAGGTAATTCAAATTAATTTTTGGTTTTTTTTTTTGAAATATTGAAAACACTAACATATAATTTTGAAGAATTTCTTCCGTTGAAAGAGAGCTATGGGTGTAAATTTGGACTTTTAAAAATAAGTGAATAAAGGTCATCATCGTTCAC
Source organism: Magallana angulata (assembly GCF_025612915.1). Classification (NCBI taxonomy): domain Eukaryota; kingdom Metazoa; phylum Mollusca; class Bivalvia; order Ostreida; family Ostreidae; genus Magallana; species Magallana angulata. The sequence goes on from NC_069118.1 coordinate 56,820,543, forward strand.
TATACTAACGTCACCAGTAATGACATGTCAAGAAGGATTATAGTTGAATGTTGTAGAAAAACAAGAACATGTTGTAGGATTAGCTTTCTGATACGCGATGTCGAGGCATTCTAGAGTTTTTGTTATTAAAAATCAATGGTCCATGTATAAATGTGAGAAGTACAAGGAGTCGTCTTCAACTGAAAATATTGTGGAATACAAACAAGACTGGATCATTTTATGATTGAGAATATAAGATAAAAAGGACAAGAATTAATAATATGAAGAATAAAAGACATAAGGAATACAAGAGGCAGTTTGCCATAAAGGTGGAAATTATTTAAGAAAACTTGATCTTCTTTTTCTAACTTTGTTCCTCTTACTTTATCAACTTGAGCGTGCAAATGTTAAAATATAGAATCATTATAAATACAAAGTAGCTTACCAAACCAAACATAAACGGAAAATATAAACACATCTGGCAGATTGTTGTCATAGTCTTTCAGTTGTAATGAGAAAAAACGATCAAATTCAAGCTGAACTAATATGGATTCAAACAAATTTCTTTGTGTCTTGTAGCAACTCTTCAATGTGTTCTGATTTTACCAACGGTTCTGATAAACATTTTACATGACCCATCCGTAAAGTTTCCGTACTCGATTCTACTGAGTTGGCTTGGTACGCTGCTCTCCATCGTTGCCTGGGTGATTTGTGTAATCGTCTACATCAATGAGCGTAATCGGGAATCTCAGAACCAACGTCATAGAATGGACCACACATAACCACTTCCTGTCACAGAGTTGGCGTTCTAACAGATAAATCAAACAGACGATACAAACTGGTAAAGACAAATTGAACTTCAGAATTTCATATTGATAACGATGACGAGGGTAAACATTAATTATTTACTCAGTAGTTATCAATATAGCTGATGACGTCAAAAAAGAATGCCATTTTCATATGTATTACTGACAATTGTAAATATTTCACCAAGCTGTTGACACTGATAAAGTGAATTTGTCAATGACTATGCAGTAAATGTAAGTCGAATTGCAATTGTAATAATATTACATTATAAACCTATATTATTTTTGAACAACAACATTTATGATATACATACATGTAAAACGACTATACCATCTTAAGTACCTATATGGAAAACCCTTTGGCGAATTGTATTACTAGAAATATGTGACGAATAACATCATCTAGCTTTTTACATTTAATAGACATTTCGTACATATTATAGTTACTGTAACATTTTTTTAAGAGACAAATCATATCGTCAACTTGTCGGTACATATAGATTTACTTTGATAGTCTGGTAATTCGGTTAATTTCTTATAATCAGCTATAAGTAAGTATATCTGTTGTATATAGCAATCTTTCATATCTCAAAGAACTGCGTTTAAAAAAAATGCTATATTTAATTATCTAAGTAGGCTTTTTTCATCGTTATCATTTCATTTTATCATGAACATTAACAAATATTGTTCCTTTTGTATGGTTTAATAAGGTTTGTTAATATGTATATACATTTTTTCTCGAGAATAATATTAACCGGCATGATTGATAATCTTTAAATAAAATAAAGGCTGTGTAAAACTGATTTATGTTTAAGAGAGAAGTCCTATTTATCTATCAAATTAAAACGGTTGAATGGTCGTGGCCAATTTAAGACAACATTTATCTCCTTAAAAAGAGAAAAGTGCGTTGTATTAAGATATAAAAAAAATTTAAATTTTAAACCTACCATTTTGTATTTTTTTATTGAATGATAGTTTGTAGCATAACAGATCATATTTAAAAATTTACGGACCGACAAAAAGAGTATTCAATGCTTAATTACAAACATTTTGATTATTTTGATTTAAACATGATTTTTAACATGACGGAAGTTCAATATAAAAGGAAATTTTGACAGCTTCTTTCTAAAAGAAAGCATAATGTGTTTTTGAGAAGACGTTTATCATCGCAGCAAATATAAACAATTTTTCATCTCGTTTTCAAAAAAAATCCTCAGGCATTTAAAAACAGATAACTTGCACGGAAATCTTTTCAACGCCATTGCAAAACCCATAAAGAGAAGTTGTGTCATTTGTTTACATGTAAAAAGGACGAGTCTTCATCTATACATGAATTTAACATACTACATAGTCGGTTAGCGTGTTTAGAACAACGTCTGAGTCGGGATATGAAGTTGGTTGTTCACGTGATCAAATCCTGTGAAGCCCGTGCTATGACCATTGTGACGTCACGAAAAAGTTCATACAGAATTGAACATTTTCGCATTCTATAGGTTCATATAAGGAAACATATTTGCAAATGTAAATATCATTGTATAAAGAATGTAATGCCATACAGATTCTCCACAGAGGTTGCGTAAAGTTGCAGAGTAATTTGTAAATTTGTGTGGGTGGGTTGTTGGGTGGATGCGTGCGTGTGTGCGTGTGTCATTGTAGCAGCTCGACGGCATGTTGACCCGAATTTCTCAATATAGCTTCATACATAAAGCTATTTTAAGAAATAAATCCAAACTATTGTTTTATACACATTTTTATGAAGTGGATGGAGTGTCTACAACAACAAAAACTTTCTACTCGTAACGCGCTTTGAAAAACAATTCAAATTACCAGATAATGAACAATTTAACATTAAAAGTAACATTTACAAAAAAAAATATCTTTCAGTAATACGAGTATATTTAGATTGGTAAATTAAAGTAATAATTTGTTTTTTTGCAAATTTGACCTATGATATTAGCTTCATAAGAATTGAAATCCATTTTCATGATGAGTGAACTGGGGAATCCCTGCTTACTGACTGGAAGAAATGCATTGTAACAGCAAATCCTGAAGATTTCCGAATTGAAAACAAAGCACTTACAAGGCAGAGAAATTGCCTCTACGGCATAGCGTCTTTTCTGGTATACTACAAGTGCATTGCGACAATTTTGGCATTCTTCATAGCAGCAAAGTAATCAAGTAAAAACCAAACGCTTAAGAAAAGCCGTCATAAATTTATACTTTTAGTATACAAAAAAATCATTTTGGTTGCTATTTTTGTTTGAATATAAGTACAAATTTACATTTAGTGTACATTCTTATGTTTGCCACGTTCAATTTCCTGTGGATACACTAAGCTAATTCATGCGCCATGAGCACAAAAATAAACGTCATCATGTGTTTTTTAATATCTTTATTATTGTGAGATTAAATAAAATGTTCAAAGTAACATAACCAATTCGATAAGTATTCATAGAAAATGATTTTTGAATCATATATAATCGTCAATAATAAGATTTTTCTACACAAAGTTTCTGGCTCTATATTATAAGTCGCGAAGGCTAAATAAATTACATGTTAATATGGCTGTTCCATGTATGTTACATATCCCTGACTAAGAGTGAATATAATATATTTAAAGCGACGTATGTTATCTGCACCGCTTGGTGTGTATATGACCGACAATATCTAAAAATAAGCATTCAATGCTAATATTTACATTCATAATGATGTTTATTGGTATGAAATATTTGTGTATCGTCGCTTTAAATTTATTATTTTAAATATCGTCGGTCCTATACACACCAAGCGGTGCAGATAATGATAATGCGTGGTATTCAATTTGTCTGCACCGCTTAGTGTTATAAAGGTAGTGGAGTGACAATAATCTGATTTTTATCCTCTTCCCCGCAATCACGCATTTTAACGCACTTTTAATTTTGTACTTATAATGACATAAATCTTTACTTTACGTTTTATTTCTTTTTAACTTATATAAAACGTAAAAGATTTTTTTATTGTATGAAATATTACGTCATAAACAGTTTGAAGCATTGAATACGCAGATCTGTAAGGTGTTTTAGTCTCAGCAGAATTTGTTCAAAGACGCCTGTTAAGGCTAATTCAGATATTTTTAGGAGTCTAAGATGAAGGAGAGACCGACAATGAGAGTCCATATGATTACGACTCGGAAACTTCCGACTACGGAAGTGATGAAAACGATGACATCCCACCTACCTGGAAAGTAGATTTTAAATTAATTGACCTACCGCCATTGTTATGCATTACTGGACTAAAACATGATATCGGGTTAGACGCAAAAGAAATAGACTTCTTTAATCCTATATTCAATTCCGAATGCATGAGGTTATTGCATGAGGTTATATCAAACAAATATGCCGCTAAATATAAACAGCAAAGACAAAATGGGAAGAAAAACAAGTATTCCTTTTAAAGGAATGATCGTCAATAATGATATATTGTTAGCTAGAAGCAATCAACATGATCAGTTTGATGTAAAATAATTTAAAAAATACTGTATTCTTACAAAATATAGAATATTTTGAATCTGTACACCATAATTCATCATTATAAACCATCAACAAATTTAATTTTGAAATAAATTTGGGGAAAGCCGTTCGTAAACTCCTTGTCTAGTTTTATATTCTTAACGTAATTATTAAATGTTAATATATCTTTTTCTTCTTCCGAATACTGAGTATAGCTCTTCAAAGAGCATTAACACGTATAGAAAGAAAGAGTTGTATTAAAATAATTTAATACGACTGAAAAACAATAAATGCCATCATAACTTGCTATTGAGGTCGCATTATAACGTAACCTTGTTTATAAATCAAGCCGTCTTCCTAGCTACTATTATGCAACATCAATAAATTGAGGTCAGTTTATGGAGCATCTTCTTATGATTGAGGTCAGATCATCGAGGTCAACTGCATTACTGAATAAATCTTTCGATCGAAATTCTTCCGCTTGAGACAAAATGTGCATTCTAGAATTAATAGGTCAAATGTATTTTATGCATGTATTTATGTATGCATCTCTTAAGGTAAATGAATTGAAATAAAACTGACTAAAATTTCATATAAATACTAAACCAAACTTCATGTTTTTATAAGAACTACTTATGCAAGCAGGAATGTGTGCGCACGTAGATGCATTGGCCGGATGACTCATATGGACACAACAGTGATCGGTCGAAGCCGATCACAAAACAATTTTATTATAAGAAGATAACACCTTTCATTCATACGCTCAATTATGTATTTATATATTTCTGTTATTAATCAAAAGCTCTCTCTCTCTCTCTCTCTCTCTCTCGAGAGAGAGAGAGAGAGAGAGAGAGAGAGAGAGAGAGAGAAAGAGAGAGAGAGAGAGAGAGAAAGAATGAAAGAGAGAGAGATATAAAAGAAAAGCAGATATATTGAATTAATCCATAAATTAAATTAAACCTTACAAAACTAATAATATCGAGACATATGAACAGAATATATAGACAAAACAATAGACAGTTCATGAATTTTATTAATATTATATATTATCTATCATTATATCAATATTACAGAAATTAAAGTCTTAAACTTCTTGTACATTCTCCTATTAGCGTTTTGGCGGGACCGTCTACGTGTTTGCAAATTGAAAATCGATCTAGTAAAATACAGTACCCTTATTTTCACGGTATTTTATAATCACAATATATTTTTTCCTAATCATATGTGTCCCTATTTGTTATAATAATTACTGACTGTATCAACACAAATGCGTAGTAATCATTCTAAAATTAATATGTTAAACAATAAAAACGAACAAAATTTTTATTAAATTCTAAAAAATTCATTCTACTGGAGGGAGTGATGAAAAGCAATATGATTACCCCCCCCCCCCCCGTTTCTCTCACTGCGACTACCCCAAATTATAAAAAAAAAGATTTCTTTACCACCTAAATAATTATTGCTGAAATACTTCTGACATGCAACAAAAAAACCCAACCCAAACCCCTTTGTATATTTACAAAACCAATTTCATTCTATTGTTTATCTAATTTCATTTATTTTTGATATATTGAGTCGAGGGAGATTGATTTACATGTACCCTTTCCCCCTTTCCTTCACTAATATTACATTAAGGTAGAATAACATATTATCACAAAATGGCTGACATCTGATCAAAATGAAATTTCTTTTTATTAAAAGGGTTTTCTCGACAGACTATGTGATTCACTCTATAGCCGAGTAGACAAAGTATCGGGCTTGTGATCCGTACATCTCGAGATCGAACCCCGCAGGAGCTTTTGTTGTTTCTTACTGAATTGTATTTTTATAGATATTCATTTTTATCCCCTTTCTGCAAAATGTTCGCTCATTTTACATATCTACAGTTTAGTTATAATTATGCAATTCATAATCAAATAATTTTCTGTTAATTTGAATGTTTATCTCTCGGTTTGTTATTCCATCTTAAATGAATCCTAAAAAATATTATTGTTTTAAATAGTTTATATAGTGATTCGAGTTACTATTTCCATTTCTAATGACGTGCATCGTGAGTGTCAATATATGTATAATTTTATTTAAATTACAGGTCATGATCCAGCATTTCATTTGATTAGCATGTCATGCCAGTAAAACGCTACGAAAAACTCACCAAGTATCTACACTGTAGCTCAGTAACTGATGACAACAACCAGTTGTGCAAGATTCACGAAATGATGGATATGATTTCCCTGAACACAAGCAATTCTTACAGTCCCCAGCAGTTCCGACTATTGACATACGTTCAGCTTATTATTTGAAATAAAATTAAGTCATTAATGAACATTCTATAGGCCTATATAAAATAATCAATATTTGTGAAAAATTGCTATTTCTTTTAAAGCATGTAAAATGTCATTTTGATTAATCATGACAAAATATGTGTTTATTATAGGCAAAACAGTATATACCATCTAAACCTATACGCTGGGTTACGTTGTACGTTGTGACAATGTCTCTGGTTTTTGTCACCAGTTCGAAGTGTACATGGGTAGAGCACGTGGTCAGCTACAGAGAATTCCATTAGGCCGAGCGTGGTAGAAAGAGAGTCTGGTTGGAGAGAATGTCCATGTATTTTTTAACAGCTGTTTCACATTGGTCACCTTGCTAGAGTTCTTTTAGCTAAAAGAATCTTCTCCTGTGGAACTATTGTAAGGAACAGAGAAGGTTTTCAAAGTGACCTGAAGTCGCTCCCTCACTCAATAAAGGAGATTTTCTCACAAGGTATAAACGTAACTCATCAAAATACATGTACACGTATTTGTTAATTATAAATTTTGAATTGACGAAAACTATTCCAGTGATTAACTGAAAATGGTATTCACTCAAGTTAGTTTAAGCAGAGTTTCAATGACTTTTATATATATATATATATATATATATATATGTATATATATATATATATATATATATATATATATATATATATATATATATATATATATATATATATATATATATATATATATATATATATATATATATATATATATATATATATATATATATATATATATAAGAAGCACTAACAAACCAACAATACTCGTTATACGTGGCGTCGGATCAAAAGATAGACCGTTTTAAGATAAGATATAAAAAACCAATAAAAATAACCAACGACACGAACAATAAGTAATTGTCAAATTTTCGGGACAATTGTCAGTACGACAAGAAGTATTTGCGAAAATTTTGTAAGTATTGTCGTTTGTAGTGTTTTGTGTCAACCGTTAGATATGTTTGAACGGTTTATAGTAGCACGTGTTATGGTCAGTATAAAGCGTATTTACAAATCAATGATTCATATCAGTCACTCAATTTCACTCATTACTTTTTCAAAAAATGTTAAAAAACATAAGGATACCTTTCCCAACTCAGTTGTTCTCTATAGACTTCCAGTTAGACCAATCATATCTTTTACACCATAAATTGTAGCATGGCATTTCATTAAAATATCATACCATTGCATAGAAATCTCATATCATAGCACTGTAATATCATACCATCGCAATGTAAGCTCATACCATAGCACTATAATATCATATAATAGCACTGTAATATGTACCATAGTAAATGATCTCATACCATAGCACTTTAATCTCATACCATAGCACTTTAATCTCATACCATAGCACTGTAATCTCATACCATAGCACTGTAATATGATACCATAGTACTGTAATCTCATACCATTGCATTGGAATCTCATACCATAGCATTGTAATCTCATACCATAGTACTGTAATCTCATAACCATGGTACTGTTATCTCATACCATTGTACTGTAATCTCATACCATAGCACTGTAATCTCATACCATAGCATTGGAATCTCATACCAAAAAACTGTGAGCTCATACCGTAGTACTGTAATATGATACCATAGCATTAGAATCTCATACCATAGCACTGGAATCTCCTACCATATCATTGGAATCTCATACCATACAATGGAATCTCATACCATAGCATTAGAATCTTTATCAAAGCATTTAATCTCATAGTTTCTCATTCGTCATATCATATCATAGCACACCTTAATATAGCCTAAAACATAATTCTCACTCGATTTTAATAATTATATTTTGCAGAATAAATGTTCACATTGCAGATTATATCATATATAACAGTAGGAAGTATGGAGCACAAGATTGATTCAGTATCATTGGATTTTTTTCAGATATTGTTCATATTGTGGGGTACATTATAGTAAATAATAAGTGAAGTAAGCACTTGCGTGCGCTTGAGGTTTCCTTTTCAAATACCTAATAGCAAATAACCAGTCTTTTGCTTCTTTAGTCAACGTATTTTTGTGAAATGAGATGATTGTCAACACATTATATATCTATTTTGATATCGATCAGACGATTGTTAACTGTTTATAATTTAATCTATTTCACAGGAAATTTCTAAAGCTTTATTCATTAATTACTAAAAACCTCTTGTAAATTCCGCATATAGACGAAGGACCAGGCAGAACCACTTAGTATAAAAATAGTTTTAATTGGACATACAATAACATAATTATTAATGATAATGAGTATCTTTACCAATGTGATGATCAATAAAAAAAGGCATAAAGATTTGCCTACCTTCTTTTATTTACTAAACGTGAAATTATAACCAAATTTGGTAGATATAATTAGGAAATAATTTCTTTCAATTTTATTTTTGAAAAACGTAATGTAAAACTTTATAAAAAATAATTGTTTTTCTTTTTTTTTTTTTTTGGATGACTGATGGAATATAAACTTTTGTATATTAACAAGTCCAAAATACCGCTGAGAAAACGTAAATCCAGCCACATAATCTTCACGTTTCTGTTCGGTTTTCGTTCTGTTCTACAAATTTTATATTTATCGTATCTTTTTAACTTTTAATAAATACTTTACTTGATTTGAACATATCCTTATTGTACTGATTTACAATTTGGCAAAAGTTTAATATAAATAATTAATTTAATGATTAAAAGATGGATGCTTTTAGAAACAGTAAAATGCTTTCGTTTGTGTTTTACTGCTTATTAGATCGCTAACATTGCATATCAAAATCCGACATCTAATGGTTAAAAAGGTATAATTCCTGTCGTGCTAGTTACCTTTAAACCTGCATGGAACACCAAAGAAAGCATTTAAATGATTAAAAAAATGTAAATTAAAAAAAATTTCACAACTGATTTTTACCGGGATTGAAATAAATATATAATAAAAGTTCATTTTAAATCGGTGTCAGTTTTGAAAAAAAAATTTTAATTATATCCGCTGATTTCCAAAAAGGCAAATTGTTAATACTTTGATGAATTCTCCCGTTCTTGAAAAATACTTGTAAAAGGACGATGGGTATTTTCCCTAATCATTTGTAAATTTTATTATATCCTTCTTTTTTATTTATATATATATATATATATATATATATATATATATATATATATATATATATATATATATATATATATATATATAAGCATTTACTTTAAATCTATTTATGTTTACTTGTAGACTGCAACGATGTTGAATAATACAGGAAAAAGACTAGCTATTGCGTTTTTGGTATTAACATTTATTTTTTGGCTTATTTCGATGGTAAAGCCTGGATGGTTGGTCCATGTTGAAAATTACATAGGTTCTGTCAGGGTAAGTTTAAGTAAAATTTTACCGAGTACTTTATTTGTTCTTTCCCTGTTAGTCAGGTACAAGTTCTCATTTTATTTCCCTCTTTCACTCCCTCTCTTTCTCTTGCTTTCTTTCTTTCCAGAGAATAAAATTAGACCACATTGTTATCGGCATTTCTCATTAACATTCATGACATTAAACCTTTTACTTCAAATAAAACAATGAGTTTAAAAGGCTTTCAGTATCAAACTAAACTGAATATCTTTAAAATGCTTTTACTGATATTGATATGACTAGAAAATCACACATATCGTAAATAAGTTTTGTTAGCTACGTCAGCTACGTAAACAAAAAGTAAAAAAATCACCCAGGCAACGATGGAGAAAAGCGTTCCAAGTCCACTTAGAAGAATTGAGTACGGAAAATTTACGATTGAGGCAAATATATTGTTGATCAGAGCAGCTGATAAAATCAAAACACACTGAAGAGTGGCTACAAGACACAGAGAAATTTGTTTGAGGTCATAAAAATTCACTATTTGATCTTTTTACTCATTAAAACTGAAAGACTACGACTAAAATCTACCAACCGTTTATTTGATTGTCCGATTGTGTTGGGTTTAATAAACTACGTTGTATTTCTGATAAATCTAGATTTTAACCTGTACACGCTCAGGTTGAGTAAGAAGAACAAAATTAGAAACGGAAGATCAATACACCATTAAAGTGTTGTATAATAATTATGTCTTTCCACCTTATGTTTTTTATTCTTCATATTATTGTTATACCCGCACTTTCTAAATAAAGTTCGGGTATATTGTTGTTACCTGTTCCGTCCTTCCGTCTGTTTGTCCGTCCGTCCGTCCATCCGTATGTCCGCCCACCCTCTGTCCGTCCGTCTGTCACGTTTTACTTTCTCAAACTGCTCTTACAATTTATAAACCAGCAAACTGAACTCTTGGAGTTTGATTCGGGGTATCATTTAGTTTTGTAAAAAGGTTTCAAAATTTCTCTGGTAGTCCTTGGGGATAATAATAATTGGTAAAAATTGACTTTTTTTTTTTTTTTTTTTTTTTTACAAAAAAAACCCACCTTCCTCGAACCCCCCCTACATATTCACAATAGACAAATCATCTTTTGGTATATGTTTTGGGGTATCATATAAATGCGCAATAAGGTATCGGAAATTTCAAATTTGCCCTGGGGGTCAATTGGTGGCTGAAAAATGAAGTTTTTTTGTTTGTTTTCTTTTTACAAAAAAACTGCTTTCAAAAACGTCATTTTTTTTCAGTAGCCAAATGATCTTCTAGAATATGATTGGGCGTGTCATGTTGAAGTGTGATCAGATTTCAGAATTATTTTTAACACAGGGATCAGTGGACAACAAAAAACGAAAACGACAAACAAAATTTTTTTTCGCAAAAAGTATGGTTTCCATAACTCCTCTTACAACTTTTGAAGAAGCTATGTCATCTCTTGGGTTATGATTTGGGCTGTCCTATAGATGTGCAATGAGATTTAAAAAAATATAATTTCATCCAGAGAGTCAAAAAGTAGCATAATATTGACGTTTATTAAACCAAGATCATAGAACTCCTCTTATGATTTAATGTATAGACACATATTATATCTTGGGATATGATAGGGACTGTCCTTAAGATGTGCAATAAGGTTTTAAAAATTTAGATTTCATCTAGGGAGTCAAATAATAGCAAAAATTGACGTTTATCACTCCTAAAAAAACTATAGTTTGTCCCAAGTTATTGCTTCCATCAATTTTTGATGATTTTTAATAAAAATACACATACCTGTGAAAGAAATACAATTGAAATCGATGAAAGGGAATATATCCAAGATATCTTCATTGAACAATTATTCCTTTTCACTCATAAAATTTCACAGGAACGAAAACAATTTTCTTACGGAGATTTGTAATGGGAAATGTTTACTTATTTTCTCCATTCGGAATACACTCGGAATACATCGCGCAATTTTTTAACTTTATCATCCGGGCTTTTTAATGACTGATGATATGCAAAAATCTCCGTAGACTTTCAATTTTTAGATGTGTATTGAAACCTGAAGCGGTAGAGGGGGCGTTTAAAAACAGATAATCTGGACATTTTTCATATTAGTGGATGAACGTAGTTTGAGAACAAAGGTATTTACAATTATTGAAATATCAAGCAAAAAGTGGTGGAAGCAAAAACTCGGGACAGAGTATAGATTCCAGAACTCCTCTTATGATTTAATGAATAGATACATCATATCTTGAGCTATGATAGGGACTGTCCTACAGATGTGCAATAAGATTTTGAAAATTTTAATTAAATCCTGGTAGACAAATAGTAGCATAAAATAAACATTTATCCCATGCGCGCGCGGGTATGATAAGGCAACTCTCAGCGATCAAATTCCTCTGATCAATATGACGTCACAATAAGCAGCATGATGTCATATTTTACTCAGAAACTTGTCGATTTAACTTTATCTCTAAAGTTTAAATTATAAAAACTACAGGCATAAAATATCACTAGAAACTCTTCTAACTGAATATACCTTCGATTTCTCTCTATTACGTATAATAATCATTGATTACGTCAAAAGCATGTTTAATAGAGAAGATCATGTCGGGAGACCAATCATCGGAATGCAGTGTAAACAATGCCGAAATAAGACTTATTCAATACAGATACCTAAGATTTAGATGAGTGTCAGTTAGGATATAATCAGGATAATACAGGCATGAATATTTTGTTTATTCAGCGAGTTTTATAAGGTAAGCAGATCGACATTTATATGACTTGACCAGCCTTTCCTCTGTCAATGTGTACAAAAAAGGCAAAAATGTAACACTACCCGAATATTATGAAAGATGACTTTGGTAAATATCAACGGTATATGACCTAAACCACTTAAACAGTGCTGCTAGAATCCTGTGCTTGTTGTTTTAAACGAAAAATACGTAGTATTTTCAATAAAATTATAGAAGCTGAGAGGGTTTCCGATAAATATTTACAATATGTATTTTATGCGATTAACAATAGGATTCTAGCAGTAATACAAATGAACATGAACTAATTGCCGATCGAATTATTGTAGCAAACATACAAATGAACTTCGGGGTAGTGTTCCACTTTTTGAATTTTGTTAAGGTATAAAAGGGATCTATTTTTAACTGTCACGTGATACCGTTGTACGGCAGCTTCAAAGATCGAGTCGATTCCGAAGTAAAAAAATAAAATCTTGGTGAACTCATTCACTTGGTATTAATATTCAGCACTGTTTTCATAAAAATAAACAGTTTTTAAATTAATCATAATTTTGACGGTCATTAAACTCGGAATTGCCTTAACCTACCACTGTATTAATATCGTTATAATTACATTGTATTGTGTTCTGTAGAATTTTTTTTTATTCTTGATTCAAGAGTCTTTTGTAAAGCTTAAAGAAACACAATGACGCACAAACCCATGATATTCTAAATATCGACTTTTTACATGATTTCCAAATATTTTATATATCATATGAAAAGATGAACTTGTGAAAAATTACGATGTTCAAAAGTACCGGTAAATAAATTCAATTAAATAGGGAAAAAATAATTAAGCGTAGCGCCAACACAAAAATATTGACTTTCCATTCTGCTTCATGACCCTGCAACATGTGAATGTAAATACATGACGTGGCAAATATCTTGGATCGCAGAAAAACTTGATGTCTTCAAGAATTAAATATCTATTACAATGAACAATTTATAGATGCATGTTTCTTACTACGGACATAAAATAACTACAAATTCAAATTCTTTTCTCAGGGTGTTAATCACACTGTAACTTATTTTTGACGAAATTGTAAACTGAAAGGTGATGACTTACAATAGGTGAAAGCTTCTTTAAAATGAAATGTTATGTTTCTTCTCATTTCCGTTGTTATGATTAAAAAGTCAAACATTTGTTGAGTCACCGTGTCACTTTAAAAAGTAACTTTAAAACCGTTAAATATCATAAATTCACTCCATTCACTTAAAAAATATAAAGCAGAAGTTTACGACTTAGCAATTACAATGTCTTTATCTATTAGGGTTCAAAGGTTTTTAAGGACTTTGTTCTGCTGATAATTGATTAATAAACGCTCATATGAAAAAAAAAAACATTCAATTCTGTTTTGATTACTTAGTTAAATTACAATATTTATAATATCTAAAATAAAGCTAAACTAATTTACATTTCTGTCCCGAAAACAAAACAAAATCGAGTCCATCAAATTTATATACATGTAGAAGTATACATAAGCAGTAATATTTGTATTTTGTTAAAATAAATTTATGATGTAATTCTTTTAATTGTGTACATGTTCCTCTTTAAATTAAAAAAAAAATAAAATTATGTAAAAATGACACGTGGTGATTTCGAACAATGTTCAAATTCAAAAGTCCATAGAAAATTACAAAACAAAAAAGAGCGAACGGACCTCTTAAAAAAACAAACAACAGAGGTACAGTTGTAGGATAAGGTGCCATAAAAGAGTAAATATCCTCTGCTGAACTGTCACGCCCTTTGTCGTAATTGGGAAAAACGGAAAAGTCCGAACACAAGTAGTTGATTAATTGTGGTCGAATAATAATTATGAAAAACGTTAGTCAGCATGCGACCCAGTGAATGTAATTTTTGATAATAAATGATATAAGCACACTGGAAAACTTTGCGCAACTCGTGTTATTACAAATGTCAATACAAAATTATCAACTGTGTATAGTTTGATTTTATTGTATAATTTGCGAGTATTTTTTAAAAAATTGCATCTAAGGTTGTTTAAGAATTCGGATTTTGTATGTTTAAAACATGAGAAAAAATCGAATAATTCTTGGTACGACTTAACAAAATCCGAATTATTTTAAGTACGACTTAATAAGAACCTTTTCGATTTCAAAAACGTCTTGACAAAAAAATCCGAATGTTTTTAAGTACGACTTAACAATTATTTGTAGTATGAGTTAATTTTACATTTAATTTTGTGCTATTTTCTAAACCAAGAACGCGGAATCAAAATTTCCAGACAAATCAAATTTTAAACCCCAATTTCTCTGTAGTGTATCATCCGAATTTAAAACGAATTTCAACGTTAGATTAGGTTTAAAAAGTTCTTTGTTTTTGCTCAATGATTAATATCAAAATATCGCTTAAAAAGTTATTATAAAAAGACTTTGTGGACCTTTTAGCCCCTAATTTGAAGGGCCAGTCCTTTTTCTTTTTTGATATTAAATGAAAGGTCTCGCAAATATAAACATATTTTGTTCATCATGTATTTACAAATTGTTAAACGTTCTCGAGATATCTGAACAAATGTGCTTTATGGGCCGACCCTTTAACTCCTTATCAGGGCCACAAACAACAAAATTTATGTTGTCATATTGTTGAGAACATTCTTCTTAACATTTTTGTTCGACATTGCTTTTCAAAATATTTCTCCTTTTTTTCAATATAAATGATAAAAGTTTTGAACTTCTGGCCCCTTGAAACCCCTTATTACGTGTCACATGACTTAGGTATGGTACTGTATAGATAAACAGCTCTATAATGAACATTTTTGCTTCTATAATTGATAACAAACTATTGTTAAGTAAAGATTAATTGTAAGAAGACTTTAGAGCCCCCTTGGCCCCTAATTTGAGGGGCAAGACCCTTTTTCTTGATATCAAGTTATAGGTCTTGCAAATATAAACATCTTTTGCATAACATATTTTAACAAAATATGTTTACATCAAAAGTAATTTCAGAAAATATTCTAAAATTTTGTGGAAAAATGTAGGGCTAATTTTCAGGTTCGGGCGAGCTTTAAGGCCTTGAGCAATTTTCATTAATGGTAGCAAGGGGGTATATCTACAAACATTCATCTATAATCCGTAAAAATTTCAAGCTTCTGTCTCGATTAGTTTTGGAGGAGATGCGTTGACAAAATGACCGTTAAAAATTTATAAAATCGTCAATATCTGAAACCGAAATTGACGTCATCAATCAAAAATTTTATCATATGTAGCGCCGGTGATGTTCTATAGGTCCTGAAAATTTCGTGGAAATCGATTGAATAGCCACCAAAAAAGAAAAAAGAAAGAGGAAGAATAATAACTAGAGCAAAGCTCGTTGCAAAGCAACGAGTGGGTCTTCCGATAATGTCGAAAGTAAAGCTCAAACTTTCTCTAAGAAGCAGAGTTCTTAAACCAATAAACATAAGTAAATAAAACAAAAAGAAAAAAATCGAATTATTTTTGGTACGAGTTCACAAAATCAAAATGATTCTAGGTACGAATTAGCAATAACATTATCAATTTCAAGAGCAACTAGGCAAATACAAATCCAAATGTGTTTAAGTACGATTTAACAATTATCGAATTATTTTAGGTACGAGTTAATTAAACTCTGAACATAACACTATTTTCTTTACCAAGAATGTGGAATCAAAATATCCAGAAAAGTCAATTTTTAAACACCTATTTCTCTGTAATGCATCGGTCGATTTTAAAACGGATTTTAGTTTTTCATTAAACTTAATAAGCTTTTATTTTTGCTTTTATGATTAATAACAAACTATTGCTCTAAAAAAGGTTACTATAAAAAGACTTTGTAGCCTTCCTGGCCCCTAATTTGAGGGGTCAGCCCCTTTTCTTGATATCAAATTAAAGGTCTTGCAAATATGAACATATTTTGTTCAACAAGTGTTCACGAATTGTTAACCGTGATAGAGATATCGGAACAACTGTGTTTTAGGGGCCGACCCTTCAACTCCTTACTGGGGCCACCAACAAAAATGTTTTAGGTATCACATTGTAAACAACATTATTTTCAGCAACTTTTGTAATACAATGTTTTTCAAAATATTTCTCCTTCTTAAGATAATATTGATCAATGTTTTGGACATCTGGCCCCTTGAAACCCCTAATTATGTAACGTGTGACTTTAGTATGGTCCAGTATAGATGAACAGCTGTACAATGAACATTTTTGCTTCTATAATTAATGACAAATTATTGCTCAGTAAAGAGTTAATATTAAAAGACTTTAGAGCCCTCCTGGCCCCTAATTAAAGGGGCCAGCCCCTTTTTATTAACATAAAACAAAAGCTCGTGTAAATCTTAACAACTTTTGCTTTACATGTTTTAACAAATTATCTACAGGTTAAAAGATATTTTGCAAAACATGTTAACATTTTGCCAAAAATTTCGGTGCCAATTTTTGACCTCGGGCGAGCTTCAGCGCCGTGCGCATTTTCCACAATGTCAAATACAGACGATCATCTACAGACATCCATCTACATATCCCTGAAAGTTTCACGTTTCTATACCCTTTAGTTTCGGAGCAGTTACGTGGACAAAATAGTCCTTAAAAATTCACAAAATCTTCAAAATCTCAAACCGGAAGTGACATCATCAGCTCAACATCTTATAGTCGCAAGCACGTTTTATGTTCTATCAGTCCTGTAAATTTAATGAAAATCGACCTAACAGTTGTTGAGTTATAGCTCTCGAAAAATGTCAGAGGAAAAATATAAAATAATAATAAAAAGAAACCGTAGAATAACAAGAGGGTCTTCCGTTGGAAACGGAAGACCCTAATAATGAAAAAGAATCCGAAGATAAACAAGAGGGTCCTCCGTTGAAAACGGAAGACCCTAATTAGAACTAAAAGTAAAGCAAACGTATGAAATTTAACAACGGTCTGTTGTTGTTTTTTTTTTACATTTAAAGATATATCTTGAAAATTTCGATCCCTTATTAAAATGAAACTAGATTTTCAAATAAAATGACATAATGAAAAAATGACAATAAGAAACTGTCAACCATCTCAAAAATCCATTTAAAGATATATCTTGAAAATTTCGATCCCTTATTAAAATGAAACTAGATTTTCAAATAAAATGACATAATGAAAAAATGACAATAAGAAACTGTCAACCATCTCAAAAATCCATAAAACGAAATACAAATTCAAGCAGAGCAACACCGACCTCCAAGATAGAGGCAGGGTCATGTGCCATGGAGGAGTGAGCATCCTCTGCCTACCGGTCACAACCGCCATGTTCTCTTTGTCGTAATCGGGAAAATAAGACCGCAAAAGTCCGTTGACAATTAGGTAATTAATTATGGTCTAACAATTAGTATGAAAAACGTGAGTCAGCATGCGAGCCAGTGGAAGACTGTGTTTGATGACAAGGTCTTTGTATCGACCATAGAACTTTCGAAAAGATGACTTTAAACAAGACTGTTGATAGTTCTGTTTTATCAACTTGTTTGTAAATAGTTGCCTTGTCTTAGAAACTGTTTACACGAAGAGCATGAAGATTGTGTTTGATGACAAGGTCGTTGTATCGACCATAGAACTTCCGTATCAAGTTAACTGAGAGACAAAAACACCATATGCAGGTGATGAAGGTGTTTTGCTACATAAGTAAGGAAAGTTGACTATAGAAAAATTGAAGTCAGCACGTTAATCATTAAGTTTTGTTGTTAGGTTACCATCAATGTCCATTTCCATTAAAATATCAAAATATGAAACCGATGACGCAGACTCTTTAATATCCTTTATTTCAAGTTAACTGGGATATATCAAGTCGACGTAAGTATGGAAATAACAATAATAATAAAAATATTCGCCTTTTAGACAGTTATATAATCTCGACAGCCTAGTGCAGTTTAACTTTTAATAAGTTTTCTATTTGGTCCTGCATAGAATGTTTAACTATGACCACTTGTGTCATTTGATTTTTATCCATTCATATCTACCTCCAAAAACGTAATTAATTTTTGATCTACATGTATCCATTTTCTTAAAAAAGAGCATGCTATTAAGATATAGGAAATTGTCAGATATGGAAGTTTTTCTTCAAAGAATACATGTACATGTAGCTTACACTAATGGCTTTGAAAACCCCTGTTCGTATAAAAATGTTTTTCTTTGTATTTCCTATACACGTAGGTCAATATTGTTACAAACGTGAAAAATTACTTAGTAAACATTGACACATATCAAGATAAGTTCACGCTGATAAACCACTTATTTTATTCCATGATCGTGTATTGTAATTTGTAAAAAAAATATGTATAAGTGGAAGATGAGAGCGGGAAATCTGCAATGTTCTGTGTCATGTAACCTGTCTGAGTTAAAGCGCTTAATAACACATGATTAGCACGTGCATATAATGAAATGTGCACCTATATTTTGACTTTTTTGCCTGGTGTAATGGTGCATAGAATAGCATCGGCCCAATGACGTGCATATTGACTCTATTTATCAGAGAGTCAATTAGTCAATATCTAAGTCATGCAAATTGCGATCGATGATATCATTTGCTGTCAACCAATGGTTTTATCCCTGATAAATTCAGAGAGAGAGAGAGAGAGAGAGAGAGAGAGAGAGAGAGAGAGAGAGAGAGAGAGAGAGAGAGAGAGGGTTGATTTTTTAGGAGGTTGAACTAGTCCGGTCCTTTAACACTTTTAACTTTTATAAGGATGTATTGTCCAGGTTGGTTATTCATATGCATTATTTTATAGAATTGTGTTTTATTTGATACATATAAAGAAATGATACAGTTATGAATATATTTTAATACATGTATACAAATACCAGCAACGGGTAAAGAAAAGACACCCATGCATGGTCCTGGTTTTAGATATGAAAAAATATTAAACATTTATTTAAATTCTGAATTTGAAAAATAAAAAATATGAGAGCAATACGGTTTAATTCGTATGTCTGTGACAAATGATGTTCCGAATTTTAAGCTCTTTCCTTTTATGTTTGGTATTCTTAGAACTGTGAAATCAAAGTTTTAAATTTCTGTTTCTGAGAGAAAGTCATAAGTGGCATTTAAACAACACATTTCATACTTGTTAAGCATTACAGAGCATTTGAATCTTAAAAAGTGTGTGTGTTTTATATATATATATATATATATATATATATATATATATATATATATATATATATATATATATATATATATATATATATATATATAAACACACACACAAGTACACGCGTGTCTGTCACCACATTGTTCCCAACCTCATTACCGTGACTGCAGATTGTCAAGAACGACTGTGTACAGTAGCCATAATTATATAGTCAGTGACCGAGTATTCAGACCTTAGGAAGTGTGTGTGTATATACAAGTACACTTGTGTCTGTCACCTCATTGTTCCCAACCTCGCTACCGTATCAAGAACAACTGTGGACAGTAGCCATAATTATATAATCAGTGACCACACATTCAAATCTGAGGAAGTGTGTGTATATGCATGTACACGCGTGTCTGTGATCTCATTTTTAATAGCTCGCTACCGTGCACTGCAAATTGTCAAGAGGAGCTGTGTACAGGTGCTATTATATAACCAATGGCCGAGTGCAAAAAATAATGTCAACATCCTCTCCTTTGAAAACTGTAACTACAATAAATTCTTTGATCAATTGATATGGTGTAAAATCAAACATTAGTTGATTAAAATTAATATGATAGCTTTAAGTTAATTTGAAAAATAAGAAAAATTAGGAATGAAATAAGGATTGCATGTTAACTTATTAGGAATTAATTCCTGGGGTAACTTTAAGTAACTTTTGAAAAGATAGATTTAAGAAACTATTAAATTAATGTTTATGAGAGTAAACTATCAGTTAAAATTCAAATCAAGGATCCAATAAGCCGCTCAGAAACATAAATATTTTAAAACTTATTAATTCTAAATCCATGCAAACTCTCTCTCTCTCTCTCTATCTCTCTCTCACTCTATCTCTCTCTCTATCTCTCTATCTCTATCTCTCTCTTTCTGACCAGGGCCGCAGATTTCTGTTCACTGCTCCCACTTCGCAGTAAGAGGGAGTTGAACATTTTTTTTTTAGAAACTATTAGATTAATATTTATGAGACTATATCATCAGTTAAAATTCAATTCAAGGATCCAATAAGCCGCTCAGAAACATACATCTATTTAAAAAAAAAATACTAAAATTATTTCTTAGGCAAACTTAAAAGCTATTGAAGATCTATTTTGCTTTCACAGGAAATTGATAAAGGTACAGTCAGGAAAATGGCTTACAGTGGGTGACAGTGGCGTCCAGGGGGTGACAGGGACTTACAGTGGCATACAGGGAATGTGTACAGTGGCTGACAGGGGATTTCAGGTTGTACAGGGCCTGTATACAGTGGCTGACAGGGGGTAAACAGGGGATGACAGGGAAAACACAGGTGGTGACAGGGAGAGACAGGGAATTTACATACGGACAGGGTGTACAGAGCCAGTAGTGTTAGAGTAAAAATTATCATATATCATTATTATATTTAAGTTAAAGGCAGACGTGATTGGTAATGTTTTGACCATCTCTCCACCTATGAAGGAAAATATCCAAAAACGATGAAGTTGTCTTAAATTAGATAAAATATATTACCGGCAACAGGAATGATGATAACAACAATAAAAAATGTTGTTGTTGTACGATTAGTCGGAAAGATCACCAAGATGCCAGATATTGCACACAGAATAAGAGCAACCAGGCTTTCAATTTGAAGTGCTACAGCTAGTTTGACACCTAAAATTAAGAAAACATCGTTAAATGATTAAACAATTATTTGGGAGATTAAACCCTACTAATATCAAAATCAAAGCAGTTTGATGATAATATTTTATTTATTTTTTTTTTAGGTACAAATGTTTTTGATTGTTTATAGCATTTGAAAACAATTATATCTGATTCATTTATTAAAAAACCCCCAAAAAATAAATGCATTTAAATGAAACAAACTGTTTGTGTTACCTGGGGACTTTTGGAAGATATCGCTGTATTTTGTGTTTTCACACTTGTCTTCGGTGCATACTTGGAAGTAAAAAATGCTGAACTTTCTGTTCTTAAAAGTAAATTTTGTTATAGATCATCATTAATTGACTTTTAATTACGTAGGTGACTTAGCTAACAAAGCCTTTTTGTTAGCTTTTATATTTACATATTTACAAATTTTACATATTTACGATGTGTGATTTTTCTCGTTATACAATTGCATCAATATCAGTAAAAGTATTTAACGATCTCCGATCTTCAGCAATGTTCGATAACTCTTAATTATCCGGAATATTTTTTATTTGTACCATAATTCTGCTTTTTATATAGGCAAATTTAATAAGTCTTGAAAGGTTGATATTACGATCAGGCATTCAACGAACTGCTTGACTTATTGGCTCCACGGACATCTACTAACTGGAGGTAAAGGGGTTCGAGCCACCGTTGCGCCGGTACAACCTATTTTTTTAATTTGATCTCAAATTGTATACGTTATTTATTTCATTATATTCCTCGTGGCCGGATACCATCAAATAATTTCTTTTTTATTTAATTTCATTTATAAATTTTGAAGGATAAACTAGCACAAAGGTGACTAAAACGACAGAACAAAAATAATTTAACCTTTTGACATAAGACTATAGTATGCAATGAAAGCGATTTAATAAGCATTAAAAAATTAGCACCCTTCTTTAAATCATTAAATTAACTATTTATATTATAACAATCCCAATTGTAAATCAGTACAATAAAAATATGTTCAAATCAAGTCAACTATTTTTTTTTTAAAGTTAATAACATTTTTATGATAAAAACAAATCTCTGAGGCTTTGAATCGAATAACCTTACAGGTACACAGTTTAGTCTTTAACTGAAAGTATTTGATGAGAAACTTATTATTGTTTTATAAAAGGTAAAGGCTGTGATTTAAGATGAGAAATGCCGATAACTAGGTGGTCTTCAACTAACCACTAGAAGAGAGAGAGAGAGAGAGAGAGAGAGAGAGAGAGAGAGAGAGAGAGAGAGAGAGAGAGAGAGAACGAACTTGTGCCTGACAGAGAAAAGGAAAAATAGAGTACTCGGTAATATTTTACTTAAACTTACTCCGTTATCTGGTTTGACCAACCATCCAGGTGTTACCATAGAGATAAGCCAAAAAATAAACGTTAATACTAAAAACACAATAGCAAGTCTTTTCCCTGTATTATTCAACATTGTTGCAGTCTACAAATAAACATTAAAAAAATTAAAAGTAAATGCTAAGATAAACTATGATTTGTTACAGTTATGTATCGGTTTAAAGATCAGGAATAAATACAAGCCCATCATTGGCGACTGAAGCATAGCTACAAAATACATGGTATATCTATATATTAGAAGGATAATATAAAGTTAACATATTATTAAGAAAAATATCCATCGTCCTTTTACAAGTACTTTTTCAAGAACGAAAGAATACAACATAGTATTAACAACTTGCCTTTTTGGAGGGATCAGCGGATAAAACTCTTTTTTCTTTAAATTGACATTTATCATATATTTAGCTCAAACCCGGTAAAAATCACTCGTGAAAATATTTTTTAATTTATTTTTTTTTTAAACATATAAATGTTTCCTTTGGTGTTTCCTGTAGGTTTCCGGGAACTAGCACGACAGAAAATTAAAATACATTTTTAACCTTTTGACATAGGATTTTGATATGCAATGTTAGCGACTAAAAAGCAGTTAAACACCGTCGAAACTCTTTTTACTCTTTCTATAAACATTTTCTTTAAATCATTAAGTTAATTATTTACATTAAAACATTTGTCCATACCCAATTGTAAATCAGTACAATAAGAATGTGTTCAATTCAAGTCAACTATTTATTAAAAGTTTATAAGATACGTTAAATATAAAATTTGTCGACCAGATCAATTAATAGAACGAAAACTGAACAGAACAGTGAAGATTATGTGGATAGTTTTACAATGTTGCAGTGGTATTTGGCGGTTTATATATAAACATTTATATTCTATCATTCATGTTTCCAAATTAAGTAGCTCTATATCGAAGGCAAAAGAATCTATTGACTCAATGCATTCCTAGTGAATGAAATTAATATATATTTATGCTCTAGAGGTTCCAATAGTAAATCTGATTACTTAGTCTCAATATTCTCAAACTAAACAATTAAAATTAAAAAAATAATAATAATAAAATAATGCTCAAGTAGTTTTGAGTATGCATTGATTCAATGTTGTTTTCCATACTTTGCGTTGCATGTTATTTAAATGATGCTTTTTAAATTTAATTTATGTTTTTGTATAAAATATTTATACTCACGAAAGAGAAATTTAAATTTCATAACAATGTAAACATGCTATAATTCAAAATACTGAGTACTCGATAATTTTCTTGCAATGTGCTTTATTTATGATTTTACTCACATAACGTTATTTATTTAATAAAACACAATCAAATCTTTTGTATGATAAGCACGCATACGAGAGTAGAACAAACTTTTAATAATATAATAAACTTATACACTTTTATATTACTTTCTGAAATTTTTTCCCAGTTTTTATTAGTTGTTTTAATAAATATTTAACCCATAATACCATCACCTTTTGTTGTTCCGTGAGGTCTGCAACGTCACCTTTATAAAAATGAAATGTGGTGATATCATTATTATATTAACTTAAAATTAATAGCCTTTTCACTACTTGCTTTGAAAACCCCTGTCCGTATGAAAATCTCCTGTCTCTGCCCCTGTCACCCCTGTGTTTTCCCTGTCATCCCCTGTAATCCCCTGTCAGCCACTGTACACAGGCCCTGTACACCCTGTAATCCCCTGTCAGCCACTGTACACATCCCCTGTGTGTCACTGTAAGTCCCTGTCACACCCTGTACGTCCCTGTCACCTACTATAAGCCATTGCATTCCATTGTACGTGTCCCTGACACCCCCTGTACGGTCTTTAACTGCTTGCTAAAGTTAAAAAAAAATTTAATTATGTTTTTGAGTTTTTTTTTATTACCGGTATATATTTAGAAGTTTCTGATACATATTTGAATGGAAAGCAAAAAAAAAAAAAAAATTTTCACGGTTAAGACGGTGGTTGTTTTTCTTTGTATTCCATATACACGTCAATATTGTTACAAACGTGAATAATTACTTAGTAAACATTCACCTATATCAAGATAAAAATATGCTGATAAACTGCTTATTTAAAACCATGACCGTATTTTTAATTTGTAAAAAAATATATATAAGTGGAAGATGAGAGCGGGAAATTTGCAACGTTCTGTGCCATGTAACCTGTCTGAGTTAAAGTGCTTATTAACAGAACATGATTAGCACGTGCTTATAATGAAATGTGCACCTATATTTTGACTTTTTTGCCTGGTGTAATGGTGCACAGAATAGCATCGTCCCAATGACGTGCATATTGATTTTATTTAACAGAGAGTTAATTAGTTAATATCTAAGTCATGTAAATTCCAATCGATGATATCATTTGCTGTCAGACTTTGGTTTATCTGGCCTGATAAATTAAGAGAGAGAGAGAGAGAGAGAGAGAGAGAGAGAGAGAGAGAGAGAGAGAGAGAGAGAGAGAGAGAGAGTCCGGTCCTTTAACACTTTTAACTTTTATGAGGGTGCATTTCCCAGGTTGGTTATTCATATGCATTATTTTATAGAATTGTCTTAATACATATAAAGAAATGATACAGTTCATGAATATTTTAATAAATGTATACAAATACCGGTTACGGGTAAAGAAAAGACACCCATGTATGGTCCTGGTTTTAGATTAGGAAAAAAATATTAAACATTTATTTAAATTTGAAAAATGAAAAATATGAGAGCAATACGGTTTAATTCGTATGTCTGTGACAAATGATGTTCCGAATTTTAAGCTCTTTCCTTTTATGTTTGGTATTCTTAGAACTGTGAAATCAAAGTTTATTTCTGTTTTCTGTTCTTGACAGACTGAGAGAGAAAGTCATAAGCGGCATTTAAACAAACATTGCATACTTGTTAAGCATTACAGAGCATTTGAATCTTAGGAAGTCTGTATATACAGGTACATGTGTGTTTGTCACCTCATTGTTCCTAACATCGCTACCGTGTACTGAAATTGTCAAGAACTATGTGTACAGTAGCCATATTCCGAAAATTCAGATATTAGGAAGTGTGCGTATATACAAGTACACGTGTGTCTGTCACCTCATTGTTCCCAACCTCGCTACCGTGCACTGCAAATTGTCAAGAACCACTGTGTACAGTAGCCATAATTATATATTCAGTGACCGAGTATTCAGATCTAGATACATTAAAACACGCTTATAACGAAGTCCCAGGGACGGCAAATTTAACTTCGTTATAAGCGTAATTCGTTATATCCGTCAAGTTTACAAAATGAAATAGAGACTTGGGAAATGAACTTCACTTCGCTGTAAGGGTCAATTCATTATAAGCGTGTTCGCTATAACCGTGTTTAACTGTATTAGAAAGTGTGTGCGTATATACAAATACACTTGTGTCTGTCACCTCATTGTTCCCAACCTCGCTACCGTGCACTGCAAATTGACAAGAACGATGTGTCCAGAAATCATAATTATATAATCAGTGACTGAGAATTTTGATCTTAGGAAGTGTGCGAATATACAAGTACACGCGTGTCTGTGATCTTATTTTCCATAGCTCGCTACCGTGCACTGCAAATTGTCAAGAAGAGCTGTGTACAGTTGCTATTATATTACCGATGGCCGAGTGAAAAAAAATAATGTCAACATCCTCTCCTTTGAAAACTGTTTCTTCAATAAATTCTTTGATTAATTGATATGGTGTAAAATAAAACATTAGTGAATTAAAACTAATATGATCGCTTTAAGTTAATCTAAATAATAATAAAAGAATTAGGAATGAAATAAGGACTGCATGTTAACTTATTAGGAAATTAATTCCCGTGGTCACTTTTGAAAAGATAGATTTTAGAAACTATTAAATTAATGTTTATGAGAGTAAATTATCAGTTAAAATTCAAATCAAGGATCCAATAAGCCGCTCAGAAACATAAATGTATTAAAAAAAAATACTAAGATTATTTCGAAGGCAAATTTATAAGCTATTGAAGCTCTATTTTGCTTCTCACGGGAGATTAATAAAGGTACAGTCAGGCACTTGGTTTTAAAAAAGAAATACATGTACGTGCGTCATCGTATCATGGCTGCTTATAGTTGTACATTCTACATTCTGACTACTTTACTGATTTCAGTATGCAAATATTTGTTTAGAAACACAAAATCAAATGTTAAACACCATGTGCTGCGCTTGATCTTGTAAAAACAATTCTTATCATTTCTGATATCTAATTTTCAAATATTAAGGAGTAGTGATGTTCCCAACCGCTAAAGGACTAAATGCCCTGAAGGCTTTCACACCTACCGAAACAATTCCCGCTCTCACCTGAGATTTACCACCCGGTGATTCTCGAGCATTTTGTTGTAATCAAGATTATTTAAGTACAAATGTATCAAGAAATCATTAAAGAAAACATTTTATTTCTAAAATTTAGATAACAGTCTGCCTTGTAAGGTCGGCGCTCTGCTGAGTGCAAAAATTGATTTATAACTTAAACTATAACACATGCAAGTTAAATAATTAAACTAAGAAAAAAATATTGGAAATAAAAAAACACCTGAATAGGCCTTCATAAACAGTCAAACACTGTACAGGAGGTGTCAGGGACATGTACAGGGGAATACAGTTTCTTACAGTGGGTGACAGTGGCGTCCAGGGGGTGACAGGGACTTACAGTGGCACACAGGGGTTGTTTACAGTGGCTGACAGGGGATTTCAGGGTGTACAGGGCCTGTGTAGAGAAGCTGACAGGGGATACACAGGGGATGACAGGGAAAACACAGGGGTGACAGGGAAAGACAGGGAATTTTTATACGGACAGGGTTTTTAGAACTAGTAGTTTTTGGACGAAGGGAGTACATTTCCACTTCTTATTCCCTTCCTTTACAAAATTAAGTCAAGATTAGTCAGTTAGTTTCCTAGGAGGAGCTTATACATAGATGATAGTATAAAGATCCAAACCGGCGTATTTTCACTTAAATGTATTCTGACGTGTTCTGTGAAAAATGTCAATGTCATAACGTCGAAGTCAAAACTGTAGATAAGCATCGATTAGATGAAAAAGATTTGAGGTATTCCAAAATCCGTGTAAAAGGTGTAACAAAAAGTGAAATAAATGGTGATGACAAAGAAATCTTATAAAAGCGCGTGCCTTTGTTTATATCAGGGGTGAAAAAACCATGTATTTTATTCTGTGTATTAAAAAAAGTCATTATTATCCTTTATTATGGGAAATTAATATAATATCAGTTATCATAAATTATTGCCACGAATGGCCCGCAATAAACACGACCGGAGTGTAAAAAAGGGGAAAAATCTACTATATAGTTGGTTTTCCGTGGGGGTAATCTAGCTAAAAAAGGGGGAAAACCCACTATATAGTCAGCTTTCCGTGGGAAAAACTGCAAAATAGGCATTTTTCCGGGGGGGGGGGGAAATGCTACATAGCCATTTTTTCGGGGGAAAACTGCTATATTGCCATTTTTTCGGGGGGAGGGATGGATAGGGGGAAAAGGCACTATATTACACCGGTATTTGTTTCTGTCTTTAAAAAAAAAACCACATCGATTTTCGTTTCACTCTTTGATTTTAGGCCATAAACAATAAACTCCTATGTTCTAGTTCCCATAATGAAAAATAAATGAAAAAATGCTTTACAGTCATTGTCCGGGCAGTATGAGTTATGGTTGTCTGTTTATACTTGATTATCATTTAATTTTATTTTCAGTTTACTTTTTATAATACACCCAGAGACATATGAGCAGCTATCGAAAGAGTCGCGTGACGCGGATTTAAACTTCGCAAACCCTTTGATTCTTTGCTACAAATATTCATGTCGCCTTAGTTTTTTCCAACAGAAAGAACAGGAAGAATGTTGTTTGTAAATCTAGAAAGATTTTTACGAGGTGTTCGGACACTACCATAATTCACCGTTGATTCAACTGAACTCTTTTCCGTATCAACAGCTGCATCCTTTGAATAAAGGGATATACTTGATGCAGGGATGACAAGTCTAACTGTACCAACCCATTTTGTCTCATCAATAAAACTTCCTTCTGCATTTTTGGCATAAACTGTCACTAATTTACACATTCTTTGCAAACAACGTACTGCATCTACTTTGCAATAATTTTTCACAATTGTATCGTTTCCTATGAATGTTCTAGAAAAACGCAACAGTTCTTGCCAGGCAAGATTTTTTTCGCGGCATACTGTTTATAGTTACAAAGAGTGAATGATTCTTGTCCTCAAACAAAGCATGCTAACACTTAGGTGTAGCTCCGGTTGATTACTTTTACATGTACATGAAGTTAAGTATATACTTTTTTCTATCGATATTTTTTATTCAAAGAGCAAGTGTGCATTCAAGGAAGAAGATCGGAGTTTAATAAACAGAATGCACAATTCTGCATAAAAAAGAAATATGTTTATAAATGCATGCGCAGTTAATTTAAAAAAGAGAAAAAGTATGCCCACACATGGGATCGAACTAGGGCACAAAAACATCACGAGTATTATAGTTAGGGGTTTAACCTACTGAGCTATCAACTTACTCACTTCGGTGTAAATATAGGACACTATTCACGAGTTTTTTGTCGGTGTTTTGCATAGTTCGAACCAAAGGTCAGGGTGTCCCTTAATTTTTTTTATTTTAACTTATTTCTTTGAACAAAACCTATCAAAATATTTAAGTTTTTTTATGGGCAGGCTAGTCATGAAATATACCATTATACTTAGAAAATGCTGTTATAGCCAACTTTAAAGATTAATAATAAAATTGCAAGAGCAATGATAGGTGTTCAATGCAAACTCGAAAATATAGAAAAATGTATGATATAAAATAACAAAAACACTTGAGTTTTGATTTCCAAAAGGGATTTTTTTTCCG
Source organism: Magallana angulata (assembly GCF_025612915.1). Taxonomy (NCBI): domain Eukaryota; kingdom Metazoa; phylum Mollusca; class Bivalvia; order Ostreida; family Ostreidae; genus Magallana; species Magallana angulata. The sequence continues at coordinate 56,850,299 of NC_069118.1, forward strand.
GGAAGCCCATCTCCCAAATAGTCAATTCAATTGTCATTTGCAATATTATTGTACATTATTTTCTAATTGAAAATTGGCTAAATTGACCGGGAAAAATACCACAATTATTATTTTTGTTCAAATACTTAGCATAACTATCGTTTAAAAGCGTTCATACAATTTGATATTATATCGGACAAAGCAGTTTTAAAATACTGTGGAATCATTAGAATTCGTGGTGGCTCAATGTTCGTTGTATTTGTGGGTAGCCCTCGCCCACGATTTAACATCCTCAACGAAAAATGATCATTAAAGGTTTGGTTTACCTAATGAAACTGAAAACAGTCTCAACCACGAAATTACAGATATACCCAAGAACAAGCAAATAGTCCAAAATCCACGAAAATTATTCCCGTCGAAATGACGGGATTCCACTTAAAATTCTGCAGAATAAATTCTTATTAAAATGATGTTTTATGTGTAATATAAGTTTCCTACCACCTTTACGCACGGGTTCTTTTATCATTTTGCTGTGACTCGCAAAGACCGATCCTTTCATTTTAAAGTTCCGAATGTAAATGAATTAAAAAAACGGACTAAACGATTAGTAAACGCTGAACGAACAATGAACGCTTTGTGAACGCACGGTGAGCGCGAACGGAGCGGAGCGGAGAGCGCAATTTAACGCGCGATGAGCGCACTGTGAGCGCACGGTGAACGCACGAAAAAATGGGAAAGTAGAACGTTTCAGGGACTGTAAAGGAAGAACAATATTGCAATCATATAGCAATAAACACCTGTACCTAGATAGCAGTCCTGGTCGAGTTTTGAACTATATATCATTGAGTCAATGTAGTTGAAAAATGCGATAAACCATAAATTGCGGTATTGAATAATTTACTACTTGCTAAAATTATTACCAGTTTAGAAAACAGAGTTTGGAGGCTGGATTGAGTTATTTATGGTAAACGCCTCGACAAACTTAATCAATACTAAATTATGATGAATATTTATTTTTTATTTTTTTGTTTTAGTTTGATAAAACATTGGCTGTACAAATGACTCATGAGATAATAGCTGCGGGCCTAATTTATATATTGTCGTATTATATACATACAATACACGCTCAATGTGAACTGTTGATTGTTTACAATTGTAATGTAACAATTTGTGATGGACAGAACCATTATGTGCAAGTTCGTAGAGTTAACAATTTTGAAGTTTTGTATTGGCGTTGCTGGAAGTTTGACACTTACTGCAATCCCCTTTCGCTCACCTTGACGTCGGGCGAGGTTATTTTTTTAGTCAATTTGAATGACGTCCACCTTTCGTGAAAAATTAATTCTGTTCAACTAAAAAATAATTTGGTACAAACATTTTTTATTATAAAACCCAATGACTAGTTTATTAAATACTCCCTTGTTTATGCTTAATTTTGACGAAATATGACAATTGACTTTATAATGATTATTGTTTGCATTGTTTGGCATTTGACGTACCCAGTGAAGTCTCTTTTACAATTTTAGATTTAAGATATTTCCTTAATGTAAAGGAATGCATTTAAAATCTTAAATCAAAATTTAACGAAATTATTGCTTTATTATTTTTCCACCAAATTTTTGAATAATTTGATTTCCTGAAAAATAGATTAAATCGTATACAATCAAAGTATATAATGATCAATTGCCTGATCAACGACATAAAACAGATGAAATAAAATATCGACATTATTCACAAAAATTACGTATTTGATAAAAAAGGGTATTTCCTATAAGTTATTTTTAAAAGAAAACATCAAGTGCACGCTTGTGAATACAATGTATATACATGTATCATGTTTTTCTTAAAGTAAGAAAGCTTCCAATCTTTGAAATCAATGACAAAATGTTGAAGTGAAAAGAAACAAAAAAAAGACAAATATGACCTCCTTAATGCTCTTATTTGATCAAATTGATGAATAATTGTGCCGGAAAATGTTTTCATACACACAGAATATTTTCAACGTATATATAAAAAATAATGAACAAAATGTATTATACCTTTGAAATACACATAATTTTGATATTCAAAATATTTCTGAAAATATTCATCCTGGATATCTGAAAAATGATACCAAAGTATACAAGTTACAAAAAAAGTTTTAATGTTGTAAACGCCTTATCAGTGAAAACACATCATGTGACCTGTAATTCACAATGGAAAGACGATAGATTGGCATAGTCAAAGATATAATTAAGTAAGTAAATTGACATAGAATTGTAAAAAGAATAAAATAGAAATATACGTAATCTCTGAGATAAGCATGATTGTCTCCTTTGAAACTAAATGATGTAAAAAATGATATATTGCCCCTATTGCATTTTGCCAAATGATATTTTCAGATTATAAAGTGGTAAACACAACCCTTAAAACTTAAAAAACTATATCAACAAAATATGTGAAACTACTACAATATTATGATTGCAGGTATATACAATGTACAAATCAAGTCAAAGTATTTTGTCAATTAGACACGTAAACAAATATTGTCATTCCCTTTTGATGTCACCATTTATATTTACGACTTATAATCTACTAAACGACGTCTTCAACATTGACGAATCAAATGATTCATATGAATTAAATTATCTTTGAACGTTGGTTTTGTCTATTTGGTTACTCGGTTAGAACGGCATCTCTGCAACAGGAAGTGGTTCTGTGTGCTCCATACTATGACGTTGGTTCTCAGATTCCCGTTTACGCTCATTGTTGTAGACGACAACACAAATCACCCAGGCAACGATAGAGAGCAGCGTACCAAGTCCACTCAGTAGAATCGAGTACGGAAACAACACCGCATATGTGTCAGTTGTTCTGGACGTAAACATAGCGTTTGCCACAGCAAACAGTAGAATCAGAACGCTTTGAAAAATTGCTGCAAAACATAGATTCATTAATATCGAAACCATCTGATACATGCAAAGCCATATCATGCACTATAATGATTAACATTCAAATGTCATTCGACACAAAATGCAAAACACGTTAAGGCTAAGATGTCAAAAATACGATTACAGGTCAATTAAACACAACGTTAATAGTGTTAATATTTTTTTTAAAATATCGATAAGGAAGGAGTCTTCTCGTTATCAAACATACTTCTTATAATAAGAAAATCATAAAATTTTGACACAGTCAAACGGATCATATAACGAAATGATGTTTAATCAAATTTGACCTTTTTGTGTTCGCATAAAGGTCAGGTCAAGGTCACTACAATTTTCCTCAACGTAAAGGATGGAAAAACAAAGTGTAGCTCTTTGTAGTTCTGTAGACATTTGTTGAAGATTTTAAGATTCTATTTTTCAATGAAATGATAGAATATCAGAATGTCTATCAGCTTATACTACTAAATCGGAATAAATATTTATACTAAAATTGATATTGCTTAGTCCGCATTTCCTCTAATTTTCTTAAATTTTGAAGAAATTTTGATTATTTTCTTATGCTTCCAATAATAAAATATTAATGATTTTTACGTATAATGAAGACTTTATATAAAGATATATATTGACAGAAAACCTAATATAATGACCATTTAATAAGAGAGAAAAACTGATTTTAGTGATTTTTTTCGATATAAATCAATGTATAGAATCGGCGCTTTAAAAAGCTTTTTAAAAATGCAATTTGATGAGCAAATCATATTTTAAAAACATATTCTGAAACCCAAGTATCATTTCATTAGTTCACATTAGAAAAAAAAAAACCCCAACATTAATGTAATTGTTTTTAAAATGCTAAAACAAACTCATTAATTTGCAGCAATTCTGAATTGCGAAACATGTGATATTTTCCTACGCCAATATTACGCCAAAAATATAGTTCTTGTTAGATTTTAAACATTGATTACTTTTTCTATGCCAAGTTGTATGATAATAAAAAAGAAAGAGAAACATACTATTTTAATTTCCTTTCATCTTGGTTTAATGAACAATTAATCAAATTTACGTTTAAAAAGTCGAAAACCATAAAAGACTCCTTCCTTAAACCATGATGTTATTCAAAGCGAAACTGCAAAAGCAATTCACAAATATGATTAAAAATAAATTGTAATTAGAACTGTTCGAAAAAATATAAATAAAAAAAGCTTCTTATTAAAGGTTTCTCCAGATTCTTATATGTGTTCTTCTTTACAACACTAAACAAATGTAAGCACTGGATGTAATTGTTTAGCACTTTTGATATACATGTATATAGAGAAAAAGCATATTCAGGTTATATCTTATATCCTTTAGGAGGCCATAAAGCAAAAAGAAGTATGATTTATAGCTCCAAACAAATAACTGTATGAACTTAAGTTCTATAATAAAATTTATGCCCAAAACTGCCAGAAGTTTTTTTCACTCATTGCAATATCTGCAAAATAAATATTTGGATTCGATATCTTTTTTCCTCATTAAGGTCATGTTAAGATATTCTTAATAACGAAAGGCACTGTGTTCACAGCTTAATTTGACAATATTGGTACATTTTCTACACATCTTCATGTCAAAATCGATTATGCTGTTATGTTGCTACAGCATTTACCGATTTCGGGAGTTGTGTCAGACAACTAGAAAAGAAGATGAATTTTTGATATCTAATTATGCACACATATGTTACCTGCGACAGGAATGATGATTACAACTGTAAGAAATTTAGTCGCTGTACGATTAATCGGAATGATCACCAAAATACCCGATATTGCACACAGGACGAGAGCTAAAAGGCTCATAACTTGTTGTGGTACATGAAGAGGGAGGCCGGCAACTAAAAATAGGAAAAAATAAAGAAATTTACAATTCTACAGAGGGTTATTACAGAGGGTTATTACAAAACCAACCCGTACTGATAAAAAAAAAAAACGAAACGAAGATTGTTCATTTATTTTCATTTCAGAATATGTTCAAGACCTTTCATTGTATTTAAAAACCACTGAAACAGCTTCATTTACATTTTTAATTAAATCAAATTTCGTATGAATTTAATAAATTACCTCCGGAGATATCTCTGTAATTATGGCTATCACACGTGTCATTGATGCAAACTGTGATGTAAAAAATGCTTATCTTTGTTTGCTAAAACAGAAGTAAATATGGATATTTCTCTTTAATATTATTTTTTTTACACAGCTTAGGTTGCTAACGAAACTTATTGCTATTATATGTGCAATGTTCATGTTTTACTATTACATCCATCCTAGTAAAACATTTTAAAACTTCTCAGTTCAGTTTTGACAAACTTGATAAACATTTTGAGAAAAAAAGGTTTGAGGCAATAAGAAAAGGACAGATATAATACCAAAGTCAAAGTTCATTAAAACTTACGACGACATGATCTTTGTAAAAAAGAACAAACCAGCCAGGAGTTACCATAGAAGTAAGCCAAAAAATAAAGGTCAATGTCAAAAATACAATGGCCAGTTTTGTTCCAGTTTTTCTCAGCATTGTCGCAATCTATAAATACATTAATTAAAAATAACTGAGGAGATAAGTTTTTTTTAATAGTTACTAATAGGTTTAAAATATAAAGGCCATGAATACATATTATTTATTTAATGAACAGACGCATCACTTGGGACTGTAGCCAGTTACGAAGACTTCTTTAAGGTCTTGAGTCAATATTTACTAGTATGTGGAGTTAGTGCTCTCAATGTAGCTGAAGTTTTGATCATACAAGAAAACATCTACACAAAGGCAACACAAAATGTACAAAAAAAAAAAACGAGATACAAATTATCTAATGTAGCTTTTTAAATTGAACCTGACATTTTATTAGCTAAATATTTTAAAGAAGTTTTTAAAAGTTAAACGTAGGCGAACGTCAATTTACTCAATAAAGTAACACGATTAGTACTGTACAGGTATACATTACAACCAATTGAATTCCTTAACAGAGGGGAAACACATTGTAGATGTAAAAACAAATGCATATCATAATTAAAAGATATCATCAACAATGAGGTATTAAAGAAATGTTTGTGACAGTTGTCTCAAATAGCGTTTTTGCATAGTTTGATGTTTCAAATTCGCGTCTAAAGTTTTCTGTGGAAACCAAATGTTTTTCCTTCGGATGTGTTTCCTTTTTTTAAAAGCATCATTTTAAAAAGACAGTACAGCTGAAATCACATGTGTATATAACTTCAGATTTACCTATTGTATCGTTAGGGAATAAGAAATAACGTTTATTGTAATAGTTGAAATACATGAAAATCCCTTTCACATATTTAATTAACGTTATTATGAGCTTCCAGAAATTCAAGGGCCGTACATACCGGAATAATCTTATATCGTTTATTTGTACCACGTGGACTTTGATTGACAGTAATTGACACGTGCTGAAAACTACAAGATCTTCGTCCCACCACGGTCATCATGGAAAACGAGGTTAAAGCGATTCTCTATATGAAACACATCCTTACTTACTCGATAATTTATAAATGGTTTACCAATTTAGGTTCATTTTAAAATGAATAGACATAAATATGTCAAATAACCCCTCAAGGGGCCTCATTTATAAAAATAGATTTAGGTTGTAGCAACTCCTATGATAAACACGAGAAATACATGCTTACAAAATAATAAATGTGGTTGTTTAAAAAACTTTGAACAGTTATTACCTATGAGAAGTAGAAAAGACTTTTTTTTTATCAGCAAACCTATCCAGGAGATTCTTCGCGAGCCCTGCATGTGTTTTGTTTACAGTAAACACGCATGCGTAATAGTATAAAAGGCTGAACCCCGAACACGTTGCGATGTATTTATGTGATAGGTTACACGTAATTATTAATTTTAATTAAATAATATACAAATATTGACTGGGGTTGAGGGCAACATTGATTATATTAGCCCCCGAGGGACGAAATATTGCCCGACGCGATTTATTGCATGGAGAAATTTGTAATTTTCTGAAAGTTTATACATTCATGAGTAGTACAAAAATACCGAACCCGATCGGAAAATTTTCTCAAGTCGGTTTTTCGAAAAGATGCGCCGTACTGTCTCTTTAACGATTCTGTAAATAGCTTCAATGTATTCTACATTTTTTCTTTCCATATGAATATTCAATATAGGATTTTTTTTAGAACAGATGACCTGATATAATAGATTATTTGATGCATAAAATTTTGCTAATTCTGTTAAGAAGCAGAGTTGATTTAATTTGCTCTTCACGTGTTTTTAAAAGAATTATCATGTTTGGTTTTTTGTTTATTTAAATTGTTTATTTGTTGAAAATGATGATTAGGCGGACGTTTTACATGTACTAATACATATATTATGGATACTAGATATTCCGCGTTGTTCCATCTTCTCAAATACACAAGAAGAATAAGATGAAAAATTTATCACATGTTTATCTCAATATACGGTGGATATCACTTATGGGATAAATTTTTGATATTCCACTGTGTGTTCTTAAGCACGTGACGTCATAATTAAACATTACGTAGCTTCAGGCGGATGATTGACGTAGAATGAACAAGTAACAAACAATTCAGCTGAAAAGTGTACAGTTGTAAATGTGAAACAATGTTTTTTTAATTTATTTTTTATGAATTTGATAAAAATATGCTCGAAAATGAAATGTTTGTTTGGTAATCTTAGGGAGCTTTTTTTCGTGCGTAAAGTTGTTGACGTCTTGTAGAAAATGTGTTGTGCGGATCACAACTATAATTTTTAAATACAGAGAAGATTAAGGTTTAACAAAACACGTGGTAAAGCAAGTGATAAAAAGAATCTCTCATGAGCCAAGGCTCGGGGATAGAAAACACAAAACTCGTTGGATAAAAATCATATACCATCGCAAATCATGATCCTATATATATACTTACCCCACAAAAACCCCAACAACGCTTTCCAAATTATAAGAAGGAAATGAATAAAAAAAAGTAAATGAACAAGAATTAATATTTTTTAACAACACTTGTTAATACCAAATGATATCACTGCACTTATCATGTAACCATACACCCCCTTATTCAAAGTACTCTATTCACATCGACCAACATTCCTGGATTTACTTTTAATAGGAGACCATACTTATACAAGTTCTAAAGATTTGATAACGGAGCTAACCGGTAACATGCTGGAAAGAAAAATATATGAGGAAGAAATCTTGAGACTTTATATTCGTTTCATTTTTAGAGGATTTTAAGAGGATCTGAAAGAAATATGAAAGTCAAGAGACCCATGGGCCATATCACTCACCTGAACAGCAGAACAACAGTTCTTGTAACATTCTATTTCAAAATTTTGAATTATAAAATTCTAAAAATATTGTAAAATTCTCATCTATTTCAAGATTTTACAATACATTAAACAATACAAAAAAGAAGCCTACTTTTTCGTATCATATCCTTAAAAGCCTAGACCTAAGATGTATCAACTGACCAACCTTATTATTCTATGCTTCAACTTTTTAAAAAAAGTTTGATATGAGGATATTAAGACATGAAGATCCTTGCATAGCAAAATAACAAAACATTGTGTTTATCGAGAAGATTTTTAAACATTATATATGTGCATGTTTATCTTTCAACCCCTCTGGAGCCCTAGTATTGGTGCAAGGGTCACGGTTTTTACAATTAGGAATATACATATCTAAGGATGCCTGCATAATAATATCACAAATTGTATCATAATACATGTAGTTCTTGAAAAGAGGAATTTTAAACATTTTCCCTTTATATTTCTAGGTTAAATTTGGAACCCCTCTTGGCCCTGTTATTAGTCCTGCAGTGACGGTTTTACCAATTTAGAACATACACCATCTGCTGCTTGCATGGTAATATCACAAATTGTAGGAATGTAGTTTTTGGGATGAAGATATTGAAACATTTTCCGACTTTATTTCTTAGGTAAACTTTGAAACCCTCTTTGTGCCTCAATATTGGTCCTTGGGTCACAATTTCTTAACTACGTATACAAGCTTTAATGTAAATGTTTGAGAAAAGTGTTTTTTAGAGACATGCCCTATTTTCAATGATTGCTAATTATCTCCATGTTAAAAAGGATTTCGCTCTTTATTTTATTAATTTAGAATACCCTTTCCATAAAGATGCTCTTTACAAAGTTTGGTTAGATTTGGCCTAGTGTTTCTTGAGAAGACGTCAAAAATGTTTTTAAAAAAATTACGGACAGAAGAACTGACGGACAAACGGATGGGCGGACGACAGGCAACAAGTGATCTTGTCTGCAGAGAAAAATATCTTCAGAACATTTTTAAATTGAGATTTGTATAGGTTCATGCTGATATCACCAATTTTGATATTTAAATTCAATTTGTTAAAAACAAAATCAAAACAGTTCTCGAAATGTTCCATAAAATTACTAAACGTCATGTTATTTTGAACTAGTGGTTCTTGTAGAGAAGTCGAAGTGAAGATTTTTCATACAGACAGAAGGACAGAAAGACGGACAAGAGTTGATCCGAAAAGCTCATTTGAACATTTGGTACAGACTAGCTAAAAACTTCATCAATACAACAAGCAAGTGGTCTTTCAAAATATTTCTTATCTTTTATCGATGGATATCACAAATCAGATTTGACATTCTTTATTGGCAAAAGCATTAATTTCTTCATTAATCTACCAGATTTAATAATACATTAATCATCGATAAATAATTTTGACCAATTGTTAGAAAAAGTAGGAGGAATGAGTTGTAATGCCATGTTAATGATGTATCGGCCTTGAAACCGTTAATCTACGTAACATTTAAACTATTTTTATCTTTTTTACCACTCTCCATTATATTACGTGGACGGTTTTATTGTTCTGAGGAGGATGTCGGCACTTGTTTAGATTTCAAAGGTCATTGGCATACTTGGATTTCTTATATAATTACATAGTTGGAAGTTCCATATCATGGTTTTTTACATTTTATGGACTTGGATTGGTATTTTTTATGGTACCTGGGTGTCCAAAGATTAAGTGTCGAACTAGCCTCAGTAGTCTGAGATTATAAAACAAAAAACCATTAAAAAAAAGTTTAAGCATACATAAATTTTATAATGTTTTTCTTATTTAATGATGACTGCTTTTTTAAATCTTTTGATTTCTATGATGCGTTTTGGCTTCTTATCAATTAAAGGTTAAATGTAAACTTAATGAAAAGAAATCAAACTTTGATAACAATGCATGCATGCTATAAGAGTTTAAATTGCTCGCATAAACACATACCATAAATTCCAATTACAACGTACAAATATCATTATACATAGTGATATTTTATTATACTTCATGATATTTTAATAAGGTACGGACTATAAAAAGAAGATGGGGGAATAAGATGGCGCAAATGCCCATTCGGTTTAGTAGTGAAATACAATTTTGAATTTATGTTTCCCCAATTAAATCTATTCAAATATATTATAATAAAACTTTGCAAAAGCAAAATTTCTAACTATAGTCAGTTTTTAATATATTTAACAAAAAATAAGAAAAAAAATATTGTCGGAAATTATGGTGGTATCGAACCCGTAACATAAAAACCCTAGATATATAAGGTTAGCTTATGCCAGGTGCTCTAACCACTGAGCCATTTCAGACACAACAAAGTGGGCTTTATAAATATTATGTGTGACTAAGGTCACAAACTACCGTACTTGTATTATTTTTTCAAAACGTTCAATTGTTGGGATACAAAATGATATTTTTAATGTATAGTGGGTCATCTCTCCACGTTTGTGTTGATTGAAATCGGTTTGTTTTCCAATCGACCTTTATTAGACTATGAGAAAAATATGGAGCAAAGACCCACTCTATAAAAGAAAATGCCCTGAAGTTCTAAAAAATGCGATATTTGCAGGTTTTGATACGTACACGCCTGTTTGAGTCAACATATTCCAAGTATTGAACATACCTATAGGTTAAAAATCAATAATTCGTTAAATATATATTGTTTTCAATGATTTAAAAAAAAACCCATTAGATTTATTGATACTTTTATTTTTCAGTAGCGTGTCCGACCGCGTATGGGCATTTTACACGCAATATCCACCCATCTTCTTTATAAAAGTACATATTAACCAACATTGACTAATCGTTGATATTATTTAAATATTTATCTTTATTAGAAATAAAGTAAATTGGTATTAGAAAAAAAATTGGATTAAAAACAAGACCCCTGCCATCGAGTCTTAGATTAAACCATGATCCAAGACTCTTCTGACTGTTAACCCCACTTTAATTATATAGATGTTTGTAAAACATCAATTCATAGAAAAGGGGGGGGGGGCAAGAGTCGGAGGAATATAAAATTATCTAATATACCCTAGCTCCCTTAGCCAAAATTTGTAAACTTTTGATAAAAAGGACCTAGGGGCCTTGAATGGTCAATCTTTTATTATATTAACTGTTTTATTGATAAAGCACAAAACATGCATATCATTTTAAATTTATTTTAAAACAAGGATACAATGTACAATACAGTAAATCTAGACATAACGGACATAACGGAATAGCATTCAGTTTATCTCCTACGACTGGGACCTCATAACCATGCATTCAGTTTATCCTCCCCTGTTGTGGATGTAAAGAAGAATAGATATGTAAGATTAATTCATTTCATATTGTGGACATATTGGCCAAGCCATAGGACCCTAGACGGTTATGGCCAAAATAAGAAATTAGATAAAAGGCTTCTTGGATTTCATTAACTAATTATTTAGTGTTTCTCAAATTTTTATGAAAGTAGAGAAGTAGAGATGAAGATTTTTTTCTAAGATTAAATACATTTTGACTAATTACGATATTTTCCAGCCCTATGGCCTGAATCAGTGCTTAAGGAGCTATACATTTTATAATTTAATTAACGGGCTTTACAAACAAGTTAATTATGCATTCTTTTTATCCCCTTTTTGCTGTGGATGTAGAAAAAAGAAGATTTTTTAAGATTTTCTACATTTTCACTGTATGACCATATTGGCCCCGTCTAAAGGTCTGAGGTCCAGACCCATGTGCTATGCGTTTAACAATTTGGGTGGAGGACTTTATTTGCATATAAATAATAAATGCATTTCGTTTTTCTTAAAGCTGCTTGGTCCGATTTTTTTGTAATTACAGTATCAATTTTTTTTTCATACAAATCATTTATCTTAGAAAGTTATGGACTTTCTCCTATTTACACCAGCAGAATCAGTCTCCTTTCAAAGTTAGAAATATTCAAAGTAAATAAAAATAATTTCTCTTTGGGCAAACGAAAAAACAAACCAAAATTCATCACGGGAATGTTTAGAAAAGGAAACCGCATGGTTTCGTCCCCCGAATGATTGGGGTTATTCAACCCGCATGCTATGCATCGATTGTAAAGAAAGCAGACTTTAGAAATATTGGCTAACAAAACGTACACATGTTTGTTTGTAATTTGTCTGATCATTTCGACCTTTATTTAAAGCGATGTCAAATTCGTAATACAACCAACCCGTCTTGTCGTCAGGGGTGAAATTTAACATGAGGCGAAATAACGCGGTACCTTTTAACGTATTTTTCTTCATTGAAATTTGGCATAATTGACGGGCAAAACTACTGCAATGTCTATTATTATACTTATACTAAGCATAGCCATCGTTTAAAGCGTGCATAAAATTTGATATAAAATCGGACCAAGCAGCTTTAAATATAAATTCTAAGAAAATAAATTCTAAAAGACTTATTACATGTTAAATGCGGCTAAATTGGTTCTGTTCTAGGGACTAAACCCCTGCCCCAGGGGCCATGAATTTCACTTCTCTGAAGTGGGATCCATATTTTTCATAACCATGCATTAGACTTTGTCCTAGAAGTGCGGGAGTAGAGAGAAATTTAAAAAAAATCGGCCTATTTTTGCACACTTGACTCATGAGGACTCAGGGCTAGTACAGTCGTAAGTGCCACACTTGAATTTTTTCTTATTCAAGAGATGCTCCAAACCATAAATAGTTATAATTGGCCTTGTAGTTTTTAAGAAGATGTAATAAATGTAAAATTGTTGATGTCACCTGAATGGACGACGCACGACGACGGATGCAGACCAATAGCAAAATGTACACGTTTGCTGTACTATGCGAAGGCATTCTTATGATTTCTAAAATGATTTGAAGAATTAAAAGCCTTCAAGATTTGCGGTATTTAAAGAAAACGAAGCACGTAATGACACTTACAATTTCCAGTGGTAAATTTTCAACTCATTGGCTAATGAGAAGATTTTGACACTTACACACTTCTAAAATAAATTACGTACAGCATTAGTGACGCTTTAAAAGGGAGATTGGAGTTACTTTAAAATATAAGAACCCAGACATACATGTATTTCACATGCAGACTATTTGTTTAAGGGCCAAGGAACATTTTTGAAAGGAAGTCTACAATGCAAATAATTTTTTGATATTTTGTAGATCTATCTAATTAATTCCTATCATAAAGATTGTGTTTAAAGATATATTTATTTCAAACCTGACAAAAAGTATGATTCCCTCCATTTCTTACAAAAATTGATTGCAATTCATACTCTATAGAAACTGACAGGACTGAAATCTACACGTCCCGTTTATCAACTGGTCGAAACCTTCATCGACCTAAGAAAGAATATAGACTGCACGAAATAATCATAATGATGTCAGCCTCAAATTCCCAAACGAGATGATTTGGCCGTACTTTTAGCTAACGTACCTGATGTACATTAACAGTAACTAAGTTTAATTTATTTTACTTACTTTTTACAATGTTTATAATGGTATAAATTTGATAAAAAAAGATGTAAATGTAAACAATAAAATGCTTTCTTTTATTGTTTAAATAAAACTATTAAATAATTTGTTTCGTTTATGTAACTCTCTCTCTCTCTCACTCTCTCTCTATCCTTTGTCTATTTGTCTGTCTGTCTGTCTGTCTGTCTCCTCTCTCTCTCTCTCTTTATTTGTCTCTGTGTTGCTGACACGCGAAACTTGCAGCAAAATGGATTCGTACACAGAAATTCTCAAACAATATACTCATTTAAAAAAAATTTAAAGTTTTTTTTACCCTGCAGTTATTTTACTTGCAATTGGTTAATCTTTAAATGTGTAAATTATGTTTTTCTGATATCAGCTTTAAAATACTTTCATGGGTATGCCTTTGCATAAAGTATATTGTTTTAGTATTTGATAGCGTCACATGTTTTTAAAAAGAAAAAAAAACCAGTAACTGCCAATGCTAAGTCCAAATAGATCAGGTGTGAAAAAAGAACATCGATCAGACAAACTAGTCCATGTATTTTTAAGGACCCGACACTCTAAACTAATTCATAATATAGTAATTAGTAAAGAGTTATTTGGCGGTTTTAAAGCGGGTACCGCCTCATCAGGGGGCCACTTACAAAGTAGTTTTGTGGTAAACGTGTTCTAATGATTTAATCTCCTATACTTTTGTCCTTGCCATGCGCGGATCCAGAAAATTTTTCCGTGGAAGGATAATTGTGTTTGCCAGAGGGGGTCCGAGGCATATTTGTGGTAATTTTACTATGTAAATTTTATAAATGTTAATTTTCCGGGGGGGGGGGGGGGGTCTGGACCCTCCGACCCCTCTCTCTAGATCCGAGCATGCTTGTTATAGGCTATAATTGGTTCCGATGTAAATATTTCTTTGCATCTCGTGTCTGTTTTCATTTCGTTCCAGTATTTTAAGATGCGTTTTTTAATCTTTTGATTCTCAGATTATATTTCGTAACCACAACGAATCAATTGTGTATTTTCGATAGACTTTTGGGTTTATTTAGGATCTCATTTCTGCCTGCTCCAGTTATGCCTGTGATAATAGGGTCTATTTCTGTATTGGAGTAGCCTCTCTTTGTCAAGTGTTTCTTAAAGTCTTTTAGAATTATACTTAGAGTTGTAGTGTCATTGATATTACTCACGTCTTGCATTCATCCTTAATAAAACCTTTGAATACGGCAGGGTTGTGAGAGCTTTCTTTGTGTATACACTAAATATTGTTTGTTGGTTTCATGTAGGTTTGTTGGATTCTAAAAAGTCTTCCTTTATACACTGTTGTGTCTAAAAGGTTCACCAAGACACCTAGAATTTCCAAAGTGAACTTTAATTGCGGGTGACACTGATTGGCAAGTTCAAAGAATTCGAGAATCTCAGTCTCAGAACCATTGAATGTGATAAAACCCTCATGTCTAAATCTGCCGTGAAACAAGACATTATTATTTGGAACATTGTAACTCAGAAACCTCCGGGGAAGCAACGGGAACCATTGCCAATGATTTGTTTGTAATATTTTCGATTGAATTTGAAATGATTATTTTCGACCATACACTTTACAAGAAAGAGGAGATCTGAGATATCGGGATAAGGTAGATCTGAAGGTCTCTTACGTTATTTCTGTAGGCATAATAATTTAGAACCATTTTAACAAGAGTTTGGTACTTTTGGTAGTTGTGTCATTGCTAGCCACTCAACCGTGGCTGTTTGAAACAAGATTTGTCTGGCTTTTGAGCTCAGACTACGCAATCGATGCATAGTTTGCTTGAAACTGCGTCATTTTTAATTTGGTTTGACGCAAAGAATAGATAGCTACGCCCTACTGAAAGTCCAAGGTCTTGTTAAAATGGTTCTATCAACCTCCATGTTAGTATACATACTTGTACAACTGATCTATAAAATCTGCGATGGTAAGCATACAGTTTCGATTTAATTGATAAAGTCAGTTGTATCCTTTATGAAGGTCGCTTGTTTTTTTTAACTATTATGATAAGAAAGTAATCACAGAAAGCACCAATTATATGTGTTGGTGTGTAGCATTGTGAAATAATTTGTCGCCCATTTGATAACCTTCTGAGGTTGCACGTGTCATTCGTGAGGGCAGTCAAGATATTATATAAGTATAAATGTCTGCATTTAAAGGACGACCCTTTATCATTTATATGACGATATGGTTTTTTTTCTTTGTCTAGTGTTCCTCTTATATGTATATCAGTACCTTGTCTTGTATTATTTAGAAAATGAATTTAATAATTTTTCTATTGATCGACGTATCAAAGGAAAAATTGACGGGAAAACTTTTTCATAAATGCGCTACGCATTTATTAAAACATTTTAAATCATTAAACTTGAAGTGACAATGATCAAAAATGTAAAAACTGTAACCGAAGCGGCGCGTATGAATACAAAACAATAACAGCAACAATATTCAAAATGGATGCGCCTTCAGCTGATGCAGAGCAATTGGGCTGAATTTAATGGGTTACATGGATTAGAAAGTTGAAATCCAAACCGGCTGAATTAAAAAAGAAAGGAAAATACATGCGATGGCTTGTGATATTATTCACTCTGCAGCCCGATTTGTTAAACCAGTTTTCATGCGAGATAGATCGCTGGAATAGGCAACTGGGCATAACCATGATGCAGGGAGACACGGTCGTGGACGTAAAAAGTTTATATGTTGACAACGAATAGTATGTATGTGCGGCTTAATTTTGTAAGTGTTGTAGTAACAAGATAGCCAGTGAGGTACATGTACTAAAATGGTTTAACTGCAGCTTGGAATTCCGGATTTTCGTAATGAAAGCTTGTAAGAGTTGTCGTTCATGCGGGACGGTATACATTTTTCCGGTTTAATAGTAAACAATGGGGAAAGACTATTGCTGCATCTTTAATTGTCATAATTAGTGGTAGACTCGGCAAATTTACTCGGCAAATTTGGCAAGAAAGTGACTTTACACAAACCTCCTAAAGAACAGTATATACGAAGAGCGTGGACAAGAGCAATCAGCCGAAAAAACTGGAAACCGACCTCCTACACTCGTGTCTGCTCTGATCACTTCAGGGACGGTATAGGACCAAACTCAGTCGATCGAAATAAAATATTCACAAATTTTTTGCCACAGAGAGGAATTATAACCAATAAAAAAAAAAGGCAGCCACGGACGAGATTACAGAATGCATTACAACACCATTTGTAAGTGACATGCATATTGAAAAATAGATCATACATGTACATGTAGTTGTTAAATCTATACTACTATATCAAAAAAATAGACTCGAATTTTTGGTCTTTAATACCGATAAATTGGAAGAATACTGCCTTTTGTTTTATATATTCTAAACGTCATTGGTACTTGAAGATTACCAATTTGTTTTTATTTTTTCTCAGTTAAGCTTCGCTTATTAATAATCAACGAAAATTCCTCGAAACAATCCGGAAATCATCTGGATTTTTTGGATTTTACAATCTTGCGCTTGCGCAATACATTCACATTTACGGGATCTTTAGTCTATGTTTCCACAATATTATATTTGCATGATTAAACTCAGAAATGATAATACAATTACGGGTAAATTTTCATTGGAAATTTGCTATATATTTTGTTCATATATATTAATGATTCCTTATGAGAGAAAGTCTAAAAAAACAAATATACATTTCAACTGAGTACTTACTTTTGTCTTCGTGATGACAACAATATTTACATTTTAAAAAATTCACATTAGGCCCTATATTTCTTAGGAAAGTGAAGATAGGACATGTTTTATCGTAAAAATGAATAATGTCCTACAGACCTTGTTTTACGATAACTCTAATGCGTTCCGTGTATTGTCTTTGTAGCAAAGAAAATACGTGTACGTTGGTGAAAAAGTGTTGAATTCTTCCATTATATGGATTTAATTTTTTAGATGAAAGGTATTCACAGACAGTCTCAAAATGGTTTATTATGATGAATTTGACTGTTATTTTCAAGGCAACTTCATTAATTTTTTCCAAAATCGTTCCAGAGCGGTTCTGCAATTTTCTGCTACATTACGGGTATGGAAGGCATTCTAACTGTGGTGAGGGCCTTTCCCGAGACACGGTTAGATTATTCAAACTAAGGAAAGTGTTGTGAAAAATAATAGCATTATTGTATTATAGGCTTATAGCTTTGTTATGTAAATGTCAATAATACGGTGTATCGATGTATCTACTTCGTAAATGTCCGATATGCAATGTCAACCCGTGCACACACGGGTCAAAGTCTAGTACTGTTAAAGATTACTTGATTTTGTTATTTAATAGTACTTGTACGGGGTCAAGGATCAAACACAGGATGAATCTCTGCCATTCAGTCAATTGAAAGGTGACTGAAAGGTAACTGAAATGTGACTGAATGGCATAGCTGTGCCATTCAGTCACCTTTCCAGACCATTCAGTTACCATTCAGTTGACTGAATGTCAGAGCTTCATCCTGTGAAAATCAAATGGTAGCTGATACATGTAATAAGACTTGCATGTATAATATCATTCCAAACTAGTTCAGTTAACAAGGTAAGGTTATTATTTTATTGAATTATCTCAGTGACGTATTTATTGGCCTTTGAATTTCAATTAGTTAGATAGTTTTAAAACACACACATATTATACTTATTTTATGTGTATAGTATAAATGGGCAATGATAAGATTGAATGTGAGTTAAATGGAATAATTGATAAAGGGGTAAAGCATGTTGATCATGTGGCCTTTTGGCGATAAACTGGTCTAATAATCAATGTATTGATATGACAATAATGCTATTATTATCAATGTTATTGTTTTATTTATATTGTGAACTTTGTTGTCCTTGTTTTTATACTATTGGATTTTTTCTTCATTTTTGCTATGTTTTGTTTTTAATATAAAGAAGCTGAAAAAACCCCCACATGTACATCTGATTAATAATTTAACTCAATATTAATTTTAATATTTTACAGGTATGTTCAAAACAAGGAAAACATCATGCCAGAGTCTACAGCAGCCAGTTTTACACAAACCATTCAGACCTGTGATCAGACTGATGTCTCAGATTCAAATTTATACCACGAATTAACATCAACTTCTGCATTCAGCTGCAACATAAATGTGCAGCCAGTCTGTTTCCGTTGATGTAGGGGTTGTGATGCCAGAAATAACTATAGAAAACATTAAACATTCAAATGAAATGATCATGCTCTACACTGGTCTCACAGATTTTAAAACATTTCAAGCTTTGTTTGACACTTTAATGGAACATGGTGCTGATAAATTGTGCACAGAATCTGTTGGTGAATTGAACATTGCCAGTTTATGGAGAAAACGCAAGTTACGGCATGTTCATGAGTTTTTGTTAGTTTTGATGAGATCAATGCTTGGATTATTGGTCAAAGACTTAGAATTTTGCTGTAAAATCTCCTCAAGTACAGTATCAAAGATGTTTAATTCATGGATTTTGTTTATGTGATTATGTGTATGCAATCAATTATTACTCTCCCAGAACTAAATGTTTTATAGTAACGAGTTCCAAAGTGTTTCGAGAAGTTTTCAGATACCAGGATTTTGTACTGAGGTGTTCATTCAGACTCCATCATCATTAGAACAAGAGGCCCATGGGCCACATCGCTCACCTGAGGAACAATAGGTATGATAAAGTCAGCTTAATGGAGTCATAATACAATCTGGACAATGTACATTAATACATGTAGATCCTGTATAAATAAAATCCATTTTTCCCCCTTGGAACTCGGATAGCCCTGATTGCTGAAAATATTTACAAGAGCAGACTTTAATCACCGCTCCTGCACATAAATAGGGACTCAACGTTATGCAGGCAGGGATGACCGCACACCTACGCAACTCAACAGGTACCAACGTTAATGCAAGCAGAGATAACGCAAGCAGGGATGACCTCACACTTGCGCCAACAGCTCAACCTAACACAGGGAGTGCCGCACACTTGCGCTAGAAAGGCCAGAACACCAGCAGGGATGACCATACACTAGTGCTCCGCCGCAACCACCACCAATACAAGCAGGTATGACCGCACATTTGTATTAATGCGATACAGGGCAGAAATGACCCCACATTCTGTATCGTTGGTTAGAAGAACACGAAGAATAGAAAGAGCAGGGATGTCAACACCCTCAATCTCTCCGTACCTGTTCAAGTTTAACCCCAAACAATCGCTCGATGCAATGCAATAGACACTGTCCCTATATATGTGCCAGCCTAAAATAATTCATAGTATCTAAAAATTGGAAATCAAAAATAAACAAACTAATCCAGCCTAACCCAAAACTACTTATGCAGAACAACTTATATACATTGAATATTTATTATTGTATAAAAATAATCATCACATTAATTGGTTAACAGTGGATGCATTAATTAAAATAATCAAGAATCAATAAATCAAAGGCAATAACCCAAAACAGTAATACAAAAAGATTCTAATGAAAAAATAGCTGCCTGCTTCAATTTTATAGTTATATCACATGTTGAGTATTGCAGTTCTCAAAAAGATCCTTTACAATTGTTTATATATGGGATATTTAGCTACATCAAACTCTGAACCTTCTTGTGAGGCCAAAGAATTGTCCTGGACCCAAAGTCTTAACAATTATAAAGAATCATCTTGCTGATTAGTTTCTGAGAAGAAGATTTTTAAAGATTTACTCTTTATTCCTATGTAAAACTTTAACACCCCCCCCCCATGTGGCCTCACCCTACCCCCAGGGGTCATGATTTTCACAACTTTGAATCTACACTACCTTAGGATACTTCCCACAAATTTCAGCTTTCCTGGCTGATTAGTTTCTGTGAAGAAGATTTTTAAAGATTTACTCTATTTATCCTATGTAAAACTTCGACCCCCCATTGTGGCCCCAACCTAACCCCAGGGGTCATGATTTTCACAACTTTGAATCTACACTACCTGAGGATGCTTCCACACAAGTTTCAGCTTTCCTGACTGATTAGTTTCTGAGAAGAAGATTTTAAAAGATTTATTCTATATATTCCTATGTAAAACTTTGAACCCCCCATTGTGGCCCCAACCTAACCCCAGGGGTTATGATTTTCACAACTTTGAATCTACACTACCTGAGGATGCTTCCACACAAGTTTCAGCTTTCCTGGCTGATTAGTTTCTGAGAAGAAGATTTTTAAAGATTTATTCTATATATTCCTATGTAAAACTTTGAACCCCCCATTGTGGCCCCACCCTACCCCCGGGGGTCATGATTTTCACAACTTTGAATTTACACTACCTGAGGATGCTTCCACACAAGTTTCAGCTTTCCTGGCTGTTTAGTTTCTGAGAAGAAGATTTTTAAAGATTTACTCTATATATTCCTATGTAAAACTTCGACCCCCCATTGTGGCCCCACCCTACCCCCGGGGGTCATGAATTTCACAACTTTGAATCTACACTACCTGAGGATGCTGCCACACAAGTTTCAGCTTTCCTGGCTTTCTGGTTCTTGAGAAGAAGATTTTTGAAAATTTCTCAAAATTTTTCATTAATTTCTAATTATCTCCCCTTGAAAACGGACGTGGCCCTTAATTTTCACAACTTTGAATCCCCTTTGCCTAAGGATGATTTGTGCCAAGTTTGGTTGAAATTGGCCTTGTAGTTCTTGAGAAGATGTTGAAAATGTGAAAAGTTTACGGACAGACGGACGGACAGACGGACGGACAGACGGACAGACGGACGGACAGACGGACGACAGACAAAATGTGATCAGAATAGCTCACTTGAGCTTTCAGCTCAGGTGAGCTAAAAAAAAATCTATTCAAACTATAAATCTCATGAAACATTTAAAGTTCTTGTAGGGTTCAGTAGGACTTGTGCAGTAGTATTTATGTCAAAACTGTGGCCGGGATCCACTTTAGATGTGAAAATAACTAGAAAAAGCGGTTTGTTTAAGCAGTTGAACAAGAGAGATGCAGTGATGGTGGATAAAGGTTTCATTCACATCCAATCAGACTTGAAAGCCATAGGGGTAAAGCTCCACTGTCCCCCATTTAAGTCCAAAATTCAGTTTAGCAAGGGAGAAGTGCAAACCACAAGAAGGATTGCTTCAGCAAGATTTCATGTTGAAAGAAAAATGGAGCAGATAAAAAAAAAATCCATATTTTGCAAGGTGTCATGCCTTTAGCTGTCAGTGATTTTCCTGATCACATTTTTTTGCTTGTACAGCAATGACAAAGGATTATGTGCGGTATGGTCAAATATCTGCCCCCGATTTCAACCAATTTTTAAATAGTATCGTAGAAAAATGAAATCTTCACAAATCATTGTAAAGAGGATGCCTATAACTTTAATAAAGATTTTAGTCATCATTGCTCACTCCCTGTTTATCTATGACGTCACCTAAATGACCTAATTCCCGCAAATTTGCAAACAAATGAAGATATTCTCATTTTTGCTCTTTATTTTGCATTCGGAAGTATAGAGCGCAGGTCTGCTCAAGTGCGATTTTAACATATGTTTTTCTTCAGATAGTTATACATATTATACTAAAAAATGGTACTTGAGCAAGCCTGCGCTCGATGTTTCCCAGTCGAATAACCATCGGAAAACACCCATATTTTGCTACAAAACATCAATTTATCAAAACAATGCAATATTCATGACGTCATTTCTACATTATGACGTCACTGTGGTGATAACCTTTTACACCTTTATTTCTAATATGATATTAACTATATTTCACCTTATTTTAAAGCTCTTTCTAAAACTTTGATTTTGGGGGGCAAAAAATGCATAAAACCGCACTTAGTCCTTTACTTCCTCCACTTGTAACAGAGTAAAAGCAAACTTCTTAAGATATACTAGTAGCCATAATTATATTTTAAAATCTGCATGTTCTAGTATCACAATAAGGCTAAACTGATTTTTGAGAAAAAAAATGAAGAATTTTTGGATCTACATTACAATGATGTAAAGTAATACTTCAATCAGTTTACTTTAAATTTATTTGAAACACACTTTTGTTCCATTTTTATAGATGTATATCATTTTTTTTAAATTTATTATGTAATGTACTGCAATTATAATGAAGCTACAGTATGTCAAATTTAAGACTCTGTGTATACTACAATTCAGATTTTTATTAGTCCTTGTTGTTAACAATTAGAAGAGAATATTTAAATGTACAACAGGATATAAAAGTGAACAATGTGTTTCCAGACAACAATGAATGTGTTTGAAGGCATATTGCAATAATTTAAAAAAATGCTTTAGGTGGCACACTTCACCTTGAAAAAGGTTTACGAAGTAGCAAAAAATTACTTGATTAGGATAGATATTATAATGTATAAGAATCATACATGTATATATCAATTAGCCAAAAAAATATGCAATTTTTGAAAAAATAAAAAGTTACGAATCTAAACAAATATGATTCAGTTAATACAAACAAAGGCCCATGGCGGATTTTAACTCATGATCTGCCGTTCAAAAGGCCAATACTTTAAACCTTGAGCTATGAACACATTCAACCAATTCAATCAATATAAACAATTTATCAAAACATTTAAATTGCCATCTTGTGACATAGTGTCTTAAAAAGTATAAGTCTCGATGTAGTGAAGTACCATAAGATGAAAAAAAAGACATATATATATATATATATATATATATATATATATATATATATATATATATATATATATATATATATATATATATATATATACTAAAAACTAAAAATGGCTAACTAAAAATGGCTAACGACACGAACAATACAGATGTTTTTCTTCTTTCTTATGTAGACAATTTCTATTGTTCGTGTCGTTAGCCATTTTTAGTGCTTAATATATATATATATATATATATATATATATATATATATATATATATATATATATATATATATATATGATTTTAATCTAGCTACATATTTTGGGAACAATTTCACTGACATAGAAGTCTGTAAGTTTTTGCAACAGACTTTCCCAGAACACACTGTCAAATTGAACTGTTATGATAACAAAGTCTACAACTGTTTACAGTACAAAGTCACACTTCTGCATTTTACAAACCCCCATTTGGTCCTGAATTTGGATATAATACCTATGATTCTTCTTTCGTTGAATTTCATTATTATCATCTAAAAAGCAACAAATTTCTTTATCGTTACCCAAACCTTTATGAATAATAATGTCTGGTTTCGTGTGTCTTTTTTTTTATATTATGGAACATTGAACCTGTAACCCTGCCAGTCCGTGCTGCTACCCATAGAGAATTGTCATGCTGACCCTTGGTTCTTACCTCAATTTCATCAATGATGTTTTTGTTGCATGTTGACACAAAACTGTGAAAATCTGACACAGACATATTTTCTGTTTTCACTGTATTTACAATATGAGTATATCTATCAGAATCATACATAATATGTTCACAAGTCTCTACCTCTTTAAAGTTTGAAATATTTAAATCACTTTAAACATCAACACATGCATCTTGCATTAGAAGTTAATGTCAAACAATGCAGCCCTTAAATTATTTTCCAGTTTTAAACATAAAGAGTTTCTGAAAGATACAGTGTTTACATGATAGTTTAAAAATTTTTTTTATTTCACAGTTAAAAGTATCTTCATATCTTATTTGTTTAAAAGTGTATAGGCTTATGTGTTCATTAAAATTTTTCCTGGAATTGGAACAGCCAGCCTCACCGTAAATGTTGATCGTTGATCTCAAGCAGACGAAACTGTGAGAAGCTTAATTATCTATTTAATGAATTAAATAATGTGTATTGTTTATTTTTCAAGGTTAAACTTTTAATTTTTTATATTTATAAAGTTATATTTTGTTCGCTTACAATTAAATAGACACAACTTTACATTTTGTTGACTGTTTATTTTGGAAATTCCCGTTCTATAAATAGTGTTAAACCAGAACAGTAGAGAGAAGTAGATCCGGCAAAATTTTACTGATGCAATTGCAAAGAAATCTCTAGTGCTTTGATTCAAGTTGACGTAGTGCTCCAATGATATTTTTTTCTGTCCATAATGACTACTGTGTAATTTTTGTCAGCATTTTTAATAACAATATGGCGGTTGTATTTTAATGATACCAGTGCTGCCTTTCCTGGCAAGTTATATTAACCAGATATTGTTTTCTTGGCATAGAAATCTCTAGTTTGGCTTTATCAATACATTTTTCAAAGGAGTCATACGTTGGATTAGGATTTTAACAAGTAGATGTTCTTAAGGGATGAAGTTTATTATTTTCTCGACAATTTACACCTTGTTTGATCTTAGATTTCTCGATATCGTCTGTAAACTCAATTAAATCAGTCTGTTCAAATCAGGATATAGTGGTTCTTAATGTTCATTTACTTTTATGCCACTATTTCGATATGCATATGCATCTTCATTAAAAAGCAAACTGTATTAAAATGATTTTATTTTTATTTCAATTAGGATCATCAATTTAAAAGCAAATAATGTTTATTTCGTTTCCTAAAACTAATTGACATATGTATACGACATTTTATTGTGTTTATGCAATGTATAAGGTAATTTCAGTATTGTACAAGCAGTCGGGAGGATACTAAAAGATGCATAAGTTTGATTATAAAAAAAAGAACTACATATTGAATTTTTTTGGCAATGTCCGTTAAAACGATGTAATATACATGTACATATACTAGTATTAAGAATGCGTTGAACGATATGTTTAAAGCTCGCTATTTCAATACAAAAAAGACACAGCGACCTATTTAAAAGAATACAAATGCATAAAATACCGCTATTTTAATTAAAAAGGAGTATGACAACATTATATGCAAACATATATATATATTTTAACATTAAAGCTTTCTATGTGTATAATAACTTGTTTAGTTAAACAACTCGGAGTAATCACTATCTTTAGAACCGGTGTCATACAGCCTTAACTATTCCACTTTAACAGCTTGAAGTAATCAGTATCTTGAGAACAGCTGACGAGCAGAAGTCCCCATCCGTGACCTTCACAGTCAGAGTGAAGGTCGTCCCGGCGGCCGATGCTACCGACCTATCTAAATGAATTGTTCCCGTCTTCTCACAAATCCGGAATATACCTTTTTCATTTCCATCTAGAAAAAAATAAAGCATTTGAAAAATTATTACGTTGGTTTGTGTAAGTAAAAAATCCATTTTATTTCATCTTCATTTTAAAATAGTTTCTTTTGAATAAAATCATGTTGACCTTTGTTTGTCATGCACAGGGTACCATTAATTTGATATCGTGTTACAGAAGTGTTCAACTTGTAATTGATAAAACACACATAATGAAAGTAAACATTGTCTTTTACATATACCAGGTGCATTTTGTGCAGTTACCTGTTATCATGTAAGAAAGATTTCCATGAGGTGGTGCATCACCGTCCGTGGCATTGATGGAAAAGATCTCGGTACCAAGAGGTGTGGCATTGCTTATCTACAATGTTTATGTTCATTGCATGTAACGAATCAAATAAACCACTATGTCTCAAAAGAAGTAAAGTGCTTATTGCTGTCATAATATTGCCAAACATTACAGTTTTTTAACATGCAAAATATACATTAAGGACACACATTCTTTGTTTTCAAATATAAAGTGCTATATAAAAAAAATTAACACATTTTTCAGCATAACTAAGCATCACATTCTACGACGTAGTTCTATTTTATTGAATATAATGAAGATCACTCTAGTTATATTAAACTGCTATATTACATGATAATGATCATGGTTCAACAAAACAACATAAACTTGTATTTCATTAATTTAATCTTTAACCACTGTGTTAGGCAAAAATTTATCATTGCATATTTAGATTTAGAAGGGAATAAATAGATGGGAGAAATATGGAGAACAAAAAAAAGGGTTTTAACAAAACATGAAACTATTATAGCACACACTATAGCATTTTAATCTCAACATTAAATTTCTGTCAATGAACACAATATTTGAACCCACGATATCATTTGACGGTACTTGCAATGATATACCTACATTTGTGCTGAGTGGTTGATCATGAATTACAGGTGTAAACTCATTCACAGGTTCAATGTTGACCTTTATCGTCATCGTTCCTGTTTTACGTGGATCACGTGTTGAACTATCAACACCAACTATGACAAGTGTGTAAATGACGTCACCAGTGTCGAAATCAATGACGTTGTTTGTTGTGACGACAGCGTTGTTGACTATCGTAAATTTCGGTTTAATGTCATCTCCAGTCTGAATAGTTATTGATGAACATCCAAAAGGGGATTCGTTGGGTTCTTTGTCCTCATCAGAACAATTCAGTTTAGCAAGCAATGAATCTTAAAAAAATAGTACTATAAGAGGCGCATTCTGTGTACATACGCGTAATGATAATCAGAACACGTTTAAACAATATTACTTTATTACTTTGAAGTAAGCCCTCTGGATATCTGGAATTTTGATATGAGGGATCAAACACAGGCGTTGATATTTCAAATAGCAAACAGTGAATAAAATTCAGAAGGTAAATTATTAGTTTAGGATTAAGATTTGTCAAAAAAGTCAAGGACTACGCTAACATCCTTTTTTACATGACACTATTATATTTATTCATTTACTGGTAATTAAAAAGCTTATTCAAATACATGTCCCCAGAGGATGCACATTGTCCTATTTTGCATTCAACAATCTTGAATATTTCTAGATAGTCACAATCATATTAAAAACAGCTTAATTAATGGTATCGATTATATATACGTTTACCATCATTGCACAGAAAGACAGAGTCAAGGTCATTAATGATTTCCTTTACAAGAATGATAAAAACACGAAACTAATCGTATAATAAAAGTACTAAAGTACTGACGGGAGTTGATTTTATTGATTATTATTCATTTTGAAATCAAGATATGTTACTTTGCTTGGCAAGTAGTTTATAATCTGTGTTTGAATTACACACATTTCTAAAATATGAATTATCGGACTTTTTCGACGAGAATTTCGAGAAAACCCCGTATGAATCGTGTTGTGTAATAATTCAAAATAGAATTGATTCAATCAAACTATGTATAAGTCATCGAAATATTTTAAAAATAGTGTGGATCCAAGCAGTAGAAAACTCTAGTCTCGTTCAACCAGATGCTCGGCTCTCTCCGTAAATCTCCAACAAGCAAGAGAATGTGTTCACCCGGTCACGTGATAGCTTGATGACGCGACCTCAATATATAGAATGATTCTCTGCTTGTCGGAGATTTACGGAGACAGCCGAGTGTTGAACTAGACTATATTGAACTCTGGCGTAGGAATACAAACGACTGCAATAAGTATCTAAATTATTCGTACCATTTAACTTCTTGCTATTTTCAAGGTATTAATAAATAAGTTTCTTAAAAAACAATGCTTCAATGTATATTACATCGAATTCATCGATTATTTTCAAGAACTAAATCTTGTCAGCGGTGGTGATTTGTGCTTAGGTCCAAACACTGCTTTAGTTTCGGTTTGCCAGAGTAACTGCATAGGAGAGTTGATTAAAAATCAACTCCCAAAACCACTTGTTAAACAAGAGGCCAACAGACCTTAACGGTCACCTGAGTATGATAGCCCATACAAAGACCTGGCGAGGAATCTCATATATGCAATTAATTAAGTTTAAATCTGGATTAAAAAAAATAAAATTTGTAATGATGACCACCTCTTTGCCATAAATCATTCAAGAAAGACAATGAAACCCAAAGCTTATAAAGTTTGACATTTTCATTAATATTATGGAGTTCTCTTCTTTTAAACTAAAAATGTGAAAGATGAAGTTTGATTTGTTGATCACCGAGCCTCCTTAATAATAATAACAATATGCTTTCTTTATGAGTGAAAAATGGTAAACCTGGATAACAATAACTTAAGACACGTTTAAACAATCTTACTTTGTAGTAGACCTTCTGGAAGTGTGGAATTTTGATATGAGGGATCAAAAACTGGCGTAAATTCGTTGACAGGGAGGACATTGACGGTCAGGGGTCCACATTTATTACCAAACTGGAGTGGATTTAAACCATATTGTGTGACGCTGTAAAATTAAGAATTTTTCATTAATTGAAACTTTTGAATAAAAAAATGAACAATAGATTTTGCATTAAGTATACCACGATTTATGCATACATATTCAATGTTCGTTATATTCATAATAATACCTACTATATTTT
Source organism: Magallana angulata (assembly GCF_025612915.1). NCBI lineage: Eukaryota > Metazoa > Mollusca > Bivalvia > Ostreida > Ostreidae > Magallana > Magallana angulata. Next base: position 56,879,191 of record NC_069118.1, read on the forward strand.
GTCCAAAATATATTGAGTTTTCCTCTCAAAGTCTAAGGCAGGTAAAGCCACAGCAACATCCCCGGATACTGCTATGGGAATCGAGAACGGCACCGTGTTATCAAGTATAAGAAATCTAATGGGATCTTGATCAGCATCAAAACCCGTATAAGTGAACACGGTGAACCCAACTGGTTTGTCTTCTTCTACATTCACAGTTTTTGGTTCGGACTCCCTCGGAGAGCAACTGGGTTTAATCGATTCCCCTATTTTGACAATTTAAACAAATATTTGCTTTAAAACAGAAAAGCAAACACTTACTAATTCAGCATCACAATTCCGAGAAAACGAGGGTATATTATAATTTTACACCAACGACTTAAAACAAACTACCTATCTACCTATATAGCTTTGGGAAAAAAGTACACACGCATATACAAATATTTTGATAATGTATGATTTTAAAATGATTTTTCAAATTTAAGAAAACCCCCCAAAAAACAGACATTAACCAAATTATGTGGCTTACCAAATCTGAATAACAATCCACAAAAAGATAGATACACAAGTAGAAAACTCATTTGCACCATTTGCTATGTTCCTGTTGATAACAATGATCTATGTAAGGCTTTTAAAGCAGTGAAAATGGCTTACTCACGTCAGTTAGATAAAAAACAGAATATAGGGGTTAACAAACTGAAAATATATTCTGAAAGCAATTGTTTGTAGAAGCAAATATTTATAAATATTAAACATAAATGCACCTGTATGTGCTTTTTAAACAAAGATGGTATCAATGTTGATATTGTGACTAAATCAGGTGTGCGTGATATCTTCAGAAATACAGTTAAATAGTAAAACTGTAGTTAAATAATAACATTCATTTTAAGTGAATAGTCTTAGTGTATTAACTTTGGCCTTAGATAATATCAATATCTTAGATAATATCAATATTTCACAAACACATTGCATAATCACGAAATACGTGATTATCATCACATTTATTAGCTAACTGAGCTTATGTCGATTATGATGTAGGTTTTGTTAAACGTTTTAAGTTACTATTGATGCTGCTATTCCAATATGAATTATCAAAACGTATCTCTGTAAACATTAGGAAAAAATTAGTAAACAAAATTGCCTAAAAGAGTCCCCAAGAAAATGTTCACGTTCAATAAACTGCCTAATTATTTGAAGTACGAGAGCAACATTGCAGTGAAGTAATTTTAATATTATTTAAAACAATTGACATTTCTCTGCACGCGGCTATGTTAAGGCTGTCCGAAGCTAAAAATATATCGAAAAATGAGACTATTTTAATTATATCGATAAATACTTTAACCAGGCGAGTTTCTTTAAACTTTTATTACATAAATTAACAGTGACATCCAACACTATATTTGATGTATTTTTGTGACGTCATATATTTTTCTTAAGCACGTGACGGGTGTATTCTAAGACGGTAAATAATCTATAAAAATCGCATCATGGCAAGTGAATAATGTCATTCAATAAAAAATATTTTTATGAAAAATCCTTCGATAAGTAATGTATTTTGCAGTTCTTGCTGGGGGTTCATATAAATATTTCGTTTATTTGAAATATTGTCAAAATATTTCGCACCGCCATCGAAATTAGGCACATTTTTACCTTTTAGGCTCGATTTACACAAAATCGGGTCAATCGGTAGGTTTCCCCCAGCAAGATTCACATTGGTACTTATTTTCTCTCCCGATTTCACTTAAGGTTCCTCGACACATCAGAATTTTTTTTTATGGATCGATAGAGAATCTTTTTTGAAACATGATTCCACAAAACAGAGATCAATATCGGCTTTCAGTTATTTTATACGAATTTTTTTGTATTTTTTCAGTGAAATAGGAAAAACTGTTTGGCAGACAAACATAATATATTAGAGCTTTAATCTTGTTGTCAATTAATGTGTAATATAATTATAAATAAATTCATGCCAAAGATCGTTTGGTTAAGTGTTTAATTTTTTAATTAAAAAAATATTTCTAAAAATCAAAATTGTAATTCTTTAATATCTTTTTAATCTATGGATAAAATTTTAAAAATAACATATAGTCACATAAACTATTTACTTAACAATGATATTTTACAAAGAAATTGAAATGAAAATGCGAAATTTTGGAAAAATTGCTATTTATCAAATTTTAACCGATCCCGATTGAAAAAAACCTGATCCCGATCAGAATTATTTTAAAATTGAAATTTTACAAATAAACTGCAGTTTTTTTTCTAAGTAATTGATATAAATTATAAAGTTAGTAAATGACGAAACCATTTTACAGCTAAACAACCTGAAATTTTTGCAAAATTCTGATTCATTTTAACTTTATGTGATTTCGTTCGGGATCAGTTTAATTACAATCGGGATCGGTTCGATTTTAAAATTTTCCATTTTTTCTTTAATTTCACTATTTGGTTTCAATTTCTTGTTGAAATATGATTGTACAGCAATTGTTAAATGCGAGTAACAGTTTATCTGCAGTTTTTATCCATAGATTTAAAAAATATCTACAATCCTTTTTTTTCATTTTCATAAATATTTTTTTTACAAAAATATTTCAAAGTTTATCTGGCCGTTTTTGATATATATTTATAGATAATTGTATTGTGCATTAATTGATAACAACTTTTTAGTTCTAATATATCTTGTTCGCAGCTAAAACGATGTTTCCGGTTTCTATCAAAAATTACAAAAAAATTCATATAAAATAATCAGAGGCCGATATAGGTGTCATTTTTGTATAATCATTTCTCAAAAATGATTCTTCATCGATCCATCAAATAATGCATTAGTGTGTCGAGCCACCTTAAAATATACTAAGATTGTTTTTATCTTTCATTTGTGCTAGGCCGTTTTTTATATGCATATACATATCACCATTCATTAGATTACACGTAGCAGGAGGAGTCTCAAAACCATTAGTTTATGAATAGTTATTTACATATTACGAAGCTTTAAAACGGTTGATTTTTTTAATACTCTACATCGGTGATATTGAGTTTAGTATCACTAGTATTTATAACAGTGTCTTTGTAAAGGAATGAAGCGGTTTTATTTTATGCACAATGAATATCACTTATTACGTTACGATACATTCCCTAAGAACGATAGAAAGGAATGCAGATCGTGACGTCAAAGTTAACTATGACGTCATATCTTATGAAGTACAGACAAGTGACTTTCTACACATCGCTGTGAAATTAATCGGGCAGCCTTAACATAGCCGCGTGCCGTATTATCGGTAGGAAAGCAATCGAGTGCATCAAATTCATATAGTAAAATAAAAAGTGTAAATTTTACACTTATTTTTGCATACACGTAATCTTTGACATTGTACCTTTTGGTTCATAGAATACAATTTTTACCCAGAATAAGAAAATCCTCCGCAAGATATAAAACTTAACATTTGGTAGGGGTACACTGTTAACTTCCAATTCCCTTTATTTTCGTACTCCCCCCCCCCCCCCCCCCCCCACACACACACAAACCTCCCCCACTTTTTTTACCTAACGTAAATTTTTTAGTACAATTATTTAACATACCCTAATTCATATAGAATTTCTAATGATCAACCAAAATTTCAGCGTCAATCGTAGAATTATAAGCAAGATACAGAGCTCACGACTCTGCTAGGTTTGAGTCATATTTTGTTCACATGAGTTTATTACATTCAGCTGAAGATTTTTGATTTGGTATTTCCTATTCAGGATTTAAAATCCAAAAAAAGAATGGCTTCAGATCTGTGTTCAAACAAACATGTAGAATTTTGAGCAAATATTTGTAACTGACTTATGATTCGAAGATTTACACTCAAATACGGTTGGTAAATAGAAATTGTAAACAATTAAACATAGGAAGCATGCACTATAACAAATAAAGAGCACAATTTATTTTTCAAAATGAATCATACAAATGTATATAATACATATTTTCGTCAGCGATATTAAACTCTATTTAAACTGAATAAACTCGAGAAAATATATTTTGCATTAATCTACCATTTCGAAAAAGATCATACCGAATTACCGATAGAATAAATTGTTTTTTAGTACTTTTTAATACATCAGATTTTGCTTATTTTGAGCAGGTACAGTTATCTCTCTGATATACCGAATTCTCTGTTTGATTTGATACGTAAAAATCTTAAAATACAGGCGATAGTTCCCAGGTTACAAAGCATAAATAATGACAACGAAACGAAAATCAAAACAAGCCAATACCACCGTCATATGTGAAAACTGTCGACGCATTGAAATATTTAGTCTCAATTTACTTCACAAAATCAGCACCAATGTATTTTGCATGTTTCAAAGATTCCCTTCGTACGCGAACTATTACACAACAAACAAATTCATCATTGTCCGATCGACCCATTTATCATTATGTCATGGCTGCTTCAAACAAAGAACCTCGTTTTAGAAGTATGGAATACGAGTCTTAGTAAAATGGGTAAGCAAACCCGGGCCATCGTCAATTCCAAAATACGCATTGTATTGCAGCAATGTTTACAGCAAATACAAATATATTAGTCCGTAAAGTATACTGAAAATTTTAATGGGATTGGCAGATTAATAACTGGCAATCTCTTTTCTGGCCCCGGCCCAGTTTTGCCTACCCATTTTACCAAGACTCATGGATACCGAACCAGAAGCTATAAACTGATTGAAACACGCTTTTCCTTTCATATAATTTTTGCAAAAACTTAGATTTGAAACAGAATTAGCCCATAATTTTTGCTATTTATAATTTCCTTTCCATAATAACTATTTATGCTAAATTACATTGAATTTGACTCAGTAGTTCTTGAGAAGATTTTTAAAAATGCGCCACTTTTTCTACAGTTTCGAAGTTTTCTCTGCTTTGCGCTTTTTATTTGCCTTCCAATTAGAATGCTTTTTGTCAGTTTTGGTTGAAAATGATCAAGCGGTTTTAGAAAAGAAGTTCAAAATGTAAACAGTTTACAGACAGACAGACAGACGGACGGACATACGGACAGACGACGGAAAAAATGTGAGCAGAATAGCTCACTTGAGCTTTCAGCTCGGGTGAGCTAAAAACCATAGAAAATTACAAATCAGGAGCAGAGAGAACACGGACCTCTTAAAACACAAACAATAGATGTAGGATCAGGTGCCATGGAGGAGTGAGCACCCTCTGCTGACCGGTCACACCCGCCATGTGCTCTTCAATCGGGAAAAACGTCCGTGCACATCTAGATGATTAATTGCATGCGACCCAGTAGATGTAATTATTAACATTTGACGTGTCTGATTTGCGAGTATTCTTAACAAAATTCTATCTTAAGTTCTTATCATTTAATTCTGTTTGTAACGCGACATTTGATTTGATAGAAAAAAATAGTTAAATTTGTAGAACCTGGTTTGCACGTCACAAGACACGTTACAATGCACGAACGTCAAAAACGTACTACCCGCTTGACGTTACATTTAACGAGGCCGAGTACAGAACGAGTACGCACGCTTTCGCGCAGCGTTTCATTTGGATTGTGACGTCATCTTTTTGCTTGGTTGACGCCATGGCTTGATAGTTCCATTTGCAGATATTCAGCGAAGTTTGTTGAAAATAGCTCGTTTGATGCGTAAAATTAATGTTATATTGAGGAATAAACATAAATGTCTCGAATTATAAGTATACTTGGGCTCGGGTCGGAAACTTGAAGAGGATTCAGCAAGCTTAGCCCTCTGTCACGTTTTCTTAACCCGCGTAACTATAGCTTAATTCATATCTATATTTCAAGACAGTAACCATTGTATTTTATATTAATGACCCTTAATATGTGATGTCATATATCTTTTTAATACTTAAATATGTCTCAATGTTTTAATAATACTATATAGATCACCTTTTCCGCCTTTGTCAAATAAAAAATAACCATTATCTGACGAATCTGGGAAATTGGGCATACACAAATCAACTTTGATAAGACCCCTGGAACAAACCAGGAGGTAAAAGGTTTTTTTTATTTGACCATTTGATGCCTTTTAGCAATAACTTTAATATGTAGAACAGAAAAAGAAATCCCTTGGGCAGAAGTTTTAAAAAAATGTAAAAGATGTGCAAAATTGATACATTTCATGCAAAATCCCATAGGGGCCTATGTTAAAAATTAACAAACTTTGAGATGACCCCCTAAACAAACGGTGTGGTAAATGTCTTATTTTTGAATCCTAAAATAATAATTATATCAGTAGAAATTCATGTAAAAAATTTCATCCAAAAATCTAGGGCAGAACAAATTAGACCCGGCCTCGTTAATTTGGAACTTATAAATATCATATCTCACGCACTCAATTTGTACAGCAAATTGCAGAAAGTTAAATCACAAGGAATGAACTCAATATCCAACCAAGTTAAACTTGTATAATCTGGTTTGGAGCAATTTACGCTTCACGGATTATAAAGCGTAAACTGCCCCAACCCAGGTTATACTCGTATAACTTGGGTAGACATTGAGTTCATTTCTTAGGTAGAATACGGTTTTTGTGTGTTTATTGTAAGACCTATCAATTGCAATATTTGTAACCTACACGTTGTGATTTAACAAAAGAATTTTTTTTTACATGGCTTGGGGCAGTTTACGCTTTATAAACCGCGAAGTGCTTAAAAAAAAAACTGTTTTATATCATATAAAACTAATAAATATTGAATTCATTGCTTATAATTTTTTTTTTACTCTTCATTGTAGATAAAAACGGTCATTTGACCTTTTAAATGACGTAAAATTGTACATATTTCAAGCGCAACGTCATGCGTATTGATACGCTTTTTACGTTAGTCTTTATATGAACGTTATTCTTTATATGATATAAAATAATTGTTCAGCCACTCAGAAAGCGCGTTCCAACCAGAATTAATTTATATAATTATAAATTGATAATTAAACCTAGAAATAAAGCAAAAGTATGAAATAAAAATAAAAAGAACAATTAAAAAAAAAGATTTCCTGGACACGTTGTAAATTTTGTTTAACAACGGTTTGATGTTTTTACAGTTAAAAATATCGATCCCTTATTTATGTAAAATTAGAATTAAGTTCGTCAGAGACATTGAAATGACATAATGAAAATATTTGCCTTTCAGACAGTTATATGATCTCGACAGCTTAGTACAGTTTACCTTCTAATAAGTTTTCTATTTGGTCCTGCATGAAATGTTTAACTATGACTACAAGTGCTGTTTGATTTTTATCCATGCAAACCTAACATTCTATTAAGATATAGGAGAGTATCCAAAATGGAAGGTTTCACCAAAAGAATACATGTTCATGTAAGCAGCACTGTTAAGGCTTTCTACGAAAATTTCAGCGGATTTAAACGTTCATAAAACGATGCATCCATTATTACAAAATATTTATGCTAAGTTATTTTATCATATCATATTAAATGAAACAGAACAGTAAATGCTACTTTGTATGACACTTAGTGCGGTCCTCGGAATTGATAGTCACGTGGTATGTGTCAATAATTCTCCCGAATGAAGGTCATAAACAAATGTCAATATTACAAGGGCATACTCTTATTTGGGTTAAAATTTTAGATAATAATTAAATTCTACTTTTCTGGTAGATTTAGAAAAGTGCTGCTGCTTTGTATAGAGTTCATCTTTTATTAGAATGAATATCAAAGAAATGAGCTCCGGTTGGAATTTATATGACCTTCTCTTAATATTTTAAATATTTATTTAATCATTCTGTAGATTTCATAAAAGCAGCAGCACTTTTTAATAAATTTAATATTCCCTTAATCTATATCCAAAAGATCGAAATGATCTGTTAAGTGTATGCCCTTACACACCTCGTGAAAAAGCGGATTTAGATAGGCTTCCCGATGTCAAACACATCAAACCTGTACATTAAACACTCCAGAAAAGAAATAATGCACGCTCTAAAAATATTTACATGCCGAATCCAAACAAGGATAATAAACAGGATTTAATGGTATAATAATTGTTTTATGATTATACTCCGTTCATTCATAAAATGAATTATCTCATGTTGAAAAATCGATTGATCCGCCTCTCTCTAAGCATAATAAGCCTCAAAATTTACAATATCACGTCATATCGGCAAGTGCACTGCGTGTCTGTTGTTACTATTTATCGTTGATGGACTTATGTGACTACAAAGTTGCATTTATAGGTAATTTTTAATATAGATTTCTGTTTTCTTTATTTATTAGCATTTTGACGACTTGTTGTTTTGTGTGATGTCATAGTTAACATTACCCGTACTTTCTGGTCGGCGCGACCACAAAGTAAACCTAAACAGTGCTGTGAAGTGTAAAGTAAAAAATATAATAAATTATTAAATTTAAAGCAGACGCGGCTTGTAATTGTTTCACCATCCAGCCTCCTTATGAAGGAAATTATCCACAAACGATGAAATTGTCTTCAATTAAATCAAATACATTACCCGCCACAGGAATAATGATAACAGCGATAAAATATTGTGTTGTTGAACGTTTAGTTGGAATGACCACCAAGATGCCAGATATTGCACACAGAATAAGAGCAACCAGGCTTTTAATTTGGAATGTCACAGTTATTTTAAAACCTAAAATTAAGAAAACATGCATTAAATTTTTTTTACAATTCTTTGGAAGAATAAACCTTACTGATATCAAAATTAAAGGAAGCAATATTATGGTAACATTTCATTTAATTTTATAAAGAATAAATGTTTTTGATATTTTTTAAAGCATTTAGAGTAAAAAATACAACTGATTCATTTATTTCTACAATAACAAAAAAATAAATGCATTTAAATGAAAAAAAAATATCTATGGTACCTGGGGTCTTTGGAAGAAATCGCTGTATACTTTGTTTTCACACTTGTCATTGGTGCATCTTTCCATGTAAAACATATTGTACTTTATATGCTGAAACGTAAATTTGGATATTTAGATAATTATTTTTTTACCTTTGTTTACGTAGCTGACGTAGCTAACGAAACTAATTTACGATATGTGTGATTTTCTAGTCATATCAATATCAGTAAAAATATTTGAAAGATACTTAGTTTAGTTTGTTACTAAAAGCCTTTTAAACTCATTATTTTATTTGAGGTAAAAGGTTTAATGTCTTGACTTTTAATGAGAAATGCCGATAACAGTGTAGTCTAATGCTATTCTCTGGAAAGAAAGAAAGCAAGAGAAAGAGAGAGAGAGAGTGAAAGAGGGAAATAAAATAAGAACTCGCACCTGACTGGCAGGGAAAGGACAAATAAAGTACTCAGTAAAATGTTACTTAAACTTACCCTGACAGAACCTCTGTGTTCATAAGAATAGACCAACCATCCAGGCGATACCATTGAAATAAGCCAAAAAATAAATGTTAATACCAAAAACGCAAAGGCCAGTCTTTTTCCTGTATTATTCAACATTGTTGCAGTCTACAAGTATAATAAAATTTTCAAATGATTAGGGAAAATACCCATCGTCCTTTTACAAGTATTTTTCAAGAACGGAAGAATACATCATAGTATTAACAATATTCCTTTTTGGAAATCAGCGGATATAATTAACAGGTTTTTTTTTCAAAACTGACACCGATTTAAAATGAACTTTTATTATATTTATTTCAATCCCGGTAAAAATCACTCGTGAAAATATTTTTTAATTTAACATTAAAATGCTTTGTTTGGTGTTCCATGCAGGTTTAAAGGTAACTAGCAAGACAGGAATAATACCTTTTTAACCATTAGATGTCGGATTTTGATATGCAATGTTAGCGATCTAATAAGCAGTAAAACACAAACGAGAGGATTTTACTGTTTCTAATAACATCCATTATTCATTAATCATTAAATTTTAAATTATCTATATTAAACTTTTGCCAAATCCAAATTGTAAATCAGTACAATAAGAATATGTTCAAATCAAGTCAAGTATTTATTAAAAGTTAATAAGACACGTTAGATATAAAATTTGCAGAACAGAACGATAACCGAACAGAACAGTGAAAATTAAGTGGATGGTTGTACGTTTTCTCAGCGTTATTTGGGACTTTTCAATAAATAAAAGTATTTTTTCCATCAGTCATGAAGAAAAAAAAAATGAAAAAAATTATTTTGTATAAACAATTACATTACGTTTTTTTTTATAAATAAAATTGAAAGAAATTATTTTATAATTATATCTACCAAATTTGGTTATAATTTGACGTTTAGTAAAAAAAAAGTTTGGCAAATCTTTGTGCTTTTGTTATTGATCATGACATTGGTAAAGATATTCATTATCAATAATTATTATGTTATTGTATGTCCAATTAAAACTATTTTTATACTAAGTGGTTCTATCTGGTCCTTCGTCTATGTGCGGAATTTACAAGAGTTTTTCGCCTAATTAATGAATAAAGCTTTAGAAATTTCCTGTAAAATAGATTAAATCATAAACAATTAACCATCGTCTGATCTATATCAAAATAGATATATAATGTATTGACAGTCATCTCATTTCACAAAAATACGTTGACTAAAGAAGCAAAAGACTAAATATTTGCTAGCAGGTATTTGAAAAGGAAACCTCAAGCACTAACTTGTTAACCTCACCTATTATTTACTATAATGTACCCCATAAAATGAACAATATCTGAAAAAATTCAAATGATACTGAATCAATCTTGCGCTCCCTGCTTCCTACTTTTATATATGAAGTATATAATCTGCAATGTGACATTTATTCTTGAAAACAAAATCATTAAAATTGAGTTAAAATTATGTTTTAGGCTATATTAAGGTGTGCTCTGATATGATATGACGAATGACAAACTATGAGATTGTATGCTATGATAAAGATTCTGATGCTATGGCATGAGATTTCAATGCTATGATATGAGATTCCAATGCTATGGTATGAGATTCCATTGCTATGGTATGAGATTCCAATGCTATGGTATGAGATTCCAATATTATGGTATGAGATTACAGTACAATGGTATGAGCTTACAGTACTATGGTATGAGATTACAGTACTATAGTATGAGATTCCAATGCTATGGTATGAGATTCCAATGCTATGGTATGATATTTTAATGAAATGCCATGCTATTATTTATGTTGTAAAAGATATGCTTTGGCTGACTGAAAGTCTGTAGAGAACAACTGAGTTGGGAAAGGTATCCTTATGTTTTGTAACCTTTTTTTGAAAAAGCTAATAAGTGAAATTGAGTGACTGAAATGAATCATTGATTTGTAAATACGCTTTATACAGACCATAACACGTGCTACTATAAACCGTTCACACGTATCTAACGGTTGACACAAAACACTATAAGTGACACGCTTTGGCCGAGACACTATGCAGCTTGCACGAATCGCTTAAAGCTAAACACTGCTCGTAGACAAACACAGTCACACAGGTACATGTTCAGAAAGAAATCTAAGACAAAGCTTAAGCAGGACGTATGTTATTTCTTAGACCTAAGTCCGTAGCTAGAAGAGTGCTTAGCTAGGACAACTTACCCAAAACTTAGGTGGCCGGAAGAGCTGACTTAAGTATGTCTTAAGTATTGTTTTCACACATTAAGAAGTTTTATTTAAGGAACAAGGAATCATTCTTTGAGTATTATGAGGTGATAATATTGGTCGGAGCGTGATCAAATCCAATAAAGCACGAAGGGCTTAATGATAAATTTGATCACGCCCCGACCGAAATTAACACCTCATAATATTCAAAGAATGATTCTTTATTACTCACATTTATATAATTTTCAGCAGTTGTGCGATTAAGTATTTGAATATACACAAGCAAACCCCGCTTGCGCCCAAATTATGCGCCTTTTGAATTTATTGGACGGTATAACACAAAATTGATACGTAGTGTTATCACAGGCAACGACACTGAAAAAGGGAAATATTGTTAATAATTATTATTTCAATTCAGCATTTGAATACAGACTATTTTTCACATATTTACACAAAATCTATATCTTAAAATTCACCAATATAAAAGTTTTGATTTAATTGACATAGATATTAACGGTGGTCGTAATAAGTTGTAACATTTTCTATATAGCATGCAAGTAGGCTGCTGAATGGTTGTAAACAAATCCACTTTCTAGTTATATACAAGTTCTACGAGGATCGCGTTATTTCGCCAAAGGCAGTCTTCGAGAACGACTTAAATAGTGTATATTTGTCAAAACAAAGACGTAACAAGAATAGACGGAATACATTGCGTAAAATTCATCGCTTTGAGCTTTTTTTTTAAATTTAAGGCACATATGTATCAGACTTGGGGTAATGCTAAATCTTATGGTAATGCATTTCAATGCATTACACGTTTTCAAAGAAATGCTAGTAATGTGTAATGCAACACAATTAGCATTACAAGTAATGGTAATGTAATTCATTACTTTCCAAAATCTAAAGTAATGCTGACATTACATGGCATTACTTTGCATTACTATGCTTATTCATGCATGTTCACTTTAGAAATGTGATAAATAAATGAATAGCTGAAATTGTATTTCATTAAAAATTATTTCAAAAAAGAAGGAAATAATTTTTTAAAATAAAAATGTTTTAGTTTTATTATTAAAAAAAGATTTCAAAAAATTCATTTTTAAATTGTTATTATTACTGGATATTATTATATAACAACATAATTCAATAACGTTTTTAAGAGTGTTGTTATTAAGAGTTTCACAGCATTTAAACAATTTACTCCAAATAGTTTGCAATTAAATAGAGAATGTGTCAACAACACACTACTCCCCGAACATAATCTTCACCATAAATACTTACATACTCCACTGTAGCTACATCATGTCTCTTTAGCATACCTACCCACATACTCCACTGTAGCTACATCACGTCTCTTCACCATACATACCCACATACTCCACTGTAGCTACATCACGTCTCTTCACCATACATACCCACATACTCCACTGTAGCTACATCACGTCTCTTCACCATACATACCCACATACTCCACTGTAGCTTCATCATGTCTCTTCACCATACATACCCACACACTCCACTGTAGCTATCGCATGTCTCTTTACCATACATACCCACATACTCCACTGAGCTATCTCACGTCTCTTCACATACATACTTACATACTCCACTGTAGCTTCATCATGTCTCTTCACCATACCTGCCCCCATATTCCACTGCAGCTATCTCATGTCTCTTCACCATACATACCCACATACTCTACTGTAGCTATCTCATGTCTCTTCACCATACATACCCACATACTTAGCTGTAGCTACCTAATGTCTCTTCACCATACATACCCACATATTCCACTGTAGCTATCTCATGTCTCTTCACCATACATACCCACATAATCCACTGTAGCTACATCACGTCTCTTCACCATACATACCCACATACTTAGCTGCAGCTACATCACGTCTCTTCACCATACATACCCACATTTTTAGCTGTAGCTACATCACGTCTCTTCACCATACATACTTACATACTCCACTATAGCTACATCATGTCTCTTTACCATACATACCAACATTTTTAGCTGTAGCTACATCACGCCTCTTCACCATACATACCCACATACTCCACTATAGCTACATCAAGTCTCTTCACCATACATACCCACATACTCCACTGTAGCTACATCATACACAATTTTAGCATTACAAGTAATGGTAATGTAATGCATTACTTCCAAAAATCTAGTGTAATGCTGGCATTTCATGGCATAACTTTGCATTACTATACTTTTCCATCCATGTTCATTTGTAAAAGCGTGATGAATTGAATAATTGAAATTGTATTTTATTAAAAATTGTTTTAAAGAAGAAAAATAATTCTTAAGATAAAAATATTTTAGTTGTATGATTAAGCATGTTAAAAAAAATTAAAAATTCATTCTTAAATTGTCAATATAACTGGCTATATCACCACAATTTCATAACATTTTAAGAGTGTTGTTATTAAGAATTTCAAATCATTTAAAAAATGTACTCTAATTAGTTGTTACACATTCAATGAACTCTTTACTGTGAAGAATGTGTCAACAACACACAATGCCCCCAGGATAATCTAAGTATCAAAACAATCTATTGTTACATATAAGAAGTTCTAGACACCCCCATCCCCTTCCATTGGCTATGTTCCAATAGAATAGAAGACAGGCATGCACCTCTAAAAACAAAATGAATACACTGTCCATCCATAATGAAAATCAAAATCACTACCAATATCATAACCCATTTGAAATATAATTACTCTCTCTCTCTCTCTCTCTCTCTCTCTCTCTCTCTCTCTCTCTCTCTCTCTCTCCCAACTTCTGCTGCCCCTGTAAAACTTTTACCGGTATTTAATATAGCTTGGAAGATTTTCAAACCTAACAGAATGCAGTTAAAATATGAACCCTTTGAAACTTTAATGATCATAAAATGCAACAGCAATCTTTTGTCTTAAAGTGCCCTAAGTATAAGACAATTGAAATCAAATGAGAGTTATTAAAAGTTCCAAAAAATCTCAATTATCGCCCACATGTGACATCCAAGATGGTAGATGCTACTTATTCATATCGAAATACAACTTATTTATGTTAACATGTATGATAAATATGTTGACTTGCAACTTATTTATGTCGACATGCAACTTATTTATGTCCACATGCAACTTAGTGATGTTCACATACTACTTATTTATGTCGATATGCAAATTAGTTACGTTTACATGCGAGATGAATATGTTGACATGCAGCTTAGTTATGTTCACATGCGAGATAAATATGTTAACATGCAACTTATCAATTGCATGTCAGCATAACTAAGTTGCATGTTAGCATAAATAAGTTGCATGTCAACATAAATAAGTTTCATGTCAACATAAATAAGTTGCATGGGAGCATAAATAAGGTGCATGTCGACTTAGATAAGTAACATCCAGCATCTTGGAAGTCACAAATTGGCGCTAATTGAGATTTTTTTATAGTTTTGATTGTAATTTTCTTGCATGATAACATAGTTATGTTGCCTGTTGACATAACTATCTTGCATGTCAACATACTTATCTTACATGTTGACATATTTAATAGAAAAAAAACTTGCATACAAGGGGCAGAGATATGCCACCATAGGGGGATGAACTGACGTTACAATCACTTTAAAAGAGGAGACACAGTGCAATGAATATTTATTATTAAAATCTTTATTATTCAACAACATTGTATCTGAGATTAAACTAGTTCTACTTATAAATTAATAAATTGTAACAAATCTTATAAACTATGAATAATATAAATTTACTGAAAAATAGGTATGTTTTATTTTTTTGCATTCAAATTTTACGTTGTTAATTTTATTTTTTTTGATCTATTATAATTCATTTTTTGATCACATGCTGTGCTCGCCTCAACGGTCGCACCGTAAAACATATTAGTAATGTAATGCATTACTCTACAATGTAATTCACCCCAAGCCTGATATGTATATATACTCATGCCACCTATAGAATTTTGTGTCTGTACATTAAAGGGTACCTGCAGCCCAGCCGATGTGAAACATTGTCAAAGAGTTTATTTACCAAAATTTAATGCAAAAACTGCATCAAAATCGATGCAAAACTAACGGAGTTCCGCCGATATTTTTACCTGCTTTTTGAAATCTAATCAAGAGAAAACAGAATAAGGCGATAACGAGGCTTCAGCGGAAGTGACGTCACGAGGTCAACCGGAGGGAAATTTCTTAACAAAGCTATACAAACTAAATTCGAATTTTCAGCCAAAATAATTGATATTGGTCTGATGTTTTGACTTATCTAGTTATTGTAAGTATTGTAGATTTAGAAATTTGTATCCGTTATTATTTTATACAGTCAGATTTCTTTTTAAAGGATTTTAAAATTTGCTATTCTCGTCGCCTTTTTACCGATGAATACGATATCTTCAAACGCTTGCATGGGCAGATTTATGTTCATTTTTCGTTTTTTTTATTACATAATATTATTCACACACAAGTGATCCGAGACAATGACACAGGTAAACAGGTAAACTTATGAAGCCACTGCTCAAGACACACGTGTATCTGGGGTATGTATACACATGGTACCCGAGTCTGGTGAACAAGGAGAAGGTTTCACAACTATAGACTGGATAATTGATTTGTGTATAATTTGCTACTCAATTGTTAAAAAATAAAACAGAAAAATAAATTAGACAGTGTAAAATCAAGATTCGTAAGCTAATACATGCTTATAGTCCGACAATCGGTGATTAAAGAATCATGCCTGAGACTATCAAATAGTAAAACTAATGTTCGAAGTAAATGCCTTTATTGTTACTTATCTAATCAAATAACGACCAAATTTCGATTCAGCGATTAAAACCTTTTTTTATGTGATCAAGTAATTATTTTGGAAGTAATTACGTTGGTCTTTATACTTTCTTATTTAATAAAGTGCAACTTTCTTTCGAGCGCTATGGTCAGCAATTTAACCCTTTAACTCCATATAGCTTTAATTGTTATATATACTGACAACGAATCATTATGAAATCTGAATAAACTTGAAAATTTCGACAAAGGATGTAAATAAAGGTAAAATGAAAGTCCATTATCGTATTTTTAAAAGAATACGAGACAGACGTAATCATGCAGCCATCTTGGACTCTCGCCTTGATCCGTTTATAATCCCGTGTTTGTTTGTGAAAGAATGCATACTAATTTGATTGTTATTGGTCCGATATCAATATTATTGAATAATCGGGTGACATCATTTGTAATTTTATGCCTTATACGAGGAATAGACCCCGCGTTACCTTTTACGAAATATGTATTATCAATATTATTAATCAGATAATAATGTCAAAGTTAAATTATTCTAAAGAATAAAAATATTGACAAAATATGATTCTTATAACTATTGTGCTTTGATTAAAAGTCATTTTGCTACATATGGAGTGCATTTATATGTAAAATGTGTTACACATTTGACTACATTCATGAAGCAAGCAAATTTCCGAATTCGGCATAAAATTTTGCTCGATATAATACGGGTTTAAACGCAAACAACAGTGTATTTAGTCATCCAGGGTTGATAAGAAAATAAAACAACAGAAAAAATTGTTCATATATCGATAAAACAATGCAAAAAAACGAACAGTTTTCATACGATATTCCTGTTTCTCAAACAGCGGCGTTGACCCCGTGACGTCACAGTTCATCTCGCGCCAAATTGGCTTGATTCAAAACTCGTTCAGGTGTGAAATCGGGTGTTCCCCTAATATCTCGAAAACCACTTATGCGATTGCTGCAAAATTTTCAGGATGATGTTTTTACACATTGATCTCCATAATATAAAAAATTTACCGGTACTGCAGGTACTCTTTAAAATCTACCCCTGTACTGGCCAGTGAACTGAGGAAACTTTGCATACTTTTGTAAATGCGTCTTTATATTATTTTGGAGGGTGACAGAATATGATTGTCGACCAATGAATATATTGAATACGACAATATGTTGATATAATCTAGATGATAGATGTAAGGCATAAGATGATAGACGAATCAATAGACGTACGACGATTTACTACAAAAAATAGAGAAAAAATATTGTAAATAAACTAATTCAAAAACACACACATACTAATTCATCCTTGCAAATATATGTTGACAATGATGAAACGTATGACTATCAGATATATCAGTACAACCTAATTCAATTAATCATAATAAGATGCATCTAGATATATAAATCTGAAATGCCCTAGTAAATTATGCCTTCCGACAAATGTAAATAAAGAGAGAGGCATAACTCTAGACAACTAAATGATATTATACATGTTGCAAATGGTGTTACCTCCCGTAATATATCAATTATAAACATAATTCAGCGAAGTTGCCAGCGAAATTGTATACATGCCTCGTAATTACACATAATTATCTCCCTTTACCTTTATCAATGTATCATTAATAATGACCTTGAAATATCCATGCATATGCATAAATAGTAACTTTATACCTACACTAAAGTATGAAAATTATCAAATGTACTGTAATATAATTCTACTGCACAATGTACATATGCATTGGAAAACATTCTAACAATATACATATCATAACACTCAGCAATTAAGTAGTTTCCTCTAGTGAAAATTACATTCAATAAAAAGGGATATTGGACATGAGCCCGCCTCACATAAGTTCACGAGCTCTACCGATAAAAATAAGAGGCAGTCTTGGACGAGATTACAGAACGTAGGCAATTCCATCAATGCATTACAACACCATTCGTAAGTGACATGCATATTGAAAAAAAACATGTAACCGAAGAGGGAATATTAATAAACTCTCCTTCTGTATGTATATAAAAATAATTGTTTATATTGTACCTTTTGTAATTAAGTCTCCCAAAAGAAGTTTGGAGACATTGTTTTTGAAAGCGGTTTCTTCTTTTTCTTCTTTCTTGCCTCTGAACTTGTCCATTGCGTTTCTCAGAGATGGCTGCATGAACAGAGTTGTACACAACTCTAGAACTAAAATATGATAGGCCTGCATACCCTAATTTAAAATTTTAATTTATTGTTTTTAAATTGGGGTTGGGCAACCATAGTTTTGGGGGTCAAAAAGGGGTGGAGTCTAACACTGAATCCATAGGGAAAAATTATACACTATATTGTAAATGGTTATCACTTGAAAACCGTTAAAGATATTAACATGGATTTTTCAAATGCTAAATATATTGAGTGTTAATTATGGTCAATATATGGTACGTAATAGATATGATCTTTGGGGACTATATATATTCCCCAACCCCCAGGTTTGGGAAATTACTCAATATTTAAAAAACCGTGACTCCTCACCCCTAAACCATATAAATTCTTGTTTCTTGTGTAATGGGGCATCATATGGTATATAGATTATGGCCATATGGGGGTGGTTCCGTCTACCCCTGAAACAGGAAGTGCCCTAATTTAAATATCTCATTAAATTTCTATGAGATCCCCAACCCCAAACTACTTATATTAAATGGTATATAGGTTATGGGCCCTGGGGGTTGTCCTGACCCCCATTGAACAGGAAGTGTCCAAATATCTCCAAAACGGTTGAGATCCCCACCCCTAAACCAATATATTCTTGTTCCTTGTGTCAAGGAGCATCAAATAATATATAGGTCATGGGCCCCAAGGGTGGTCATGACCCCCTCCCCCCTTTCGAACAGGAAGTGTCAAAATATCTTGAAAACAGTTGAGATCCCCGCCCATAAATCATATATATTCTTGTTCCCTGGGTCATGCCGGTTCACCTGATGTACAGTATCAAATCAAATCATATCAATCAATCAAAATTTAAAACAAAAATGAGTCTCCTTGCAGCAGTGAAAAGTAAGAGTTTATAGGTTTACATAAACAGAAATATTTTCTTTAATATTCAATAGAATTGGTAATTTTTGGTATTTATTTTCTCAGAATTTGTTAAATCTTATTGTTAAAAGCTCTATAAAGTCATTTCAAGAAGAATATGTTATTGATGGTACATATAATTTAGCACGTGTAATTCATTAGATGGATATAATGACATTATCTAATAAATTAATACATTGGTTGTTTGAATATTACTAGACTATATGATCAGAAAATTGAATCATAAGTGTTTAGTTAGCCCCAACAAACAATCAATCAAGTTGATGTATTTAGAGGACTTTTTATCCTCTTGGATAAAATATCCCAACATGGTCATTCATAGGATTTTAAATCCTATAAAAGCCTTTTATAGGATTAATTATCCTATCAACACCAATGATGGGAGAAAAAATCCTACGGGAGTTTATATCCCACAAAGATTTTTTTCTCCCATGGGATTTTGGTGGGGTTTGAGATGGGATGAAAAATCCTACCAAAACCCCATGGGATTTTGATATTTGAGAGACAACTATAAGAAAACTAGAGCAATGTTTACATTCATGCTGACATGATAGGATCAAAGTAAAATGTCCCACCTAGATATATAAACAAAAGTAAGCTATGTCCAATGGAAAGGGTAGCTAAAAGCCCGGACTTTGTTATGGCCGGACTTAAATTTCGCACTGTTTAAATTACGTTATTAACTAGAAGGTCCATTTGATTGTTATATTACCTTAAATAGCCAGTTATATTCATTTCATAAAAAAAATACTGTCAAAATCATTTTTATATTTTCAGTGTTTATAGACACCTAGCATATCGACGTTTTGTTCGATGAATTTGGCAGCGACTTGGGAAAAACAACAGTAGGATTCTGCCTTCTTGTGTTTTTAAAAATATTAGAACTGCTTTTCCCTCCCAATAGTACTGTTTTTAGTACCCATCAATGATTTTATAGGTACAGTGTACATGTATGTACATAAATCATAATTAACCGATTATCATTTTAATGGAATTTGAAATAAAATAATATTGTTTGTAAAGCCTTCTAAACTGGATGTAAATAAAATATCCAACAATAATTTAAAACAATATGAGCTGCAATTTTCATGTTGAAATTTCTTTTTCGAAAATGTTAATTTACACTAAAATGACAAAAATATCATGGTTTTTCACATCTTTTAGCCATATTTTCGTGTGAAAATGCCATTAAGAAGCCTTAATTGAAGCATACTTGAATTATTGTCGTCCTGTACAAAAATTGATTTGCTATATATTCCTTAGAAGAAAAATCTTTCCTCTGACAAAAATTAATGATTTTTTCAAACCTTATATATCATTAAAGTTACAGTTATATGCAGACTTATCATACTAGCAACTTTTTGCAGCAAAATAAAATTCTAAAAAATACACCCCATATTGCTTTAACAAATTTTGTTTAAAATGTCATGATTTTGATAAAGTTTAGAACATTAGATTACGATTTTATTTATTTCAGTTTCTTAACTATCTTCACTTTTTGTTAAAACGACAGATGTGGCGTTTAACAAGTTTAATCTTCTGGATGTGTAGAGGAGTCTTCCATTAGAGCTGAAAATTTCGTCATGGCAGCCTTCTGATTACTCCTAGAATATCGGTAGGAGCCCAACTCCAGTCTCACTTTGACCACTTTTTCCATCAAGACTAGAACATATTATGAAAACAAATATATGGGTACATAATTGATAATGATGATAGAATAATGATATATTTTGTAAAATTTATAAAAACACTTTACCCATAACTAAAGCTTAGAGTTTTTATTTACTATAAGTTTGTTGAACTTTCACTTCCTTTGGAATACCAGCACCTTTTCTGCCTTTTAGATCTGATATCGAGTATATTGACTTCCCATTTTTGTTAACAGCTTGATCCCGATAGGAGTTCTCATTGTGTGTTTTCAAGTATTAGGCAGTAATGTCCAGCCTGAAATAGAGATCAACAGTGTCATTTTATATTCAAATATATTAAAAATCACTTTGATCCTATCTCTATCCTCTAATTCACCATGTAAGCATTTCGTAAACATTTTGAAAATCGCTTTCCGTGACCTTTATTGAACATCAGTGATATGGTTGAGGACGGACAGCCATTCCTTGGACACCAATTTCCCATTAACGTCACTCGATGATGCACACCAGTATAGGTGATTTAAGAATGACCGGGCTCACACTTCTTCTTCTTCTTAACAACAGTCTCCAGCTTTTTGTGCACATCTACATTACAACAATAATTTTGTTAAACAATGTTTTTTTGTAAATAACATGCATACATGTAATACACAAAATACTGTTCATTGAAAAATAAGCTTAATGAGCTAAGTTAAGTTATATCTAGCCACATGCACATGCCAAACATCAAATCAGTGGTTGATATCAGTCCTCTCTTTCTTCATGTAGGCTTTAATCTGGGGATGTCTGTCAGTAACAAAGTCACTTAAAACCACATCCTCTTCTTCCAATTTCTGTAGAAACCTTCATAAACCCTCCATGTCCATCCAGTATGAATATTTGACTTCATTACTCTAGGTAAACAAATTAAAAGCACACAGTTAATATAACAAATATAAAGTTATGGACCGATTCATTTTTTTTTATCAATTGAGTAACTAACAAAGCTTTTCAAGCAACATTTTGGTTTACCTGAATAAGCTGAACATCAAGAATTTGTCTCAGCTCCAGATCCATAAGACTGTATGACCCATATTTGGCTGTGTGTCCTGGCGAACAACACCTAGCTTCTCCTCCAACAACTACAGCCTCATTCTGTTGTCTCATCAAATCAAATAAGGCATCTTGGTGAGCTTTCCAAACCCTTTCCACAGCTTGAACAAGGTAACGCTGCATTATATTGTGGAAAGTTCTTTAAGAAAAAAAAGATACATTGGTGTGCTGAAAAACGTACTTCCATTTTCGATAAACCAGTCTGAAATAGCAAAAATGAGAGTAATGTGGTAGAAACGCTTTGACGGATCCGAGTCAGTGGGAATTTGCGTCAAAATATATGCTTGCAATGAAAAAATAATGAATGATTACGTAAAAAGTGAGTATATTTACTAACAGATTATTTAGGGTTGTGTGTAGAAATTTAGATATGGCAAACGCTGCATAAATAAAATGAGGCAATTCGTTTCTTGAATTTCATGCGCGATTTTAATTTTGATAGATAGAACTTTCCAAACCTGGGTCACCAAGAACGCGGGTTGACTAATCAACGTCATGGCGAAAAGTGTACGGCGAGTTAATCATCGGGCAGTTATCTTGGATCTGACAACTATGGTTTTAGATATGCGAAATATATATGCATATACTTAAATCTAGCGTTTTTGGATTACGTACATTTTTATATATACATTAATTTGTGAACCATGAACAAATTGTGTTAACAACATTACGGATGCATGAATAGATGATATATACATTAAACGGCGAAGTTTAAATGGGTTGGGGTGTGGCTACAGTCTTTCAACTAGAATTCTTTTTGGGGGCATTAAAAATAGTTAAAGTGAGATTTGACCTAAAGACCTAAAGACTAAAATTTAGGAAAGGTATACAACGCACTATTATAATACAGCTACTCCATGGTTTAAAATGAAAAAGAAAATATTTCGTAATTTTTCCTGCAACAAAAAGATACATGAAACATTGTCATATTTTAAAATACTTAAAGTGTTAATTCCCGCGCCTGCGCGTGATATCACCCAGTCCATAAACATTGTCTGACAAATTCTCCTAACCAGTAGATAATTACAGTATTTATCAATAGCATCATCAAATTCTCAAGTACATATGTTTACCACTTTTTCCAAAAGAGGTCGATTCATTGTCCTACTTTGTTTTTAGTGTACTGCTATATGTAAACTGAAATTCAACACAAGGACATCTCACATAGGCCTATTTGTTTTTTCTTCACAAATGATTGCTACTTTTGATTCAAGTAATCCATGCAGTTCAATTTGCAACACAAAGATTTTAAATAAACAGGAAAGAAATCTTTTGTGAACAACTTTTTGATTAAATAAGTATAGATTTTTTGTTTAGCTAATGACGTTACCAGTCAAATACAGCCCCGCTCAGACACGAGAACGCTGACTTTTTACAATCTTGCCAGAAAATTAAATGTGCATTGTCGATATTTACCATAACTAAGTACTCGAAACTAATTAGCCATTTATGAGTATTCGTATCACTAATTAAATCCCAAGTCTTCCTTGCTTAGGTGCCGTTGCGATATTGAACCCGATATGCGATACGACCCTTTGCTTTTTTAAAACTCTATTTAATACTGCAGCATCACAATTATAATAGGTTAAAATGCTGCAAAATTATAATCATTCTATTTATTGCAATTTGTTACACAAGTCAGTTTGCTTGTCTGAAATATTTGACGTTTTTCTGGCCTTTTAAACGATTTTGATATTTTATATGCCAAGAAAACCTCAGAACCGGCGCCATTACGAAGACTGGAAATTCAACGCCTCCAACATGTTTGCCTCGAAAAAAAAGACTTGCTCTCGTGGAACTGGAATCTTGCTAACTCCCTAAATTTTATACTTTAATTGTATACTGTGGAATGTTCGTGAGGGAAGAACCCCGTCCCGTGTTTTAAACATTTAGATGAACAAGTAAGTATTTTCAGATCACAGTTTACATTTCTTTGTACTTTTTTTTATGAAAACGGCAAGACCAATTGTAATCATTTTTTAATATGAATCATTTATAGGAAAAAAGGTATATGAATTGTGTAATAAATGACCATACCACCTGAAGGGCCTCATGGGCGGGAAAAATAAGAAAAATATGCAAAATTTTCAAAAATCTTCTTATAATATGGCTGTATTCTTATTTGAAAAATGCATTAAATCTAAAATAGTTTTACTCCCACATGTATCTAAAAAAAACTAAATGCATGGTAATGATGTCCATGAACCCCTCTGCCAAAATTTTGAAATTCATAGTGCAGAAATGGCCAAATAGTGAAAATGTATTAAATCTGAGAAAAGCTTTTTCTTAAAATTCATATGTATTTAAGAAAACCTAAATGTAGTGTTATAATGTCCATGAAGCCCTCTTTCTGAATCGGGGTATTCAAGGTCACTGGGTCAGAGGTTCAGGCCCTTTTGGGTGGGGCACATATGGCCATATAAGGAAAATGGTCCTTATGTTCAAAAGTAGCGGGATTGGAATGCATCGTTATGATATTCATGAAGCCCCCTACCTGAATTATGAAATTCATACCCCTGGGTCAGGTTCATGTTCAGGCCCTCTGGATAGGGCCAATATGACCACATAGTAAAATGTATTGAATTTGTCTTTCACAGTCTTAAACTAAGTGCATTGTAATCATACATAATGTGCCGCTCATAAATTGTGGACTTAACTTCCCATGGGACAGGGGTTTGAAGTTTTATTTATTAGGAGGGGTGGGGGGGAGGGATGGGATGTAACAAATATGGCCGTATAGTGAACATGTATTATTAATTTACTTGAGACACTTTGGTAACGTATTGCTTTTTGTCGTCCGTTTACAGTTTATAATTTTTAACTTCATCTTGAAAACCTGTCCTGTAAAATGGTAACTTAGCCATATTAAATTAAATAAAAGATGCTTTATCAGATACTTTGGTTTAGAACTATTTTTGACACAGCTCCTCGATACACATCTTCAGCGAACCAGTTTTTGAAGATGTTTCTGTATCACATGACTATTCCTTCCACCAATATTGATTGAAAATGGATTTTGTTAAGGATATATTCAAGAATGAGGGAAATAATATAGGTATATACAGTTATCAACAACAAGTTAATCTTGACAGAACGCAATGAAAAACGAAACGGTTTTTTACAGACAAGAACTTACCAAAATAATGCCTCCCAAGACTTTATTCTACAACCAATTAGCATCCTTAAAGCTGTACAACGCTCGTAAATTATAGGCACGTCATACAGGTATATAAACCTTTCGATTTCGTTACACCCGATCACACACCTGAATTCGTTGCCGACGTGTAGTATTCCTTTCACGGTCTTTGGATTTTATGCATTTATTTCTTACTTTATGTACATATTCTGTTGAAAAATAATGCATTGACCTGTTAATTTGATGTTAGTACTCTCCTGGCTTGGAAAAAGTGCGTTAAATTTGATAATGTTTTCGCGACCATGTAACAGGGCGAGGCACGATGTACGTCCATATAGGTGAGACATATACAGGGAAATACTTAAATCTGCTGAGAGATCTGCGGCTTGTTTAGGAGTTGTAGGGATACCGATGATGAAAGAGAAATATGGCAAACAGTGCTTATTTACGAGCGGTGTTCAGCTTTAATCGATACTTTTTAAATTTGAATCAATGTATTCGTCTTAGCACCGTGTTTTGGCAACAATCAACAGAATTTTTCTTGCTGTTTCGTATTTGTTTTGCATATCACTGTTAACCATCTTTAAAAAAAAAGGGGGTGGGGGGGGGGGTGGGGGTTGCGTTGAAGTTCTTGAGAACGGTTCTTGAATTTCATATTAAATGGGCACTTGGGCCATATAATTGCTTATAAGTGTTCTGTTATGATATCGTTCACTTGTTGAATTACACCCTTGACACATTTATATATATATATATATATATATATATATATATATATATATATATATATATATATATATATATATATATATATATAAACATAAACACATGTAAAGGCATTCCGTTGCCAACATTTTCTATCATCAGAAGTTCTAGTATAATTCCACGCAAAAAGGTAGGATAAGCTTTCTTCTAATTGATTTTGTGTTAATCTCTTTTTATTTCACTTATTAATGTTAGATTTCAATAGTTTTAACCATTTGTCGCACTCTTAATTCATGTCGTAGTTAATACTCTACATATTTTATGCAGTTAGAGTGTAATACTTTAAATACTTAATGTTGGTTAAGCAATCAAAGCAAAATGTATGAATACATGTTGTATGTTGAATATTCTAATTTATTTAAAGAGTTGTGAAATATGATCCGTTGCTTACAGTAATAATTATAACATGAGAGGGAACGATTAGTCGATTTCGAGTGTGATGGGACATAAATGCACTCCTCTCCTTCAGTTGATAGAAGATGATTCAACAGATATAAGACTCTTCAACCTTCAAGCAAAGAACATATATCAAAATTACAGAGAATGATTGATATTATTTTGAGAGTAGTTTAAAAAAAAGTTTAGTGGACATTGTAACAAGTTTAGAATACCCTCTGCATGCATGTCCAGTATTAAACAGGTAATTTTTTTTTTCCGATTAACGACATTGTTCTCATGTTTTCTCTTTCTAAATGCAAATACGTGTGTGCAACGGTATTCTGTATAACTACTTTTTTTTAATTTAAATCAAATAAGCATTAAATACTGGGTGGATTTTGGTGTCTATATAAATCTATACTATCTCTCTTTTCTGAAATTCTAGCGATATTAACCTTGTTTTTTCCTCCCAATCTCGAGATTCTAAACATCGATTTACAAAACTCGCGACCTTTTGAAGGCAAGTCTAGCTTGGGTAAAATCTTCCTCAGAGAGCTCCCAGTAAGAATACATATATCGCTGTGATGTAACTCCCACTGGTGAAGATAAAAATATTTGTCTATTCAAGTAAACAAATTGCATCGAGTCTCTTATCAAAACACGTAGTAGATAGGAAATGTCATTTTTAGAAAAACAACATTGCATCGCAAATATTATTAAAAAGAAAAAAAAAAATAAGAAATTAAGTTAAAAAAACAATAACTATTTTTAAAATTAGCTATTTTTGAAATTGATATTGCGCTGAAACTATTAATGAAATAAAATGATTTTGTAAAAAATATCATGTACTTTTTCTTGAGCATAGTTTGAAAGTTTGAAAATAATTGCAAATTTTAGAAACTTGTTTAATTTAGGTTTCAGATTCCTCAAGATGAAAGCGATCATTCTAACACTTTTCGTGGGACTACTCCTGCACTGCTGTGAAGGGTGTCCGGAAATGTTAGAGGATAGCCCCTGCTTCTGTGGCTGTTACGATACGTTATATAATTGCCAGATAAACTGTGAGGGCATGTCATACAGCGCGCGTTATAGGTGTCGGAGATCGTGTATAAACAGTATCTAACGCTGCAACAGAAGCTGCCTGCCTCTTCCAGCTAACTGATGATGGACTGACATTGAAAACATATTTGAAATAATGTTAAAGACCAAATTATATAAACCATGAACAAAAGATTTAAAGAAATGTTACATTAACAATAAAATGTGAACAAGCACAATGGTTTTATTTTCTTTTGAAATACATTTGCATCGTGTCCAATGTTTCTGTTTTGTCAAAATTAATTTTAAGCTTTGAATAATAGATTTTATAGGCTTTTAATTAACTAACGCTTAAACAATTTTTGGAGCAGTTTTAACAAGAGCTTGGACTTCAGGCAGTACTTCGCCTAGCGTAATGAAAAATAATTGAAATGAAAATATTTAACGAAACGGCAATTGTCCTACTGAATCCATGGCTACATATTACAGTTGAAATAGCGTCAATGTCATTCAGAAGTACAGCCCTTTGAAAAAAATTTAGATTTTGAAAGTAAATGAATTTTTTAGAATTTCAGAAAGAAGTATATACACAAAGTTTAAAGAGAAGATATATAATCCACTGCTTAATCCGCATAGATTCATTTGCACATATGTCTCTATTCGTTTGAATGTTTTACGCCCTTGAACTAAAGATAACCATATATTTGATATGAGTTTACAAAAAGAAAGAAAAAAGGAAACCGTGGTAAAAGGTTGGGAGACATTGTATTGGTAATCTTCGACATTCTGTAACGGGCTTTTACATTACTTAAAAACTTATCTTTTAAAAAGATTGGTGAGCTAGCGCTGTAGCCATCATAAAACACAGAAGCAGATTTCTAATACATTGGTTTAAATTTCTGAATCGATTAATTAACAATAGGAAGGCACAGTGGTTTAGTGGAATTATGCTGGAGTGTGGCCTCAATTTTGAAAAAAAATTTATAGAGTGGGCTTCACATCGGCAATGTCATTGCTCATTAACCGTGCCTTAATCATTCTGTATCTTGTTTAATTTCAATTTCGAGGTGAACATTTTCAGAACTATTGGTACTGTTTTGTAGCAATCGTTTCTTCTCGGACTTCTCCGGCAACCTCAGAAATGGTTTCCAAGATTGAAGAAATTCAAGTTAAAGTTAGCTATTTATTATAATATTTAAAATTACACTTTGCTTTATAAGGCCTAAGCTGCTGTTACTTTTTGACATTTACAATAAAGCACTAAACTTTATGTGAAGATGATAAAACGAAATTCAAATTGTACAGTTTATCTTAAAGAGTGATGTATTCACAGAATACCCTACTATGGAGTCGAACATGCGTATTCCAGAGAAATAAACTATTGAATTTGCTAGCGCTCTCGAGCGCTAGCAATAACTTTGGAAGAGGTATATTTACGACTTATTTTTTTTGTGTGATTTCAGTAGCGGGAATAGATTGAATGCATGGTTTTGATATTCATAAAGATATTTACCGAAATTCATGGGACATAAACTTAAATGAATATAATATTAATTAATTCATTACATTATATACATGTGATCTAACTTATGTTAAAGTCAGTGTATTCACAGTAATGTTACACTATATATTTGCATGTCTTCAGTCTATTACCTGAAGTAAACGTGTTGCAACACCTTTAATTCAAACTTTTATTGTCAATACAAAACGACAACAACTTTGTTAGATTTCTGGTTATCAGGAGTGTAGGTGGTTAAACCAATAGAAATTGGCCAAACATTATCATACATTTACACGTGTGACCTTTAGGCCGAGCGCTAATTTTTATGCTTTGAAACGCAGATAGAACGATCTACATGCCAATTCAAATCATAAGCCAGAGTTAAACTAAACGTCGCGTGCTCAGTCTACATTATGACATCATGCTTTTTACGTAAACATACAAGTTTTGTCTTCGAAGAAATGTACGGGGTTCTGATATTTTTATTTCTTCTTTCAATGCTTATTTTTTCGTAAATCATTAATTTTTTTCAGTGTCTTGAAGATTGGTTCCTTGATGTTAATGCTTTTATTTTCAAACTCATAATTTTTATAAGATATACTTGAAACTAGTCTTATTTTCTGAATAAAGCACTGTTGAAACTTATCTGGTTTCACGTTTGCAAAGTCAATCATTAATTACTTTCCATGGTAAACTTGGTAAATTTTATCAGAGTTAATGGACAATAAACATAGAAAAGCACAACTTATTTAGTGAATGAGTTAATTTTGTCGAACAAGATGGTGACCTAGATGGCGGCGCCCATGAGCCGGAAGAAAATTACTACCCCTGATTCAACTTTAATTTTTCACTGAATTTCTTATGAAACATTTTTTTGGTAAGTTCTTGTTTATAATTAAACACAATCAGAGCGCTCTGTTTTCATCACGTCGCGTCGTCAGGATGAAGCCTTGATAGTTAACGTAATTTGCAGTTTTATAAACTTCACAAAGCAAATTGAAAGTTGGAAGTGGGCTAAACTTATAAAAAATCTTGACAAACAAGAAAAAAGGGTCTTTTGGTTACGGTTATGAATAACTTTGCAAAAAATGTGTGGGGGAAGCGCCTTTTAAAGAAAGATATGTACATAAAACCTTTTAAGATCAATAAAAACACATTAAATGCCTTATGGTTCTGAACAAAATATTTTTGGTGGAAAACACGTTTGATAATATGTTTCAAATATTGCAAAGACAATTGTACTTTCATCAGATAAATTTAAAAAAAATAGCAATCAAAACTATTTAAGGGTATGGTTTTTTATATTGACGATGGTATATAATATCTGAAATGGAGTGGTTATCTCAAATTTCATTGATATTTTAATCGCATCGTTTAAAAATTGAACGGAAGACCTACTCGTTACTCGTAACGAGATCGTATCTAGTTAAGGTCTTTCGTTTCCAACGGAAGACCTTATTGTTTTCGTTCGGTTTCCTTTTCCCTATTATTTTAATTTTTCTTTTTTTTATTTTTTACAAATTTTGTGCACGCGATTTCTCAGAAACGACTCGACTGATTTTCATGAAACTTTCAGATATAATAGATAGTGATCGGAACCTTATAGGTTTTATTGTATATTGATGACGTCACTTCCGTTTTTGAGATATTGACGTTTTAGCGATTTTAGAGGGGTGGCTTGTTCCTCTAACTTCTCCTAAACTATAAAAGATATTGAGTTCAAACTTTCAGGGATAGTAGACAAAAGATTGTAGATTTGCAATTTTATTTTCATTTTGATCTGGCTTGAAAGGCGCCGAAGCTCGCCTGGACCCGATAATTGAGTTTAAAAAAAATGACGTATTTTTTCTTGTTTTCTTTCTTTATCTCTTTTCTGAACAATATTTTGTTAAAACATGTAATGTAAAAAAGGTTTATATTTACAGGACCTTTCATTTGTTATCAAGAAAAAGGGGCTGGCCCCTCAAAATAGGGGACCAAAGGGCTCTAAAGTCTTTTATCTGTAGTCCTTTACTGAGAGATATTTCGTGAAAGGTTATAGAAGCAAATGTGTTTATCTTACAGTTATGTATCTAGGTAATGTAATGATTTTATCATGTGTCACGTGATTAAGTGTTTTTAAGGGCCAAAAATCAAAAATTTCGATCACCCATATCTCAGAAAGGAAAAATAATTTGAAATGAAGTACAGAAGAAAAGTTGTTCAAAATGATGTTCTCAACAAAATGCAACTTCAAAATTTCGTTAAACGGCCCCTGTAAAGAGATTAGGGATCGGCCCCTAAAACCTTCCTTTTCATATATCTCAAGAACGGTAACGAATTTCTTAACATTTGTTGAACAAAATTTTTTTTAGAATTAGATGTACTTTCATTTGATATCAAGACAAAGGGGCTGGTTCTTCAAATTAGGGGGCCAAAGGGCTCTAAAGTCTCTAATCTGTAGCGCTTTACTGAGAGATATTTTGTGAAAGGTTATAGAAGCAAATATGTTTATCTTACAGTTATGTATCCAAGTAATGTAATGATTTTATCATGTGTTATGTAATTAGGGGTTTTTAGGGGCCAAAAAGCTAAACTTTTGATCACCCATATCTCAGAAATGAAAAATATTTTGTAATGCAGCACAGAAAAAAAGTTGTTTAAAATGATGTTCTTAACAAAATGCAACCTTCAAAATTTCGTTAAACGACCCCATCACTGAGATAAGAGATCGGCCCCTAAAACCTACTTTCTCATATCTCCAGAACGGTAACGAATTTTAAAACATTTGTTGAATAAAATGTTTTTAGAATTAAATGACCTTTCATTTAATATCAAGAAAAATGGACTTGTCCCTTAAATTAGGGAACCAAAGGGCTCTAATTTTTTTTTTATCTATATCCTTTTTCTAAGGGATATTTCGTGAAATGTTATAGAAGCAAATACGTTTATCTCACAGTTATGTATCCAAGCAATGTAACGATTTTCTTATGTGCTACGTAATTAAGAGTTTTATGGGCCAAAGATCCAAAATTTCGATCACTCATATCTCAGAAAGGAAAAAATATTTTGAAATGCATTACAGAAGAAAAGTTGTTCAAAATGGGGTTCTTAACAAAATGCAACCTTCAAAATTGCATTAAACGGCCCCTATAAGGAGATAAGGGATCGGCCCCTGAAACCTTCTTTCTCATATATCTTTAGAACGGTAACACATTTCTAAACACTTGTTGAGCAAAATGTGTTTAGATTTAAATGACCTTTCATTTAATATCAAGAAAAAGGGCTGGCCCCTTAAATAGGGGGACCAAAGGGCTCTAAAATCTTTAATCTGTAGGCCTTTAATGAGGGATATTATTTGAAAGGTTATAGTGGCAAATATGTTTATCTCACAGTTATGTATCCAATCAATGTGATGGTTTTATCATGTGTTTCGTAATTAAGGGTTTTTAGGAGCCAAAAGTCTAAAAATTTAATCATCCATATCTCAGAAAGGAAAACTATTTTGAAATGCATTACAAATGATAAGTTGTACAGAATGATGTTTTTAACAATGTGCAACCTCCAAAAAACCGTCAAACGGCCCCTATAAGGAGATAATGGATCGGCCCCTAAAACCACCTTTCTCATATATCTCTAGAACGGTAATGCATTTCTAAACACTTTTTGACAAAATGTGTTTAGAATTAAATGTCCTTTCATTTGATATCAAGAAAATGGGGCTGGCCCCTTAAATTAGGGGATCAAAGAGCTCAACAATCTTTTATCTATAGCCCTTTAATGAGAGCCATTTTTGAAAGGTTATTAAAGCTAAATTAGGTATAATACGTTTATATATCCTAGCAATATAATGATTTTCTCTTGCGTTACCCAATTAGGGTTTTTAGGGACCAGAGGTAAACAAGTTTAATATGTTCTATCTTAATTGGAAGAAATACAAGTATTTAAAAAAGCAATGTCAGAAAACTTATAAACAGCGATACAATAAAGCAGTAGTACTTCACTACTTTTTTCCACAACAATGTTTTGCTGTCAACAATCAAAGTCGATCATGTCATATTTCCATCTAAAAATCGGACGGAAGACCTCCTCGTTGCTCGCAACGAGATCGTGTCTAGTTTATTATTAAGGTCTTCCGTTTCAAACGGAAGACCTTATAGTTTTCGTACGATTTCTTCTTATTATTATTAAGGTATTCCGTTTCCAACGGAAGACCTTATTGTTTTCGTTAGGTTTCTTTTGACCTATTATTTTTCTTGTTTTTTTTTCTGCACCAATTTTTTTTAAAACCGAATATTTTAAAAACGATTCGACGGATTTTCTCGAAAATTTTACAGATAGAAGACAGTAACTATAGCTATGCATACGTATCTTTTCGAATATGACGTCACTTCCGTTCGTCAACGTCGTAAAGTTTACTTTTTTTTAAAAATTCATTTTGTCCAGCGAATATTTAAATAATGGTTGAAGATAGAAACTTGAAATTTTCAGCGATGATAGATCTATCTTTGGAAGGATGCCCTTAGGTTAAATGGTTAACGTCCGTCACTTCCGGTCGTCACTGGAAGGAAAGACAAAAAATCGATTTTTTCAACTTTTTCCTTTTTTGATATTTTTCTGTAGGGTTGATAGTGACCCTTTCACTGATTCAGAATATGTAATTTGTTTTAAAATCGATCAAGGCAATCTCGAAAAACTAAGCGTCAAAGTTCTGAAGCGAGAGTCTGAGTAGCTCACTCGATAGAGTCGTGGACATGGCCCAGACGACCCGGGTTCAAGCCCCGAATGCCGCAATTTTTTTTTTTTACTATTATTCGCTTAGGTCCACGATTTATCTTTGAATTAATAAGTTTGATCTAATCTATTAAAAAATCGGACGGAAGACCCATTCGTTGCTCGCAACGAGATCGTGTCTTGTTAAGGTCTTCCGTTTCCAACGGAAGACCTTATTGTTATTGCTTTGTTTCTTTTTCCCTTTTATTATTTTTTTTTCTTACGCTTTTTTGTACAAGCGATTTCTTCAAAACGGCTTGACCGATTTTCGTGAAAATTTAAGATCTTGTAGATATTGATAAAAACATTATATATAATTTTTTATTTTAATGACGTCATTTCCGTTCGGGAGATATTGACGTTTTAGTGATTTTTAGAGGGTCATTTTGTCCTGCTATCTCCTCCTAAACGAAAAAAGATATTGAATTTAAATTTTCAGGGATTGTAGACAAAAGATTGTAGGTGTGTTTAAAGGCATTTATGGTTGTCTGGCTTTAAAAGCGTCGAAGCTCGCCTGGACCCGAAAATCGAGTTTGAAAAAACGACGTAATTTTAAATGGTTTTCGTTCTTTATCTCCTTTCCTGAAAATATTTTACTATAACATATAGAGCAAATAAAATTTATATTTACAAGAGCTTTCGTCTGATAACAAGAAAAAGGGGCTGGTCCCTCAATTTAGGGGCCAAAAGGGCTCTAAAGTCTTTCTTCCATAGCCCTTTACTGAGAAATATTTTGTAATATGTTTAAGAAGCAAAAATGTTCATCTTTCACTAATAAAACTATACATTATAAAATTTGTATCATGCGTTACGTAATTAGGGGTTTAAAGGGGCCAGAAGTCCAAAACTTCGATCGAATATATCTCAAAAAGGACAAATATTTTGAAAAGCAATATAGAATAAAAGATGCTTAGAATGATGTTTTAAACAATATTCAATCATAAAAGTTTCGTTATCTGGCCCCAATAAGGAGATTAGGGGTCGGCCCCTAAAATGTCCTATCCCAGATAGCTCAAAAACGGCAAAGAATTTCTAAACACTTGTTGAACAAAATATCTTTAATATCAAAAGAACTTTCGTATGATGCCTAGAAAAAGGGGCTGGCCCTTCAATTTAGGGACCAAAAGGGCTCTAAAGTCTTTCTTCCATAGCACTTTACTGAAAAATATTTTGTTATATGTTTAGGAAGCAATATATTCATCTCACATTTATTTAACAATATATTATAATTATTTTATCATGTGCTCCGTATTAAGGGGTTTTTAATGGGTTTTAAGGGGCCAGAAGTACAAAACGTTGATAACATACCTCAAACAGAACAAATAATTTGAAAAGCATCATTTTGAAAATCAATATAGAATAAAATGCTGAGAATGATGTTCCTAACAAAATTCAACCATCAATTTTTTTTATTGTTGCCCCGATAAGGAGATAAGGGGTCAAATATCAAAGTCAAGGTCATATAACCTTCAAAAAATCGCACGGAAGACCTCCTCGTTGCTCGCAACGAGATCGTGTCTAGTTATTATTATTTTTCTGCCTTTTTTTGTGCACGCGATTTCTCAGAAACGGCTCGGCCGATTTCCATCAAATTTTAGGATGTGATAGATAGTGGTCTGAACTTGATTGGGAATTTTTTGTATTGATGACGTCACATCCGTTTTTGAGATATTGAGATTTTTCTAATTTTTATATGGGTATTTTGTCTTCTATTGTTCTCCTAAACTATAAGAGATATTAAGCTCAAATTTCTACGGTTGGTAAACAAAAGATTGAAGTTTTGCATGATTGCTGTTTTGTATGTTTAGCACTACTGGCGCCAAAGCTCGCTATGGCTCGAAAATTGACATTAAAAAAGCGTCGTGAATTTTTGTGCTTTTCTCTCTTTATCTCTTTTCTGGAAAATATTTTGTTAAAACATGTAATGTAAAAAAAGTTGATATTTCCAAGACCTTTCTGCTGATATCAGGAAAAAGGAGCTGGCCCCTCAAATAAGGGACCTAGAGGGCTCTAAAGTCTTTTACCCATAACTCTTTACCGAGGGATATTTTGTAATAAATTATAGCAGCAAATATGTTTATCTTACAGATATAAAGCCAAGCAATATAACGATTTTCTCATATGTTACGTAATTAGGGATTTTTAGGGGTCAGAAGTCCAAAACTTTGACCACCTATATCTCAAAACGGAAAAATATTCTGAAATGCAGTATAAAAGAAAAGATGCTCAAAATGATGTACTTAACACCATGCAACCTAAAAACTTTGGTTCAGCGGCCCCAGTAAGGAGATAAGGGACCGGCCCCTAAAACATTCTTTCTCAGATATCTCAAGAATAGTAACGAATTTCTGAACACTTGTTGAACAAAATGTCTTTATAATTAAAGACCTTTCATTTGATACCAAGAAAAAGGGGCTGACCCCTAATATTAGGGACCTAGAGGGCTCTAAAGTCTTTTTACTATAGTTCTTTACTGAGGGATATTTTGTAATAAATTATAGAAGCAAATATGTTTATCTTACAGTTATAAAGCCCAGCAGTATAACGATTTTCTCATATGTTACGTAATTAGGGATTTTTAGGGGTCAGAAGTCCAAAACTTTGACCACCTATATCTCAAGACGGAAAAATATTTTGAAATGCAGTATAAAAGAAAAGATGCTCAAAATGATGTCCTTAACAACATGCAGCCTAAAAAATTTAGTTCAGCGGCCCTAATAAGGAGATAAGGGACCGGCCCCTAAAATATTCTTTCTGAGATATCTCAAGAATGGTAACGGATTTCTGAACACTTGTTGAACAAAATGTCTTTATAATCAAATGACCTTTCATTTGATACCATGAAAAAGGGGCTGGCCCCTAATATTAGGGACCTAGAGGGCTCTAAAGTCTTTTTCCTATAGTTCTTTACCGAGGGGTATTTCGTAATAGATTATAGAAGCACATATGTTTATCTAACAGTTGTGTAGCCTAACATTATAATGATTTTTCTCATGTGTTACGTAATTAAGGATTTTTAGGGGTCAAAAGTCCAAAAATGTGATAACCTATATCTCAAAAAGAAAAAATATTTTGAAATGCAGTATAAAAGAAAAGATGCTCAAAATAATGTACCTAATAACATGCAACCTTATAATTTTTGTTCAGCGGCCCCAATAAGGAGATAAGGTCCGGCCCCTAAAATATTCTTTCTGAGATATCTCAAGAACGGTGACGAATTTCTAAACACTTGTTGAACAAAACTCTTACACCTGAAACAAAATAGTATCAGGCACTTAAAACGAAGATCCTTTTTTCCTGTTTTAAATCATGTATAGCTGTTAAATAGCAAAATCAAGATCAAACATAAATCTCAATTTCTAAAATCAGACGGAAGACCTCCTCGTTGCTCGCAACGAGATCGTGTCTAGTTATTATTATTATTTTCCACAAATTTTGTGCACGCGATTTCTCGAAAAGTATTCAACTGATTTCAATCATTTTTTCACAGAAGATGGGACTTGAGGTAAACTTCATACGTTTTTGAGATTTTTCCTGTTGTCACTTCCGGTACCGATTTATCGGCCATTTTGCACATTTTCACGACCTATTTTGTGCAGAGCTGATCTCAGAAACTATCAGAGATATGACTATGATATTTTCAGGATAGGTAGTCTATAGTTTTAATTTGTGCACTATTATGTTGTTTTACGCCAGTGGCGCCATTTCTTGGAGCTCGCCTGGGCTCGAAGATTGAATACGAATTTTCATTCAAAATTTCCATACATTTTCGTCTGTATCTTTTTATCAGTTGATATTTTGCTAAGACATATATTACAAAAGTGGTAGATAATTAAACGTTCTTTCCAACAAAATCAAGAAAAATGGGCTGGCCCCTTAAATTAGGGTCCAAGGCACTCGTAAACTCTATTACAAATAACTTAAATACGATCAAAATTTTGAAATGCAATATAGAAGCAAAGTTGTTGATTGTAGCAATATTTATCAGGTAAAATCATTTGCACACCCATTTATGACGTAATTAGGGATTTTAAGGGGCCAAAGTACTTAAACTTTGATGCTATATATCTAGAGAAAGAGACATATTTTGTTAGGCAATGAAGAAAAGAAAATGTTTGCATTGATGATTCTAATCGATTCAACTAATCAAAACTCTAAAGTCTGTCCCCATTAAGGATCTAGAGGGCTGGCCCCTAAAATATTCAATCATTTGTATCAAAAATGAACAACAATTTTAGATGGGTGTAAGAACAAAAAATGTTAGTATTCGTAAGACCTCTCGATTGAACTCAAGAAAAAGGGGCTGGCCCCTGAAATGAGGAGCCAAGGCACTCGTAAACTATATTACAGATAACTTGAAAACAATTAAGATTTCAAATATCTTTGGTATCTAGCCTTTTTACAAATTGATCCAAGCGAGATTTTAGTCACTGTAAGTGATTGAGACACAAACTTTTATTAAGGATAGAAAATCGATTGAAGATATATTTAACGGGTTTTCTTTTGTCAACCGTCACTTCCGGTACTCACCAGAAGACTTTAAACAATTCATTTTTTTCACAAGTTTAACTGATTATCTTTGGTGTTTCATCTTCCATGATTAACAGTAGTGTACACTAAACAAATGTATAAAAAAACCTAGCTTTTATTTTCATAAACCTGTTTTGTTCGTCCGTTGTCGGTCTCGAGACAAAAAACCTAGATTCACCAAGATCGCAGATTTGGCAGAGAATATCGATATTTCATCGTATCATATGAAAACAAAATCGGACGGAAGACCTACTCGTTACTCGTAACGAGATCTAGTTTAGGTCTTCCG
This sequence comes from Magallana angulata, assembly GCF_025612915.1. NCBI lineage: Eukaryota > Metazoa > Mollusca > Bivalvia > Ostreida > Ostreidae > Magallana > Magallana angulata. Next base: position 56,917,697 of record NC_069118.1, read on the forward strand.
TTTCCAACGGAAGACCTTATTGTTATTCTTCGGTTTCTTTTTCCCTATTATTATTATTATTTTTATTTTTTTTTCTTACAAATTTTGTGCACGCGATTTTACAAAAACGGTTCGACCGATTTCCATGAAACTTTCAGATCTGATCGATACTGATCTGAACCTTATAGGTTTTTGATTTTATTGATGACGTCACTTCCGTGTTTGAGAAACTGACGTTTTAGCGATTTTCAGAGGGGTGGCTTGTCCCTCTAAGTTCTCCTAAACTATGAAAGATATCGAGTTCAAACATTCAGGGGTTCTAGACAAAAGATTGTAGATTTGTAATTTTATTTTCATTTTGGTCTGTCTTGAAAGGCGCCGAAGCTCGCCTGGACCCGAAAATTGAAATGGAAAAAATGTCGTAATTTTTTTTGGTTTTCTTTTATCATTTCTTTTCTGAAAAATATTTTGTTAAAACATGTAATGTAAAAAAGTTTCTATTAACAGGACTTTTTCTTTGAAGTCAAGAAAAAGGGGCTGGCCCCTCAAATAAGGGGACCAAAGGGCTCTAAAGTCTCTAATCTGTAGCGCTTTACTGAGAGATATTTTGTGAAAGGTTATAGAAGCAAATATGTTTATCTCACAGTTATTTATCCAAGCAATGTAATGATTTTATTATGTGTTACGTAATTAAGGGTTTTTAGGGGCCAAAAGTCGAAAATTTTGATCACCCATATCTCAGAAAGGAAACTATTTTGTAATGCAATACAGAAGAAAAGTTGTTCAAATTAATGTCCTTTACAATATGCAACCTTCAAAATTTCGTTAAACGGCCCCTATAAGGAGATAAGGGATCGGCCCCTAAAACCTCCTTTCTCATATATCTCCAGAACGGTAACTAATTTTTAAACACCTGTTGAACAAAATGTGTTAAGAATTAAATGTCCTTTCATTAAATATCAAGAAAAAGGGACTGGCTCCTCCAATAAGGGGACCAAAGGGCTCTAAAGTCTTTAATATGTAGCCCTTTACTTAGAGATATTTTCTGAAAGGTTATAGAAGCAAATATGTTTATCTCACAGTTATGTATCCAAGCAATGTAATAATTTTATTATGTGTTACGTAATTAAGGGTTTTTAGGGGCCAAAAGTCCAAAACTTTGATCACCGATATCTCGGAAAGGAAAAATATTTTGTAGTGCAAATAAGAAGAAAAGTTGTTCAAATTAATGTTTTAAACAATATGCTATCTTCAAAATTTCGTTAAACAGCCCCTATAAGGAGATGAGGGATCGGCCCCTAAAACCTTCTTTCTCATATATCTCCAGAACGGTAACGATTTTCTAAAAACTTGTTGAACAAAATTTGCTAAGAATTAAATGACCTTTCATGTAATATCAAGAAAAAGGGGCTGGCCCCTCAAATAAGGGGACCAAAGGGCTCTAAAGTCTATAATCTGTAGCCGTTTACTTAGAGATATTTTCTGAAAGGTTATAGAAGCAAATATGTTTATCTCACAGTTATGTATCCAAGCAATGTAATGATTATATTATGTGTTACGTAATTAAGGGTCTTTAGGGGCCAATAATCCATAATTTTGATCACCCATATCTTAGATAGAAAAAATATTTTGTAATGCAATGCAGAAGAAAAGTTGTTTAAAATGTTCTTAACAATGTGCAACCTTCAAAATTACGTTAAACGGCTCCTTTAAAGGAATAAGGGATCGGACCCTAAAACCTTTTTTCTCATATATCTCCAGAATATCTCATTCATATGTCAGAAAGGAAAAATATTTTAAAATGCAGTACAGAAGAAAAGTTGTTCAAAATGATGTTCTTAACAATATGCAACCTTAAAATTTTCGTTAAACGGCCCCTTTAAAGGGATAAGGGATCGGCCCCTAAAACCTTCTTTCTCATATATCTCCAGAACAGTAACGAACTTTTAAACACTTGTTGACAAAATGTGTTCAGAATTAAATGTCTTTTCATTTGATTCCAAGAAAAAGGGGCTGGCCCCTTAAATTAGGGGATCAAAGGGCTCTAAAAATGATTATCTATAGCCCTTAAATGAGAGCCATCTTGTGAAGGGTTATTAAATCTAGATTAGGTATAATACATTTAATTATCCTAACAATATAATGATTTGCTCTCGCGTTACCCAATTAGGGTTTTTACGGACCAGATGTAAACAAGTTTAATCTTTTCTATCTTAATTGGAAGAAATGCAAGTATTTAAAAAAGCAATGTAATGAAACTTTTAAAAAAGCGATACATTAAAGCATTAGTACTTCACTCCTTTTTCCATATCATGTTTTGTTGTCGAAAATCAAAGTCGATGATGTCATATTTTCTTCTATAAATCGTACGGAAGACCTCCTCGTTGCTCGCAACGAGATCGTGTCTAGCTATTATTATTTTTTCCAAATTTTGTGCACAAGATTTCTCGGAATCTATTCGACCGATCTCAACCATTTTTTCACAGATGTTAGGGCGTGATCTAAACTTCATACCTTTTACTTAATTTTTTCAAAGTCACATCCGGTACCGAACTGTCGGCCATTTTGTAATTTTTGAAGACCCATTTTGTGCAGCTATAAACTCAAAAACCATAAGAGATATGAATATGAAATTTTCAGGATAGGTAGATGATAGTTTGAAGTTGTGCAGCATGTAGTTGTTTAATGCCTGTTGCGCCATTTCTTGGAGCTCGCCTGGGCGCGAAAATTGGGTACGAATTTTCATTCAAAATTTTCACATGTTTTGATTTATATCTTTTTATCAGTTGATATTGTGTTAAGACATATAAAACAAAAGTGGTAGATAATCAAATGTTCTTTCCAACAAAATGAAGAAAAAGGGACTGGCCCCTTTATTTAGGGGCCAAGGCCTTCTTAAACTCTCTTACAAATAACTTAAACACGATAAAGATTTTGTAATGCATTATAGAAGCAAAGTTGTTGACCGTACCAATATCTATTAGAAAAAATCATTGCCACGCCCATTTATTACGTAATTAGGGATTTTTAGGGGCCAGAGTACTAAAACTTTGACGCAATATAACTAGAGAAGTAAACATATTTTGTTAGACGTCATAGAAAAGAAAATGTTTGAATTTATGATTTAAATCGTTTCCACTTATCAAAACACGAGTTTCCGTCCCCATTAAGGATCTAGAGGGCTGGCCCCTAAAATATTCAAATATTTGTATCTCAAAAATGATCAACAATTTTAAATGGGTGTAAGAACAAAAAATGTTAGTATTTTTAAGACCTTTTCAACAAAATCAAGAAAAAGGGGCTGGCCCCATATATTAGGGGCCAAGGCTTTCGTTAACTCTATTACAAATAACTTAAAAACGATAAAGATTTCGTAATGCATTATAGAAGCAAAATTATTGATCGTACCAATATCTATTAGAAAAAATCATTGCCACGCCCATTTATTACGTAATTAGGGATTTTTTGGGGCCAGAGTACTAAAACTCTGACGCAATATAACTAGAGAAGTAAACATATTTTGTTAGACGTCATAGAAAAGAAAATGTTTGAATTTATGATTTAAATCGATTCCACTTATCAAAACACGAGTTTCCGTCCCCATTAAGGATCTAGAGGGCTGGCCCCTAAAATATTCAAACATTTGTATCTCAAAAATGATCAACAATTTTAAATGGGTGTAAGAACAAAAAATGTTAGTATTTTTAAGACCTTTTCAACAAAATCAAGAAAAAGGGGCTGGCCCCTTTTTTTGGAAGGGGGGGGGCAAGAGACTCGTAAAGTCTATTACAAATTACATGAAAACGATTAAGATTTCGTAATGCATTATAGAAGGAAAGTTGTTGATTGTAGCATTATTCATCTGGAAAACTCATTGCTCAACCATTTATTACGTAATAAGGGATTTGTATACATTATCTGAAAGTGGGGGGTGGGGATAATTCTGAAATTGTATCGATTATTCATGGTATGATTTAAAACAGAAATCACAAGGAAGACCTACTCGTTATTCGTAACGAGATCATATCTAGTTAAGGTCCAACGGAAGACCTTATAGTTTTCGAACGATTTCTTATAAAGGTCTTCCGTTTCCAACGGAAGACCTTATTGTTTTCTTACTGTTTATTTTTCTTATTTTTTTCCCAAATTTTGTGCATGCGATTTCTCGAAAACTATTTGACCGATTTCAACCATTTTACACAAATACTGGAACATCGTTTGAATTTTATATGTTTTTGATATTTTGTCGTCACTTCCGGTCCGGATTTACGGCCAATTTTGTAGTTTTTATTCGACCAAGTTTGTGCACGGATAAACTTAAAGACTATCAGAGATATAATCATGAAATTTTAAGGATATCTAGACTACAGTTTTAAGTTTTGCCTATTGTTTTTGTTTTACGCCAGTGGCACCATTTCTTGGAGCTAGCCTATGTCAGAAAATTGGGTACCAATTTTTATTGTTTTCTTTTCCACAAATTTTGTGCACGGGATTTTTCAAAAACTATATGGTTGATTTCAACCATTTTTCACAGGTGAAGAGATGTAATCTGTATTTTTTATGTTTTTTGAAATTTTTGTTGTCGTTATTTCCGGACCGATTTATCAGCCATTTTGTACATTTTTACGACCCATTTTATGCAGATTTGATCTAAGAAACTATCAGAGATATGACTATGCAACTTGCAGGATACTTAGTCTATAGCGTTAAGTCATGCACTATTTATTGCTTTACACCAGTGGCGCCATTTCTTGGAGCGTGCCTGGGTACGAAAATTGGGTATAAATTTTGATTCAAATTTTTCAAGCGTTTTGATCTGTATCTTTTTATCGGTTGATATTTTGTTAAGACATGTATTACAAAAGTGGTTGATAATCAAAAGTTCTTTCCAACAAAATGAAGAAGAAGGGGCTGGTCTCTTTTTTAAGGGGCCAAGACACTCGTAAACTCTACTACAAATAACTTAAAAAGATACAGATTTTGTAATGCATTATAGAAGCAAAGTTGTTGATCGTACCAATATCTATTAGGAAAAATTATTGCCACGCCCATTTATTACGTAATTAGGGGTTTTAAGGGGCCAAAGTACTAAAACTTTGATGCAATATATCTAGAGAAGTAGACATATTTTGCTAGACATCATAGAAGGGGAAATGTTTGATTTGATGATTTAAATTGATTTCACGTATTAAAACACTAATGTCTGTCCCAATTAGGGATCTACAGGGCTGGCCCCTAAAATATTCAATCTTTTTATATCTCAAAAATGAGCAAAAATGCTAAATGGGTGCAAGAACGAAAAATGTTAGTATTCTTAAGACCTTTTCAAAAAAATTAAGAAAAAGGGGCTGGCCTCTTACATTAGGGGCCAAGACTCTCGTAAACTCTATTACAAATAATTTAAAAAGGATGAAGATTTTGTAATGCATTTGAAAGCAAAGTTGTTGATCGTAACAATATCTATCAGATTAAAATCATTGCCACCTCCATTTATTACGTAATTAACGATTTGTATACATTATCTGAAAGTGTGTGTGTGTGTCGGGGGGGGGGGGGGGTAATTCTGAAATTGTATCGATTATTCATGGTATGATTGAAAAGAGAAATCGCAAGGAAGACCTACTCGTTACTTGTAACGAGATCGTATCTAGTTAAGGTCTTCCGTTTCCAACGGAAGACCTTATTGTTTTCGTTCGGTTTCTTTTTCCCTGTTATTAAGGTCTTCCGTTGGAAACAGAAGACCTTATTGTTTTTCTAAGGTTTTTTTTTCCCTATTATTATTTTTTTTTTTTTTTCTTACCGATTTTGTGCACGCGATTTCTCAGAAACGGCTCAACCGATTTTCGACAAATTTTCAGTACTGATAGCTATTGATCTGAACCTTGTTGGAAATTTTTTTTGTTGATGACGTCACTTCTTGTCTTGAGATATCGTGGATTTAACTGTTTTTATAGGGGTATTTTGTACGGAGAACTCCTCTTTTACCATTTGAGTTTTTGGTTTTCTTTGAATATCTCTTTTCTTGAAAGCATTTTGTTAAAACATGTGGAACAAAAAAACTTAATTAAATCAAGAGCTTTCATTTGAGATCATGAAAAAGGGGCTGGCCCTTCAAATAAGGGGCTGTGGGGGCTCTAAAGTCTTTTAATGATAACTTTTTACTGTGAAATATTTTGTGATGCATTATAGAAGCAATTATGTTTATTCTTAGGTTATTAACCTTATCATGGCAATCATTTACTCCTATGTTACGTAATTAGGGGTTTTAAGGGACTAGAAGTCCAAAACTTTGATGCTCAATATCTCAAAATGAAGAAACATTTGGATAAGCAATATTTAACAAAAGATGCTTAAAATATTGAGCTTAACAATCTGAAACCATAATTTCCTTGTTATGCGGTCCCTACAAGGAGTTACAGGGTCGGCCCCTAAAACGACCCTCTCCAGATATCTCGAGAACGGTACAAAATTTGGAAACACTTTTTGAACAAAATGTGTTTGAATTGACAAGAGCTTTCATTTGAAATCATAAAAAAGGGGCTGGCCCTTCAAATAAGGGGCTGTGGGGGCTCTAAAGTCTTTTAATAATAACCTTTTACCGTGAAATATTTTGTGATGCGTTATATAAGCAATTACGTTCATTCTAAGGTTATTTACCTATACATGGCAATCATTTACTCCTATGTTACGTAATTACGGATTTTAAGGGGCCAGAAGTCCAAAACTTTGATGCTCAATATCTCAAAATGAAGAAACATTTGGATAAGCAATATTTAACAAAAGATGCTCAAAAAATTGAGCTTAACAATCTGAAACCATAATTTCCTTGTTATGCTGTCCCTAAAAGGAGTTACAGTGTCGGCCCCTAAAACGACCCTCTCCAGATATCTCGAGAACGGTACACAATTTGGAAACACTTTTTGAACAAAATGTGTTTGAATTGACAAGAGCTTTCATTTGAAATCATGAAAAAGGGGCTGGCCCTTCAAATAAGGGGCTGAGGGGCTCTAAAGTCTTTTAATAATAACCTTTTACCGTGAAATATTTTGTGATGCGTTATATAAGCAATTACGTTCATTCTAAGGTTATTTACCGATACATGGCAATCATTTACTCCTATGTTACGTAATTACGGATTTTAAGGGGCCAGAAGTCCAAAACTTAAATGCTTCATATCTCAAAATGAAGAAACATTTGGATAAGCAATATTTAACAAAAGATGCTCAAAATATTGAGCTTAACAATAATCAACTATAATTTCTTTGTTATGCAGTCCTTAAAAGGAGTTACAGGGTTGGCCCCATAACACGACCCTCTCAAGATATTTCGAGAACGTACAAAATTTGTATTTACTTGTTAAATAAAAAGTGTTTGAATTGACAAGAGCTTTCATTTGAAATCATGAAAAAGGGGCTGGGCCTTCAAATAAGGGGCTCAGGCGGCTCTAAAGTCTTTTAATGATAACTTTTTACTCTAAATTATTTTGTGATACGTTATAGAAGCAATTATGTTTATTCTTAGGTTATGTACTTGTACATGGCAATCATTTACTCTTATGTTACGTAATTAGGGATTTTAAGGGGCCAGAAGTCTAAAGCTTTGATGCTCAATATCTCAAAATTGAGGAAAACTTTGGAAAGCAATATTTCACAAAAGATGCTCAAAATATTGAGCTTAACAATGTACAACCATATATTGTTTTTATCTGGACCCTAAAAGAAGTTTTAGGACTGGATATCCAAACAATTTTTCCCAGATATCTCAAAAACAGTAACCAGTTTCTAAATACTTATTAGTGGTTCACAAAAATACTTTTTGACTAAAATGAATGAAAAGGAGCTGATCCCTCAAATAAGGGACACCAAAGGGATAAATAGTCTTTCACCCATTACTCATAGATCCCGCCTCCTTTTCCGGATACGTTTCGTTGATGAAGGTCAGGAGTAAGGCATTCCATATTCTAAAAACCGGACGGAAGACCTCCTCGTTGCTTGCAACGAGATCGTGTCTAGTTAAGGTCTTCCGTTTCCAACGGAAGACCTTATTGTTATTGCTTTGTTTCTTTTCCTCTATTATTATTATTCCTTTTTTTTTTCTCCCACGTTTTCTCAAAAACGCTTCAGCCGATTTTGATAAAACTTTCAGATCTGGTTAATGACAAAATTTGTAAGAAAAGTACATGGGATTTTTTTGGTCGTCACTTCCGGTCCCAAGATATTAAAGATTTTATGTTTTTGCTTGTTCACAAGTTTTCTCCAAAAGTATTTAAGATAGAATTTTTAAATTTTCAGGGATGATAGAAAGTGTCCAGCTGCAGTGTACTACGCATATCCGAACGTCCGCCGTCACTTCCGGTCGTCACCGGAAGGAAATGAAAAACCTTAATTTTTCAAATTTTTGGATTTGCATTTTTTTATTATTTCATTCGATAGAGACGCCCTCAAAACTTCTAAATATGATATTTGTTTTAAAAATCGATCCACGCATTCTTGAGATTTTGGGCCCCAAAATTCTGAAGCGAAGGTCCGCGTAGCTCAGTCGTTAGAGTGTTGGACTTGTGCCCAGACGACCCGGGTTCAGTCCCTGAGTGCCGAATGTTTTTTCTCTCTTGTTTGTGTTTTGATTAATGATTTGGTCTTTAAAATGATGGATTTGAATGTTTTTCGTTTTATTTTTATTTTTGTCATAATTAAAAATAATAGCGGCTTTTTTCAGTACAAATATGGAGCTCTTTTCTGTCAGCAGCTCTCTAAATTTAGACGCTCGTCGCATTGCCGGTATCAAAAACAAGCCAAATGTTGGTTTTTTCTTAATTTTGTTTTGTTTAACGATTTTATCTTTAAAATGATGGATTTTAATGTTTTATATTTATTATATATAGAAATAATAGCGGCTTTTTTAATTACAAAAAGATAGCTTGTTTCTGTCATCAGTTCGCTAAATTCAAATGCTCGTCGCATCGCAGACATCGCAGACGTGCCGCCAAAGTACCCCTGCAGTACGCTGGGTCGCTTTGCCGGCATCAAAGAAATGCCGCCATCTCAATGACACACACAATATTAAGCAATGCACCCACGTTTAAATAAGTATTCAACATTACCTTAAAAGGAGGACTGATTAGTATTTATTCACATATATAGATACACGCATGCATGTATATAAATGTGTTTATTGACATACGTTGCTAATATACTGATTCCCTAAAAACTATAAAAAAATCTCTCTCTCTCTCTCTCTCTCTCTCTCTCTCTCTCTCTCTCTCTCAAAGTACAAATGTTTTAGCATTTAAATAAGAACTAGTTCAGTTAACATGCAGTCAATTGGATAGAGGCTAAATGTACATTGGCGTCCAAAAATTATACATGTATTTATTTCAAGTTACGGGATAATGTCTATGGATTAAAATGATTTGAAATTCATGGTTTAATGATTGTCTTCATACTGATTGGAAGTCAACGCTAAAAAGTCATTTTTATTAAAGATGGTGGACTTTTTCCTTTTTTTGTGCATGTCTATATACTGATACAAATCTGTTGCCTGTCTGGGATTAAGAAAAACCTCCAAAGTTTATACACGTAACTATACAAACGAACGGGTGACTGCGACAAGGTTTGACAACTGACCACCCGTTGAACAGATGTTAAAGAATCAATAGTTACATCTTTCAAACAACGCTTATACATTGTTCTAACATATGTATTTTGTTTAGAAATTGTGTTATTTGTGATATTAAGAATTTATTATTCTACGTTTAATATGGAAGTCACCGACCGACCCCCCCCCCCCCATTCATAAAATCATTAAGTTTTTCTGGCCCGATTTTCCTTGATCTTTGATCTTGGGCCTTTAATTTCAACTAAGTACCATTCTAGATTACTGTACTAATTACCAGACCAATTCGTTCATTATTAAGAGAGTTATGAAGTTTTTGGCATTTGAGTTTCAATTGTCGTGATTGACATGTACTGCAAAAAAAATCATAACTCCCAAGCCCTTCATTCAATCCTAATGAAAATTCGTGAAAATGAACCTCGGACACCATTCTCATTTTCTGCCAAATATGCAGCGAATTGAACAATCAAGACGAAATTCCTGAGATTAAACGGCGCTTATTGCCTATACTGGGAAATTAAATTTACACAATACACGCACCGACCCCCCCCCCCCTCCTCCTATTCACAAAATAATTTAGTTTTTCTGGCCTGATTTTACTGGATCTTTCATTTTGAACCTTTATTTTCAACCTAGTTCAATTCTAGATTACTGTACTACATGTAATGACCGAATCCGAGATCCACACCTCAAAATTCTATTTTCGATTTATTTACGACGAAAATCAAGCTCAGGTCTTTTCACCCCCCCCCCCTCCAGACACAAACACGCATCAATATTTCAAATGACCTCGCACTGTTTCCAAACCTGAATAGTCAGACATCTCACACGTTGTTTTTCATCTCATACAAAAACTCAGTTCTTCTCCTGAGCGGAAACGCCCCAAATTCAAAGACAAATTCGGGAATTATTTTGCGTCAGCCATGTTTTGAGACATCTGCAAAGGCTGTGTGTTCTAATCTCGCCGGAGCCAAGATATTTTCTTTCTCTCTATTTCTTTCTCTCCTTTTCATTTAATTTTCTAACTAAAATATTCAACATAAAAGGGTTGTTGGACCAAAGTTCAAGTTGAAAAACACTCTTCAATTAAGATTTAGACAAAAACAGTCTTTTATAATTAGGGTCTTCCGTCTTCAGCGGAAGACCCTTCCATTCTTATTGTTATTAGGGTCTTCCGTTTACAAAGGGAGACCCTCTTTTTTTTTCGGTTTCTTTTTATTACAGGTTGTTAGACGTGTTATTAGGTCAAAAGACCTCTTATTTAAAATGAAATAAAATTCAAATTAGGGATCCAACGGGGTGTATAATTCTTCATCCATCTCTCTTTAATATCACATCTGCATTTCTTGATATGTTTCGTTGATGAAGATAAAAGGAAAGGTCATTTCCTCTTCTAAAAATCAGACGGAAGACCTCCTCGTTGCTCGCAACGAGGTCGTGTCTAGTTATTATTATTTTTCTTTTTTTTTCTTACAAATTTTGTGCACGCGATTTCTCAGAAAAGACTCGACCGATTTTCATGAAACTTTCAGATATAACAGATAGTGATCGAAACCTTATAGGTTTTTTATTATATTGATGACGTCACTTCCGATTTTGAAATTTTGACGTTTTAGCAAGTTTTAGAGCGGTGGCTTGTTCCTCTAACTTCTCCTAAACTATAAAAGATATTGAGTTCAAACTTTCAGGGATAGTAGACAAAAGATTGTAGATTTGCAATTTTATTTTCATTTTGATCTGGCTTGAAAGGCGCCGAAGCTCGCCTGAACCCGAAAATTGAGTTTAAAAAATGTGTCGTATTTTTTCTGGTTTTCTTTATTTATCTCTTTTCTGAAAAATATTTTGTTAAAACATTTAATTTAAAAAAGATTTATATTTACAGGACCTTTCATTTGATATCAAGAAAAAGGGGCTGGCCCCTCAAATTAGGGGACCAAAGGGCTCTAAAGTCTTTTATCTGTAGCCCTTTACTGAGAGATATTTTGTGAAATGTTATAAAAGCAAATGTGTTTATCTAACAGTTATGTATCTAAGTAATGTAATGATATATCATGTGTCATGTGATTAAGGGTTTTTAGGGGCAAAAAGTCCAAAATTTTGATCACCCATATCTCAAAAAGGAAAAATATTTTTTAATGCAGCACAGAAGAAAAGTTGTTTAAAATTATGTTCTCAACAAAATGCAACCTTAAAAATTTCGTTATATGGCCCCTATAAAGAAATTTAAATTTTCATGAATCTCCAGAACGGTAACGAATTTCTAAACACTTGTTGAACAAATGTGTTCAGAATTGAATGACCTTTCATTTGATATCAAGAAAAAGGGGCTGGCCCCTCAAATTAGGGGACCAAAGGGCTCTAAAGTCTTTAATATGCACCCATTTACTGAGAGATATTTCGTGAAAGGTTATAGATGCAAATATGTTTATCTTACAGTTATGTATCTAAGTAATGTAATGATTTTATCATGTGTTACGTAATTAGGGGATTATAGGGGCCAAAAGTTAAAACTTTTGATCACCCATATCTCAGAAAGGAAAAATATTTTGTAATGCAGCACAGAAAAAAAGTTGTTTAAAATGATGTTCTTAACAAAATGCAACCTTAAAAATTTCGTCAAACGGCCCCTTCAAGGAGATAAGGGATCGGCCCCTAAAACCTTCTCTCTCATATATCTATAGAACGGTAACAAATTGCTAAACACTTGTTGAACAAAATTTGTTTAGAATTAAAAGGCCTTTCATTTGATATCAAGAAAAAGGGGCTGGCTCCTCAAATTAGGGAACCAAACGGCTTTAAATTATTTTATCTGTAGCCCTTTACTGAGAGATATTTTGTGAAATGTTATATAAGCAAATGTGTTTATATTGCAGTTATGTATATAAGCAATGTAATGATTTTATCATGTGTTTGTAATTAGGGGTTTTTAGGGGCCAAATGTCCAAAGTTTTGATCTCCCATATCTCCGAAAGGAAAAATTTTTGAAATGCAATACAGAACAAAAGTTGTTCAAAATTATGTTCTTAACAATATGCAACCTTCAAAATTTTGATAAACGGCCCCCTTAAGGGGGATAAGGGATCGGCCCTTGAAACCTTCTTTCTCATATCTCCAGAACGGTAACGAATTTCAAAACATTTGTTGAATAAAATGTGTTTAGAATGAAATGACCTTTCATTTGAAATCAAGAAAAAAGGGCTGGACACTTAAATTAGGGGATCAAAAGGCTCTAAAATATTTTATCTATAGCCCTTTAATTAGAGCCATTTTGTGAATGGTTATTAAAGCTAGATTAGGTATAATACGTTTATATATCTTAACAATATAGTGATATCCTCTAGTGTTACCCAATAAGGGTTTTTAGGGACCAGAGGTTAACAAGATTAATCTTTTTTCATCTTAATTAGAAGAAATGCAAGTATCAAAAACAGCAATAAAATAAAGCGTTAGTACTTCACTCCTTTTCTACATCACGTTTTGTCAAGAATCAAGGTCGATGATGTCATATTTCCTTTTAAAACCAGACGGAAGATCTCCTCGTTGCTCGCAACGAGATCGTGTCTAGTTATTATTATTTTTTCCCCCCCAAATTTTGTGCACGCGATTTCTCGAAAACTATTGGACCGATTTCAACCATCGTGCGATGTAATTTAAATTTTATATGTTATTAAAATTTTTGTTATCGTCATTTCCGGTACCGACTTATCGGCCATTTTGTATATTTTTACGACCTATATTGTGCAGAGCTGATCTCAGAGACTATCAGAGATATGACTATGAAATTTTCAGAATATGTAGTCTATAGTTTGAAGTTGTGCACTATTATGTTGTTTTACGCCAGTGGCGCCATTTCTTGGAGCTCGCCTTGGCACGAAAATTGGGTACGAATTTTGTTCAAAATTTTCACATGTTTTGATTTATATCTTTTTATCAGTTGATATTGTGTTAAGACATATAAAACAAAAGTGGTAGATAATCAAATGTTCTTTCCAACAAAATGAAGAAAAAGGGACTGGCCCCTTTATTTAGGGGTCAAGGCACTCGGAAACTCTCTTACAAATAACTTAAAAACGATAAAGATTTTGTAATGCATTATAAAAGCAAAGTTGTTGATCGTACCAATATCTATTGTGCAGAGCTGATCTCAGAAACTATTAGAGATATGACTTTGAAATTTTCAGGATAGGTAAAGCATGGTTTGAAGTTGTGCACTATTAAGTTGTTTTGCACCAGTGGCGCTATTCCTTGTTGATATTTTGTGAAGACACATAGAACAAAATTATTAGAGAATCGAAAGTTCAATCCAATAAAATCAAGAAAAAGGGACTGGCCCCTTTAATTAGTGACCAAGAGACTCGTAAAGTCTATTACGAATAACTTGAAAACGATAAATATTTTGTTATGCATTATAAAATCAAAGTTGTTGATCTCTACATTATCGGTTTGAAAAAGTCATCGTCAGGCCCATGTTTCACGTAATTAGAGTTTTTATTCTTTATCTTAAAATTTGGGGGGGGGGACCTTATTGTTTTCGTACTGTTTCTTCTTATTTTTTTCACAGAAGATGGGACTTGATGTAAACTTTAACACATTTTTTAAGATTTTTCCTGTCGTCACTTCCGGTACCGATTTATTGGCCATTTTGTACATTTTTACGACCTATTTTGTGCAGAGCTGATCTCAGAAACTATCAGAGATATGACTATGAAATTTTCAGGATAGGTAGTCTATAGTTTGAAGTTGTGCACTATTATGTTGTTTTACGCCAGTGGCGCCATTTCTTGGAGCTCGCCTGGGCACGAAAATTGGGTACGAATTTTCAGTCAAAATGTTCATACGTTTTGATCTGTATCTTTTTATCAGTCGATATTTTGTTAAGACATATATAACAAAAGTAGTAAATAATCAAAAGTTCTTTCCAACAAAATCAAAAATAAGGGGCTGGCCCCTTAAATTAGGGGCCAAGACACTCGTAAACTCTATTACAAATAACTTAAAAACGATCAAAATTTTGTTATGCAATATAGAAGCAAAGTTGTTGATTGTAGCAATATTTATCAGGTAAAATTATTTTCACACCCATTTATGACGTAATTAGGGATTTTAAGGGGCCAAAGTACTTAAACTTTGATGCAATATATCTAGAGAAGGAGACATATTTTGTTATGCAATGTAGAAAAGAAAATGTTTGCATTGATGATTCTAATCGATTCCACTAATCAAAACTCTAAAGTCTGTCCCCATTAAGGATCTAGAGGGCTGGCCCCTAAAATATTCAATCATTTGTATCTCAAAAATAAACAACAATTTTAGATGGCTGTAAGAACAAAAAATGTTTGTATTCGTGAGACCTTTCGATTGAACTCAGGAAAAAGGGCTGGCCCCTTAAATGAGGGGCCAAGACACTCGTAAACTATATTACAGATAACTTGAAAACAATCAAGATTTCAAATATCTTTGGTACCTAGCCTTTTTACAAAATTGATACCAGCGAGATTTTAGTCACTGTAAGTGATTGAGACACAAACTTTTATAAATGATATACAATCGATTGAAGATATATTTAACGGGTTTTCTTTTGTCAACCGCCACTTCCGGTACTCACCAGAAAAGTTCAAACAATTCATTTTTTTCACAAGTTTAACTGATTATCTTTGAGGTTTCATCTTCCATGATTAACAGTGGTGTACACTAAACAAATGTATAAAAAAAACCCTAGCTTTTATTTTCATAAACCTCTTTTGTTCGTCCGTTGTCGGTCTCGAGACAAAAAACCTAGATTCACCAAGATCGCAGATTTGGCAGAGAATATCGATATTTCATTGTATCATATGAAAACAAAATCGGACGGAAGACCTACTCGTTACTCGTAACAAGATCTAGTTATTATTATTTTTTTCCCCAAATTTTGTGCACGAGATTTCTCGAAATCTATTCGACCGATCTCAACCATTTTTTCACAGATGTTAGGGCGTGATCTAAACTTCATACCTTTTTCTTAATTTTTTCGTAGTCACTTCCGGTACCGAATTGTCGGCCATTTTGTAATTTTTGACGACCCTATTTGTGAGCTGTAAACTCGGAAACCATAAGAGATATGAATATCAAATTTTCAGGATAAGTAGACTATAGATTGAAGTTGTGCTGCATATAGTTGTTAAATGCCTGTTGCGCCATTTCTTGGAGCTCGGCTGGGCACGAAAATTGGGTACGAATTTTTATTCAAAATTTTTACATGTTTTGATTTATATCTTTTTAACAGTTGATATTTTGTTAAGACATATATAACAAAAGTGGTAGAGAATCAAAGGTTCTTACCAACAAAATCAAGAAAAAGGGGCTGGGTCCTTTATTTAAGGGCCAAGGCACTCTTAAACTCTATTACAAATAACTTAAAAACGATAAAGATTTTGTAATGCATTATAAAAGCAAAGTTGTTGATCGTACCAATATCTATTAGAACAAATTTTTGCCACGCCCATATATTAAGTAATTAGGGATTTTTAGGGGCCAGAGTACTTAAACTTTGACGCAATATAACTAGAATGGTAGAAATATTTTGTTAGACATCATAGAAAAGAAAATGTTTGAATTCATGATTTAAATCGATTCTACTTATCAAATCACGAATTTCCGTCTCCATTAAGGAGGGCTGGCCCCTAAAATATTCGAACATTTTTATCTCAAAAATGATCAGCAATTTTAAATGGGTGTAAGAACAGAATATATTGGTATTTTTAAGACCTTTTCAAAGAAATCCAGAAAAAGGGGCTGGCCCCTTGAATTAGGGGCCAAGGCACTCTTAAACTCTATTAAAAATAACTTAGAAACGATAAATATTTTATAATGCATCATAGAAGCAAAGATGTTGATCGTACCAATATCTATTTGAAAAAAATATTGCCACGCCCATTTATTACATAATAAGGGATTTTAATGGGGCTAAGGACTTAAACTTTGACGCAATATAACTTGAGAAGTAGAAATATTTTGTTAGACATCATAGAAGAGAAAATGTTTGAATTTATGATTTAAATCGATTCCACATGTCGAAACACGATTTTTTTGTCCCCATTTAGGATTTAGATGGCTGGCCCCTAAAATATTCAAACATTTGTATCTCAAAAATGATCAACAGTTTTAGATGGGTGCAAGTACAAAAAATGTTAGTATTCTTAAGACCTTTTCAAAAAAATCAAGAAAAAGGGGCTGGCCCCTTAAATTAGGGGCCAAGGCACTCGTAAACTCTATTACAAAAAACTTAAAAACGATAAAGATTTTGTAATGCATTATAGAAGCAAAGTTGTTGATCGTACCAATATCTATTAGAAAAAATCATTGCCACGCCCATTTATTACGTAATAAGGGATTTTTAGAGGCCAAAGTACTTAAACTTTGACGCAATATAACTAGAGAAGTAGGCATAGTTGGTTAGACATCATAGAAGAGAAAATGTTTGAATTTATGATTTAAATCGATTCTTCTGATCAAAACACGAATTTCTGTCCCCATTAAGGATCTAGAGGGCTGGCCCCTAAAATATTCAAACATTTGTATCTAAAAATGATCAACAATTTTAGATGAGTGTAAGAACAAAAATTGTTAGTATTCTTAAGACCTTTTTAAAAAATCGAGAAAAAGGGGCTGGCCCCTTTTTTTTGGGGGGGGGGGGGCAAGAGACTCGTAAAGGCTATTACAAATTACATAAAAACGATTAAGATTTCGTAATGCATAATAGAAGCAAAGTTGTTGATTGTTGCAATATCTATCTGGAAAACTCATTGCCACACCCATTTATTACTTAATTAGGGATTTGTATACATTATCTGAAAGTGTGTGTGTGTGGGGGGGGGGATAATTCTGAAATTGCATCGATTATTCATGGTATGATTTAAAACACAAATCTCAAGGAAGACCTACTCGATACTCGTTACGAGATCGTATCTAGTTATTTATTTTTTCCAGAAATTTTGTGCACGCGATATCTCGAAAACTATTCGGCCGATTTCGACCATTTTTTCACAGATGATTGCCAGTGGTCATAATTCGAGAAGTTTTTTGAAATTTTGAAATCGTCACTTCCGGTTCCGATTTACGGCCGATTTTTAAAGTTTTTACGACATATTTTGTGCAGACATAAACTCAGAGACTATCAGAGATATAATTATGAAATTTTCAGGATCGGTAGACCATAGATTGTAGTTGTGCACAAAGTAGTTTTTTTAGTTTTTCGAAAATTAAGTACGAATTTTGCATCAAATTTTTCATACATTTTGATCTGTATCTTTTTATCAGTTAATATTTTGATAAGACATATATAACAAAAGTAGTAGATAATCGAAAGTTCATTCCTACGAAATCAAGAAAAAGGGGTTGGCCCCTTTATTTAGGGGCCAAAACGCCTGTAAACTCTAATACAAATAACTTAAAAACGATTAAGATTTTGTAATGCTTTGTAGAAGCAAATTTGTTGATCGTCACAATATCTGTTAGGAAAAATTATTGCCCTGCCCATTTGTTACGTAATTAGGGATTTTTAGGGGCCAACGTACTGAAACTTTGACGCAATATATCTAGAGAAGGAGTCATATTTTGTTAAGCATTGTAGAAGACAAAATGCTTGCATTGATGATTCTCATCGATTCCATCAATCAAAATACCAATCTCTGTCCCCATTAAGGATCTAGAGGGCTGGCCCCTAAAATAATCAAACATTTGTATCTCAAAAATGATAAACAATTTTAAATTGATGTAATAACAAAAAATGTTAGAATTTGTAAGACCTTTCAATTGAATTCAAGAAAAAGGGGCTGGCCCCTTAAATTAGGGGCCAAGACACTCGTAAACTATATTACAGATAACTTAAAAACAATCAAGATTTTGTTATGCATTGTAGAAGCCAAGTTGCTGACCGTAACAATATTTATCATGTAAAATCATTGCCACACCTATTTATGACGGAATTGGGGATTTTTAGGGGCAAAAGTTCTTAAACTTTGACGCAATATATCTAAAGAAGGAGACATATTTTGTGAAGCATTGTAGAACAGCAAATGTCTGTATTGATAATTCTAATCGATTCCACTGACCAAAACACCAATGTCAGTCCCCATTAAGGATCTAGAGGGCTGGCCCCTAAATTCTTCAATCACTTGTATTTAAAAAAATGAACAATTTTAGATGGGTGTAAGAACAAAAATGTTTGTATTCGTAAGACCTTGTGAATGAACTCAAAAAAGGGGCTGGCCCCTTAAATTAGGGGCCAAGACACTCATAAAGTCTTTTACACATACCTTAAAACGATCAAAATTTTGTAATGTATTATAGAAACAAAGTTATTGATCGTAACAATATCAGTTTGTAAAACTCATTGCCACACCGATTCATGACGTAATTAGTGATTTTAGGGGACTTAAATCTTAAATCTTCAATGTGCTGTATGTGAAAAAACAAAACACTTTGTTAATCATTTTAAAGGATATTGACAATCGAATACATTATCTGAAATGGGGTGGTTGAGGGGGAATTCTGAAATTTTATTGCTATTTTAATCGTATCGTTTAAAAATTGAACGGAAGCCCTCTTCGTTACTCGTAACGAGATCGTATCTAGTTATTATTAATATTATTTTTTTCCAAATTTCTCGAGATTTCTCGACATCTATTCAACCTATCTCAACCATTTTTTCACAGATGATTAGGCGTGATCTAAACTTCATACTTTTTTCTTAATTTTTTCGTAGTCACTTCCGGTACCGAATTATGGGCCATTTTGTAATTTTTGACGACCCATTTTGTGCAACTATAAACTCGGAAACCATAAGAGATATGAATATGAAATTTTCAGGATAGGTAGACTATAAATTGAAGTTGTGCAGCATGTAGTTGTTAAATGCCTGTTGCGCCATTTCTTGGAGCTCGCTTGGGCACGAAAATTGGGTACGAATTTTCATTCAAAATGTTTACACGTTTTGATATATATCTCTTTAACAGTTGATATTTTGTTAAGACATATATAACTAAAGTGGTAAAAATCTAAAGTTCTTTCTAACAAAGACAAGAAAAAGGGGCTGGCCCCTTTATTAAGGGGCCAAGGCACTCTTTAACTCTATTACAAATAACTTAAAAACGATACATATTTTATAATGCATTAATGAAGCAAAAATGTTGATCGTACCAATATATATTAAGAAAAATTATTGCCACGCCCATTTATCACGTAATTAGGGATTTTTAGGGGCCAAAGTACTTAATCTTTGACGCAATATATGTAGAGAAGTAGACATATTTTGTTAGACATCATAGAATAGAAAATGTTTGCATTGATGATTTAAATTGATTTCACTTATCAAAACACTAATGTCTGTCCCCGTTAGGGATCTAGAGGGCTGGCCCCTAAAATATTCAATCATTTATATCTCAAAAATGAGCAAAAATGCTAAACGGGTGCAAGAACGAAAAAGTATTCTTAAGACCTTTTCAAAAAATCAAGAAAAAGGGGCTGGCCCCTTACATGAGGGGCCAAGACTCTTGTAAACTCGGTTACAAGTTATTAAAAACGATGAAGATTTTGTAATGCATTATAGAAGCAAAGTTGTTGATCGTAACAATATCAATCAGAAAAAAATCATTGCCACCTCCATTTATTACGTAATTAGGAATTTGTATACATTATCTGAAAGTGTATGTGTGTGTGTGTGTGTGTGGGGGGGGGTAATTCTGAAATTGTATCGATTATTCATGGTATGATTTAAAACAGAAATCGCAAGGAAGACCTACTCGTTTCTCGTGACGAGTTCGTATCTAGTTTATGTCTCTGATAATAATTATGATATATTTTATTCTGTTCATAACTATAGAAGTTGAGCGTGTTCAACATGTTAATTTTTTTAGCCACATTCTCAGATTACGATATCACACCTTTAATGTGACGATGATTGACATCCAATATTTAGATACGTATTGTTTAACAATTGACCACTGTAGTGAAAACACCTTTCCATATGTTACTAAATTATATAACAATTGCTGATCTGCAGCCCGGGGGCAATATTCTGAGCTATGTGCGCTGGAGCGACACAGGTGGAGCGGATTGAATTAGCGTATACTGTCCGAATAAACACACGGGTGGGAAAGTGACACACATTGAGGAAGACACATATTAAGTAGTCGCCAAAAATTGATTTTCGCCACATTTTAAAAAAAAATAAAGCCCTTGCACTGTGATCATGTAACTGATAAAATCTAAACAAAACTTGTTTAAAAACTTATGTGAACATTCTTAAAATAATCACTGAATCCCTTAATCCGGACAATTCTATTTCGTGTCAGCCTCTATCGCATGTGTTAATTCGATATTTTTTTGGATTTTGACGCTTGGAAAGTGTTTTATTTTCTAAATTCTGGTTCCAATTCGAGCGCTCTCTCTCTCTCTCTCTCTCTCTCTCTCTCTCTCTCTCTCTCTCTCTCTCTTTCTCTCTCTTTTGTGCAACCCTATGAAAACGTCAACTACTTTCTACGATATCTGTAAAACCTCTCAGCAGTATTTAGCGGAAATATTCATAGGTAAATAAAAAAAATTAAAGTTAAAACACAAGTCAATCTCACATGTACCGGTCAAAATCTCGAATAAACAAATAGCGTGGATCGTACAAAATATCAATAAACATGCTCGTGTGATAACGTACATGTAGAAGAACACGAAGCTACCGCAGATCACTTGTCAACTCGCGTGGGATCGATATCCTTGGCTTTGTGCGAGGGGTGATCATCATTTTAAGGTTTAATCTTTGTGGTTTTTCGTTGTTTATCTGAAAGATTATTAGTATAATTTTCAGAACATTTTAGACTTACCAATTCACCATTGATTTACGTCTAACGATGTTTCTGATTTGAAGTAATATTGCTTTTATCAATTTTTAGAACGACTCCTAAATTTATATTCTATATGTTTAATTAAATAATTGAAGATGGACAAACTTTTAGAACATAAAATTAAATCAGTTCTTGTATATAAACTCAAACAAGTATATCTTGTCATTAGATAACCGCTGACCTCTAGGCAGTGCAGCTGCGACCGTTCTCCTCGGTCGCGGATGAGGGATCGGATAACTTACGTAAAGGTGAAACACACATAGAGAGCTCAGAACCCAGGAAGGTTAAAAATGTTTGCAGTATGATGACTAAACTTTAATAAATATAAGTTTTTCCCCTTAAATCCCACAGTTGATCTATCTGACAATGCTTCAGTTTGAGAATCGCGTTGCTTTTATAAATTAACAGCGATTTCTTAATTGACACTCTATCGTTAAATTCAAATTGTGTACGCTTTAATGTGTAGTCAAATGAATATAATATCGATTCTTGTGTTTGCGGCTATATAAAATCACATATGACAGACGCGACTCTTGTGTATTAGATACCCGCTGACCGTTAGGTAGTCCAGCCGCGAGCATGGCGACCTATTTTTTCGGCCGTGGGCGAGGGATGAGTTACGTAATGACGCAAACAACTAAGAATTGAGGTCGATTTGAAATGCTTGCAGCAAAATGACCCAAATCTATTTCATGGAAGTTATTTTTTTTTTAAATCCATTTTATGTTTCTCACTAGATAAGAAAAGGAACGTCTATATTTACTCGTTTTTGTTTTTCTTAACGGTTGTCCAATATAAGAACTAAACAGAGGTGACTCCAAAAATTAAGGCTGTAAGAAAAACATGTACACGAACGAATACTTTTAAGACACTTTTCCTAATGAATTAAAGTATCCCGTATATGCTGGTACACTTCCAGCTGTTAATTTATGTCATTTATACGCACGAAGATTATTCACTTACTTGCCAAATGAAAACAGGTACCTGTTAACAAGACAAGCTTTTTACACTCATGTTATGCATTACCGGTACAAACTAATTTTGTAACGACATTGATAACACCATAATAAACAACTTTTCTATCGACAGCTATAACAAAATATTAACCATTTTTAAGTTATAAAGCGAAGAACTTTAAGGGCTCTAGACCCCTAATTTAAAGGGCCAGCCCTTTTTCAATGGTGTCGAGTGAAAGCCCTTGATATTTTGCACATATTTTGTTCTTTATGTGTTCAGAGCAAAACATTTTAAACTAAAGAGCTACGAGACAAAAAAACAACCAAAAATCAGCATTTCTGAAGCACAAAATTCAAATTAATATTTTTAAACTTTAAAGGGAGGTAATTGTAAAAATAAAACTCGGAGGATAACGTTCAAAGCATCTATTTTTAAGATTTGAGACTTTGTAACGCATGCTATGGGCGTTTCAGAGCCTTTGCGTGCACAGGAATGCCCAAATTTTTTTGAAAAAAGGGGAATAATTCGGTACCGGAAGAGTTGATTTCAACAATTTTCCTTAGATTTTGGGAAATATTAACTACCAATAATCCCTGAAAATTTGAACTTTATATGACAACAATCAAGCAAGAAATTCGAGTTTAAAAAACGTCTAGAAGAAAAGAAAGAATAAAAAGAATTATCAACAGAATCAGTACAACGTCTTCCGTTGAAAACGGAAGACCTTAATTATGTAATGAATGATCATACCACCTCCAGGGCCTAATGGGCGGGAAAAATAAGAAAAATATGCGAAAAAATCTTCTTATTTGGGAAATGCATTAAATCTAAGATCTTTTTACTCCTTATGTGTATCTGATAAAAACTAAATGCATGGTTATGATGTCCATGAAACCCTCTACCAAAATTGTGAAATTCATAGCCCCTGTATTAGGGCTTCTAGCTCTGGGGCGGGGCAGATATGGCCAAATAGTGAAAATGTACTAAATCTGAGAAAAGCCTTTTCTCTACATTCATATGCATTTATGAAAACCTAAATGCAGTGTTATAATGTCCATGAAGCCCTCTTGCTAAATTGTGGAGTTCAAGGTACCTGTGTCAGAGGTTCAGGCCCTAGAGATGGGGCACGCATGACCATATAAGGAAAATGGTCCTTTTGTTCCAAAGTAGAGGGATTTGAATGCATTGTAATGATATTCATGAAGCACCCTACCTGAATTATGAAATTCATACCCCTGGGTCGGGTTCATGTTCAGGCTCTCTGGATAGGGCCAATATGACCACACAGTAAAATGTATTGAATTTATCTTACACTGTCTTAAACTAAGTGCTTTGTAACTATACATAATTTGCCACTCATAAATTGTGGACAGGGGTGTGATTTTTTTTTATTTGGAAGGGGGGTGGGTGGATGGGATGTAACAAATATAGCCGTAAACACTTCTAAGTAAACAAAAAAAGTATTGACATTCCCATTTTTGGGAGTTGATTTTAATCAACTCTGCTATGCAGTTACTCTGGCAAACCGAAAGTGAAACAGTGTTTGGACCTAAGCACAAATCATCACCGCTGACAAGACTTAGTTCTTGAAAATGATTAAAAAAATTCGATGTAATGTATGCTGAATAAATTTTTTCAAGAAAGTTATCTGAAAATAGTCAGATTTTATATAAAACGGACATTTAAGATATTTTTGTTGTCTCATGTATTCCTACGCCAGAGTTTAATATAGTCTCAATCAACCAAACGCTCGGCTGTCTCTGTAAATCTCCACAAGCAGAGAGGCTCTCTTGCTTTTCGGAGATTAACGGAGACAGCCGAGCGTCTGGTTTAACAAGACTAGAGTTCGATATCAATAGTGTTTGGATCCATACAATTCTTAGAATTGTTTTGATTACAAATACATAGTTTAAATCTATCTCTAAATATTACACATGATTCAAATGTTGTTTCTCGAAATTCTTGTTTTAGAAGTCTAAAAATTATATATATAAAAAAGTGCGTACTTCAAATACAGACTATAAATTAATTGCCATGCAAAATAAATTGATTATAAAATAAATGATAATCGAAAAAATCAACTCCCATCAGTACTTCAGTACTTTGATTTACTGATAAACTTACACATTTACTGACAATGTACTGACAGTACTGATAAACTTAGAGAAGTACTGACACTTTTTACTGACGGTACTGAAAAACTTAGAGAAGTACTGACAAGTACTGATGAATACTGACCCAATTGTTCTTACTCCTCCTGAAGGAAATTTTACCTGATCCTTTTCCTTAATGCCATTTTTAGCATTATTAATTAAGCTACCTATATTTTTACAGTTTATATAGACTGATATTAATTTTGAAGGATTAACTGGTTGTGTTATATTTAGTTTGTTTAATGTTAACAAAAAATAATGATTAGAAAAATTGTCAAAATTAAAACAAAAGTGTAATATGGGGCTTTATTTGTTACATATAAAATAATATTGTGTTGTACAAATATTAAGGAGGGGGAATTGGAGTTGGATGTTTGCAAATGACTCAGAATGCCACGTTTTTTATGTTCAATTTTTAGTCGTTAAACATCTTAATGTTTTAATTCAGTATATTTGCCATATGCAGCTAAACAAAATCATTTGTATATAAATGTTGATGCAGATACAACGTAAGGCTAACCGATAGTTAGACATACCGCGCTAATAATAGATCAACTATTACAAGATGCATGGTGACATGGTTAAGTCGTGTTAACTTTATACCAACATGTGTACAGTTTGTCGGACAGGAGAGAGAGTGAGAGAGAGAGATTGCATTGATTTTTAATTAAAATTATTTCCTAGTAAGTTAACTTGCTATCCTAATTTTATGATTCTTTATCATCAGGTAAGAACATGCACAACATACATGTAAATGTGTAAATGTAGTACTAGTGTTTTCTATACATGTGGGAGTTAATAATGACGCAGAGAGAGAGAGAGAGAGAGAAAGAGAGAGAGAGAGAGAGAGAGAGAGATTTGCATTGATTTTGTATTAAAAGTTACTAATAGTTTATCCGGAAATTGATTTCTAAGTTAACATGCAACCTTAATTCATTTTATAACTTACAATGTATGATTATTAAGATTAACTTAGAGTGGTCAATTTAATCTTTTATCTATCAATGTTTTATTTTACTCCAGATCAATTGATCAAAAAACCTGAAAACCAATATTAAACAACTGGTTGATTGGAGTTTTCAAAGGAGAGGATGTTTGCATTTTTTTCACTCGGTCAGTGGTTATATAATAGCTTCTGTATACAGCCCTTATTGACAGTTTGCAGTGCACGGAAGCGAGATTTGGAACAATGAGGTGACAGACACGCATGTATATGTATATTTACACACACCTCCCTAAGATCTGGACGGCCAGTGAGTAATTATATAACAGCTGGTGTACACAGTCCTGTTTGACAATTTGCAGTCATGGTAACGATATTGGGAACAATGAGGTGACAGACACACGTGTACTTGTATATTCACACACGTCTTAAGATTTGAATGTTCGGTACTGGTACACAATAATGCAATATGTCGTTATAATACCCCTTAATCCCTCCCCTCCCCCGTTAATGAGGTGGCAATTGACAGTGCACGGTAGCGAGATTGGGAACAATTAGTGACAGACAAACGTGTACCTGTGTATAAACACTATACACACAAGCCATGTTAAAAATGATGCTGGTTTTGAGTAAAATATGCATAATGTTATCCAAACATTTTGTTATTAAACATTCAATGATGATTTGTGCATTAAAACTAGACCTAATTTCACATTCATAATTCACATCATTAGTGCATCATAATGCATGTATACAATTGCCGGTAACGAGTAACGTCGTAAATACACACATGCATGATTTTAAAACAATGTTTCTGGTTTAGGAGTAGAAAATATCTTACATTTATTTAAAAACCTAGTAGAAAAATGAAAAAATATGTATGGGGTCAGTACTTATCAGTACTTGTCAGCACTTTTTTAAGTTTTTCAGTACTGTCAGTAAAAAGTGTAAGTACTTCTCTAGGTTTATCAGCACTGTCTAAGTTTGTCAGTACTTTTCTAAGTTTCTCAGAATCGTCAATAAAAACGCCAGTACTTTTCTAAGTTTATCAGTAATGTCAGTACATTGTCAGTAAATGTCTAAAGGACAATATATGATAAGGGCCTAAAATGGCACCCTAAAATGAACATCATCATTTTACTGTAATTTTTTGTTTTCTTTCTACAGATATATATGGGATGTTTATACATAATGTTCATTTTGATTCAAGTGCCCACAATTTAGAAATATGGTATAATGAAGACAGCCTTTTCCCGTCGTTTTTGCATTTTTAGCATAAAACAGCTTGTTTTCAAGCAGTTTTTCTTTCAGAAAACATAAAGCGCATGCTTGAACAAACAAAATATTTTAATCAGAGATGTAACTAGCCAATACTTATAACTGACAAAAAATTTGTTTTAAGGTAAGAAAAATGTCAATTTTTGACTGATTTTGATTGAATTATAGAAATAGCGTCACCTCTCACGTCATATCCTGCACATGAGTGCAACAAAATCAAATAAATATGTGAAAGATATATTTTATATCAACTCCTTAAAAAATAATATAACATTTTAATATTCCCGAAACACTTTAAAAATGGCGAGTTATGGGGGCCAAATTCAATTCATATCATATATAATTCTTTATCAGTAAAAATTGAGAATGTTAGTACTTTTTGACTTAGTAGTGATGGTGAACATGTATTTTTAAGTTACTTGAGACACTTGGGTAACGTATTACTATTTGTCGTCCGTTGGCAATTTTATAATTCTTGACTTCATAATCAAAAACCTGTCCTGTAAAATGGTAACTTAGCCATATTGAATTAAATATGTGATGCTTTATCATATACTTCGGTTCAGAACTATTTTTGACACAGATCCTCGCTACAAATCTTCAGTGAACCAGTTTTTGAAGATTTTCCTGTATCGCGTCACTATTCCTTCCACCAATGTTGATTGAAAATGGATTTTGTTAAGGATATATTAAAAAATAAGGGAACTCATATAGGTGTATACAGTTATCAACGAGTGAATCCTCACACGATGCAATGAAAAACGAAACGGTTTTCTACAGACAAGAACTTACCGAAATAATGCCTCCCAAGACTTTATTTGCTACCAGTAAGCATTCTTAAACCTGAACAAATCGTTGGCGACGTGTAGTATTCCTTTCATGGTTTTAGGATTTTATGCATTTTTTCTTACTTTATGTGCATATTCTGTTTGGAAATAATGCATTGACCTGATACTTTGATGTTAGTATTCTCCTGGCTAGGAAAAAGTGCGTAAAATATACTTTAATCTGTTGAAAGATCTGCGGCTTCAGTGGGAGTTGTAAGGATACCGGTGATGAAAAAGAAATATGGCAAACAATGCTTATCTACGAGCGGTGTTCAACTTTAATCAATACTTTTTAAATCTGAATCAATGTATTCGTCTTAGCACCGTGGTTTGATGATTTTAGAGTCTTATTTTTGTCTTCAAGCAATCAACAAAAATGTTCTTGCTGTTTCGTATTTGTTTTGCATATCACTATTAACCATCTTTTAAAAAAAAAAAAGGGGGGTGGTTGCATTGAAGTTCTTGAGTACGGATCTTAAATTTCATATTTAATGGGCAGTTAAGCCATATAATTGCTTTTAAGTGTTCTGTTATGATATCGTTCACTTGTTGAATTAAACCCTTGACCTATATATATATATAAATATATATATATATATATATATATATATATATATATATATATATATATATATATATATATATATATATATATATATATATATATATGTGTGTCTGTGTGTGTCACATGTAAAGCATTCCGTTGCCATTATTTGGTATCAACAGAAGTTCTAGTATAATTCCACACAAAAAGGTAGGGTTAGCTATCTTCTAATTGATTTTGTGTTATTCTCTGTTGATTTAACTGATATATGTTAGATTTCAATAGTTTTAATCTTTTGTCGCACTCTTAATTCATGTCTGTGTTAATACTCTCCATATTTCATGCAGTTAGAGTGTGATACATTTAATACTTAATGTTGGTTAAGCAATCAACTTAACATGTATGATTACATGTTGTATGTTGAGTATTCTAATTTATGTAAAGAGTTGTGAAATATGATCCGTTACTTAAAATAATAATTATTATACGATGGGGGAACGATTAGTCAATTTCGAGTCTCATGATATATAAATGCGCTTCTTCAGTTGATAGAAGATGATTTAACAGATATTAGACTCTTCACTCTTCAAGCAATGAACATATATCAAAATTACAGAGAATTATTGATATTATTTTGAGAAAAAATTAAAAATAATATCAAATGGACTTTGTAACATTTTTAGAACTACCCTCTTCATGCAAGTTCAGTATTAAACAGGTATTATATTTTTTACCGAATAACGTCATTATTCTCATTTTTTCTCTTTCTAAATGCATATATATGTATGCAACGGTATTCTGTATAATTACGGTTTTTTATTTAAATCAAATAAGCATTAAATCTTGGGTGAATTTTGGTGTCTATATAAATCTATACTATCTATCTATTCTGAAATTCCTGCGATATTAACCTTGTTTTTCTTCTCCCAATCTCGGGATTCTTAATATCGATTTACAAACTCGCCACCTTTTGAAGGCAAGTCTTGCTTTGAGTAACATCTTACTCAGAAAGGCTCCCAGTAAGAATAATTATATCGCTGTGATGTAACTCCCACTGGGGAAGATAAAAATATTTGTCTATTCAATTAAACATATTGCATCGAGTCTCTTATCAAAATACGTTGTAGATAGGAAATGTTATTTTTAGAAAAAAATGCTTTTATTAAAAAAACAATATTGCATCGAAAATATTATTAAAAAGAAGAAAAAAAGAAATAGAGAATTAAGTTAAAGAAAAATAGCTAATTCTATAAATTTGCTATTTTTGAAATTAATATTGCGTCGAAAATATTAATGAAATAAAAAGATTTTTTTTTCAAATATCATTTACTATTTCTATAGCAGGGTGAACCAAAGTTGGAAAATAATTGAAAATTAATAGAAACCTGTTTATTTTAGGTTTCAGATCCCTCAAGATGAAAGCGATCATTTTAACACTTTTTGTGGGACTATTCCTGCATGGGTGTGAAGGGTACGTACCGTGGTGTCCGGCTTATATGCAGAATAGCACCTGCTTCTGTGGCTGTTACGATACGTTATATTATTGCCAGAGAAACTGTGAGGGCATGTCATACAGCGCGCGTAATAGGTGCCTGATATCGTGTGCAGACAGGTACTAACGCTACAACAGAAGCTGCCTGCCTCTTCCAGGCTAACTGCTGATGGACTGACAATGAAAACCTATTTGGAATAATCTTTAAGACCAAATTATATGAACCATGAACGAAAAATTTAAAGAAATGTTACATGTATAACAATACAATATGTACAATTACAATGGTTTTATTTTCTTTTGAAATACGTTTGCATTGTTTGATGTTTCTGTTTTGTCAAAATTAACTTTAAATTTGAATAACAAATTTTAGAGGTTTTTAATTAACTAACGCTAAAACGATCTTTTGTAGCAGTTTTAACAAGGGCTTGAACTTCAGGCGTCGTCAAGCTCACATTTAATGAAAGCTAATAGATATGAATAGATTGAATGAAACGACAATTGTCCCACTGAATCCATGTCTACATATAACAGTTGAAATAGCGTCAATTTAATTCAGAAGTACAATTCTTTGGGAAAAAAAACCCTTTCAGATTTCGAAAGTATATGAATTTTTCTTATAGAAAATCAGTATATACACAACATTTGAAGAAAAGATATATAATTCACTGCTTTATCCGCATAGATTCATCTGCACATATGTTTCTTTTCGTTTAAATGTTTTACGCCCTTGAACTAAAAATAATTATATGTCTGATATGAGTTGACCAAAAAAACCCAAAAAACAAAAAACAAAAAACAAAAAAAACAAACCCCCCCCCCAAAAAAAAACCAAAAAAAAAAACCGTGGTCAAAGGTTGGGAGACGTTGTATTGATAACCTTCGACATTCTGTAACGAGCTTTTACATTACTTATTACTTTGGAAAAGGTATATTTAAGACTTTTTTGTGATTTCAGTAGCGGGAATTAGATTAAATGCATTGTTATAATATTCATAAAGATACTTACCTGAATTCATGCCTACAGTCTTGGAAGATAAACTAAATGCATTGCTATGTTACGTAATATGCTGGTCATAAATTGTGAAATTCAGTACCCATAAGGTAGGGGTATAGGTCTTTAATTGGGGTTGGATACGACAAATATGTCTTAAGAGTGGACATTTTAAGAGTGTATGTCAATTAAGACATCGGGTAGCCAGTTGTTTGTCATCAAATAAGAGTTGTTACAGTTTTCACTTCATCTTGAAAACCGCAGTGTAAAATTGTAACATGGCGATATTAAATTAAATATGTGATGATTTATCAAATACTTCCGGTCAAAACTATTTCTATTACAACTTCTCGCTTCATATCTTCAGTGACCTAGGTTTTGAAGATTTTTCTGTATATTCCCCGTCACTATTTCAAAACCAAATTTGATTTAAAATGTATTTTGTCAAAGATAATTGTGTAAGAAGCATATAAATTATGTATGTTTAATTAAAAGAAAACTGCAAATCACGTTAAATATCAAGGATTTAATCCTGACAACGCAATGAAAACAAATTGTTTTGTTAATATGTTTTATAGACAAGAACTTACCAAAATAATGCTACCCATGTCTTTTATTTTTCAACCAGTAACTTGAGTAAGCATCTTTTATCAATACGTCTTAACTATGAATCATTCTTTCTTTTTAAGCACCAGATTTTAACGATTTTTTAACGATCTTATAGTCTTAATTTTTATTTAAACCAATCAACGGAATTGTTCTTGCTGTTTGGATTCTGTTTAGCATACAACTGTTTGCTCAAAATAAAAAGGAATTTTTTGCACTACTGTTTCATGGTATTTATTTAGAAATTAATTCCTTCATTGCATTTTTTTTCAATTTATATTGTGCAGATCATCAGTGTATTAAAAAATACTGTATTTGTATTATTTTCAATTTAATTTTGCAAGAGTGAAATTGATACGATTGGTCAGTGATAAACAATTTGAAAATATATTGCTTATAATGAATCGTATTGATGGTTTTGATTATTTTAAGTAATTTAGACGTTTAACCAACAAAGACGATCCATTAAGATATTAAAGAAAGCGTTGGAAGATTATCTAATATATCATGCATTTTACAGATAGAGATAACTATTTATTAAATAGTCTCAGAGAAGAATGTGTTATCTGAAACCTTAAGACCTGCTCATAGTTGTAAAGAAACTGAATGCTGAGTCAAATTAGGTTGTATTGCGTCTATTATGCTATGCTTAAAAATAAACTATAACTGCAAGACTGAAGCGTCTTACATATTCATGATAAGAGACATTACTTAATACACTCCTTTTTGAATGTAGGTCATCATAATCACAACAGTGATAAATAAACAGGGAGGTACACTCAAGAAAAAATGTTTTTAGAAGATTGTTGATCTACATTTTATAGAACTACGTCATATTGACTATTGCATTGTTTGAGAGAGAGAGAGACAGAGAGAGGCTTTACAATATTTTAGTAAAAAAAAAAACTAGCTCAAATTGCTGTGCGCCGTTGCACTTTTTGAACACGTAAGGAACTGTAGCTTCTAGGTCGTCCGTCCGAATTGTTTTCGGACCGGGAGATACAGACCTGCAGCTACACACTTAATGAACAGTCAGCGATATAAATTGTATTTTTGTACATTTGATTTTTGCAACGACAGTTTTATTCCAGTTGGAATCTTGGATTACATCAATTTTTTTAATAGTACACAGGTCTACCCTAACGATTTCTGCTTTTTCTTTTATCAACCAATAGGCCTTCATCATTTTCTTGGAAATCTTAAGCTGAATAAAATAAACTCATGTGAACAAATTATGACTCAAACCTAGCATAATTGTGAGCTCTGTATTTTGCTTATAATTCTGCAATTGACGCTGAAATTTTGTTTGATCATTAGAAATGTCTCACTAAATGTTAAATACTTGTACAAAACAAATTAAAGGATGATATACTGTATATAACTTCTCTCTGGGGGCTTCCTATTTATACAATAGTTAATGTGAAATCTACATCAATTTTGATAGTTTTTCAGACACGAGTTATTAAAAACTACACCGTTAAATCAGTTTCCTTAGTTTTGACATATTTCTGTTGCGGGGATACAGGAATTATCGCTATTCTTATGAAATTAGTAAAGCAGAAAATTATCCTGGTTTGTAGTAATTTGTAATTTTTGAATAATGATGAAAATAATGGGTGGGCCTCAGTAAAATAGAATGATGTGCCTGTCAATACTGTAACATTGATTTTTATAGAAAAATAAATATTACTTAAGATGCCGGGATATATATTCAGACCTACTATGAATGCCATTTGAAATTAAAATATGTTAACAAGCAACTAAAAATGTTTACTCTATTGTTTTAAGGTATATTATAAGCGATGTCTTTAACATTTATTCAATTTTGTCTAGGTAGCCAATTGGTTTTGTTCCCCTAGATTCCATTATCTTCAGATGGCCGACTTCCGTCTGTTGGCGATCGTATCCACTTTCTATCTCTAGTATCTGGGTCCTCCTCGTACACCCATCCTGTTACTAATAGAGTTACTTTTTCATTAAAACCAAAACTTACCTAACGACTCGCGTGTTATTAAGTATATGTGTTATAACTGTATGTAGAAAACAATATCAATAAAAAGTGATGTAAGATTTTAAGTAAACAAGAGGCCCATGGGGCCACATCGCTCACCTGAGCAACAATGGGCGTTCAAAAGATATTGTGCCATATGGTCCCTCGGCAGAATAACAAAAAATAAATATTGTAAAGTATTCGAATTTTACACTTATTTTTGCATACACGTAATCTTTGACATTGTACCTTCATGAGATACTATTTTTTACCAGAATAAGAAAATCCTACGCAAGATATAAAATAAACATTTGGTAGGGGTACACTGTTGTGTTGGTAACTTCCAATTCCCTATATTTTCGTTCTGCGCCCCCCCCCCACTTTGTAAAGCGATCAAAATATATGAGAGCATATAGGTACATTTTTTTCATCAACTACTTACTAGTTATTGTATATAAAAAAAATATATTATAGTTATTGTTTTTTATTTAAAAAATCCTACATGTATAGATGTGAAGAAGAAAATTGTACCTCAATATGCTCAATTCCTCAAATCAAAAACATTCAAAAATTTCATTTGTCTTCTCCATTAAAATTAAAACTTTTCCGCTGTGATATTTTCTTAGGAATAGCGATAATTACTTTATCCCCGCAACAGAAATGTGTCAGAACTATGGAAACTGTTTTAAAGATGTCGTTTTTATTTACTCGTGTCTGAAAAAACATCAAAATTGATGTAGATTTAATTTCACATTATTTATTGTATAAAGAGGGGCCCCAGAGAGTAGGTATATACAGAATATCATTCTTTTATTTTGTTTGTACAAGTATTTAACATACTCTAATTCATATAGAATTTCTAATGTTCAACCAAAATTTCAACGTCAATTGTAGAATTATAAGCAAGATACAGAGCTCACAGTTCGCCTAGGTTTGAGTCATATTTTGTTCACATGAGTTTATTACATTCAGCTTAAGATTTTTAACTTTCACCATTTAAAATGGGAAAAATGGCCTATAAGATTTTCAATTCTTCTATTCACTAAAGACCAGTTCACTGGTATTTGATTTTCAAAATCAGTTTATACAAATGTACAAAAACACAGTCAAGGATCACATGTACAGTAGGAGTAATAATCACAGGATGAAGCTCTGCCATTCAGTCAACTGAATAATAACTGAATGGTCTGGAAAGGTGACTGAATGGCACAGCTATGCCATTCAGTCACCTTTCAGTTACCTTTCAATTACCTTTCAATTAACTGAATGGCAGAGATTCATCCTGTCAATGACCAAAAAAGGTTAAGTTAACAATACAATAAGTTGTTCAAGTTGGTTTCTGCAAGAACAGACGTTGAAAATTTTCTTAATAAATATTGACAACTTTTTTACTGTTTTAATCTTTAGTTTTTACGATCTGTGTACAAACATAGAATTGAGAGCAAATCTCTATATCTCGCTTATAATTCAAAGCTTAACACTCAAATATGGTTAGTAAATAGAAATTGTAAACAATTAAACACAAGAAACATGCACTATAACAAATAAAGAACACAATTTATTTTTTCGAAATGAATCATATATATATATATACATGTATATACCTACATATTTCCGTCAGCGAAATCAAACTCTATTTAAACTGAATAAACTCGAGAAAATGCCGAGCATCTCAACAAAACATATTGCATTAATCTACCATTACGCAAAAGATAATGCCGAATTGCCAATAAAATGAATTGTATTTCAGTACTTTTTTGATACATCAGATTTTGCTTAATTTGCGCAGGTAAACAATAAACTGTTTGATTTACCGAAGTCTCTGATTTCATACGTAAACATCACGAAATACAGACGATAGGTCCTAGGTTACAAAGCATAAATAATGAAAACGAAACGAAAATAAGAACAAGCTAACACCAACGTCATGTGTGAAAACTGTCAACGCATTGAAATATTTAGCTCAATTTACTTAACAAAATCGGCACCAAGATATTTTGCATGTTTCAAAAACTTCCCTTCATACGCTAACTGTTACACAACAAGCAAATTCATCATAGTCAGATCGACCCTTTTTCGTATAATGTCATGGCTGCTTTAAACAAAGAACCTCGTTTTAGAAGTATAGAATACGAGTCTTGGTAAAATGGGTATGCAAACCCGGGCCATGGCAAAATAAAAGCCGGGGCAAATCGGCAATCGTCAATTCCAAATACGCATTATTTTGCAGCAATATTTACAGCGAACAAAAATATACTGGTCCATCAAATATCCTGAAATTTTAAGATTGAGATTGGCAGATTAATAACTACCAATCTTTTGTTTTGCCCAGGCCAAGTCTTGCCTACCCATTTTATCGGATGCCGAACCCGAAGCTATTAAACTGATTGAAACACGCCTTTCCTTTATTATTATTTTCGTAACAACTCAGATTTGAAACAGAATTAGCCCTTAATTTTTGAAATTTATATTTTCCTTCCCATAAGGATAATTTATGCTTAATTACGTTGAATTGGACTCAGTAGTTCTTGAGAAGAAGATTTTTAAAAATGCTTTCCCCTTTTTCTACAGTTTCAAGGTTTTCTCCGCTTTGAATACAGATCGGACTTTTATTTCTGCAATTTATATTCGCCCTCTCATAAGGATGCTTTGTGCCAAATTTGGTTGAAATTGGATAAGCGGTTTTAGAGAAAAAGTTCACAATGTAAAAAGTTTACAGACTGACGGACGGACAGACGGACGACGGACAAAATATGATCAGAATAGCTCACTTGAGCTTTCAGCTCAGGTGAGCTAAAAATGATGCAGGTAAATATTATAGGTAAATTCTGTTTTCATGACTTGTTACGGTTCACAATAAACATTAGTAAACTTCCTAAACTGGTTAATACCGTTGAAAATTAGAAAATAAATACATATTTCATTAAATTTATGTTTTTCATTGTCATTTACAACTGTATATTTTTCCTTTTTGATTTAAATATTTCATCAGATTTGTTTACTAAAGCTACTTATACATACCTATGTCATAACCACGTCTCATTTTTCTGCCATCTTCAACCCCTGTGTTTGAAGTTAATTTTGGGGTCAGTGTTTCTGTCAGCTGTTGGGATTTGCGATGGTCAGAAAATGATTCTGTTTTCCAGATATTTTCAGGACGATTGTAGGAAGATGTCGGTATGTAAGGTCCAGAAACTTGTTTCGTAGTCACATGAGTAAATGAGTTTTCTGTAGCCATGATAATAAAAACACCAATTTAAATCTTTTCTTATATGTAATTAAAGGACTTTATTATTGATAGACGAGTTCAAGTAATTGACCCTTCCACCCATTTTATTTAAGTAAAGGCAATATGTACGATTTCTTACACAAACAAAAGAGCACTTTTAATAATTAATACAACTTTAAACTTAATCTTTATGAGTTAAATCGTAGTATTTGTCTACTGATTAGCCTATCTATCTTAATAAGCATTATACTTAAAAATATCGTAAGCTATTTTTTGTTTGCATACATTATGTTGAAAAATTGTCCCTCTTTTTCTTGAAATAAGTGGCAGAAAAATTCTGATCATTTACAAAACCTACCAGAAAAATTCTCGGCCATTTCATTCATTTGATTGTTTTGGTCTGCATTTTGGTCTGTTTTCTTGTGACTATCTTTCTTTGACATCAATGAGTGTTCTTTTGTTGTTTGCCTATTTGTTTTTTTCAAAAAGAAACCTCTACCAATGAAATATCGGAATCCTGAATAGTATATCAAACCATTGAAAGGCTGATAAACATATAATTATAGTTTGTATTAAATTTCTGAGCAAAAAGTAAACCATATTCAAGTAGTGTCATTTTTGGATTTTGTAATCTAATTATTCATATATCCTCTTCAATGAATTATCTCATTATTCATATATCCTCTTCAATAAACGTTTAAAAACAGATTAAAATTTCTTACATAAAAATGTTGCCGTACAATTGTATTAAAGCTGTATCTTTTTCACACCAGCATGTAATCCTAAATCAAGTTGGATACTTACTTATTTCGTTTGCACCACCTCCTTCTCCAAGCACAGTAGATCAGAATGATGGTTGTGATAGCTAGAAGCGCCAGCAGGGGCAACGACAATCCTAGCGGAAGTGCCAAGACATCGGTGCTGTCTGACAAACGGGATACAGTTGGATCTGGATAAACTAGATCTGATCCATACTGGACTACTTTAATCACAGAGAAATCTCCCCATTTCTTACCTAGATAGCAAAAGATGTAACTTTTTTTTATAAAATAAAAATAAAAACGCTCAATACTCACTCAGTTTTTTCTATCTAAGACATCATTTCATTTTGGAAATTCTGAAAAATTCATTCGACAATCAGAACCAGTTAATTCAACCGTATGATGTGTTTATTAATTCTAGGCATTCAACACAGTCATCATGTACATATGTATATATCAAATGTTTGCAGATAACATTTTTATTTTCATACTTGCAAATTTGCAAGAGACCTTTACAATTTTTTTTTCTTCTAGGTGATATGCATGAGATATTTATATAAATATATTTGTTTACCATTAATATCCACTGTTGGTCTGTTGTTTTGGTCTAGTTGCAAAACAGGAAGGAATTCACCATTTGTCACAAAAACCTTTTCTATGTTTAAATACTTGACGTCGTTGGTTTCATTATTTTTTACTGCATACACGTAAACCACTATGTATCTGAAATAAGAAATTAGATGTTGCAATGTTGTTTTGCAAAAAGTAAAGGTGCGTATCACCATCATTATACTGTATTGAAATCATTCGAAGGTAAAAATCGTGAGCCGTGCCTTTTGAAATAAAAAAAAATACACCACCTCCTTCCCCCGCCCCCCCCCCCCCCAAAGACCACTATTCTGATTATCAGTACATATATCAAATATATTCAAAATGCTTTGAATGAGTCCATATCCACAGAAATTGGATATATATTAGTCATTTTAAATAGATAATATACGTTTAATTAAAAAAATAATAATAGACAATTAGAGCTTAAAATATTATAAACGACATATTTTTTCGATATTTGTATTCATTTTTAAGATCAGAGATCAAAAATTATTTTTTATCATTCATATTTCTGAACTCACGTGTCTTTTTCCTGTATGCACCATTTTCTGACATAAGCATTGGGATAACATTTTGAGAGAGCTTTCTCTATTCTGTTTAAAAAGTCGAGTTCCTTTTGAAAATAATCAGTCAATGTCATGTCCAAATGAAATACTATGACTGAGAGATCCGGGTCAAATCGATCAATTCGAACCTTGGCAGGATCTTTAGAAAAAAGGAACGGATCTCCATTGTCACGTCCATTTATTTTAATGATGTATTTAGAGAGCAACATATCGGATTTCACAGTAACCACGCCTAAAGAGAAATGAAAAAGTCGTGAAAGTTTTAATGTTATACATTTTAACATATGCGTCTTTGTAAGGAAAAGTTAGCACCTAGTAAAGAGTATGCCTTTTCTCTTTATAAAATTGTTATATATTCATTCTCACACTACTGTATCAATATAGAAAATATATTCACCAAGTTGGGATACAAAAACTGGCAGAGAAGCGTCGTTTTCATTGATGTGATAGTTGATAGCGGCATTACGTCCGATGTCGGCGTCGGTGGCACTCACGGTAGTAATAACAGGGTCACACATATTTATAGACGACGCTTCTGTATTATAAAACAAGGGAGAGATCACTGGAGGGTTGTCATTTACGTCTTCAATTTGTATGTGTACTTTGACTTCTGATGACAGTGAGGGCACCCCACTGTCCCTTGCAATAACAGTAAGCGTGAAATATGGATACACCTCTCTGTCAACCTTTCGTCGCAGAAAGATGTTTCCCGTCTGACTATGCACCCCAAAGTATAGATTAGATCTTAAGGCCTCTTCCGACGTCATGTCAAGCTCGTATGCTATGACTGCATTTATTCCCAAGTCGTCATCAGATGCCCCGGCAGACAGAAAGTTAATCCCAGTTGTCTGATTTTCAAAAATAGTTGTTGAATAAAATGGCCGATTAAACACTGGAGCGTTATCATTGACGTCCGTGATTATTATATTGACCGTAATATTCGCTGATAGAGAAGGTGTCCCACCATCTTCTATTCTTAAACTAAAAATGTATTTTCTCTCCAGTTCACGGTCTAATGTTTCAGTAGTGTAGATGCTTCCATTATCTTGGTTGACCTTAAAATGAGTTTCTGATCCTCTCCAATACGTTGAAATGGAAAATGCTAGTTTTGAATTTATTCCTAAATCCTCATCTAATACTGAAATTGTCCCTACTTGAGTATCTATTTCAGCGTTTTCACCTATTGAAAATTCGAAAGAAAAATGTGAAGGCTTCGGAGCAACATCATTAACATCGGAAACATGCACTGTGGCAGTCACTGTAGTTGATCGAGGAGGATTTCCATTGTCAGATACCTTGATAGGTACTTCATAAAAGTCTTGGGATTCTCTGTTTAGCTCTGAAGCCGTCTGTACGGTACCTGTATTTTCCTCTATCTTGAAGACTGAATTCATTTCAGGTGACACAATTTCATACCTCAGTGTACCAAATGCTTCTCCGTCAGCATCAGAAGCATCGATACTAAATACAACGTAGTGCAAGGGAACATTCTCAGGAACAGTGGCAATGTACGTTCCTCTAACGATGGGGTCATTGTCGTTAACATCGGTGATATCTATTTCTAACGTCAACGTTCCCGTCAACTGTGGGGATCCATTGTCTGTTGCCGTGATAAGCATCTCATATCTAGATAGAATATAAAATAGCAAAATCAATATATCAAGATTACGGACTATGTAGCCATATTAATTTTATTTTAAAGACGCAAGTTTCCCTCGAAAATTTTCAACATGATTCATGCAGAGTGATATATTTTATACTTATAGGGACGCAGTTTTAAACAATGTGTATTATGAATGAACTTCATCAAAGCTTACTAATATGGATTACGAACATGCCAAACAACGTTTTTAGTTATTATATTTTGGTAAAAGAAATGTTCAAAAGTTTTTAAAAATTGAAAAACATTTATATTTATAACAAATATTTTCGATTGTATTTTTTTTTCTTTTTTCTACAGAAAAAAATTCTTTCTTCCACAAAAAACGTATACCTCAGTGTACATGCTTAAAAAGAGTTTAATGCCTAAAATTTAGACTAGGTGATTAAAAACAAACAGAAAATACATGGAATAACCTTTTTGATATATTTTTTATATATTTACATTGATTAGTTCTCAAGTATTAAACATTTAAAATAATACGTATGAAACAAAATATATTGGATACATGTATACATTGATTATAAATACAGTAGATTAAAAGGTGTAAAAAGGGCACTACCTTTTAGTTTTTTCCCTGTCCAAATTATTAGAAACCTTCACAACACCAGTGACAGAATCCACTATAAAAGGTATGTTTGACGTTGACTTATAAACGACCATGTTGTTATCATCAACAGATGAGTCCTTGTCATAAGCATAAACTCGAGTTACGGTTTGTCCAACTTGTGTATCTTCTGAAATTCTCTCTTTTTGTTTAAGACTTAAAAAACTTGGCGCATTGTCATTTTGATCTAAAACATGGACAATGACCGTGCACACACTTGACAGCGATGGAGATCCAAGGTCCGAAGCTTCAACCAGCAAAAGCGCAGATCGTTGTGATTCATAATCTAATTGCGCATTGAGAGTAATAATCCCATTGTTGGCTTCAATATCAAACTGCAAATTCTCATTTCCTTTGACAATGTTGTATTGAACTTTTCCATTCGTATCTCCAATGTCTGGATCCTCTGCAGACACAATTCCAACTGTAGTGCCTGTCAATTTGTTTTCTTCGATGGAAAATCTAAAATTCATAAAACTTAAAATTAAAGCGATAGAAGCACCGCGTTTTATATTTTTTTTTATTAAAATGAATAATCTGTTTAGAATGACATAAGATTTAAAGATATATTACTCATAATAGGGATTTTTGAACAACGGCATTTCATTCACATCTTCAATCGTCACCGAAACAGTTGCTGTGGAAGTAAACTGTCCATCGGAAGCCATAACTAGGATATCTATGGTAGGCGCTTTTTCTCTATCGACCTGGGTTCGAAGTCTGATAATTCCTGTCCTTTGGTCAATCATAAATTCTGGATAGCTTCCAACAAAAGAGTAGGTCAAAGGATTGTTTTCTTCATCAGTAGCAGACACCACAGCAACATGTGTTCCTGTTCTATCAGATTCTCTGATAGTACTTATCACCACTGAAGAAAAAAAGTGGACATTGATTATCCCTCTGTTCATTTCTGATTTAACATCGTAAAAATGTGACCAGGAAATGTAAGTAATGTGACATTATATACAATACCGCCATTGAGGAATTTGGGAACACTCTCGTTTTCATCAATGACATTAATTGTAAATCTCATCGTGTTAGATAGTGATCCATCCGTAACGTCTATCAGGATACTGTAAAACGATGTAGTTTCAAAGTCCAGTCGACCTACAATTATTCCATTACTAAAGTCACGATTGTTAGGTAAAATGCATGAACTCTAAACAAAATAATAGTCGTACAGAAGCCGGTCATTGTAATGAAAAAGTTTGATCGTGATCAAATGCATACTTATTATTTATTTGAGAAATATATTCTTGAACTATGGGTTGATTTCAAAATTCTTTATAAATGCATAAGTTTTGGAGAGCAAAAATGTTGAATAAATAAATCTTGGTTAAAATGTTTTTATTTCAGGGTCAAACTTGTAACAAAATTCTCTTTCAAAAGATAAACATGTATTCTGTATACCTTTCACTTTAAGTCTGTTTTGTGCATCTATATCGAAAGCGCTTTCATCGGGGGACTGGATAAGTGAATAAGATAATAGATTGTTGTCGAGATCTGTACATTCAAAATCAGGGATCACTATGTCACCAACGGCTACAATATATATTATCTATGTGTTAGAAAAACAATGGCAACAAATACAACGTACCTATGTAGATAAATATTTATTTATATCACTTGAGATCATACTTATTCAGTTGCTGTTCTGTACTTAATAGTTAGATAACGCAAGAGCTTCACTTTATTTAAATAATGTCCACGCTAATTGAATGTT
Source organism: Magallana angulata (assembly GCF_025612915.1). NCBI lineage: Eukaryota > Metazoa > Mollusca > Bivalvia > Ostreida > Ostreidae > Magallana > Magallana angulata. The sequence goes on from NC_069118.1 coordinate 56,960,103, forward strand.
TAGATAATGTGAGAACATAATTTTTTTTTTAATTTAATGTTTATGCTAGCGATTGATTTGATAAAACGTTGCAATGTGATATAACAAAATCATATAATCTATTGTTCATACCAGCATTTTCCGACACAGAGAATATCCCCGTAGATTGTACACAAAAAGGGGCGTGGTCATTTTCGTTGTCAACGTTGACAACAACCGTTCCTGTACCCTTCATAAATAATATCATTGAAAAATCATAATTAACAACAGGGAGATATTTTAAAAGAAATGATCTAAAAAAAATAGGGATGATATAACTTTAACCACAAATTTAATAAAAAGGCATCTAACAAATCAATTATATTTAGATCCTGTCAGATCTTAGTTTGAAGAGTGTACAATAATTCAAGTCGGTTTTAAAATTTTATTTTCTGCATATCTACATTTTCGTTAAATTCAAGTTCACAAAACGCAAAATTAACATACTATGGATGTTTAGACACTATAAAAGAAGTCTTCAATTGTAAAAAAAAAAAATGGAATCAAATACGCCAATCACAAAATACTTCCTAGGTGCATATGATTTGTTTTTACTCACAAAATTCCCACTGCTGTCTGTAACTTTCACAACAATTATGTACTGCTGGATAGTTTCAAAGTCTAAAAACTCCGTGAGTGATATTTTTCCTGTGTTTTTGTCAATGTAAAAGGTGTTTGGTTCTCCGTTTGGTACTGTTGGGGTAAAAAATGCATGTGCGTTTCAAATATTTCAATCATAAAACATTGAAAAACTATGGTTTATGCATAACACAATCTTACAATTTACCGTTATTTATCTGATATGACATCACGGCATGTGGAGGTGCGTCCCTGTCGTCTGCTATATATGTGATAACGTTGGAACCGATTGGTGCTATTTCGCTAACATTCACTGTATAGCTTGGTGCAATTGGAGAAAACTCATTTACAGGCGCCAACTGTACTAAAACCCATACCATGGTTATGTGAATGCCGTCCGAAACTTCTATAGACATATAGTACGATGTCAGTCCTTGGTCATAGTCCAATACTGCACAACAATAGGAGACATTGATGGGTAAATACAAAAAAATAAACTGTGATTTGAATATTTATGTTTTAAATTTTACCTAAGGATAATTTTGGACATAACATTATTGAAAAGTGTTTTTTTTTTAATAATTATTTTGAATGTAGGTACCATCAGCAACATTGATATCCCCTTGCAAGGTGATTTGAAAGTCGCCATTGTCACCAGATAAAATCTGGTAAGTTAGAACTGTTCCTGGGTCATTATCTGTACAACTGAGCGATACTATCTAAAAATTAATTAATTTGTTATTGTTAATATTTTATAAGGGAAAAATATAAAGCTTCTATGAGTAATCAAAAGAAAGAGATAGATAAACAGATAGATAGATAGATAGATAGATAGATAGATAGATAGATAGATAGATAGATAGATAGATAGATAGATAGATAGATAAAACAAAAGATAGATCAATAGATGGATAAATGACTGGATAAATAGCGTTACCGAAGAACCAACTGGCATATCTTCGTTGATTGTGACGTTATTTTCTGTATGTGTACATACGGGTACGTTGTCATTGACGTCAGTTACTGTGACGTTTACAACAGCCGTAGATGAGAGACCTCCGTCTGAAGCTTCTACTGTGACGTAATAAGATTTCTGAGTCGATTCGAAATCTACAGGACGCTTAAGGTATATTCTTCCTGTTGTCTGACTTATCAAAAATGTGTCATCTAATTAAAAAAAAAATTCGCATGACTTTTAAAAAATATGTCTCTTTGCATGATAAGTTCTTATTTAGTTCATTTTCAGTTGCTAGAACAACCGTTGTGAGGAGTTTTTTTTAACGTGAATAATGTTAAAGAGTGGGCACCAATATGTGCTTTTTTGGGAGAAAAATTAAAAAAAAAGGGAAATTGTCATATTTTATCTAAAAAATAATAGTATTGTTCACTGATGTGACATTTTATCATTTTAAAATTGAGGTTTATGGGGTATAATTGAATTCAAAATTTATTCATTAAGAATGAAATTCATCAAAATATAAATCATCCTAGCTAAAGAACGACAAATATTTTTGTTATTTTGTATGCTTAAATTATCTTTCCTAATTCATTCATTTCATTTTATTTAATGACTTCAAATCTAAAATTTGCACCGTTAATCCTTTTCCAGATTGAAGATTACCAATATAAATAAAAAATTAATCTTAAACAAAACCATGGGTAAGGCTTCAGCAAAAATACGTTTAAAAAGACGTTTTAATGTCAGATTAAAAATGTAAGTATTCGAATATTTACTCTACCTTTCAATTAAAAAACGACAAAATATATACAATATCATATGTTTTACAAAAAAATTCATTGATGCGCAAAACTAGCGTCGTTTCATAATCAAATTTTGCAACTGAACACTAATAAATCAGTAAAATTTATAAATGTTCCCAATATTGGTTCGTTATGAAAAGAAACCCAGGGCAGACATGTCTCTAAACACATAACGTGCAAGTATATATTACAGCCGAAAAAAACAGGTTTCTCTCTTCATGTAAGCTGTCATGTAAACTTTCAATCCAAGTCTCTGCATCGTTCATTTACTGAAATAATTCTTTTAGTTCATTCTCATCAATAACCGAACAACTTTTGACTAAAAATAAACCCTGTAAATGACCTTTAATTAACAGGAAGTCGAGTACTCATTATTGCTGTCTATATCTTTTGGACATTTGTTTTAGTAATTAATCGATAAAACGGCCAAAAGTTTAAACAGAATCTATCAACGTAAGATAAGGTGTAGGATTATAACATAAAAAATTATATCATAGACGCAATTCAATTATATTATAAACAATATTCTTTTCGATGTCCCTTCAGCCACAAGTAAACATATGAACGGAACACGTGCTCATAAGTGAACAGTAAAAATAGAGTGCGTTGTCTGTGTTAAAAGCTTTATTTTTTTGAGTGTGTCAAGTAAAAGAAATAATGTGCGTAAAAAATTAAGAGCAATGCCTGTATGTTTAACCTTAGGTGCGTGGGGATAAATCTTTGATCCGCCTCAGGTTACAGACGTAATGGCGTCTTAAAAGCAAGCAGTATTTTGTTAAATATTGTGTAATAGAATTGGTATCTTAGATATTTTTGTCACATAACGATGAAAATATTGTTCGAATTTGGACCGGAGCAAAAATACCCTGTCATAAAATTGAATTAGAAATCAAACATTCAGTAGTCATGTCTCGGCTTACCTTTATTATTGTGAGTTCAGAGATGTTTGAAGTAAATTTTCGTCGTTCCCATCTCTTAGTGTTTTAAGAAATTGTGTTATTTTTGTAGCTCAAAAACACAATTATATTGTTGTTTTATATAATCGGGAAAAAAGGCTAATCGGCAATAATGGGTACTTGCAAGTTACACTTTTTTTTTTAACTTAAAATTTCAAAAGTATCCAAAGACACCAAATATTATTTTTAAGAGTGACCTGGGTTTTTTTTAACCAATTACCAAGTCTAAAAGAAAAAAACAACATTTTAAATTCATGTTTCTTTCTTTTTAAATCACTCCTTTAAAGCAGTATGGAGATTTTTTATCTTTAACCTTTGTGATATATCAAGAAAGACTCAGTATTTAATTTAATATCAATTTCACCTCACAGAGATGTTACCAAATAGATAAAGTAGAGAACTTTAACATTTTAATAAACACGATATAATCAGGATTCAAATGTAAGCATTCACCCTTTTTACCTTTTCCTAGTAGTTTATACGTTACATGTCCGTGGGGTCCCGCGTCATCGTCCACAGCGGTCACAACGGAGATATTCGTACCCACCAAGGTGTCTTCTGGTATCTGGGGAGAGATTGAAATCATGTAGAACAGTTTAACTGGTAAATTGATCCCTGAACATAACAGAATAACAAAGACAAATGGAGTTTAATAACAAGACTACTTTTAAACTCTGTCCCAAAATATCCTCGATACACATTTTGCTTATTTGGATGATAATCAAAAATACCTCAGAGTTAAAACGATGTTTATGAAAAATTATGAAAAATTTCCTCCACGGTTTCTCTTTTGAACACTCCTCTAGCTTATATGGTTTCAATTCACGGCTAAAAAAAGTGTGGTGTCTACGGAGAATTTGTATTGAAACGGACCCAATGCGAGGTATTTCGAGCGATTTGCAAATGGAGAAAAAGATCTCAACAATCCCCGTTAGAAATCAGATTTATTTCTTTAGAGAAATGATAATGTGTGAATGAAATTTTCCCTGACATTTATTTCAATTTCACTTATTTCATAAGTAGAGGTATTTTTATTAAAACTTGCCCAAATGTGCTGCATAAATATATCGGGACAGACTATAAAAAATGATAATCGAGGTTTTTTTTTAACCCATTAATGTTTTCTAAAACTGAACTTTACAAAATTGTAATTCTAAATAGAATATACTTACACTTATGTATATCGGCCTATTTTGAATAGTCGGTACGAACTCGTTCACAGGTTCAATATTAACTTCAACTGTCATTGTCCCTGTTCTACGAGAATCACGGGTTGAACTATCAATACCAACGATGATAAGAGTGTATGTTGTGTCACCAGTGTCGTAGTCAATGACGTTATTGGTAGTGACGATTGAATCACCCACTATTGTAAACTTTGCGTCCGCGTCATCTCCTGACTCAATCAAAACTTGAGAACAGCCATCCTGTGCCCCTATGGGCTCTTTATCTTCATCAGTACAGGTGAAGTTCGATAGCAGACTATCTACAGAATAAAATGATGTTAACATATTAATAATATCATGGGACAGATTTTTAAGGTGAATACTCTTTGAAAAGCAAAACGGTACATATAAAAAAACTACTTTTTTATTATTCAACTATTTTTACAGAAAAAAAACCATTATATGATAAAGTTTAAAAAAATACTTCCCAATATAAATAATTTCTAATTAGCTCTTATCCATACGAGGTTTCGAGAATAGTAGGATAATATTTTTTATTATAAAAGATGATATACTGATCATGAACTCAATGTAAGTTTTACCATCATTTGTCTGATTTTGCTAAGTAAAAGCAACGTTTTATTATTTATTAAATTTTTTATATTTAATGCGAACTGGCTTATTATATTTCAAACACCTTTTTTAGAATAAAAAAATTATCGTTATTTATAAATATTTTTAGAGACAACTTTACTTTTTATAACCCTGGCGTCTAAAAAAAAATCTTACCAAATACACAATCCAGAGTCCAGATAATGACATTTTATAAAAAGGTTCTTTTGGGCATTTAATATTTTTTTTTTTTTTAAAATTCAGTTTACATATATTTGTTTGTACCCACACCTAATTTTTTGTCTGAAAAAGCTTCAATTACCTATGATATATACTACTAAAAAATGCGCTATTTTAGATTGATTGTTCAACATGTTTTTTTTCTCTTAGATGAAAAAAAAAACCAATTAAAATTTCTTACTTCCTTGTAAGCCCTCTTTTAATGTGACAACTCGGAATAATGGTTCGAAAACGGGAGTGAACTCGTTGACAGGGAGGACATTGATTGTCAGAGGTCCGCATTTATCCCCAAACTGCAAGTAATACTTCCCTCTTTCCGTAATCCTGTTAAACATTTATTTATTTTTGTTGTAACAGACAGTGAAACAAGTTTTGTAATTAAGAAAATCAAACCAACAAATATAAATGTAACAGTATAGAAATTAGTAAATTAAATCAGGCTTACGATTGTTTGAATGATTACATTGTTTATTTTGTAAAACTGCATTTAAAAAAATCAAACCTAAACAAGGTCAAGTGTAAAAAAAACAAATGCAATTTTTCAAAATTACGTATATTTATATATTCCTTTATTGTTAGCATTTCACTAACCATAAATTGTTGAAATTATATTGTCGATCTGTCTCAAAGTCTAAAGATTGAGCGATATAAAAATTTATCCCTTCAATATCAAATGGTGGTATAGGATCTTCTGAAACACCGACAAGTATATCTCCATCTCGATCCACGCCTTGAAATTTGTAAAGTGTAACAGATACAGCTGTGTCTTCTGTTATAACCAAAGTCTCTCCGCTAGCTGCCGGCCTGTTACAGAAAGGTCGGGCCGATTCTCCTTAAATCAGAAACCATACAAGTAAATAAAAATATTATTAAGAGGAATTCTAAAGATTAATAAAAAATGATTAACATTCATTGGTGAAAAATTTATTTTACACCACGTTTGTTTTTATGTAAGGCCTTTAACAAAACTGAACAAAATTTATTTTGCAAATTTATTTTGCAATGTTTGACAAACAAGTTCTACAACTCATCTCAATAACTCTCTTTAACATGAATGTTAATGCAAGGGGGTCATTGATGTGGTAGGAAGCCGCACTACCCGGAGAGAACCCACGTGTTTATTTCAATATATGGGGGACTACCATACCCTTCCACCTACAACCCCTGCTGATCACGAGGATTGAACTCTGATCGCAGCATTGAGAATTGTGTACCTTGTCACGAAACTACTGGATAAACTTTTGATAGACAAGAACAAAATTATTTGCAAATATACAACATGCCTTTAAAAAATTATTTCAAACACAAAACGTTTGAGTAAACAATAACTCACCAAAATTGATTAACACTCCGCAAAATAAAACATACAGTAGAAACATTTGTTCGGTCTGCAATATCTCCCAATATGTAGCAATGATTAATATTACACATTGAAATATTGTTGTGTTTAAGCCGAGTAGAAAATGTGAAGTTTACGTCATCAATTTTGATAAGCAATGGTATAATTTTCAGTTCAATTCAAAGTGTGTAAAGATCTGATATCAGTTTTAAAAGCAAAATGAGTTTTTTTTTTTTTTTAAAAAGCTGATGGAATTTAAAAACAAAAAAAAGCGCCTCACCTGTGCTAGTTTTATTACTCAACAAGAAGTGGTCTTGTAAATACCCGTCTTGTCTTTTAATTTTAAAAAATACCTTAAATAGAACCAATGTTTTACAAATAACGTATTGTATCTACCTTATCTACGTATTGATTAAAATATTAATTAATGCAATTACATTATATAATCTAACTTAAGTTAGTCAGTATTTAGAGTAATGTTACACTAAATATCGGCATGTTTTAAGTCAATTATTTCCTGAATTAAACATGTTGCAACACCTAATAAACTACTATTATCATTACAAAACGACAACTAATTCGTTAGCTTTCAGGAGTATAGGTCGTTAAAACAATAGACATTAGCCAAAAATTATCAAAATGTTAATATTTAAAAGGTGCGACCTTTAGGCCGAGCGCAAATTTGTATGTTTTGAAACGCAGACATAACAATCTACATGCCAATTCAAATCATAAGCCAGAGTTAAACTTAACATCGCGTGCTCAGTCTACATTATGACGTCATGCTTTCTACGTAAAACGTAAAAGTTTTGTCTTCGAAGACATGTACGGGGTTCCGATATTTTTATTTCTTTTTTCAATGCTTTTTTTTTCGTAAATTATTAAATTTTTCTCTTTATATTTTTTTCATTGTCTTAAAGATTGGTTCCTTGATTTTAATGTTTTTATTTTCAACCTCATAATTTTGACATGCGTGAAACTAGTCTTATTTTCTGAATAAAGCACTGTTAACTTATCTGGTTTGCAAAGTCAATCATTAATTACATTCCATGGTAAACTTCGTAAATTTTATTAGAGCTAATGGACAATAAACGTAGAAAAGCACAACTTTGTTGAACAAAATGGCGACCAATATGGCGGCGCCCGTGAGTCGGAAAGAAATGTTTAAGCCCTTACTACCCCCGATTCAACTTTTATTTTTCACTGAATTTATTATATATACGTATTACCAATAAGCATAACTTCGCTGGATTCGCCCGCCTTTCGCTGCGCTTGTTATAAAATCAATTTAAATTATGTCGATTGTAGACATCCATTTATTGGAGTGATCTAGTAACACTCTTTTATATTTTATTTAAAGAATGTGCGTCTTTAAAAGAAAGATATGTATATAAAACCTTTTAAGATCAATAAAAACACATTAAATGCCTTATGGTTCTGAACAAAATGTTTTTGGTGGAAAACACTTTCGACAATATATTTCAAATATGGCATTGAGAATTGTACTTTCATTAGATAAATTTTTAAAAGAATAGCAATCAAAACTATTGGAGGTAGGTTTTTTTTAAAAGTACAAATGTCTTAAAAAAGTTTCCTGATGTGTTAGCTTAACAATGCATCTTAAGATATTTAGAAACTTTGCATATTTAAATAACCAACAATGTGAAAAATTTACAATGTATATTGTTATCTCATAATCGGTACATTCCAGTATCAAAACTTTATGAAACACCTATATTTTCCTTTATTTGTATTCATCTGAACATTAGTGCTATCAAAATTTTGTAGATTTTAAATGCATAAACATAATTGTATTTTGTGCTCAAATTTTGTGTCATAATGAAATATGTTTAATATCAATAGATAAATATAAATGACTGCAATATTCATAAACAAGATTAAATTTCACAAATGCGTCTATTTGGAAGGTAATATAAAACGAAAGCTTCCCATATATACTGAAGAGAAAAAGCAATGTTTGTGTATGTGAAAAGCTGTAAAAATTCACCTTTTCGTTTCTACATTTACTTTTTGTTAAATATTTCATTGTATTGTACCTTATTGTGTATGTGAAAAGCTGTTAACTTTTGCCTTTCTGTTTCCAAATTTACTCTTTGTTACAGTGTATATATTTTATTGTATGGTACCTTATTATGTTTGTGAAAGGCTGTAAAATGTTACCTATTCGTTTCCACATTTCCTTTCCGTTATATATTTTATTGTAGTGTACCTTATTTTGTATGTAAAAAGCTTTGAAATACGCATCCAAAACGTTCTCATTTCCAAACAGACTTAATCCTACCGTAAAAACATCAGTTTATATTTAGCTATCTTGTGTTTGTATCTGATCTCACCTTTTCTTCGTTTGGAACGTCTTATGTACATGGTGCAATTGTTAAAAACTTTGTTAGTTTCAAAAACTAATCAAATGTTGATTTGATTAGTAGTACATGTATTTTGCTACTGTGTATTTTTTATCGTTGATTGACCGGTTAGCAGTAAATGTAAATGCTACTCCTCCACGAAACCTGATCCTTCTTCTAATTTTTGTAGAGGTTCCTGTTTGCTCCTCTCATAACTTTCCTTTGGACTTTTGATTTAGAACACTGTCCGCTATCGCCACATTACGTTGCTAAGATTTGCATTAGAAAGTAGTTAGTCGAAATTATACATATATTTCATATACACAGGATGAATCTCTGCCATTCAATGAAAGGTGACTGAAAGGTAAATGAAATGTGACTGAATGGCATATGTGTGCCATTCAGTCACCTTTCCAGACCATTCAGTTGACTGAGTGGCAGAGATTTATCCTGTGATAATTCTAGATGTAAAAAAAAAGTAATGAGTATTGGCTTGCTCCAGGTTTTAAAAAATCAGATTTATAAAATTTTATAAAAATCCACTAGAAGTATTTTGAATATGATTAAACTTATACACGTTTTATATCAAGCAGATTGACTGAGTGAATTTAAAAATAATTGTATCAGATGACATTGAAAAAAATGAATTTCAAATTAAAGTTTTGTTTTTCCTAACAAATTTTTTCACCTCACTATGTAAAAAGTGTCAACCAGGTAATACCGCTCCTGCGTCTTTTAAATGTAAGGCCAAATTTAGTGCAATAATAGAAGTCGAGAAAATATCTCCTAGAAGCTACAAGATGTTTTTCTACTGTCCTGTCTTAAACTGTCTTAAACTTCCACATTGTGGCATACCTTCTTCCAAATTAAGCGTTTTTATAATTTCTAAACCTAAATCAAATTTTAGCCGATGATCGAGCGGGATACTTTCTCTAATCGACTGTTGAAGAAACACGATCGCCCGACACTAGTATCGGACGACGCAGAGCATTGGTACACTGATTTACCCAAAATTTTGAATCTTTATTAGCCTATGAATTGTCGCTCGATAATCGAACGTTGAACCACAGATTGATTATCACTGTCAGCTAATAATCAGTAAAAATCCCCAAACGCTGAGTTTTCACCTGTAACAACGTTGGCATCGCTTCAATTTATTGACGCTCGGCCTCCGCTTATCGAGAGAACTGTTTAATATAATCAGTATACGATCAGTCGTCTGTCAGCTGATTTACCAGAATCGTCCAACAAAGAAAATGCAGATGATTTTTTTTTAATCGTAACTGAAGTAAAACTGTAGAAATAATACTTGACTTCAATGACATGTACAACTTGTTCACACTATTTAATAGATAAAAATTGTTAGTACTAGCATGATGACCAGTCGTTTTTTGGTCAGTTTTTGGTCTTTAATCGGTGTCCGCCAGTCGACATCAATGAAAAACCCAAATCCCTGATGTTAACCAAATGACGGCAGACATTACATACTGTCTACCGAAAGTTCTTAAAACATTTACATTTAAAGTATTGCGTGTTAGTGCACTTTTTAAGACCATGCATGCAAAATAAAAACGTGAACAAAGAAAGTGTAAACATATAAGCAACGTGCACATATTGTACAAAAATTGCATTAACACGTCCCTACCATTAAGACATGAATAAAATTATATCATAACTTTAAAAAAAATATTTTTAGCTAGAGCAAAATAAACAACAAAAATGAGATTTACGTTACCGTCAAATAATGAAATTCATTACAAAAAAAACATCAAAACAAAATACACCATTTGAAATTCTTTATATCTTTTAAATCAATCGGTATTTGAGCAGTGTCTTTACACTTGAAGTGGGCAATTGAATTGCGCTATGTGTAGCAGCCGCTGCAACAAGAATTGTACGCCGTTAAACAATCATCTACACAATAGGGATTGCAACACGATATGTGACAAATCTAAATACACTCTGAATGTTTGTTGTCACATTCACATCGACAGGGAGTTGAGCATCCATTACACAGGTTTACTAGCAGAAACAGAGTTACCAGAAAAACAAGAGTCTTCATCCTTCAAATCAAAATAAATAATGATATAAGTTAAGGATTGTGATAATTTGGAGCCATTTAAAACGATGCTATACTACTCTATATTTCCACTAACTTACTTCTTATCTGCTTCTATAGTTAATTCTCCCTTGTTTCTGTATCTGAGTGTAAACGCTATATTTTTTCTTTATTTATACCTAACTTGCTTGTCGTTTAGAAATCACTAGAGACGCATGGCAATAATTATATAATCATCACTCACTACCTGTTCTTTTTTTTGAGTCATCAGTTTCTATTTAAGAACAGGTAATTAATTTAAAGCATAATCTGTCTTTATACACTCACTTAAATATGCAATTTCGCCTCAAATTGAATCAAGATGACATGTACGATATTTTCACATTGATTTCGTAAAAATATACATCGTCTTTGGTTTCTATCATATTTGCACACCTGGGTATTTCCCTCTAACTATTCTAAAAATCGATCAAACAAATGTAAAACAATACCTGGTATATTGCCTTTAAGAAAAATAGCCCCTTATACTTGCAAAGAGTAATATTCATTTTTAATGAGAATACTTGTCAGATGTCAGGAAAAAGTATTTGCAATTTTAAAAGCAATGTCCAAACTGAATTCTCATTTGAAGGAAATAATTGAAATTGTTTTATGTACACTATTTCCAAAACTGTGACAATTCCCTACTCAGATTTTTTCAATAGAGACGCATTTTCCTGGATAACAAATCTGACTTCCGTGATGTGATCGATGTTTCAATTTATCTTCAAGCGTCAAACAATGTTTGTGCAATATATCAAAAATCTGTATAACAACGTTTTACAAACATTATCGTTACAAAAATATGTCAATTGGTGCGTGCTTTGTCACTATATATCGATGGCCTTTGAGTGCACTGAAACCTGCTGAACGATTTGACTTAATAAATCGGTTTTATAAAGTTAGATCGTGATCTGGTTTTGTTAAATGCAGCATGGACACAATCCGAATTCTTAAGACATAAAAAATATATAAATCAATGGTTGAATATAAATACTTATAATTGCCAGTGCGTCTATGCTATAAAAAATTATTTGTGATGATTGCTTATGTGTTTTAAGACACAAATCTGAAATCTTAAAGTTCTATGAAGAAATGACAATAATACACCGTCAATCATCTAAAAATCCACAAAACGAAATACAAATTTAAAGCAGAGCAACACGGACCTCCAATACATAGCATGTTTTTAAGTCAATTATTTACTGAATAAAATATGTGGAAACACCTTGTCTTCTTTTTATCATAAAACAAAACGACGGTAACTTCGTTAGCTTTCTAGTTATCAGGAATATAGGTGGCTAACCCAATAGAAATTAGCCAAATGTTATTAAAATATCATAATCAATTTAAATTTTGTCGATTGTAGACATCCATCTAGTGGAGTGATCTATTAGCACCCTTTTATATTTTTATTTTATTTAAAGTATGTGCGCCTTTAAAAGAAAAAAAGTACAAAACCTTTTTAAGATCAATAAAAACATATAAGATGATTTATGGTTCTGAATTGTTCACAGGTCGCCACTGTGTCTTCAAATAGTAAGGCCAAATTTTGCGCAAGAATAAAAGTCGAGAAAATATCTCATAGAAGGTAAAAAATGTCTTAATTTTCTACCGCCGTGTCTTAAATATTGTTACATACTTTCTTCTAAAATAAGCGTTTTAATAATTCTTATACTCAAGTCACATTTGAACCGATAATTGAGCAAATACATTTTCCCGAATCTATCGTTGGAGAAACATGATCGCCCGACACTAGTATGAGGCGACGCATAGCAGTCACATTAATTTGTAGGTAAACTGATATCCTCAAAAGTTTGAATATGTATTACTCGATGAATTGCCGCTCGAACGTTGAGCCACATATTGATTTTCACGGTCGGCAAATGATCATTTAAATCCGCTTTTGCTGAGTATCCACCTGTAATAACGTTGGTATTGCTTCAATTTAATGACAACAAGATTTGAAGCATAGCGTCGACCGCATGTACACTGCTTATCAAGCAATAGACGATAATTGTTTAACGTAATCAATATACGATCAGTTGTCCGATAATGACAGTGCAAATAAACTTTATTATGATCGTAACTGAAGTTAAACTGTAAATTTAAGGAAAATACCTATATAAATATGGTATACACTGTCCAATAGATAAAATTTGTTGGTACAAGCATGATGACCAGTCAAAATTTTGTCAGTTTTCGGTCGTCGTCGATCGGTGTCCGCCGGATGACTTCTATAAAAACCTAAATTCCTAAATGTTGACCAGATGACGACAGACATTACAAACTGTCTGCTGAATTTCCATAATACAATTACATTTAAAGTATTGTATGTTAGTGCATTTTTCAAGATAATGCATGCAGATAAACATCGTGATCAAGGAGTGTAAAAACATATAAACAACGGGCACACATTGTGCAAAAATCACATTTACACTTGCCAAGTATTGAGACATGAATACAATTATATCATATCCTCTTTTAAAATAAAAAAGTTTGCTATAGCAAAGTGAAAAGCCAACAAAAATGTGATTTTCGTTGTAGTGAAATAATGAAATTCATATTGAAAAAAAAGAAGAATAGTCAAAACAAAATACACGTGATTTGAAGTTTTTTTTATATCTTTAAATCAATTGGTAGTGTCATCACACTTGAAGTGATGAATTGCTGTGTTCTATGTTTACATGTAACAGCGGCTGCAACAAGCCCCGTGCCTCCTGTAACAATCAGGTATACAGTTAGGATCACAACACGCTCTATAACAAATCGACAAACACTGTGAAAGGCCGGTGTCACATTGACTATGACAAGGTGCTCTTCCAATTGAGTATCCATTACACATGTGTACTAGCAGAAACAGGGATACCAGAAAAACGAGAGTCCTCATCCTTCAAACTAAAATAAAAATTGCTATAAGTTTAGAATGGAGCCATTTAAAAAACGATGCAATACTACTCAATATTTCAAATTACTTACTTTTTTACCAGCTTCCTTAGTTTATTCCCACTTATTTTTGTATCTGTGTGTAAAAATGTTGTTTTTTCCCTTTATTTATACCTAACTTGCCTGCATTTCAGAAATTCCCGAGATACACATTGAATTAAATATGTAATCATCAATCACAACCTGTTCTTTTTTATTCAGTAATCAATCTCTATTTGAAACAGGTAATTAATCTTAGGTTAAACATTGCAGAATTTGATAAAACAACTCTTTAAACAAAAACCCTAAAATGAAAAAAAAAATACCAAAAAGATTTGTTTAAAAGTAAAAAACCAAAAATTGATTCTCTCCGTAACAAAAAATAAAATAACAAGAGCTTGCTTGACAATACATATGTTTGAGTTCGTTTTTGTGTATGAATTGCAAATAAAATGTTAACTTTTTTTAATGTTACAAGAACGCTTTTTTGTTAGATGTTTATTCATTTTCGGATATTATTTCTTAGGACACTAACTTTAACTTGCCATTTTGTCCAAAAAATAAATCAAGTTGATACATACGAAGCTCTCAGATTGATATTGCACAAATAAACGTCGTTTTGTCTGCCATTTTTGCACTGATTGATACATGTATTTACCTCTTAATAATTTTAGAATCGGTAGGACAACAAGATAGTGCATGTACCTAAACAAAATAGTTCTATACTTGCAGAGAGTATATACAATTATTGGGATATTTTAAATAAAATGCTTGTCACGTGTCAATAACGTAGATTAACAATTTGAAGACCGAGCGTCGAAATTAAATTATCATTTGATGTGAAGACTTGTTTAATGTTCACTCTTTCCGAAACTCTGAAATTCCAACTTTTTACGTTCATTTCAGAGATTTAAAATACAGACGCATGAAATTTTAACAAGAGAGAGACAATTTGATGAGCTTTCATTCAAGGAAACCTTAGTTGCTGCACAAAGATAAGGTCCGGGGCTATGAACCCTTATGTTTAAATTACCGCTAATTGGAATACATTAGTAGACTATACTAATGTTCAATTTTAGTGTTGTATATACGGTTTTACTGTTGTATGTACAATTTTCGTGTTGTATGTACAATTTAAGTGTTGTATGTACAATTTTTGTGTTGAAAAGATTTCACAACTAAATAGCACATTTAGGTGCGCAATATTACAATTGGAAAACGTTTAAATGAAAATCTTGCTTACTACAAAATTTTAAAATTACAAAACAATATAATAGGAAATTTTTAACATATCATAGTTGATGTCATTTCAACATATCACAGAGGTCCTTTTAACTAAAACTTAGGAGTAAACCAGAGCAGTTGAAATTTTGGTGTCTGAATTGTTCTTACGACAGGCATTACTCACTTTAAGTCTACTGTTAATTTTTTTTTATATTCTTTTAAATTACTGGCAATCAGTATTAAAAAATATTGTTACGTTGTTTTTTCAGTGCTATAAGTGCATCCTGAGTCCATCAACAACCAACAATAACCTGAAAGCTCTAAGGGAAATAAGTGTTCATGATACAGTAAAATTGGTTTATAGCGAAGTCCTAGGACCCAATGGATTTACTTTGTTATATCCGTAATTCGTTATATCCGTATAACGAATTTGCAATAATAACTATAGCGAATTCACATGTTTTCTTTCACAAGACTACCATTTTTACTTTTTAGGCTTAGAATTAAAATTAATTCTTTTGATGCCTTTATAAATCGGATTGTGAATCGAAGAATTTATGTGAGATACATTCACTCAAACTTTTCTGTTATGTGGTAGTGCACAGTTTTTAAACTTTAAAGGAATTCGTTGTAAAAGTGTTAAATTTTGATTATTATTCAGTTCTACGGGACTCAAAATCAGTTCGCTAAATCCGTAAATTCGTTATATCCAAATCTGTTGTAACCGTAAAATTTTGCAAATATTTGTTGCGAAGTTTACCGGGGCCTCAAAAACATTTTTATTAAAGATTATGCTATATCCATGTTCTAAACGTACTAAACGAGTTTTACTGTATTAAGCAAAAACCCAAATTTCGGGTCGCAATAAGAGTCAACATCACTACGTTGTTCTTAACGGCCTGAAGTCAGCTACTCCGAGGGTGAGATGAACGAATATTTTTTTTTAAAATATGTTACTTGCAAATATTCTTTTTTATATGAACCTATATTATATCAAAAACGTTAAATTTTGTGTGAAAATTCTCCTGGCGTCACAATGGCTATCACACGCACTTATCCTTTTACGGTTGCATTATTGTAAGCCTAAAGACACGGTTTTCTAAACGATTTGTCTTTCTCAAACGTAAATATAAGTTATAATCAGCAATGTCAAAAGTTCAAAGTTTAAAAGCCTGAAGGTTTATCAGCGTATGTGAAATTCAAATTTCGAGTAAAAACTCAGGCATCTATTGGATAGCACTACGTAAGCGCAAATAAACGCAGGCATGCTTTCTATATTTTGACCAACTTGTAGGATACTAGTAAGCTCGTTTTTGTCCTGCAAACCTGTTCTTAAATGCCGGCGTTTCGCTACCTCATTTGCTATAATCCAGTGTCATTCGCTATGAGTAAGCACTGTACATGCCGCTACTCACATGCCTGACTAATTGTTTTAAAAACACAACTTGAAATGGTAATTATGAATCAAAGCTTCTACATAAAGTTTTAAATAATTTTCAGAGCGCTTCATATCGCCCTGGAGAATAGAGTCGAATGTGTCTTTCTGTTTAAAACATCGTACGTTAGGTAATGCATGAAAGAGTTGCTTTTTTTAAATCTGAATTTTCTTAAGTTATGTATTTAATACCATAAACAGTAAATTGTTATTTATTCAAAATAATAAATTAATATTTCATCTATGCACTGTCCGTAAATTAATGTTTTGTACACCAGGTTGCATGATCATTTCCACTAGTATGTTAAGTAGTTTCGATTATATATGTGTTATTAATGTTTTGCCTCAAAGGTATAAATCAGGCAATGCAAATATCATTCCAGATTCAATGCTGAATACCCACCCTCTTAAATTGTCTTATTGGCCAAAGAGTTCAAGCGACTGAAAATACGCAAGGCATAAATTGAATCATTAATAACGACACTTAAAATTATATTATTCAAATTCGCTGGATGAATGTAGATAATATCAAAAAGATAGATAATAACAAACAAGTTTATAGAAAAAGAAGCACCGTTTACTACAAGAATACGCATGTTGCTGTATTTCTTTTTTATATTCTTCATTACTTTTTCATACTGGTTATTTTTTTAGAGGTTAACTTGATTAAAACTTTTACTAAATTAAATAAGAGTCAGAATGCGTTAAGAGTGTTATAAGCGCTAGTAAAGATAATAATAGTGGTGCCCCGAGGATGAAAAGTGCCTACATTGACCTACATGGATATAACCTGAATGACTGATACATGCAGATGAACACAGTGGGTGAAAGGGACAGCAATGCATGAGAGGAAAGGACATTGAAAGATTGGTGTTAGGATTTGACGGGAGATAAAGAGTTTTGTAATTTGAATATATAGGGACACACAGGGGATTGTCAAACCTTCAAAAAATGTTAAAGGCATTCGTGTTTGCAGCAGATTTTAAGAGAAACCTATATTTTTGAACTTTCCCTGTCGCGATGATTAATAAGGTTGAGACGAAGTTTACAATGACCGTTTTGAGTTATTCAACGTTATTTGCCCAGTAGAATGCACCGTGTTGTGATCGATGTTTACAATTTATCTTCATGCGTCTAACAATATCCTTGACATGGAATGTAAAGTATTAATATTGAGAACTAAAGTTACACACTGAACAAAAAGACGGAAGCAGGATAAATTGTTAGCTTTTGTTTCAATAAAAAGGCAGAAAACATATTTTTAAGAAACAGTAAACAATTAAAACTGGATATATACAAAACACGGATCTTGATTTTAAAAGAGGATTTTGTTCTTGATTTTTGTAAACAAAAATTAAATAATATATAATAGTTATTGATATAAAACGGAGAAAACTCAGTATAAGTATTGATATTTTGCTTCGTTCAATTACAAATGTCGATTACAAACAACTACATGTATGTGCGGTTTGTTGCATTTTTTGCCCCCAAAATCAAAGTTTTAGAAAGAGATTTAAAAAAAGGTGAGAGATAGTTAAAATCATATTGAAAAAAGGTGTAAAGGCTATCACCACAGTGACGTCATAATGTAGAAATGACGTCATGAAGATTGCATTATTTTGCTAAATTGATGTTTTGTAGCAAAAAATGGGTGTTTTCCGGTGGTTTTTCGACCGGGAAACACCGAGCGCAGGCTTGTTCAAGTACCATTTTTAGTATAATATGTATAACTATCTGAAGAAAAACATATGTTAAAATCTCACTTGAGCAGACCTGCGCTCAATACTTCCGAATGCCAAATACAGAGCAAAAATGAGAATATCTTCATTTGTTTGCAAATTTGCGGGAATTAGGTCATTTAGGTGACGTCATAGACAAACAGCGAGTAAGCAATGATGACCAAAATCAAGATTAAAGTTAAAGGCATCCTCTAAACAATGATTTGTGAAGATTTGATTTTTAAACGATACTACATGTATTTAAAAATTGGTTGAAATCGGGGGCAGATATTTGACCATACCGCACATAGTCCTTTTAGCACAGTTTCAGTAAAAAATTATCATTTCTATTCGGGTGCCCCATATTTCCAAAAAATGGTATGTGACATGGGTAAAAAAAACCCCTGTTATTACTGGGAGCAAGCTTACAAATAATACCCCCCCCCCCGCAAAGAAAAAAATCATAATTCAAATATTTTTTTTATAATAGGTAAATGATGGATGTTATCTATCTAACCGTCCATGTTCTATCGATAACAACCGCTCTTATTTTTTAAAGAATTGTTAATGCTTACATGAGTACACACACCAATTTCTATTATTTAAATCCATTTTATTTCAACTTAACTGTTAATGCATTATGATATTTGCATTCTTATGATAACAAACATGACTGAAATCAATTTGTTTTACAGAATTGAAAAAAAAATGCATCGGAGCAGGCCATATTCAGAGAGACGGGGATGATAATAGAATATTTATTTTCATGTGACCTGACACAAGCAAGCTTTGAGTCAAGTTTTACATTCTAATATTTCCATTAATACAAAACATGACACAGACAGGAATTAAGAATTTTTTTAAAAACAATGACCTTAAACTTGCCCAAATTATCTTGGGTCAAGTCATGACACACATTCAGTTTAAAAGCAATCTTTGTGTTAAATAAGAACTATTAATATTCTACATTAAAACATATAAACCAGACACCAATTTTTTACTTTTCCTGTAAGAAATTTAAAGGAGGATATGGACAGAACACGAATTGTTCGCTGTTTCTGCTAGTAACCTTGACCTTGCCAAAATGACGTTTAGTCAATTTCATGACACACCCCAAGCTTAAGGTCATAATCAATCTTTGTGTGAAGTAAGAACTTCCAATGTTTCTTCATAAAAAAGAAACGGGCTGGACACGAATTTTGCACTTTTTCTGCCATTTGACCTTGACCTTGCCAAACTGACCTTGGATTAAGTCATGACACACCATCTGGGCATAAGCAATCTTTGTGTGAAGCAAGAACGTCCAATTTTTCTCCATAAGAAAGATATGGACCGGACACAGATTTTGCACTTTTCCTGCCAGTGACCTTGGGTCAAGGTAATGACACACTCTCAGGTCATAAGCAGTTTTTGTTTAGTTAGAAGTTGGAACTTTCAATGTTTCTCCATAAGAAGATAGGAACCGGAGACGAATTTTGCACAGACGGACGGACGGACGGACGGACAGACATGAGTGATTCCTACTTACCTATAATGAACATTTTAGGTCCCCATCGTCATATCCAAGTTGTTTTCGGTCGATTGACATTACAAGTATTCCAGGTACCAGCCTTCTTGATCTCTTTGATGATCTTTTTTCGTTTCAAAAATATATATTTCTATATTTTACCTATTTGTAAATCTGTTTTTTTATATTTGTATTGTTACACAGGAGTTTTTGAATCACCAAAAAGTTTTTTTTAATAGATATATAGAAAAATATTATGTTGAAGTAAAATATTTATTCACACACTAACTCGCATAATAAATACCAATATGCATTCACAGTGTAAGAAGGTCATATGGTTTAAAATAATGTACATTAAGTGAAAGTGTATTTAAACACTTTTAATTTTGTTCTCGCCGTATTCGACATGCTCAGATTGTGAAATATAATATAAAATTCTCTAAACGCAAATAACAGTTTGAGCTATTGATTAGTAAACCACGTTTTAAAAGCATGAGCTTGATATAAATATGACAGTTAATACGTGTCAATGCGTAGATAAAATTGTCAATAAATGAGAGATGACTACACGGTATTTCTAAATGTACATATAAGTAAAATATATTTTAATGGTAAAGTAGGTTTTATTTATTGCACAAACAGAGTTATCCATCTGTAAGATTTGCAAATCATAATACAGAAGTATAACTGCCAATGAGTCAATACTAGAAATAGATAATTTTATTGTCCGTGATGACAATTAATGTGTTAAGACACAAACTGGAAATCCCAAAGCTCTGTGGCTTTAATATCAGAAAAAAATTAAATTAGGATTTTTTGGTTTAACAGAAACATTACAAAAATGTTGCATTAGTTTTTAATGGATCACCTGTTTACTGTTTACCGTATTATTGACCTGTCAATGTATTACGACTCTAATTCTCTGAAATGAAACAACAGATGTTGCAATTTACGATGTTTTCATTACAAGGAGCAAATAAATGAGTATAAAAAGAAGAAACACAACATTAGATCTAATTAAAGTATAGCTACACGTGAAATTTGATATTATATGCAAAAAAAGGGTTAGTAATATTTAATTTATTGCATTATCTTAGACTAAAGAAATGACTGATGTTGAATATTTAAAATATGTACGGAACTATTATCCAAATACGTTGCTATTCGTAAATTAATTTCACGGAACAAGAAAACTCTTAGTAAAACAACACACAGCACAACACCTAATTACTCTCGATATTTTTACAATAGTTTAATCATAATATTCAATGAAAGATTTTTTTGCAGTATATTGTTTCTTAGTGAGGCAATTCTTAATCATTTAAAGTTTTAAATTGAATTAAAGAAAAACAAAAGATTTGTTCGATAAAGAGCAAGAAAAAAATTAAAATGTAGGTACCGCTACATATTTCATACATAATGTGTATAGACACATATTAAAGCATGAGGTTGAGTAAAAATCAGATCGTAACTATGACGGGAAAAACATGAATTGAAACAGTTTTGGTATCTAAATGTATTTTATATCTGTTTAAATTTAAAAAGCTTGTTGTTTTTTTAATTCAGTGATATTTTTAAAGGGATCTATAGTACATGTAAATAATACTATGAAGCAAACAGGGGTATTTTGGACAATGTCATTATAAAATGAGTATACATGTATATTAATGTATTTCAAGACATTGTACGAATTTGATAACTCTCTACATGTTAAGTTAAAAAGTTAGGGTTGCTGTGACCGTGTTCTGTTTATTTTGTTTATTTTTTTATTTTCTCATTATGAATTAATTTTGTAGATTTCAAGGATGAAAACTATTATCTTCATACTTGTGGCAGCCACCATGCTATCCGCTTGCGACGGTTGTCCCTTGTATTTAAAGAATAACAGGTGTCAATGTTCTTGTAATGATGCGTATTCGTCTTGTCGGAATAGATGCTCTGGAAACGGCTTGTGGCGTATCGTGTGTCTGAATCAATGTGTAAAACTCTACTCGTCGTGCAGTAGAAACTGTCCACGCTCACAAGGATGATTACGGAATGGCCTGATTTCTTACAAGGAAAAGAGACAGCCAAAAAAGATCACATGATGTAATTTTCAATAAATTGTCGCTAAAACAGTTCTGGTCAATTTTGTTTTCTAAAAGCATGATATCCCCCTGTCCGAAATGCACAGAATGGGTGGACCTTGGTACAATATACTATATATATGTACATGAATGAATTTAGCAGATCGGTCAAGACTCCTTAATATATTGCATGACTTTATTTATCGCCAAATTGTCGCCGGTCTGAGAGAAACTTATCAATCAGAAATCAGAGAAATGAAATTTGTTGATTTTAAAACTTACAAATAACGTATTCTCATAAATGGAGGTTGATTGCATTCTGTAGTCACGCCAAACATGCTTATCGATATCGTTTTATCTTACCTTGGGTGGAACAGACGAGCACCATTCTGATCAACATCAGTTTATATTTGGGAAGACCAACTGGAATTTACATATGAGCACAGTGAGGTACATATATCTCCTTTTTACATTTAGATGGATATTGAACAGCTGAACAATAAAAATGTACCTAAATGTACTTGTGTGTATTAAATGTTTGGAAATTGGTGACAATATAAGTATTCTTTTGAATGATCGCGGACGGAAACAAGCGTGGTCAAATGAAGGTAACTCTTGAATGGTTATAATGTATAATCGGTCCAAAAATAAATAATAAGAATAAAATGTAAATAAATGAAAAAAAACATCATTTTGAGACTAAGTCAATATTTAACATGTACAACAAATCATTTGTTTGCTTTACCAAATCAACTATTGCAATAGTTTTCGAAATGTCTTACCTAAATAAAACACCAGGTGAAAGGAAACAGCTGCAATACTTATAATAACTCGAGCGTTAGAATATTATTAGATAAGTAGACAAAAAATCATATAGCTGCTTAAAGGCCCTGTAACACCAAGCTGCGTCCCTACGGCGTGTCAACGTTTTCGTGGTCTTGATGACAACGCACTAGAAACGCCGTGGGAGCGCGGTATAAACGCAGAAGAAACGTCACGAGAGCGCGATGAACGCAGCAACAGCTCTTTGGGGTCGTTGTGTGAACGCAGCGAAATGAAAAACAACTTGGTCAAACGCTGTGGATACGCAGTGAGAGCGCAATAGAGATGTAGTGAGATCCCAAAGGACTCCGTTGGGTCTCAATGCTCAATTGACTTATCACTGCGTCTACACTGCGATTAGCTGCGTTCCTTGAGCGCGCCGACGGAGCTCTCGTGTCGCTGTTGGAGATCTTACGGCGCTATCACGGCGCTATTACGCCGACCTCACTACGCTTCTACGGCGTGTATATCAGAACACAGAGCCACGGTGCGTACTTTGTGAATGTTCAAAGTGCGCGCTGTCGCATGGCGTTCTAAAATGTTCAAGGCGACCTCACCACGATGGACGAAGATGCCGTTGCGTTGTTACGGCGCTGTAGGAGACTCTACTGCGTTTTCCTTGGCGTTTTACATTATTTATGGACGCAGCGGGAGCGCCGTGAGGACGCAGCTCCGGTGTGACAGGGGTATAACAAAAGAAAACTAGATTTCTGCTACTTTTGCAGGACATTGAAATTTTACTTGAATACATGAAAGTGACATTAGTGACAAGTTTGATTTTAGATTTTCAATTTATTTTTAAAAAAGCTATTCTCTTCTTTCCCATTGGTAACAAACGTTTTCGCATGTAACTTATCCCGGCTATCCGTCGTATCTTGAAATGTTTTGTGCATTCTGGGAGAGATGTATATCCCATCAGCCCTATTCGACTCTGTAATCGGCTATTAAGCCATTATTTCCAAAAACAACATATACTTTTTTTCGTTTAAATCAACTTTTGGATATGAAAATTACTTGAGTACGTTCTCTATCATGTTTTGAAGAGTATTTATTAAATTCCTAACATAATATCACCGTCTTCCTGCCAGGGCTGGGTTCAATCACTTTGAAATGCTATTTAATACTTTCAAATACATTGATTTAAGAAATGAAGATAATACTTTTTCTATTGATCGACGTATCAAAGAAAAAATTAACCGGAAAACTTCATCAATGCGCGTAGCGCATTGATGAAAAATTTTTCCGGTCATTTTTTTCTTTGATACGTCGATCAATAGAAAAATTATTATCTTCATTTCTTATCATTTAATAAAACATTTTCAAATAAAAAAATGTGAAGTGTCATTGATCAAAAATGTAAATAATGTAAATAAAGCGGCGCGTATGAATACAAAACAACAACAGCAACAATAATGGATGCGCCTTCAGCTGATGCAGAGCTATTGTACTGAATTTAGTGGATTAAACACAAATAGTGAGTTAAAATCAGAACCGACTGAATTGAAAACGAAAGGAAAATACATGCGATAGCTTGTGATATTATTCACTGTGCAGAAAAATTCGTAATAAAACTAGTTTCCATGTGAGATCGGTGGAATATGCAACTGGACAAAACCATCCAAGGAGAGGCGATCGTGGACGAAAATAGTTGTTATGTCGACAAAGAATAGTATGTATAAGCGACTTTTGTAAACGTTGTTGTAACTAGATAGCCAGTGATGTACTTAAATGGTATACTAGTATCTGCCGCTTGGAATGCGCCGAAGGAGTTGATGCATTGTACTCATAACGATGCTTATTTTGAATTTCTGATGACCGATCATGTAGGGTACTGTGTAAATATAAAAATCATCGTTACCAAATTTGAACAGCAGTGTTACCGTGAAAGTGTATGGGCCTATATGTTCGTTATAATTATTCCGGAAAAGGAACAGCCAGCCCGCAGTAATGTTGATTGATCTCAAGCAGACGAAATCGTTAGAAGACGCTTAATTTTCTATTTCGTGAATAAGATATTGTGTTTTGTTTATTTTTGAAGGTTAGACTTTCAAGTTTTTATGTTTATAAAGTTGTATTTTGTTTGCTGACAATAAAACAGACACAACATTACACTTTGTTGACAGTGTTTATTTTGGAAATTCCCGTTCTATAAATAGTGTTTGATCAGAACAGTTGAGAAAAGTAGATCCGGCAAAAATTTTATTGATGCAGGTATCAAAGAAATTTTTCGACCAATCAGAAGCGCCGATATCTCATCAAACGAATAAATATTAAATGATAATTTTGTCAACTACATACAATTACATTGATTTTTTTTTAAATATGATTATTCTCCACTACTTTGAGAAATGTAATTATAAACATTTCAATTTCTTCTTTTTATTCTTGTTCATTTAAGTTTTTTTTTTGCTCTTGTGACTTTTTAGACGGGGTTTACTGTCAGCCGAAGACTCAAACCGGAAGGCACGCTTAGAACCCATGAATTGAGTCTACGTGTAAGAAAATAGTGCAGAAAGTTTTCAATTAAAGTTTTCATTAAATCTTTTTAAGTCATCTGCGTATAAACTAAATTCTATTTAGAAAATAAACAAATAGTTTTATTGATCAAAATATCCTTGCTCTGGTTATAATGTGGAATGACTTACGTAACTGAATGCACAACGCCATTGGCGATTCAGTTGGTGTACGTGCTCATTAATCAATAGAAGAGGTTGAAGGTTGAATCGAATGTAATGTTCCCAAACACAATGTACCATTTTGGAAAAGTTGTGAATTTTATTTTGACAATCTTTCACCTGAATACTACCGAACTCCATGCGCAAGCCTAAGTTAAAATAAGTACAGATTATACACAGATGTCTTACATATTAACTAGGTGTTTCATTGGCTTCGATTAAGACACGCATCCTAATAAACAGGTCTACAAAACGAACCGTTAATAGTTGTTGGAAAAAATGTGAAACCATCAGAAAAAAAGACATGAATTCGATCTACGTCTTCCAATAGGTCCTGGAATATTCGCAAATTCTCCTTTTACACAGTCATCTACATCAATTTTAAAAATACTACATCGCTAGCTATTGTACAACAGCCGTTGTTCAAATTTTCGTACTCTGGTTGACATTGCACAATTGCAAGCGCGGTATAAACGCAGAGGAAACGTCAAGAGAGCGCAATGGACGAGGCAACAGCTTCTTGGGTTCGCTGTTTGAACGTAGCAAAATGAAAACAACTCGTTATAACGCTTTGGATGCGCAGCAATGGCGCGGTAGAGACGCAGTGACATCACAAATGACTCCGAGGGGTCTTCGTGCAAGTACAATCAACTTATCACTGTGTCTACACTGCAAATGGCTGCGTTCCTTGATCGCGCCAATAGAGCTATTACGGTTGCATTATGCTATATCTGTGTTCGTACTAAACAAGTTTTACTGTATTAATGAACGCAGGCATGCTTTCTATATTTTGACCAACTTGTAGGATACTAGTAAGCTCGTTTTTATCCTGCAAACCTGTTCTTAAAGCTTGCTTTGCATGCCGGCATTTCGTTGCCTCATTTGCTCTAATCCATTGTCATTCGCTATGAGTAAGCACTGTACATGCCGCTACTCACATGCCTGACTAATTGTTTTAAAAACACAACTTGAAATGGTAATTACGATTCAAAGATTCTACATTAAGTTTTAAATAACTTTTCAGAGGTCTTCATATCGCTCTGGAGAATAGAGTCGAAAATGTCATTCTGTTTAAAACATCGTACGTTAAATATTGCATGAAAGAGTTGCTTTTTTAATCTGAATTTTCTTAAGTTATGTATTTAATACCATAAACAGTAAATTGTTATTTATTCAAAATAATAAATTAATATTTCATCTATGCCCTGTCCGTAATTTAATGTTTTGTACACCAGGTTTCATGATCATTTCCACTAGTATGTTAAGTAGTTTCGATTATATATGTGTTATTAATGTTTTGCCTCAAAGGTATAAATCAGGCAATGTAAATATCAGTTTAGATTCAAAGCTGAATACCCACCCTCTTAAAATGTCTTATTGGCCAAACAGTTCAAGCGACTGAAAATACGCAAGGCATGAATTGAATCATTAATAACGACACTTAAAATTATATTATTCAAATTCGCTGGATGAATGTAGATAATATCAAAGAGGTAGATAGTACCAAACAAGTTTATAGACAAAGAAGCACCTTTTACTACAAGAATACGCATGTTGTTGTATTTCTTTTTCATATTCTACATGACTTTTTCATACTGGTCATTTTATTAGAGGTTAACTTGATTAAAACTTTTACTAAATTAAATAAGAGTCAGAATGCGTTAAGAGTGTTATAAGAGCTAGTAAATATAATAATAGTGGTGCCCCGAGGATGAGAAGTGCCTACATTGACCTACATGGATATAACCTGAATGACTGATACATGCAGATGAACACAGTAGGTGAAGGGGAACGAAGGACAGCAATGCATAAGAGGAAAGGACATTGAAAGATTGGTGTTAGGATTTGACAGGAGATAAAGAGGTTTGTACATTTGAATATATAGGGACACACAGGGAATTGTCAAACCTTCAAAAAATGTTAAAGGAATTCGTGTTTGCAGCAGATTTTAAGAGAAACCTATATTTTTTAACTTTCCTTGTCGCGATGATTAATAAGGTTGAGACGAAGTTTACAATGACCGTTTCGAGTTATTCAACGTTATTTGCCCAGTAGAATGCACCGCGTTGTGATCGATGTTTACAATCTATCTTCATGCGTCTAACAATTTCCTTGACATGGAATGTGAAGTATTAATAATGCGAAATAAAGTTACACACTGAACAAAAAGACGGAAGCAGGATAAATTGTTAGCTTTTGTTTCAATAAAAAGGCAGAAAACATATTTTTAAGAAACAGTAACCAATTAAAACTGGATATATACAAAACACGGATCTTGATTTTAAAAGAGGATTTTGTTCTTGAATTTTTGTTAACGAAAATTAAATAATACATAATAATTAATGATATAAAAAGGAGTAAACTCAGTATAACTATTAAAGTTTTGCTTCGTTCAATTACAAAAAAAACAAAACAAATGGAAGACCACTCTGTCACTTTGAATGTGAGAACATATCATTTCATTGTATACAAATGTGTATCTAGTTTTGAGTGTCATCTTTATATCTATTCAAAAAAATATCAGTGATTATAAGGACTGCTGTTATATATTGTGCACATGATCAGATCAATTTAGATTTGACAGCATTACCAACATTCTGATTGATTTCAAAAATCCATGTATTTAACACATATCATGAAAAATGACAACAAACTGTCAGTCATCTTATTAATCCATAAAACGAAAAACAAATTCACAGCAGAGCAACAATGTTCTCAAAAAAGATATAAGTAGGATCCGGTGCCTAGGAGGAGATAGCATCCTCTGCTGACCGGTCACACCCGCCGTGTGCTCTTTGTCGCAATCGAAAAAAACCTGGAAAAGTCCATAGACAATTAGTTGATTATTATTGTCTAACAATTAGAATAAAAACGTCAGTCAGCATGCGATCCAAAGAAGGTTTTATTTGCTGACAAGGTCGTTGTATCGACTATCATATAACTTACGAAAAGATGATTTTAAACGAGACTGTTGATAGTCTTGTTTTATCAACTGGTTTGTCAGTAGCTTGCTTCGCCTTAGAAACCGTTCATACGAAGAGCATGTCCTTGTGTATCGAATTAACTGTGAGACAAAACACCATATGTAGGTGAAGAAAGTATATTGCCACATAAGTAAGGAAAGTTGATTATAGAAAAAATGAAGTCATCACGTTTACCATAAAGTTTTGTTGTATACAAATGTGTATCATTAAATGTATGTTTATAAGCGTACAAAATGGCATAGCTAATTTCTCTTATTTTGATTATGTTGTGGCATATGAAGCAAACAGTAAAGTAAGGTTGTAAAAACTTAGACTTAGATACCGTATATCAGGTTTTTTCCGCGTCATGTTTTTTCCGCGAATCAGAACCTAAAACGGTATATAAAATTTACGCGAATCAAATTTTCACTATTTCAAAGTCACATTGAAAATATAATTTACTATTGTTTAAACCTGTGAGGTTAGAGGGGAAACTTATCTAAACAGTCGCTCTTACGGACAATCAAACCAAATACACGATTTCCTTAGTGTGAATAATTACCGATAATTATTTTCAGAGACGCAAACAGTCATAGATAAATAGATCATGTACCTTTACATATTCCAGTAGCTCAGGCATAATTAGACATCCGTTTACGCAAGGAAAGCGACCGTTTTAGTTATCTTGTCATTAAATAAACAACGAGGCTTACAAATCTATTATGTGGCGCTTGTTTTCCGATCCCACAATTTGTACCTCTAACTAAACTAACTGAACATAGTTCACCGTACTTTTACCTACCTGTTTACTTTATCAGGAAAGAGACTCTATTACAAAAACAAAACTTTGTATCAAATTTACGCTGATTTATTTTCCGCGATTCGGAAATCGTCGCGAACAAAGCGGAAATTGGATACACGCGGAAAAAACCTGATATACGGTATTACTTTTATTTCCACTACATATGTTCAACTTCATACTGTATTGAAATCAAAATTAACTACAAGTTCGAACTAAAAATCATTGTTCGGTCACTTCAAATAATCGATTTCCATGCCAAATTTTAGCACAGTTTCAGTAAAAAAATTATCAATTCTATTCGGATGCCCCATATTTCAAAAAATGGCATGTGACATGGGTAAAAAAAACCCTGTAATTATGGGAACAAGCTTACAAATGATACCACCCGCAAAGAAAAAAATCATAACTCAAATATTTTTCATAATATTAATAGTGGATGCCATCTATCTAACCGTCCATGTTCTATCGATACAGTGGTAACAACGTTATTGTTGACAAGCCAATCGTGTTAATTAGTTCGTGTAACGTGGGTGATCGTTCGTGTAACGTGCGGGATCGTGCGTGTATCAGGAAAAATAGTTTGCGTTTTTTACCGTG
Source organism: Magallana angulata (assembly GCF_025612915.1). Lineage (NCBI taxonomy): Eukaryota > Metazoa > Mollusca > Bivalvia > Ostreida > Ostreidae > Magallana > Magallana angulata. The sequence continues at coordinate 56,989,969 of NC_069118.1, forward strand.
CGTGTTCGTGCGTGATCGTGCGGTTTTTTCGTTTTGTAACCTTTTTTACGGAATGTCAGGATTTATTCTTAAAACAACGAAAAGTATTTTTTGTAAAACAATGTGAATTTTAAACTTTTTTTAAATAGAAAAACATTGACAGTTGTTAGCATTCATTCTCTCTTTTGTGGTTTAATACATTTATCAAGTATTTCCACAGCTAATTCAATCCTTTGTTCGGTCGAGTTAGTTTTGCATAATGTTATAGTCAGCCTATATCAAGCATCCATTGTGTCTTGACACATAATTTTAATCATATTAGCAAGAGCGACACGTTGAATGAAAGCGGCCAAGCTTACCCACTCCCCGTTTTAAACTAAACGATTATCCCCAACGTTTTTCTTTCAAATGAGAATACGATACGCATTCCTATCTGGTTCATTGTGTAAACATTTGTTTGAAATAATTTTTTATAGACGCTTTAAAATTCAGAATAAATAGAAATAAATCAATTATGTACTGTAAATAATGAAAATATTCTATGTGTAAAATCGAAATTCTATGGAACAAGGTAACAAATTTACCTCTATCCCGCATAATTAAATCGTACGTAAGGAACATTACATAAACAGTCAACTCGTATGTAAATATATTCATATAGTTTATCCAGTATCTTCAATTCATTTACACTTAAGTTATTATTCGTTAAGGAGACAAAAAATTAATTTGTGTATGAATCATATATTTTTTTGGATGGATGTGTAAATTGTTTACTCGTAAAATTTAAAACAGTGCATTGCTACTGTACATGTCGCTTTTTAATAAAACACAAACAAAAAGCAATACAAATTAAAGCAATACGTTTTCTTAATTCTAATCTTAAAAATTAATTTTGATTTTGCGTGTTTAATGGTGAAGAATCGTTTGGTTGCGTGTTTTATCGTTTTTGTTCGTGTATCGTGAAAATTCAGTAAGTTAGTGATCGTCCGTGTATCGTGCGTGATCGTTCGTGTATCGTGCGTGATCGTTCGGGTATCAGAATCGTGCGTGTCGTTTGTCAACAATAACGTTGCTACCACTGTAACAACGTTAACCGCTCTAATTTTTTAAAGAATTGTTAATGCTTACAGACCAATTTCTATTCTTTAAATTCCATTTTATTTCAACTTAACTGTTAATGCATTATGATGTTTGCATTCTTATGATAACAAACATGGCTGAAATCATTTTTTTTACAGAATTCAGAAAAAAAATACATCGGAGCAGGCCATATTCAGAGAGACGGGGATGATAATATAATATTTATTTTCATGTGACCTGACACAAGCAAGCTTTGAGTCAAGTTTTACATTCTAATATTTCCATTAATACAAGACATGACACAGACAGGAATTAAGAATTTTTTTTATAAACAATGACCTTAAGCTTGCCCAAATTATCTTGGGTCAAGTCAAGACACACATCCAGTTTAAAAGCAACCTTTGTGTGAAATAAGAACTATTAATGTTCTACATTAAAAGATATAAACCAGACTTCAATTTTTGACTTTTCCTGTTAGTGACCCTGATCTTGCCAAAATGACCGTGGGTCAAGGTCTTGACACAACCTCAGGTCAAAAGCAATATTTGTGTGATTAAGAACTTTAAAGGAAGATATGGACAGAACACGAATTGTTCGCTGTTTCTGATAATAACTTTGACCTTGCCAAAATGACGTTTAGTCAATTTCATGACACACCCCAAGGTCATAATCAATCTTTGTGTGAAGTAAGAACGTCCAATGTTTCTCCATAAGAAAGATATGGACCGGGCACGGATTTTGCAATTTTCCTGCCAGTGACCTTGACTTTGCCCAAATGACCTTAGGTCAAGGTAATGACACACTCTCAGGTCATAAGCAGTTTTTGTTTAGTTAGAAGTTGAAACTTTCAATGTTTCTCCATAAGAAGATAGGAACCGGAGACGAATTTTGCACAGACGGACGGACGGACAGACATGGGTGATTCCTACTTACCTATAATGAACATTTTAGGTCCCCATCGACATATCCAAGTGATTTTCGGTCAATTGACATTACAAGTATTTCAGGTGCCAGCCTTCTTAATCTCTTTGATGATCTTTTTTCGTTTCCAAAATATATATTTCTATATTTCACCGATTTGTAAATCTGTTTTTTTATATTTGTATTGTAACACAGGAGTTTTTGAATCACCCAAAAAAGTTTTTAATAGAAAAATATTATGTTGAAGTAAAATATTTATTCACACACTAACTCGCATAATGAATACCAATATGCATTCACAATGTAAGAAGGTCATATGGTTTAACATGATGTACATTAAGTGGAAGTGTATTTAAACACTTTTAATTTTGTTCTCGCCGTATTCGAACATGCTCAGATTGTGAAGTTAATATAAAATTCTCTAAAAGCAAATAACAGTTTGAGCTATTGATTAGTAAATCACGTTTTAAAAGCACCAGCTTGATATATATATGACAATTAATACGTGTCAATGCGTAGCTAAAATTGTCAATGAAAGAGAGATGACTACACGGTATTTCTAAGTGTACATATAAGTAGAATATATTTTAATGGTGAAGAAGTTTTCTTAATTACACAAACGGAGTTATCTAGCTATAAGATTTGCATATCATAATATGGAAGTATAACTGCCAATGAGTCAATGCGATAAAGAGATAATTTTATTGTCCGCGATGACAATTTATGTATTTAGACACAAACTGGTAATCCCAAAGGTCTGTCTTTAATATCAGAAAAAAATAGATTTTGTTTCTTTAGTTTAACGAAAAGATTACAAATATGTTGCATTTGTATGAGTACTGCAATGAATCACCTGTGTACTGTTTACAGTATTAAATGAACTGTCCATAAAATACGACACTAATCCTCTGAAATGAAACCACAGGTGTTGCAATCTACTATGTATTCATTACAAGGAACAAAGAAATGAGTATAAAAGAGGAAACACAACATTAAAACTAATTAAAGTATTGCCACACGTAGAATTTGATATCATAAGCAAATAAGGGGTTAGTAATATTTATTTTATTGAATTATGCGAGACTAAAGAAATGATTGATGTTGAATATTTAAAATATGTACGAAATTATTATCGCCATACGTTGCTATTCGTAAATTAATTTCACGGAACGAGAAAACTCTCAGTGTAAAGAATACACAGCCCAACAATTAATTATTCTCGATTGTTTTGCATTAATTAGTTTAATCATAATATCCAATGAAATACTTTCTTGCAGTATATTGTTTCTTAGTAAGGTAATCCTTAATCATTTCAAGTTTTAAATTGTATTAAAGTAAAACGAAAGATTTGTTCTCTACAGGGTAAGAAAAAAATTAAGTGTAGGTAACGTTAGATATTTCATACATAATGTGTCTATACACATATTAAAGCATGAAGTTTGGTAAAATCATATCGTAACTTTGACGGAGAAGATATAAATTGAGTTCTGGTATTTGAATGTATTTTATTTCTGTTTGAATTTAAGAAGCTTGTTGTTTATTTTTTATTTCGACGATATTTTTAAAAGGGTCGCTAGTACATGTAAATAATACTATGAAGCAAACAGTGGTTTTTCGAACATTGTCATTATAATATGAGTATACATGTATATTAATGAGCTTTTATGTAATTCAAGACAATGTATGAATTTGATATACCTCTACATGTACTAATCAAAAAGTTGTGACCATGTTTTGTATATTTTCCCATTATATATTTGCAGGTTTCGAAGATGAAAGCTATTATCTTCATTCTTGTTGCAGCAACAATCCTATCCGCCTGCGATGGTTGTCCTTTATATTTAAGGAAAAACTAGTGTCACTGTTTTTGTTCTGATATGTATTCGTCTTGTCAGAATAGATGCCCTGGAAACGGCTTGTGGCGTATCATGTGTCTAAATCAATGTGTAAAACACTACTCGTACTGCAGTGGAAACTGTCGACGCAGACAGGGCTGAATGCGGATTGGTCTAAATATTTGCAAAGAAAAGAATCGACAGACCAAAAAAGATCCAATGATGTAATTTTCAATAAATTGTCATTAAAACGGTTCTCGTCAATTTTGTTTTTCTAAAAGGATGATATCCCCCTGTCCGAAATGAACAGAATGGGTGGACCTTGGTACAATATACTATATAAACGTATAAAATGAATTTAGCAGATCGGACAAGACTCGTTTACAAATCGTGTGACTATTTATCACCAATTTCTCGCCGGTCTGAGAGAAACTTAGCAATCAGAAATCAGAAATAAAATTCGTTGATAATAGAACTTACAAATAATGTATTCTCATAAATGAAGGTCGACTGCATATAAAGTCACGCCGAACATGCTTTTCGAAATTGTATGATCTTTCCTTGCGTGGAACAGACGAGCACCATTATGATCAACATCAGTTTATTGACCCACTTGAAGTTACATATGAACACAGTAAGGTACTTTTTTTCTCTGTTTACATAGAGATGGACATTGAACAGCTGAACGATAAAAATGTACTTGAATGTGCTTGTGTATATTAAAGAGACAGTACGGCGCATCTTATCAAAAAACCGACTTGAAAAAATTTTCCGATCGGGTTCGGTATTTTTGTACTACTCATGAATGTACAAACTTTAAGAAAATTACAAAGTTCTCCATTAAATAAATCAAATTATTTCATTAAAATTAATAATTACGTATAACCTATCACATAAGTACATCGCAACGTGTTACGGGGTCAGCCTTCTATATTATTACGCATGCGTATTTACTGTAAACAAAACACATGCAGGGCTCGCGAAGATTCTCCTGTACATGTTTGTTGATGAAAATATGTCTTTTCTACTTCTCCCAGGTAATATTTGTTCAAAGTTTTTAAAATAACCACAATTATTATTTTGTAAGGATGTACTTTGCGTGCTTATCATAGGAGTTGACTACAAGCTAAATTTATTTTTGTAAATGAGGCCCCTTTAGGGGTTATTTGACTCATTTATATCAGTTCATTTTAAAATGAGCCGAAATCGGAAAACCATTAATAGATTATCGACAGTGATCATGTGTTCCGTTTAGAGAGTCCTTTCACCTCGTATACCACGATGATTGGAGTCGGGCGAATATCTTGTAGCTTTCAGCAATTACTGTCAAATACTGTCAATCACAATCCACGTGGTACAAATAAACGATATAAGATTATTTCGGATTGTACGATTCTTAAATTTCCGGAAGCTCATAATTACATGAATCAGATACGTGAAATGGATTTTTATCTATTTCAACTGTTACAATTAACGTTATTTCTTATTTCCTAACGAAACAATGGGTAAATCTGAAGTTATTCGAATTCACACATGTGTTTTCAGCTGTACTGTCTCTTTAAATATTTTAAAATGTGGTGCGCAGCTGAAAGTCTACAAAGATTCAATGAAAACAGTGTATTCCTATTATGAATAATGATTTATATCTCCCATGTGATTATTGTTTTTTTTCCTCATATAAGAAAGAGAAAGAACATATAAAATAACAAATAAAGTGAGTAATTCTGAAATTTTTTCATCATTATTATCTTTTACCATTATACTGAGGGTCGTATTTTACATTACCTTTTCTTACTTTAAATGTTATATTTTTTTTCTCCCTATGTTATTTAATCCATCTGACTGATAATGATAATATTATGAATATAAATAGCCGTATGTAACTGAATTAAGCTGGATGGAAATGCTTATGTAAAAATGTTTATTCAACATTCAACTAAACGTTTTTCATAGGTAGAAAATAAAACAATATATGTAAGTATCTGATGTATTCTATAACACTAACTTTATCCGATGAAAAAGGTGACAATGTAAGGAAGTATTCTTTTAAATGATCGCGGACGTAAACGAGTATGGTCAAAGGAAGGTAACTCTTGAATGGTTATGTCAATATCGGTCCAAAAAATACAATAGGAATAAATCATAATGATCATTTTGAGACAAAGCCAATGTTTTACATGTACAACAAATCATTGGTTTGCTTTACCAAATCAACTTTTGTAATAGTTTTCAAAATTTCTAACCTAAATAAAACACTTGTTGAAAGGAAACAGCTGTAATGTTCATTATAATTTGAGTGTCAAAATGTTATTTGATAGGTAGACTAAAAAATCAGATGACGACTTGATAAAAGAAAACTTAAGATTTCTGCTACTTTTGGAGGACATTGGAATTCTACTTGTATACAAAAAATAATTTAGATAGAGGGGTGCTGCTTTTTCCGTTGCGTTAGGCATAGTAAAATATGCCAACGTAAAAAAAAATAAATTTCTATTTTGATCCTCATTTAGTCCCTACCATTTTGAAAAAAAAACACATATAACTTGATAAGACTATGTAGAAAGAAATTTATTACCTTCAAAGTCAGTCACACAGAGGTCAGGGTAATCTCCAACGAAGCATTTTTACAAACTCGAAATATTTATGTTTTTAAGTGTGCTTGGTATTTGTACATAACGCAGTCGTTTTTCTAATTACGCTTCCTTTGATTCTTTAAAACGCACCAATGTTAGAGAATTACTGAGGAAAAATCATTAATCGTTATAACGTACGGTTATTTTGGGGTTTTTATAAACTCTTCTATAAATAATAGAGAGCGGGTTGGGTCAAATCCAATAAAACCCGGAGGGCTTTCTTAGATAAGACGACGCTTCGACCGAAATTATCACCTCATAATATTGAAAGTCTTAAAATGATTTCTTATTACTTATATTAACTTTATGTTATTTCCAAGTTATACAGTTTAAAATAACATTAACACTTTTTTCATGTAGCACATTCTATGTATTACTGCGCGGCGCAGACAATACCGTGTTCCAGTAATGCTATAAGACACCCGTTTTGTGTCGCTCAGCTTTTTATACAATCATTGGATTATAGGCGTCAAAATTGATTCGTAATGTTATCACAGACAAAGACATTTGGAAATGTAAATACAAGAAAATAACTGTGCCTATATTTGAAAATCAATTTTAAATCAGAAAACGAATTTGGTTTTTAGATTTTCAATTTACTTTTGAGAAAGTTGTTATCTTCTTTCCCATTGGTAACAAACGTTACTGCATGTAACTTACAATTGCTTTATCCCGGCTATCCATCACATTTTAATATGTTTCGAGCATTTTGGGAAAGATTTATATCCCATCAGCCCTATTCGACTCTGTAATCGGCTATTAAAGCCATTATTTCCACAAACAACATATATTTGTTTTCTTTTAAACCAACTTTTGGATATGAAAAATACTTGAGTTTGTTCTCTATCATGTTTTGAATAGTATTTGTTAAATTCCTAACATAATATCACCGTCTTCCTGTAAGGGCTGGGTTCCATAACTTTGAAATGCTATTAAATACTTTCAAATACATTGATAATTTTGTTAACTACATACAATTACATTGATTTTTTTTTCAAATATGATTGATTACTCTCCACTACTTTGATAAATGTCATTTTAAATATTTCAATTTCTTTCTTTTTATTCTTGTGACCTTTTATTCAGTATTTCTATCATTGGGTATATGGAGGTTCACACCTAAACAAAATTAGACCTTAACCTATTGCCCTGTTCAGTGTGTCATGTTGTATAAATAAGACGTATATATCATGACACACCTGACTCTTGTACAAACTGAGCACAGGACAATCAGGTTTAAAAGTTTGCTATAATAAGATAACCTTTTAAATTTTTAGCTTGAAAAAATGTAATTGAAAAGTACTAGAAACGTAATTGAAATAACATGCCATTTTTGGAATGTTTTTAATATTTTAAATTACTTGTAATTGAAGACATATTCAATTACAAACAAGATATCTGTGAGCCAATTCTCACTAGTGATACATACCCCAGTTCTGATGTGAACATGCAAAATAAACAAAGTCCTCATTTAACAAAAAGTGGACGTTCGATTGATACAAAAATATATCCCTCAATATGGTATGCCTAAACAAATAGTGTGTTAAAATTTTCAGCATCTGCAATTTTTAGTTGCTGAGAAATCTTTGGCAAAAATGTGTTTGAAAATTTTGGCTAAAAAATAAAAAGTCCTTTTACATGTATCAGGAATTCGAAGTTGATGTCCGATTGGTAAAAAGATACATCCCACGATATGGCATGTCTAAACAAATATTGTGTTAAAATTTCAAGCATCTGCTATAAATAGTTCCTGAGAAACTGAGAAAAATGCGACAGGAATTTTTGTTACGGACAGACAGAAGAAAGGACAGACGGACAGAAGGACAGACAGTCAGACAGACAGACAGACACACAAGGGTAAAACAGTATACCCCCTTCTCCTTCGGAGTGGGGGTAAAATTACATCCAATTTCTTTGAAAAATGTAATTAATTAAATTCAATTCTCATGGTAATGGAATATGTTGCATCTTTTGTAATAGACAGTAGGAATAAGGAATCATCGCTTGACTGTTATTGGGTAAACATTACAGTCGCGCACGTGATCATATCCATTATGATATATTTGATCACGTATCGATCACGTATCGACTGCAATGATCAATCACACATGTATATAAGTCAAAGTATGATTCCTTATCACTTGTACATAACATCAATATTTTTTTCAAATAATAGTCCTTACAACAACAAAAAAATATCAACATATTTACATTCATTTTTTCATGTCATGCAATATTATTGTGTGCCCTAACAAGGTAGTTTTCGTGACACGGTATCAATATTTCAAGTAATGGAGACTTTGTATTTCCAGTGCGCGACGCTTTGTACACGCAAATTTTAGGTGCTGATGCTAATTTCATATTTAAAGAAAACCTCCAAATCTTACTTGTATTGAACAAAGAAAAAAGACTTGAAAGTGAAAATATATGACAGATGAAATGTATGTTCATGCATTAGAAAAAAATTACATTCTAGATTTTAATAGACCCACTACTGCAAAAATTTGTAAATTTATGTCATTTCAAAAGTTTATATGACTCGAAGAACACTGTTTTAAAAACATAGACTTTAGTAATCAAGATATACCTCTTAAACATTTGTAGCTTTTTAACCGAACAGTAAGGAAATCTATAACACAGCCGTTTTATTTAAAAGATTTATTAAATCATAATTGAAGTCTCTAACCCGCAAACCACTATCTCATATACTAAGTCATTAGATATATGTTGTTTTAAAGAACTTTATATATATATATATATATATATATATATATATATATATATATATATATATATATATATATATATATATATATATATAATCCAAAATGAGTAAAGTTAATCCACACAAGTATTAAATAATAAAAAATAACAGAAAGCCGATTCAAAACTCGACCGGTTTCATTATAATGAACTTATTATAATGAAACCGGTAGAGTTTTGAATCGGCTTTCTGTTATTTCATATTTATATATATATATAAATATATATATATATATATATATATATATATATATATATATATATATATATATATATATATATATATATATATATATATATATATATATATATATATATAAATATATATATCCAAATCACAAAAGTATTTTCCCAGTGTCCGGTAAAAATATAATAAAAGAAAAGAAGCAACACTAACTGCAAAACATAAGCGCTTTCATTGTTAAAAATCTTCAGGGCCCGGTTTTTCGAAAGGTGGTTTACTCTAACACCGTGTTAACTCTGTGTTAAACTCGGTGTTAAAGTTAACCACATGGTTAAACGTTTTTCAAAAGTGTGTTAGAGTTTAACCATGTGTTAACTCTGTGTTAACTTTAATCCACCCCCAGTACCTTGGTTAAAGATTTAACACAGTGATTAAATATGGCCGCCGGTGTAATGTTTTTGTCACTTCAACTGAAAAAGTTGGTCAAAGAAGCATTTTCCAAAATTTTAAAGTTTTAAAAAATCTTACATATGATTAAAACTACGGAAAAGCAACCGGCTTGACATAAAAAGTTGCAGTAATCTGTGTGATATACTTATTGAAGAAGGATTTTGCATATGGTTCATACCCCTTGTGTTAAAGGATCCCTTCATTGGAAAAGGCTGACAGCAGAAAAAGGTATGTTATTCCTTTTTTGACCTTCACATTGGTTATATTGTTGTTGTCACTAAACACATTCAACAAAAATTTCCAAAATTATTAGTGAAATAGGTACTGTAAGTACAAAAACATTGTACAATTTTTCCTTGAATTTTTAAAACATCAATGAGAAAAGAATTTTAGCTTCTTGATAGATAAATATTGAGTGAACATGTTAGCATAATTTTATTTTCAATGTTGGTTACTGCATATAAAGATTTATCTCCCTTTTGACAAAATGCAAGTGGTGGATCATGATTATTTTTACAAAAATTTAAATAAATGTTATGTTCAGTCAAGCAATGGAAAAATACTAAAACTATCCATTTGCAGTTATTGATTATAATTTTTGAGTACATATGTATTTCATATATCTTCCTTTTTCAGGCAGGTAGCATCATGCATTAAAATCTTTTGAAGCATTTAATTTCTAAAACTCTATATAGTTTTATTGATTTATTAAATTAATTGATATTTAAATTTGACCTTATTTATTTCATTTCACTGGACAGATCCCTGTCATGCTGCACATATTTTAAGTGTATATATTTCATATGTATTTTACATTATTAATAAAATTAACATATTTCTGACAATTTTTAAGTATCTTTATAATTAAAAAAAAATGATTTGTTCTGTATTTTTAAATATAAGAATTATTAATTTGAAGATTTGAAAGACGGAGAACATGGCAGGTGTGAAAAAAGTATTCTGCTGGCCGGGTGACACTTACTATGCTTGGTACCTAATTCGATCTACCAAAGCCATATCTCATGAGGCCCACTAACTGCAGCCGAGGAGAAATTTAACCCAACATGCATACCAAGACCAGAAGTGAAATTGAGAGGTTCTTTTGTTCGCATAAGGTGTGATTCTATTACCTTTTTTTCACTGAAGGTTGGGTATTTTTAGTTGTAGTGACAATTTTTCAAATTATCATAGTATTTCACAAACAATATATAACAGATCATTCATATACTTTAATACTAAATAATAATTTTTAATATTACCTGAAAATTTCAAGGGAACTATTATTATAATGTACATTTACTGTATATACTCTCAATCAAAAAACCTGATAATTCACCATTACTGTCAGTCTGAATTATAAAGAGTTTAATGTCACCTGGATGTGAACTGCTCTGCATGCGCTGCTTATACCAAAATCATCATCTTTACATCAATATGCATGTAACTCATATTAGACTCATATGCATACAACAGGGTACATACATGTATACATAAATCAGTACATGTTTTCTGATTATGTCCTTTTTAAACAAAATTTGTAGTCAGAACTGTTAAATATTTGTCAATAATAAAGTGAACATGAATTCAGTTCAGTCCCAAAATATGACTATATTTGTCTTTATTTCACATTTGTTGTCTTTTTGTATACATTTTATTCTTTTTAATTCACAGATTTGCATGATACAGGAATTAACTGTCTGCATTGTTTTTATTGTAGAGGACTTGGAGACACTGAGAAAGATGAGAATTTGACGACAACCAACCTCTCTAAGCCTCAAACACCATGTACCAAGAGAAGGAGAACAATTATTGTGACATTTAATCTAATGTCTACATTCTAATAAGCTTAAATCATAATACACATTAGTAAAAAAAATTGACATTTTTCTCTCTCTCTTTCTCTCTCTCTCCTATTAACAAGTCCAACATGCTTTTATTATGAAATTGTTTAAAGTACATGAACCATAAACTGGAAATGATATTTATTAAAGTACATGTATGTAAAACAATACAAATGTAAGCCTTTGCATTCTCTCTCTCTCTCTCTCTCTCTCTCTCTCTCTCTCTCTCTCTCTCTCTCATGTAGTAAGTTGATTACTTTATATTTGTATTTTTATAATATAAAAGTTGAGATTTTCATCCAAATATGAAATACCTAATAAATAAACTAACTTTAAAGTATACACAGAATGTTACACATAGATGACTCAATTTTTGCTTATCACAGTTTTTAGGTGTAAATGTTATATTGTAAGTTGTTTTTTTAATGACAAATTGTAGTCTTTGTAATTACCCATGTTAGATAAAATATTTAATACATTTATTTTGTATGTTGTTGTCTATAATGTCCTTGTATAAAAATATTCATTGATACTTAGGAGCCTCTAATATAATTACCCTTTTATTTAAAGCATATTTTTCTTTCAAATTAAGTTTACATGGAGACAAATGCAGTTATCATTAAATACAAAGTGTAAAAAAAAAAATCAAGTCCTTGAGCTCCTTCCTGTCCAAAGGTGAAATTTTATATATATATATTTAAATAGTTGAAAAATCACCCACCCCTTTCAATTGTCTCAATTAACATTACATGTAGGATATGAGAATGTACCTTTTACATAAATTAAAATAACATCTGCTATAATAACTACTTTTGAAATGATCAAGAAGCAACAATATTTTTGTATTGTATTTCTGCATCAAATAAGTAGAAAAACATGTAAAGTTTGAACATTTTTGGGGGATTTCTTATCCGTCTCCAGCTACCCAAGTGTGTTTGAATTTTATTTTAATTATTAATTAAAAAGGCAGGCATCACACTGGTAGGTCTTTTTTTTTTATAATGGTTGAAAAGGTAGTAGAATTAGAAACCAGAATAAATAAGATTTTCATTAAATATGATTGCTAAGCTTACTTTTAATAAAAACAAGAAATTACATGCAGGACAGCATGTATATTTGTCACAAAAATGCTACAATTCATCCAATTTATCAAAATAGGTCAATCTTTAGTGTCGGTGATACTTGTTTTTAAATATTTGTGAGAATTGACACAAGGAAATTGCCACAAGTTTCATAATATAAGGTAAAAGATTTCAAACCCCTCCTTTTCATAAAAATCAATACATAGGGTGTACATGCAAGGGTATTTCTAAGAGATGTGGTGCTTTTATAATGATAATATCATGTAGATACATGCAGTACTGAATATGGTTTCTTATTACAAGAGGTTGAACAACAATTGACCTCTAAAAGATTAAGTAAAGATGTTTTGCTGAAGAAGAACCTTTTGAATCTATGTTAAATCGAGTGAAGTGGAAATAGTGGGTTCACTTAAATGACCATATATTTCTTAAACCTCAGTGGAATTGGCAATATGGGGTATACTTTTTCTCAGAATTGCATAAGCTTTCTTATTCTAAGACAAGGTGTCTTTTCATAGAATGTAAGTGTAAGGTAAACCCTATGAATTAATTAGAAACTTTTTTTGAGCCTTTGGACCGTGTTTTATGATACATGTACCTTATTAATTTACATATTGAAAGGAATTTATAATGGTATTTTGAAGCTATTACATTGTAGTTTAACAGTGTTATATAGACAACAAGAAAAGAAAGGATTTGGAAAATTGCAGACTATAATATAGGATGGAACCCTGGAAATGATGTAGATGTTCAACATATAATCAGATTAATAATATTTCACTAAATTCAAACTTATTGAAATCCCAAAGCAAAATCTTTTTTTTCTTCATATATAGGAAGTAGAAATGAATTATGGGTAACCAAGTGATTACCAAGTGGTTAACTCAGTTAACACAGTGTTAGCTAACCAATGCGTTAAATTACTTTTGATCAACAGAATTTAACCACTGCGTTAGCTAATCACTTGATTAGGATTTAACACGTCGTTATCCTTAACACGGTGTTAAATTTAACCACCTTTCGAAAAACCGGGCCCAGACGTTTTACAGTCGTTAAAACTATGACGTAATTACGTTACCTAGTAATAACGTCAACAAAAATATTATGACGTCATAATGCTTATTGAAGGAAACAATCATAGAATTAAATTATATATAGCGTAATATACAGTAAAACAAAATCAAAGACGATGAAACAGTCTATATCAAACTATTTAACGAAGGTTTTAGTGACTTTATAAAATGTTTTTCTTTTTCCCTTCGTTCAATTGCATTGTCAGTATAAAGTTTATAAAACGGAAAAACTGAAAATTGTCCATGGCCACAAATATCAAGATGTTCACTAAGTTTAATTTTTCTGTACTCGGGTTGATTGACGTGTTGTTTGTGTATACGAATACGGGTGCGTAAGGTTGTTCCAGTTTCTCCTCTATAAAATTCGTTGCATCCGCTACACGTAATGTTGTATATAACATTTTAAGAGGCACAAGACATGTTCGCATTAAGAATAAAGTCCTTGTCCCCGAACTTGAACGATTTCCCGACTTTAATATATTGGCAAGTTCCACAGCGGGGATCGTTACACTTGCTGACAGAATAAGATTGACGTTGAAAAGAAGACTTGCAAAGTATCCTTCGGAGATTCCTTGGTTGTCTTTTACTGTTGATGAAGTTGTATTTTTTCAGCACTTCGGACATTTTTTCATCAGTTTGTAGAATGTTGTTAAGTTGGCGTACGACTGGAATAATATCTTTAAATCAGAAGTGTTATTTTCAGGAGGATTAACAAGATTTTCCCTGTTCAGTGCTAATGCCTTTTTGATACCGTCGTCTATGATTCCTACTGGATAACATTGTTTTATCAGGCTTGCTTTCAATTCATGTAAACGTTCATTTCTTTTTTCGTTGTCGCTAACTATGGTACATACACGCCTTGCTAAGTTGTATGGAATTGCATGTTTAGTATGGCCCGGATGGCAAGAACTGAAATGAAGGTACTGATGGGTATCTGTTTGTTTGTAATGCATGTCGGTGGTTATATTTTCCCCGCATTTAGAAATGAGCACATCTAAAAATGGAATACAGATCGCACTTTCATCTAGCGTAAAGTTGATGTTTGGATCCAGATTATTTACAATGTCTAAAAAGACTGTTAAATTGGCGTCGCTTTCGTTCCAGATAATAAAACAGTCATCAAGATATCTTTTCCATCCATTTTTTTATATTTTGTGCTGTTTGATGGTTAAATTGCCGTCTAGCTTTTTCATACATTTTCTCTTCTAAGTATCCTAATGTGAGGATGGCATAAGTAGGGGCCATTTTAGTCCCCATAGCCGTTCCTTTAAGCTGCAAATACATGTAATGTTTGCTGTTGAAAGATAATGTGTTGTTTTTAAGGACTAAACTGCTTGCCTCTAGGATAAACCCTCTGCTGAAACGGCTGTTGATATTTTGTGGATATTTATTGATCCAGTATTTGAGGGCATTGATACCGAGATCTGTGGTTATGTTTGTATATAAATTTGTTACATCCATAGAGACCAACTTTGCATCTTGGTTAACTTTATTTGGTAAATATCTCAGGAAATCAAATATATATATTTATCTCATACGTGTGGTGTATATTACCCGTGTGATAAACCTTTGCTTTATCCTACGGGTGATGCTTTATCAAATACTTCCGGTCCGAACTTTATTTACACAGCCCATCGCTTCAACGTTTCAGTGACCTATTTTCGAAGACTATAAACCCCTGTTATTTTCAACATAACTATATCTACTACAAAAAATTGATATAAATTGGATTTTATCAAAGATTTAAATTACAAATATGAAGAAAAACACACAACTGCGTAGCATAGGCGTCGGAAACGGGGGCTGGGGGGGGGGGGGGGGCACTTTGCCACCGGCCCTCCCCCCCCCACTTTTTTGCAAAGTTAAACATAACCGTAACCAAAGACTTTTTTTCTTGTTTGTCAAGATTTTTATAAGTTTAGCCCCCTTCCAACTTTCAATGTTCCTTAAGACTTTTATTCCAACACCAGTACATGTAAGCATCCTTATTCACACTTTTCAATTCGAATCATTAGGCTAGTGTTTGTGTTATTAAACATCAACAACTGTTCCTCGTTCGAGTCAATTCAAACTAAAGAGCATTCGCAACTTTGTGTAACGTTATGTCAACAAACTTGATTATTCAAGTCCTCTGATCTGTATTTACATTTAATCAAGTGAGTAAGCTCTAAAAAAATTATTTAAAGTATTTCAAGCTTTTTTTCAGTGAAATTTTACATTAAAACAGTTAGATTTATCTCAGAAATGACGTACCTTATTGTATTGCGCAAGGTCACAATAACCGCATAACACAACGTTGCATCATAGTTTTTAATCTTTGAAAAAAATCAATTCGGGTCATATAAAAGACTTTCTCAAAAGCTTCTTAATATAAATCAAATTGTATGAGATGTTTAGAACATCAATAATTGTGTGATTTTATATTTGCTTTATCCAACTCGTTGAAATGGTTATATTCGCTCGGAAAGTGTTTCAACATCTTTTCAAATTCTTATCAAATAAATCATTTTATTATAAAAAGAAAAAAAAAAGAAAAAAAAAATATACATTGACAAACATTAAATTATTATAAACTTAAAAATAAGCATTAAGGTGTGATTTTTTTTCTCTGGCATTGATCCTCAAAAAAATCATATTGTTTTTGATAACCATAACTAACTTTTTTTCACATCATGTTTGTTTATAAGCACATGCAATTAAAGACATTTGAAATATGTTATACATTATATCCGTTATCAATAAGTAAATTAAATAACTTTCGTTTAATTTCTGCCACAGTACAATGTACTAGATAATTAGTAAGTTTTCTGCAGTTGCTAAGCGATGCAGTCTTTGTCATATTTGGATAATTCAAATCTCCCGAGTTGTTTTTTTTATGTAAATTGTCAACCTACGTAAGCTTATGAGAAAAGGAAAAAACTATTCTAATCGAGAATCTGTTTATCAAGTTAGCGGAGAATGCAGTGAGTTCTTTCTAAAATATATCCCAATAAGCTACACAAGGTTAAAACAATTATTTATTGTATCTCAAATTAGTTATTATTTCAACTAAACCCTTAGCATTTTTTTTTCAATGTGCGTTCATATCAACGACATCAACGCATTTAAATTTTTTTTCAAAGTGCGTTGACTTGTTTACAAAATTAGGGCAAACTTTTTCAAAGTGTGTAATTTTCAAAGTGCGTTGTAACATACCTTTAACAATTTTACAGGTTCTTGTCTGCTCCGCCCGGTTTAGCATTTGTCTTAAATATTGCATATTGTTCGTTATTACCACGTCATTATATAACAAAGAAAGAATATACAATACTGATGGTTATAGATGGCATAAAAATAAAAGAGAAAGCCAGACTTTTGAACTTTACATATGCATGTTCATTGCCGGTAATGGTCACGGCTGCATGTAACTATGGTAATACAGATAAAATCGTGAACCCTGGAACAAGATGTAAAAGAAAATGTAAAAAAGCTTGACCGGAATAATAAAAACAAAGGAGTATCTATTTTTCTATGTTTACATATTAAAGAAAAATGAAGATTGTCATAATTTTCTAACAATTACTGCAATGCAAAACTTGCGTTGATTAACTTTCGTAAAAAATCCGATTGATGACTCCGTGGAATACAACGTGTTGTGACCGACATTTACGTACATGTTCTCATGATCGTGGTACATGAATATCCTATATAAGGATAAAATGTTTCGCATAAATAACGAACAAAGGCAGCACGTTTCGTTACAGCGACATATAGGAGCAAACAGATAACAGAAACTATTAACACTGACATATGTGTGAAATTAAGAGGTATTTTTCGAAAGAACCTTGATTTTTTTGGGAAAAATTTATTATCATTATAATTTTTGGGTTTTTAATGCACTTTAAGAAATATATGTTTTTCAAAAACAATGATAACAATTTTTTGCAGTATTTGCCAAACAATTTCCTTATTGATTAATAGGGTCAGTTTATTTGTATTTTTTAAAGCTACGTTGCAACACGTAAAAATAGTAGTAAGAAATCTTAGCGTTGTATGATGCTTTACTCATTTTAGAAATTCGTTTTTTGTTTTGTTTTTAGAAGGATGAAGAACATTATTTTTCTGTTGGCTGCGTTTCTGCTTGCTCACAGAAGTACCGGATGCCCCGTCTCAAATGGAAGAACACCCTGTCAATGTGCCTGTGAAGATGGTCTCGATCCATGTCTTAAGAGGTGTTCTCGATTATGTACCTTTATAGGTAGAAGTTGTAGAAGAGGCGGAATTGGAGAATTCGAATGTTATGGAAGATGTTTCAAAACGCTCAATTCATGCTATGATCAATGCTAGCAAACAGACAAACTTTTAATCAACGTATTAAAATGTTGGCATTTTCAATGATATTTTGATTGATTTAAATAACAAAATGAATAAAACCGGATGTTATTTTTTATTTTGATTTATATTCATTGTTTATGTGCAACAGCAGGACAGTTAAAAAAAAGGTAATGTGCCAATTAATGTTTGCCTTTTTACAGAAAATTCAGCAAAATAGAAAACGTTTTTACAAGATGCATTGAGTAAGCAACTAATGATTTATTATTGTGGCATGTGTTTTATAAACAATTACAGAGACATTATTTAATAGAGTAAGAAATAAACACCATCGGACCTATATGTCTTTTTATGAACAAGGATATACAAATAATACTATTTAATAATATTTTACCCCTGCAGAAGACAGTTAAAAGAGATATATAGTGTATAGAAGAGAAAAAAGTGCTATGACATAGCAAAGGTATTGATTCGGCGCATGAATTGGTTTTGTTTATCATTTGTAAACATTGGCATGCTATACAGCTGCCGATAAACCTGTATATGTTAAAGTTATGTTCAGGTAGAGTTAAAAAAAAGTTTGAAAAATAATGCATTTTATGGAAACGGACAGGAAGTATCAAATACATTCCCTCCTATTTTAATAAGATTATATTTAAGGGAGACAGGCTGCATTGTATAAAATAATATCCTATGCAAACGCTAGTGCAAATTTACAATCCTGCAACCTACACAGGAAAAATGTCCACATGTGTGCAACATGTGTTTAACATATATTTTACATATATATTTTACACGTGTAAAACACATAAAAAGAGCACACATATAAAAAGTGTTTAATTCCACACATGTTTAACATGTGTTTAATATGTGTCAAACATGTGTGAAATTAAACATAGCATATTTTATATGTGTAAAACACATATTCTATATGTGTAATATATGTGTTGTATCTTATATATGAAATTTATATATAATTTTTTGTTAGCAATTTTCAGTAATTAAGCTTTCATTTCAAATATATTACGTACAGTGTGCTTCATATTGCAAACTATTCCTTGATATCAATGTATAGATCATCAGTATACTATTGCCGATGTATACCAGGCATATAAAAAAAATAATAACAAAAACTTCATTAATTTGTTCTCAGGAGTTTATTCTTCATTGCCATGTAACAATTCATTTCTCTCTTCATTGTTCCTGTAAATAAAAAGAAAAATTACACATATACAATTATGTATTGATTCTATTTCATATTTAACACCATTAGTTATTATTTTCCATGTCTCTGTTTTACAGTATACATGTGCACTTGTTACACTATCCTATAATATCACATTATATAGATTCAATACCAGAATTCATACAGAAATATATTAGATAAATACCTGGTAATCTAGGTCAGAATATATATTAATATTGTAAAAGAGTGATATCACAACAATTTTTTAACTTACCTCTTGGTAACCTTTAATTCCTCTTTCTTCTTTTTTCTGCAGAAGCTCCCAGATGTTTCGTCTGTTGTCTTTTTTATTAATACATAGAACTCTGGTGACAGAAAAAAATCTCAAGTTAATATATAGTCATGGTATATTTCAAAGATTGAAGATATAAATTAAATTGTCATGTGAGAATCAAATTTTAATACATGTATTTCTCTAGCAGAACTTACATACATGTAGTTATTACTATACAATCATGTATATAATATAATTATAATTCTCACCTTTAAACTCTGGCCAGAACTTCTAACATTCGGTAAACTTTTTCTTTGTTAGGAATAACCTCTGAAAGAAATGAAAAAAAAAATAAGCAAAATTCTTTTATAAAGTATAATTCAATAAATAGTTATATATATTATACACATGTACATGATGCACTTTATTTGTACATAATTATGTCCAAAAGAAGCAACTGGTTGCATGTTAAGTTCAATCGTTTGAGTCGTTAGCCAATAGTATCTATACATTAGATCTGACACTTTTAAGATGCCTAGTATTGTTGATTTTTATCAATATATTAGTATATCATACACATGATATTACAAAATCAGACTTACAAGTGCTAATGTCATCTTCTTTCTCCTCATGTCCACAGGACTCTTTCCTGGTGGAGTGAATTGTCTGAATTAATTGCACAGGCCATCCAGGGGGAGAGGGTCTCAAATTAGTCCATTGTAGAGTGGAACAGCTAAGAAAAATAAACATCAGACTTTCAATATTAAAACTATAAAACAAATATTTGTTTAAATCAGTCACTGTATACACATGTAAGAAAAGCCATTGTTGTACATCCTAGAATTACCATTTTTAAAACTATAAAAACTGAAATATCCAGATTTTCAGAATTATATTGCTGTTTTGCAAGTACATGTACATGTTATACAATAATTGTTACAATTGCTGTTGATTGCTAAAAACTAACAGCAATTTTAAGAAGTCTGAGATAATTAAATAAATAATTATACAAACATGCAGCCATCAGTGGATACCAAGCAGCTTTAACAGAATTCTGATACTGCACATATTTTTGCAACAGAACTGGCAAACTAACCTAAAAAACTAGCCATCTCTATGTCGATCTAACTTCAACTTCCTTCTTTTCAGTGCATTGACCTTAGCAATTCATGTGTGGACTGGGTTCTTTCTAAAATAGTAATACCAACTTAATACAATCATCAGAGGTTTTTAAAACGACATAAAATAAATATTTAATTTTGAGGAGGAAAACAGACATATTATGATAATATTGTTTTAATTAAACCTGAAATATTTGTAAAAGTTAGATTTTCAACTCTTAAAAATTACGGTACAATATACAGAAATTCTTAATATTAACAATACAGTCAGAACTCTACGTATTCAGATTTAATTACCATAATTTGTCACTTTTATACCAGCTGCAGTGTAGAACTGTCTATGAACTCAAGAAGAATGTATGGATCTTGAAAAATTCATTACTCCATGTCTTCGGACTTCCTGACCGACCAAATATTGGTAGCCTTTGTACTATAGCCATTTTCTACAACAAAAAAAAAGAAATTTCACACAATAGTTGTTTATATACAATAAGTTGCATATCATAGTACATTGCAGGTATATTATTGCATGTTTAATAATAATAAAAACCACTTAAAACATGACATTTAGAATTAATATGAAAATTTCAATGATTTTCTTTTACAAAATTTAAATCATAAATACTTTCAAATGAAAGTCAAGCAACAGTTTTGAAGATAAAAAAAACCTTAATTTTACTTATAATACTTACAACTGCATAAACAGTTTAGAGAGACATATCCCTGCTATCCACCGGGTTAGTTTATGTCTTCTGTGACCTGTCTGAAAATAAAGTGTGTTAATTAGCATACTCACTTAATATATATTAAGTAACCGACTGAACATTTTAGCAACTTGTTGCATAATAAGTAACATTTTAAACAATCAATTTAATTTTCAGTTTTGATATATCAACAACAACAACAACAAAATTATATAAAACTTTCGACTTGCTGCTTTAAGTTTTATGGAATACCTGCTCGTTACTTTGCAACGAGCTTTACTCTAGTTTATTCTACTTTCACTTTTCAAGATTAAAATGTGTCTGATCTAAATAAAAATACATTTGATAAACATATAATTAATGTTCGCTTAATTTTCAAGCATTGTTCTGTCTATAAATCTGCTTTCTTTTCGGCTACAACTGCTTAATTGAAGCTTTGTGGAAAACGTTTACCGACAGACCTACCGTTTACATATAACAGATGTAGTATATATAACTTTATGTGTATATAAACATTAAATCACCGTATTTGCCTTTACATTTCATCTAAAAACTTTCATCAATTTCACCTAAGTAGATTGGATAAGCATCGATCGTTGACAATACAGGTTTCTTGTTTTCAACCCGAATTTTCCTGAAGAACACAAGCTCTGAGCTACTTCACGTGTTGTAAAATAACTACTTGTGTAACCAGCAACATTTGTATAATTTTACAATACAAATAAATGAATAAGATGATGATTGACAAACCTTACCTTTAGCCTCAAATCGAATATCTGTAAATGATTCAACATCTTCTGCTCCCGTGACGTAAAAAATGACGTATGATTGCAAACGACAAAATTAAAGCCAATCGCGATTTAAATCCGGAATTGGTTAACTAATAAATTTTTTGTAAGTTACTCGGCAAAAGTTTGTTAAATAAATTTTAATTTTACAAGTATTTACTAATAAATGCATAAATATAGGTGAAAGTCATGAAAATAAATAATAAATTAAACATTTTTTTTTTCGTGTATATGTTCTTTGAAACATGTATTGAACATATATTATTTTATATATGTGTTAAACATATGTAAAATGTATATGTTACACACGTGTATAATATATGTGTTCAACATATAAATTTTAAAACATGTGTTGCACACATGCATTATATGTGCAAAACATGTGTAAAATTATACACATATTTTACACATGTGGACATTTTTCCTGTGTATCAATCTAGTAATAGTGTAAAAAAAATAAAAAAACACAGTCAATAATTAACTCGGAAAAGGAGAATGCATTTCCTACCACCTAAGGACTAGTGGCTGAATATGTAAGGTTTAATAAACAAATAGAAATGGATAAAAAAAAGGTAGAAATCATACCTCGTTAGAGCAAATCAAACCGGATGTTGGTATGTATGCGGTAAAAATAGAGTAGAACCGATACAAATACTTCCGGAATACAAAACCGAACAAGCCCAGAGACCAAAAAATTTCCGGACTGTAATTTTGTTTAAAAAAAAGAAGAAAAAAAAACATCAAAAGCATGGTTAGTAAATTCGGAAATACAAAAAATGAGTATCTCTATTATGAGTAAATTAATCAATTCACGGGTAGATAAAAAGTAGCTCATTAAATTCCGGAATGTTTTGAAAAATCAAAAACATGTTTCAGAAAATTAATACATGTAGATAAATACAAAAAAAGTATATATATGAATAGATAAATACAATTTCAATCAGTTGAAGAATTAATTAATAAATCCAAAGCACGTAAAATATGATTACATCAGTGAACGGAATGTCGAAGAGAAAAACTCGCATGTAAGTACATGTATGTAGCAGTGCTTACGCACTTGCATTCAACGTCAACACATTTTGGCTAGGACGGATTTGTGTTTTTCCCGGCGCTCAAACCCGCATCAACGATATGGGTGAAGCGACGCATACCGATTTTGTTTCCGAACCATCTGGAGACCACAATCAGCGCATTCTGGATTCCGTTGTCGTTCATGGCGCTAAGCAGAGTTCTCCCCGCCCCATGCTCGCCGTCATCTTCAGAACCCTCATGTACCATACCATCACTGCCTGCGAACCGG
Source organism: Magallana angulata (assembly GCF_025612915.1). Classification (NCBI taxonomy): domain Eukaryota; kingdom Metazoa; phylum Mollusca; class Bivalvia; order Ostreida; family Ostreidae; genus Magallana; species Magallana angulata. The sequence goes on from NC_069118.1 coordinate 57,013,494, forward strand.
TAGGCGTACACATTGTGACTTGCGCTGGATACTGTTGGCAGCCTGAGTATTTCGATCAGCGACTCTTTGACCTGTTTGTACGAATTCACTGACGTGGCGTGCGACTCGAACCGGTTTTGGTTGTCTTCAATGTGTTTGCCCTTGTTTACCGTTATCTTCACCTGGTCACCTGAGATGACTTCCTCGGCTGTTGGTCTAGTTCCTGTTTTGTCCCGATAAACGTTTCCACTTTTGGTGAAAATCAGTTTGTCTCCTTTTATTTTTGTTTCTACATTTTTGGCTGAGTACTTTTTTTGGATATCGTACATACGTTTCCTTTTTTTGCGTATTTCTTCGGGTTGTTGGACAGCCAATCGGATATGGGATTTCTTTTCTTTCAAGACCCTCACTCTACTCATTACTTTGTCTTTGTGAGTTTTATATCCAAACTGGATACAGATGGGTCTTGGATATTTTCTCTTGTGCGTAGGGTCTTTTTCTCCCAGTCTAAAAAGGTTGAGAATATGGAACGAATCAACTTCTTCCACGCCTAGATCCAGTTCCTGCATAAAAGCATCCCTTACGGCGCTTGCCAGATTTTCGTTTGGTTTTTTATCGAGCCCACTTATTATCACATTATTTTCAATTGAACGAGATTTTAATTCAAGAATTTGTTTCTCTTGTACATTAACCCTAAATTCTAGTTTAATGACATAGTCTTTGAGGCGGCTAATCTCTCTGGACATAATTTCTTGTGAATTATTTATTTCAGTTACAGAATAAACAGTATCATTAGCTTGTTCTTGAACTAGCTCTAGACGCTCTTGAATGCCATCTCGACCCTGGACTTCTTTTGCGAGTTCGTCCATTTGACGACCTTGACTGTCTAGTCTCAACATGAAATTTGCAAGAGTGTTTAGAATATTGGATATGCCTGACATAATCTCATTAAGTTGGTATCCTTCTGGACCGCCGTTTTCTTTTCCATCAGTGGAATCCATACTGTCCTGTAGCGCTCTCTTTTTTGTGTTTATGTTATTGTTTTGTAGGTTAGACATTGGAATGTTAGTATGAGTTTAACTCACCGCGCCTTGGCCGGACAAAGGAACCTTCAGTTTGTTGAAAAATTAAACTCCAGAGGTTTTGTTTATCACAAAATCACCATAGAATCACCACATAGCTAATAGAATCACCAAATAGCTAAAGACTTAATTGGTTTTTCTAGTTATGTATTCAGTATTATTTTAATATAATACAATAAAGGAGTCAGTAATGAAACAATTTTGATAGAGGGCTTCAAGGGTAAAATTCTCGTGAAATTTGGCTTAAAATGTTCAGACTTGTTCTATCTATTTGCAAGATGTTTTGCCAAAAACTATCACTCTATCAATATTTATATTGTACATGTCACGCAAAATCTATAAAATGTTTTCAAACCCATCAAATGATAAAAATGTGCGTAATGAATAAAGTAAAGAAAAAAGAAATGTATTTTGAAATTTCATAAAAATGCGTGATTCTGTCCCTTTCATTTAAAAACCTTCTACACCTAAAAGTAGTTCCCCTATTAACTGTTTTGTATATTTTTTATATTATTTTTATTTTTGTTTATTTTACTTCTGAATATTGTGTAATAATGAAATAATAATGTTTCTATGATGATTGCATAAATAAAATCATACTCATTTTAAATATAATAATAATGGGCGTAATGTAATCAAAACGTGACGAGTGATATACCTTATAGAAACAACTAATTGGCAATGCTATATATATAAATATATATTTATATATCGTGTCATTAGTTTCCGATAATTGTCACCATATGTTCCAGTGAACCTCAGTCAGTTGCAATAGCTCTTTCTACAGAGCGTGTTGACGGTTTTATTCAAAAACACGTACAAAAAAATTATTTGATTGGAAATCGTGAAGTTGTCACAATCGCGCAAAAATACCGTGACAAAAAAGACTGGAAATATGTTGGGTTTTACAAACACTTGTTCATAGTGGAAACACTTCTACCAACTACACATTTTGGAAAGCTAAAGTGAATTTTTCATCACGTTTAACAACACATATGCAAATATAATGCATCTATTTATATTAATATTTTTTATTCTGCAAAGATAAATGTATAGATTTTTTTTTTACAAGAAATCACTGTGAATTAATAGCTGAATTATTAACTATTGATGTTATGTAGGATAGCTTAATCAGTCTGTTTGTCCTCAAAAGGTGGATGGCTATTAGGGATAACTTATATTCCACAAAATTTTCATTCTCTGTTTAAAGAAATATCCGACTCTTAATTTTTCTAACTGTAAAAACCGTCTACATCAACAGAAGAGAAGGCTGTGTTACTTGTCAAACGTGCGTAAAATATTAAAAAACGCTTGGAATTAAAACAGAACTTGCGACAACTACATAAAATCATGCTCACTCCTCCTAGGCACCTGATCCTATCTCTATCTATTTAGAGGTCCGTGTTGATCTTCTTTGAATTTGTATTTCGTTTAGTGGATTTTTGAGATGATTCACGGTTTGTGATTATCTTTTTTTTTAATTCTTATGAATAAAACAATGTATATAAGACTTATATGAAGATGTATCTGTTCATATTATTGCAGAGGCTCTCGAACTTACAAACTTTAAATCCGATCTTCAAAACGTTTACGCTGTGAAAATAGTTAAGAAAAATATCAAACCATGTCAAAATACGTTGCTTAAAAAAGCACCTATAACAATTCATTATTAAACAGTAAATAAAAAAATTCACACAATGCAACCACCTGCGTCTTTTAAAATCTTCCTGGGATCTTTTTTCACATTTATACTTGTATTGTTTTTGTGTCAATCAAAATCTGATGAAAATTCCTTTCTCGATATAAATTCAGCAGACTAATTTTTCACCTTTCAATACAATTTTAATTGGGTACTTGGGTTTACTTTCAGGCGAAATGGCATGTCTCAGCAAGTATGAAAATAAATATCTGCAAAAATATGAAATGATAGCTTTTAATTATTTAGTAGTTAGCGTATTTTCAAATCTATATATAATATGCAGTTGATATGGCTACATTAAACATCTCAGCTTAACAAAATGCTAAATAAAAATGCGCCAGATTGTATATTTCTGTTGATACTCTGTTTTGTCTATTGAGGCATAAAATTTATTCTTGATTACTGCAATGTTGAACGTTAGATAAGTTATCTGTCAAAAAAGAAATAGATTGATGACTAAATGGAAAGCAACGTGTTGTGGCGTTATACACTTCTTTCCATGTGTCAAGTTTATATCCTAGGGACATGAAGGTTGAGTATAAATGTTTAAAAAATAATGATTACACTAAGTGCAACTTATTCCTGTGATCATATAATGGAACTTGACAATTGGTAACTAATATTTGTTTCTACTATGCTTGTCTCTAAAGAAAAAAAAAACCTTTGGGATGAATGTTAACTTAATATTTGATAATTTATATACATTTACTGTATTCATAAATGGATCGGAAATACATCTTACTTTGATAAACTAATTTAAATTTAACAAGATTAAAAAAGATCATGCATTTGTGCGTATACATGAAGGAGATAAGTTAAGCGTTTTAAAACAACAATTTTTACTAATTTCTAATGAGTGTGGACAACTCTTTTAGAGTTTTTAAGTGCAAAATGTTCAATAAGTTGACTTCATACAATAATTTTCAGTATTATTATCATGCCGCTCTCTAAACATTGTTAAAATACGTGTTTTATATAGTTTGCACGAATTTTAACAATACTGTAAGAGTGGCTTATTCAAAATTTTGGAAATTGTAGGTCAATTTAGTCCAAAACTATTTCTGCAGCACATGTTCTCAAATAATTAAATTTACACTTCGAGATTCATGAATAAATCATTGTTTATTCAAAAGTATGAATATTTCTAATATTTCTTCTATGAAATGCCCCCTTATATTTATCAGGTTGCAATACAGAGCAAAAAATAAAGAAAAAGGTTTTTTTGCAAGCGACATAAAAGTATCATGAATAAAAACGAAATCGATATGATATGATATGAGAAACTTAAATGCTATGAAGATTGTTCCGGCAAAGAAATTACGTGTTTTAACCGGTGCTAGACAAGAAGCACATTTTTCGATGACTTTGATATGAACCTCATTTCCAAAATGTTGAATGATTTTAATTAAACAATAAATATAAATAAACGTATTTTATCTTCTTTTTTAAAATACAAAATGTCTTTAATGTTACTTAAAGCATGCAAATTTCTAAAGCTTTGATGTCTTTTGAAGCTTGTTGAAAGATCTAATAATAGCATCGACTGATTATCTTAACCTATTACATGTATGTCTAAAGAACAGCAGATTGATACGGAAAAAAAACCGAAACCAAAACACCATATGTCAAATATATATGTTCATTATCTAAGAAATAAAAACTCGAAATGAATACTTATTTCTTTACGAACGTTTTAGATAAAAAAATTTATTAAGTGCGTAAGAGTATTACTTGTATCCTTAAAATCAGAGTTTTAAACAGATTATATGAGAAATCACAACAAATTTAAAATATCAATGACATCATTAAAGCAAACCCGCAATTTTGATTTAAAAAACCCCACATCGCTCTAGCTTTTGTTCTAGTTGTTCATGGAAGGATAAAATGCACATTGTCAACAACGAGACTTTTTTTCGTTTGCCTTTAGAGTCAAATTAAATATGATTTTGAAAAATAAATTAAAGTTTTCCTAAATAGTGTATGGTGATATAAATTAATGGTTATTTTGTTTAATGTAATCGGAAAGGCAGAGATTGACCAAAAAACATCAGACAATTAAAATTCCGGTCCCGCGGTGCGTCACACTGCCTTTCCTCACACATACAGACCTGGCGGACGAACGTTTTCTTGTGTTTGTTATTAACCTCTTTCCACTCCGCCTTTGCTAAATTTGTTGGTTTCTATTTGTTTTAGCCTCATTTTCATGATTTCTTGGTAAAGTCTAAGTTGTAATTACTCGAAAAATGGATTATCTCTCTTTAAAAATGGATTTATTTTTCATTTTTATATTTCGTATGCTAACATTATATGCCATTTTTAACAATACTTTTGAGAATTTCCAGCAAATTATTAACACACGGCAAACCGTTTTGCATATTTTTTATTCATTGAATGAGGATAAAATAATGTGTTCTAGTGATAAGGGGACTATGGAATTAAATGAGCAATTTCATGGGAAATGGGATATCAAAGTGCTTGTTGCATCAACAAAAAGATAACTATGAAACAAGAACAAACATTTATTGAAATATCAAAATTTCTTAAGCACTAAATAATACTTTCAAATTGTTAAAGTTTAATGATTCCAAATATAACATATCTATTCCGTACTTTTTACAAAGCTCAACAATTCAAATTTCTTCTTCATTACATTGTATTTCATAATGATAAATGTTTTCTAATACATGTATGAAAAAAGTCTACCATAAGATCGGAAGTTTGCTCACGATCTACATTTTCTAGTAAAATCTGCTCATGTTCGTTTCCTTTTGTTTTACTTCTCACATTATTGTTCCAATATCAGCAGTGTGCTATAAATGTTGCTTTTTACATTTTTTTAATTTGTAAATGAATCATCCTAAATATAATGCATGATCTTTTTGCGTTTAGATTAATTACGATGTGTCCACAAAACAGATTATTCGATCGTCAATGTTCCATTTGTTGCAGTTTTAATTAATCTTTTAAAACACAATGACGTAGTAACAGTTAGTTGATAGGCTTGCAAAATCTAAAAAAAAAAGTATAAAAAGCTTGAAGTATCGCCTTTACAAAATAAAACATATAAACGCTTTAAATAATGTAAGTATCCAATATGTACCGTTTATGATGTTTTATGTGTCTATGGTTTCCGATGTTTTAACGATTTTTAAATGTTTTTGAATGTGTTATGACTATATTATAACTAATTTTAATGCACTTGAATACAATACTCAATACATTTAAGTAAACTCTTCGTCTGAAAAGGACTGATAGATCAAAATTAATAACGTCAATGAGAAGTTGTCGCCCTTGTGTTTAAATTGTATAAATCAATAAAATAAAACATTTGTTTAAAAACGTTTTGTAATGAAATATTCTCCTTAAATAAAAATAGAATCTATTCTTTCCCCAATCGATTTGATTTCCAAAACTGAGGTTTGGTAATATTATTTCTTATTGTTTTTAAAAATATATTTCCTTTTCTGATCATTTTTTTTATTATATTGCCGATTTATATAACAGGCGAAGTCACGAATGATCAAGAGATCTAAAAAGAGAAACAGCGGATTTTACACATTCTTTAAAATAAAATCCATTAATGAAATTTAAAATAAATTGTCAAAGTTTGTTTTGAATGTTTTGGGAATTTCTAGAAAACACATTTTATATATCATTATATTTGATTGTTAGGTTTTTATCACGCTTAGTTCAATTGCAAAATCAACCAAACACTGACTGACTAAAGCGTGATGGAGTTATTTTTAACCGACTTCCCTATGTTTAACACACATACATGTACATATTGTTGCTTAATGTGTGTACAATATATAACTGATTAAACCCGATCTTCGCTGTGACGAAATTAAAGCTTTAAGCCAACTACCATCCTTGGCCGTAAAAATAAGAATTAATAAATGTCATTTATGAAAATGGAAATGTGAAAAATATTTTTTTTAATAGAAGAAAGGATATATTATGTTTTGATAAACGCAAAATAAAAAATAAACAATTTTCATTGAAAAAAAAGTATCCTTAGCTTTCCAATTATGTTTCTCTGTAAAGCAGAGAAAATTGATATACTATGCACTATGGATAATGTGCATGAAAAATATTTTGAACTTTGAGAATTAAAAAAAAACTGAACAAAGTAGGTAACAAATATGAGGGTGTCGTCAATATTTGTAGCCAGTATCCTTGAAAAAGATATGAATATTAAAGTCACATAAAAAGAGCAAAAAAAACAAGCAATTGATGCATGTTAACAGAAATCACCACCAACAAGCCAGAGTTGTGATTGTGAGTTATAGATACCAGTCACAACAATGGTTTAGGGTTTTTTTTCACAAAGAGAACATTCGGTGTCCGTAGCAGGCTGAATTTTAAATCTTGATATATATATTTTTTTGTTTTAATAACAAGAGTTGATTTAAAAGGTGTATTAAAAGATACGTTGTGTTAATTAATATGAAATAATATAAACTTATAATATAATCCAAAGAGTCATATTTTTATTATGACGTCCATGAAGCCTTCTGAGTCTTATGTAGAGGAGTAGGTGTCCCGCTCCAAAAAAAAGTGTCCTGATGGACTCGGGAATGAATAAAATATTTCAAGGTAATATCATTGATCAACACTTAATTTCTGTGTAATGAGATCAAAACGTTGGTAAAATACTTCCAATTTCCAACTTTAGACCTTCTAAGATGCAAAATGATGATTTTAAACAATTTTTTTAAATAGGTTAAAAGGTACGCAAAACCATTGACCGTGTTTCTGCTGCTTTGTATAAGACATATGAAACGATATCATGAGCATATTGAGTTATTTACAGGAATTATATGTAGTTCCTACGTGGCCATTTGATAGGACTGGCAGTGTTTGTTTTTTTAAATACGTTTTATGCAAAATGCCCGTACCACAATCGACCAGGATCACTAGATCAGGAACATGAAAGGATATATTATGTTTTGATAAACGCAAAATAAAAAATAAACAATTTTCATTGAAAAAAAAGTATCCTTAGCTTTCCAATTATGTTTCTCTGTAAAGCAGAGAAAATTGATATACTATGCACTATGGATAATGTGCATGAAAAATATTTTGAACTTTGAGAATTAAAAAAAAACTGAACAAAGTAGGTAACAAATATGAGGGTGTCGTCAATATTTGTAGCCAGTATCCTTGAAAAAGATATGAATATTAAAGTCACATAAAAAGAGCAAAAAAAACAAGCAATTGATGCATGTTAACAGAAATCACCACCAACAAGCCAGAGTTGTGATTGTGAGTTATAGATACCAGTCACAACAATGGTTTAGGGTTTTTTTTCACAAAGAGAACATTCGGTGTCCGTAGCAGGCTGAATTTTAAATCTTGATATATATATTTTTTTGTTTTAATAACAAGAGTTGATTTAAAAGGTGTATTAAAAGATACGTTGTGTTAATTAATATGAAATAATATAAACTTATAATATAATCCAAAGAGTCATATTTTTATTATGACGTCCATGAAGCCTTCTGAGTCTTATGTAGAGGAGTAGGTGTCCCGCTCCAAAAAAAAGTGTCCTGATGGACTCGGGAATGAATAAAATATTTCAAGGTAATATCATTGATCAACACTTAATTTCTGTGTAATGAGATCAAAACGTTGGTAAAATACTTCCAATTTCCAACTTTAGACCTTCTAAGATGCAAAATGATGATTTTAAACAATTTTTTTAAATAGGTTAAAAGGTACGCAAAACCATTGACCGTGTTTCTGCTGCTTTGTATAAGACATATGAAACGATATCATGAGCATATTGAGTTATTTACAGGAATTATATGTAGTTCCTACGTGGCCATTTGATAGGACTGGCAGTGTTTGTTTTTTTAAATACGTTTTATGCAAAATGCCCGTACCACAATCGACCAGGATCACTAGATCAGGAACATGAACATCGACAAATGTGGCTTACTTCCCCTGATGACGTCAGAAAGACCATGTCGCCTTATAAAGCTATGAGGTGAATACAAATTATATAAACCTGTCATTTTGTAGTAGATTAAACAAAAATATACCATCTTATACAGTACCCGCAACGGTATTTTTTACAATCCCATCCTATCGTATCGTGTATCAATCCTATCATATCGTGCGTGTATACTGTTCTATCGTGCGTTAATTCTATCCTATCGTGCATGTATACTGTTCTATCGTGCGTTAATCCTATCCTATCGTGCGTTAATCCTATCAGGTTTATCGTTTAATTTCAACAATTCTTCCGTTTATCCTATCGTGTTAATCGTTTCGTGCCTTTTCACAAGCAAGTAAATCAATTACTAAGTTGCTATCCGTTCGGTGCGCCGGATACGAATATTTACCGAACAAGAATTGTAAAATCCTATCCAACATTCCGTCAGGATACTAATTTTTAAAATTTTTAGATCAAAATTAACCAATATTATATGTAAATTATATCTATTAACATTGAAAATGAAAAACGAAGTTCTTAGGAACAAGGTAACATATTTGGAATCAAGTCAAGTCGTACCCAACCCGACTTGCACCCAAACCAACTCGTACCCAAATATTTGAGTACGACTTCACTAGTCAACTCGAACCCACGGGAAAAATATATTTATACTAAGAAAATAAAATACAATAGTTTTCATTCACATGTTATGAAGCATGTTGATCTTCCAAAAGTGATGAAAATGTGTCTTTCTTCTTAATTATGAGCAGCATGTTTATTTTGTGGAATCACATAGAGCAATTGATTTTATTTTTAATTGATGATAGTTAACCTGCTCATAATCATTCTTTGATCCGTTCGCATTCATGTACAAAACTATAGTATACTAGATTTTTATAACAAATTCTTTTAAATTTGTTATACAATTCGCATATTAATGTTATCGATAATATACAAAACATAACAAAATACGAATAAAAGCCATTCATTTTATTTTCTTATAATAAATATTGATCTGCCCGTATTCAAATACACTGAGATCTAGGACTAGGACTCGAGTGAACCACATAGTTTTGGGTAGTTCCTGACCATTTGGGTACGAGTTGGTTTGGGTGCGAGTCGGGTTGGGTACGACTTGACTGTAATTCACATATTTACCTGTATATCGAATATATTAAATCGTACGCAGAGTGTATACCTGCGTAAACATTAACTTTTATGCAATATAATATTTTACAGAAACACAACTATTTATGATATAATTAATATTTAATTAAAACCCGAGTTGTATTTTGAACCCGTTATTTTCCGTGTGTTATTTTATTTCAGGCTGAAATGTTCTCGGCAATCAGCTAGGGTGTGTGGTAATGAAAACAATGTTAACAAATCGTACGTATACGCGGAATGTGTATCTGCGTAAATATTTATTTAACTTGTCTGTAATATTTCGTTTTTAATGCATCGTTTTCTTATACAGAAAGAAATGTACTTATGAAAGATTTTATATTTACTTTATACAAGAGTTGGATTTATATAATTAAACCCGCTATTTTCCGAGTGATTTAATCTCGAGCTGAAATATTGGAGGCGATCGGCTAGGGTGTTCGGTAATGAAAACAATTTTAACATTACAGAAAATTTATTGATCATTAAAGCTCATAATTTTAGTTGGAAAAAAAATTAACTGGTCATTTTTATACATTCTATAAATGATGCAGCGATGATTAACAACTCGGCAATTGTTACTAAAAAGAAATTCCACGTAAATAACATTGTGCCATTATCAGTTTGTTCGTAAATATCGTTTAAAGCGATCATACGTTTATCATGAACATCGTTTATCCTTTCCTATCGTGTATCAATCCTATCATATCGTGCGTGTATACTGTTCTATCGTGCGTTAATCCTATCCTTTCGTGCGTGTATACTGTTCTATCGTGCGTTAATGCTATCCTATCGTGCGTGAATCCTATCCTATCGTTTATCTTGTAAAAAATAACGTTGCGGGTACTGTATTTAAATTTTATATAACTTTATACAGTACAGATTACCACCAGAGTAAACCCCAACTAAACCCTGGATTTACTTTCTGGGTTTACTCGGGGTTTACTTTTTGAAAATCTGGGTCCACTTGGGGTTTACTTTGGGTTTACTTGGAAATTGCTATTGAGGTTAAATTTACGCATTGAAGTGTGAAACAGACCTGTCTGTTATCTTACCATCCCACTGCCTAATTCCTGCCTCTTGTATATTTCTAATACACAGTTAGCGTCTGCTTTCTGGGTACACTTCTGACCAGGTTTACTCTCTGTGTCAACTCTGGGTTTACTATGGGTTTACTCTGGGTCTACTCAAGTAAACCCCAAGTAAACCCCGAGTAAAGCCAGAAAGTAAACCCAGGATTTAGTTGTGGTTTACTTTCTGTTGGGTTGAGTCTGATCGGTACTGTAGTATTCAACCACGGCAGCATATTTCTCCCAATAAATTTTGATTTTTAGGTCACCTGAGTCATTTAGGTGATCTATTGCGATATTGGACTTCGTCTGTCGTGCATCGTGCCTCGTCCGTTAACAATTTTACATTTTTAACTTCTTCTTGAAAACTACAAAGCCAACTGCTACCATTTTTTATGTGAAGCATTTTCATGGTAAGAAAAATATAAATTGTAAAATTCATCACTTTACCACCCCCGTGGCGCCATAGGCAGAGTCAAATATTAATTAAAAAAGCCGAATTTTTAGAAAACTTTTTCTCCATTTCCACACATGTGAGGAAAAAACTAAATGCATAGTTATGAGGTCCATAAAGCCCTTACCAAAATTATGAAATTAATGGCCTCCCTGGGTCAGAGGTTCAGGCCCTAGGATTGGGCCAATATGGCCATATAGTTAGAATGTATTAAATCTTAGAAAATCTTTTTCTCTACTCTCATATACATTTGATAAAAACTAAATGCATGGTTATGATGTCCATGAAGCCTTCTAACTAAATTGTGAAATCTATAACTCGTGAGTGAGGGATTCAGGCCTTACGGCTGGGCCAATATAGCCATATAGTGAAAATGTATGAAATCTCAGAAAATCTTCTTTACTCCCACGGATGTTTGTAAAAAACTTAATGCATGATTGTGATGTCTACGAACTCCTCTACCTAAATTGTGAAATTCATGACTTCTGGGACATGGGTTCAAGCCTTATGGTGGGACCAATATAGCCATATGGTGGAAATGTATAAAATCTTGTCCTTTACTTCCATATATATTTGAGAAAAACTAAATTCATGGATATAATGTCAACGAAGTAATCAACCTAAATTGTGAAATTTATGGTCCCTAAGACAAGGGTTTAGGCTTTAGGAGGGGGCAAACATTGTTATATAGTTAAAATATATATGATTTAAGAAAATCATTTTTCTCTACTCCCATATATATTTGAGAAAAACTAAATGCATGGTTGTGATGTCTATGAACTCTTTTACCTTAATTGTGAAATTTATGGTTCCTGGGTCAGGGGCTCAGACCTAAAGGTGGGGACCATATAGCCTAAATGTGTTCATTTATTAATTATTTTTTTTGGTGTACTATCACAGTCGTGGGAGATAAAGTCATGCATTGTTATAATGTCTATGTTAAATTGTGAAATCCATTGCCAAGGGGCAGAAGTTGATGCTTTCTATCGGAAAGGGGGAGAGACAATGATTAATATGACCATATATTCATCATGTATTTTTACTTCGGGTACTTCCTGGTTGTCATCCATTTATTAACAATTTTAACTTTATTTTGAAAACTACATGGTAAATTGTCACTTGGCAATATTGAATTAAAAGATTGAGTAATAAAGGCCTGACAGGTTTCTTATTACCAAAAGTTTACAATGTTTGGCCCCTGGAGCTAAAGTTTGAATAACCTGAGATTTTTCTGGCTCTTGTAACACCCCCCCCCCCCCCACACACACACACACATTTTCATTATTAAATGTTTTTCAAGCATCAAATAATTAAAGCAGGGTCACAGGAGTCTCAAAGTTAAGTTTAGACTTTAAAATGAAGCTTAAAATGCAAAGATGAGACTCTGACATGTTAGCCTAAGCCCTATGGTACTTGTTTTCCTTCGATATCGAAAATATTAGCTTTGAGAATACGGGTGGATTTCTTCATAAATATACGTGGAGGCCTACATATGCTTTCAAATTGGATTAATTGAACGTCCGTAGTGTTTGTAATAAAATCGTCAAATCTAATTTAAGATAATCGATTGTTAATGATACATTTGCCCGTTCAGGAAATCCATCAAGTTTTCTAAATATGCAACGATCTTCATTCGATGCATAGTTAAATTAGAAAACATACTCATTTAAGCCGAAGAGACATTCCTCTACTGCGTTATGATTCAACAACATGTATGTTCGGTATTTTTTTTTCTTAAATAAATTGTTGGTTATTAAAATAATAGTTCATATTTATTTTCATTTAACAACCGATCTGTAATACAGTTGATTTTATAAATCCGTATGATATATTTCCGGATCTATTTTCATAGGACAGTCCGACGATAAAACACGTACATCAGCTCTATAGTCTGAATTTTATAGACCGGATTAAAACTTGTGTTATGAAATTAAGTAATGTTTTGAATTTTAAAGACGTTATTTAGCAAAAAATACATAATGTCTTTAATATTTTCATTGATTAATATTTATTTTTTATGCTTTATTAACCCTTTTCCTACACAGTTTTTAAAATTAAAGGTTTTGGAAAATTTAAAAAAAATATTGTATCCCTGAGACTGATTGATTTCTAAAGGCTATAATCTTTGATAATTACGGTTTATTTCAACTATTTGATATCGGACATACTATAATCCGATAATGTTTGTATGTTTTGGAACATCAACGAATGTAAAGGAATAAATACCAATGCAAATTTGAATTATAAAATGAAGCAGATATCAGTTGAATCACTTCTGTTATTTCATTTGCCATTGCTTTTCAAACATTTATTTCTAGTTCTCGCCGAATGTTATATGTCTTGATTTATAATAGATGGTTACTATTATTCGCGGTTGCTTCACAATTTCACCAGTGACATTACTTGTAGAAATAATGAATGAATCAAAATTCTCATTACATAATGAGTTTGATCGGACGAAAACAAAAAAAAAACACAATAAACTTACCTAATTGCGTTGTTGGATGGCGTAATAAAAATGTGTCAAAATTCAATTTTAAAAAAAACTGCTTAAAGCAAACCCGTAAAAGTCAGTCCATGACAAACGAGGTTAATAAATGAATTTGATATAATAAGTAATTGATATAGCTTGTTTTGTTTTCCTAGCAGGGATTTGAAATCTGCAGTTTATATGAGTAATATCTGCAAAATGGAAACTGTTTAATAGTTTGTTTAAGTGCAATTTTGTGTTTAAAAAAACCCAATAGAAATACCAAAAGGGGCAAAAAACTACATGTATATACTTCAATGCTGATTTTACAGAAAGGTTGTGATAGATTAATATGTTTGTCCTAATTTCAGCTAATATATTCATACTATAGAGACATTTTCAAGCGCTTTAAAAATAAGAGTAAGATAGTTATACGACATTATTTAAAATTGGTTAAAATTTGGGGTAAATATTAGACCATACTGTACATAGTCCTTTGATTTGATTATCTACTTGATGGTATATGTTTACTGTTGTATTCCAGAAACCATTTTATGAGCAAAATCAATGTAGTAAATACAGAGGCCGACAAGAGTCAATTTTGATTAATTAGAATATTTTAACTGGGTCCTTATACTAAGTTAGGATCTCATTAAAACGAATTTGTAATCTATTTATTATACGAGTTATTGAACTTGTTATACGGAGTTGAAACTCATAACGGGTAAGTTGTCTATTTATAATAAGTTTTTTTTTGTTTTTTTTTTATATAATTTATTTCTTTTTCAAGGAACAAACATACAGAGAAGACATTCAGTCACGCACGCACGCACGCACGCACGCACGCACGCACGCACGCACGCACGCACGCACGCACGCACGCACGCACGCACGCACGCACGCACGCACGCACGCACGCGCGCACGCGCGCGCGCGCGCGCGCGCGCGCGCACACACACACACACACACACACACACACACACACACACACACACACACACACACACACACACACACACACACACACACACACACACACACACACACACACACACACACACACATACACACACACACACATACTTGTATAATGTCGAAACTCACTACACCAGACTTTACACCTGAAATTCGCTACACCATGTTCTAGTTATGCTATTCAATATATATTTACATTTTTGTGTAAAATAGGGATTCTATTTACTATTCTGCTACTTGAAACAAGGAAAATCTAACTCTATAAGTTCATGAATTTACACCTTATAATCACTACATTAGGTCACATGACTCACTGTGATTACACACTGGAAATTCACTACAGTGTGTAAATCAACTCAATTTACCTGAAAGTCACTACATTTAATAATGTTGCCGATTGTGGATGCAAAAAAAGAAAGGACAGGGGCGTAAAAGGCGCTGTATAACAACAACAACTCCCCCCCCCCCCATGTGGAGCAATAAAGACGAACGATTTCCAATTTCAGTAAAAATATAATTTTTTGGCTTATAAGCATTGTTTATAGTATGAATGTTATGGTGTGAGTCAAAAAAATGTTTTCATTCTGTAAACATGACAAATATGGGTTTCCAAATTAATCTGCACGGTGTTTTATGCAAAAATATTGATCATATACTGTATGAACGGATTTTGACTCCATCCTAAAAGTGCTTTTAAAGGATAAGTTTTTGTAGAATAAGGGTGTTCGAATCTTAGCCGACTTTTTAAAAAAAATTATGTTGTTTCACACAAGACATTCTATTAATATTAGATTTATTGAAAAAATATTTAATACGCTCTAGATAACGATAAAAAAATGCGTAATGTTCATGTTCTGTACACACAATGTCGCATAATAATAGCGCTAGCACAGATGTGAGACCATGATATTCATGTTCAGAAAATAAACTAATAAAACAAATGAGATAAGTACAAAGTATAAATATATATTTGTTAATTTGTCAGAGAATGATGTTTTATACTATACATGTACTTATGTTCATTTTCAAATGTAAATTTCTTTTTATATGACTGTATATATCCCATTTCAACATTCTTGGTGCGGGGGATTTGTCGGGCATTGTACGCTCTTGTCCTTTAAAACAATAATCATCCATTACTGAACAGAGAGAGAGAGAGAGAGAGAGAGAGAGAGAAAGAGAGAAACAGAGAGAGAGACGCATAATTTCGTTTTATTACATTTCAAATATCTATTTTCTTTACATAGATAAATAAATCAACGTTATTTACACCTGTCAATTAAAATTAATATATTCAGATCAGACCTGGAGATTCATCACGTCCTGCTCATCAAAATACTATAATTTTGCTTGAACAAAATAGGAATGTTGTATATGTTTGCTATTTTTCAGTATACAAACAACATCATTGAACAAAGGAGAGAGAGAGAGAGAGAGAGAGAGAGAGAGAGAGAGTTAAAACAGACATGCAGGCAACAAGACAAAGAAAGATATGTATCATTATTAGACACACACCACAACAAGTCAATACACTTTTGATACTACATTGTTGACACACACAACATAGTCACTACATTGCTGATACACACAGCAATGTCACTACATTGTTTATGTTCACACAGCAATGTCACTACATTGTTGATACACACAGCATAGTCACTACATTACTGATACACACAACAATGTCACTACATTGTTTATGTACACACAGCATAGTCACTACATTACTGATACACACAGCAATGTCACTACATTACTGATACACCCAGCAATGTCACTACATTGTTTATGTACACACATCATAGTCACTACATTGTTGATACACACAAAAAAGTCACTACGTTGTTGACACACACTATAGTCACTACATTGTTGATGCACACAGCAAAGTCACTACATTGTTGATGCACACAGCAAAGTCACTACATTGTTGATACCGACATCAAGTCACAACACTGTTGATACATATTATAAAGAAAAAAGTATTTACTTTAACTGCCTTTGTTGTGTGTGTTAAATGCTACACGCAGTTGATATAAACTTAATAAACTACCAACTTGTCCTACTTCTTAAAATAGCAAAAGTGTAATTAGTGTACTGAGAGCTTTAATCACGTCAGCAAATATTCCCATACATGAGCATACTCTTGATACACCTCAGTCCTGTTTTGGGCCAATCTTATGTACATCAATTTTTCAAGTTATACTCAATATGCATTTATTGTCAAAATTGTTGAGAACTATATATGCATGATAGTAAGTAAATTCCAGATTAGCAAGGCGGAACAGAATTTTGAACATTTCTTCGCGTATGCATGTTTTCTATATTAAAAATTATCATAGATATATTATAATAATATTAATCTATTATTTCCAATTTAACGTACATGTATATATCATTAAATACGCACGACTTAATCTAAATAATACAGTGATTGATATTTTATTTTTCCAAGAAGCACTTTGAATGTTTTAGGAAAAAAATTTTCTATCCTTCTGACTATGCGAGGCCACTAGGCTATCTGCCCACTTTGCACCAGCTTTCTGTTCCATTATGCCTAGGGTGGGAATCGAACCCACATACATAGTCAAGAATTCATTATAAACAAGCAATGTGATAATATTCAATAATGTAAGAAAGAATAAATTAGAGTGAAAATATTATTAAAAAAAGATTAAAGTTTTATTTGAGTGTGTTATTATACTGACTTTTAAACGTTAAAATGAAAATTATGGGTTTCCTTATTGGGGTGTAAATTTTTTATTAATGAAGATTTCCTATAACTAATGATTGTTATATCATTGTAATACTGTGATTAAGGAGGAATAAGGATGCAAACATTGATCCTAAAAGATTTAGGAGTTTCATAACTGATTAACAATACTGATTTTGTAACTTTGAAATAAAAATTATGGGTTTCCTCATGGGGGTCAAACTTCATAATCATAGGATTTTTTCTTTAATAAATGGTGAAATTTCCTTTGCAGTAATGTAAGAAAGAATAAATTAGAGTGAAAATGTTAATAAAAAAACAGATTAAAGGTTTTTTTGAGTGAGTTACTATACTGACTTTTTAACGTTAAAATGAAAATTATGGGTTAACTTGTGGGGGTGTAAATTTTTTATTAATGAAGATTTCCTATAACTAATGATTGTTATATCATTGTAATACTGTCATTAAGGAGGAATAAGGATGCAAACATTGATCCTAAAAGATTTAGGAGTTTCATAAGTGATTAACTACCGGTATACTGATTTTGTAACTTTGAAATGAAAATTATGGGTTTCCTCATGGGGTCTAACTTAATAATTAAAGGATTTTTTTTTTAAATAAATGGTGACATTTCCTTTGCAATAATGTAAAAAAGAATAAAATTAGAGTGCAAATATTATTCAAAAAGATTAAAGGTTTATTTAAGTGAGTAATAAACTGACATTTTAACTTTAAAATGAAAATTATGGGTTTCCTTGTGGGGGTGTAAATTTTTTATTAATGAAGATTACCTATAACTAATGACTGTTATATTATTGTAATACTGTGATTAAGGAGGAATAAGGATGCAAACATTGATCCTAAAAGATTTAGGAGTTTCATAACTGATTAACAATACTGATTTTGTAACTTTGAAATGAAACTTATGGGTTTCCTCATGGGGGTCAAACTTCATAATTAAAGGATTTTTTCCTTACGAAATGGTGACATTTCGTTTGCAATAATGTAAGAAAGAATAAATTAGAGTGCAAATATCAATCAAAAAAGATTAAAGGTTTATTTGAGTGAGTTACTATACTGACTTTTTAACGTTAAAATGAAAATTATGGGTTTCCACGTGGGGGTGTAAATTTTTTATTAATGAAGATTTCCTATAACTAATGATTGTTATATCATTGTTATACTGTTGTTAAGGAGGAATAAGGATGCAAACATTGATCCTAAAAGTTTTAGGAGTTTCATAACTGATTAACAATACTGATTTTGTAACTTTGAAATGAAACTTATGGGTTTCCTCATGGGGGTCAAACTTCATAATTATAGGACTTTTTTTAAATAATGGTGACATTTTCTTTACAATAATGTAGGAAAGAATAAATTAGAGTGCAAATATTAATCAAAAAAGATTTTAGATTTATTTGAGAGATTTACTATACTGACTTTTTAACGTTAAAATGAAAATTATGGGTTTCCTTCTGGGGGTGTAAATTTTTTATTAATGAAGATTTCCTATAACTAATGATTGTTATATCATTGTAATACTGTCATTAAGGATGAATAAGGATGCCAACATTGGTCCTAAAAGATTTAGGAGTTTCATAACTGTTTAACTAAACTGATTTTGTAACTTTGAAATGAAAATTATGGGTTTCCTCATGATGGTCAAACATCATAATTAAAGGATTTTTTCTTTAATAAATCGTGACATTTCCTTTGCAGTCATGTAAGAAAGAATAAATTAGAGTGAAAATATTAATAAAAAAAGATTAAAGGTTTATTTGAGTGATTTACTATACTGACTTTTAACGTAAAAATGAAAATTATGGGTTAACTTGTGGGGGTGTAAATTTTTTATTAATGAAGATTTCCTATAACTAATGATTGTTATATCATTGTAATACTGTCATTAAGGATGAATAAGGATGCCAACATTGGTCCTAAAAGATTTAGGAGTTTCATAACTGTTTAACTAAACTGATTTTGTAACTTTGAAATGAAAATTATGGGTTTCCTCATGATGGTCAAACATCATAATTAAAGGATTTTTTCTTTAATAAATCGTGACATTTCCTTTGCAGTCATGTAAGAAAGAATAAATTAGAGTGAAAATATTAATAAAAAAAGATTAAAGGTTTATTTGAGTGATTTACTATACTGACTTTTAACGTAAAAATGAAAATTATGGGTTAACTTGTGGGGGTGTAAATTTTTTATTAATGAAGATTTCCTATAACTAATGATTGTTATATCATTGTAATACTGTCATTAAGGAGGAATAAGGATGCAAACATTGATCCTTAAAGATTTAGGAGTTTCATAAGTGATTAACTATACTGATTTTGTAACTTTGAAATGAAAATTATGGGTTTCCTCATGGGGTCTAACTTCATAATTAAAGGATTCTTTTTTTTAATAAATGGTGACATTTCCTTTGCAATAATGTAAGTTAGAATAAATTAGAGTGCAAATATTAATCAAAAGAGATTTTAGATTTATTTCAGTGAGTTACTATACTGACATTTTAACGTTGAAATGAAAATTATGGGTTTCCTTGTCGGGGTGTAAATTTTTTATTAATGAAGATTTCCTATAACTAATGACTGTTATATTATTGTAATACTGTGATTAAGGAGGAATAAGGATGCAAACATTGATCCTAAAAGATTTAGGAGTTTCATAACTGATTAACAATACTGATTTTGTAACTTTGAAATAAAAATTATGGGTTTCCTCATGGGGGTCAAACTTCAAAATCATAGGATTTTTCTTTAATAAATGGTGATATTTCGTTTGCAATAATGTAAAAAAGAATAAATTAGAGTGCAAATATTAATCAAAAAAGATTAAAGATTTATTTGAGTGAGTTACTATACTGACTTTTTAACGTTAAAATGAAAATTATGGGTTTCCACGTGGGGGTGTAAATTTTTTATTAATGAAGATTTCCTATAAGTAATGATTGTTATATCATTGTTACAATACTGTCGTTAAGGAGAAATAAGGATGCAAACATTGATCCTAAAAGTTTTAGGAGTTTCATAACTGTGTAACTATACTGATTTTGTAACTTTGAAATGAAAATTATGGGTTTTCCTCATGGGGGTCAAACTTAATAATTATGGGATTTTTTCTTTAAATAATGGTGACATTTTCTTTGCAATAATGTAAGAAAGAATAAATTAGAGTGCAAATATTAATCAAAAAAGATTTTAGATTTATTTGAGTGATTTACTTGTCTATACTGACTTTTTAACTTTAAAATGAAAATTATGGGTTTCCACGTGGGGGTGTAAATTTTTTATTAATGAAGATTTCCTAAAACTAATGATTGTTATATCATTGTAATACTGTCGTTAAGGATGAATAAGGATGCAAACATTGATCCTAAAAGATTTAGGAGTTTCATAACTGTTTAACTAAACTGATTTTGTAACTTTGAAATGAAAATTATGGGTTTCCTCATGGGGATCAAACTTAATAATTATGGGATTTTTTCTTTAAATAATGGTGACATTTCGTTTGCAATACTGTAAGAAAGAATAAATTAGAGTGCAAATATTAATCAAAAAAGATTTTAGATTTATTTGAGTGATTTACTATACTGACTTTTTAACGTTAAAATGAAAATTAAGGGTTTCCACGTGGGGGTGTAAATTTTTTATTAATGAAGATTTCCTATAACTAATGATTGTTATATCATTGTAATACTGTCATTAAGAAGGGATAAGGATGCAAACATTGATCCTAAAAGATTTAGGAGTTTCATAACTGTTTAACTATACTGATTTTTAACTTTTGAAATGAAAAATATGGGTTTCCTCATGGGGGTCAAACTTAATAATTATGGGATTTTTTCTTTAAAGAATGGTCACATTTTCTTTGCAATATTGTAAGAAAGAATAAATTAGAGTGCAAATATTAATCAAAAAAGATTTAAGATTTATTTGAGTGATTTACTATACTGACTTTTTAACATTAAAATGAAAATTATGGGTTTCCTCATGGGGGTCAAACTTAATAATTATGGGATATTTTCTTTAAATAAAGGTGACATTTTCTTTGCAATACTGTAAGAAAGAATAAATTAGAGTGCAAATGTTAATAAAAAAAAAGATTAAAGATTTATTTGAGTGATTTACTATACTGACTTTTTAACGTTAAAATGAAAATTAAGGGTTTCCACGTGGGGGTGTAAATTTTTTATTAATGAAGATTTCCTATAACTAATGATTGTTATATCATTGTAATACTGTCATTAAGAAGGGATAAGGATGCAAACATTGATCCTAAAAGATTTAGGAGTTTCATAACTGTTTAACTATACTGATTTTTAACTTTTGAAATGAAAAATATGGGTTTCCTCATGGGGGTCAAACTTAATAATTATGGGATTTTTTCTTTAAAGAATGGTCACATTTTCTTTGCAATATTGTAAGAAAGAATAAATTAAAGTGCAAATATTAATCAAAAAAGATTTTAGATTTATTTGAGTGATTTACTATACTGACTTTTTAACATTAAAATGAAAATTATGGGTTTCCTCATGGGGGTCAAACTTAATAATTATGGGATATTTTCTTTAAATAATGGTGACATTTTCTTTGCAATACTGTAAGAAAGAATAAATTAGAGTGCAAATGTTAATAAAAAAAAAGATTAAAGATTTATTTGAGTGATTTACTATACTGACTTTTTAACGTTAAAATGAAAATTATGGGTTTCCACGTGGGGGTGTAAATTTTTTATTAATGAAGATTTCCTATAACTAATGATTGTTATATCATTGTAATACTGTCATTAAGAAGGGATAAGGATGCAAACATTGATCCTAAAAGATTTAGGAGTTTCATAACTGTTTAACTATACTGATTTTTAACTTTTGAAATGAAAAATATGGGTTTCCTCATGGGGGTCAAACTTAATAATTATGGGATTTTTTCTTTAAAGAATGGTCACATTTTCTTTGCAATATTGTAAGAAAGAATAAATTAGAGTGCAAATATTAATCAAAAAAGATTTTAGATTTATTTGAGTGATTTACTATACTGACTTTTTAACATTAAAATGAAAATTATGGGTTTCCTCATGGGGGTCAAACTTAATAATTATGGGATATTTTCTTTAAATAATGGTGACATTTCCTTTGCAATACTGTAAGAAAGAATAAATTAGAGTGCAAATGTTAATAAAAAAAAAGATTAAAGATTTATTTGAGTGATTTACTATACTGACTTTTTAACGTTAAAATGAAAATTATGGGTTTCCACGTGGGGGTGTAAATTTTTTATTAATGAAGATTTCTTATAACTAATGATTGTTATATCATTGTAATACTGTCATTAGGGAGGAATTATGATGCAAACATTGATCCTAAAAGATTTAGGAGTTTCATAACTGTTTAACTATACTGATTTTGTAACTTTGAAATGAAAATTATGGGTTTTCCTCATGGGGGTCAAACTTAATAATTATGGGATTTTTTCTTTAAATAATGGTGACATTTTCTTTGCAATAATGTAAGAAAGAATAAATTAGAGTGCAAATATTAATCAAAAAAGATTTTAGATTTATTTGAGTGATTTACTATACTGACTTTTTAACGTTAAAATGAAAATTATGGGTTTCCACGTGGGGGTGTAAATTTTTTATTAATGAAGATTTCCTATAACTAATGATTGTTATATCATTGTAATACTGTCATTAAGAAGGAATAAGGATGCAAACATTGATCCTAAAAGATTTAGGAGTTTCATAACTGTTTAACTATACTGATTTTGTAACTTTGAAATGAAAATTATGGGTTTCCTCATGGGGGTCAAACATCCTAATTATAGGATTTTTTCTTTAAATAATGGTGACATTTTCTTTGCAATACTGTAAGAAAGAATAAATTAGAGTGCAAATATTAATCAAAAAAAAGATTTTAGATTTATTTGAGTGATTTACTATACTGACTTTTTAACGTTAAAATAAAAATTAAGGGTTTCAACGTGGGGGTATAGATTTTTTATTAATGAAGATTTCTTATAACTAATGATTGTTATATCATTGTAATACTGTCATTAAGGAGGAATTAGGATGCAAACATTGATCCTAAAAGATTTAGGAGTTTCATAACTGTTTAACTATACTGATTTTGTAACTTTGAAATGCAAATTATGGGTTTCCTCATGGGGGTCAAACTTCATAATTATAGGATTTTTTCTTTAAATAATGGTGACATTTTCTTTGCAAAAATGTAAGAAAGAATAAATTAGAGTGCAAATATTAATCAAAAAAGATTTTAGATTTATTTGAGTGATTTACTATACTGACTTTTTAACGTTAAAATGAAAATTATGGGTTTCCATGTGGGGGTGTAATTTTTTTATTAATGAAGATTTCCTATAACTAATGATTGTTATATCATTGTAATACTGTCATTAAGGAGGAATTAGGATGCAAACATTGATCCTAACAGATTTAGGAGTTTCATAAGTGTTTAACTACACTGATTTTATAACATTAAATGAAAGTTATGGGTGTACTCAGGAGAGTCAAACTTCATAATTTTAGGATTTTCCCCCGGAATGAATGTTGATATTTTCTTTGTTTTTTGTGCAGTGAATAAATAAACGAGGGTGTAAATATTAATCAAAAACATGTATGGGGTTTATACTTAGTGATTTACTATACTAATGCTTTATTGATAAGTTGAAAATTATGGATTTTCTAATAAGGATTTAAGCTTTTGATAAAAGAATTAGGGAAATATAAAGAAAAGGTACATACTATATAAACAATATGATAAACAATTTGCTGATTTCTTTTTGAATATTACAAAGTTACTCTACAATGAAAACCGCGAAAAATATATACTCAATTTTAAATGAAATGAAAGCGCATACTGTGCAGGGTGTAAATTTGAAAATAAGCAAATAAGTGTTTATTTTTTAATGATGGGGTGTTCTTTGTAAAGCATTAAGAGAGTATAATTAAAAGAATTTGCAGTTAAAGCCCTACTTTAGAAATATTGTGTATGCCCGTATTCTTTTGCTTTCGATTAATTCATATGGTCTAGATTTGTATTGATCAAAGTTAATGTTAATTTCGTTTAATTTCTTCTTTAAATACAAGTATTTAAAGAATACAACACAAAAATTGTACAATTAAATCCTTTAAATTGTTCAAGGAACTCTAAAGGAGACGTATTTTTTAATTGAGCTGCATGCAATTTGTTGAAAAGTTTAGAGGAAATTCTAACTGTTCGCGATTTTATCAAAATTTTAATGATCTACCAAAACTATAACAAAATGAGTGTTTAATTAAAACACAAACGTTAAAATAAACGCTCACTGTATGATTACTCGAAGCTTAGCCTTGTAAAAATCTAAAAGAAATACATCTCAACCAACAGATTTCAAGATCAGATTGAGCAAAAACATTTTTTCTTTACATACCAAAGGGATATATTGCTTTAACAGATATTCATAATAAACACAAGTAATAATACGTTTGAAAACCTATCAAAAGTGTCAACAGAATAATAAAACACATCACTTTTAACAAAAAACACTTACATTTTCATTTCCTTCAACCCGACCTTGTTTTGAGAGGAAGTTGAATTCGCGCATGCGCGAATAAGATCCAGGGGAAAGTGTGTAACTACCCCATTTTGACACGGTAAGTGTGTAACAAAAATCATGTGTAAACCGGAAAGTCACACTAAGCTATGTTTTATATTTTCTGGGTAAAGCACGTCGAAAAATCCCGATTTACGGCGTTTTCAAACTCACTACACGGGTGCACGTAGTGAGTTTTGAAAATGTAGTAAGTCGCACGTGTGTAACCTAGTACATGTAGTGAGTATCGGGATTATGCAAACGCACACACACACACACACACACACACACACACACACACACACTTATGAAAAAACACCTAAATGTATCACCGGTATTTAGTGGTTACTCGCCTACATGAAAAAAAAAGAATAAAAAAAGAAAGTTTAAGTGACAAAACAGAAATAGAAAAAATAGTCATAATGAAAATAGATTAGATGTTAGCATCAAAGCTATCTTTCCAACTATCCCATAATTTTTCAAAATATTGTAATTTACAAGTTTGTAATGCAGCATATCTTTCAATATTGTATTTTAGTTTTAAATGACAAAGGAAACCAATTAAACATGGAATCTTATTTGACATAAGACAACAAAATATATATTGTTTCATATAAAGAATTATAAAATTAATGACTTTGTTATGAAACGACAATGGAAGTTGGCCAAGTATAATATTAGACATATTAAATCCGACTCTTTCAGAGGTCTTTCTGTAAATGTATAAACTAAGTTCACTCCACAGGGTATGTATTTTCTCACAAGAAATAAAAACATGTATAATAGTTCCAACATTACTTTTACAGAACCCACATCTGTCAATAGTTTTGACATTAATTTTTTTAAGGTAGAAAGAAGCCAACTGGAAGAACTTTGAGTAAAATTCTAAATTGAAGCCATTGTACAGAAGAATCTTTGGTAGTGTTAAAACAAATCTTAAAAATGTCACATACAGTAAGATCTTCAACATTATAATCCGTTTTCCATTTGGTTACAGCAATTGGAACAACTACATTTTCATTCAAAACATTATAGATAATTTTTGTTCACTTTTCATGGGGTATAACTGTTTGGAAAAAAATGGTATACATGGATCAGGATTTCTTTTAACAGAAGTCCTGTCAATATTAGACATTTTGAAAAACTTAGATTTCTTTTAACAGAAGTCCTGTCAATGTTAGACATTTTGAAAAACTTAAAAATTGCTGTTTTTACACTATTGTATTGTATTGTACATATAATCTTGAGACTGTATTTACATTTAAATTTCTCAATATCTAAAAAATTACAATTTTCGTCATAAAAATCTTGTATAAACTTTACACCGGTCTTGTACCAAGCTTGAATATAAACATATTTATTTGCTATGTGTATATTCGAGTTATACCACACTGGAGTATTTAAAAAATTATCTTTTACCTTTGGGTGATTCTTATAGGTAGTAATAAAACATAACCATGAATTTAACACATCTTTCCAAAAATCATTGTTTACCTTGTGTAAGATTTCAATTACAAAATTATCACCAAAATCAAACAATTTCTGTAAAAAATCATTTCCATATGGTAAATAAAAAATCCATCCAAGGTTTGTGTGCTTTTGTATGCCTTTTAATCCAAGAACACTTAAGAGATGTTATAAAATTGTTAATGTCAACTATTTTCAACCCTCCTGACGAATAGTCCTGAGTAATGACTGACCTCTTAACTTTATCAACCTTGGATTTCCACAACAATTCAAAAATAGTTTTGTTAAGGTTTCTTTGGATTTGGTAGTGATATGAATAAATGATTCAGTTTTGGAATGAGCAAACTTTTAATAACAGTAATTCTACCAATGGGAGTAAGAACTCGTCGTTTCCATTGCTGGACCATAGCTATAATTTTTGGAATTTGTAAATTATAATTCATATCGACAATATTATGAAGATCTTCCGAGAACTGAATTCCTCAAACGTTAAATGTTGTTTCCCCAATCCAATTTCAATCTTGTGTGATGATAAACCTGATCTGAAATTTTTTTTGATCCAATCCAAATAATCTTTGTCTTAGATGTATTTATTTTAAGACCAGAAAAACTAGAAAAAAATCTATGGTTTCTAGAGCTGCAAAAAGAGATTTGGGTGAACCATCAAGGGCTAGTGAAGTGTCATCTGCATATTGTGATATCTTATGTTCATTATCGTTAATAGATATACCTTTAATGTCTTTGTTTTGTTTAATCATTATTGCTAGGATTTCTGCACACATGATGAATAAAAATGGAGCAACAGGGTCTCCTTGCCTACATCCCCTTTGTACAACAAACTGTTGTGATAAATGGCCGCACTGTAAAATAGCAGCATGGAAGTTTGAATTAAAATCTTAATCCACTGAATGATATTCTCCCCGAAGCCAAAATGTTTAAGGACTTGGTATATGAATGACCACGACATAAAATCAAACGCCTTTTCAAAATCTATTAGTACTAAAAGACCAGGTATGTTTGTGAACTCGGTATAAGATAACAGGTCAAATATAAATCTAGTATTCTCTCCAATGTACCTTCCCTTGATAAATCCAGACTGTGTAACAGATATTAAATAATCCAAAACGTTCCTGATTCTGAAACTAACACACCCTGAAATCATCTTATACAAAACATCCAAAAGAGTGATTGGTCGCCAGTTTTTTAAAAACTGTCTAGGTTTATCACCTTTAGGCAAGCATGAAATAATTCCAAGTCTCTGTGAGATGGGGAGTTCCTTCTTCAGAAATATACAGTTAATGGCTCGTACAACAACATTTTTAATATCTTTCCAAAAAAAATTAAAAAATTCAGCAGTGTACCCATCACTTCCAGGAGATTTGTTGTTATTCATATGTTTTATGACATTCAATACCTCTTTTTCTAAGAAAGCCTCTTCTAAACCATTTGACAACTCCTTTTCTAACTTGGGTGAATTGTAATTAGAAATAATACTAGACACGATCTCGTTGCGAGCAACGAGGAGGTCTTCCGTCCGATTTTCAGAAGGTGATATGACGTCATGGACTTTAACTTTCGACAACAAAACATGATTTCGAAATAGGAGTTGAGTACTAATGCTTTTCTGTAATGTTCTTATAAGTTCTCTTACGTTGCTTCTTTAAATACTTGCATTTCTTCCAATTAAGATAGAAAAGATTAAACTTTTTTACCTCTGGCCCCTAAAAACCCTTGTTAGGTAATGCATGAGAAAATCAGGATATATAAACGTATTATACTTAATTTTGCTTTTATATCCTATTACAAAACATCTCTCAGTAAACGACTATATAGATAAAAGACTTTAGGATCATCTTGATCCTTAATTTGAGGAGTCATTCCCTTTTTCTTGATATCAAATGGAAGGTCTTTAAATTTTAAACATATTTGGTTCAACAACGCAGGACAGATAAGGCAACACATCGTTTTGATATGCTAATGAAGGGATAATGAGTTATGACGTCATAATATACGCCCCGCCTCTGTATTACCATATATAGAATATATACCGAAAACAGCAGTTTAAGCATAAAATACGGCTGATTTAATACTTCATGAGCAAAATATAACTACGAATCACTCATGTGTGTTTTTATAAGTTTACAACAATCAGAATATACGAAGAATTTCCATAACGCATCTGTCGTATGGGTATGAATCTGCGTCCCAAAAGCGCTCGTCAGACGATTTAAACACGTGTAGCTGGTATTCCCGATGATGGCGATCTTTTGATGATTTATCAGGTATGTAGATTAGATATACAGTGTATTTGTAATATACCAGATAGCTCAATAACTATTTTATTGTGATTTTATACTGTTGATGCATTTCTGATCGACTTAATGTGTTGTTTCGTTCAAAACATGAGAGACTGCATTGTTTACATTTAGGCCTATACAATAATGTACATGTAGCTTTATTGCCAGTCCGTTAAATTGTTGATCATTTTCACCAATCGACACGAATCAGTTCATAGTACTTGTACTGACAATATTTAGCTTTACACAGCTGTTTGTTTTTATTTCAATTTGTAAGTAAACAATACAAAGACTGTGTGAAAACAGCTGATTTGATTTTCTGAAAATCAGTACAGTGCAGGCTAAAAGATGCTGATTTCATTTTCTGGAAATTGATGAACAGCTGATCAATAACACCTTTCTATTGTGTTCAAAATTCTTCCATGACAGTTCATTTATATTGTTTACACATTCATCCAGTTGATATATTAAGATGTTTATGCACATTAATTCTTAATTTATAACTAGTTTGTTTTTAGAACTCAGTATATTACTACCATAACACTGTTTGAAATCTTGTCACCTGGGTTCATACTTATAATGCTGTACTATTGGTAATAAAAAACCCAAATAATAATAAACAAATGACTGCATGTCTCCATCTGATTTTCTCTAAATGAGGAATCTACATTCATGGTCATATATGGTATTGTTTGTGTAGAATGTGCATATGTAACTTTCAAATAAAAGTTGAAGTGTTGGTCATACTACCCATCCATGCATAATATATGTAGACCTTTCACAAAAATGTTCAAATTACTGTTGACATGTCCTTATATGCATGTGAATTAAATTGTATGACTTCTCATAATTATATTTTGTTATTTGCAGAGTAATTTGAAAAGTGTCACACTGATTTGAAAAAAAAAAGGCTGGAAGAAAATGTAAGTAAATAACATACATGTATAAGTTCAATAATTTATCATTGTAATAATGACCAATCTGATTATTCTGTGAGACAATTCAATTAGAAAAAGTATTTTCAAGTACGGATGGTTTCATTTAATGTTTTAAAATGATTGATATAAACCTATGTTATTTATAAATCTACAATTTTGAATATTGCTCATCAACAAATCAACAATACATGGTATGTTTTAATTCACACTGACTGCACCAGCATTATATAATATCAATCAATCAAATCAGTTGTGTGTGTGTGTGTGAGAGAGAGAGAGAGAGAGAGAGAGAGAGAGAGAGAGAGAGAGAGAGAGAGATGTGCATTTTTAAGGTCAGGCCAGGTAAAATAAAGGGGTGCAATTAAATTAATATCATGCATATATTAGGGGTGAGGATGCAAATAATTTCAAATTGATCAAACTGAAAAGCTGTGTTTGAATTTGTGCAAAATTAAATGCACATCTAAACATAATGAAATGTTTATTAAGATAAATAAATTCCATTGACTATCAAATTGTAGAAAATCCTCCATTTCAGTCTTTCAGCCATTTTGATAACAAGTTAAACTTATTGAAATGTATATAATTTTCATTTTAGCTGGTACCTGCTTTGTCTTGAGATTTAAATAAATGATGATCTTATTGGTGATCATTTACCTGCACCCTTATCCTGGTGTCATATACAAGATGAAATGATGGAAAGAAAAACCTGAACTTTAGAAACAGGAAGACTGTGTTTTTGAAGAGAGAAGAGGACCAGAACTAAGAAGTCATACAATAAACACATTGACATCATAAAAAGAAATTGCAATTTTGAGTTTGCATGCATATGTCAGGTTTAAATGTTGTCACAGAATTTTTTTTCAGAAAGTCCCTTATCTTCTTGAATTAATAAAACAAATGAACAAAATATAATTGTTTCTATATATATAATTTTGTTTGAGAAGTGGAAAGGGGATGGTATGTAAATGGGCGGGAGAGAGAGTCTCTCACATTGGAGAATTCAGACTTATTTATATTCAATATATTGATGTGAACCAAAAATGGCTTTTGTCACCTTGTTGCAGGATTTACAAACTCTCTTTCCTTTCTCGGTAATGAGAAATGAGCGTTTAGAATTTATTTTGTGAATGAATAGATATGCTAACCCTCCCCCTCTCCTTAATGTTAATCATTCTGCATGTGTTGAATAAAAATAAAAGTCAATTTTAATGAGTGTTTAAATTACAAGTGTAACATGTGTAATACAAAGGTGAATACTGTTGATTGCTTATGGGGGATGGGAAAAGGCCTCATACATGGGCAGATCTACATGTATAGTCCCCGTGGCAAATTCTAATTTAATTCACAATTTACATAGTAAAACACCATGGTAACTGGCCCCTGGCAAACAGAATAAAGTTACCCCTTTGAACCCCCTCCCCAGAATAATATTACAAGACCCAAGCAGTGCTATAGAATATGCAGTCAGTGGGCAAAGGCTGCACATAAATAATGAAAAAATACTCCATATCTTATTATTTAATATATATTATGAGAACAATTTAGTTAGTTTATTAATATCAGGGGCTTCATTTGTCTCTGTTGACATCTAATCCCTCAAATAATTGTGTACAATTAGCTCTTATATAGTTTTCTCCCATTACTAAACAATATTAAGAAACCAATAACTCCGCGAATGCGGTTAACCAAGAGAACTGATACACAACGGCTTTTTGTTTACATCTATGATACAACAGAGGAAATGCGGATGATTCATCGTAACCATCTTGTCTCTTTTAAAATTAATTCGGATTATGTGATAAAATGACATCGCGCCTATATCAAAAGAGTTATCGCTCAAAGAGTTACCTCCCCTTTTGGGATCACTTGTGCGTTTGAAATGTGTATTGATTTGAGAGGACTTCTAGATTGAGAAATTAAATGCAAAAGTTCAAGTGCAAGACGGCTATAGATATTATTAAACTTGGTATGATTTTCTTCCCTTTTACGAGTTCTTTATAAAAACTGATGCTTATTTGTTGAGAGATGAAGGTTTACTTTGTTATTGTAATGAAAATATACAAAAATGCACTATTTTAGGAACAAGTCGCCAGTTTTTAAAGAAATTTACATAACTAGTAAACTTTACAACTGAATGAGCATTGATTTCTATGATGTATGGATAATTTTGAATATGTTGCCATATTGCTTACTCTTAAATTTCTTTGCCTTGCCCTTGAACTTTTTGTCTCATTTTAGCATTGACGATTTTTGTCTAAAAGACGCCCACGTGACCCTAAAAAGTCATGTGACCGACAAATTTAGACATGGTCAAGTAAAGGAGACCCATATCTTTACAATAACACCCAAAATAGTTTAGAACTATTCATTATGCAGAAATGAATAGACAAAAGCAAAACGACCTCCTTTTACTGCTGTTTAAAAGCAAAATGTTGCCTTAACTGTCCTGCGAAGTCTTTGGAAATTCCTTACTGCTCATGAAATTTATGTGAAAAAATGTTTTAGGGGCTGATCCATTATCCCCTTATAGGGGCTGTTTAACGAAATTTTTCTTCTATACTGCATTTCAAAAGATTTTTACTTTCTGATATATGGGTGATTAATTTTACAGACATTTGACATCTAAAAACACCTAATTAGGTAACACACGATAAACTGACCCCTTACGTCGTAGCTAGTATGCTTGTATTACGACTTTGACATCTGTCCTTTTCATATGATCTATTATAACAACTAAATATGTAAACTTCAAAACTATTTGTGTACAAATGTACACAGCTCTATATTTGTTCTTTTAAATAGTCATGCGGCCGCGGGCAAGAGATCGGTTACGTAATTGTTCACACACACAGCTCGGTATCCAGCTAGATTTTAAATGCGACTCAAATGCATTGCACAGAAGCAGTTCTTTTGTCCATAATGTCCATAACTTAATAACTAAATGTTTAAACACTTTCCGTATGAAATCTGGTACCCTTTATATCAGTTATACGCACAAATACCCCGTTTATTTGCCAAATAAAACACAAATACATGGTAACAAGTCTAGCTTTTTACACTCATATTACGCAATACCCGAACAAAATATTATTGCTACGACATTGATAAGATCATAATGAACAACTTTTGCAGCGACAGCCATATCAAAATCTTTACCGCTTTTGAGTTATAAAGTGAAAACTTTCAAGGGTTCTAGGTCCCTAATTTGAGGGGCCAGCCTCTTTTTCTTGATTTCAAACAAAAGACCTGCTAACTTAAAATATTTTTTATTCTACATGTCTTAACAAAATATTTGCGAGAAAAAAAATCAACTAAGAAAACCATGCAAAATTACAACGCTTTTTCATCTCAATTTTCGAGCCCTATCGAGCTCCGGCGTTTTTTGTGCTAGGCAAACATGAATGCTTTTGTGCATACAAACAATTTTTTGTCTATCATCCCTGAAATTTTGAATTCGATATCGTTTGAAGTTTATGAGAACACTCTTGGAAAAACCAACCCCCTAAAAATCCTTAAAATGCCAATATCTCAAGAACGGAAATGACATTATCAACCAAAAAAATTTCAGATAAGGTTCAGGACATAGGTAGTAAGATCTGAAAATTTCGTGCAAATCGGTCGAACCATTTCTGAGATATCGCGTGCACAAAAAGTGTTAAGAAAAAAAAAGAAGAAAAAGAATCCGAAGAATAACAATAAGGTCTTCCGTTGGAAACGGAAGACCTTAATTATCGAAATCAATCTTTACCAAATTTGTATCCACACTTGCATATAGTTTTTCATAGTACTTCTTAACATAATCTAGTATTTCTCCTTGTTCATGTAGCATTCCAATATCCTCAGCTTCAATTTTTTTTATTGTTTTGTTTAAAAAAATTCTAGATTCCAAATTGCAAATATATTTTGAAGGTTTTTCGCCTTCCTCCAACCATTGGTCACGACACCTAACCATATGCCCAAGTAACTTTTCCTTGCGAAGTTTTTCCAAAGCACTTTTTTTTTCATCCAAAGTATAAATATCAACAGTAGAATTTGATTCAATATACTCTATCTCCTGAATAAGCTTTTCTTCAGTGTTGTTTCTGACCTTTTTTCTATAAGTTGAATAAGAAATAGTTGCCCCCTTATATCCATCATTAACACCTCAAAAAAAAAAAAAAAAGACTTTCGTCAATACCACTTTAACATTGAAAATTACAACTCTCTACATTGTCTAGATATTGGCTACTGACTGACTGAATAATTTCTTTAACTTTAACCACATATTCTTTGTCCGACAAAAGAGTATTATTAAACTTCCAAAGTCCACGTCCTTTTGTGAAAGGATTAAATTTTAACTCAAGCAAAACAATGGAGTGATCAGACCTGTAACCCGCTTTAATAGAACAGTTTTCAACTAAATTTGACAAACTATTGGAAATAAGAAAAATATCAAGGCGGCCTTGTTTCAATGGATTTTTCTTGCGCCAAGTGTAGACTTTTTTATCTGGATTTAGAACTCTATAATAATCGATAAGTTGCAAATCTTCCATAATTTACTACGAGCCTTAGGGTTATTAACTCCTGTGTAATTAAAAGTATCAAGAAAAGGATTTAGAGTTAGATTAAAATCACCACATAGTATAGAATAATCATTTATCAAAATCTAGAAAAATATCCCTAATATTTTCATAAAAACTAGGGGTGTCCATATTAGGCCCATATATATTTATAAATGTTACCTTGTTTTCTTCAATGATTAGATCCAATGCAAGTAAGTTACTATCTGTGTCTTTTCTCTCTCTGAGGACTTTGAATTCAAAGTTGTTATTAAAAAGTATACATACACCTCTTGAATTTGACATGTATGAGTTAAAGAAACATTTATATCCCCACTGAGATTCAATGAATGGTTCATGCTCAGGTATAAAATGCGTATCTTGAAGACAGATTATCGATTATTGTTTTTGTTTGTAGTAATTAATGACATCTTTACGTTTATTTAGAGTTGCAAGCCCCTGACAGTTCACCGTAGCTATTGTAATATTATCTGTGGCATCGTGGAAAGTAATGAAATAAAAAACAGTGCAAAATAACATAATAGAGAATGACTTAGATTTCAGCAAGTAACCACTTACCAGCCCATTATTTGACAGAAACACACACACACATAGACATTCACACCACAAAGCACACCTATCGTTCATTTATTTGGTATGGCGATCCCGATCAATTAACTGTTCTTTGTCCTCGATCCCGATCGAATTGTTGCTCCCGCAATATCGGATTTAAAGTTTTTTTTAGCTTCAAGCTTCATAATAAGTTAATATATAACACAATACAAATGCAGGCACACATACATGTATCTGACAAATAGGTGGTGTACGCTCTATCCCGTTTTATTATTTGAATTTTTTTTGTAAAGACGATGATATCCTAAATTTCTGGCAATTCCTTTAATCATAAATAAACGGTAGAGGGAGAATTGCACTTGGACAGTCAAGGGGGAGGCACTATTGGGGATAATATTCATGTAACCAGTGTAAGTAATAAAATTAATGTTATTAATTTTAATATTTTGAATTATGGTATTTATATACTAACACATATAACATAAAGTAATACAAAACCTTTGACAAATGAATGAATTAAATATACTGTCAGTCAATGAAAGAGGATTAAATTCTGGTGAAAAAAGATATAAGATTTACACATGGTTAAAAGAAAGAAAAGTAGATGTAGCTTTTCTTCAAGAAACTCATTTTATTTAAAAATTTGAAAATAAATATAATTTTTATTGAGATGGAACATCTGTGCATGCATTTTCAAACTCTCAGTTTAGCAGAGGGGTCACTATTCTTTTTTGTAAAGAACTAAATTTGGTAATTCAAAATACCCACTGTTCGGAAGATGGTAGAACACTTTTAGTAAACGTAAAAATAGATGATAAAAACTTCACGTTTGTAAATATATATGCACCAAATGATGATTCAAAACGTACGACTTTTTTCGAAAGGATGAAAAGATTTATTACACTGCATTTTTTACAAGAAAGCGATAAATATTTATGTGGTGATTTTAATTGTTCCTTAGAAAGAAAAAATGATAAATCGCACAAAAAGTTAGCAGAAATTATTAATTATTTAGATCTTTTAGATATTTGGAAACAAAAAAAAATTAATAAAGAGGGATATACTTGGTGTGATTCGGAAAACAACCCAAAAAGCAGAATTGATTTCATATGTACAAGTAAATTAGCCTCTGAATTAGTGGAAAAAAATCAAGTTAAACGGATTCCAGGTACTGATAGTGAAGGAAATAGAATGAGCGATCGCCGTTTTTGAAAATAATTGTAAAAATTGATAAATTAAAAAGAGGCCCAGGGTATTGGAAACTAAATACATCACATCTTGAAAACGATGAGTATAGAAAAGGAATAAAAAATATTTTTAAAGATATAGACAATTCACTAGATGCTTTTTCTAAATGGGAAACTTTTAAACTCAAAGTACGCGACTTCTCAATAAACTTCGCAAAAAATTCATCAAACAAAATACAGAATTTGGAAACGAAAATCGATGAAATAGAAACTCTACCAAGTGAAAAGATTAATATGAAAGAAAAACGTGATCTTGAATCAGAACTTGATAAACTACAGAACGAAATAGCAAAAGCAAAAGATAGATGGATAAATGAAGGCGAAAAAAGTACAAGCTATTTCCTAGGACTAGAAAACAAAAATCAAACTAACAATACCATTAAAGAATTAAAAGATGTTAATAACAAAATAATCAATACAAACTCAGAAATTATTAAAGAAATATGCAATTTTTTACGAAAATCTGTACACGACGAAATCTATCGATTGCAATAAAATCTCTAATTTTATTAATGACATTAAATACCCAATCCTTAATGAACAAGATAAGCTAATATGTGATGCTTTACCAACTTTAGACGAGTAAAAAGAAGCGGTGTTTAATATGAAAAACAACAAACCCCCTGGACTGCCCTGTGAATTTTTTAAATGTTTTTGGGAGTATATTTCACCAATATTTTTTGATTTACTCGTAAGCGTATATGAAAAAAAGAGCTAAGTTATACTCAACGATTAGCACTAATCACAGTTCTATTTAAAAGTAGCGACAGAAAAAGTCTAAAAAACTATAGACCTTTAAGTTTGACTAATATTGATTACAAAATTATAGCATTCATATTTGCTAGACGATTCCAAAAGGTTATTAACAAATTAATCGGAAACGAGCAATCGGCTTACATTAAGGGTCGTTATTTTGGCGTTAATGCGAGATTAATATTTGACATATATGAATATTGTGCAGAAAATAATAATGATGGAATTCTATTATTTCTAGATTTTGAAAAAGCTTTCGACTCTGTTGAGTGGAATTTTCTCTTTGATGTCTTTAACAAATTTAACTTTGGGGATAATTTTATAAACTGGATTTGGTATACAAATCCAGTCTTTAAAGTAAAAAATAATGGATGGATATCCAAGTCATGTAAAATGTCAAGAGGACTAAGACAGGGATGTCTAATTTCAGCAATGCTTTCCATATTTATAGCAGAAATTTTAGCTTTAAGATTAAAAAAAACAATAATACAATAAATGGTTTTCAATTTAACTACGCATAAAGAGATTAAATATTTGCAATACGCAGACGATATAACTCTTACTTTAAAAAACACCTCATCTCTAAAAAAGGCATTACAGACTATTGAATTATTTTGCTGCCATGCAGGATCAAAAATTAATTTGAATAAATCCCAATGTATACTCATGAGCAATTTAAAAGATAAACATGAAATTATAGAAGGAGTAAAAGTAACAAACAG
Source organism: Magallana angulata (assembly GCF_025612915.1). Taxonomy (NCBI): domain Eukaryota; kingdom Metazoa; phylum Mollusca; class Bivalvia; order Ostreida; family Ostreidae; genus Magallana; species Magallana angulata. The sequence goes on from NC_069118.1 coordinate 57,051,177, forward strand.
TGCAGTGCGATGCTTAGGAATTCACATCGGTCATGATAAAAATAAATGTAATGAGTTAAATTGGATGAAAACTTACAACAACATGGAAAAACTTTTTGAGTCATGGAAAAAGAGCAAACTAACTATATTTGGCATATCGTGTGTTGTTTATAATTTAGCTGTGTCAAAATTAATTTTTATTGCATCTATTCTCCCACTTCCCGAAAATGATTTGATTAAGAAAGTCAATAAAGCCATTTTCAATTTTATTTGGAACAAACATGGCAGAATTAAACGAAATACGTTAATAGGAAAAATAGAAGTAGGCGGGATCGGTGTAATAGACATAGAACTCAAGTTAAAAGCACTGAAAGCATCTTGGATTAATAGATTATCAGGGTCATGTTTAATCAATGAGGTCAATAAAGCTTATTTGAAAAGGGTCAACCTTAATTTGAACTACATATTATCAACGACTGAGAGAAATATAGAAGATTTTACAGTTATTAATCATTTTCCTAAATTTTATCAAGAAATATTTTGTTGTTGTAATGGTTGTAAAAAACAAAATAACATTCTTAACATGTCAAACGTAACATTTGTACAGCAACCCCTATGGATCAACGAACTGTTTAAGTATAAAGGCAAAACGTTGTGTTTTTTAAAATGGATAAAAAGTGGTATATTATATGTAAAAGATCTTTTCAAGAAAGATGGCAAAATGAAAACACTAAATGAATTATCTGATATTTTGTTGAAAAAATGTAATTGGCTATGTGAATATAATATTTTACGAAACGTAATAAGACAACAATGTGTGAATTTTGATGTGACATGTAGTCAATACACAAGAAGTAATGTTGAGAAAAGTTATACATTTCATTTAGGATGGCATTAAATAACAGACAAAAAATGTAAATTATTTTATGAAAATTTGTTGACTATTAAGTTCCAAAAAAACATTTATAAATCCTATTATAAGAACATGTTTAACGTTAAAAAAGAAAACTAGAAAAGAATATACATTAATAAAATTAAAAATATATATGAACATATGTGAATTTAAATACAAATTATTGAATAATATAATAAGTTGCAATTCATTTCTACAGCAATGTAAGTTAAGACCAAGCAAATGTTGTGATTATTGTCAAGACACAACAGAGATCGTTGAACATCTTATTTTTTAATGTGACAATGTCAAAGAAATATGGTCAAAACTGTGTACAACTTTGCATTTAGATATTGTGTAGAAACATGTAATCATAGGCTTCTATTATGAAAATAATCTCAAGGTGCAATTTTTGAATAATATTATATCTTATGTTGCTTATAGAATTTACAAATTTAAGATGTTATGTAGATTTGAAGAAAACATGAAACCTCTCAACGTCTAAACGAATATGTAAAAAATTACTTAATAAGAGATATGAATAACATTACACTGTACTTAAAATCATCGAAATATTCATCAAAACTAAAAACATTAATAAATATATTGTGATTACTATTGTAATCCCTAGACACTTAGGGTTTGTCTATGTGTAAATGTGCTACACCCGGGGACCATGTGATGGACTGTATGTAGATGTGTTTGTCCTCCGGGTTAGCCAGGGTATTAAATGTACATTTACTTAATATATTTTTACCTTTTACTAAGATAGCTTACTATGTACCAGTTTTTTTTTCATATTTGTGTACACCATTTTTTATGTGTGTGTGCATTAGTGTTTATGTGTAGACGCAAATATTGTGAGTCATAGTTATGCATATCTATAGATTATCGACGTACATGTATCTCTTAATACATATTACATAAACAATTATATACCAAAATTCAAAACAGTATTTCTTTGCATAAATATTTATATATATAAACATGTATTAATATACATGTTTTAAGACAAATAGTTAGATACTTTTAAATGTCTTCTCTATGAAAACTTGTACATTATTTGTAGCATTAATATGAAAAATTAAGGAATTATATAAGATGTATGTACGCTAATAATTGAAATTTTTGAAGTTTTTGTATATTTGTTTACTCTTGTGAATAATGATGATGATAATCAAAAAAAATGTTATTGATTAATTAAGTGTCACTGACAATGTTAATAATATTTATAAATTTATTGTAGGTTTTTCGTATACTTAATTTGAGAGTATTAAAAGAATTGTCACACCCTGTATAACAGTGCCAGTTATAATTTCGCAACCAATATGGACTAAATACAAATAATTATATTCATAATGCATTTCTTAAAATGCACAATTTTGGCGATGAAACCAAATGTATTGCTTTTAAAGAAAATGGAATAAGAAATAATAATCGACAACGACTATTTTCCAACTGTTATATATATGCGCGAACTTTTTTTTAAATTCAACATCCTTCGAATAATGGTATCTTTGTTTAGGTAAGTAAAAATTAGAATATATGTATATTCTCATTTTTGAGTTAATTTCTAGAGTGCGATGAGTCAATAAAACTTATGTCATCCATATCTACAATGAAAAAAAATGAAAAAAAGTAATTGAAGGTCTATAAAAGAAATATCTGGGTTTTTTTTAATAACTATGGAATCAGTATCTGGTCTTTTCCTGTTCTATGGAGTCAGTAACTTCAGTTGGGCTAATCTGCATGATATTTTAGTTTTTGCAGGTTCATGAGGACAAAATGATTTGCGTGATATATAGATAGATTAATACCCTTTCTCATAATACGTTGGGATTTGAAATTTATTAATGAGAATGGGGGTGGGGGAGGTCAAGGAAATCCATTAAAATTAAGCCTACACGAATTCAAATCATTCCACATTTGATACATGTGCTGCCTAGAGCTAAAATTAGAGAGGTATGATTTTAAATTATAATTTAATTCTACAACAATATTTTTGCAATATGTTTCTAAGAAATGAATACTTGTACTTGATTAGATTAAATTCAGGATCAATTGTTTTCTTTTCTTTGTTTTCCCTTGTTAATAATTTGGTTTAAACGAAAACAAAGTACAACACGACAAACATACTGACACGGGTTGCCAAATGCTGTGTTTGAAACGTTAAAAACGTATTTTAATCTTTTTAAAAAGAGACAACCAAGGCAAGCCCCAAACAATCACTTCATGATAAACGAGTTTGACAACTGAATTGTGTTCTTGAGGCAATTGATATGATTTTCACCATAGGGATATGAAACGTGCCGTTGTTTTACCTAAATTCTAAATTATGTGGTATGTCCAATTATTTGCTTTAAATAATCAAACTGAAATAGCAGAGATATTGCAAAGTCAACTTTTTACTTTGCGAATTTTACAGAAAGGTACTTATATATAAATACATTGTTGCTGTTGAAACATTTAAAATCTTTAAAACATTTTGTATTTAATCGTATTAAAAACTCCTGTCATATGAACTTTAAAAAGATGACCTATTCATGAATTCTTTCCATGTACTTTTTACATTTGTTTCATATATATGAAATGTTTCACAAATCTGTAAAATTAACGACTTCATTTCATGAAAGAGTACTTGCGCTTGTAATGAAAATAATCTCAAGGCAAGATAAGTGACTGTTTCCTGTATATATAAACAATGTGGACAGATATAAACCGATCACGATACAAAAAGGTAAACGCAAATTGATTAACGTGTCCGCAAATGAGAATGTTTATTTCATTAAATTGGATCACATTTGTTACAATCTACGATGTAGTCATTATCAAGTGTTGATCTGATATCCTAGGGAACTAAACCGTAGACTATATAAAGTAAAACACACGACTGTCAAACTGGAGAACAGCTTCACTGAAAAATTTACATCAAAGGCAGAAATAAGTTAAGTCCTGATTTTTTTCTCATTTATTTATTATTTTTTGCATTATTGAATTAGGAAATAAAATATTAACATTATAAAAAATAAAGAATGAATATTTTTTATCTATACTAGACTTTGACCCATGCGTGCACGGGTTGACATTGCATATCGGACAATTACGAAATAGGTACATCGACACACCTTATTATTGACATTTACATAACAAATTTCACTACACTTTCCTTAGTTTGAATAATCTAACTGTGTCTCGGGAAAGGCCCTCACCACAGTTAGAATGCCTCCCTTATACCCGTATGTAGCAGAAAATTGCAGAATCGCTCCAAAACGATTTTGGAGAACATTAATATAGTTGCGTTGAAAATAACAGTCATATTCATCACAACAAACCTGTTTGAGACTGCAAATACCTTTCAAAAATTAATTCATAGAATGGAAGAATCCAACACCTTTTCACGAACGTACTCGTATTTTCTTTGTCAAACTGGGTCCGTAGGACATTATTCATTTTTACGATAAAACATATTCTATCTTCACTCTCCTAACAAATATAATGCAACTTTTTTGCATGTAATCAAATATTTTTTGTCATCACGAAGACAAAAGTAAGTAATTAGTTGAAATATATATTTGTTATTTTATACTTTCTCTCATAAGAAATTATGAACAGGATATATATAGCAAAAGTCCAGTGGAAATTTACCCGTATTTGTATCATCATATCTGAGTTTATTCATACAGATGTGATATTGTGGAAACATAAACAAAAGATCCAGTTAGCGTGAATGTATTGCGCAATCGCAAGATTGTAAAATCCAAAAAATCCAGGTGATTTCCGGGATTTTTCGAGGAATTTTCGTTGATTATTAATTAACGAAGCTTAACTGAGAAAAAATATAAACAAATTGGTAATCTTCAAGTACCAATGATGTTTAAAATATATAAAACAAAAGACAATATTCTTCCGATTTCTCGGTATTAAAGACCAAAAATTCGAGTCTATTATTCTAATATAGTAGTATAGATAAATTGTTATCTTTTTATCTTTCTGTCATCTTGAAGCATTTTTTTAGAAGTGAGAACTAACAAAGATTAACGCTGAATGAATATATTTTTTATAAATCAAGGAAAAGTTCTGATCTGCATATTAGCGAATAATTGAAATCAATATTGGCATATTATTTGGTAGAGAAAAAGTTGTTTGCAATAAAAATGAGATGTGATGAATTTATTACTAGGTGGAAAACTATTGAGAATCTTATTGCAAACATTCATGTTTAATTATTTTTAATCATCTGCATATGCTTACTTGCTATAATGGGCATTACACATATATCTATATCAACATGTAATTTTGACATGCATCATATACTGCAGTAACCCCTTAGTAACCGTGGTAAATGTACATTTAGAATGAGTGTGAGAGTGAAAGTTTGTGTTCTGTCTTTTTGGTGTGTTTGTCTTTATATATAGAACTATTGTATTGAATGGTTATAATAGAAAGAAAGCATGAAAAAAAAAAAAAAAAAAAAAAAAAACTCTGAATGAATGTTTAATTTTATAAGCCGACAAAATTTTGATTATCTTTTTATGTTTTTGAGAATGTTAGTGTTCAACAATCACGCTTTTTTGTTCGGATGGATATATCAAGTTGAATTCACATTAGAAGATATAAGCACTGCAAAGCTTTGAAACAAAGATGAAAACGATCAGCAACGTTCATTCATTTAATGTTGCGAGACAGTCTAATAATATACCGTAAAAGCAGTTATTTACGCTGGTGGTTAAATACGGGTCTTCTTTAGTCAAAGAAACCCATGATTATAAAATAAGCGGATGCGTGATTTACCTCTCAATGTTTTTAACCTTATGATTACCACTCAATGTTTTTACCTTATCCTCGGTGGTATTTTACGAGGTTTAAAGCTTACTGCATAACTAGTGTATATTCACAACACGCATAGAAATGTCTTTTACAGTAATTTTACAAAAAATGGTAATGAAATATTGCTTAATAAAAAGAAACCACTTTTAATATAGAATTATTCTGGTAGTTAATGTAAGTCTGAAATTTTCATATATATTTTTTGAGTTTGTTGAAATTTTATACCATCATTTATGAATATTTTTTTTTCAGTAATAATATGAAGACATTTTTTCTGGTCATAACTGTGTGTCTGTTTGTACACGCATGTACAGGATTTCATCATGGAATCAGAACAAACCGTGTCACTGCGCATGTGAAGACACCAACGAATCCTGTAGAAATGGATGTTACTTAATGTGCTATCGTCAAAGGTGCAGAAGCTCCGAGATAATTGCACAAAGAATATGTTACGATCAATGTTTTAATACTTTCAGTACCTGCTACAATCTTTGCTAGCCGAAGGACGCATTAGTCAATGTCATTGATGTGTTTGAGGCAACTGAAATGGACATTAATTAAAGAATATGCCAAATCTAAAATGTTTTTTTGTTGATTTTTGTGTTTTGATAAATTACATTGTCGCATGGTTCCACTCTAATGACCACAAATTTTCATTTAATTGCCCATGGTATATCACTGATGTCTGCATGGGTCCTTTAAATGGAAAGTGTTAATTGATTAATCATTGGACCAATCAGCCAGGTCAGCTATAAGACAGCATTTTTCATAGAATGTATAGCAGACAAATCATTTAAGTAAAAATAAATTTAGAGCATTTAATAGTGAGTAATAAAAAACAACTTTACAGAATCAACTTTACAAATGCAATGGATGCAAAAAAAAAAATTAAATTTTCATTCCGTCACTTTTATTCCACATACAAACAAGTGAATTGTCTTTGCATGCAGTTTGCTTGTGGGATGTTCACGGTTCTATTCGATTATTTACTTTCTAGTAATTTTTATAAATGTTGTATGCTATAACCCATTCTATGCGGGAAACAATGAATTAAATCATGGAGTAAATATTAAAAACAAAATTTAAACAGCAATTTTAAATACAGCAATGATAAATATTTATAAAAGAGATTTTGTTATTTAAAATGGCTTGCACATTTCACATAGCATAATCAAATTTTTGAAAATTTGGCATTGGAACAGCTATATTTATTTGAAATCTGAAAGCTATATATTCTTTAAATATCTTACACATTATTTTATAATTCTAGAGGAAGCAAATAGTCGTGTTTTTGAGAAATCGACAGTTTTTAAATGGCTTGATTTAACAATGAAGAAAACAAAACCATTTTAATTGGTAATATTTGAAATAGCAGTTCAAAACAAAAAAACTTCGTTTTTGTAAAAATGAAAAAAAACACAAACACAAAAAAAATAAAACCGTAGAGTACGTTTGTACAATAACGGGTTTTAAGACGTCATAATGTAACGGGATGAGCGGAGGCTACTCCAAACAACAACAAGACATCTTAAATTTAACAAAATTTAATAACAAAAAAAATAAGAGAAAGAAAGAAAAGATAGAAATATAAACACTAAACCACACAAACACTCACACAACTTTCACTCAACAAGAAAAAATATGATGTTTATACAAATGACCAAAAATAAATTAGAAGAGTGTCCGAATCTCCGGGGCTGTAGTCCTGGACCAACTACGGACAACCACAACTAGAGTAGTTTCGTCACCACAATCATCATCATCACCATCGCCATCATAATCATCGACACTATCGTCAACACCATCGCCTACAACACCATAATCACAAAAGACATCATCGTCATCACCATAACATCATCGTCGTCATCAACATGAACATCGCATCGTCATCGACTTCACCATGAACGACATCATCTACACCATCATCATCGACATGACCATCATCATCATCGTAGTCATCGACATCATAACATCATCTTCATCGACATGACCATCATCATCGTCGTCGTCATCAACATGAACATCGCATCGTCATCGACTTCACCATAACATCATCATCTTCTCAACATCAACAATATGACACTACAATAAGTGTACAAGTGACACCATAACACCATAATAAAAACAATATTGTATAATACATTATATAAGTATCTCACTGATAGTATCAAACTATGATAATGTATAAATAGTATTATATTAAAGGCAACATCTCAAAATATTGTAAGTATATGGTAACTAAGTTATTTGTTTACAGTAAACAATATGGCGTCTGAGACTTCCGGTGACGCACTTCCGCCCAAGTAGTTAAGTGGAAAAAGTGACAATAAATTGTAAAATAAAATAACGCATAGAAAATAGCCCTTTAAATCACCGTTTCTTTATACAGCAATAGCAAAAACTGTACTATAGAAAAAGACGAATTCCATTTAAACACTCTCGCTAAAGTCACACATCAGTGAACACACAGGTAACTCTACAGTGAACAATGGTCAAGGTGACTTTATAGGACGACTGCGTAATACTAATAAAAAGGCAAAAATTTACAAATAAACTACACCAAACTAAATAAATACTTACCACGGTCAGCTATCCGTGTCCGCGTCAAATGCTGAACTTGTGAAACTAAAACATGCCACACAGGCTTCTAACACGATACCCCCTTCACACACTAAGCACGTCTTTATTGCTGGACAGCTCGGCCGGGTATAACTTAGCGCCTATTGTTAGCGTCGGCCAAGCACGTTGCAAAGAATTATGGGAAAAATAAAATCGGGTGTGTTCGATATGAACAGTGATTGTCACACACCTCCCCCCTTAAAAAATTGTCCTGCAATTTCAAATAAACAATCACTGAATTTTGAAAATTCTCACGTATTTACAATAAAACCTATACACATACCTGTACTGTCTACTATACATCTCACTGACGACTCAGGTAATCCGCACCCACATTGTCGCTTCCTTTGATCGCAATGATCCTAAAGCGGTATGGCTGAAGCTGCAAAGCCCAACGCATCAGTCTGGAGTTCTCTGTCTTTGCTTTGTTAAGGTAGGTCAGGGGTTGGTGATCAGTTTCAAGTAGAAACTCGCGTCCATAAAGGTACTGGTGGAACTTCTGTATTCCCCACACTACCGCCAAACACTCCTTCTCGATAACAGCGTATGCCTTTTCTCTTGGTTGAAGTTTTCTACTGGCGTACGCTACGGGTAGTTTCTCGTCATCCTCCATCTGTAACAGCACAGCACCTATCCCATCATCTGCAGCGTCCGTGCGTAAAATGAAGGTTTCATTAAATTCTGGCAACTTCAATATTGGCCTTTCTGATAACATGTGTTTCAATGTATCAAAAGCTCGTTGCTGACTTTCAGTCCAAATAACTTTATTTGGTTGGCCCTTCTTCGTAAGATCGGAAAGTGGAATGGCTATCGCAGAGAAATTCGGAATAAACTTTCTGTAGAATCCTGCTAAGCCTAGGAAGGCACGAACCTGTTTCTTGGTTTGTGGTATTGGCGCATTTCTGACTGCATCAATCTTGTCTTGTTCTGGTTCTAGACACTTGTTGCCCACCATATGTCCCAAACAGTCAATCTTGTCAAATCCGATGAAACATTTTGTCGGTCTGGCCGCAAATCCCGCATCTCTGAGTCGTTCGAACACAGTCTTCAGTATGTGTAGATGTTCTTCAAAGGTATCTGTAAAAACAATGACATCATCGATAAAGTTTTCTACGCCGTTCATACCTTGAAGTAGTTTTCTCATCATACGACTAAATGTTGCCGGCGCGTTTACAAGACCAAACGGCATTGTCCTAAATTGGTACAATCCGGATGGTGTGGAAAAGGCTGTAAGCGGCTTACTCTCGTCAGCCATCGGTACTTGCCAGTATCCTTTGCTTAAGTCTATCTTTGACACAAACTTCTTTCCGGTCATTTTGGAAAATATGCTTTCTGGACTGGGCATTGGTTCTGCATCAAATACCGTAGCACAGTTCAGTCGTCTATAATCAATGCAAAATCGATTCGTTCCATCTTTCTTCCGAGCTATGACAACTGGAGCTGAATAAGGGGAAGATGATGGCTCAATCACATTCAACTGTAGCATTTTCTGAACTTCTTCTGTAATTGTTTTCTCTGTACTGAACGGAATTGGATATGGTTTCACACGCACAGGTTCAGACGATGTCACAACAATCTTATGCTCCACTAAGTTCGTCATTCCAGGTATATCCGTAAATACATCTGAGAACGAATCACACAGTGATTTAGCAGTTTCCAACTGATCTGGTGTTAGTCTGTCTGCAAACTTTATGTCCTTTGCTGTTTCGGTTTGAGTAACAGGTGGCATAAGAATAGAGTCCTGTTGTTCATCATCATCTAGGTCACTAAAGTCTATGAGTGAAATTGCACATGTTGACAAAACACCACAGTTCAATGTATCTCGTTCAACATACTTCTTAAGAAGATTTGCGTGGAAAGTTTTCAGCTTGCCTCCCATATCGATCTTGTAGTCCATATGTCCTATCTTCTGTATTACACTATAAGGTCCCTTCCATTGCATGAGGAGTTTGTTTGACTTTGTCGGTAGAAGAACCAGTACTGTGTCTCCCTCTTTCATCTGACGACCTTGCGTTTTCCTGTTGTAGTACTTGCGCTGACGTTTTGAAGCTTTCTCCAAGTTTTGGCGAGCTATGTCACATGTTTCTTCCAATCGTGTGCGTAAGTCAAGTACGTATTGATACGTTGTCTTAACGTCCTCGTCAGGAATTTCCTTTGTCCAAAGTTCTTTAAGAATTGTCATCGGACCACGAACAGTACGTCCATAGAGAAGATCAAACGGCGAAAAACCAAGGCTCTCCTGTGGTACTTCACGGTATGCAAAGAGTAATGGGTTGATGTACTTATCCCAGTCTCTTGGTCGCTCAGCACACATCCTCTTTAGCATCTGTTTCAACGTACCATTGAACTTCTCGACGAGTCCATTACACATGGGGTGATACGGAGTAGTAGTAATCCGTTTAAATGACAACAGACGGCTCACTTCTTTCATTACGTCCGATGTGAATTGCGATCCTTGATCTGTTAGCATCTCGATCGGAACTCCTAATCTACTAAAGATGTCTACCAGTGCCTCCGCTACTCGCTCTGTCTCAATTCCAGGAAGTGGAATAGCCTCGGGATAACGGGTTGCGTAATCGACAAGCGTAAGAATGTAACGATTCCCTTTGTCGGTAACTGGTTGCAGAGGGCCTATAAGATCAACTGCTACTCGTTGAAACGCTTCTGTAATTAGCGGCATTTGTCCTAACGGTACTGCAGGTTCTTTTCCTTTTGGAATAGTCCGCTGACACACGTCACATGATCTGCAAAACCGTCTAATGTCTGACTGAATTCCTGGCCAGTAAAATTCGGACACTACTCTGTCGGTTGTTTTCTTTGATCCCAGATGACCACCCATCAGCGTTTCATGTGCTATCTTCATAACGATAGTTCTGTATTTCCGGGGAACGATTAACTGTCGGAAAAGTTTTCCACTGGACACTTTCGGACTGCAAAATTCTCTGAACAACATTTGCTTCCGTTCACACATTTTTGAAAATCCGTCGTCACTGAAATGTTTAAGCTGTCCACTCTTAGCTAAGCTCCATAACTTTTTCAGTGTCTCGTCGTTTCGTTGTTCTTGTAAGATATCCTCCGGCGATACATCCCGTATTGCTTCCGGTACTTTCAATGGTTTGTATGGAGACTGTTTCTTTTTCAGTTGCGCACGCGTTTCAACAGCTGCTATGTTTTCAACGGAATGAATCCAGGCTGGATTTGGTTCATGTGGTTTCCTTACTCCACGAATATTACCAAGAATAAGATCGTACGAAGGCGAATCAAAGCACCAAGCATCAACACTTCCGGTAAAGTAAGGAGTATCGACATCAATTCTAGCCACATCTGAATCAATAATACGACCGTCTGCTAACTTGCATCGTTTAGATGTCCCTGTTAGTTGATCATCGTTTACCAGTTCTCTACGAATAACGGCACCACTACAACCTGTGTCTTTTAGCACAGTCACTAGTTTATTGCCAACACATCCTTTCACAACTGGCATTTCCGTTTCACAGAAAGCAACCGAATCACCAACACACGGTAAGTTTCCATGTTTCTCGACGACACTCGCGGCTCCTTGGCGACCTCTACCGCGTCCTGGATATCCATGGTTCCCATTATTGTACGACCCACGTTGAAAATCACTAGGGTAAGTATGTTTCGGTGTTGTTTCTTGTTTCTCGCTCGAATTAAACGGCCTGTTATTCGGACTTTTGCGGAAGTTGCAGTTAAAGGCTTTATGTCCTTGTCGTCCGCACTCATAACACTTCACTGCATTTCCAGATTGGTTTTGTTGCACGGAATCTTTGTACGGCGGTTGTCTATCGGACTGCTGTCGTCTGTCAAAGAGCGGTTTTTGCGTAAGTGAAGAGGATGTCACTGTTCTGGCCTCAGCAAACTGGTCCGCGTATCGCGCCATGTCTTGGATCGAAGTAGGAATCCTCTCCTTTAGGAATAAGGCAAGTTCTTTCGAGCAACACAATAAAAACTGTTCACGTAAGAACAAGTCCTTCAGATCATCGAATGTCTTGTTAGTCTTAGACAGCTGAATCCACCGCTCAAGGTAACTGTCCAGTCTGGTAGAAAATTGCATAAAAGTTTCACTTCCGTCTGGTTTTGAAAATCGGAACTTCTTGCGGAAACCGTCCTCCGTCATGTCAAATCGTTTCAACAGGGCGTTCTTCAACTCGTTGAAATCAAGTGCTGTTTCGGGTGAGAGTCTTGCGAACACATCCAGTGCCTTTCCTTTGAGTAATGCGCTAAGATGAGTCCCCCACGTGTCTTTATTCCATTTCTGCGTTGTTGCGTATATCTCAAATCTTTGAATGTACGCGTCAATGTTGTCTTTCGAATCCTCAAACGGAGGAAGTTTTGGTCCTTTTATCACTTGAGAAGTTTCTTTCTCCTCTTTAGTCACAACACTCGGCTTCATGTGAGATCTCTCGAGTTGCAGTTTGTGATCAAGTTCCAGTTCTTCTAGTTTTTGCTGATGTCTCTTTTCTTCTATCAATCGGGCGTGCTCTCGCTCATCATGTTCTCTTGCGGCGCGCTCTTTCTCCATCTGTAGTTTGAAGTCGCGGTCTCTCTCCTCCTGGTCTCTCTCCTCCTGTCTCTCGACTCTATGTTTCTCACGTTCGTCCCGCATTCTGGCCTGTTCGTCCTTCACGAATTGTTGAAGGTCTTCATCCTTCATCCCCATCTTGGTCCCCACTTCAAGTAGCTCCAGCATCTCCTTGACAGTAGACATGGTGCATTGACTGACAGACCAACTTACCTCAAAATTATCTCATAAAGGGACTAACTTCTCAACTTTTAACAATACAATCTGCCTAACGTAATGTACTCACCAAGGGAAAAGGAAACAACGACCTACACTTGCTCTTACATGTACTACAAAAGAGATCAAAAAATGAAAAATAAAATAAACCTTGGCAACTGTTCACTTATAAAGATATCTTGTAGTATCTGGAGGAGTCAACTCATCCCACCGCTGCCACCAATTGTAACGGGATGAGCGGAGGCTACTCCAAACAACAACAAGACATCTTAAATTTAACAAAATTTAATAACAAAAAAAATAAGAGAAAGAAAGAAAAGATAGAAATATAAACACTAAACCACACAAACACTCACACAACTTTCACTCAACAAGAAAAAATATGATGTTTATACAAATGACCAAAAATAAATTAGAAGAGTGTCCGAATCTCCGGGGCTGTAGTCCTGGACCAACTACGGACAACCACAACTAGAGTAGTTTCGTCACCACAATCATCATCATCACCATCGCCATCATAATCATCGACACTATCGTCAACACCATCGCCTACAACACCATAATCACAAAAGACATCATCGTCATCACCATAACATCATCGTCGTCATCAACATGAACATCGCATCGTCATCGACTTCACCATGAACGACATCATCTACACCATCATCATCGACATGACCATCATCATCATCGTAGTCATCGACATCATAACATCATCTTCATCGACATGACCATCATCATCGTCGTCGTCATCAACATGAACATCGCATCGTCATCGACTTCACCATAACATCATCATCTTCTCAACATCAACAATATGACACTACAATAAGTGTACAAGTGACACCATAACACCATAATAAAAACAATATTGTATAATACATCATATAAGTATCTCACTGATAGTATCAAACTATGATAATGTATAAATAGTATTATATTAAAGGCAACATCTCAAAATATTGTAAGTATATGGTAACTAAGTTATTTGTTTACAGTAAACAATATGGCGTCTGAGACTTCCGGTGACGCACTTCCGCCCAAGTAGTTAAGTGGAAAAAGTGACAATAAATTGTAAAATAAAATAACGCATAGAAAATAGCCCTTTAAATCACCGTTTCTTTATACAGCAATAGCAAAAACTGTACTATAGAAAAAGACGAATTCCATTTAAACACTCTCGCTAAAGTCACACATCAGTGAACACACAGGTAACTCTACAGTGAACAATGGTCAAGGTGACTTTATAGGACGACTGCGTAATACTAATAAAAAGGCAAAAATTTACAAATAAACTACACCAAACTAAATAAATACTTACCACGGTCAGCTATCCGTGTCCGCGTCAAATGCTGAACTTGTGAAACTAAAACATGCAACACAGGCTTCTAACACGATACCCCCTTCACACACTAAGCACGTCTTTATTGCTGGACAGCTCGGCCGGGTATAACTTAGCGCCTATTGTTAGCGTCGGCCAAGCACGTTGCAAAGAATTATGGGAAAAATAAAATCGGGTGTGTTCGATATGAACAGTGATTGTCACACATAAATATAACTGATATATGACTATTTTAATAATTTTACTCCGGAAGGTGTTTTTTAGATTTAATAAAAGATATTTTCGCATGTTAATGTAACTGTATAACAAATTATTTTTGAAGGCGAGTCTAATAAATTGAAAATAAATTTCAAAAAATAAATTAAAAGTTAGTAATTTTAATTTTGAGTTAATTTATTTTATTATAAGACATCTTTTGTTTTTGAGGGGAGATCATCAATGTAAAAAAAGACATATTTTAATTTACTTTTACAACGTTATGTAAGAAAGAAAAACATATCACTAGAGCATTACAATTTTTCAAAGAACAAGCCATAATTTATCAATAAGAAGATATTTACTATAACGCTATTACCTTACCATTTATTGGTCCACAAAGATATGTGATGTTATACATATATGAAGTTTGATTTAGAAAACTATATATCTACATTACATTTAACTATTTATATTCTCAAGTTTTTTTATAACAGCAAAAAACAAAAAAAGATTCAATCGCTCAGTAAGCTTATTATGAAGTTGCATGGCGAAAAACGTCACGTGATTTATTAATGAAAACGTTACTTTATATATCATTTAATATTTATTCGTTTGATGAGATATCGACGCTTCTGATTGGTTGAAAAAATTTCTTTGATACCTGCATCAATAAAATTTTTGCCGGATCTACTTTTCTCAACTGTTCTGATCAAACACTATTTATAGAACGGGAATTTCAAAGATAAACACTGTCAACAAAATGTAAAGTTGTGTCTGTTTTATTGTCAGCAAACAAAATGCAACCTTGTGAATATAAAAACTTGAAAGTTTAACCTTCAAAAATAAACAAAACACATTGTTTGATTCACGAAATAGAAAATTAAGCGTCTTCTCACGATTTCGTCTGCTTGAGATCAATGAACATTTACAGCGAGGCTGGCTGTTCCTTTTCCAGGAATATTATAACGAACATATAGGCCTATAAACTTTCACGGTAACACTGCTGTTCAAATTTGGTAGCGATGATTTTTAAATTTACACACGTGAATGATCGGTCATCAGAATATAAGCGTCGTAAAGAAAAGCAATGAGTAATGCATCAACTCCTTCGGCGCATTCCAAGCGGCAGATATACCATTTAAGTACATCACTGGCTATCTAGTTACCACAACGTTTACAAAAGTCGCTTATACATACTATTCTTTGTCGACATATCAACTTTTTTCGTCCACGATCGCCTTTCCTTGGATGGTTATGTCCAGTTGCATATTCCAGCGATCTCACATGAAAACTAGTTTTATTACGAGTTTTTCTCCACAGTGAATAATATCACAAGCTATCGCATGTATTTTCCTTTCGTTTTCAATTCAGCCGGTTCAGATTTTAACTCACTATTTGTGTTTAATCCATTAAATTCAGCTCAATAAGCTCCGCATCAACTGAAGGCGCATCCATTTTGAATATTCATGCTGTTGTTGTTTTGTATTCATACGCGCCGCTTCATTTACATTATATTTTCATTTTTGATCAATGACACTTCACATTTTTTTATTTGAAAACGTTTTATTAAATGATAAGAAATAAAGATAATAATTTTTTCTATTGATCGACGTATCAAGGAAAAAATTGACCGGAAAACTTTTTCATCAATGCGCGTAGCGTAGTATATATATATATATATATATATATATATATATATATATATATATATATATATATATATATATATATATATATATATATACATGCTTTGTTAGAAGTTTTTTAAATAAACAGTTTAGAGTAAATTACATCAATTACTAAAGGAAATTTCAATTCCCTTCAGTTGTCATCCATTCGGTTTAATGAGAAAATATTGTTTGTAACGTTTTCATTGATTTAAGAAATGAAGATAATAATTTTTCTATTGATCGACGTATCAAAGAAAAAATTGACCGGAAAACTAGCGCATTGATGAGAAAGTTTTCCGGTCAATTTTTTCTTTGATACGTCGATCAATAGAAAAATTATTATCTTCATTTCTTAAATCTTATCTTTGATTAATGTTGATAATGTCAGGGAACTTTAAGTAACCTCTATTTTACCCATGTTTGATTTGTGCATTTAAATTTAACAAACACAACTATTCGTTGCATTAATTTTTATGTGCTGACATCATTAAAGAATAAGATTTTAATAAAGAATGTTAAAACTGATTACAAAAATAGTCCAATCCACACTTTGCAAAAGTTGTTCCCCTTTGCAGGGTCAACCAAAAGGTCAAAAGGGAAAAAAAAAATTTTCCCTTGTTTATGCAACCAAATATCTGGGCGTCCTGTGAAGAAACCTCTTAGAATTTAATGTATTGCTTCAATGTGAGGGTTGCCCCAACTTGGGGCAAGCAAAATTCACAGAGGAAACCGATTTCTAATGTCAAATGACGAAGTTACAACCCTCTAAACTACAAAGGCTACTGAGAGAAATATATGGGTTTTCCCCAAAGATGCCGGCCAAGGGACATAACTTTTGTAAAGTGTGGATTGGTCTATAGTATCTAGAAAAACAATTACTTACTTGTAAAACACAAACATAAAACAGACAACGGATGTATTTTAATAATGGACTCAAAAAGATAAATACTCCTAACTACAGTAAATGTTTCTAATAAATTTTGAAAATAAAAAATCACATGCATAAAACAAACTAGCACACACATACTTTGAAATCATTTACTATGGAGTGTAGTTGGAAAGCACTCGCGCACTATGGGTCTATTTTACAGAAATTATAAACATTTTTTTTTTCAATATTTCTAAATACATGTAACTTCACGATATGGCAGACTCAATTCTAATACATTTATTTTCTTGAAAACTTAATGTAGAAATAGAGATTTTGTCCCTTATATTGATAGAATTGCAATGAAAGATCTATGTTAAAATGGATACAGAAATGGGCTGAAAAGGCTTAAACAAAATGCAAGTAATCGTGGGTTCCATTCACAGTCCTTATATATAACAGCCATGTTCTACCCTTTGTATAAAATATAACTGATTAATTCCATGTCAAAAACCTAAAACACATAAAAAAAACTTTTTATTATATGAAGAGCATGCCCTTGCGTATCGAATTAACTGAGAGACAAAAACACCAAACGCTGGTGATGAAGGTAAATAACTAAATCAGTAAGGAAAGTTGACTATAGAAAAACTGAAGTCATCACGTTTATCATAAAGTTTTGATGTTAGGTTACCATCATTGTTCATTTCCAGTAAAATATCCAAATATGAAACGGATGACGCAGACTCAGGTTATCATTACTAGGGTCATGATAACAGTAGCTCTGAGCGACATTTATAATATATGGTTTGTGCTTTAAATATATTACACCTAAAGAAGTAAAGCTTTCCTTAAGATAACCGATAGATGAACTACCGAAAAAATTATAAATTTGCATTACAAAAACACTCTTTCTTACGGGTAAGGTGTTACAGACGAAAGTGTATCTTTATCGTTTCGATAATAAAGGCGCATTACTTGAGCGAATAAAAGATCAAGCAATATTGTATATTGTATATAACGACTATATTGTATTTGAACAAGGCATATTTAAAACATGCGTTCAATAAAAATTCTAGTCGAATAATTATCAATAAGATATGAATTAAAATTACACTAAACAAATTTAATACACCACTGCATAGCATGTACATCTCATAGCATTACATTTGTACATAAAAAGGTCATTTCTTTGCATAAAATTACCTTAGCATTGAATTTATTTCTTATTTGTCATAATATAGCCTAACATACAATGTACCATAGCATAGCATTCTATACAATTTCATTTTGGTTTCAAAAATTTACTTGATTAAGAGACAAAATAAATTTCAAGTTTTAACGTTTTATTTCATTTAATTTGATAAAATAGGTAAATAAATTCTTAATTGTAATATACAATTTACAATGATCAAAAACAAAATAACGCAGTGAGAAATATTTAGACCAAACCATCCGTAATTTATTATTAACGATTTGAATTTATGCCTTAGTTTTGTAAATGCTTTGTTGTAAGAATAACTGCTTGAATAGCTTAAAAATGCTAAATTGAAATTATACAATTATTTCAACCGAATTTAATTTGTTACAAAACCTGGAAAATAGAAATTTTTGTTACACGTAAGAACTGTTAGCATTAAACATTTGCACTTCTCTTAACCCGATTTTAAACGCAAAAGTTGTATGTAATGTTTTCCAAGAAAAACATGTGAATCACAAACAAGTATACAATGCATATTCTGGTCATCCAAGTAAATAGTTTCAGCTCGTGTCGTCTGCGTCTGTGAGTTAACAAACGTTGTGATTGGTTCTTTTTTAAATTAAACTGCTTGAAACATTGAGCGTTTCACCCATCCAGATGGTGATTTGAGAAACTATACAAGGGCCAGTTCAGAAAATGACTTCGAGTATAAATATGTAACTTTTGTATTTTGTCAGCCTTGTCTATATACCTTTCACTGTGGATATTTAGAATATCAAATTGTAAGACTTTGACGTAAAAATGGCATATCTTTGACAAAAATATATGAAGGTTTTCTTCATATGTTGTCTTCCTCTCCTAATGATTTCTTTTACGACCCTTTTGATAATGAATTTTTAAAAAAAGATAATTTTATATAAAAAAAAGTTTTATGCAAGTAAATAGCTACTAACAGGTTTCATACAAACAGAGACTACAATTTATAAAATCATTATCTAAGTTCTGTATTCGATGTCTTTGCACTATTCTGTTGATTTTAAGACCATCGGTTTATAAGGTGGCTCTATACACCCACAGTTTATTCCAATTTTCAATAGAAGACCACAAAACATATACTTATCAAATATTTAAATGATGATAGGGATAACATAGGTATTTTTAAAGAATTTTTTAATTTTTTAATGTTTTTCGTGTTTTTGTAAAATATTTTTTTAAAAAGACAGCTATTAACAAATTGAGAGAAATTTGTTTGTCATATGATGGATATTTCCTTCGGACACATAAAAAAAATGTAATACATCTTAACATTCAAAAATGTTATTATTGCAATTTTTTTAGTATTTCCTCAAAACATAATTTTTCATATTTTCTTACTTTGTTGACAAATCATCTAAAAAAGTTGATTGATGTTATAAGAGAATGTAATTTTATAAATGTGACATAAACAATTGAATGAAAACCATTGCAAATAAACACAAAAAATATTTTAAATTTTGTTTGGTATGAAAGTTCCTCAGGTAAGGGTTATTGTTCCTTAGTCCCAAGGCCCAAACACCTTGGGGACTTTTCATTTCTGAGTTGAAGAAAATTTCCTAAATAAAATGTTGGAATGATAAATACATACATATTTTAATACAGACTTCGCCCTGTAGAAGTGAATATATTCCCTTCAATGCAAAACTAAGTCAAATAGATTAATAAAGGGGAACACTAACTGGGCTAATAGGATTTGTGTATCCCAACCTGAGCGAAATTCAAAGCAACCCTCTCATCCCCGTTAGGTGTCGATATTAATGTGCATTAAAGTATTTTATAATTGAAATATTTTCACCGGTTTAGAATTTTCTTTCAAGGTATTCAACCAAAAAAATACGTTTTAGAAATTTTTGGAAAGTTAAAAAATTTATTGTTCTTAACGGGAATCGAACTCATGACCTACTAGTTTATAGTGAACCCACTAACCCACTGCGCTACGGTATGACATATCGATGATGGTAAAGAAACGATTTAAAAAATTGTGCTTGATTTTATTGTTTATGTTGATAAATAATACCACACAACGTGAAGGTGTCACATACCACATTACTTGTAAGTAATGAATTTTCCAATTATCAAATTAAATCTTTTCATTTAAGGAAGGAGTCTTTTCATGTTTGTTTGCCGTGAATGGGTCTCCATACATATTGAAGTCGTAAAATAACAATTGTTTATATCTATGATTTGAGAATTTAAGATATGATATTCACTCCAAGTTACAATAGACTAGTTGTTATTAAGTAAAATTTAATTTATCTGTCGAGGTTTCATTAAAATTTTACGACATTGCGTAACTAAATTGTCGGGCGTCAAATGTAAACAAGGTATGGAACAACCGAGGAAAAAGGGTCGTTTTGCGTCCAAAAAACAAATAAAACGAACCGAAATCGTACGTCAATCTCAGTTAACACGATGGGGTGGCAACCAGGGCGAGGAGTTCGTAAATTCAACAAGTGCGCAGAGCTTTCAAGACGACTTCATCGCAGACGATATCCTCTTCACGCCCGAGGTAGTCTATAGCGAAAATGTAAGTGTCATACATGTATAGTGAAATATATATGTTTATTCATAGTTATTGTGGATGGTAATTTTAAAAAAAGAGTATGTTTCATAATAATATAGGGCCTAACCCTATTTTAACGTCTGCTGCAGTTTGTCTGTCAACTATGTGTGCTATGAACGGGGTATGGCAGATGATTGTATAGTCGTAATGACAAATACTTGTATTTTCATATTAAGTGGAAGAAAAACAAATTTGAAAGTAAAAAAAATAAACTTAATTTTAAGAAAGTATCAATTAGTGGCTTTGCTTTCAAATCAGATTGTCTTAACAGTATCTGCATTAAGTGTAACTAATGACGCTGGAGAAAAACTACGCCAACCCGTTAGCTGTATAAATTATGAATATTATTGAACTCTTAAACAGAGTGCATACTATACTGTTTTTATATTATTTCTATGTTTCTATCATTTATTACATTTTTCAAATTATTTATCCAATTATTTAATTTTTTCTGATCGTACAAAAGTATTTTATTTTTAAATTATTTGATCAATATTCATAACTTTAAATAAATGTAGGTACCGCTTTCATAAGTCAATAAGTCAAAAGGATTGAATGCTTTGAATTTAAATGAATGCACTATATCATATTTGCTTATATATCTGTTTTCTCTCTCTCTCTCTCTCTCTCTCTCTCTCTCTCTCTCTCTCTCTCTCTCTCTCTCTCTGGATATATTTATTAATTTTTTTAATGGAATTATTTGAAATAGACGAGGGAGTGCCCAAGACTTGAAACTGATTGGAGATGTGGTCGAAGGATGGTGGAACTGGGAGTTCTAGCAGATGCTTTGGTTGCTTGCAAGAAATGTGGTCTGCCACTGCAACTGTCGCATTGTACGGGCATCACAACACATGGTCTCTCAGCAATGCTGAAGATACCATGTTCAAATACAGTATGCAAATATTTGAATACCATACCAACAGGGAAGAGACATGATGATCGTGTTTGGGATGTAAACAGAAAGTTGGCTGCAGGTAATTTAAAAATACATATTTAGAAAGCTATTTAAATTCATGCATTATAATTATAAGATTACTGTTTTACATGTAAACATTTATGGAAATTAATTTGTTAATTGAATAACCGTTTAAGTTTAAATGATATATATAAATCTTGTCATTAAACATATTATTAAAAATAAGGGCAAATCTTTAAATTTCTTTAAACATGTACTTCATATACACATTTTGTAATATTGTACTACATGTATATATTCATTCAGTCCTAACATTGCAAAAAATTGTATTTTCTTCTACATAGCTGTCCAGCACACAGGGGTTGGATACACACAGATTAATGACATACTGGCAGAACTTAATACCCCCCAAACTCTTTTCTTCACCGACAAGAGGAGGTTGGACAGGCCACAGAATCAGTAGCTTCATCTTCAATAAATGATGCTCTGCAAGAGGAAGTGGAAGTAACCACAAAGTACGGATGTATATTTTTGAATGATTTCCTTGTTTGTGGAAAGAGAAATCTTTTGGTATTTATCAATTTCAAATTTCACAACTCCCTAATTTTTTAAGTTTATGATAATGTATTATGTTTTTTTTTATTCATCTCAGAAACAAACAGTCTACTTCAATTACAGTCAGTGTGGATGGTGCGTGGCAAAAAAGAGGCAGCGGTCGTTCCTATGACAGTTTAACTGGTACATGTGAAATAAATTTCTGAAAGTGTTTCCTTCATTCTTCACGGATGCATCTATCTTCATTAAAATATTTTTTTTTAATAGAAACGATTCTCTCTTTCTTTAATGTGTGTCGGAAATGAACAAGCTTAATTATTTATGGAATGAATTCAAAATGTATTTGTTTAATACGATATAAAATGGTTTGGGGCATTTACGCTTTATAAACCGCGAAGCGGTTTATAAATAGGGTAAACTGTTAAAAACCATTTTATATCGTATAAAACTAATAAATTTTGAATTCATTGCTTATAATTTAATTTTTTTTTATTCTTGATTGTATATAAAAACGGTCATTTTACCTTTAAAATGACGTAAAATTGTACAAAATTCAAACGTAACGTCAGGCGTATTGATACATTTTAGACGATAGTCTTACTATGACGTAGGCAACATTCTTTATACGATATGAAATAATTTTTTAGCCAATCAGAAAGCTTGTTACAACCAGAATTAAATTATATTGAAATACATGTATTGTAGGTCACTGCTCTATGACAGCAAGCCAAACAGGCAAAATTGTTGGTACAGTGTAAGGAACAAATTTTGCAGACAATGTGACAATGCTACCGAAAGAAATCAGTTTCCCCCTCCACATAACTGCAAAAGGAATTGGACAGGTATTTATGATTCATTAAATAGTGCTATTTTCTTAAGTATTTTAATAGCTCAGGGGTGGATCAAGATTTTTTTTTCGGGGAAGAGGGGGTGTCAAACCATTTCACTTTAATATAACAATCAACTCATTGTTCTTATAAATCGTTTAATTGTAATTTTTTTTATCTTTTCAAATTCCAGGGGAGGTCTGTAACACTCCCCTCCCCCTTCTAAATCCGCATATCAGCATTTCATATGCATTATGGATTGTTGTTTTTTGATTTTTTGATTGTTTAATTGCTTTATCAATGAATATAGGTGTCCGGGCTGTATGGATTAAAGATAATATTAGCCTTAGGAATACATGTAGATCTCCTGGCTGGAAATGTGATATACTAACTGTATTTAAGGAGCAACATTGAATTTTCATTTGTATTTTTTTTTGTGTGCGCATATAGGAAGTTCCTAATCAATGGAGCCAGACATGGTAGTAGATCTCATTGGTCAAGCAGTACAGAAGGGAGTGCAAATAGAAGGGCTGGTTGCAGATGATGATACAACTGTGATGTCTCGAGTTCATGGCATATGTTCTAATATCCAGAAGATGTCTGACAAAAACCACATCAAGAAAAACATATCAAACTCTCTTTATAATCTTCAAAAAATGCACAAAAATATGTCTTCAAACGTAATCAAATACATCCAGAAATGGTTTAATTACATGATCTCCCAGAATCAAGGGAATTGAAAAGGGCCTTTCAGCATTATCTCTGCATCCATTTGGCAACCACATTGAATGCAGTGAAGTCTGGTGCCATCACAAAAGAAATCCTACTACCTCAAAATATTCCTCCAGCAAGATCTAGAAAATACCTTCCATAAACCGAAGAAGCACTCCAGTAAGCTGGCAAACCTTGGAAGCACACAAGCGAATGAAAGTTTCAACAAGTCGGTAGCTTCTAAAGCGCCAAAGTCTAGACTCTTTAGCAGGTCCATTGGGTATAGAGTAGCTGCTAGTGTTGCCCAGAAGAACATGGGAGAAAGCTACTTGATACAGGTATTTATATCTGTGGTTATGATATGACAATTATGAATAATAAATAAAAAAGTTATTTCTAAACTGCATGCTATTTTCAGACTTTCATAAAGACATGTATATTAATGATAGATAATCAAGCTAATTAATATACTTGATCTTTTACAAAATTTCCATTTTGGTGTTCTATGAAGATAAATTTTGATGATTTTTTGATAGGTCAATAAGCGTCTAGGACTCTCTCCTGGTACATACACAAGAAGACTTGCTGCTCAGAAAGATTTAGCTGCTCGGAGGAAGAGAGCATTAGCCGTCACTTCTAAAGCTAAGAAGAGAAGATTATATCTTCGAGCCAAAAGGTCTGTTATTTCAAACATGTACCCTTAATGTCAAAAAGTTACCCTTTTGATTTTATCTCCATGGGCTGGATCAAACTTATACCACAGGACACAAAAACTATTATGACTTGTAGTAATATAACAAGTAATTGACCTCTATTGCTCTTTTTTGATTCATTATCTGCCATTAATTGAAAGCTCTAATTTTGTCACTCAAAAATGAAGTCAATTCGAATTATGCATGTGCATATTTTATTTGAAGAAATCAAACAACAGCGTCGAGGGAGACAAGGGAACCAGTGAACTATTGTCCCAAGGTTGCACTTAATAATGAAGAATCCCTTTGCACAGCAGTAGAAATTCCTCCACCTATAAAAAGACCAGCACCTGAGCCAGCAGAATTCTCAAAGGAAAATAACCCTTTCATATATTTTGACCTTGAATCAACAGGACCAGGTATGTACGTGTATGTATGAAAGTAATATTTACAGAAGAATTTTCCCCGCTCTCTTCCCTCTCTCTCTCATCTCTCTCTCTCTCTCTCTCTCTCTCTCTCTCTGTCCAGGCTCTGTCTCTCAGAGCTCTTTCTCTCTATCATCTATATAAATATAATGGTTTGCAAGGAGCAGTAGTATAAACATCTCTCTCTCATCTCCGGTCTCTTTTTCTCTCTTATCTCCAGTCTCTGTCTCTCTGTCTCTCAGAGCTCTCTCTCCATCATCTGCCGTCTCTGTCTCTCTGTCTCTCAGAGCTCTCTCTCTCTCTATCATCTCCATATATATATATATATATATATATATATATATATATATATATATATATATATATATATATATATATATATATATATATATATATATATATATATATAGTTTGCAAGGAGCAGTAGTATAAACATATTTTACTTTCCAATTCATTTTACTTCACAGCAAGAAACTCTCACATAACACAGATAGCAGCAGTTTGTGGCAATGAGAAGTTTTCACAGTATGTGATGCCAAAAGTTCCTATGACATTAAAGGCAGCAGAAGTCACAGAAATAGATGTCATCAATGGAAAGATGCACTGCCATGGAAATGAAGTGAATGCTGTAAAACTGTCTGCAGCTGCTGTTACTTTGCTAAATTTGTTTATGAAGTTTCAATCAAAAGTTGTGTTAATAGGTCATAACAATAAGTCATTTGATTGTCATTTACTTTTAAATGCCTTAGAATCTTGCTCCAAAACTGATGCCTTTTTACACTGTATTGCAGGATTTGTTGACATCAGGCTCTTGTTCAAAAATTTTAATCCAAACTTGAAATCGTTTTCCCAGAAAAGTCTTTTTGAACAATTTGTATTCTCCAATTATAATGCTCATGATGCACTTGAAGATGTTTTGGCTCTTAGAACACTTGTTCAAACTGTTGACAGAGATGGGGCTAGTGCCCAGTTTTTATCTGCATCATTCACATTTTCGAATGCCTTAGGAAATTATTTGTATTGTTTACAGATTCAGCAAAACTTGCCCTCTCTTGGACATCTATTTGCAGAGAGAGTAATCACTAAAAACATGGCTAACAAAATTGCAGGTAGTGGTCTAAATTTAAAATTTTTACAGCTTGCCTACTTGAGAAACCCAAGTGAAGGTAATCTTAATCTTTTCTCTGAGTGAGTAACAGAGTACGAGTGACAAAATCACAGAAAGAGATTGCTTCATTAAACAAATACTTTGCTTCAAATATATATATATATATATATATATATATATATATATATATATATATATATATATATATATTATATATATATATATATATATATATATATATATATATATATATATATATATATATATATATATATATGCATAGACATAGACATTAAGTATAAAACTGTGATCTTATATGTACCGTAAGTTGAAAAAATTGATATAGTCAGTAAAAAACTGTTATAGCGAATATTCTTATATATGATAAATTGACGCCTACAGTGAAGTGATTTTCATTCTCCATGACAATATAATATGTTGTAAACTTGTTGTATATAACGAATTTCACTTCTGATGAAGTAAAATCACCCATCCTTGACACTTTGTTATAACTGTGTTTTACTGGACATGCAATTGCACAAATTGACTTGAAATCAATCTTTTTTTATATTACAGATTGTAGAAATTGTGATAACATTGTACCTTTGTACTTTAGAGTTTTATGATTTTTATGTACTAATTAATTGATGTGCATTCTGCTATGATTTTGATTTTGAATAATTTATGAAAAAAATATCAGCTGTTAAACTTGCATATAGGGTACCTCTATTGTACGGATAAATCCTCCTACAGTTTTTAAGATAGGAAGTTATATTCTTTTGCAGATCAATTGTATATTAATATTATAATAATATCAGTGGTGTGCATATTGCTAGAATTCTGATTTCTGATGATTTATGAAAGCATTTTACCAGCTGTTGAACTTGGTTATTTTTTGGCAAAAATATTTCATAACAAGTACCCAATTTTTCTGGATGTATAGGTTGTGTTCATCAATTCAGGGTTGACAAATGGATTATTGATACTGTTCACACCAAAGAAAACCAGGTTTGTTGTCACATTGACAGCTTTTCACTTGTTAATGTGTGGTATAAAATAGGTTTTATGGCTTTGAATATGTACGATAGTATCACTGAGGCAGAGAAAGTTTAATTATAATTCCCATTCTAATTTTTGTATAAATTTACAATTTTAAATGAAATTATATTATATGCATATGCCATAATCAACAAATTTCTGAAAAAAATTACAGATAACTATTATATGTAGCATTAGTCTTCTAATGATTAATGACATGCTTGCAACTCATTGTACAAGGAAAGTAATTCTTTTTAGATGTTATATTGAAGAAAATTTGGATGGAATATGTACTTGAATTGTCTATATTTCTCTTCCAATATGCTATATGCACTTTTTTCGAAAAACTGTTATAATCAGTACTATATGACTGTGTAGACATGTCAGCAGGTTGATATTTCATATTGTTTTACTTTCATGTTAAATACTGAAATCTGATTGGTTAAGACGCAGTTAATAATATTTTCTATTACCCTCAGCGTTAGCAACGCACTTAGCAACGGGTAACATTAAAAAATGTTACATGCGCGAAAATTATGCGCGTACGGTTCGCTGTAGAATTCACGGTATTCCTATATAAAAGCAGTAAAATTTTCTTAAAAATTAAGACATTCAGTATAACAAAATAGATAGTGCCTGTTTGGGAGGATAACAGTTGAAATTGACACCCCTCGAAAACCATTGTCAACCTCCGCTTCGCGTCGGTTAACAATGGTTTTCTCGGGGTGTCAATTTCAACTGTTACCCTCCCAAACAGGCACTATTTATATAATGTTGATATTAAAAAAAATGTTGTTGAAAACATTTAAATCTTTAAGTAAAATGTGTTCGATTTTCTTTATTCAAAAGGAGGAAATTCGGGTTGAAGATCCTAAGTATTAGCACAAGGACAACTAGGTATAGAAATTAACTTAAACATGTATGACTGTGCGAGTCTTAAGTGAAAAAAAAACTCCAACAAAGGGATGTTTAAAACGTCAATGTTTTGCAAAGAAGTGGTCAACGTTCTAGCTGTGTAAAGAAGGGAGGACATTTGGGTTAAAAATTGTACCTATTAAATAGTCAATTTTATTTTTCTTTAACTATATGGCCTTTATCTCATACAAATCGACGAAACTGGTACTTAGAAATGAAGATTTCAATATGAAATGATCATTTTTAAACGAGAAACTATTGAGATTTTGCGTAATATAATAGAATTTCTGTATAAAGATCAAGGATATTCGGGTAAAAGAACCCCCCCCCCCCTTAAATAATTGTCAATTTGATTTTATAAATGGTTTAGCACTTGACTCATACAACTGAGCAAAACTACAGCTAAAAAGAAATTTGCAATATAGGTTGACATTTTAAGAGATGTTGAAATCATTGATGATTTGCAAAGGAGTGGTCAATTTCTATGTAAAGAAAGAGGATATTCGGGTTAAAATTTCTCTGTTCTCAAATGGTCATTTTTTTTCCTTTTGCTATAGCTTTATTCTCATATTATGCTACAGCATTATAACAAAGAAATTTTTTTCTTATTATAGGATGATAATAAGAAAAGATTTTCAATACATTAATATTTTGCAAAATTGAGTTAAATTTTTTTGTAAAGTCTGAGGAAATTCGGATTTGATTATTTTGAAAACTTGTAATGTATTTCCTTTTTTCTTTAATGTTTTGAAATACTTTGACCTTACAATTTTAGATCCCTAGTAAGTTTGGAAATTTTCTGTCTTAGGATTTTTCTGGTGTATCAAAGTCTAAGAAAAGTTCTTATAATGGTAAGTCAACGTAATTTATTGTCTATTTTAAGATGTTGACTTTGTGTGACCTTGACACCGATATAAGGCGGTCGATTTTTATAATTTTTTTAATTTTGAAAGAGAGTGTTCTAAAATGCATGTATACGAATTTTCATAAATATCTTATTATTTGAAGTATGAAAAGACTCCTTCCTTAACAAATTTTTCAAAAGAGCGGTTCCCATACAATTCGCCTCAGTTTAAATCAGCCAGTACCAGAATAGCATGCTTCCAGATTTCCTTTTTTGCGTACTGTGTCATCAAAAAGTGGTGTATAGAGCCACCTTAAAGAGGCTTGATGTTTTAAAACCAAAGCTTAATTGTATCAAAACATACTTAAATAACAAAAATAAAATTGTTGCTTATATCATGACCAATTTAAAGTCAGAGTTACGTTTTTTCACTTGTCAGACGACTCTCCTAACACTTGGTAAGGCGACTTATCTACTGTTGAATCCAAAGTTGTGTAAGAACTGGCTTCCTCTACTACCTTCATATCAGTATACGTTCGGGATACTAGTTTGTTTTCAGACATTTGCATATCTGAACGAAGTTTATTCCTTTGATTCATCAATACATGTCGTAGCAGAAAGAAAACAGCCAGTAACCAATTGCATACTAAAACAATATAACAAACCATCGCTTATAAATATGATGTAAAGTTTATTCGTCACATATAATATACTACACATATATTTTACTTACACAGGTACTTGTACACTACTTGTAAAAGGTTTTTAAAGCCAGTGAAAAAGAGATAAATGATCATTGAAGAAAAAAAAGAGTTGAAAGTTAAGAGGTTGGGGGGGGGGGGGTAGTTATTTAATATAATACCTACTAAGTCTGCGTGGAAATATGTATTGCTTTATTATAAAAATGAAAAGATTCTTTACTTTAAACAAATTCCTCTCCTTATAAAGTTATGATCTAAATTCATAACTTCCTAAATTGTACAGAAAAACGTCAATTTATGTCAATTAAAATCCTTAGTGAAGATTAAATGGAATTTAAAGAAGAGTTAAGAAATGTTAGAAAAGAGAAACTATCCCAATAGCTAGTTTCAAGGTGCCTTCAAACGGAAGACATCTCGTTGTTACAAACGTAATTGCGTGAGGTTAAAATTATTTTTCTTCAAATGTGAAAGCGATTTCTCGAAAACCCAGACCGATCTCAATCATTTTTTCAAATATTATTGGACGTGATCTGAATTTTATATTTTTTGTGTGTTTTTAATGACGACATTCCCGGTACCAATTTACCGCTGATGTTTTTTCCGACCCATTCTGTGACAAGCTGAGCTCAGAGATTGTTATTGCTATAGCTATGACATTTTCAGGATAAGTAGAACATAGTTTGAAGTTATGCACTTTTAAATTGTTTTATGCCAGTGAAGTTTAATCTGTAACTTTTTTATCAAGTCATATTTTGTTAAACATATCTAACGGAATTGTTGAAGAAATAAAAGTCAAGAAATCAAGAAAAAGGTGCTGGACAAAATAAAATATTTGTACTGATGTTTTTAATGGATTCCTTTAATCGAAACAGAAATTTATGTCCCCATTAAGGATCTACAGGACTTGTCCCTAAAATATTCAATCTCTTGTATCTCAAAAATGAATAACACCTTTAGATGGATGTAAGTACAACAAATGTAAGTATTGAAGAGACTTTTTGTATAATAAAAAGACAAAGGACATGGCTCTTTTCTTTTTGGGCCAACACACTCGTAAAATATATCACAAATAACTTGTAAAAACTTATAAACGATGAAGATTTTTAATCCTTCATAGAAGCAGAAGCGCTGATCATATGACGCAATATATCTAGAGACATAGTTTGTTAAGCATTATAGAAAATGTTGGTATTTTGATGATTCTAATAGATGACATTAATCAAAATACGAATGCCTGTCCCCATAAAGGATCTACATGGATGACCCCTAACATATTAGATTTCGTGTTTTTAAAAAATAAGCAAGAATTTGAGATGGATGTAATAACAAAAAAGATTTGTATTTTTTAGATCTTTCGTAAGATGTTAAGAACATGGGACTGGCCTTTAAAATAAAAGGCCATAAGACTTGTAAAATTTATTGAAAATAACATATAACAATCCAGATTCTGTAGTGCACTATTGAAGCAACGTTTATTTTTACAACAATAACTATCTGGAAAAACCATTACCACGCCGATTTACTATATAATTAGGGATATTTACGGCACTATAACCGTTTATTATTAATTAATGACAATTGCCATTTTCTAAAAATTTTTTTTTATCGATATCGCATCGTATCGTTTATAAAATTGACGGAAGACGTAATTGTTAATCGTAACGAGATCGTATTTATTTATACGTAAGTTTTAAGATGTGGTAATTACACTCATGTTAGGCTTTTTGGAAAATAAATACAAATCTTAAACAAGGTATTTTAGCGAGATCTTCCTACATAAAAAATGTCCCCATATCAAGCTGGTTTTTTTAAACACTCAAAATGAAATTGTTTATGCTTATATCAATTATGAAACCAAAACGAACCTTTTGGTAGTTAAAACAAGCCCCCAGACCATATCTATGAAGATTATAGATTCATGAGTAATTAGCTCAATTAACGCAAGGATTTTTTTGTAGTATATTTGACATATTATTTTGAATATATTAATTTCCTCTCTAACAATTTTTTAAACTAAATAAATGTTCATGAACAAGTGGTAAACATAGAAACAACTAATTGCAATGAACAAATGGATATAATTTAAATACAGCAGAGAAAAAAATTATAAGATGTAAAAAAACATATCTGAAAAGAAAGAAAGAATGAAAGAGAAATGAGATAATAACTGACCCATGATTCTTATTTTACATATTTCTATTGAGGTGTACATCATTTCATCGATCGGACAGTTGGATGTATATCCTGAGGGTCGATTGTTGATAAATGCGATTCCCTGCGTTACGTTGTTAACAGTTACATTCATAACAGATGCTGGACAACAAGACATGGGATCGTGGTGATACACCAGAAATTTGGGATCAGATAAGTGATAGAAATTTTGTGGGATATACGTGTATATGGAATATCCTGCTGATTTGCTAAATGCTTTGAAACATAAAGACGTGTTATAACTATGCACGCAATAAAAAATATCAATAACTACATACGTCCGGTCAGCTTTTTTTTTCTAATAAAGACAATGTATTTTAAATATGAAGATTCATTAGTATGATAAAGGTTTTCATCAAAACAAACAGACAAACTGCACAACCACTAAAATTGTAAAAGGATACCGTTTTTCGGATATAAGAGATAACATTACTGTCTGATCTGAAGTATATTGCGAGTTAAGCTATGTTGAATCTTTTTTGTAACCACACTTTCCACCATATCGAAGTAAGTCTGCCAGCTTCTGTTATAGCACATGAGGTTGGCATATAGCTCTGATTAGTATAACCATCAATAGCTTTTCCGGCCGACCAGTTTGGGTTTTGAGGAACTGAATCCATAGCAGCTGATCCGGTCAGTTCCTGGTCATGAACAAGGTTAACTAAAACAATTCCAAAATCATAATTTGCAATTAAATAATAAAATTATGCCTTTGAATTCACTGAGAGGTAACTGTTAGGCCTTTAAAGGTGACCATGGCAGAGGTATGCATTATTCAAATCACCCTTTAGTTGTCTGAATGGTAGATGGATCCATTCTGTGAACTGAAAGAAAAAAAACAAATAATAAGGCTTAATATCCTACATAAAAAAAATATATTTAACACTGTGGCGGATATTTATGTCAAGGTGGCATTTTTGCACCCGTCTAAGGGGTAAGCATTGAAGAATTCATTAATGCCATATTATAGATCATTGCTTAAGGAGTTTATAACCACCTTTGTTATTGATGTATCTCACCTGACAGATGAGATATTTACCTTAAAAAAATTCCTACCGGAAAATATTTTTTTCTACAGGGAAGCAAATTTCCAATAGTTTAATTGAAAAAATCCCACCGGAATAAAAAACTTTCTATATGATATAAATTCCAATAGGATTTGAACAAAACTCCCGATTTTATAATCCGATAGAAAATCTTAATTTCCTGACTGAATCAGATTCCTTCAGGAAATACTTTTTTCCTACATGAAATATAATTCCTATAGGAATTTCAATATTTCCAGTAGGAAAAGTATGTTTAAAGGTAAATATCTTACCTGGGTATATATGTCCTAGGCAATGGTCTATCATTTAGTATATATGGTTTTTTTTCCCGAAACTGCATT
This sequence comes from Magallana angulata, assembly GCF_025612915.1. Lineage (NCBI taxonomy): Eukaryota > Metazoa > Mollusca > Bivalvia > Ostreida > Ostreidae > Magallana > Magallana angulata. The sequence continues at coordinate 57,084,461 of NC_069118.1, forward strand.
ATAAACCGGGGCAAAAATGCAACCGTGGCACTCGCATATTAAAATATTATCCGACACAGTGTTATTTAACATTAAAAAAAATAATCCAAATTTTTTTTTTTTACGTTCTTATGTGTGCTTTTATTATATGTTTATAATAGTTGTAAATTACAAATATCATTCTGCACAATAGATAAAGATATAGTTTGTCCCAAAATATTTATGCAGCACATTTGGACGATTTTTAATTAATAAAATTCACATTCCTGTGAAAGAAGTGCAATTGAAAAAAGGAAACTGATTTATAATGGGAATGTTTATATCTTTTCTCTATTTGAAAGGCACTCGGAATACATCGCACAATTTTTTAGCGATATCATCCGGGTCTGTTGCAATACAAAATCCCCGCAGGTATCACATGTTAAGCCATGTATCAAAACCTGATAATCTAGAGGAGCGTTTTAAGATGAAATCTTGAAAATTTCTTCATAATTTTGAATAAACATTGCCTAAACCCCTAAGTATTTACAAATATCGAGTAATTAATCAAAATGTGAATCGAGAATATCTTGGAATAGCTATAGAGTATAGTAGTTATATCTTAAAATTAAGTTTTTGTTAGATTGTTTCATTTATCTTCCAAGCTTCTTTTTCATAAAGGGCGTAAACTCCCCCTTATCTATATCGCTATCTAAATGAAGTTTATTTCATACATGTAACTCTAGCTTGTAATGGCCTCAATGTCTCTTCGAATCACCTTGTGGAAATTTATACAGTGCTTCTTAAATTTGAGATGAAAGTGAAACTAAAAGATACATCTCCTTTTCTTTTTAAAAATGTTTTAATTGAAATGGATCATCGAACCGGATATTTATTTCATTTGAAATCAATACATCTAGAATAATGAAAAAGATTTATTATGTGACCTTTTTCAATAATAAAATGTCGTATGCTAACACTAAAAATTAAAAGAATATGAAATCATGTCCTTTGGAACCGAATTACAATAACCAAATTAAATGTTTGGATATTGACACTCTCAAAATATTGAAATAAGAAAAAGGATCATTTTTTTCTGGAAAATACTTCGTTACAAAACATAGCTCCTTTCTAAACACCTTGTGTATAAATTTGTTCTAGATGATTTATTTAAACAAAATTTAACAATGTAAAATATAAATATAAGGTATAACATTCGTTCCGTTTCAGCTCAAGGTATACATTATCTTTGTATTTAAAATAAGTATTTTTTTTTCGTTTAATCAGCTTTGAAAAATTATCATTTCAGCATTGAACAACATTCAACTTGGAACTTTTTTTTAAAATCAATATACATTTATAAGGAAAAATCAAGCAGTTTTGTTATATTTTTTTATTCTTTTCATTCGATTATTTTTTTTTAATTAGCGCGAACTGTTAACATTTAATATATCAGGCACGTAGCATTTTTGAAAGTGGGGGGGGGGGGGCAGACTCATCCAAAAAATCTTGACAAGCAAAAAAATAAAAATAAAAAAATTAAAAAAAGGAAAAAGTTGTTACTTTCCACAATCCTAAACCGGGGGGGGGGGGGGGGGGGAGAGAAAATTACTTTTTTACTTCAGTCAATTTATTTCCAATCCAAATTTTTACATGGTCCCTTAAAAGTGGGGGGCCAACTCCATCTTAATTCAATTTTTTGTATGTAAATTTAAGAAAAATCTTTGCTGCCCAAAAAAGTGGGGGGGCCAGGCCCCCCCCCCCCCTGGCCCCCCTGATGCTACGTGCCTGTACATTTAAAACATATTATGAAGTTCCTGTTTAACAATTAGAGATTAAATATAAGTCTATCAGCCTAAAAACTTGTAAATTTATAGATTTTTTTTTTAAATTAGGTATAATTTTGCAAGAATTTTACATTTGAAACCTTCTATTTAAAAATCGGCATCACTGACCCATTGTTTATCATGCTAAAAAAAATTAGCGAATACATATATAGTCATAATGCTTAAGTTTTAAAAAGTTGGTATTCAGAAAACATTTTTTTTTCTAATCAAATTGTAGCTATTTAAGAAATTTTCAATTTAGGGTCACAGAAAAACGTAATCAGCTCTGTGTAAATTTTTTCTTTATTCTCTGTTCAATCTTATAATTGTGAAAAAAAAAAAAAAAAAAAAAAAAAAATATATATATATATATATATATATATATATATATATATAATAAAAAATAACAGAAAGCCGATTCAAAACTCTACCGGTTTCATTAAAATCTTCAGGAGTTTTGAAGACTTTAATGAAACCGGTAGAGTTTTGAATCGGCTTTCTGTTATTTTTTATTATTTATTACTTGTGTGGATTAACTTTACTTATTTTGGATTATATATATATATATATATATATATATATATATATATATATATATATATATATATATATATAATCAAAAAAGAAAAAGAAAATGAACAGTTCCAAAGTTTCTATTCACTAGCGCTTTCTGGATTTACATCCTTCTTCAGGTGAACGTACATAAGTTATGAAATTGTTTTCCTTAGAAACGTTTACTATGACGTCATGATGTAACGAGAGTCTTTTCAGGGAAGGAATAGATCCATGACGTCATAATACAATATAAAACGTTAAAGTTCGGGAAAACTGAATTAGACAAAATATGATCATAACGACATCAATAAATTTACAAATACAAAGACTGGTTAGAATAAAGATGATTATATATATTTAATGTTTGTTGAGTTTTGGGGAAAATAATTTGATAAAATAGTTCTCTTTCACAAGTCTCATGGCGGTTGAATCGGTTTTAAGTTTATAAAATGGGAATACTTCATAATCTCCTTTAGCACATCTGTCAAAATGTTCACTGCATGGGGTGTTTCTGGTACTGGGATCATTAATCTGCTGGCGATGGACGCGCATGCGGGCGGTAAGCTGTGTTCCGGTTTGGCCGATGTAATGTTGGCCACAGTGGTTACATGTAATACAGTAAAGCAGATTTTTGGATTTGCACGACATATTTTCATTAACATAAAAAGTCTTGCCACATTTAAAAGAAATCGAATCTCCAGTCTTTAGATAAGGACACGTGCCGCACCTTGAATCTCCGCATTTGGAAACAACATATTTTTCTGTTGTTGAATGAAATTTAGCTCTTGTTAATATTTTCTTCAGATTTGGTGGTTGTCTTTGGCTATGGAGTAGGTCAGATTGTTTAATTAGTTGTTGAAGTTCTTGATTCCGCTCAATGATAGAAAATTTTTTTTTTTGCTTCTTGAAATATATTAAAATGTTTGGGATTGTAGGTTGTAACAAAAGGAATTAGAAATGGATCTTTTTCCTTTTTTCTGGTTGTTCTGAGTATATTCTGTGGTATTTTCTTTGCTTCTTCTATGGCCGAATCTATTAGTTTTTCGGGATAATTTTGAGCACTAAGAAACATTTTTAATTCCATCAATCTTTGATCTTTGGTTTTTTCTTCACTAACAATAGTGCAAATTCTTCTTGATAAATTGTACGGGATATTTCTTTTGGTGTGCGTAGGGTGACAGGATTTAAAATTAAGATACTGATGAGTGTCCGTGGTTTTGTAATAAACATCTGTTGAAATTTTTGATTGGTTTTTTAAAACCATGATATCCAGAAATGAAATAGAACAATCACTGAATTCCATGGTGAATTGAATATTTGGATTTAAAAAGTTAAGAAGACTATGAAATTCATAAAGATCTTCCTCGGATTCTTCCCAGAAAATGAAGCAGTCGTCTAAATATCGTTTCCAGGAATGTTTAAGGTGTTCACTAATTTTTTGGTCTAGTTCTTTTTCAGCTTTTTGATACAAAATTTCTTCAAAATATCCCATTACTAAAATACTGTAGGTGGGCGCCATTTTTGTCCCCATTGCAGTTCCCTTGATTTGTTTGTAAAAATCTCCATCAAAATGAAACGTATTGTTTTCCAAAATAAACTGTATTGAATCTAAAATGAAGTCTGGTGAAAAGTCTCTCGGAATAAGCTCTGGGTGTTTTTCTATCCAAAATTTTATAGCTTGTAATCCAAAATCATGAGGAATATTTGTATATAAACTAGTAACATCAAATGTTACTAGAAGATAATTTGGGGCTGTTGTTTCAGGAATTTTGTTGAGGAAATCCATGCTATCCCGAATGTAACTAGGGACTTTTTCACATATATTCTTAAGTAAAATGTCCACAAAGTTGCTCAGTCGATATGTTGGGCATGATGGGCCTGCAACAATTGGTCGAAGCTTCAGATCCAAGGGTTCAGTAGTAGTAATATATGCTTGATTCTGATCTTTGATAGCGGTTCTAATATGATTACTTTTATGTATTTTAGGAAGTCCATAAAAATTACTAGTTTTCATTTCAAAATTTGTAAGATAGTCCAGTTCCTTATCTTTCAATAAATGTTCATGTTTTTTGCATAGGCGTTTTAAATCTCTCATGATTTTGTTGTCGGGATTTTCTGGTAATTTTACATAAAAGTTGTCGTCACTTAGATGTTGAAGAACAAGGGTTTTGTAAAACGTTTTGTCCATACACACAATTGCTCCTCCTTTATCGGCTTCCTTGAGACTGATTGTATCTTCATTTTGTAAGTTTTGCAGAGCTTTCTTCTGTTTGACGTTTAAATTATGTTTCACATGATTTTTGTTTTTCAATGAAGATTTTGTAGTTTTCAGACTATCAATATACTCATCAAGACGTTTGTTTCGACCTTTTTGTATTGTTGTTCCTTTTTTGTTTTGAACTATACAATCATTAATATTCTCAACCCGTCCAAAAAATTCACGTAAACGTAGTTTTCGACAAAATTCATCTATGTCCTTTTCTAAGGTTTGATTGTCTGGGTTTGGTGTTGGTGTGAATTTAAAACCCATTTCTAATACTTCAATTTCTTCTTTGGAAAAGGTCTTTCTAGATAAATTAATTATTTTGGGGTCTATGTTTTCTATGCCCAACTTTTCCAGCGGTATTTCTGAATTTTGCCCCTCCACAAAAAAGGTTTTCTGTGATTGTTGTTGTTGTTGTTTTGGTTGTTGTTGTTGTTGTTCATTTCATCGTTGTGAACGTCGTGTTGCCTGTTGCTAATGGGATTATAGCTTTGGTCTCTTTGATGAGTTCTTCCGGTTGTTGGTTTAAGGTACCTTTGGTTTTGATTCCAGCTTCCATGGTGTCGTTGGTTATTTTGTGTTGATTTAAATGTTTGATTGTTAGTCCTCTGTCTCGCCGATTCATTGTTTTTTTTTCCATGGTTACATCAGCATATGTTTTATCGTTTCGATGCTGATACCTTGATCTTGGTTTTAACGATTTGTTTTGGGCAGGTTTTTCATTTCTGTCCAATTCATCGTTCCCGTAATGTTCTGCATAATCGTCATAAAAGACCTTCTTCTTGGTCCAGATGTATTCAGACTTTTCTTCCTCCTCATCGGTGACTTTTTTCCACTGTTTAAGTAAGTGGTTCTGAACTTCTCCGGATGAAATTTTCTTTATTTCATCTTCCACTTTGATATCAATATTTTGAAATCGTTGAGTATACCTAGTTGATCTTGTTTCCAATAGTGCAATTTCTGCATCAAATTTTTGTAGAGCTTAACTTTCTCTTATTGCTCTTTCAGTTTCATCCTCCCCTGCTATTTTTTTGATTTTAATTTTCTCGGCATTATGATGGTATTTTCCTCTTGTCGCCATTTTTTATAGATGTTGACAATATTTTCAGTTTTCAATGCATTCCAAAATGCCTGTTTTCGTTCGTTTAGATTTCTTTTCCATGTCCGGATGATGATATTTTTCTTCATGCTGATTTCTTTTAACAGCTGCATGTTATTTGTAGCGGATGTTGCTCCGAAATCAATGAAACCTTGGCGTTTATCATTGATAGATTCAAAATTCTGGTTGATAGCGTCAAGAGTTTGTTTAATAGGTTCATGGTTGCTATCAAATTTTTCAATCAAAATTGATAGTTTTTCAGAAATCTCCTTAAGTAATAATTCCATGTTATTACTTACAGTTTTATCCGTAGTATTTGGTTCTGCCATTTCTTCTATGTGTGAATCCGTAACATAATCCAAAATGAGTGAAAGGTGATATCACACAGTATAAATACTTATAATTATTATTTAAATGATTAACAATCTAGAGTTATCGGACTTTGAAATTAAGGTAGCGACTCGAATTACACCAGAGGTGTTACGAATCTAGAAGTAAGCGAAATCGAATGCCGCAGAAAAATAGTTTCGATTACTATTCACCATGGGCAAATATTTATACTGTGTGATATCACCTTTCACTCATTTTGGATTATATATATATATATATATATATATATATATATATATATATATATATATATATATATATAAACACACACACACAAACAACGGTAGCGGAGTTAGGTCCCTTAAAATTAACCTATGGTGCAGCAAACTTAGACTAGAAAAATACACATATATCAACGCAGCTATCTTTATTTGAATAGCTGTCGATAATATATAATATATTACTAAATAATACATAAGAAAAAATTAAGTTTGTATAATAGATTGATGTATTATACCAGTATGAACAATTTCTACGAGAATTACAACGAATAAACGTGCTATTCAATCTAACCGTGTAATAGTGTCCGTGATATTTGCCCATGGTGAATAGTAATCGAAACTATTTTTCTGCGGCATTCGATTTCGCTTACTTCTAGATTCGTAACACCTCTGGTGTAATTCGAGTCGCTACCTTAATTTCAAAGTCCGATAACTCTAGATTGTTAATCATTTAAATAATCTGCATCGAAGACAAATAACGTTTTCTTCGGTATTATAAAATACATATTTACTGGCTATCAGAACGATAACAAGTTTATTGTACCTGGGGCAAAGTCGATAGAAATAGTCGCTGTCGTGGGGGACAATAACCTTTCTATCTTTCTCATAGCCAGTACATATAGCTAGTTATATTATAACATTAAAAAAAAGAATTAAAGAGAATAAAAGGTATATCTTACCATAACCTGTTATTTGTGTGACAAAACACCACAAAAGAAATGCCTGTAATTTTATATCCGACAGAACCATTTCGTGTGTAGATTTTCGATCCTTTAGTTTTATTTTGCTTCCGGATTGAACAGCGATCAAACACGATGGCAAAATCTTGATTTAAAAAGGATAGCTGCATCGAGAGGCCTTATCAGATAAGATTATCAGAATCAAATTGGTGGAGTTTTTTCCATAAAAGTGGATAAGCATTTTCGTACCTATTTTAATAGTGATTTGCAATTTATGTAATTGACGGGTTTCTTTAAATTTATTTTTTTTTTGGAGGGGGGGGGGGGGGGTCACTGTACAAACTGTTTTACTTTTATGCATCTTGTATATAAAACACTCTCTTTGTGTGCAAATTAAACTAAAATATAACCAAAAGATCTTTCAAAACAAAATTTCAGCAATTTTACAGTGCATATTCAAAAGAACGTTATTATAAGTGTGTCGAGGACTTGTAAACAAAACTCATTTAATGTAGGTCATACAACAGGACGACATAAGGAAGTTTCATTGATGTTGGTTATGGGTTATGTAATTTTTCTGCAATGTCGCTACCTGCATATCCCGCATGAATCAAGAAGGAAGAATTTTATTGTTACAATATTTACATTGACCATGTTGAAGAATGTGTTCCAGAAAAATGGCTTTGATCCTCGTTTGAACAAATGTTAATTAACAAATTTTAATGAAAACGACTGACTCATAAATACTAGTATACGGATGAAACAAAGAAACGCTTGCACAATTAGATTTTTACCGACTTTCAAAAAATACACTTGATAAAAATAACCGAATTACATTATGTGGGGATGGAGTAATTTTAATTTCTGTTGCGGTTTGTTGTGGTCAATGTTTATTAATAAGCATTTAATAACTCTAACAATTAATTCTTAATTCCAAATAAATCACATGTGTCGCCTGCCAACTTTAAGGATAGGTTAAGGAAGCATACAAAATTAAGGCTTTATTTTTAATGTAATATACAAAATCGTAAGAATATATTGCTGTTATGAATCAGACCAAAACCTATATATTTATATATCTTTCGTATCAATTGACATCATGGTATAACGATACGAATCTTTTGTAGTAACATTTTTTTTTATATTTATCTCAATATCAAAAGGTGTGATATTTTGTTTACTTTTTTTACAACTACCACACACTGAACGTGACCTTTTACTCAACTTAATAATAACTGAAAGTTCTGAAAAGGTGACTGAATTGCATATCTGTGTCATTCAATCCCCTTTTAGTTACTTTTCAGTTACATTTCATATGATTGAATGACACAGGTTCATACTGTGAACAAACTCCGGAAACACTCCAGTGAACTAAAACTCACAGGTAACTGAAAAGGCTAATATCTTTTTTCAACGTTAATGTCTTGGTGTTATCTTTAATAATTGTTACATTAAAAATCTTGGTTTTAGAGGAACAGGACAGGGCACCTTCATCTCATGACCTATATTATTTAAAAAAAACCAATCGGATAAAAAAATACAGTTTCGCATATTTTGATTAACTTTCGTCTTAGGACTTTTGGATATTCGGCAAACTGAATAAAAAGCTTAGATGCTCACGATGTAAATTTGTCGGCAAGAATTTTATGGGTCCGGTGGCAATTTGTTTATTTACAAGTTTTTTATCGTCCCATGTTATCCCAATGTGCATTCAAATAAAAAGAAAGAAATATATTTTTATTATTTTTTATTTCTTTTTTATTGATAGTCTTGTTCTTTAGCAGGTTTTGACTTTACAAAAGAGATGACATTGGAACACACATGTATGCAATTTAATCGATGAACATTTCTTTGGTGATTGCCTGCATTTTCATCAAATCTTATCTAACATGATATAGATATAAAGCTATGAATTATTTTGGACCTAACTAGAAAACAAAATACAGTAAACATCTGTTTGCAAGTCTTTGCATCGGTCTTAGCGGGGATCTTTTTTTCTCACAGTAACTTCCGTTTGATAATTACATACTTAGCGAAGTATGAACCAAATCGCCAATTATCCAGTTTATAGATTTTTTCCATTATCTTAAGACTAGTTGATAATCGAAGCCGCTGGACGAAACTTTAGAAAGAAACAGGTAACATAATTTCCATGTAAATGACTTTACTAAGAACAACGCCGATAGCACGCTTTTCTTAGTATTCTCAATAAACACCGTCCCAATTATATGTTGATCATTCTTTACATAAGTCCTTGATGTGAAATATCCTTTTAAGTGTATTTTTGCTTCTTATAATCAACTGAATACAGTGTACTACCAAAAGAACCAAAAGATGGAAGGTGTCGAGACTAGATAGCATTTTTTTCAAAATGAATCCTGAAGAGTAAACAATGAACAGTGATGTTACTTTAATGACAGTAAACTTCTGTTTTATATATGCTTGATTTAGTCTTAGCAAGAATGTCTTCTCCTACAGTTATTTCCGTCTGTTCGGCGTAGATAAAGATGTAATAATTTGTCGTTTGTGTTCTGCTTAAAAACAAATTACTGTAGAAATTACCCTTAAATATGTTTATTGTTTATACCTCTGTGTATATTTCCTATACAAAATTACAACGAATAAACGAATGCTATTCTATCTAACAGTGAAAATAGTTTTCGTGCTATCTGCACATGATGAATGGTCATCGATGTCTTCGGTGATGTTTCAATAATTAGTTGACATTAGTCTTTAAGAGTTTATTTTAAATATAGAAGGAAAATGTCTTGTCACTATGTAAGCTTAATATCTAAAGTGATAGTTGCATTATATATGATTCATATTTTTGTATTGAAAAAGAAAAACGTATAAAGATGATATAACACATGTAATATACATTGTATTACAATTTTAACAGCTACACTTATAAAATTGCTACATTTTTTAGCGATACATTACTTAAGCGCGCTAAAGAACAAAACATTATGTCTTACTCACGTATCAACTACACAGCAAAATGTGCCACATATGTTTTACATATGTTGAGATCAAACATACGTATAACTCATGTGTATTATATGTAAATCATGCGTGATTTTTCAACACACGTTAAACATGAGTTCAATAACATATGGTAAACATGTGTGTTTTAATGCATGTATACAAACACACATGTGTAACATATTTTACTTTTCCCATATGTTACACATATGTTATACATGTGTTATTCATGTGTGTTGTTCATACGTTATTTTAACATATGAGATACATGTGTGATAAAAACCTTGCCATTATACATGCGAGGATCCAGGGATTTGGGGGGATATTTGCGATAATATTACTATGTGAATTTAATAAATTTTCATTTTTCAGGGGGGGGGGGGGGTGGGCCGAGACCCTCCCCCTCCCCCTTTAGATCCGCGCATGTTATACATGTTTGTAAATGGCTTAAACTTTATATGTAGTAATGAATGGATGTATAACTGAATTAATAAATTAACTGAAGCCATGCATCTCTTTATATATTGATTTAATAACAAATCCGGATTTAATCCAAAATTGGCTATAATTTTGTCGTTCACAAAAATACGTCACATTTTTACGTCACGGAAGCAGAAGATCAAGCTGCAGGGTGAATTAGCTAAAGTTAAGTGTTTTCTTCATTTACGTGCATTTTAAAATCATATCATATAATGGCCGATGGTAATAGAGGGAACATACCGGGAAAATTAGGGTTGAAAGACGATAAACGATCGACAGACATCATTGTGGTTTTAAAAAAGATCTACTGGAATGCAACTAGTATTATTATGTTGATAAAAGAATTACAAGTATAAAGTTAGCTATAGTGAATGAAATACCAGTGAGTTAAATACAGTAGTTGAATCACACATTTATAGAATATTTCAGAAAAAGAACGGCCGGTTACCCAGTTATTCATAGGTCTTCCAACGTTCTCAATACTGAACATAATTTCCTCGAAAAATCTCAACTCAGCAGCTAACGGTTTTCAGTTGAATTAGGCTAATCAATTCGTATGGGGAGCATAAAATATTTGTTGATCTAAAGATATATTTAAATATAAAAAGTTGAAAAGTGAAAGTAGCAAAAGAACTAGAACATCGCCTGTTGCAAAGCAACAAGTAGGTCTTGACTTCTATTTGCAGCTGAAGGAACAACAAAAGTCGTCTGAATTAAGTTATAATCTTATTAGTTGCTACTTGAATCATTTTTTTTTAAAGTTTATAGGAATGCATCAATGGGACGGATGTAGGATATCAACTATAACACAGTGACAGATGTCTCTCTAAATTCATAAAATGTAAGTACAAATATCATGGAATTTCAATTCAAACATTTTTTTAAACATAATTTTTATATTCATTATAATTTATATGTATGCATAAAATATGTCATTTTTAACTGTATTATAATATGCTTTGATAACACAAATTTATTGAAATTTGTAACTCATTTTGATGTACACATGTATGTATTCGACTATTTCGTGTAATATATTTTGTAGCAAATGGATGTAATGTAACAGTTGTCTGGAGGAAGTCTGAAGACATTGTGAAGAACAATTTAGGATCAAGACTTGAGTTCAAAGATAGCAGAATAAGCTGCACTGTGGTTGCAATAATTGAGAAAAATCACGGTAAATAAATTAACGTTCTGACTGTATAGTTTAATGTCAGGAATTACATTGACTATTTGTAAATCTCACTTAACACAACTGATTCAAGCTAATTAATTGATAGAAAATTTTATGCATAATTTTTTTTTTTCAATTATAAGATATATTTTTGTATCAGGTTGATTTTTAAAAAATCTTATGATTGTGTCTAATTTTGAATTAGCATTTTACAAAGAAGTCCAAACATGCCTCTTTACGAAAAAACATTGAAAAGTAAGAAGTTGGAGTTGGGCAGAATCTGGCAGCGAGGCTGAATATACTCATCAGAGGTAAACGGTTTATATAATTATGTATAAAATTGCTTTACTTTTCTTACTTTTCTATATAGCCACCAACTCTCAATCTGTCTGTCTGTCTCTCTCTCTTTCTCTGTGTGTGTATCCCTCCTCTCTCTCTCTCGTATAAAATTTCAGACATTCCAATATGCTTGTTATGGTTATTGTATCACCATATTAATGAACAGCTAGGATTGTTTATTTAATAAGAGTTATTGCAAATGAAGATTATATGATGTTTTTGAATTTACAAATACAATTATCTTCTTTTTCAAAAACTGGAAATTTTGAAGGCGATTTAGAAGACTGATTTTGTAATGGAGCTGCTTGAAATTAAATTGAATGTGATCTGAACATGTGTGTTATTGTAGATCTTTGTTTGATTTTTGTTTTTGTAAAATCTTCGTAAGTAATTTAATGTAAAGAATTTTAGTTTATTCCTTAGTACTTATAAATGGGTATATTTTAACATATGAAATATATGGTTAAACACATGTTAAACATATGGAAATAAAAAACATATGTTAAACATACGTAAAACATATGTAAAACATGTGTTTAAATACGTATGTGAAACATACGGGGTGTTTTTTTTTTATACATTTCACATATGTGAAGAAACGTATTTTCAACATATGTTTAACATATGAAAAACATATGTTGCACATTTTGCTGTGTAGTAGCTTCTTCATTTTCAAAGAGACATTTTGTTTACAGAAAACGCGCAAATTTCAAATCTATCAAATCTCAGAAAGATGTAACTGTTAAATTGATTTAATGAAATGTACACTGTCAACTTACAATTACATGCCTTTCCGTCATATTGTAGTTCGTAGTTTTAGGCAGATTTAGATAGAATTTATAGTTATAATATACATTAAATACAAATAAATAGTTCTTACATGTACACACAATGATATGCCAAACACTAACGAATGCAATGAATTTCTATAAAACAACTGTGAACGATTTAGTTGTTCTAATGATTAGAGTCCTGAAAAGTTCAAACACCCACAATTTACTTATATAGTTTCCTACTTTCCATGCTATCGGATCTTTATGTATAAAGCATGTAAATGTTTTACACACAAACTGATGTTAACATAGTCCTAATTCAGCAGACCAAGTAATGCACGTGCGCATTAACTCCTTTAAATCAACTACATTTAATACACATGTATACATGTGACCATTGTTTCTCAATATTTTATTAAACTCTATTGCTTTATCATTTTCAAAGAAAAAAATATCACATAAGGTTCCTCTTGTTGTCATAATGATTGACAGCTAGTCATGAAGCATATTGTACTAAGCTCTAAATACTTCCTGTTTTCAATCCTTGTCATGTGATCATTGAGTCTGCGCATTCCCTACGCCACACGCTTTACTCCTCCCTGACTAAAACTTCCAAGCAACTACATAATTATATAGCCTGTTAACATATGTCTTCTCAGACGGATGAATACTTTACTTTAGATATGTTCTTTCTGTTGGGCAAACAAATCTGTACTCATAGAGTTATATAGTTTGTCCAGATCAACAACAGCCTAAAATGATGTCCCTGTCCGGACACTCTGTGTATTACCTTGGTGTCCTCACTGTGTGGTTCTGTCTGTTGGCAGTCTCTCAGGCGTATGGTGAGTAAACTTAACGTACAATTTGGTTCTAGAAATAGCTCAGGTTACCTCTTGCAATTGGTCTTCGTCTGTTGTCATGCGCCCTGCGTAGTCCATCGTGCATTAACAATTTTACGTTTTTAATTAAGACTACAATGCCAATTGTTATTTTTTTAGTGTGAAACATTTATATGGTGAGAGGAATCTCAATGTGAAATTAATGGCTTAACCAACCCTGGAATGTCATATTTTGGCCAAATATACAAAACAAAGGCCAAATTGTCAAATATTATTTTCTTTACTCCTACATGTGTTCGGGACAACCTAATTGCATGGTTATGATGTCCACGAAGTTGTCGACCTTAATTATGAAATTCATGGCCCCTGGGTCAAGTGTTAAGGCCTAGTGCTTCGCATAAATGGCCATATGGTGAAAATGTATTAAGGAAGGAGTCTTTTCTGGTTTTCGACTTGTCAAACGTAAATTTGATTAATTGTTCATCAAATCAAGATGAAAGGAAATTAAAATAGTATATTTTTGTTTCTTTTTTACTATCATACAACTTGGCATAGAAAAATGTAATCAATGTTTAGAATGGAACAAGGACTATATTTTTGGCGTAGGAAAATATCACATGTTGCGCAATTCAGAATTGCTGCAGATTATATATATATAATGAGTCTGTTTTAGCATTTTAAAAACAATAACAATAATGTTGGATTTTTTTTACTAATGTGAACTAATAATATGATACTTGGGTTTCAGAATATGTTTTTAAAATATGATTTGCCTATCAAATAACATTTTTATAAGCTTTTTAAAGCGCCCATTCTATACATTGATTTTTGCGAAAAAATCACTAAAATCAGTTTTTCTCTCTTATGAAACGGTCAATATATTAGCTTTTCTGTCAATTTATATCTTTATATAAAGTCTTCATAATACATAAAAATTAGAAATATTTTATTATTGGTAGCATAAAAAAATAATCAAAATTTCTTCAAAATTTAAGAAAATTAGAGGAAATGCGGGCTAAGCAATATCAATTTTAGTATAAATATTTATTCCAATTTAGTAGTATAAGCTGATAGACACTCTCATGGTCTATGATTTCATTGAAAATTTGAATCTTCAAATCTTAAACAAATGTCTACAGAACTATAAAGAGCTAAACTTATTTTTATCACTCTTTACGTTGAGGAAATGGTAGTGACCTTGACCTGACCTTTATCCGAAAACAAAAAGGTCAAATTTAATTAAACTGATAGAATCATTAAGTAATATGATCCGTTTGACTGTGTCAAAATTTCATGCATTTCTTATTATAAGAAGTATGTTTGATAATAAAAAGACTCCTTCCTTAAATCTTATATTACGGTTAAACTAATAGATATTTCAGGAAAAATTAAACGCATGGTTATCATGTCCATGAAGTCCTCTACCTCAATTGTGAAAGTCATGGTCCCTAGGGCGGGGCCAATATGACTGCATAATGAAAATCTATTGATTTTATAACATATCCCCGTAAACAACGTTTTTGGAGGGGGATATAGGAACCACCTCGTCCGTCTGTCTGTCCCTCTGTCTGTGCAATCGTGTCCGGTCCATATTTTTCTTTTAGAGGAACATTAGAAGTTCTTACTTGCCAACGATTGCTTATGACCTGAGAGTGTGCCATGAGTTTGACCCAAGGTCGTTTGAACAAGTTCAAGGTCACTGGAAGATAAATTACATAATTCGTGTCCGGTACATATATTTCTTACGGAGAAACATTGATAGTTCTTACTGCACAAAGATATTGCTTATGACCTGAAATTGTGTCATGATGTTGATCCAAGGTCATTTTTGTAAGTTTAAGGTCATTGAAAGAAAAAGTTTCTGAAGATTGCTTATAACCTGAAGTTGATTCATGAACAAGAGTCAGTTGTGCAAGTCCACGGTCATTGTTTAATTGCATAATTCCTGTCTAGGCCAAATCTTGTAGTAGAAAATGATTAGAATCTAAAATTTCACACATTCAAAGTCGAGGGAGATTAAGTCATGGGTTGTTATTATATTCAGAATGTTCTGATATTAAATTGTAAAATTCACTGCCAGAGCCATGAGGCAAAAGTTTGGGCTTTTCATTGGGGATCGGGGTGGGGGTGGTGGGACAAATAGGGTTTTATGTTGAATATGTATTTTTACCTATGTTAATTACTGTGTGTCATCAACAGTTTTAACTTTATCTTAAAAACTACATGGCAAATTGTACTTTGAAATTATATATCAAATATGTGTTCTATTTTTGGAAATCTGCTTTAATATCATATGCATTGTATTCTTATAGAAATAAACTGTGTGCATTATGTGTGCATCATAACTGAAACTGTGAATTTCATAAAAAGATTTACCATTAAAGGCCTGCAGGTCTCTTATTACTAAACATTTACAATTTTAGCCCACGAAGCTTAGATAGGTATAAATAATCCGAGATTCCTCCGACTCTTTAGTTTCCCTCTCACCCTATTTTGATGAATGAATTGTTTTCAGACATTACATAATTAAAGCGAGGTAACAGTCAGTGGAGTCTCAGGTTAGGCTTTAGACTTCAAAATGAAGCTTAATATGCAATCATGAGACTCTCTGGCATGTCAATCTAAGAGACATTGTACTCAAAACTTTATTGAATTTTTGTATAATGAAAATCGCTCTTGAAGAATTAGATCCGTCGTCCTTGAAGAAAATCAACGGTCACTTGTTCGTAAAGTGGGTGAAGAGATTAGCAGCTCATGTACTGAAAGCCTTCAAATATACTGCATAATTATTGGTTAGTAAGATCAGGAAGAAGTACAGTTCATATAAAGACAAATAATAGTGGATTCTAAATAAGAATAACATTTTTTAAGTCTTCAACTATTTAAGAATCTTTAAGTGTTCATCTATATATTCATAATTTTTGACGAAAACGAAGAGGGGTACTACTGCACTTAGTTGATAAATAAAGGTCGTCATTTATAGTCCTAGCATTGTGGTGTCATTGCTTTGCATAAACAAAAACAATTAAACAAAAAAACCACAGGAAAAAATTATTCGGGTTTGGTTGTTGTGTACACACGTGATTTCATGTACACCAACACGAAGGAGATTGTAATGCAGAAGTTGAGTCTACAATTGATAGGTTCGTAAACAAAAAGGTGTGCAGTTCTTGAAAGTTTATGAAATTGAGTATGTCAGGAACTGAAAAAATGTGTGTATTAGGGGAACAAATCAAAATAAAGATGTCTTCTTTATTATATCTATAGATAATTAAAACGATTCAAACAACTGACTTCCATAGTGTTTATTACCTATTACTATATATTCTACAATAATGGTCATGTGATCAACAAAAGGTACGTGATCAACGTCATGTCTCCCGTTTATTAGTCCCCTACCGGTTTGAGGAATAATATGAAATTTGCTGAACAGCTTCAAAATGTCAAACTACAGATCAAGTTTACACTTTTGTAACGTATGGTTGACATATTTTCGAGAAAATTAATTTTTTATATTCCATTTTTTTTAATGTTCGGGTTCGTTATCGGGTTCGGTGTGTACTGAATAAACGAGGAAAGTATGTAGTCAGTAATAATATCGTGATTTATTTGTACCATTCCTTTTATTGTTAACAAACAAATAGGTTCAATCTGTAAAATAGTGTCAAGCGTTGTGCTGTAAATTTAATCGATGGGGTTTTTTTGTATTATTACAATCAGGTTGGCTATCGGGTTAGTCTGTTGATCCAGGTAACAGGAGACGGTAAGAAATGATATTCTGCATTACAGAGCATTGTTTTCACAAATTTCTACCACCAAATACTTAATTTGGCGAAATTACTGGAGATAAAATAAAGAGTATTATTTAACCCATTTTCATTTAATTTCTATATCAACTATGTAGTTTGAATTTCCTCTGTTCATTTATCTCTGATTAAAGCATAATATCTCGTTTATAATAGTTTTGAAATAGATGTATGCGTCGAAGCTTTCATAGAATTATACAAACCGGTAGGGGACGTGTATTGCTTATGCAATACTCTCAGAATGCTTGTTATTTTAGACTTAATCATATTTGTCTACATTCTCATCTTCGCTAGCCAATGGTTTTTGGTCCACTTTGCTCCCAATAAACCCTTGGCGGATACGAAAACTCGGTGATGTAGCGAGCAACTTGAGTTGCGCCCCTTGCATATTTACATTTTAATCGAATTAAACAGCGGGTTATATATACACACTGCAGCATTAATACCACTTGAAAACATGTGGACTACCGAATATCGGAACATACATGTAATTAACGATGTTATTAAATACGAATTAAGTTTTAACCTAGGGAAAGCACGGGATGTTTATGCATAGTGTTTTGTAAGGACCTGTACCAGGAGTGAAAAAGTCGCCGATTTATGTGAAAACGTTTATGTCATAAAACCAGGTATCGTTGTCGTGAATATTGCGGACCAATAAAACACAGCTATTTGAACCCGTAAAAGTAATAATCATTAGCAGGAATTAACGTATATACTAACGGGCTAGGCAATTTCTTCATTCGCCATGTTTACTTTCCATGCTATCACGCGAGCCTTGACAAGTTTGTAGAACTATGTTAAATCCTAGTAAAATATATAGGTTTTTAAAGCGATCTGATTTGACCATCGCTGGGGAGGCACTAAACTCGGAACTTGTGTCTCAACTTGTTGAAAGCACCGAATGTTTTACCAAAGATCAGACTTGTGTATTCTTTTAAAGTTTATATTTACCAACACTGCGATTGGATCAGCTACTCGCAGCTGCAGCCAATCATAAAATGGGGCTTGTCACCGATTTTTCGTAATGAAATCTGCCAAGGGTTTATGGGGAGCAGAGTGGACCGTAAACCCTTGGCTAGCGAAGATGCTACATTTTATACTCATTTAAGCTTTTTCATACCATTGGAATGAAAAGTCATGAGATTTCCGAAGAGGTGGAATATAATCTTTATTATTTATGATTTTTTAGAAAATACCTGCAATCTTGTAATTATCAAAAATTAAATTGAAAGGTCCAATGAAGAATTACGCTTCATTGTACTAAAATTTGGCTGTTGGGTCTTTAGACTATGTGAGCTGAAGCTCGCTGTATGAAGACAAACTTGTCAATGTATAAATATGGGTCTTTATAGTAAATTTAAAAGTCAAACGAAAAAAACCCCAACACATTTCTGAAAGGCTGGATCCTTAATGTACCATGGTCTGTCCTGATATGTATGTAGGACATTTAAACGAATTTAATAGAAATACATAATTTATGTGTGAACTGTGAGAGCAGAGCGATTGTAATCAATGAAAGAGAAAATATCCAGGATATCTTTATTGACACATTATCATTATCCACTCGTTAAAATAGATTTCTTACGGAGACTTATAATTGGAAATGTTGATAAAATAGGACTATCAACAATTTCGATTGAATTCATCTTTTTGCAAGTTCTATGGCCGATACAACGACCTTGTCAGCAAATACAATCTTCCACTGGGTCGCATTCTGACGGACGATTTTCATACTAATTGTTAGACCATAATTATTCACCTAATTGTATACGGACTTTTCACTTTGTTTTTTCCGATTACGACAAATAGCACTCGGCGGGTGTGACCGGTAAGCAGAGGATGTTCAATCCTCCCTGGCACCTGATCCTACCTCTTTTTTTTTTTAGGTCTGTGTTTGCTCTGCTCCTGTTTGTATATTTCCTTTGGACTTTTGAATTTGAACACTATTCGTTATCATAACATGTCATTTTTTTCCCATTTGAAAGTCACCCATAATGCCTCGTAAAATTTGTCAACTTTATCATCCGGGTACTTTCACGTCTTTTGCAAAGCAAAATCCTCGTAGACTTTTTATTCTTTATTTTTAGCCATGTATTGAAAACCTTAGATGTCATAGAGAGCGTTTCAAGATCAAGCAGAAATCAAAATTTGGTGGCCACGCATAGTCACAGATTTTCTTTATTATTTTAGTTTAATAGATTCATTCTGATGAGTAAAACAGCCTAACACCATTTATTTGTTGCTATGTGGTCCCGTTGACATGGTAACATGGGGTAAAGATGTAAAATGGCATTTCAATGCTTATCTAAGAACATATTGCAACATATGGCAACAATTTGGGGTTTCCAAAAAATTGTCTATTCTATAAAAAACATTTATGGAGAAATGCATACTTTGAAAGTGTTTCCAAGGTAACTTAACAGAAATTTCAAAATATAATTTCTTCATTTAATTTGAATTTAAAATGCAAATCTTGATTTTTTTGTAAACAATATTATGACTTTGAAATTAAGAATTTAAAAATAAAAATTGAGAGCCGTTGCTATAGTAACAAGCTAAATAATAAGGTTAAATCTAATATTTTTTTTGGCATTTGTGAATAGGTATTTACATTAAACGTATAATAAATATTTGTTATCAATTTGTAAGAAAAAATTCAGTATGTCCTGAACGTTAAAGCAACTTATAAAAAAATCTGATTTTTTCTAAAAATAATTGCTGTTGTTATAAACTTTTCAAAAAGTAGGAATTTCTGTGTGAATTTCTATGCAACTTTAATTTTCATAGCAATAACACTTCTGTGTTGCATAACAAAGCATTTTGTGGTATATAATGAAAATTTAGGCATATTTTTACAAGTTTTAACAAAATCAATTGCTAAAACTCTCTATTATCAGAAAACTTTTAAGTCTTGTCACCATAGCAACGGATGTCAATTTTCATAAATAAAATGAACATTGCATGTGCATTGATATGAAGAATAAGGAATCATTCTTTGAGTATTATGAGGTGATAATTTTGGTCGGGGCGTGATCAAATCCAATAAAGCCCGAAGGGCTTTATGATAGATTTGATCACGCCCTGACCGAAATTATCACTTCATAATATTCAAAGAATGATTCCTAAATATTACTTATATTTATATAATTTTAAGCCATCGTACGATTAAATATTTGAATATAGATAAGCAAACCCCGCTGGCGCCTCAATTTGGCGTCATTTGTATTATTGTTTATATAGTACAAAATCGATACGTAGTGTTATCACAGGCAAAGACAAATATTTCCAACGGTTTCCATGGAAACATTTTAAAAGTATTGGTTTCTCTATCACTGTTCTTCTACGAAATAAAAATTGACAATAAAACAAATGTTGTTTTATGTCTTTGATAGTTTATATTATTGGGCAAACCCTTTTAAAATGGCTTCAAGGTAAGTAAGTTTTGCTATTTTTTCATCTTTAGTCTCGGTTACCATGGCAACGGGAACCCACAACAACTAACTTTGTCTATTTGCTTTTTACACCTAGGTGTGTCCATGTATGAAATTTAACTAAAACTGGTGACTATTGTATGCCAGATCCTTACAAAATCTTTGATTCCTACATAGAATTGATTTTAAAAGAGAAATTCTCAGATTGCGTCCATACTTTTGAATGAACTGCGGTATTTATAAATATCGATTTAAGAAAATGTGCTGCATAAATTTCTTAGGACAATGTATACAATGATTTATATGAAAAGAAACTCATATATCATGGACTCTCTTTCTTTTTTTTATATTTTATATTTTTACCTCCAGTTTCTAATGTCACTTGATGCCGTAGAAAAAGTCTACAGGTTGGTATTAAGGACCAGTGATAAAATAATGAAATGAAACGACCAGTAAGGAATCTTTATCGTGCTAGTGCCAACCGTGATCATGATTCCTAATTCAAAGTTCATGCCGCTTTTTATTTTTTATTCCCATTCCTTGTATTGTTATAATGCTAATGCCTTCCTGGTGTATTTCATTGTCTGATATCCAACCTTACACCGCCTAGCTCTTCTACACACAATTTAAACTTTCACATTATTAAGGTCGTCCGTTTCCAACGGAAGACCTTATAGTTTTCGTACTGTTTCTAAATCTTCTTCTTCCTTTTCCATAAATTTTGTGCACGCGATTTCTCGAAAACTATCCAACCGATTTCAACTATTTTTTCACATATGATTGGATGTGATCTGATTTTTTTTTTTATATATTTTTCCCGTCGTCACGTCCGGTACCTATTTATCGCTGATTTTGTAAGTTTTTCGACCCATTTTGTGCACAATTGATCTCGAAAATTATCAGAGATATGAATATGAAATTTTCAGGATAGGTAGACCATGTTCTGAATTTGTGCCTATTGTTTTTGTTTTACGACAGTGGCGCCATTCTTTAGAGCTCGCTATGGCTAAAAAATCGGGTACAAATTTTTGAAGAGATGGCTTGATAGATTTTCTTGAAATTTGCAAGAGTGATTGAAAATAATAAAATTTAGAGGAATTTTTTTTCATTTTTTCAAAATTCATTTTCTGTCGTCCGTTTCCTGTCCCGCGACAAAAAGCTTGTTACATCGAGATCTTAAAAATGATAAGGACTTGAGAATTCAGACTTTGTAGGATTATAGATCAGTAGCTGTTGATGTCTTTAAGCTACATGTATTTTGTTTTGTTCGTAATAACTTCCGGTCGTCACCGAAAGCACTTCAAAAATCATTTTTTAGGGCATTTAATTAATTTAAGACAGAATTGAAATATAAATATTATTTCTCACATATTTCATCTATCCGATGTTATATAAACAAAAAATTCTACTTCCGGTGAGATATCTCAAATATCTCAAAAAGCCTTTTTGAAATAAATGTTTTACCCACGAGATCTCAGAAAGTGCAAGTGACCAATACACGCAACTTACATAGATACAATGTAATAGACATTTGATAAAAAATGCGTTTAACCGCTTTCATTTTGTTAAGCGTCACCCTTGGTCCCCACTGTAAGGGTTCAAACAGATCAAATTGTTTGAAATTTTTACTGTTTTTGTTAGACAATTTTAGTAAAATTGATAAACAATAAAGTGCAGGTATCCAATGTTTAAGAAATACAAACTTTTATTTTCACTGAGCACTTCCGTTTGTCCGTTTCCTGTCCCGAGACAAAAAAAAACATTGACTCCACGAGATCTCAAAAACGGTGATGATTTGACCAACCAAACTTTGTGGGATGATAGCCCTATGTATCTGTATTTACATTATCTTGTTTAATTCGTCGTCACCGGAAGCACTTCAATTTTTTTCCCCCTAATTGTATTTATTTTTCATGCAATGAATATATCAGTATAAATCTTACTTATGTCACCTATACAATGTTAAATAAGCAAACACATTATACTTCCGGTGAGATATATCAAATATCTTAGGTAGCTTTCCTTTTTACAAATCTGATACCCGCGAGATTTTAATCACTGTAAGTGATTGAGACACGAAACTTTAATGAATGATAGACATTTGATTGAAGATGTTTTTAACGTGTTTTATTTTTTCAACCGTCACTTCTGGTTCTCACCGGAAGGATTCAAACAATTCATATTTTTAACAAGTTTAACGAACTTTCTTGGGTGTTTCATTTAGTCTGATAAACAGTGACGTGCACTAAGCAAATGTACAAGAAATACCAGCTTTTATTTTCATTATCATACTCACTTCCGTTCGTCTGTTTCCGGTCCCGAGACAAAAAACCTAGTTTCAATGATATCTCCAATTTGGCAGAGAGTATCGATATTTCATCGTATCATATAAAACAAATCGGATGGAAGACCAACTCGTTACTCGTAACGAGATCTAGTTACATTTTATTTCTTTGACCATGTGGGTCTATCTTTACAGTTAATGTCGCTCTCAACAAACCAGCATACCATAAGCACGCTGTACCAGATAGCGATATAGTTGACGCCAATAATGCTGTAGACGGGCGTAAATCTGACACGAATTATGATGGTGGTCAATGTGCTGGATCATATGTTAGTCAAATCGCCACCTGGTGGGTGAACCTTACCAGACTCCATAGCATCCATCACATCACTCTCTACTTCAGTACGGATGCAAATCCATGGGGTAAAGTCACATTTACTACTTTTCGTGAATGATTAGGTCCAGTTTAACATAACATCTGTTCTTGATATGATTTGTAACATTTGAGACTGTAAAGAGGGTTATACTACTCAGCTATGTTAAGGAAGGTATCAGAATTCTAGCTCGTGTGATTTAGGAAAATTTGCATATGACCAGCCCCTTATTCATGAAATTTTACGAGATATTGTATTTCGGTAATTAACAAATATCTACCAAAATGAATATGATTAATTATTGGGTTTGATTGTTTCAAGACATCAACTATTCTTTATATCTCGCGAAATTATGAAATTCCTAAGTCGTCTGATGAAATGTCGAGGTTGACTACGTCACATCAGCGCTTGCAGCTGTGATCGGAATAAACATGTGGACTTCAGTTATATATCTGAGAATTTAACTCATTTACAACCAGCGTGGACGGAAATCGGTAGAGGATTCAACTGAACAAGGTAGGATTTATCTGTATTTCCCTAGATATTGTTTTATATTATCTCATACTGTAGGATGAAACAGAAACCAAGGGGAATTCCTAGGATTCGATTTTGTTTACTTGTTTACATTTGTTTTTCATGTAATATTGTGTTTAAACATTAGTTTGGTGACTCGATCAAGCAAAGCAAATATTTTGTGATTCGCTAATTTTGATCATAAATTAAAGAGTATTGAGGCTCATTGTAGCTGTTTACTGGTCTCTTTAATTAACGAGGCCGGGTCTAATTAGTTCTGCCCTAGATTTTTTAATGAAATTTTTTACCTGAATTTCTACTGATATAATTATTATTTTAAGATTAAAAAATAAGACATTTACCACACCGTTTGTTTAGGGGGTCATCTCAAAGTTTGTTAATCTTTAACATAGGACTCTATGGGATTTCGCTCGAAATGTATCAATTTTGCACATTTTTTTAAACTTCTGCCCTAGGGATTTCTTTTTCTGTTCTACATATTAAAGTTACTGCTAAAAGGCATCAAATGGTCAAATAAAAAAAACCCTTTTACCTCCTGGTTTGTTCCAGGGGTCTTATCAAAGTTGATTTTTGTATGCCAAATTTCCCAGATTTGTCAGATAATGGCTATTTTTTATTTGACAAACGCGGAAAAGGTGACCTTTATAGTATTATTAAAGCATTCAGACATATTTAAGTAATAAAAAAATATATAACATCACATATTAAGGGTCATTAATATAAATTACATGGTTACCGTCTTGAAATATATGAATTAAGCTATATTTAGGCGGGTTAAGAAAACGTGACAGAGGGCTAGACTTGCTGAACCCTCTTCACGTTTTCGACCCGAGCCCAAATATAGCTTATACTTCGAGACAGTTATGTTTATTCCACAATATAACATTAATTTTACGCATTAAACGAGCCATTTTC
This sequence comes from Magallana angulata, assembly GCF_025612915.1. Taxonomy (NCBI): domain Eukaryota; kingdom Metazoa; phylum Mollusca; class Bivalvia; order Ostreida; family Ostreidae; genus Magallana; species Magallana angulata. The sequence continues at coordinate 57,109,387 of NC_069118.1, forward strand.
AACAAATTTCGCTGAATATCTGCAGTTGAAACTATCGCGCCATGGCGTCAACCAAGCAAAAAGATGACGTCACAATACAAATGAAACGCTGCGCGAAAGCGTGCGTACTCGTTCTGTACTCGGCCTCGTTAAGACTTATATCACAATGATATTAGCTCGCATTTCCTCCGTGTTCAAAGAAAATGTAAACATTGGAAAGTCCAAACACTGTGCTAGCACTACAAAGATTTCTGTGAGGATCTGGATTGAATATAGACAAGATTGTATTGTTCATATGTAAATTAAAATGTGTTATTTCATTTAGCCTTCTTTTATGAAGATTACTTGTATGAATAGGCATCATTACAGTGTTGAACTGAATTTCCACACATTTTAATGAATAAAGGTTTGATTGTGCCTGTTGTAATATTAATGAAATTAAAACTGCCATTAGTATGCACAATTATAAAGTAATTTTCCATTTTCATGTTATCTACAGCATAATAGTTTGCTAATTATAACACATTATTCAATTTCAGGGTTATGAAAGCAGTAAAAGGTCCACCGGAGACACTTTTTTGGGGTGTTGATAAAAAAGTAAGTACTCTACAACTATTTCTTTTACTCACTAACTTCATGTATATCTGGTCTGTTTTTAATAAATCATATTACTTATGTAACCTATCATAATATTTTTCATTAATATCTATTGAAATTTAATTTGAAACTGATAAATATTCATCATTTCAGGCATTGGTTTTCTTATCAACTGCACTGCCTCCTTACATCAAAAAGACAGAGGAGAAGTACATGTTGTGTGCAAGAAGAATGGGCAATTTCCATAAATTCCACATCATGACTGAATAATACTGAAAATCAGAAAACAATAGTTTTGTTGAACAGTTTGTCACAGAAAAGCAATCTCTATAATACATTGTACTGTAAATTCCTAATTAAACGCGAGGAATTAATATCCGCGTAAAATCGCGAGAAGCCCGTCTCGCGAATTCTAAAATCTCGCTTTTAATTTTCGGACAAATGTAAAGTCAAGGAACTATGATAATATTTCGGCATTCGCGATTTGATGTTCTCGCGATTTGATGGAAAATCGTTGAATCGCGGAATTAAGTACTCGCGTAAAATAAGGAATCTACAGTATTTGTCAAGTTGATTATTATGATAAATTCTTGATAAATATTGATTTTTCTTCCTTAATTTATTATTACAAAATATATTGATTATAATTACAAGTAACCCTGATCATATATTAAAGGTATTTCTTATTTATTCACTAGCAGAGTAACATTAACCATAATGAAACATCAATGTGTAAATTACAAACGTTCACTTAACCCCCCCCCCCCCCCCCCCCCCCCCATATCAACAATTATTGGTAAGGGCAACATATGAATTTTTTTTTCCAATTTCAACAACTTGGTAATGATGACTGGTGTAAACAGAAACACCGTTCTAACATTATTTTAATGAAATTCACAGCGTTGAATTATTTTATGAATGAAAATTTAATTCATGATTTTAGTCAGTGTTGCGTTTGAATTTCACGCAAATTACGCCAAAAGTGAAATGGGTCAGATAAAATGCAGTAGTGCAAGGGCATACACTTGGTCAAATATATTGAAATTTTACATGTAGTACCATTTTATCCCCATTATATCAAAAAGTGCTGGGAGCTGTATGAAATCGCTACGCATTTCACATAAATAAGCGTTAATTGTGGAAAACCCCTGCAAATTTCTGTTCATACACTGTTTATGTTGAATTTAATAACTGTTTTTACTTGAATATTTCAAGCTCCCAGCACTTTTCAAAATTTTAGATGTTCATTTTACAAGTTCGAAACAGAAATAATTATATTTGTTTATGTTAAGCCCTTGCACTATGCATTTTTTCGTATCATTCCTTGTTCATCTATTTTGAGCAGTATCACGTGACAGGGTATTCCCAAGAGACTCAAAAATTACTCATGTGATAGCGAATTATCTAATTTGTATATTGATAAAATATCAGTTTGTGTTACAATTTTTTGGAATAGAATATCAAGACTATTTAAAGGCTAACATTTTATGTGATAAATATCGTTATTATTTTATGGACGTCCTTAACATAGCTGAGTATGTCCCAAGTTTCTGCCTTCACCACTTTTTATTTGATATTTTGATAATCATAAATACCTTTGTGTCCAAACTACGTGAATCCACTAGAATAAAAAAAGTTCAGATTATCTCTTCTGAAACACCCCAACCGCTTCAGTTTATGAAACACAACCAAAACTAGAAACGAGCTCGTTGCAAAGAAACAACTAGGTCTTCCGTCACAGCTGCGTAATACTTGTGACGTAATACAAACTGATAACCTTGCCATGATACAATGTCATATTATAGACACTGAGTAAAAAAGACACATGCTTTTGATATACATAAGAGGTTGTTTCATGATGATTTCTTTGTGAAATACATGTACAATTGCACTCGAGCCATATACATTAAAGTTAATTGATATACTAACGATATGTTGTGTTATAGTCCTTATAATGCATAAAGCCTTACTAGGCTAATACATATAACGAAAACGTTGATCAGCAAGGGGTTCAATGTCGTGTCTGCACATACCTGATACATTGTAACATTGGTCTTTGGAGCTTACTTCTTTCTTTTTGGGGTATTTTTAGCTCACCTGTCTGTCTGTCCGTCTGTAAACTTTTCACATTTTGAACTTCTCCTCTAAAACTACTTGGCCAATTTCAACCAAATTTGGCACAAAGCATCCTTATTGTATGGTATATATAAATTGCAGAAATGAAAAAACGATCTTTATTTAAAGAGGAGAAAACCTCGAAATTGTAAAAAAAAAAAAAAAAAAGGGGGTGCATTTTTAAAAATCTTCTTCTCAAAAACTACTGAATCAAATTCAACGTAATTTAGCATAGATAATCCTTATGGTAAGGAAAATATAAATTGCAAAAATTATTGACTAATGCTGTTTCAAATTTGAGTAATTTACGAAAATAAAAATAAGACAGAGAGAATGGGGGTCAATCAGTTTAACTTCGGGCTCGATATTTCATATATCGAAAACGAAAGTTCTGTTTGGAGCAACCATGTTTGACGCGTGATAAACGAGTTATGCTGACAAATATGAATTTGTTTGTTGTGCAACAGTTTACGTTCGAAGGAAATATTTGAAACAACCAATTTATATTTGTGCCGTTTTATGAAGTAAATTGAGGTTAGATACTTCAATGCGTTGACATTTTTACTTGTGACGGTGGTTTAAGCTTGTTTTGAGGGGAACTATGGCATGTATTTTAGAATGTTTACGTATTGAATCAAATGTAGACTTTTGTAAATCAGACAGCCGCTTGTTTTCAAGTACCTGCGCAAAATGGGTAATATCGGAAGCACTAATTACATGTAACATATTATTAAATACTATTCATTCTATTGGTACAGGTAATGTGGTACGATCTCTTCGAAATTGTTGATGTAACATGTTTTGTTAAGATGCTCAGCATTTTCAGTCTAATCGGAGATTATTTTCGCTGCTAGAAATATATGTGTTTATATGATGAAAAAAAATTGTTCTTTCTTTGTTTTAGTGCATTTTTCTTTTGTTTAAATTGTTTACAATTTTCTATTTGCTAGCCGTATCTGAGAGTCAAGTTTAGAATTATAAGCAAGATGCAGAGCTTTGCGCACAACGCTATGTTTGTATCAGAACTAGGGACATGCTTTAGTTAGTTTACATTTTAAATGCACTATGCTGAATAGAAAATACCAAGTTTAAAAATCTTAAGTTGAATGTAATAAACTCATGTAAACAAAAACATTACTCAAACCAAGCTATGTATCTTCCCTATAATTGTACGATTGGCGCTGAAATTTTTGTCGATCATTAGAAAGGTCTTGCTAAAAAGACGATGTGCTTGCTGTATTGTAACTACTTTCTGGTGCCCCTTTTTAAAGAATGAATTGCATAAAATCTACACAATTTTTTGATAGTTTTTCAGACAAAAGTAAATAAAAGCAACGTCTTTTAAACAGTTTTCATAGATCTGACACGTTATTATTATGAGGATTAAAGCATTATATCGTAACTTTGTTCTTAAAAAAATATTGCAGCGGAAAATCATCATTGTTTGTAGACATTTGTTGTTTTTTAATAAAGATAAAAATAATTGTTTAGCCTTTATAAGAATTGTAAGAAAAGACCACCCAATAAAAGTGAAAAATGAAACACTAGATTAATAGAAAGGTCTTCTGCTAAAGACGGAAGACCTTAATGATAAAAGTGAAAAAGCAACAATAGAATAATAGACGACTAAAGACGGAAAACTGTTTTTGTCTTTAAGGTCAGACGCGTCCTATCTTCCATTTTTTCTATTTTTCTTATCTCCACAATCCATAATTATATTTTCATGTGATATGATACTTTTTTATTTAGATATAAAGTGTTCAATTGAAAATAAATACCATGATTTTATTTATAAGCATTCAAATGCATTTTGCATGCTATTTTAAGGAAAATTCTAAATGTTCTAGCTGCAAAAATAGCCTGGTAATGTACCCTGAATTTTTGGGAATTAACAGGTTTAAGTGTTAATACATTTGGAATAATATATCAAGGAAAACTATAAAAAAAATTGAGGAACGTCTTGTGTGTCCTTAATTAATTCCAACTTGTTTTTAAATCCAACAACCCCATTGTAAAGAATTTTTTTGTTAGCAAATTCAAAATAAAGAAGAGCACGTGTGTAATCCTTATTTAAAAATAGATAAGCCATATTTGTACGGTAGAAAGGGGGGGGGGGGTCATCGCAACAAGTTGATACATAATGTATATTACGGTACAATATAGGTCCATGTAAGAACTGGTGTTGGATTATCATCATTACCAAAGAATTTTCAGCTTTGATTAAAACAAATATATATACATAAAACTGGATTATGTACTGGAGAAACTAAATCGCCGAAGAGGTGTGTCCCGATTTTCGATCAATTGGGCGATTTCATTCATCTTGAAAAGGGTACATAACTCGCGTGCCTTACTAAATGTACATTATACAATTACCGGTCAAGTTTTTATGTTAATTCAATAGATTTCCTCAAAAACATTAATTCAATAGTATAATATATGTAGTTGATACAAAACAAATGTCAAAAAAATTATTTGACACCATCCCCACGGATTTATGCCAATGGATAATAAGTTCATTTAAACCAACACTCATCAGCAAATGTTATTGTCATTTAAATTTAGACCACGTGGTTTTATTTAACCCTTCCAGTTTTGCAGTAAAAATCGTGCCTCGTGTTTATAGACTATTTCCTAGAATCTAGGTACTTGTTATTAAATAGTTTATTGATTTTAAAGTTTATCTTCATTAATTGGTGGATAAAATGAGTTCTAGAAATAAATATGACAATAGAAAATATATAGGGTTTTTCTGCTGTTGCAAAATTAACATGCTTAATAGCGATCCACCCAAACGAATAATTTGTCGATCCGCGCCTGACCTAGTAATAGCATCAATAGGGAAACAGACTATACTTTTTTATGCATAATGTTACTTGAAAACGGCTCGATATACTAAGTTTTTATACAAAACAGACACCAATTCATTTTTTAAAAAGCATAGTATTGCACACGAAAAGCATGAAACATGACTATGATTTTATCAAGCAACCCAATGTTTACATTTTCAACCACATGTAGAGTGGTTTACACTAACGATAACTCTGTTCTGAATATCATTATTTAATTTAAAGAGGTTCGTTCCTCTGATTTTGGGTAGCCATTTTGGGTCACCTCTAGTCTGGAAATTCTGTGTCATATATTAATTCTACTTGTAAATTCCTTTTTTACAATGCCAAATCAACTATATTGAATAAAATTGTTAGGGGAAAATTACATACAGAGTTAAGTAAGGGACTATGTTTTCTGGCGGAAGGTTTTTAAGAAGAAAATGAACATAACTCAGTTGTTTTAGAGTACTGTAATTTTAGCTTCCTTAATTTCAGTGCAGACCAAATTTCCAGCATCGGGTTACCTTCGTGTTGTTCCAAAAATCATATTTTAACAATATTTCAAGATTTCTATCGACGTATACTGGCACATTAACTAAAAGCGAACAATTTTGATCACTTCACACTTTCACGAGAATCAGCAAGACAGTAAAAACAATACCGATGTATACGATATACAGTCAATGTTATCTCTAAAGTTCACCTCAGTACACTCTCAATCAAAAATAATCGAGTGACGTCAAAATGGTTTACACATTTATCCGATAGATTTTTTCGGCGTCAGTAAATTTTGACCCACGATTCATAGTACCAATGGTTTCCAACCTCACGTTCTCGCGAGAATCAAGAACAACTTTTAAGAAACATATATAAGATATGTAATTTTAAGAACATCATGCTTTTTTAAGTAAATAAAACAGTATACTTCGCGTATTTTTATTTCTCAAGGGAGTTTTAAAGAGTCAGGCGACACTTAACCAACGTCAGCTTTGACGTCACAATAAGCTCTGATAAGGGGAAATTACTCTAATTGAAGTTATTGTAAATCTGCTGAAATGACCAAAATCCTCTCAAAATCTTGCAAAGGTTAAGCTAAAGGACAACTGAAGAATAAGGACATTTCATCAGATACAGAAAACAGTTGTAAATTGCACTCATTTGGATGAATGCTCACATTTATTTTGTTCACTATAATTACGGTAAATTCCTGGAACGTACACGTAGCATCGCTTTTTTTTTATAATTAAAAGGGAGTGGGTGGGTGGATGGCAGTCTCATCCAAAAAAATTTTGCAAGCAGAAAGAAAAAAAAATTCATGAAAATTCTAATCCTTCAACCTTTTAGCAGTTCAATGGTTTCTTTATTTTCACTTCTATTTATTACATGCTGGGGGGGGGGGGGTGGGGGAGGGGCACCATGTTCTTTTAATATGATAAGCAAATATTTTTAAGCGTAAATTAAAAAAAAAATTAAACATTAATTTTTTTTTAAAGTGGAGGGGGCAAATCCATGATAAGTCGATTTTCTATGTGTAAATTGAAAAAAGTGAAATATTATTTTTTTAACGGGGTGGGGGGCTCTATGATGAGTCAAGTTTTATATGTCGGTTTAAGAAAAAATGTCTACTGCCCCAAAAAATGGGGGATGAAATGACGTTACAATCACTTAAAAAGAGGAGATACACTGCAATGAATATTTATATATTAAAATCTTTATTATTCAACAACATTGTATCTGAGATTAAACTTCTGTTCTACTTATAAATAAATAAATTATAACAAATCTTATAAACTATGAATAATGAAAACGTTATGTTTTATTTTTTGCATTCAAATTTTCCGTTGTTAATTTATTTTTATTGATTTATTATAATTCATTGTTTGATCATATGCTGTGCTCGCCCCAACAGTCGCGCCGTAAAACATATTATTTCATAAAAGTCAAGAAAAAATGAACTCCAATTTTTGCCTAAAATCAGCTTATTTCATGCTATATTTCAAAATTTATATCACAGACCCATACTTTTGATTTTATTTTCTGAATTTGTAAAATATTTCTGACATGTCTATTAAAATTTGAGAAAAAGTTTGAGACTTTTAAATAATTTTATTGCATGTTGAATCGTCAATGGATACAAACAGCGTTTTATCAGTGCAAAAAGGTCAATATATCAATTAGGTGACGAAATTGCAAACTTTTCTCTTTATGATTATTATCATTTTATTAATTTTAAATAATATAGATTTGTATTTGATGTCATGGTTTATTCTGATTAAAAATTATTGAGGAGAAAGCGATTTATGTGCAATTTGCACTTTTAGTGCAGAAAGGTCATATTAAATACACTGAAGCACCAAAAGGAGCATATAGACCCCAACATTTTGTTATGAGTTTTGGTTTAGCTATGTATGTAGATTTTAAAAAAAATACTTTAAAAAACTTATGATCGCAGGATCCAGCCTCCTTAAAAACCGCAAGATGATGACAATAGACATATATCTTAATAGATTTTCATGTTTTAACATAATTCAACGTAGAATATGATATAAAAAACGGCCAGTACTTACGTATTTTGAGAATAATATCCGAACACCTATATATACTTCCGCTCGAATTTTCACAGGAACTGAACAAATCCCGGCGAAGTCTCCTGAACTTTCATTCGAGCACCTCTGGATTTATTACATACTTTGTAACGATAAAGAAAATATTCCGAACACATTCGCAGGGGTGCATCAGTCGTTGCGTGAATGGTAAAACGGGACTTTGCGTCATAATATGTCTCATTCATAGTTTTTACGCGCCGATTAGTGGACGAGTCTAAATTGGAATCAAAGCACACCGTAGAACATCTTAGTTAGCAAAGGGTTTTCCGTCCACCCCGTTTCTCAGAAATGAGACCAGAGTGGACCAAAAGCCCTTAGTTAGCGAAGTTGACCGTAGAGTAAAGACTAGGGTTTCCAGATAAAAACGCTCCGTGTGAACACATCACAGGCACGTAGCATCTGGGGGAGGGGGGGGGGGGCAGACACTTTTCTTAAATTTATATATTAGAAATGGAAATATCATCGATTTGTCCCCTTTCACTTTTGTCGGAGCATGTAATAAATGAAACTGAAAATAGGGAATTTTAATTGAATTGAATTGAAGGAACTATTAGGATTTTCTTTCATGGTTTTGAGAATTCACCCTTTTTTGAGTTGCTTGACAAAATGTTTTATAAGAGGCAGCCCTCACACTGTTTTTAAAAACAATGCTATGTGTTTGAATAATTCTTTCCTATTCCATCTGGTTGCAAAAAAATGGTTTCGATTTTGCATCTTAGTATTACAAATACAAATTAAAAAATTGACTGTTTCATCATCCGTTTTCAAGCTTGCATGCAATTCTTCGATACATGTACATTCCTAAAATAGTTTTCATTTAATGAAATGATTTAATTTCAGGTGATATACATGTACATTCACAAGATCGAAGACAAGACTGAAATTTCTTTTTAAATCTACACATTCTGTTTATTAAAATTGATTTCTAATCAAACAGAGATTAATCAACTAATTGATATATGCATGCTTCCATTAAACGATTTTGTTTAGTCAGGCAAGCTTTTTGGAAAGCTATTACTTGTTGATTTCATAGTATAGAGAATAGACTTAAACTAGAGCAGAGCTCGTGGCAAAGCCACGAGTAGGTCTTCCGTTGTTGCTGCGAGATGAAAATTTATGTGATTTGGTGTCAAACGATTATAATGACTAATGACTAAGGATTGTTATATATTACATGTACTCATGATTCATGTAAGGAAATGTTAGTAAAAACGTGCATAAAAAACACGTAACTTCTGTAAATAAATCTTTCTAATTTTTTGAAGACTATGTGTTTGAATTTGTTTCGTGCTGTCAAAATTTGGTAAATAGCCAAAATTGATGGCATCTACGAAAATTTATTCAGGGCTGATATTATTTGATAATACGAGTAGACTTGAACATTTAAATAATAATCAGCTATCTAAGATCATCGGGAGAATTTATGCATAAGTGAGCGCCTAAATGTTACTCCTGATATACAGACACCGCTATGTAACGTAAAATTTAATAAAATTATTCACAGAAATGAATATTACTTCTCCCTACGATGCAATAATATTCAAAATCCCTATTTTTAAGTCAGTTTTTTCTCCTTTATCGGATCAACAGTTATTCTCTCGGAGAAAGTTTACGTATGTATTTAAAAAAAAAAAAGGAGAAACTTCAATAAAAATAAGCGGAAAATAATGGTGTTACGGTTTTTATTTTCAGTTAACTTAATTAAATGTGACAAAGGCGCATATTCGGTCGGATTTTTGGTAACATGTACATGAAGTTAATTTGATGCAAATTCCATTTTGTTTTTTGTTCTCTGCTTTATCATAAAGATATATAAAAAAAACTACGTACATGTCACAAGCAATATTTGCCTTCTCTATTTATCTTGTATTTTAAAGGGACTTGGACACGATTTGAGATCAAACATTTTATGTTTATTTTTTATGTATAAAATGGTTAACTGGTGCATTTTAAATGATTGACCAAAATATTGAATGTTAAAGTCAAGTTACAAGCAAGATACAGAGGTAAGAATTGATTGTTATGTAAATAAAGCTCGAGTCTTATAGTTGTTTACAAAAATGTAATGTGGAGAATTACCATGTCTTGGACAACATGACATGTACAAAACAATTTAAACTAATTCAATATCTTCATATTTACTATTATCAACAAATGAAAGAAACAATTGATTGAAACTTACACCAATATAACACATATGTAAAAATGACAATATTCGAGCTTTGTTTACAAAACAAAGAATTATGAACTCTGTATCTTGCTTAGAACTTGATATTTGACTTTCAAATTTTGACAAAGCATTATAAACTTCTATAATTATCAGATTAAACATTGAAAATGGAAAAATGAAATTTGAAAATTTTATGTCAAATCGTGTCCAAGTCCCTTTAATAGATTGGGTAATCATTGTCAGGGGCGGATACAGGATTTGTAGTTGGGGGGGGGGGGGGGCGTGGATAAAATTATTGAGGCAGGGGGTCTGGGGCCGCCTTTAGGCCCCCCGTGGGTCCCGGGCAAAGCCCTGGTGGGGGCCCAGGGGGAGAAGCCCCCGGATGCTCCTGGGTTTTCGTGTATTTTGAAGGTAAAACCAGGCTCAATTAAAATAGTGGTATTTTTTCAGTTATGTACACTTTACACAAAAGCCTATTACATATATATATATAACAATTTGACACATATTGTTACTTAAACCTAATACATGTATTGGATTAAAAACAAAAAAAGTTGGGCATTTATGAACTCCCAAAATTAACTAGGTTATCAAAGTTACAACATTGTAATGACGTTACGGTATCCGACCCCCTATTAGCTGTTAGAAATGTCTGATGCATCAAATCTTCAATATTCTTATATTAAAATAGTCTATTTACCTAGAAAAAAATTCAAAAAATATACAGTTATTCAGAAATTTCTGATCGCAATATGGAAATGACAGCGCAGTAACAAAACTGCTGGGATTTCCAGTCGATTCTTGGTCGAAGCCCCAATTCATGGCCCTGGGGAATTTGTTGCAGCCAACATAATGAAATGACCAACACTGCTTGTTTTAAACACAGTTTAATTGGTTTGTTATCGGAACCTGTCAACATGCATTAGGATTAGATGTTTATAGATGTTTATAGAGCAGCAGATAGCACAGCTAATGTATCAATGAGGTGTAATATTGAGTCAGGCATAATTATAAATAAAGTGAAACACAAAATGCTAACTTTTCTATGTAAAATTTATCTAATCAACTACAGTAATGCATACTTTGAAAATTTTAGGGGGGGGGGGGGCGTGCGCCCTCCACGCCCCCTCCCTTAAATCCGATTGTTGACCTAAAATTAGTATTCCACTGGCTGTACCTAACCTTGTAAGTAAATTAAGTTGCATGACATCCTCATACCACACAACTTCAATAAAACTTTTTTTTTAAAATCAATTTTCATATAATTAGCAATAAAGAAAATCCCCAAGAACACATGTCCATCTCACTGAAGTGTAACTTTGAGAAGCGCATATTTTTTTTGGAGGCAGATATGTCGCTATATTATAGTCTGTAAGTCAAGTAAACTAATCTGTCCTAACTTGCAATACTTTGATGATTTCTATGGCGACCACCTGCATAGCATAATGTAGTCGTATTTCATAACATCTTATCCCAAGAAAACATTACATTTGACTTAAAACTTTTAATTATAATATATATTATTCTGTTCATAACTATATATAATAGAAGTTTAGCGTGTTCGACATGTTAATTTATTTTAGCCACGTTCTCAGATTACGATCCCGCACCTTTAATGTGAAAATGAGTCTTGTTGTTTGAAATTGACCACTTTGAAGAAAGCACCCTGTTGATTAATTACATAACAATTGATGATCTGCAGCCATAAATAAGCTGGGGCTATATATGTTCTGAGCTGTTTGCGCTATTCAAAGTGACACAAAATTTCGGTAGCACGTGGCGATTGAATTTACGCAATAAAGAAAGTTGAAATTTACAAAGACTGACCGAATAAAAAAAACGGGTGGGAAAGAGACACACGCTCAGTAGAAAATGCTACAATAAGAAGTCACTATCAAATGATTTTCGACAGATCTGGAATTCTAAAAAAAGAGAGCACTTGGCAGCGGGGCGGTGGGAGGGCAACACAGAAATAAGTTCGTTTTCACAATGAAACTAACGACCATGTAGAAACACTACAGAAGTTATCAATATGTGACCGATAGAATCTAAACAAAACTAGTTTCAAAACTCATGTGAATATTCTTTAAAATAATCACCGAATGCCTTAATTCAGGGCATTCTCTTATCGTGTCAGCACCTACTGCAAACATAGCACTTTGATCATAATTTGATTTGATTTTTTAAATTACCTTGTACGCTGTCGTATAAATCAATGCTAAATCAACTGTACGAGTAAAATAAATTTATCGGTTCATAATAGTTTAAAACATAATAAAAATAGTTGCGTTCGTACAAAATACCAAACATGCACGCGTGATAAGGTACATATAGAGGTCACTTGCACGGGATCTCCTCGGCCATGTGCGAGGGATGATCATTATTTAATGACTTTTTAATTTACTCTCCAATGTTTAATTTAACTAAATACAAAATGAACAAACTTTTATAACATAAAATTAAAACAGTGTACAGTGTATTAACGGCTATATAAACTCAAACACGTTCATATTCATGTAAGTGTGCGGGTGCGAATCTTGTGTATTAGATAACCGTTTACCGCTAGGTAGTGCAGCCGTGGATGATTTCCTCGGCCGCGGGCGAAGGATAGATTACATAAAGGTTTAACGCATACACACGCACAGCTCAGAACCTAGGAAGATTTGAAAAGTTTGCAATTTAATGACTAAATTCTATCAAATAGAAATTCTTTTTTTACTTAAAACCCACATTGATATATATGTCTGATATTGCATAAGATTGAGAATGGCATTGCTTTTATTAATTAACTGAACGATTTCTTAATTGACATCCTATTGTTTAATCCAATTGAAGAATAAACCTTTATGTGTAATCAAAACTGAAATAATTCTTCAGTTCGCAGCTAGATTAACTCATATATGAGAGACGCAACTCTCGTGTATTAGATAACCGCTGACCGCTAGGTAGTCCAGTCGCGACCATGGTGACCGATTTTCTCGGCCGTGGGCGAGGGATAGCTTACGTAATAATACACATCTCTGATTCAAGGTGGATTTTAAATGCATGCAGTATGATAACTAAAATGTAATGCATAGAATTTTTTTTCAATAAGTATTTTGTGTTTTACTAGAAAAGAAAAAGAATGTTTTGTTTTTCGATTCTCGTCTTTAAGGATTGTGCACTATAAGAACTAAACAACAATGACTTTAACTAATTAACTTCTATAAAAAAAAGCATGTGTTCTAATTTTTTTCTCATGAATTAAAGCCTCCTGTATAAAACATCATACTTTCTGTGGTAACTTTTTGCCAGTTTTACGCGCAAAGACTTTCGTTAACTTGCCAAATGAAAGCAGTTTCATGTTAACATGTAAAGCTTTTTACACTCATACTACACAAATCACTTAAAAAATAACATTGTAACGACCTTTATGAGATTCCAACACACAACTTTTCCAGCGACAGCAATATCGAAATCCTAACCGTTTTTGAGTTATTAAGCAAAATCTTTTGAGGGCTACTGGCCCTTAATTTAAGGGGCCAGCCCTTTTTTATTGGTGTCAAATGAAAGCCCTTAACATTATGCACAACTTTTGTTCTATATGTATTTAGGAAATATTTCAAACTAAAAAGTTACGAAGCCAAAACATGAGAAAAATTTCGCTATTTTTAAAACATAGATTTCGATTGATTAATTCGAGTGGAATAATTGGAAGAAGCTAAAATCCAAAAATCAGAGGACAATATTCAAAGTGTCAATAATAAAGATTTTTAACTATAAATTATTTGCTACGGACCATTTCGGAGCCTTTGTCTGGAAACTAACGCCCCCAAAATATTAGAAAAAGGGAAATAACTCAAAACCGGAAGTTGCGATTTCAATTTTTTTTGTGCTCTAGAAACCTAATTCAATTTACAATATACCGTGAAAATTTGAATAAAATCGGATGACAAACAAAAAAGTTATTGAGGATTTAAAAACGTCTAGAAGAAGAAAAATTATAATGAAGAAGAACCATCAGAATCAGTACAAGGTCTTCCGTTGGAAACGGAAGACCTTAATAAATAGATATCGTTTGTCATTAACAAAATTAGCTGGAAGCGCCTATGTTTAACAGATGTATTTCAGCGTTAAAGATTGTTTCTGTGTTGATTAGTTTTATTATCCCCTCGCGCAACTTGTTGCGAAGGGGATATAGCAGCGCTACCGTGTGTGTGTGTGTGTGTGTGTGTGTGTGTGTGTGTGTGTGTGTGTGTGTGTGTGTGTGTGTGTGTGTGTGTGTGCACTCCATTTCAATTTTCGAGTAAATTGATAAAAAACCTTCCAATAGAATTTCCTCAACCTTTCCACAAATATGTCTCATTGTAAAAGATTAAAACAAATGCAATGTTATATATATTGGTCAAATTTTTATGCAAAAACTTAGATAAAATTACACCATTGTAAAGGAGGGGGGGGGGGGCATACATTATGACAAAATTCGTTCAAAACTAAAAAATATTTATCATGAATTGCACACTTCTGTAAAATAACAAATAAAAAATGCATGTGCCTTTCCAAACCATTAATACTATTACAAATTATTAATTAAAATATATCTCAATAAAGGGCTATAGATAAAAGTCTTTAGAGCCTTCTCGTCCCCCTTTTCTTGATATCAAATGAAAGGTCGTATAATTTCAAACACATTTTGTTCAACAAGTGTTTGGAAATTCATTACTGTTCTTGAGATACATGTATAAGGGAAAGAACGTTTTAGAGGCCGATCCCTTATCTCCTTATAGAGGCTGTTTAACGACATTTTGAAGATTGAATATGGTTTAGTACATCATTTTGAGCATCTTTTTTTCAATACTGCATTTCCAAAGATATATCTTCTCTGATATATGGGTGATTAAAATGTTGGACATTGACCTCTGAAAACCTCTAATTACGTAACGCATAATCAAATCATTACATTGCTTGCTTGGATACATAACTGTAAGATAAGATATCTACTTTTAAGACCTTTCACAAAACATCTCTCAGTAAAGGGCTATAGATAAAAGACTTTAGAGCCCTCTGGTCCCTGAATTTGAGGGGCTAGCCCCCTTTTCTTGATATCAAATGAAAGGTCAAATATAAAATGATATATGGGGGATAAAAAGTTTGGACGTTTGACCCCTAAAAACCCCTCATTACGTAACACATGATAAAAGCATTAGATTTCGTGGATACAGTTGAGATCGACTCAAAATTTGAAATTTTATTTACCTCACGTGATTTTGAATGACAACAGTTGTGAATGGAATTGGGGTTCATTTTGGAGAAATAAACAGGTAGTGAAAATAAATCATGCACAGGATCATCCACAAGACAAATAAAGTGTCTTACACATGTTAATCTTAATGTTAAAGCTGCTTGCAATTGGTCCGATTTTCAATAAATTGTTGTACGCTTATGCTAAGAATGTGTGTAATAATATACGTTGCAGCAGTTTTCCCGGCCAAATAAGCCATATTTCAATGAAAAAATAATGTACATGTTGAAACTTGTTGAATCTGGATGTTGTGTATTTCGGCATGCTGTCCAATCTGGTGACATTATTCAGCCTCTTGACATTTTCCTATCATTTTGCTATTGATTTAAACTAGCAACTCATTTCAGTATATACCGTTAACTCTTGTTATAAATAAATACGCATTTTTTTTCCCGAAATTAGATAATTAGATTGTAGTTTACCCCGTTTTTTTTTTCAGGCGTGTTCTGCGGGAGTCAGGCTGCCGATATCGTTTGTTATCCCCGTTGTATGGCTACACGTTCAGAGTTGCATATTATTCTATCAAAATGCTCAATTTTTTTTTCAATTCCTCATTTATATTAATATTTATCCATTGTTCCCTGCATCAAAACAGTTCTCGCCATTAGTTATTTCAGCCACATGTTGACTTGTTAATGTTTGTTGTGAAGCATGCACTTTTCAGCTTAATCGGAGGTTTGAAAAATTATCAATAACGATGATTTGATTGAAAAAGTATTTCCATCGTACATGTATGTATTCCGTTATGAATTTATTGATTTCCAGAAAAAAAGAAGAAAATGAAAATTGGTTCCGTAAATACGATCGATGAAATCTAATATATATATCAGAAGAATTGAAAATTTTGCAAGAATACACGATCAAGACCTATTGCATTAAATACTGTAATTAATTTGCAACTTATCGTCCGGATGCCTAATCCGGCCAATTTTTTAAGAACCACCCTCTCCCGGATTAGACATGTTTTACTGTACAATGTACAAAGTTATTTACAAAATTATTTCGCCTCGTGTTTAAACTGGTCCCTTACGTCGATGCTAGTATGTTTTTATTACGACTTTGACATCTGTCCTTTTTATATGATCTATTATTACAAATAAAATATACAGCATGACTATGTAAAAGAACAAAAATAAAGCAGTGTACATTTGTTCCTTAATAGTTTTGAATAAACCTATTCGCAATCATTCGAAGGATGAAACCAAACATTATCTTTCCTAAACATTCACATTATGTATTTTGGGGGGGGGGTGTTGTATGCCAAAAATGTATTTTTATTTACTTTGAATATTTCTAACGTTGAAAGGAGATCAATTCCGTGTAAATCCGTCTATGACTTTTGTAAGATTTGGTTTGCATGGAAAAATATTTGATACTGTAATGACCGACAAATCGGAACATGCAGCTTTAAGAAATTTCTCCACTTATTATACTTCGAAACGTTATACCAGGCTGAAGCTAGCAGCCACTAACAGCAGCCACTAAGCCCGTAGAAGCTAGCAGCCAATAAGGAAATTCATCAAAGTACTGAGAGTACTCAAACAGAAAAATTATATTTCACTTAATTATCGACATATTTTAATTAATATGAAAATGATTAATGCTCAATAATTTTTACGAGCATTGCCGACTTCCAAAGCAGTAAAGCTCGCCTGGATAAGAGTTATAAATGCTTCTATGTTGGATAGAAATGAAATACGTCAATACGGGTCATAAGTTATGACAATAATGTTATCCTAAGTGTAGACTTATTGATACATATAAAAAAACTATATGCATCGTATAAAGTGCTATGCAAGCGTATTATGATATAAAAGAAATGATAAATTTAAGTAAATCAAAAGCATAAAACGATAAAAATACAATAAAAACCCAAAGCCAACTCAGTGTGGCAAGATGACTCGTGTACATCAAAGTAGAACATGTGCGTGTTAAAAAATTTATCCTCCGGCCTTTTTACTCCCCCGGAAACAACATTATTCGAAAATTAAAAAGACATCGTATTATTACGAATATGAGACAGTAGAACACCCAGCATTGTGATTTTATTCTCATAAGAAAATTGTTAAATGTCGCAGTCAAAAACAGCGAAAATCATCAGGTAAAATTGGGATTATTTTGTCTCGGCCATGTTTTGACGTGAACCTTCGAATACAACAATGACAATGAAAAGGGTCGGTTTAGCTCACCCGAACTTTGTCATATTTTAGCATTTCACATTGATATGGGGGTTAAAAGTGGTCCATTATCTTCCTTATCTTTGAAGTGTGCATCAAACGAATAACAGGGTAGTGTAAGGGGCATATGGGGCTATTATTTCCCAGTCTCAGATTTGGGCTGTAGGGGTACCACCAAGTGGCTCCTAGGGGTTCTGGCTCATTTCAGGGATTTATATCTCACTTGAGATTAACCACAAGAACTTGCAAACACTTGGATTAAGTAGAGGACCTCAAGAGGTATTCATAATTAGCGTTAGAGGGCACCTATGACCCCTACAAGGGTTCGGTTAGCTCACCCGAACTTTGTCATATTTTAGCATTTCACATTGATATGGGGGTTAAACGTGGTCCATTATCTTCCTTATCTTTGAAGTGTGCATCAAACGAATAACAAGGTAGTGTAAGGGGCATATGGGGCTATTATTTCCCAGTCTCAGATTTGGGCTGTAGGGGTACCACCAAGTGGCTCCTAGGGGTTCTGGCTCATTTCAGGGATTTATATCTCACTTGAGATTGACCACAAGAACTTGCAAACACTTGGATTAAGTAGAGGACCTCAAGAGGTATTCATAATAAGCGTTAGAGGGCTCCTATGACCCCTACAAGGGTTAGGTTAGCTCACCCGAACTTTGTCATATTTTAGCATTTCACATTGATATGGGGGTTAAAAGTGGTCCATTATCTTCCTTATCTTTGAAGTGTGCATCAAACGAATAACAGGGTAGTGTAAGGGGCATATGGGGCTATTATTTCCCGGTCTCAGATTTGGGCTGTAGGGGTACCACCAAGTGGCTCCCAGGGGTTCTGGCTCATTTCAGGGATTTATATCTCACTTGAGATTGACCACAAGAACTTGCAAATACTTGGATTAAGTAGAGGACCTCAAGAGGTATTCATAATAAGCGTTAGAGGGCACCTATGACCCCTACAAGAGTTCGGTTAGCTCACCCGAACTTTGTCATAATCTCAAGTGAGATATAAACCCCTGAAATGAGCCACAACCCCTGGGAGCCACTTGGATGGTACCCCTACAGCTTAAATTTGAGACTGGGAAATAATAGCCCTATATGCCCCCTACATAACCCTGTTGTTCGTTTGATGCACACTTCAAAGATAAGGAAAATAATGGACCACTTTAAACCCCTATTTCATTGTTAAATGCTAAAATAAGACAAAGTTCGGGTGAGCTAACTGAACCCTTGTAGGGGTTATAGGTGCCCTCTAACACTTATTATGAATACCTCCTGAGGTCCTCTACCTTAGCCAAGTGTTTGCAAGTTCTTGTGGTTAATCTCAAGTGAGATATAAACCCCTGAAATGAGCCAGAACCCCTGGGAGCCACTTGGTGGTGCCCCTACAGCCCAACATTGAGACCGGGAAATAATAGCCCCATAGGTCCCCTACATAACCCTGTTGTTTGTTTGATGCACACTTCAAAGATAAAAGAGATAATGGCCCGCCTTTCACCCCTATATCATTGTGAAATGCAAAAATATGACAAAGTTCGGGTGAGCTAACTGAACCCTTGTAGGGGTCATAGGTGCCCTCTAACACTTATTATGAATACCTCCTGAGGTCTTCTACCTTAGCCAAGTGTTTGCAAGTTCTTGTGGCTAATCTCAAGTGAGATATAAACCCCTGAAATGAGCCAGAACCCCTGGGAGCCACTTGGTGGTGCCCCTACAGCCCAAAATTGAGACCGGGAAAAATAGCCCCATAGGTCCCCTACACTACCCTGTTATCTGTTTGATGCACACTTTAAAGATAAAAGAGATAATGGCCCGCCTTTCACCCCTATATCATTGTGAAATGCTAAAACATGACAAAGTTCGGGTGAGCTAACTGAACCCTTGTAGGGGTCATAGGTGCCCTCTAACACTTATTATAAATACCTCCTGAGGTCCTCTACCTTAGCCAAGTGTTTGCAAGTTCTTGTGGCTAATCTCAAGTGAGATATAAACCCCTGAAATGAGCCAGAACCCCTGGGAGCCACTTGGTGGTACCCCTACAGCCCAAAATTGAGACCGGGAAATAATAGCCCCATAGGTCCCCTACACTACCCTGTTATCCGTTTGATGCACACTTCAAAGATAAAAGAGATAATGGCCCGCCTTTAGCCCCTATATCATTGTGAAATGCTAAAATATGACAAAGTTCGGGTGAGCTTAACCAACCCTTTTCATTTTTATTGTTGTATTTTTCGAAAGCTCACGTCAAAACATGGCTGAGACAAATTAATCCCAATTAAACCTGATGATTTTTGCTGTTTTTGACTGCGACATATGATAGTTCTTTTATGAGAATAAAATCACCATACTGGGTGTTCTATTGTCTCATATTCGGAATAATACGATGCCTTTTTAATTTTCGATTGATGTTGTTTCGGGAGGAGTGAAAAGGCCAGAAGATAAATTTTTTAAACACGCACATGTTCAGCTTCGATGTAAACAAATTATCTTGCCACACTGGATTGACTTGGGGTTTTTATTGTATTTGTATCGTTTTATGCTTTTAATTTACTTAAATTTATCATGTCTTTTATTACATAATACGTTTGCATATCACGTTATACGATGTGTATATTTTTTCTATTTGTATCAATAAGACTACACTTAGGATAACATTAATAACTTATGACCCGTATAGACGTATTTCATTTCTATCCAACAAAGACGCATTTATAACTCTTATCCAGGCGAGCTTTACTGCTTCGGAAGACGTCAATGCTCGTACAAATTATTGAGTATTAATCATTTTGATATTAACTAAAATATGTCGATAATTAAGTAAAATATAATTTTCTGTTCGAGTACATTTGCGAGACCTTTTATTTGATGTAAAGAAAAAAGGGCTGGTCCCTCAAATTAGGGGCTAAAAGGGCTAGTAAGTCTTTTTATGATAACTTTTTTCTAAGCGATAATTTGATATTTTTCATTTAAAAAAAAGAAGAACTTTTTAAGCTTAACCTAAAGCTGATATTCGTTTTAAAATCGGACCATGAACTACAGAGAAAATGGGGTTAAAAATTTGATTTTTCCGGAAATTTTGATTCCGCGTTCTTGGTTTAAAAAATAGCGTGAAGTTAAATGTAAAATTACTTCGTACCAAAAATAATCGTGTCAAGTCGTACATGAACACATTCGGGTTTATTTTGTTAAGACATTCTTGAAAGCGGAAAGGTTTTTGTTAAGTCGTACTTAAAATCATTCGGATTTTGTTAAGTCGTACCACGAATTATTCGATTTTTTCTTATTGTTTTAGTTACTCTTGTTCTTGGCTTAAGAACTCTGCTTCTTTCAGGTACTTCTAGCATTTGTCTCGACATTAACGGAAGACCCACTCGTTGCTTTGCAACGAGCTTTGCTCTAGTTTTATTATTATTATTATACTCGACAGTTTTTTGTCAGTGATTTTATGAAAAGTAGAAGATACGACGATACAATTATGCATGGACCTTATAGCAAATCTATCAATTTATGGAATGTAAGGTTTTGGATTTCCGGTTTCGGTACTTCCGGTTTTTACAAGGAAAATTGTAAAAAATATATTAAACAAAATATTTTGTTTATTTTTTGAGTTAGAGCAATCAAATTTTAGAATTAAATGCATCATGGCTAGATGTACAAATTTGTAAGCGTAGACATTTTTCTATATCTTACCGTTTTTGAGATTTAAGGCTTCAAACTTTAGAAAAGGGGGGTGAACAAAATAAAAAAATTCAAATGAAATTAAAAATTATAGTTGACGCCTTGACATTATTAAGATTAAAGTAATTAAGATATATTTTAAGTTCCAGTAAAAAATATTGACTACTTCCGGTTTTATAAGTCGATGAAAATCGTCTATGGGAATTTCAGTGTTAAACTAAAATCACGCGTCATTCGTTTTCTCAAAAAGTGTGTAAGTAAAAATTACAATATTTCTTTTGTGTAATGACACTACCAATGCGCAGACCGGAAAAGTTTTTGGGAAGACAATTCGAAAAAAATAAGGGATCTGCAGGGGCCAACGTTTAAAACAGCCCTTTAGTTGTAACTTTTTTACCTTTCATCCGATATTAAAAATCTTTTCAGTTTATTGTTTAAAATAAAGAGTTCTATCTTAAAATTATGGTCCGAGGGGCCACTTTTTGACTTCTTATAGGGGTTTGGAGGGCCCAAAGACCATCACTGGTTGAAATTTCAAAATGTTTTTTAGTAAGATTTATCTCGCTTTGATGTAAGAATGTAGAGCATAAGTACTATAGGCATACCAAGTTTTGTGTCCCAGGAATGAATACTTTCTTCAAAATGATTTTTTGAAAATATTCCTCTGGAAATTAGAAGTGTAGCTACCTGTAAAGTTCTGGAGTTATCTTTCTTTTCACATTGCACTACTCATAAGTTCCTATCTTAGCAACTGGAGATACCAAGGCGTTTAGAACACTTGGAAATAAATTAGAGAATAATTTTTTTTGAACATTTAATTAAAAAGGGATAATGGGGCTGTCGAAAAGCCCTTACTTTTTGTTGAAGACAAAAAAAGTTCTAGTTATTATTTGCGACAGATTTCTGTCAGCGATTTCTTTAAAACTAAAAACTGTATTGATACAAATTTACATTGGTCTTACAGCAAATGTATCAGTTTATGAAATGTCTTATTTTGAGTTTCCGGTTCCGGTACTTCCGGTTTTTACAAGGAAAATTGCAAATATTGTTTAAAACTCAATTTTTTGTTTTTTTTTTAATATAGAGCAATCAAATTTTAGAATTATCTTTATCATAAATAGTTGTACAAAATTGTAAGCGTAGGCAACTTTCTATCTCTTACCGTTTTTGAGATATTAAGTGCTAAACTTTAGAAAAGGGGGGATGAAAAAACAAAAAACATTAAATGACCTTTAAATAATTATTTGACGCCTGAATATTATTAGGATAGAAGTAATTAAGGTATATTTGAAGTTTCATTGAAAAGTATTGAGTACTTCCAGTTTTATGAGCCGATGAAAATTGTCTATGGTATTTTCTATGTTAAATTGAATTCACGCGTGTAACGTTTTCTCAAACAGTTATCAAGCAAATATTTTTATATCTGATATTTGCAATAAGGGACCTAATGCGCAGACCGGAAAAGGTCCTGGAGAAGAACTGCTAAAAAATAAGGGATCTGTAGGGGTCAGTATTAAAAACAGCCCTTTAGCTGTATCTTTTTTATTATTCATTCAATTTTCAAAAACTTTTCGATTAATAGTTTAAAATAAAGAGTACAATTTAAAAAATATGGTCCGAGGGGCCACGTTCTGACTCCTTATAGGGGTTTGAAGGGCCTAAAGATCACAACTTGTTTAAATTTCAAAATTATTTTTTGGAAGAGTTATCTCGCTTTGCTCTAAGAATATAGAGCACAAATACTCTAAGCATACCAAGTTTTGCGTCCAAGGAATAAATACTTACTCTGAAATGATTTTTTGATGATATTCTTCTGAAAATTACAGGTGTAGCTACTTGTTAAATTCTGGAGTTATCTTTCTTTTCACACTGCAGTACTCATAAATTCCTATTTAAACAACTGGTTATACCGAGGCGTTTAGAAAATTTGGAAATAGATTAGAGATATATTTTTTGAAAACTTTAAATAAAAAAGGGAACCTGGGGCTGTCGAAAAGCCCTTACTTTTTGTTGAAGACAAAAAAAGTTCTAGTTAGGGTCTTCCGTTTCCAACGGAAGACCCTCTTGTTATTCTTCGGTTTCTTTCTATTATTATTATTATTAGGGTTTTCCGTTTTCAACGGAAAACCCTTCTGTTATTCTACGGTTTCTTTTTCTTTATTATTAGGGTCTTCCGTTTCCAACGGAAGACCCTCTTGTTATTCTTCGGTTTCTTTTTATTATTATTTTTTTTCTTTTTCTTTTTTTTCTGACTCCTTTTTGGCTTCATAACTCAAAAAGTTTTCAATTTATTTAAAGAAAACTTTCAGGGCTTATGTGCAATTATAATGCATCAAAGATGTTAAAGTTTCCATAATAACGTCTCTTCCGTTTTGACGTTACGTCATTTTTAAAAATTAAAAAAAGTCATTTTGCCCGCGACATTTCTCAAAAACGCTTTAAGATAGAGTCTTGAAATTGTTTGTGGTTATGAATTTGGCAATTTACATGTGCAATAAGGCTGGAAATAAAAATCCGTCACTTCCGGTCGAAATCGGAAGTGAAACAAATTTTTCGAAAAAATAAATTTTCTGATCAAATCAAAAATGAATATGTATTGTATAGAGCTTATCAAGCTGAATCTAAGACTGAAATCCGTTTTTAAATCGGACAATGCATTAAAGAGATATCGGGGTTTAAAAATTGATTTTTCCTGAAATTTTAATTCAGCGTCCTTTGGTTAAAAAATAGCGTAATGTTCAAAGTAAAATTAACTCGTACCAAAAATAATTGTTAAGTCGTACTTGAACACATTCGGATTTTTTTTTTGTTAAGTCGTATTTGAAATCAGAAAGGTGTCTGTTAATTCGTATTTAATTCATTCGGATTTTGCTAAGTCGTACCAGGAATAATTCGATTTTTTCATCTTTTTATTTTAGCTACTCTTGTTATTGGTTTATGAGCTCTGCTTCTTACAGGAACTTCCAGCTTTACTTCCGACATTAACGGAAGACCCACTCGTTGCTTTGCAACGAGCTTTGCTCTAGTTATACTTTTTTTTCTTTTTCTGACTTTTTTGGAGCGTTATATCTCAGAAACTATTCAACCGATTTACACCAAATTTGTAGGAGATATAAAGCATCATTGTCGCTACTGATTATAAAAATTTTCAATGATTACGTCACTTCCGGTTTCAGATATAGACGATTTTGTAAATTTGTAAGGGTCATTTTGTCCACGCATCTCCTCTGAAACTAATCATGATAAAAGCTTGAAATTTGCAGGGATTGTAGATGAATGTCTGTAGTTTTCCCTCCATGTTCCAATTGCGAAAAATGCACAAGGCCTAGAAGCTCGCCTGAACCTGAAAATTAGCACCAAATTTTTTCAAAATTTTTTCGCACATTTTCCGTAATATTTTTTGACGTATAAATATTTTGTTAAAACATGTAATGCAAAAGCTGTTTCAATTTGCACGGGCTTTTATTTGATATCAAGAAAAAGGGGCTGGCCCCTCAAATTAGGGGCAAAGAGGGCTCTAAAGTCTTTTTGCAATAACTTTTTAGTGAACAATAATTTGTTTTCAATTATAGAAGCAAAAATGTTCATTGTTAAGCTGTTTATCTATACAGTACCATACCTAAGTCATATATTACGTAATTAGGGGTTTCAAGGGGACAGAAGTTCAAAACTTTGATCATTAATATCTGAAAAAGGAGAAATATTTTGAAAAGCAATGTAGAACAAAAGTTGTTCAAAATAATGTTTTGTACAATATGCTACCTTAAATGTTTTTGTTTATGACCCCATTTAGGAGTTAAAGGGCCGGCCCCTAAAACACATTTGTACATATATCTCAAGAACGGTAAACATTTTGTGAACACTTGTTAAACAAAATATGTTTATATTTACAAGACCTTTCATTTGATGTCAAGAAAAGGGGGCTGGCCCCTTAAATTAGGGGTCAAGAGGGCTCTAATGTCTTCTTATAATAACTCTTTACTGAACAATATTTTGTTATTAATTATAGAAGCAAAAATGTTCATTGTACAGCTGTTCATCTATACAGTACCATACCTAAGTCATATATTACGTAATTAGGGGTTTCAAGGGGCCAGAACTCAAAATTCTGATCATTAATAACTGAAAAAGGAGAAATATTTTTAAAAGCAATGTAGAACAAAAGTTCATCAAAATAATGTTCTTAACAATATGATACCAAACATTTTGTTGTTAGTGGCCCCAGTAAGGGGTTAAAGGGTCGGCCCCTAAAACGCATTTGTACAGATATCTCGAGAACGGTTTACAATTCATGAACACTTGAAGAACAAAATATGTTTATATTAGCTAGACCTTTTATTTGATATTTAGAAAAAGGGGTTGACCCTTCAAATTAGGGGCCAGAAGGGCTACTAAGTCTTTTCATAATAAATCTTTTCTGACCAATAATTTGATAATATTATAAAGCAGCAAAGAAGCTTTTATTAAGCTTAATATAAAACCGAAACCCGTTTTAAAATCGGACGATGCATTACAGAGATATCGGGGTTTAAAAATTGATTTTTCCGGAAATTTTGATTCCGCGTCCTTGGTTTAAAAAAAAGCGTAATGTTTAAAGTAAAATTAACTCGTACCAAAATAATTGTTAAGTCGTACTTGAACACATTCGGATTTTTTTTGTTAAGTCGTTCTTGAAATCAAAAAGGTTTTTGTTAATTCGTACTTTAAATCATTCGGATTTTGTTAAGTCGTACCAGGAATAATTCGATTTTTTTTATCTTTTTATTTTACTTACTCTTGTTATTGGTTTATGAGCTCTGCTTCTTACAGAAACTTCCAGCTTTACTTCTGACATTCATGGAAGACCCACTCGTTGCTTTGCAACGAGCTTTGCTCTAGTTATTATTATTATTCTTTTTCTCGACAGAATTTCCGTCAGCGATTTTTTGAAAACGGAAAGGATTTCAGAAATAACTATACAATAGTCTTATAGCATTTTTAAATGTCACCAGTATGTAAGGTTTTGGACTTCCGGTTCCGGTACTTCCGGTTCACACAAGCAAAATAGTAGAAATTAAATGAATCAATATGTTGTTTCTATTTTTAAAGGAAATTCGTTGTAATTTTAGAGTTAGATCAACCATGTCGAGTTGTTTAAAAAGTAAAGCGGCGGCGAGTTTCTATCTCTTACAGTGCTGCTATCGTGAAAGTTGACAAAACTATCCTATCCTATCCTATATCCTGTATCCTGCATCCTATCCTGCAAATAAGCTCTATCCTATCCTATCCTATCCCATACCTTCAAAATATACGAATGCAAGTTAAATGAAACGAAATTTAAGATTTAAATGATTTTATCAATTAATGTAGTACTCAAAAAGAATAATTAAATCTTAAAACCGAATATTCTTCGAGCGGGATAACTTACTTACCTGTGCTACGGTAAAATTAAATCGTACGCGGGATGGACACAATTACGTAAACAAACAGGTAAGCGATTCGATTTTTGATTTTATTATATTTATGCATTTATGCATTAAAAACAGATAAACAACTTCGATGCACTTATTGAGGAACTGTTTAGTCACATATTGTTATCAAATCATTTTCTTATCACGTATAACTGAGCGTAATTATCATCATTCGAGCGATTCGTTCGGCGATAAATGTAAACACGATCTGGAAATAAATAATTCCTTTAGGAAGTTTATATCGTTTATAGTTAAACCACTCGGAGTTATTTTTAAAGTATAAATTCTCAAGCATTTATAGCTAGCTAACATTTATGAATTCGATATGTTCAGGTTAATATCGGACAGAAATATGCGTCCCTGTTATTGGGAATCGAAGAAATTACATGAAACGTGAAACAATGTATGTTTCTTGTATACATGTTTATCTTTTAAAATGCCGAATTGTTCGTTTATAAATTCAAGCTTTTATTACTTTGCAGACTTTAAATGAAGTAAAAACAGAAATCTATTTCCGACGTTGTCAAATGTTGCATCGAATTCTCGCAGTAACTCCGTACTTGCACACGAATTGACAAAGATGTAGCGCCGACATTTTAGCGCGCATCAATGTTATGCACCGCGTTCTTGATATAATAATTATTCTTAAATGGTTTAACTTGTAAAATGTATTAAATTGACATTGAAATTCATTGTTTAGCCAATTTTCGTTTCGCAAAATAACTCTGAAATTTATACTCGAATCTGATTGGCTACAGGATGCAGGATAGGATAGGATAGGATAGGATAGAACTTAACTTTTATATTTCTATCCTGTATCGTGCATCGTGCATCCTATCCTATCCTATCCTTGTCAACTTTCAGGATAGCAGCACTGTATCAGTTTTGAGATTTTAGGCCTCAAACTTGAGAAAAGGGGGGATGAAAAAATAAAAAACTCAGAAAAGCTTAGGAATGTTCTAAGACGGATATATATTGTTCAAATAGAGGTAATTAAGATATATTCCAAGTTTCATTGAATAGTATTGAATACTTCCGGTTTTATGAGCCGATGAAAATTGTCTATGGGAGTTTCTATGTTAAATTGAATTCACGCATGTAACGTTTTCTCAAACAGTTTTCAAGCAAATATTTCTATATTTCGTATTTGCAATAAGAGACCTAATGCGCAGACCGGGAAAGGTCTTGGGAAAAAAATTCCGAAAAATAAGGGACCTGAAGGGGTCAATATTCAAAACGGCTCTTTAGCTGTAACTTTTTTATTGTTTATCCGATTTTCAAAATCTTTTTGACTCCTTGTAGGGGTTTTAAGGGTCTGAAAATGATAACTTCATCACAATTCAATTTTAAGAGTTTTCTCGCTTTGCTCAATAAACGATTAGGATAGATATTGTTTAAATAGACGTAATTAAGATATATTCCAAGTTTCATTGAATAGTATTGAGTACTTCCGGTTTTATGAGCCGATGAAAATTGTCTATGGGGGTTTCTATGTTAAATTGAATTCACGCATGTAACGTTTTCTCTAATAGTTTTTAAGCAAATATTTTTATATTTTGTACTTGTAATGAGGGACTAAATGTGCAGACCGGAAAAGGTGTGAGGAAAAAAATTCCGAAAAATAAGGGACCTGAAGGGGTCAGTATTAAAAACAGCCCTTTAGCTATAACTTTTTTATTACTTATCCAATATTCAAACTCTTTTGAGTTATTAGTTTAGAATAAAGAGTACAATTTAAAAATCATGGTCCAAAGAGCCACCTTTGGCTCTTTATAGGGGTTTTAAGGGCCTAAAAATGATAACTTTATCACATTTCAAAAAAATTAAAATTCAAGAGTTATCTCGCTTTGCTCAATGACTGGTTAGCATTACAGCTTCTGGCATAACAAAACTCTTGAATCTTAAATGAGTACTTTCTTATATATGAATTTTTAGAACTTTTATTCCAGGAAACAAACGATACAGTTGGATAAACAATTCTGAAGTTGTCTTTCTTTGGGCATTTAATTTCTTAAATGTTAACGTGTGGGTATATGCTCATGATATTTTCCTAATTTTGAATATACAGATTCTGAGAGAAAATATGATAAATTTAAATAAAGGGTTTTAAGGGCTGTCGAAAAGCCCTTCCTTTTTGTTGGAGACAAAAATAGGTCTAGTTTACATTTGTAATTCATTTTCAAAGTATTATTTCCTAACTCTGGGTTTTAAAATATGACGTCTACAAATTAAAGATACTTTTATGTAAGAGTAAAATCAAGAGGCTAATAATTACTGTACCGGTGATCATAAATGGGGGTTAATTATTTATATATATATATATATATATATATATATATATATATATATATATATATATATATATATATATATATATATATATAAGGGTAAATATGTCACATACTCGGCCTGGTACATCATACAATTGTATGTAGAAGTATACATCATTTGCAATTGCCACATGCAGTAAATACGTCACCGGTAATTGGCAATATTGTTTGTTATAGAATTGATAGTCTAAAAATCATGTATACAATTACATGTAAAGATTTAAACATACTGGAACGGCGCTGTGATCATGAAAAACGGAAAATTGCGAAGGACTAATGCCCTAATATTTTAAATGCATTAAATGATTTTATAGCTAAATGATTTCATCCTCTTCCTTGCATTTATTTAGCTATGAATTAGATGAACGTATATCTATTCAGTTAAAATTTAATAACTACGTAGGCCTACTAGTAAGTTTTCTATTTAGGTATAATATATGTTTTTTCACTGAAGACCACGTTCCGTATTTTATTCTAAATACATGCATGCATTTAATTTATCAATAAGATATAATTGATTGTTACAAACTGAATGGAAGTCAAAATCTTTTCAAGTAAAAATACACATTCAATACATTTATTCAAAATTGAATAACATATAGGATATAAAATTCTTGTAAAATATGTAAGTTGCCGCGGCGCAGAGGTAGCGAGGTGATGCTTGTAAACTAAGGGTCCCCGGTTCAATCCTCGTCTTGGGCGTATTGATTTTTTTCCCGTTTATTTTCTAGAACAAAAACCGTTTTTGATACCTTTTCTATCATAAAGTAAATACATTTTGTTGGTAAATAAAGCACAATATTGAATTTAAAGATTTTTAATCTATTATTCATCAATATTTAATAATAAAAAGATCTATAATTGCTTAAAGGTGGCTTAAAGGTAGCTGAAAGGTGGCTTAAAGAAGTTTGGACATTAAGGACCTATATGTTGTCCTGAAAGGTGGCTTAAAGGTGGCTTAAAGATAGTCTTTAGGCTGCCTTTAAGCCATCTTTACGCTTTTTTAAAGCCACCTTTAAGCAACACAGATAGCTTAAAGGTGGCTTAAAGATCGTCTTTAAGCCAACTTTAAGCATCTTTAAGCTATCTTTGAGGAGAACTTAAAGATGGTTATTCATCCTGTGATGTACCGGGTACCCGTTGGTCTGCTAAACCTCTCTAATGATACAATGATCAGCCTCATTAAAATATTAAAGTCATGTTTTAACTCTGAGGTATACAATTTATTTACTTGATGTTAAGTCTACTGGGTATTCATGTCTACATTTGGAGTCTTCCGCAAAAGAATATATCATATGTTTCTAATTAGACCCTGCTTTGAATTTTGAGTTTGAAATTCACAATCTGTTTTTTTAATAGAAAAATTCGGTCATCCTTTCCAGTCTCCCATGAACCTCGAGCGAGTCTAAACATCCAGTAAACAATGTAAAAATTACATGTTAGTAAACAAACACCCACACCATAACAAAAACATCTTACTCTGTAATTCTCATAAAATTCATAACCCAGCAGATGTTAAATCATCAAGAAATATTTGTAACTTCATACGTGATGCACGTAACATAAGAAAATGTATGAACTAACTATATTTGTATACTGTATGTATGACTTTCGCCACATATGGATTTTGTCAATAAATTGAATTGTAATTCAAACAAAATTCTGGTAAAAAGAAAAAAAAAAACAAGTAAAAGGTAAAGCATTTGGGATTCAACTCTGTTAAAAGGATTTATATTGTCTGGACTAAAAAAATAACATACATCAGTGACAGTGTGCACGTACTTACATGTACATCTATAGACTAAATGTTAACCAGTTTACATGCTGACATTTTAACCACTAAAGACGACGAAAGTTCAAACTTTAAAATGAGTAAAAAGACTTACCTTCTTCAGTAACATCCACATGAATCACATTTTTAAATGTCAATCTTTTCTCTTGTATTACTCGTAACTCTTATCAGCTTATCAACAGCTGATCAATGTAAACGTAAACATCTGCCGACAGTACTGTGACTGTCAGAATTTCCTCGTAAACGATTCAAACAAGTCTGAAGAATATATCCCTCCTTAATATACAAATACGAAGTAGTGTTCCCGGTACATGTTCATGTGCTTCACTGTAGATTGAAAGTGCACGTGAACGTACAACATGTACGGCGAAAAAATACACAACTTCTCTTCTGCGTTTCGGCATCCATGGCTCTGTCTTTTTCATAATGCCGTTCGTCGCTGTTTATATTTGGGGTTACAGACAGGGGAGCCCCGGCATAGATTTGCTCTGCGCGGACACATAGCACGCTTAAATAAGTAATTGTGTATGTTCATTGAATTTATAAATGATTTAGATAAACAGAATAAAACCGTGAAATTTAATCAGAACAATAACAAATGCTACGCCCGGAAGCGGCATTGTTCGCTTGTGTGGCTATGTAGACAATTTACTCGTTCATGTACGATTCTCGCATATTTGTTTTATGAAATTACAAATAAATATAGCACAGAGCTTGTTTAATTTCATACCAAATGACAAAATTTAATTTATCAAAAGTAATCTATTTATTTTTTTTTCATAAAATGATAAAAATTTTTAGCTATCAGAAAAAGACGTTTATGGACTGCTGACCCCTAATTATAGGGGCCAGCCCTTTTTCTTAATTTTAAATGAAAGCTCTTGTTATTCTAAACAACTTTTATTCTATATGTTTTAACAAAATATTTTTAGTTTAAAAGTGATAATACAAAAAGCATCAAAATTTCAGCCCCGAAAAAATCTTAAATTTTGGCGACAAATAGCTCAAAAACTAAAAAACGTTTTGCCAAAATTTTCATGCCAGCAAAACTCTAAAATGTTACTGACAATTTCGCCAAATTTCATATACCTATCATCTGTAGTTCCCGAAATCGACTCTGGACAAAAGACCCCTTAATTTTCAATTTAAGGCCAATAACTCATAACCGGAAGTGAATTTTGAAAATTTGAACAAACCGTTTTTAGACCTTCATATTATCTACATACCCTAAAAGTTTCATAGCAATCAGCCAAAAAATGTTCGAGAATTGGCCTTCACAAAATTTGCAGGAAAAACAATAATAAGAAACAGTAAAATAACAGAAGGGTTTTCCGTTGAAAAACGAAAAACCTTAATAAGGAACAGTAGAATAACAGAAGGGTTTTCCGTTGAAAACGGAAAACCCTAATAAGGTCTTCCGTTGGAAACGGAAGACCTTAAATATAGAAGAATGAGAAGCAGTAGAAAAACAGTAAGGTCTTCCGCTGAAGACGGAAGACCTTAAGTAATATTATTGTAACTAACAGCAAAGTTTTTAAAGAATCCATCAAAATTGGGGGGGGGGGGGGGTACAGAATAGAATATTGGTATCTTACGTCTTACATGTATACTCCTTTCTTTTCATTGGGCAAATAACCATACAATAACAAGTTTAGGTAAAAAGAAGAATCATCATCAACAAACAAAGCTAAAGTGATTTTTTTTATCATCATTTTATCAACTATTTTACATAGGCATAAATATATACATACACCTTTGTAGGAAAAATAATCTGTCAGTAACTGTAAATCATCAATCCAGTGTTTAATTTTGTCCCAAAGTTCTTTTATGAGGTAGCATTCAGAAAATAAATGGTCTATTGTTTCTGTTAACTGTCCACAGAAAGAATATGAAGCAGAGTTGATTAAATTACAATTACATAAGTATTTATTTGTTGCAGAAATTCTGTGAAGTAACTGGGTTTGTAGCCATTGTAACCCAGTTTCTTGAGTACATTTAAACGACAAATTATAAATAAGTTTGCATTCTCTTCTTGTAAAGCAGTATCCCTTTTCTTCCCATTTTTTTCAGATGTGGGCAACTCTTCCTTTTTTAGATAAGTGCATTATACATTTCCTTACAGCCCTTGTTTGAGTTCATAAAAATCATTACTGTATTTGGGTATCTTAGATTTTAATCCTTTCTGATATATCTGCCATCCTTTTTTTTTTGATAACTTCTGATTTCTAAAATAAGACCTGAATATTGAAGAACATTTAACTTTGCATTGTAAAAAGGTCTGCTTTGGTGACCGGACCTTCTAAACTATTTGATTCTTGATCTGTTAGTTTTTTGACTTTGTAATGTTTAAGTTTTTCAGCTAAATTATATCTTTCTAAAGTTTCCTTTTCTTGGTATAGATTTTCATAAAATAACTTTGTTTTGTTTAAAATTTCTTCTTTGACCATTTTCAATTTCTAGCTTTGATTATTGTTTATTGATAAAGTTGCGTGATTCTAGATTACATAAATATTTTGTTGGTTTTTCTCCTTCTTCAATCCACTGTGCCCTTGATCTGATATAGTTTCCTTTAAGTTTATTTGCTCTCAAATTTTCAAGTTCTATCTGCTTATCAGCCAGTATTTGTTTGCTTGACTCATCTAAAAAAAAATTAGAAGTCTTTAATCTCATCTTCAAGTTTTTTTTTCTTCTTCTTTTAATTTTCTTTTTTTGTATGTGCTAAAAGAGATAGATTTCCCCCTTATTTCCATTAATAGTGTATCGAAAAATAGGCTGTCAGATATTTCAAATACTATTTCGGAGTCTTTGATATTTTGAAATGCATTCATATGCATGTTATAGACAAGAGCAGCATATTGTCTTTTTGTATCAATTATCAGTGTCTTTATTGTTTGTATATATTCTTTATCAGAAAGAAGAGAGTTGTTAAACTTCCAATATCCTCTGTCCTGTACAAAGTCTGTAGTTTTTATATGTAACACAACTGGACTGTGGTCTGAACGCTAACTATTTTCATATTTAATATATTCATATTCAATAGTTTGTATAAAGGGAGATAATTCACATGATATAAGAAAAAATCTAGTCTTGCTTGTTTAATTGGTTTTTTTCTCTCCAGGTAAATCGTTTTAATTGTGGATTTGCACATCTGAATATATCATTCAAATTTAGGGATTCCATTTGATTAATTACAGTACCCGCAACGTTATTTTTTACAAGATAAACGATAGGATAGGATTCACGCACGATATGATAGCATTAACGCACGATAGAACAGTATACATGCACGAAAGGATAGGATTAACGCACGATAGAACAGTATACACGCACGATATGATAGGATTGATACACGATAGGAAAGGATAAACGATGTTCATGATAAACGTATGATCGCTTTAAACGATATTAACGAACAAACTCATAATGGCAGAATTTGAGAGAGAACCCGTACAATTAAAGATTTACGTGGATTTTCTTTTTATTAACAATTGCTGAGTTGTTAATCATCGCTGCATCATTTACAGAATGTATAAAATGACCAGGTAATTTTTTTTTTCAACTAAAATTATGAGCTTTAATGATCAATAAATTTTCTGTATTGTTAAAATTATTTTCATTACCGAGCACCCTAGCCGATGGCCGCGAATATTTCAGCCCGAGATTAAATCACTCGGAAAATAGCGGGTTTAATTATATAAATCCAACTCTTGACTATGTATAAAGTCAATATAAAATCTATCATAAGTACATTCTCTCTGTATAAGAAAATGATGCATTAAAAACGAATTATTACAGATAAGTTAAATAAATATTTACGCAGATACACATTCTGCGTACGATTTGTTAACATTGGTTTCATTATCACACACCCTAGCTGATTGTCGAGAACATTTCAGCCTGAAATGTTAATATCACACGGAAAATAACGGGTTCAAAATACAACTCGGGTTTAAATTAAATATAAATTATATCATAAATAGTTTTGTTTCTGTAAAATATGATGCAACAAAATTATATTGCATAAAAGTTAATGTTTACGCAGGTATACACTCTGTGTACGATTGAATATATTCGATATACAGGTAAATATGTTACCTTGTTCCTAAGAACTTCGTTTTTCATTTTCAATGTTAACCAATATGATTTTCATATAATATTGGTTAATTTTGATCTAAAAAATTAAAAAAATTAGTATCCTGACGGAATGTTGGATAGGATTTTACAATTCTTGTTCGATGAATATTCGTATACGGCGCACCGAACGAGTTGCAACTTAGTAATACATTTACTTGCTTATGAAAAGGCACGAAACGATTAACACGATAGGATAAACGGAAGAATTGTTGAAATTAAACGATAAACCTGATAGGATTAACGCACGATATGATAGGATTAACGCACGATAGAACAGTATACACGCACGATAGGATAGAATTAACGCACGATAGAACAGTATACACGCACGATACGATAGGATTGATACACGATACGATAGGATAGGATTGTAAAAAATAACGTTGCGGGTACTGTAATTAAGACCGAGCTTTGGGATTATTCAAGTTTTTATAATTCATAGTATCTAAGTTCTTATCCATAACCATATTGAAGTCACCACCCATAATAACGTAGTGATTATTTAAAACTGTTCAATTTTTTTCCCTATATCTTTATAACATTGTGGATTGTCTTCCACGGGCATTAGATCTATAGGAACTAAAGTACGCTAAAAGTAACCCCATTGTGTTTGTATCATTTTCTCGTCCTCTTACTTGCAGAAAAAAATATTATATTTTTTATTAAGAAGGTAGTTAAACACATGTTTTCTTTTACTTTTGTCTCCGAGGCCCTGGCAGTTAACACTTAGTATTTTTAGATAATTTATGTTATTATTATCCATTATCAAACTTCTGATTTTGTGTTGTTTTCTTTGCAATCATCTTAAACAAAAGAAAAGGGATCATGGATATCAAAAATGGATTGTTGAACTGTTTGGGGTAGAGAGGGAAAGTTATGAATTCGGTATCAATTCTACAATAGAATAATTAGGAGAGAAACAAAATTGTGATGTTATGATGTTGGGATATACTATGTATTAGGTAATACTAAATACATTGTGGCCTATTGTTTAAAAAAATATTAAATGGATAAAGTAACATCTGATAAGAGTAGTCAGCTTTTTAATAAATTGACAATTTTTTAATTGTTTGAACTGAACACCCCCTACCCCTCCCAGGACAAACAATTCTTTGATCTCTGTAGGGCCTCAGTGTAAGACATAAAAAATGTGCAGAGAAATCTATGATTCAGTTAACCAATGTGAAATCTACCAGAATTGTTTTTTTATTAGATTTAAAAGGTTTGATGGTCTACAAATTAACCATGAAATTTGCTGAAAAGTTATAAATATGATATTTTTTGGCACAGACTATTATTGAGTACAGATAAAATCCAATATATAAGCTTTAAAATTTCATACAGTATTATACAAAGCTCTTCATCTCAAGAAGTTTAATATATATATATTATAGCTTATCAATGGTCATTGTATCCTTTTCTTCTGTATGCTCTTTTTCACCATTAACAGTTCCTAAGATGACTTTGTATCAGGGAGTATTGAGATGAAAAATTATGATAACAAACTGTCTCAAAAATCCATAAAGCGAAATTCAAAGCTAGCAACACGAACCTTTAAAAAGAAAGAGATGAGATCAGGTGCCTAGGAGGAGTAAGCATCCCCTGCCGATCGGTCGCACCTGCTGTGTGCTCATTGTCAATGTCATGAAAAACGGAAGAAACCGTTGTCAGACCGGTGTATAAATGGTGGTCTAACAAGTATGAAAAAGTCAGTCAGCATGTGTCTTAATGAAACATTGTAATTGCTGACAAGGTCATTGTTTTGACCATTGATCTTGCGTAAATATGATTTTAGTCGAGGTTCTTGATATTTTTGTTCCAACAACTTGTTTTTTAGTAGTTTGCCTCGTTTAAGAAATTGTTCGTATTTAGAGCAAGCTCTTGCATAACAGATAAGCTAAGAGACTTAAACCCCATAAGCAGGTGATGATAGTATATTGCTACATAAGTAAGGGAAGTTGAGATTAGAAAAATTAAAATCGTCATGTTTATCATATAATTCCGTTGTAAGGTTACCATTAACGTCTTTTTCTAGTAAAATATCCAAAAATGAAACAGATGTCTAAGAATCTGTGGTATCTTTTAATTTAAGATCATTGGGATACATTGACGTAACATAAAAGTGAAGGTAACTGTTGTTAATGGATATAACATCATCAATATATCTAAATGTCAAGTTGAAGGCCACGGCAAGTTTTTAGTCTTTTTTTTTGCACAAGCTTTTGAATAAATTCTGCTTCATATGAATATATAAAAAGTCAGCAAATAGAGGAGCACACTTTGTACACATGAGAATTCCGACTGATTGTTGGAAGACCTGGTCTTCAAAACTACTTAGATGTTGTATATCAGAAATTGAAGCATCTCTTTAATACGGAAGCGTATTAGTGCCACAAATGCACTTCTCATTTTTATTTTTTACACTTTAATCTGTAAAGTTTACACTTTAACCTGTAAGATTTGCAGAATACAGTGTAAAATTCACACTTTATTTGTAGAATTTACAATTTAATCTCTAAGATTTACACTTTAAAGTGTAATATTCATACTTTAATTTATAAAATTCACATTTGAAAGTGTATAATTTACACTTAAATCTGCAAAATTCACACTAGTCTTTTAAGTGTAAAACGCACACATTAATCTGTAAAATTTGCATTTTAATCTGTCAAATTTACACTTCAATCTGTAAAATTGTATATTTTAAATTGTAACATTTACAGATTAAAGTGTAAAATTCACACTTTAATCTGTACATTTCACACTTTAATCTGTATAATTCACACTTTAAAGTCTAAAATTCATACTTTAATCTGTACAATTAACACTTCAATCTGTCAATTGTACACTTTAATCTGTTAAATTTACAGATGAAAGTGTAAATTACACATTTTTCTGTTAAATTCACACTTTAATCTGTAAAATTCACACTTTAAAGTGTAAAATTCACACTTTAATCTGAAAATTGTTCACAGAAATCTGTAAAAACCACCCGTTAATTTGTAAACACAGCATGGCTGTCCTATCTAAATCCGGCGGCATTTATTTGATCATGTTTGAAAAAAAAATATTGCAATCGAGAATGAGTTCTCATTACCAGTATTCAATTTTCCAACAGATGAACAGAAATGAATAAATACTCAAAGACTAATTGTTTGAGTGTCACCGCTGTTCAACGCTAAATGCCTTTCTTAAATCATGATCGAGAGTGAAAGTCATAATTTTGAGAAGATTTGCGCTTGAATGTACTATAAACTTTTTATCATCCTGTCTAAAAAAATATTTGTTCATGGGTTTCAAATGTATGTTATAAATCGTCATGCATTTTATTAAGATCTTCCTATGTTCCTTCTTCCGTTTTCAAATTTGCATCATTGATAAAGAATAAAATAAGTATTAATTTGCAATGTTTTGAAGATGAATTTCGTTCGTCAAATGCATCGAATTTTCTTGTTTTTAAATGATTTCTTAAGCAGTTTTCTCATAAACGTTCTGAGATTTAACTATGAGACTTTCATAAATATTAAATATATGTTAAGAAGGGCGTAGATAACGGAAGCCGGATAGTGACAGGTGGAAAATATATTTCATCAAGCGGCCACCACAAAATATCTGGCGGCCGCTACCTATTTACCAGGCAGCCGCCTCAAGTTAATTATCTAACGACCGCCGAATAATAAGGCTACTTATTTATCTAGCAACCGCAATATAACTACATATATGTGGCGGCCGCCAGATAAAAAAAGTGGCGGTCATCATAGCGGCTGCAACTTATTTATCTGGCGGCCGTCAGATAAAATGTAGAATTATCTGTTATTATTTCTATGGGTTTTCACTATTCGTTTACTAAAATCTATGCAAATACACACTCTTCAATCCTACTTAACGTATATCAAACATCAATTTTTACAAGTTAAAAGCATCAATTTCCTTCTTTTGTATGCAGCACAATTTTATTTAATTATGTATTAGTAGTACGTACACAAATAAAAGGACTGAAAGTACTTACACTGAATCGAAGTTTAGACAAAATGACCTGTTTATTCTTTGAATGAAAAGGATATCAACATAGTTTGTGATTTTGATTGTGAAATCATCAAAGAACGTAGGGGAATAAGCCGAGGCATAAAACCACTTAAGTCCATTTAAAACCAAAAAATTTTCTTATAAATTTCACTTTTGCATAATGATGTCACTGTATTTAAAACATGGTTGTTCACTTATTTGATAAATTTGGTCCATAATGCTTCAATGAAATCATCACAAATAACTTAAACCCTCTAATGAATGCAATAATGTGCCAATATCATATTACAGGATAAAGTGTGAATTTTACACTTTAAATTGTAAAATTTAAAGATTTAAGTGTAAATTTTACAAATTTAATTGTAAAAGTTACAGATAAAAGTGTAAATTTTACATATCAAAGTGTAAATTTTACAGATTAAAGTGTGCTTTTACACTTTTAACTGTGAATTTTACACTTTAAAGTGTAAATTTTACAGATTAAAGTGTGGATTTTACAGATTAAAGTGTGAATTTTACTGTTTAATTTGTAAATTTTACAGATTAAAGTGTATAGGTTACAGATTTAAGTGTAAATTTTAGAGATTAAAGTGTATATTTTAAAGATTAAAGTGTGAATTGTACACTTTAAAGTGTAAATTTTACAGATTCAAGTGTTAATTTTACAGATTAAATTGTAAATTTTACACTTTAAAGTGAAAATTTTACAGATTAAAGTGTGAATTTTACACCCTTAAGTGTGAATTTTACACTTTAAAGTGTAAATTTTACACTTTAAACTGTGAATTTTACACTTTTAAGTGTAGAAAATAAAAAATGTGAAGTGTATATGTGGCACTTATACGCTTCAGTACTTAATGTCAACTTAATAGTACTTCACTACTGTAAGAATTTTAGTAAGCTGTAAAGAAAGAGGCTTAGTAGAGCATTTACTGGAACCTGCTATATATCTTTCTACGTATTTTTGTGAAGCTTTGGAATCTTGTATGAATACTGTAAATCAAATTCTGTTTATTGGGGATATCAAAGATATCCAAAATCGATTTATGATTTTGAAGTATTTCCTGATTGGTGTAAGCAGGATTACCATATGTAGAATTGAAACCCAGTTCTTTTAAAATGCAATTAATATAAAGTGGCTTACAAACAAAACAATGTTGTTACATGCCTTGTCAGCAGGGACTAGTACATACTGATCGTGCAATCTATCTAGTTCTTTTCACACTTCTGCTTTATTGAAAACATAAGGATATATGGTTTTCATTTGGCATAGTATTCGTTTTATACAAGATTTTTGTATGCATCTGATACTTTTAACCCACTATAGTGTTTTTCTCTTATTTAAATCTTATATGCATGTTTTTTACTGCTGCATTTAACTCGATATATTAAGATGTTATTCTTTACAAAAAATGGAAAGAGGTAGTTATATTGTATCACAAAACAACTTGGAAAATTGTACATGTTATTAAATGCATACATCTCTTGCAAAAATACCCTTCCAAAAATAAAATGCAAACTATTTATGTACAAATTTCCTTTCTTGTGTATATTTAGTTTATATCCTCTGTATAGTGATTAGCAAACCTAGGGTAGAAACCGGCATGCCCTGGGGGTTTTCACACCTGTTCAAGACGAAAAAAAATTTGAAATTGCGTACGGCTTCATCTAGGTGTGTGACTATAATGGGTAGCGAAACCCGATGACTTAAAATACTTTTTTGTTCTGTACGAAATTTGCAGGAATACTTTATTACTTCATATTTTGTATTTGCTGAGGTTTCTATCATCAAACAATACCTTTTCCATTAATTATTACCGATTGTCAATATCCCAGTGACTAAAATGGGTAGATAGCCCGGGTTACTCATTTTGGGGGTTAATAGAGAATTGCATTAATTAAATTAGAAAAGAAGATGAAGCTCTCTTGCTTAACAGTTTATCAAAATCAATCTTTGGAACAAAAGGAAGTGTTGTGCGGGAACAGAGATGGATCCAGTAACTAGAGAGGAGTATTTGTTAATGTTATATATTCTTCAGTTTTTCCTGGTTTGTGAACATAAATAATCTTTATACCTTTTTATTCATTTTCAAGAGTAGAACTGAATTTGAATTATGAAATTTTCAGCATATAATACGTTTAAAAAAAATTAAAAAAAATATTTTTTCATTTATTTGTTCAGGCCTTAAGAATGAATTTTAAGAAGAATTCTTAAATGTTTATTTGGCGTTTTAATGACATATACCAAAAATCCACATGCATGGAATGAAAAATTCCGGTTATTTGAGAAAGTATAAATTAAAAATGCAAATAACCCCCAACCCTCGATCCAAAAAATATTTAGTTTTTTTGGACACAGTTTTATTGTTCATTTCTATTTTTTCAATACCTTTTAGATCGAGGCGTGGGGCGATATGAAAAATGTTATCCAAGTTGGTGACAGGTAGCAAAATTTGCCAAAAACTGGTGACCGATACCAATTCAATATTATAATATAAATTATAATATAATATATTTTCGCGGAATATAATTATATGTAACTGATTTTTAAGATAGAAGGTCCCAGCTTTCTAATATTATGATAAATTTTGCAATATAGGAGATTTCATTTTACTCATAATCGATTTTGGCACTTCGTGGCTTTAGTTATTTGCTCGAAAACAACAAGGGCGAAAGTGGCGAAAATAAAACGGGGGCGAATATTACCCTGTATACAGTAACATTGGACACGCATTTTTTATTGAACGCGCCAAGCGCCAATGAATCTTTTAAAAAATACAGTTATATGCGGAGATCCTGAATTTTTTAAGGGGGTTCTGAGGAATCATTTTGTTTTCCGGTGAGAGGTAGGACCGAGGACTTTTTCGGGAATTTTAAACATTTTCATTTAATTAATCATTTTCAAAATTATCGGAATGCCGATTCTTCTTAGTGAATCGTCTAATGAAATAAATCCCCAACCACTATTGAAATAATTTATTACAATAGCGGGTTTTTTTTTCAATAAAGGTTGCAACAAACTTCTTTCTCTACTATGTACTGACATTACCGCTAACTGACATGAAATCTCTCTAGAAGTCCGCTTTACTTGTGTGTTTAAAATACATTTTGTGTAAAGACCACGGCAAGTATCATTTATCGTTTTTGTCATCATTTACCTTGATATATACTTTCATCTAAATTATTTAAACTATTTTTTTCTGCAGGTCCTACCAGTCA
The DNA here is from genome assembly GCF_025612915.1 of Magallana angulata. NCBI lineage: Eukaryota > Metazoa > Mollusca > Bivalvia > Ostreida > Ostreidae > Magallana > Magallana angulata. The sequence goes on from NC_069118.1 coordinate 57,151,783, forward strand.
ACGCACAAGGAGCGCTCTTGGGTTCTCAATGTACGTCTCCAATACAACAAACAGACTACAAGGAACACTGTGTTACAAGGACGACAACTTTACAACAACCACCATACCTACTGTCTTCACCATCACATGTCCTGTACATGGACAGTACGTCATCTACTACAACGAGAGACTAAAAGGAGTTACCTACCCTAGCGGATACATGAATTATGCTGTCAGTGGCCTCTGTGAAGTAGAGGTGTATGGTACGTTTTTAATTATTCTTCAATTAAATAAAATAAAAATTAGCAACGACGATTTAAACAAGTTATTCAAAGTTATATAACTTTAGTTTTTGGATATGTAGTAGTATACTGTGTTAATGATCGATTGAGAATCCACACAATGATATCTAATACCTTTAACATTAAACTAGTACATAAAATAATACAATTATGGTTGTATTACTTTTTATCAATAGAGTCCTCAAACATTGCTGAATAAAAGTTTAAAATAAATCATTTCAAAATAAATGACTAGGCGTGGTGCATATACATTATTAAATTTCCATTATACAACACATTGATAGTTCCGTAACGACAAAATATGTCATTTTACATTAAGAATTGAACATCTTACAAAACAAAATATACGTCAACTTAAAATTACCTATTATATAAATAATTTTGTGCAAATTGAAGGTTGTCCTGCTACCGGATATTTTGGGTCTAACTGTTCCGTTCCCTGTCTAGACGTTAACTGTCAGTACTGTCACATAGAGACGGGCACCTGTCTGGGCTGTAAAGATGGATACAAGGGTCACAGATGTGAATTAAGTAAATTTGCAGATCTGGAACTCTACTAAAAAATCATTTTAATATGCCGTTTAACCCTGCTCCGAAGAAGAGAAGGTTTTACTATTGTGTGTCTGTCTGTTTGTGTGTCCTTCTTTCTGTTACAAATCACTGTCGCATTTTTCTCAGCAGCTTTCAATCGCATATGCTTTAAATTTGAACACATTCTTGTTTAGATATGTCAAATGGTGATATTTATTTTTGTAACAATCAAACGCCAACGTCATGTTTAATGTCGACTTTGTTCAAATTCTTAGCCTAAATTATCGAACAAAATTTCGTAAAAGATTTCTCAGCAACTGTTAATACCAGCTGCTTGAACTTTTAACACACCTTTGTTTTAGGTATGCCATATGGTGGGTGGGATTTACTTTTTAACAAATTTAATTACAACTTCCTGTAGACGTTGCTTATTCTTTATATTGTTTATCAGTTTGGGGATATCACTAGTGAGCATTGACTCAGAGATAATTTTTGTTCATCTTTAATTAAATCAAAGAGCTCAAAAATAATATTATCAATAATAATATGCCGTGTTTGTTCATTCTGCGATTGAAATGATTTGGTGTCTATAGCTTGTGACAGGGTAACATATGGTGCTGTCTGCAAAGAAACCTGCGGACACTGCCGTGACGTAAACCAGTGTTCCAATACCAATGGGACATGCCTAACTGGATGTGATGCTGGTTTTAAGGGGAACTTGTGTAAAACTGGTAAGTGTATAGAAAAATAAACCCATATTAATTAGTTTTAAACATGTGGTGGAACTGTTGTGTTAAAAGCTGCAACCATCATCAACTACACCCCAAAGGTACCCCCCTCCCCGACCAGGAGTTATTATCTACTTACATCATTGATTCCTCATTGATTCAATTTAGGTTAGTGTATATATATATAAATAAATAAAACAGAATGCGACAGTCCAAATTAAATAAATTGTTTACTGTTAGCGCTTTCAGCCATGTCGGCTCTTCAGACAGTTATACAAAATTAAAAACGTTGTTTGTAACGTTGTCAATGACGTCGTGTTTTTAAAGTTCATTATGACGTCACAATGTACATCAAGGTAGCGATGGCGTGAACTTTATCAACGCCGTTAAGCAATGCATAGACATATAATACAATACATATAAAAATTATATATATGATAAATCTATTTTCGATTAAGTTTCGGGTTAAATATTTTAATAAAATAGTCCTCTTTTGTGGTTCGGGCGATTTCATTTGAATTCCACATTTTGTAAAACGGAAATATTTTAAATGTTCCCTTTCCGCACTTCGCAAAATGTTCCGAACATGGAGTGTTTCTCACTGTTTCGTCCTTTATTTGTTGTTTGTGGACTCTCACTCGGGCGTTGAGCTGGTTAGTCTGGCCAATATAATTTTCTCCACATGTTGGACAAGTCGCACAATATATCAAATTAGACGATTTGCAGTTCATTGGGGCATTAGGTTTTAAAATTTGGCCGCTTTTTAATATTATTCCTTCTCCCTCCTGTATAAGGTCACATGTTCCACATCGGGGGTCGCCGCACTTTTTGATGGAAATAGTATTGCTGGACGAGAACTTTGCTTTGGAGAGAATTTTCCTCAGATTCGGCGCTTGTCGTCTGCTGTTTATGAAAGATGATTGGTTTAACAGTTTTTTCATATTTTCTGATTGTTCTAATATTGGAAAAAAACGTTTTGCTGCTTTAAAAATATTATGGTTACACGGATTATGTGTAGTTACAAACGGAATTTTCTCATCTTGTTTCTCCTCCTTAAGGCGGGTCCTTCTAAGTTGTGCTAAAGGAATATCCATAGCCCGGTTAATTCCGTCATTAATAAGTTCCACGGGGTAATTCTGTCGTCTAAGGTGTTGTTTTAACTCTTGAAGCCTTTGTAGGCGAAGAGAAGGGTGAGTCACAATAGTACATACAAGCCGTGCCATGTTGTATGGAATATTCCTTTTTGTGTGATACGGATGACATGAATGAAAATCCAAGTATTGATGGGAATCTGTTTCTTTGCTAAATAAATCGGTAATGATATTCTCGCCGTCTTTGATAATAAGAATATCTAGGAATGGGAGTTTCTCACGATGGACGTCTATAGTGAATTTTATCGAGGCCTGCAGTTCATTTAAGATAGAATGAAATTTTATAAGATCCTCTTCCGTTTTGGTCCAAAAGATGAAACAGTCATCAAGGTATCTTTTCCAGTTCTCTTTAATGTATAGCGTAAAATCGGCATCAAAGATATCCGGCAATATACTATAAAGTTTTTCTTCAAGGTACCCCATTACAAGTGAGGCATACGTAGGGGCAACTTTTGTGCCCATGGCAGTACCTTTTATCTGTAGGTAATTTTCATCATCAAAGAGGAAAGTGTTATTTTCTAGTACAAGTTTTAGTCCGGCTAAGATGAACTCTTTTGAAAATCTACTATCTATTTGATCTGGATGCTTGTCCAACCAATATTGAATTGCCTCTAATCCTAAATTATGAGGAATATTAGTATATAGGCTGCTTACATCAAATGTAACAAGGATCGTGTCTCCTGGTACTGTTTGTGGGATGTAGTTCAGAAAATCCATATCATCACGAACGTAACTTGTCACTTTGGTGCATAGCGGTTTCAAAATGATATCCAGCATATTGCTTAACCGTTGTGTGCTAGATGCGGGTCCTGCTATGATAGGCCTCAGTTTTAGATCATTTGGTCTAGGAAGTTTGATATAAGTAGAGTTACATTTTTTGACGTTTTCTTGGATATTTTTACATTTGTGGATTTTAATTAAACCATAAAAATTACTAGATTTAACCTCATATTTAGTCAGATATTCAATTTCATTATCCGTTAGATTGTCTTGGTACTTTCTGGTAAGTTTTTCTATTTTGAGCATGGTTCGCCGATCTTCATTCTGTTCCAGTTTTGTGTAAAACTGATGATCTTGAAGTTGAGAAAGAGACATTTCTTTGTAATGTTCTCTATCCATTATGACTATAGCCCCTCCTTTATCGGCGTTTTTAATTATAATTGATGGGTCATTTTTCAAGGTTTGCATTGCTTGATATTGTTTGTGGGAAATATTAGACTTAACAGTTTTATCTGTCACGTTGGAGTTCGCAGTGTTGCGAAGACATGAAATATAATCCTCCAGATGTTTATCTCTATTTAACGGTGGTTTGAACCCCTTATTGTTTTTAACAAGAGATATGTCATTGTTATTTTCATTTTGAAAAAACTCTTTTAAACGTAATTTTCGACAAAATTCTTCCGTGTCCGTGACAACATCAACCTTGTCAGACTTTTGTGTTGGTGTGAATTTTAAACCATGCTCTAGAAGTTGTATTTCACCAGTGTTTAAGTCTCTTTGCGAAAGGTTGATGATTTTAGGCTCTGTTGGAATTGTGCAATTCAACGCCCGAATATTGATATCAAGCAATGCAAACCTTGAAAAATGACCCATCAATTATAATTAAAAACGCCGATAAAGGAGGGGCTATAGTCATAATGGATAGAGACCATTACAAAGAAATGTCACTTTCTCAACTTCAAGATCATCAGTTTTACACAAAACTGGAACAGAATGAAGATCGGCGAACCATGCTCAAAATAGAAAAACTTACCAGAAAGTACCAAGACAATCTAACGGATAATGAAATTGAATATCTGACTAAATATGAAGTTAAATCTAGTAATTTTTATGGTTTGCCTAAAATCCACAAATGTAAAAATATCCAAGAAAACGTCAAAAAATGTAACTCTACTTATATCAAACTTCCTAGACCAAATGATCTAAAACTGAGGCCTATCATAGCAGGACCCGCATCTAGCACACAACGGTTAAGCAATATGCTGGATATCATTTTGAAACCGCTATGCACCAAAGTGACAAGTTACGTTCGTGATGATATGGATTTTCTGAACTACATCCCACAAACAGTACCAGGAGACACGATCCTTGTTACATTTGATGTTAGCAGCCTATATACTAATATTCCTCATAATTTAGGATTAGAGGCAATTCAATATTGGTTGGACAAGCATCCAGATCAAATAGATAAAAGATTTTCAAAAGAGTTCATCTTAGCCGGACTAAAACTTGTACTAGAAAATAACACTTTCCTCTTTGATGATGAAAATTACCTACAGATAAAAGGTACTGCCATGGGCACAAAAGTTGCCCCTACGTATGCCTCACTTGTAATGGGGTACCTTGAAGAAAAACTTTATAGTATATTGCCGGATATCTTTGATGCCGATTTTACGCTATACATTAAAGAGAACTGGAAAAGATACCTTGATGACTGTTTCATCTTTTGGACCAAAACGGAAGAGGATCTTATAAAATTTCATTCTATCTTAAATGAACTGCAGGCCTCGATAAAATTCACTATAGACGTCCATCGTGAGAAACTCCCATTCTTAGATATTCTTATTATCAAAGACGGCGAGAATATCATTACCGATTTATTTAGCAAAGAAACAGATTCCCATCAATACTTGGATTTTCATTCATGTCATCCGTCTCACACAAAAAGGAATATTCCATACAACATGGCACGGCGTGTATGTACTATTGTGACTCACCCTTCTCTTCGCCTACAAAGGCTTCAAGAGTTAAAACAACACCTTAGACGACAGAATTACCCCGTGGAACTTATTAATGACGGAATTAACCGGGCTATGGATATTCCTTTAGCACAACTTAGAAGGACCCGCCTTAAGGAGGAGAAACAAGATGAGAAAATTCCGTTTGTAACTACACATAATCCGTGTAACCATAATATTTTTAAAGCAGCAAAACGTTTTTTTCCAATATTAGAACAATCAGAAAATATGAAAAAACTGTTAAACCAATCATCTTTCATAAACAGCAGACGACAAGCGCCGAATCTGAGGAAAATTCTCTCCAAAGCAAAGTTCTCGTCCAGCAATACTATTTCCATCAAAAAGTGCGGCGACCCCCGATGTGGAACATGTGACCTTATACAGGAGGGAGAAGGAATAATATTAAAAAGCGGCCAAATTTTAAAACCTAATGCCCCAATGAACTGCAAATCGTCTAATTTGATATATTGTGCGACTTGTCCAACATGTGGAGAAAATTATATTGGCCAGACTAACCAGCTCAACGCCCGAGTGAGAGTCCACAAACAACAAATAAAGGACGAAACAGTGAGAAACACTCCATGTTCGGAACATTTTGCGAAGTGCGGAAAGGGAACATTTAAAATATTTACGTTTTACAAAATGTGGAATTCAAATGAAATCGCCCGAACCACAAAAGAGGACTATTTTATTAAAATATTTAACCCGAAACTTAATCGAAAATAGATTTATCATATATATAATTTTTATATGTATTGTATTATATGTCTATGCATTGCTTAACGGCGTTGATAAAGTTCACGCCATCGCTACCTTGATGTACATTGTGACGTCATAATGAACTTTAAAAACACGACGTCATTGACAACGTTACAAACAACGTTTTTAATTTTGTATAACTGTCTGAAGAGCCGACATGGCTGAAAGCGCTAACAGTAAACAATTTATTTAATTTGGACTGTCGCATTCTGTTTTATTTATTTAAGTATTTTTGCTGTACCAAGGCTTTATTTATCTACATATATATATATATATATATATATATATATATATATATATATATATATATATATATATATATATATATATTATTAAACTTGCTTATTTATTGGATCTGCTTTGTATTTATGAATTATTGGGCCAAATGTTATCTGTTGTTATGCGACGACGGGTCCAGATGAATAATATCCAAATTTACGTTGGGAAGCTATATATACCATAAAACGAGACTAAATTGTTAACCAACTGTATATATGCCTGTTGCATTTTAACTTTGGAATTGGGTCTTGGACCCTATTGTTGAAAAACATATATATACTCCGAAATAAGTTGTTGGGTCTAATCAGTGATGATCGATTTATACTGGTATTTCCGTTAATTTGTGAAGGCTTGGTCTTTCTGCCATTCTTGAAAGCTATGATTATATTGTTATAAAAATAGATTAATTTACAACTGTTTATAGGGTTTTGCATTTAGATTATAGTATTGTGTCGTTGACCCAATTATTAAAAATATATTAGAGGAAAAAGAAACTGTTTATTACTTTAAAAACATATAAGGTGCGCAATTATTACTTTCAATTTCAGCCTTATAAAATAAAGAAGCTGTAGGGTTTTTCCGATGACCAAGTTAACATTACGAAGTGAAACCAATGAGAACCACCTGTCGATGTTGAATCGTATACATGTAGTAAACCGCCATGCTTTGCTATTCATTCAATTGATTGGAGAATGGGTTTGACGAAAACATTGTCATGTGTTGAAAAGTGCTTCCCATAAAAGGTCGTGTACCTGACTTATCACAAGGAATATACATGTAAAATATGAAAACACTAGTACCAACCGTTCTAAAGTTATGTCCAAGGATAACATTTTCAAAAGAAGGTCAAACTCGAAGGTTAAATTGATGGTACCGTAGGGAAGGTCTTGTTACAAGGAATATACATGTAAAGTATGAAAGCACTAGCACCAACCATCTCAAAGTTATGGCCAAGGTTGACGTGTGGTAAAATTTTGCAAAAGTGGGTCAAACTCTAAGGTCAAGGTCAATCAGTCAATATGTTAACTCCCAAAGAAAAGTCTTGTCACAAAGAATACATTAGTTTTTGCGGACAGATACAGACAAATAGACAGTCGAAAAAAATTAATGCCTCAAAATGTTAGATAACTGGGGCAAATATAACAATTGCAATTGTCGAATCAAGATGAAAATACCAGATAACATTTTCATATAGTGGACAATGAGGGTACAAATTTTCAGGGAAATAATGGAGGTCTCCAAGAACAGATCCTGACAAAATCATCTTGTTAACCAATATATATATATATATATATATATATATATATATATATATATATATATATATATATATATATATATATATATATATATATATATATATATGCTAGGAGAATGGGTTCCGGAGGTCGTGAGTTCAAGACTCGGCCGGGGCGGAGGTGGAGCTCTAATAAAAGTGAATTTCCCTGTGCGTTATATATATCCTTATCATTCACAATGGGCAGGTATATGTCAATTTGAGAGTAATTGCAATATTTGTGCTTATTATATATGTATATATCTATGCAATGTGTTCCGATCCTCTCAAATTGTCATTTAACTGTATTCCACCTTTATCTCAAACGACCGTGTAGTGCGTGGCCAGCGCGCAAGGTTCCGTTCGTCATCAAAAGCAAGAATTTTGTCTTGCCTAGATGGCCGAGTGGTTAGCGCGGTGGCCGCTCACTGCTAGGAGAATGTGTTCTAGAGGTTGTGAGTTCAAGCCTCGGCCGGGGAGGAGGTGGAGCTCCAATAAAAGTGAATTTCCCTGTGCTTTATATATATATATATATATATATATATATATATATATATATATATATATATATATTCTTTGTCGAAGTCAAATTGTAATAACCGAAAAACAAAACTCAAAGATATGCTTTTGGGTAACACAAAGTCAGATGCTTTGATTGAAAAAATATAATTTACCGTGTGCTCCTTTGTAGGACGTAACCAAAGACAATGGACACAGTCTATATGCGTCTTTAAATGTATTTGCCAAGTTCGGTCTGCCTTATTCATTACATTATCATTACATATTAAACCAATTGACACTAATCCTAATACCTACATTTAATTTGACATCATTTGAAAAAAGGAGGTCAAGATTGTGTCTAATAACGTTCTGGAGACTGCAGTAATTTATCATATATTTCTTCTGTCATAAAGAATGGGCACGACGCATTTCTATATTTGTATGTTTTGGTTTTTTTTCATATTTCATTAAACATAATTTGGCCATAGCATTTCATTGCCCTTTTTCGCGAACTCAGTCTACATTATGACGTTATATTACATTTTAATGCTGAAGTTCCTCGGCTATTTCCGTCATAATTGACACTACAAGCAAACCCATGGAGTGGCTTCGTAAATTTTGTCAACTGCACGTGTTTCCTTTTTTTAAATTTTGGTTTCCTTAATAGTTTAACATTTTTTTTATTAGTTCCTTTGTTTTAATATTTACGACTTAGTTACTTTTTATATCAAAGAATAATGGATTGTAAAATCAAATTTTTTGATTAACTTGAAGTTTGACAAAATGTTCGGATAAAAACCTTACCGAAAAACAAATCAATATTGTTTGCTTAAATTTTAAATGTTGTCTACATTAATCCATTCAGACGTGAAGTTCACAGTCCAGTCAATTTATTTACCCAGAGTAATCAACCGCATTGCATGCACCTATCAAAGCTTTTGCATTAAACATTTTACATGGTGGAAGTTTCTCTTTCAGTTTCTTTGGTGGCTTAAATTGAAGTGCTAGTTTTGTTTATTTCCATTTTATGTAACTATCCCAAGAACTCGACATGTCCTGGCTATTCGGATGAGATTAATGTGATAATAAATAGTATACAAAATGTTGTATAAAGTAAAACGCAAATGAGTTTCAAACCTACTAAAATTCTGAATCTGAATGAAAATGGTGTATTAGTACATTTACTGTTGCATATTATTAAAATAAAATAAATTTATAGTTTGTGACAGAGGGTCGTATGGTCACGACTGTAAAGAAACATGTGGACACTGTCGTGACGTAGACCAATGTTCTAATGTAAACGGGATATGTTTGACTGGATGTGATGCTGGTTATGAAGGGGGCTTGTGTAAACAATGTGAGTGTTTTGTTTAAGATATCCAAATGAATAAATAAATCTATTTAGCTATCATAACTTTATCATACTACTGATAATATTATGTAATGTGATTCTGTAGATCAACACTTTTATGAGGTTTCCTGATTGCATAATACCAGTGTCTTAAATTGATAAGGACTACTCTTTTTTGGGGGGGGGGGGTGGGGGTTGTTTTTTTGTTTCTGTTTTTGTTTTTGGGTTTTTTTTGGATGTATAGCAGAAAACATTCCTACATAAATAGCTGTATTAGTTAGAAAAACATCGTATAATCGCTTTCCCCAATTATAATTGAAATATATAATAATAAATATATCTTGACAAGTATATAATTAACTAGATCCTAAAAGGCGGACCACTTTGCTACTCCACTGAGCCGATAATCTGCGCATGTCTTATTGACAGATCAAATTACTGTTATAATGAAATTACAATCTTGATATGATTATAAAAGAATGAGTTCAAAATAATAAAAATGTATTCATCGCCGTTGCATTATTACATTCATGTCCAAGTATAACCTTAATATGAAAGAATTTAATTGATAGTTTGTGACAGAGGGTCGTATGGTTCCGAATGCAGCGAAACATGTGGACACTGTCGTGACGAAAACCAGTGTTCCAATATCAATGGGACATGTTTGACTGGATGTGATGCTGGTTATCAAGGAGACTTGTGTAAATATCGTGAGTAGATCTACATATATTTGAGATAATATACATTGAAAAACTATATATATACTTTATGTATTTCATTAGCAAGTTGAATGATATATCAGTGATTAGATACATGTAATTATACTAATTATATTACATATATTGTCTATGTCAGCTTGCCCTGTTGGATATTTTGGACAAGAATGTTCTGAGACTTGTATCAACAGTTACACATGTGATGGATGTAACGATGTCAGTGGGTCTTGTGATAATGTCTGCCGCCCTGGCTGGATTTTAACCTTCTGTCAAAAAAGTAAGAATTTTTTTACACACATATTTTCATTTATGTGTTGCAAAAAAAAACTGTCAATTACCATCCATATATTATTTTAATTAATACATTAATAATAAATAACCTTTTTTTGTACGAATTTTAATCGTGTAAAAAATATTTTTTTAAATGCTAAGGGGTAAATTAAAACTGTACACTGATGTAACTGAATTAAGTACATCAGAAGCCAATGGTATGTTCATAGGTAAGTGTTTATATATTTTTTTCTTTTTACAAGAGAGATATCCATAAAAACAAACAAACACCAATAGATTAACAAAATACAAAACATACATTGTATAAAGACCTTACTCGGAGTTTGCGTAAACATTATTAGCTACATGGTTTGTAGTTGACCTAATATGGTTTATACATGGTCAGTAAATTCTATATGGGGGAGAGTGGAGCACGAGCCTCATCATATGGAATTTACTGGCCACGTATAAACCAAATTAGGTCAACTACAAATCATCTAACGATTATATCTTACTGACTGCCTTTGATTAAATGGCAAACAATGAATGTAACAATAAAATTCAACTTTTTGTAGCAAAGTAAACTAGATGCCCACTCCTATGCTATATGTCCCTAGGAACGGTCCCTGACTTGGTTTGGACTGACGTCCCTAGTTGCCCCCGGAGGTTGTAGAATCTCATGATTTTGTTTTCACTACACGTCCATATCTCTTCTTCACTTAGACAGGATAATCGTGTAATGGATTTAAGAATATCTAATACTCGATGTTTATCTCTGTTCAAAAAGACTATGTTCAAAAATTCTAATTCGTGGAATGGGTGGGGGATAAGATATAATATAATATATATAATATTTGGTACTGACTATGTATGGAATATACAAAGTCTCCACGTGACTGCTGTTATAGCCAATGATTTGCTTACAATTTAGCAGGAGGTGAGATATAATACCTAGAATTTTATGATAATAAATCAACGCCAGGGTGGTGGAGCTGTTTCTTGGGTGTGTGATGCATTTAATTGCCTTGAAATATTAGGTACATTTCAGCTTTTATATTAAAAAATGAAAAAAAAAAAACATGTCATGGGAAAAATCGAATATCCATTAATAATTGTTAAACTGATATACATTACAACGCGTGGTCGCGCTATTGTTTGGAGAGTTCTTGTATGTATGAAACAACGGAGAATAATACACGCCGTGCATCGTGGGTAAGTATAAAAACTTTGCCTGAGGAATATCTGAAGCAAGATCATCATTTCTTAATTATACTTATTATACACTGTACATGCAGTTTTAAAGTACATACATATATGAGTTTTTAAATTTCAAACTCCTGACGTTTAAATGTCACCAACCATCTTCAATTATTCATTTATTTAAGTTTCATCGTATTCTACATTAATGAATTTTACTTTGATATCCTATTTTACTTACTTTTGATGTCTCTTACTTATATCTCTAATAACAAGCTTGATATAAGTTGACACATTATGTGTATATAATAATATGTAATAATGTGTTTTCAACGCTATTGTTAGTTCTTATTTTACTTTTGTTTCCCCCCTATATATATTTGTGTTTGTGCCTAATAAACTAGTTTTTAACACCCATGTTTGACGGAGTTTAGTCTCAAACATGAGTACATTAACTTGTAAATATATTGCAGTCAATACCATGCTGTTATCTATATATTTTACGAATTAGATTGTATTTCAGAGATATTCACAAGCATCCTCAGTTTGCGAAGTTTTAATATCACACATATGTAGTTAATACGTTAATAATATCACTACAGAATCAAAGAACTGAAAGTACTGATAGGCGGAAGCATGATTGCAAGTTGTCAATGTCATGGTGTTATTATAACTATTTTCTCCTTAAGAATTAGTTTGATAACAGAAAACACTAATTCTAATATGTCAATTAAGGTATATACATGTAGTAAATGTGGAAATACTCAGTTACTGCACCAGATTAGTATGGATCATGCCTTTAATAAAGATAATATGAGAAAAGCAATTTAAACATCAAAACATTTATTTTGTTAAGTACATTCGAATAACAGTTCATACTGATGTGCACGCTGAAATTGCAGGTATGCATTTTCATTTATTATGCCGGTTTATTAAAAAAGTTCATTTTGACATCAGAATGATGTAAAAATATTATAGTATTAATATGTAGTAAACTGAACTTCTGAAACTGCAGTATTTTATTCTTTACAATAATGTTTCACCAAAATACAGAAGTTACATTTGTACATCACTTGATTACAGTATTTTACACAATCAAGTAGTATGTGTGTCACTTTGCTTACCAGAGAAGCAATAGCCATTGAGAAATCAGCTTTATAGAATAAAACACAAAATATCTGGAAGTGTGTAGTAAAAAGGGTAATCAATATAAAACTTTTGAAGTTTTCTTAATATAAGTTTAACAGTAACAGGATGACTTCAAAGTCATTTTATATGCGGAGAATTGCAGACCTCGAAGTGATCCTCAGATTGCAGTTCATACATTTTGTTGACAAATGTTTGAAACTTAGAAAGAATGTATTTACTTACTGTAATGTACACCAAACATATTTTACAAAGATCAAACATATATGAAAATGTTGAGAATTACAATACAATGTTAAAGCCCAGTAATTTACAGATAGCTATAGATTGATATTCAATAATGTACAAATATGTGTCCTTTACAATTGCTTGATGTTTTATTGCCAAATCACAATAACTTCTTTAGTTTTTAATTTTATTACTAATGGAATCTTCAAGAGAACTTCCCCCATTACAGAACATAGACTTCCGAAGAATCCCTTTATAGCTGCATGCCGTAAATGTGTTTTTGGAAAGCGTGTAATCCTAGAGTGTGCCATTTGTGGTAACAACAATTTCAATTCACCAGTGTTGTCTTGCATCCATTATACCAATGACAACTGTCTTTTTCAGGAGGATATTCTAAAATGTGTTGATGAAAAATAAATAATGAATATGTTATCAAGCAATATTTCATTACAAAATACTTGACCTCCAATAAAGAAAACATGGATTTAAAAACGAAATACATCTATAAAATATGTTGAATTTATGTGTGTTTTACCTTAAATAATTTATTTTCAAAAGTATACATGTATTTTGCAAATAAAGGATGAGATATATAAGAAGATCACACGATATGGATTATCAATATTTGTAAGGTTATTTCGATATAATATATACAATTAATGGGAAATGAATTGATTAAACTGTAAATCAAAGTTTAATTTTTTTCTCCAAAATTCTTCAGTGTATAATTGCATTTAAAATAAGAACATTTACTACATTATTAAAGATATGACAACAAGATATATGTGAGTCAATGCTCACTAGTGATACCCCTGATGTGTATACAAAAAAGCATAGTTAACATTACATGTAACGGGAAGTCGACATCAAATATTTTGAAAAATGAATCCTACCGTATGGCATGCCTTAATTAACAAAGACTGAGTTAAAATTTCAAGCATCTGCGATTGTTGTTGAGATATCTTTGACAACATTTGTGTTATAGACAAACAGACACACAAGGGATATACCCCCTCTCCTTTCGAGCATGGGTATTATTAGTTCAAACTTAGAAAACCAGATGGAATATCGTAATTAAATTTAGTTGTATTTACTAACCTTGAAAATGGTGTCAATGCCATTAAGATGAGGATTCCAGCAAATTTTAGATGCCCTGCTTCCATCTGCAAAAATGCAATGTTTGTCCTTCTTTAAAAGTGCGAATTGGGAAGAAAACACCGCCTTTATAGCATCCATCTTTTTCTTTGTTTTGCTTAAAGTTTGCTTAGCGCCCAAATTTAGCAACTCTCCCTTTCACCAGAGATGAAGAATGATGTTGGGCTCTCATTGTCTCCTCTTGTCAGTTAATGTTAATCAGTTTTTTTTACATTTATCTGAAAGAATATACATATGTAACAAATATATATATATATATATATATATATATATATATATATATATATATATATATATATATATATATATATATATATATATATATATATCTGTGTGTGTGTGTGTGTGTGTGTGTGTGTGCGTGTGTGGTTCTGCCAAACTGGGGGCCTGCCTCAGATACGCAAGTCGTAAAATGGGGACCTCAAATAGTCTGGGGACTTGATTTAAGTCCCCATATTTTTTTATTGCTTAAATCAAAAAAATAGCATGTTCTAAACCTAAAAAATATCGAAAAGTATCTAGTCCCATTTTCGGGTTTTCATCAGACATGTGATTACACAGATACCGTGCGGATTGTAGTTGCCATCTTCACTTACGCACCTCTGACGATACACATGTTCGAAATGCGCATGCGCGTGTGTATAGAAAACGGAAATGCCATTTTGTTGAAGCGGGGGAAAAGTATGTCGAGAAGAAGTCGGAGGGAACGGGGAAGGCCAGGTCAACATGGTCAAAGAATCATTGACCGGGATGCCTTTTATATTAAAGAAACTCCGAATAAAGGTATGTTGATTACATGTTTCGATGACATTTGTGATGTAAACTTGAAATACGATGTGCTGTGGAAAGGGGGGGGGGGGTACTCGCACTCGGTGATTTTCTTCCATAACGATTTGCTTAACATTCGAAATGAAAATCTTATTAAGACGGGTTGTATAGTGAACTTTCCGAGAAATGCACAATGTATACTTTTTAAAATCCCCTTGCAAATCATGAAAGAAATATCTTTGTGCATAACGCTCAAGTGCGATCCAGGATTTTTTCTCGGTTGTATGCTAGGCCTAGTTTTCCCTGGGGTTGGGGCGGAGGGTTCCAAGGCATACATTTGGTCATCTTACTGTGTAAATTTAAGAAATTTTAATTTTCCAGGGGGGGGGGGGAATAGGCCTTAGAAATTTATTTAAAACGTATAAAAATTGTGAACATACCACATCTATCTATAGTTTGTCCAAATATATTGATGCAGTACATTTGGACAGTTTTTAATAGAAATACACATACCTGTGATAAAGGTGCAATTAAAATAGATGAAAGGGAAAATAGTCAAGATAATTTAATTGAAACAATATCATTTGTCACTCAGAAAAATTCACAGGAACAAAACTTATTTCTTATGGCTTATACAGCTCCAACACAATCTCCTGATTTAGCTATACTGGCGTGCGAACAGTTGTCGCTGAGTACTTTTTCTCGCAAGTACATTGTGAAGTCATTTTATCAAAACAAAAAATAATACCGGTATATGAAAAATGATGTCGCAATGTACTGGCGAGAAATGGTACTTGGCGAGAATTGGTCGCACGCCAGTATAGCTTCTAAAACTTATGTATTTAATAAAGCTATTCAGAATAGCTTGGTTTAGTTATTTTGACATACAATTTTCATATATGTGTATTTTTTTCAGCATGTAAATTTAACAAAATCGCTTTTTAGAGCAGTGATAGTTTTCAACTTTGAACTGTGTCTGTAAACAATGCAATGTAAAGATTACGGGTACTCATCAATTTGTGTTTCTTTCATAGACTTTGCATTCAAACTTCTAAAAGTTTTGGGGCAATTGTATAATGGCCTCCCAGTTACTTCTTGCATGAAATATAAAGAAGGTCAGTTATGGTAAACAAGATAATTATAGGGCCAAATGGGGAATGTTGACATCCATTCGGAAGTCACTTTAAATACCTCACAGAATTTTCAACATTATCATGCGGGTCACTTTGCAGTACAAAATCCCCATAGACATCATATTTTTTAGCTGTGTGTTGAAACCTGATAAGCTAGTGGGGGTGTTTCAAAGGAGAAAACTTGGAAATTTTTCATACTGTTGAATGAATGTCATTAGTTTTGAACCCAGAGGTTTTAACAAATATCAAGTAAATAAGCAAAATGTGAATCAGGGATATCTTTAGACAGAGATAACAAATCTAATGTTAAAAGCATGCACTGATCACCTTTGACCTTCAATTGTATTTAAAAATCTCATTATTAACAATATTTTTGAGTTCCTATTGAGATAAGTAAAATAATTATATATTTAGTGAAATAAAAACCGTTGAAAACTAGTTTTTTTAATCTCATAAGATATGTAACACTTTCATTGATAACAATACAGCATACATCCTATTTATTAGCTTTTATTTAGTGTTTCATTTAAATGAATTGAACACAATTTGTAATGGATTCAATTATTTGCCGATCATCAGTTTGTAAGAGACAACTGATTGAACGATTAATCAATTATCATTTCCAACCAATTTGACAACACTAGAAGTGATGGATCATGACCATGCAATCCCGCTGGTTTGAATCAAATTGCACGAATAAATATATATTTTTTATGGTTCTCAACTCTCAGAAAATAATGACGAGACTATAAATTCTGCGGAGGGGGCTTCTTGCGATTTTACGCGGATATTAATTCCTCCATTTAATTAGTAATCTATGGTATTTGGGCAAGGGAAAGAAAGCTTGCCAGGCGTTCTTCATGTTTTTGGACCGAGCCCAAATATCGCCCATATTTTAAGACGTTATCATGTATTTTGTTTATCCTGTAACATAATATCACATTTTGCATCTCAAATAAGCTTAATTCGTCAGATTTTGCTGCCTATCTGCAGTTGAAACCATGACACCATGGCGTAAACCAAGCAAGAAAAATGATGTCATAGTGTATTTGACATTAGTTAAATGCATGAGGCTATATTGGGGCATTTACCGAATATAGCTTTGGTTTATTGGGTTACCTTTATTTGGTCAATGCAAGAAGTAGTTGCAGGATAAAATATTTTAATTCAATTTGATGGTTTACATATTGATAGGTCCCATGTTGATCTCAAGGGTCTAGAAACCCTAAAAATGTTTAGAAAAAAGTCAGGAAACAATGAAATTATCTTGGGAACTTTGTAAAAATATATAGGCCCTAATGATTAAGTACAACAAAAATATTCTGCAAAATAATTTAAATTTAAGGAAAAAATGTTTTCCCTACATTAGACCAATCCTAAAAATTGTTTATATCATTAACAATTAGATACAATAAAGTGATTTTGAACTAGGTTGCATTGGAATAAAATCTTTTTTTTGTATAATTTGAGGAACCCATTCTTGTATATAATTTTAAAATTGATCATTTTACTACATAAAATAATAAAATAATTGTCAGATGCCTAAGGGGCTCTTAAAATGCAGTGTTTGTCAGATGCCTAAGGGGCTGTGAAAAATGCAGTGATATCATGATTCTGTTAATTTGTGAAGGTATAAATAATTTCTTAGCCTAACAATTTGTACATGGAAACAGTCTGTCAATATTCCAACATTTGAATTCTATTTAGTATTTCTGAGTATAGTTTGAACTTGTTTGTAATTGTGAAATTCAATGATTTTAGGGTTTGTATTGATCGAGACTTTGTTTTAGGATAAAGATAGAAGAAAAAAACTGATTGTGTTTAACAGGGTTAATTCTGGGATAATTCAAAACACCCTAACTAATGTTTCTACATCTACAGTTTCTTGAGTGTAAGCTTCTGAATTAAAATCTGAATGGATAATCATAAACCTCAAAATCCGAAAAAGCTAGACCATTATTTTGTAACTCGCAAAAGTTGGCAACCACATGTCTCTTTTAGCGCACAATTTCATTTTTTAATTTGCATACAGCAAGTATATCTTGTAAATTTCAACCCCTAATGGAAGTTCTTTATTTATTTTCAGGAAGAGGTGTATTTACAAAGAAAGAATTTGGACAAAATGAATTCCTATTACCGTATGAAGGAGAGTTATTAGAGAAAGAACCAGATGTAGATGACACATATATTTTTGAATTTACATTCAAAGGAAAGCCTCTTTGGTAAGAAATTTTTGCTGCTTAATTTGTACATCATGTTCACCATGTTTAATTGTTTATGTTAAGAATACAAGGGCTTGGTTGTTGGAGAATGAGTTTCTAGATATTTGTTGAAGGAAAAATTGATTAAAATTGGTAATCTAAGGTGTATGTATTGCAATAGATAAATTCACTGAAAACCCCAGTCTCAATCATGTTAAAAAGTATATTCAATGTAAATAAGAAAAGTAAAAGGACGACACCCGCCGTCTTGGATTTATAGGAGGTCCTCGCTTCAAGCTAGTGATAGGAATCGGTGAGATTTTCATAATCAATAATCGACTCTCTGCAACTAACTTATTATCGATAATAATCAAAATTTGTCATATTTCTTAGTTAGTTAGTTATAGGCCTTTGATATTTCAATTTATTTAATATTTCTTGCCATAAAAATGCTGTATTCAAAAGATGTTCTTAAGTAGCTAGATGGTTCAACACTCAATTTCTTGAAACAAAAAAATGTCCAAACAAGAGATTGTGCTTTATTTCACGGGTAGGGATAGCGCACGTCTGACATATCAGCCATTTTTAAACCGCAGCTCCTTTTTGGTGTATTGATAGTTCGGGTCTCAAATATTCTGCTATATGATATGCGCTTGTCGAGAGGGAAATAAAAACCCAACCAATTAATTGTAATGAAACTTTTTATAATCGAGCACTTAGAATGCGGTAATAATCTACTAATTTTAGATTATAATCAATGATTAGAACATCACTACTTCAACATATGTTTTTAAACAAGTTCTATATTAATATCTCCAACGATTTCTGATGAGATCTAGGTGGGAAAATGATCAAATGAATTATCCCTATCGTCTAACTACATCTGTCTGTCGCATAATAAACACATCGTTCCAAAATGTACTAGATACTTGCCAAACTTGTCGAAAGCAATAGGAAGGTTACTTTTGAGTGACGTAAATTCTCCATATAATCACTGAGATGTTCTGAAAATGTATGATAAATCCAGAGAGAGCAAAAATCTGAGGGCTGTGTGAGAAACCACTAGGTTTATTGTATTTTTTTGGATCTCCTCAGTGTTTACATGGATAGTTTGCATCAACCTCCGTTGCTTTCAATAAGTCTAGCGAGTATCGTAATGTATCAGAAAATCTTTACCAATACACAGCCCTAGTGAACTGTGATTATCTAGCTCTAAAAATGTTTCAGTATACCCTTTTACGTATATAAAGCCTTGTTTTTATATTTTATTACATACACATATATATGTAGAACTTATGAAGTGATTTGCAATTTTAGATATTTTGTCTTCATATCTTTCACTGTGACAATACCAGTTATGCAAGGTTCAAATTTATGTTGCTTATTTTATTTTCATCAAGGGTTGATGCTTCAAAAGAAGATGGATCATTTGGACGTCTGTTAAATGATGATCATATCCATCCAAATTGTAGACCAAAAGTGATGGAGATTGATGAAAAGCCAGTCATTTGTTTTTTCTCTCTAAGGCCATTATCCTCTAATACAGAACTGGTATATGACTATGGCCCAGGCAACATCTATCCTTGGAGAGGAAAGGTAATTACTCCATTGCATATGTTGATTGTGGAAGTTTTTGTGATTTAATAGTCGATGAAAGATTTTCACATGTTGATGTTTAAATTTATATGTATTTTACACTTTAAGTAATCATAATTATACCCACACTTTGTAAAGAATGTTATTGTTGTTACCCCTGTTAGTCTGTCTGTCAATCTTTTTTTTGAAAATCTTGATATTGCTTGCTCTTACTGTCTGCACTGTTTCTGAGAAGGCAACTTTTAAACCTTTGATATGCCTGACGTCATAAAGTCAGGCAAAAACTACTAGGGATGGGACGATCCACCGATGCACCGGTGCATCGCGGTATTTATTTTGACGATATTTGGATCGATACATTTACCATTAATACAACGATACCTTACCGAACTTTTTTTAATTTTTCAAAAATATCCGAGCTTCATATATCGCTATTTTTAGTCCGCGCGCCTAATATGAAAGTACAAAGATGGCGGAAAACCTCGTAAAGTTGTCAAAACTGTTAGGAAGCTAAATATGGAGTGTGGAAAACTTTTGGAGTACTTGTTTATGAAAAACTAGTGTACACGAGACTAAAGTAATTTGCAAATTGTGCAACGCTCATTATGAATATAACAAAATAAATTTGGACATGCGATAATACATCGGCAGGTTGAATAAATTTTAAACTTTTATTAATGTTTTCATTGAATTGCAATGTATCGTGATATGTATCGTATCGCACCTCATGTATCGTGATATGTACCGAATAGGCTCAGTACAGTATCGTCCCAGCCCTAAAAACTACCAGATATAGCATGTGGCCTTCTTTTTTTGCTGTTTAATGACAACATATATTTTTTTTCTGTAGATGTCCAAAAGAGGTGCATGTAATACACATCCTTAAAACGTTTTTCATTTTTTGTGCATTATATTCTGTTATTTGTTTTGTTACAGGTTGTAACTCGTTATCATTAGACTACTGTGGTATTATTTGAATTTGTGAGGGCCAATTTTCATGAACTATGGGTTATTGCTCATTTGTGGGGATGAAATTTCATAGATGCATCGGTTTTCAGTTTTAGTATGATGACTTACCCAGGTACTCTTTCAAAATGTGTTTTCGTCAAGAGTGTAAATTTGTGGGGGAGTGCTACACACAAATACTACAAATATTTAGCCACCACAAATTCTAATGATTTCACAGTACTTGTCCTTTGGAGTAAAGTCAATCTATATACAATCTAGACTGTCTTATGTGACAATCCAACATTAATCATTATTAACTTAGTACATTGTTTCAAATAGATAAAATATTATGTACGGTATCTTTTATCTTAAAACTAGGATTTAATTATTAGCTGTATTTTAAAATTCATGGCCATTAGGCCACATAAAATTACTTTTTAGATTCTCATCCCCGCCCACTTCTCTGAAAATGACCCGCTCCAGTGTATTTCAGGGAAAAAATATCAAGCTCGGCACTTACAAACATTGCAATGGCTGCTTAACATGGATAAACGTTCGATTCCAGTCATGTTTTTATAATAAAGATACAAATGTCTTTCTGCATGTGCAGTTAAGTTGAAATTAAAAGATTACAAATGGGTTTGTATACTCATATTAGCATTAACAATTTAAATATTTCAGGAATAGAGCAGTTGTAATTTCTAGGACATGAATGGTGAAAATAATAGTTTTTAAAAGATAATATAAAATAAATCCACCCACCCGCCCCATTATTTAATCCAAATCAAGATGAGAATCTAGATACCGAGGGTTCCACTTAATCTTATAGTCAATTTGCCCGAGAAAAATTATCAGATTAACCATGCAATTATAAGATTAGCCAGTTTAGCATTTTTGTTGTCTTTGATATTGGTATAGAATAAGATATAACTTGTTTCAAGACATAATTTATCAATGAAAAATATGTTATGTGGGTCTTGATATGGTCGCATAAGACAGAGAGTTGCTATGGCAGTCTAGACTGTATATGACAATTTGAAAGCTATATATGCAGTAGCAGTCTAAATCCTGCTGAATTTAAAGTTTTTAAGCATTGTGAAGAGTTTTTTTTTTTTTTTGATTATATTTGCATGAGTTTATTTATTTCATCTGATTAACCAATTGCTCAATTTTGAATTGTTTCCATCATGTTGAGTAACATTACAACTTTGGGGACTTGCACAATGAATATAGAATACACTAAACTGAGGACTTAATACACACGGTAAAACTTGAGGATTGGCACATAAATATAGTATACACTAAACTGAGGACCTAATACACATGGTACAACTTTGGGGACTTACACATAAATATAGTATACACTAAACTGAGGACCTAATACACACGGTACAACTTTGGGACTTACACATAAATATAATATACACTTAACTGAGGACCTAATACACACGGTACAACTTTGGGGACTTACACATAAATATAGTATACACTAAACTGAGGACCTGATACACACGGTACAGCTATGGGGACTTGCACTTGAATAAGCTGTGTTATGTACCAGGTAATTAACTAGTTACCAATTATCACCCTTGATATAAATCCCTCCAGTTCATTTTAAGTTTTGTCAGTTTAATCAGTTACCATTAAGACATGTAAAAAAGATTCAGTTGTCCACTTTGTTGTATTGCAAGCATACAGCTGCTATTAGAAGTCATACATACATGTCCATTTACAATAAATTGTGTAACATTGAAAAAAATGGAAAAAGTAATGAAGAATAAAGACTTCAGGGATTTACCGGTATATTCACAACTATTCGATTGCTTGGGGCACGTAAAATCTTATTAGAAGCAAGTGAAACTAGGAACTTCATTGACCAATTGGTTAATTGAAAATTTAAATAGAAATATTAATAAAATATATTTTGTCAGCTTCAAAATAAACTTTCACTATACAACTTTGCAATCGGATACTCAAAAAGACCCCTGTCGATTTTAGATATTCGGATACTCAAAAAGACCCCTGTCAATTTTAGATAAGTCCTCTTTATTAATTTACATAATTAGCTATTAAATTTGATTTTTTCTTACCATGCCAGTTAAATAAAGAAAGCCCTCATCTTATAATTATGTTGCATTCTTTTTTATAAAACTGTTTATCGTGATTGGTTAGACAACCTTAATTAATTTTATTTTTGTCCAAAAGTGACATACATATATTCTTTTTTTTAGTTCGGAATGCTACGGAATCACCAGAAAAACTTAACAGCAGTGTACCTAGGAATGCCACAGATTCTCTAGAAAAACCTGACAGCTGTGTACCTGGAAGTGCTACAGATTCTTCAGAGAAACCTGACAGCAGTGTACCCGGGAATGCCACATATTCTCCAGAGAAACTTGACAGCAGTGTACCTGAGAATGCCACATATTCTCCAGAGAAACTTGACAGCAGTGTACCTGAGAATGCCACAGATTCTCCAGAGAAACTTGACAGCAGTGTACCTGAGAATGCCACATATTCTCCAGAGAAACTTGACAGCAGTGTACCTGAGAATGACACTGATCCTCCAGAGAAACTTGACAGCAGTGTACCTGGGAATGCCAAAGATTCTCCAGAAAAAGTTGACAGCAGTGTACTTTGGAATGCCACGGATTCTTCAGAGAAACCTGACAGCAGTGTACCTTGGAATGCCATATATTCTCCAGAGAAACTTAACAGCAATGTACCTGTGAATGCCACAGATTCTCCAGAGAAACTTGAGAGCTGTGTACCTGGGAATGCAAAGGATTTTCCAGAGAAACCTGACAGCAGTGTACCTTGGAATGCCACGGAATCTCCAGAGAAACCTGACAGCTGTGTACCCGGGAATGCCACTGATCCTCCAGAGGAACTTGACAGCCGTGTACCTGGGAATGCCACAGATTTTCCAGAGAAACGTGACAGCTTTATACACCATGATTTTGTTGGTGATGATGATGAGTTTTCTTTTTCGGATTCCAATGATTCTGATTATTCACCTTCAGAAGATACTGATCAGTAAGTAGACACTTTAAAAAATGGAATTTTGCAGATTCTTTTTTTTCTACCTGATCATTATTTACAAGAATAGGTTCTGTAAAGTCTATAAAGGATTGTATAAAAATAAGAGTATAATTAATGATTTGAATTTTATACAGAATTGGGTTCATCAGTCTTAATTTGTTGTTTAGTAATCACTATAAAAATTAACATACCTATAGCAAATTCAATATTATTTATATTTATAAATTTATTGGTTAAAGTACCGTATTTTCCCGAGAATCGTCGATGTGGACGACTCGTCGAATTGCTCATTTTTAGCCAAAATTTTAACAAAATCCTGCGATATGTCGATTCACACAACACGTCGAACTTATCGCTTCAAAATGGTGTATAAAACTGCAGTAACATTATCAGTGTATAATACCACTATGTCCCCGATATTGCTACCAATTATTATTAATGATTAACATTTAGACAATTACTCTTTATACTTATGCATCATATTTTCAAATACCGACAACATCTACAAAGTCGCTTGCATTGTAAACAATTCCCGATATCGCGTGTTATGCAAAACTAAACTTACTTTGACAGAAATATTTTATTCCCATGCATTAAAATAATTATCCACTATGTCATCGCCAGTGTATTCGCCATTACGTAACCAGCCACCTGTTGACTCGGCGCGTGGTCAATGATTGTTTAACAATTTCCGGTGTCAGAGGCATGCACCTGTCTCGTGTCGGACTTCAAAGGGGGATTTCAAGTGCAGAAAGCTTAGCAATTACTATGATTTGATGAAACTTGTTTACTTTGTATCCAGTAATACAGTTACACGCTATTGTTTTACAGAGACACTGTTAGAATAAATCGATCATTTGTACGACTTGATAATGACTATATACGACATACATACGTTTCCTAAATTTTTTATAAAGAATTGGACAATAATTAATTAATGAACTATAATCACTCTTATAACGGTACTCTTTATGTACACAGGGAGTGAAATTGCCGTAGGCCTATAGATGTCAGCCTTAGCAAGATTATTAACACAACCGGGATCAGTCTACCGTATAAACAGTAGAGTTGATAATTGCCGATTACGTATTTTAAAATTGATTTTGACCATAAAATATTTCTTATTTATACTTTCCACTAACAACTCTTTACTAATAAAATAATAAAACTTTGAAACATTCCCTGGACCTACTGCAATATTTTTTCCATCCAAGTTTGGTTTTAATTTTACTGCGCAATATTATCTTCCCACTATAGTGATATATGGAATCATGTGACAATGTGTTTATAAAAACGGAACGGTAAAACTTTTAATTGATTAAAGACAATGCACCATTGTTCAATAACTGTTATTAATATGTACTCTAGTGTTAACAGATGAGTGAAAATGATAATAATTAAAGATGAACATTGAATTCAACAACGTAATTTTCGATAACACAGCCTGCTCAAGATGATTAAAACCAAGGTTTTTAATACTATTTTCACAATTTTCTGACCTCAAGCCTTTGACAAGTCGATCAAGACGATAAGTCGAGTGCTCTGCTTCAGAGAAAAAAATACCGACTTATCGTCGGGAAAATACGGTACACCAGTACTTAACTTTTTAGAAACAGAGTTTTGCTATTTGTCAGATTGAATTAATACAATTCCTTTTGATAGGGGTGCTAGTGATACAGATGACAATGCAGTTCATTCCTTGCTACATTTGAAAGATTCATCCAATCCTCCCGATTATGTCAGTGACAGTAATGATTCTGAGAGAAGTATTGTTGTGCCAATATCTATCCCTTTGGAAACTATCACTGTACAGAAAACCAACTCAGAGAAAGGAAAGCAGAAATGGGACAAAAAACATGCATGCAAATTTTGTGGAAAATTGTACCCAAAACTGGCTAGACACTTGGAAACAATGCACAAAAATGAAGTTATTGTAGCTAAGGCTCTTTCCTTACCCAAAAACAGTGCCGAAAGAAAAGAAATTTGGAAAACAATAAGAAATGAAGGAGACTGGGATCACAACTTCAACGTTCTGAAAAATGGAACTGGAACATTAATACCGAAGTATAGAGAGCAGAAGACCAGAGCACATAGTGAATTTATACCATGTAGTGGTTGCAAGGGTTTGTACTCCAAAACTTCATTGAGTGATCATTTTAAGACATGTGTTAGTAAGCAGACTGATAAAAAAAATCAAGGAGTGAAAGAAGGTCGTTTTTTACTACCTATTCCAGAACATATTAATGGAGGATTTTACAAAGATGTTTTATTATCCATGTCTCAAGATGACATTTATATGTATATATATCGCGATCCACTCATACTGAAATTTGGAAAGCGCCTGTATGAAAATAAGGACATCCAGGAACATACATCTAACCACATCAGCTGCAGAATGAGAGAACTAGGCAGACTAATTGGAGAAGCCAAAAAGACACCTGAATGGGGTATCCAGAAGATTGAGGATTGTTTTAGTCCTGAGAAATTTAACAATGTTGTGTCATGTGTGAAGTCCCTTGCTGGATTTAGTGAAGATACACATATGTATGCAACTCCTTCACTTGCACTGAAAATAGGGTATAGTCTTCAACGATGTGCAAGGATTTATAGATCAGATGGAATTATTGAGTCAGATATAACAAAACAAGAGAATAGTTCAGCCTTTATTCAGTTGTATGAGTCTGATTGGAACGATCTCATCTCTTCCCGCGCGCGACAAACTTTGAGTGAGAAAAAGTATAATGCGCCAAAAATGTTACCTCTATGCGAGGATGTGTACAAGCTTAATTCCTACCTAAAAGAAAAAATCAAAGAACTTTTGATGAAATTGTCGAATGATTCAGCTTTCTACATTGAGCTGGCAAAGATGACGCTATGTCACATAACTCTCTTTAACAGGAAGCGTGGAGGCGATGTGCAGCGTATTACTGTAGACAATTACAAGCAAGCTATTGAAGCACAAAACAGTGTTCCCTACGATGACGAACTTAAATCAAGTTTGTCAGACGTGGAAATTGAGCTTTGTCGTTCTTTGACTCGAATTGAACTCAAAGGCAAACAGGAAAGAAAAGTTGCAATATTACTTACTCCAGAGATGATTAAATGCATTGATCTCTTAATGCAGAAAAGAAGTGATGCAAATGTATGTGGAAAATATTTATTTGCTAGACCATCACCCTCCACACGAACACTAAGGGCAAGTGACGTATTGAATGAAATATGTGGGAAAATAGAATTGCGCTATGGAAACATTATAACCTATACAAACCTCAGAAAACACATTGCCACAATGGCACAAATCCATGAGCTTAGTGAAAACGGTCAGGATCAGTTAGCCAAATTCCTTGGCCATGACATAAGAGTCCACAGAGAAATTTATCGGCAACCATTGGATATCATTCAAAAAACAAAGATCTCCAAGATGTTGATGCTAATTAACGAGGGGAAAAATGTCGCAGAGATGCTCTTTAATAATCAGGGTGAGTTGTTTTCTTTAAATGATGATAGGCATATAGACAGGGAAGGATTCAGTGTTGTGAATAGATTATTAAAATGAACTCATTTGTTATATTTCAATGGTGATTATTTATTCCTCCTGTGCAAGTTTGATCTATAGACTTTTGATAACATTTGATTTTAGATTTGGTTTAGTATAGTATGTTTATTGTGGACTGTTGTACTGTAAAATTGTGAAATTCACTGGGAGTGGGGCAGGGGTTGGGGCTTTTTCGTGGGGGGGGGGGGGGGGATAAATTTGGCCGTATAGTGAATGACCTTTTTTTAGGTCAATTAATTCACATGGGTACATGTAACATATTGCTGCCATAATTTAGGAATTAACTGCACGTGTGCATTATTAGCAAAGCTGAATGTTATAAAAGTTTACCGTTAAAGTCTGCAAGTTTCTTTTAACCAAAATTAAAATTTGGATTAGGGTTTAGACTCCAAAATGAAGCTTAAAATGCAAAAACGAGACCCTCAGCCAGGTTAATCTAAATGATATGGTACTCAGGTGACTGTCAAGGCCTGTAGGCCTCTTATTAGTTAATGAAGGTAAGAATTCTAATTTCTTGTATATATGATATAAGAATTAATGTTCATAACTTACTCTTATCGTTTTTTGATTATTTTTTCCAGAGGAGGTAAAGGAAATTGACGGGTCCTGTGCTGATGAGAGTGATGGAGAAATGGATTACCAGACTGATAAAGACAGTCTTCATAATAAAAGCGCTCAAGGTCTGTACCCTTATTTCAGTACACATTTATTATTGGTATATTCTCCTTTTCTGGTATATTATAATTCTACTTTAAACTAGATGCATGAAAAAAAAAAGCAGTTCTCAAGATTAAATGTTGGGTACATTAACAGTCAAACTTCAGTCCACACAGGGTCATAGTTTTAAACTAAATGTTTCCTGAACAATATGCATCTTTGAAAAACTTCTTACATCTCCCCCATGCATAACAAAACAGTTCCCAACAGATGTATTTTAATTATCATACTGACATTTTTCCCAAGAATATATTTGTTAGAAAATATGTTTCTAATTGAGTGGAAAGATTTCAAATTCTGATTTACAAAAAAAAAACGATTTTCTTAGTTAATTTGTTTTCTTAAAACAAGACAAAAACAAAGCTTAAATACGACTCATGAATATAGTTGATAAACTTCATCACTGGCATTACCATATTTTCTGTCTGCTCATAATGTGAAGAATTTTCAGTCAAAAATCAAGTACATGTCAAGACCATGTAATTTATACAGAAAGTTTTTATATACTTAGTATCTTTCATATTACATATACATGTATGATAGATGCAGATGACAAATTCCTTTTTACTTCTCTTAAAATATTTAGCCAGAATGAGATATGAAATTATGGTACCTGCAAAGTTATTTATTTTACAATCCTTTATCAATGTATGAATACTATTGTATCGCGCGTGTGAACTGTTCTATCGTGCATTATTCCTATCCTAACGTACAGTAATCTTATCAGGTTTATCGTTATATTTTATCAGTTTCTCCATTTATCCTATCGTGTTAGCTGTATCCTGCCTTTTCGTAAGCAAGCTATTTTATTTTAAAGTTATAAGTCGTTCATCGCTCCGTTAACAATAATATTGGAACAAATAATGCAAATCTTTATCAAACATTCCATCAAATTAACAATATTAAGCTATATGTATTGAAGTTCTTAAGTCGAAAGATATTTTTAAAAAGAAGACATAAGTAACATTTGGAGATGATAGGATAATGTGTACAATCGAAAATTCTTTGGAACAAGATAACATATGTAACTGTATGTCTGACATATTAAATCGTACGCAGAGAGTGTTTTGAATTACTGTGTAAACATTAACTTGCATGTCATCTAATTTGTTTATTTAATTCAATAAAAAAAATGATAATATTTAGATAGATTATATATTATTAAAGAACACGCATTGTATTTTGATTATTGATAAAGATAATTCATACATCATTTTAGTTTATATTTCCAATGAATTTATTCTAACGACGCAGCTCGTAATAATTTGACTTTTTTAATAAAATGAAATTCTGCATAATATTTCTTATTTCCTACATTTTCTTTATCAAATTATGCCATTTTCAGGTAAATTGTGAAGATCATATATCGTGATTATTCGTTAATTATGAACATGCATAGTATATCCTTTCCTATGGTGTATAAATCCTATTGTATCATGCATGTATCCTGTTCTATCATGCATTAAGCCTGTCCTATCGTGCGTAAATTCTATCATTTATCTTGTGAAAAAAAATGTTGCGGTACTGTATGTCTTCTTAGTTATTTGCATTTTTCACATTCCAACCATATCATCAACCAATTTATATTGTAAAACTCGTAATTTTAGGGAAAAGGAAAGCACCCTCTGATGGCAGATCTACCGATGAAAATTCTGCAGGCAAACGTCACAAAACACAGAAAAAACCATGGAATCCATCTGAAATGAATTCAGTCAACAAGCATTTTTCCCATTTTATTGCAATGTCCAAAGTTCCTGGCAAGAACGATATCGAGAATGTTTTAAAAAAGGATAAAATCCTTTCCAAAAGAACTTGGAGAAATGTGAAAGATCAAGTGTACAACCTTATAAAAAAACAAAGAAAATGCTGATTTTTTGTCTTTATTTACTTTGATAATGAAGTAATTACAAGTTCATTATAGCTTGTGGACATCAATTTTCATATATTGTATAAAGCACAGAAGTGTGAGGATTAGCGAATTTGTAGAAAATACTCCATGTATAGCTTTACCAATACATACTGTTGTCATGTTTGCTGCTGTGATGAGCATTCACCTTTGTAAAATAACTAAGGAATAAGGGCCATGATAACTTTAGCTGGAATTGATTAATACAACTGTAAAACTAATATGGTTTTGTGTTTTTAGTTGACATTAACTTGAAATGACAAAAAAAAAATTTTTTCAGATATTTTGGGTATAGACCTTGATTAATTTTAGCATTGTCATTGAAATACAGAGGGATT
This sequence comes from Magallana angulata, assembly GCF_025612915.1. NCBI lineage: Eukaryota > Metazoa > Mollusca > Bivalvia > Ostreida > Ostreidae > Magallana > Magallana angulata. The sequence continues at coordinate 57,182,295 of NC_069118.1, forward strand.
GGAATAAATATTACAGTGACTGGACATGTAGTATTAATGAGCAAATTGTGTACCGGTATATCTACCTTCATTGTTGGTTGTATGAATGACTATGGTTACAGTTAGTATTTATATGAATTATACAATAATTGGTAATTGATTTGATTTGATGTTTGGAAATAGATTTTGACAAATATATAATGTACTAGAAATTACGAAAATATTTAGTAACTTTGCATACTGCAAATTATATTAATGAGCTAGATTTGCTATATAAAAATTAATTGTACTGTTGATGTGCATTGATGATAGTTGTATGAACAACAGAATGTGTACTGTATTCACAAGAATTGTAGATTTGTTGAAATGTTTTAATGATAGATATAAGAATTGGTTATTTTAATCAAAATGTAGAGAATATGTTGTATGTACATGTATATATATATAGTGTTTTACAATTTCGGTTTTGGAGTGAACTGACAGCATTAGTAAACTCTGAATAATTTGAATTTGTAAATTCACAAATTGCACTGATGAAATGTTGGAGAAGTAGATATTGACATATTTCATACTGTTGAAATGAATTACTTCATTGTGGATGTTGAGAGTTGACAATGATATGAATGATGCATCGTTTACAGCTAGTATGCACATGCACTATACATACGAGGTATTTGATTGTTTGGGATGATTTGGAGATTTGGAAATAAATAATTGGCTGATTTTAAGTATTGTAATCAATATGCAGAGAATGTTAATTAACTGTTAAGTACGACAATTTTATCAATGATTTGTGTATGATCAAATAGTATATTGTTTTACATAGAATTTGTTAATTAATATGGATGGAGATGTTTTTTAAAATTTAAACTTCTTACAGCATTAAATCCTATGTTTAAGTGGAGTTTTAAACTGACATGAATGGATTGAAAGTGTATGATAAATGATAACTATAATTGCAACTTTAATTGCAATTTTATCAATTGTATGAAAATATTTGCCAATAAATTTTGATTACTTATATTAGTGTTAATTTGTTGTAGAGCAGTAAGAAATTTATTTATTATATCAAAATGTAAATATGTTAATACGAGGCTCACATGAGCTGTAATGTTCAGAAATTTATTGTGCTGCAAAAACGTGGTATTGTGATCATGCTGCGTACAATTAAAATTTTGATTTGAATGACATAAAAATACTTATTTTTGTTATAATAACTACGGAAGAAGAATAATGCAACTTTCAGCTCATACCTTGAATAGCCTTTAGCTCATACTCTGAACAAAAGTTTATAAATTATAATTTAGTGGTGAATGTAGGATCGGCGAAAAAAAGGTGCAAAATTGCCCTGGAAACGTTTGAAAGTTCAGTAAATTGTGACTTTAATCGTCTATATTTGATAATTTCAATATAAAGCTTAATATTTGTTAAAGTCTGCAATGTTTACTTTGTGTATTCTATATTTATGTGCAAGTCCCCAAACGTGTACCGTGTGTATTGGGTCCTCAGTTTAGTGTTTACTTTGTTCATGTGCAAGTCCCCAAAGTTGTACCATGTGTATTGGGTCCTCAATTTAATATATACTATATTCATGTGTAAGTCCCCAAAGTTGTACCGTGTGTATTAGGTCCTCAGTCTAGTGTGTATACTATATTCATGCGTAAGTCCCCAAAGTTGTACCGTGTGTATAAGGTCCTCAGTCTAGTGTGTATACTTTATTCATGTGTAAGTCCCCAGAGTTGTACCGTGTGTATTAGGTCCTCAGTTTAGTGTATACTTTATTCATGTGTAAGTCCCCAAAGTTGTACCGTGTGTATTAGGTCCTCAGTTTAGTGTATACTTTATTCATGTGTAAGTCCCCAAAGTTGTACCGTGTGTATTAGGTCCTCAGTTTAGTGTATACCTTATTCATGTGTAAGTCCCCAAAGTTGTACCGTGTGTATTAGGTCCTCAGTTTAGTGTATACTTTATTCATGTGTAAGTCCCCAAAGTTGTACCGTGTGTGTTTTGTCATCAGTTTAATTTAAATTGGATTCATATGTCAATATCAAAAGGTGTACTGTGTGTGTTATTGGCTCTCAGTTAAATATATTTAAAAAATAAATGAATAAATTTATTATGCCTAAGTTCCCAAACTATACACATAGGTATGTGTGGATTAGGATTTCAGGTTTTTATGTTATCGGTACAAGTATTCCTCGCGATTTAAGATTTTAATCACATAACATTTTTCAAACGTTTTAAATCTCATTTGTTGAATGTTGAAATGATCAATTATCAATTAATCATATATCATTGTATGAATCCTCAGAAAATGGGGATCCATGTGGGATATTAAGATGGCGCCATTGCAGAAAAAATACATAAAACGCTAACGTTGGTAGTGAAAGTTTTTTCAGCAATGAACGTTTCCATTATTTTTTTTAAGAATTTAGTCTTATCTAGATAAGGTCCTCAGTTTTGTTTGATTATAAGGAGCAGGGTCCCCATACTTTACACTCAAGTCCTCAGATTGCCACTTCCGGGTCCCCGTTTTCAAAATCCATTGATATTTCGTTTAAACACAACGATTCACTTTATCTACTCAAATCAGGATACAAACAGAATAAAATGAGTTGAACAATGTCAACTATGCTGTGAAATCTCTTGGTCCCCAATTTGAGATATTTTGACAAGGTCCCCAAAAAGGGGTTGATACACGTATGTGTGTGTGTGTGTGTGTGTGTGTGTGTGTGTGTGTGTGTGTGTGTGTGTGGACATTATCTACAATCATTGTCAGGTATATAATTGAGTTTTTTTGGAATTGCAATTAATCATGAACATGGTAGATCAAAGACATACCGGTATATAGTCCTCATATTTTAAAAGAAAATGGGGGAATAAGATGGCGCAAATGCCCATTCGGTTTAGTAGTGAAATACAATTTTGAATTCATTTTCCCCAATTAAATCTATTCAAATATATTATAATAAAACTTTGCAAAAGCAAAATTTCTGACTATTATGATAGTCAGTTTTTGATATATTTAACAAAAAATATGAAAAAAAAATATTGTCGGAAATTCTGGTGGTATCGAACCCGTAACATAAAAACCTAGATTTATAAGGTTAGCTTACGCCAGGTGCTCTAACCACTGAGCCATTTCAGACACAACAAAGTGGGCTTTTTAAATATTATGTGTGACTTAGGCCATGAACTACTGGACTTGTATTATTTTTTCAAAACGTTCAATTGTTGGGATACAAAATGATATTTTTAATGTATAGTGGGTCATCTCTCCACGTTTTTGTTGATTGAAATCGGTTTGTTTTCCAATAGACCTTAATTAGACTATGAGAAAAATATGGAGCACAGACCCACTCTATAAAAGAAAATGCCCTGAAGTTCTAAAAAATGACAGTATTTGCAGATTTTGATACGTACACGCCTGTTTGGGTCAACATATTCCAAGTATTGAGCATACCTACAGGTTAAAAATCAATGATTCGTTAAATATATAGTGTTTTTAATGATTTAAAAAAAACCATCAGATTTATTGATACTTTAATTTTTCAGTAGCCTGTCCGGCCGCGTATGGGCATTTTACACGCCTTATTCACCCATCTTCTTTAAAAAAAACATGCAGTCATCAAAATTATCATATAAATTATGATGTAAAGAAACCTCCAATTAATTAATTGTTTACAAATAATTTATAGGAATGGTATCATTCTAAAAATCTTTATATAGAATTATACACACCGTTGTTAAAAAAAAAAACATTCATTACCTATTCCCCTAATAATTTTTCCTTCTGTACTCATGAACACGTAATTTCAAATCGAACTATTTTATTGTTCGTTCCTGTATTATTAAAAACGTAAACTCATAGATCTGCCGCTTGCTGTCTTTGCTATTAAGCATTTTTAATGGATGATTAAAAACGATGAAGTAAAAATTTAGAGACATACCACAGTTCTATTATCAAAAACGATGTTTAAACGAACGGTCGAACGGTGTGTGTGTGTGGGGGGGGGGGGGGGGGGGGGTAGAGAGTTGTATGCCCTTAGTTGAAATGACATTCGATAGATTTACCATGAAAAAGAGCAGGAATTTGACCTTTGACGTAGAAGGTCATAAAAGCAATTGCAATAGGCGCCTCCGCCTAAAAAGGAATAAGGGCGTACGTTATTGAAAGCATCTATTAGAGAAGTTATTTATCGAGCTTCGAAAACCTTAATGGCATGTCATACATTTTTTTTTTACAAATGTGCAAGTACAAAACATTATCCATTTAAAATGTTATATTATAATAAAAAAACCCAGTTTATTTCTATCATTGTTGCTTGTAGCAAACTAATACCGAGTGCAGCAAGAGGCAGGCGAAGCAAGGCTTAATGGTTACACGTATATTTAAGAAAATCTGTAAAAAATGAAAGCTGAATGATGGGTACTAAGGGATAAAAAAATTTCTTCCAGCTCATGGATGCCGCCATATTGGCCGCCATTTTGTTGAAAAAGTGACATCGATCAAAAACGACGGGTTTGGTGATGTTATTGCCCTAAACTCGACTGAAAACTTTGTAAGGTTTATATTGAAAGTAATCTAAATGCAAATCATAGACCATGCAAACTAGATAAGTTTCAACAGTGATTTAATCAAGAAATAGGACTAGTTTTACGTATGTCTTATCATATTATAAGATGGAAAATAAAATCATTAACATCAAGGAACCGATCTTAATATAGATGTTAAATAAAGAAGAAAATAAAATTCATCATGATCAACAAATAAAATTGATTAGCATTGAAAAAGGAGATAAGAATTTATCAGAATCACGTACCTTTCTTCGGCTATTTCCGAAGAATTGTCTTACGTATGATTTACGCCATAATGTAGATTAACCACGCGACGTTTACATGTAGTTCAACTTTGGCAATAAATAAAACTTAGGCAGGTGGATCCTACTGTGTGCGTTTCAAATGAACTTTGATCTACAAAATTAAACTCTTTGTTAAAACCAAACATTATGCGCTCGGTCCAACGGTCACACCTTTTACATATTATTATTATTCTAAAGCAAGAATATTTTGAATAATATTTTTAGAAAAAAGATATGCTTTAGTTTTTCTTGTATGGCATACGGCTTTCCATAGAAATTGAAGTGATGATTATTTTTGGTAGGACATTTTTATTTTGACCATATTATATAGTAAAATATAATAATAATGTGGGGGTACCATACGGCTTTCCATAGTATGGAAAGCCGTATGGTACCCCCACATTATTATTATATTTTACTATATAATATGGTCACAATAAAAATGTCCTACCAAATATAATCATCACTTCAATTTCCTTACATTTTTATTTTCACGCCACAACAATTATAATTGTACACGCACACAATTATCATAATCTGCTCCAAAAAAAAATGTTAACCAAAAATAATATCTCACAACTTTAACTTGGACACACTAAAAGAAAACAATCTACCTCCCAAAGATAATTATGTAATTATTTTCAGTTTACAATACATAATAATGATAACCGGGGAATATTCTTTATTGTGATAATAATCCTGCCAAGAAGACATTATTATTGTTGATGGAAAGATTAAGACGCTTGAAAAGAAATGATTATCTGATTCTGAATCACAATAATAATCTCTGCCTTTTTTCGGGCAGAGGTTATTATTTGGACGCTTGAAATTTGAAACGTTTTAATGAAGTAGAGTGGAGGAGATTATTTTTGCGTGACTGTAAACAAGCGTCTGGTTGAGAGGAAACTCACGTGACCCTAGTTTCGCTTTACCTTAAGGCTTGAGTATTCAGAACTGAATAAGCACCGAAGGTACATGGTAACTGTCTGACGGTAGAAAGATTGCGATCGGTCTGAGAAGCTTCTGAGAAGGTATGTTAGTGATTTTAAACTAAATGAAACTAAACGAATGGAGCAGTTTTTAAACTGTTTTTTAGTAATAGCTAATTATAATATGTTTTACGAATTACGGTGCTACCATTGAGGCGAGGGAAGCTTATGACGAAATATGTACAGATGTGTGACTTTACTTATCACTGTAATAAATCAATAAAACATAGGCCTACATGCTAAGTATACTGTTTTATTTATGGCACATCAATTTAAACGCATGACGTTCTTGCAATTACATATTTTATCTGGTTTTCAAAAGTGTTACTTTGATTCAGTTATTGGGTGAACATGAGGATCAAGAACGCCATTTGCAATGCTTGGAATTGCATTGTGGGTCAAAATTGACACCTAAAAAAATCTGACGGATCAATGTGCAAGACAACTATTGTGGCATAACTGAATTGTTTTTGAAAGTGTACAGATTCATTAATTATTTTTATCTATCCTTTTCTCGTGAGAGCGTTAAATGGTAAACCATATTTATACAGGGAACTGTAGTCCGAAATATCTGACGTTTTTCTGGCTTTTTTAACGATTTTGATATTTACCTGCCAGGAAAACGGTTTTCCTAAGTAAATATCAAAATCGTTAAAAAAGCTAGAAAAACGTCAGATATTTCGGACTAAGGGAACTGCTGCTCCGATACAAATAAGGCATTACTGGTCCTAGTAGCTGACCCCCCCCCCCCCCCCCTAAAAACCTGTTGAGTGAATGTGCAGCTGGTCTGAATTTGTTATTTTCCAGTAGAGCTCGCTTTGTTAAAAACAATTAGGTATAAGTTATCAAATAGGTAGGGAATTCCATGTTGGCAGCTATAAAGATGGAGGGGCAGGTCTATTGTAACCCCCACTCCTTATACTAATTGGATTTCTTTGCTTTGTGTTTATTTGTAAGTGAAATGAGAGTGGGCAGTAATGATTTTTCTAGTTTCATGCTAGCTTATCTGTGGAGATGGGGGAAGGGGGGGGGGGGGCAGTAATTGGAGAGCTCCCACCCAAACAAGTCCCACATTTTCACATTAATTCTTATTATGTGTTTGCAATTTTATATAGATAATCTTGTTGAATATTAGTTTTCTAATGAAATGCATTTAAACATGTCCATACATGAGTTTATATATTTTAAAGGAAATAAATTTACATATTAATGTATTGTTGGGGCACAAGAGGGGTTTGCATGAATAGACATCTAATAATCACACATAATTACTGAAAATAATATATACGTAATAAGGAATCTTTCTTTGAATATTATGAGGTGATCATTTTGTTCGAGACATGATAAAGTCTCATTAGCCATTCCAGCTTATTGGATTTGAACATGCCCCTGACTAATATTATCCCCTCATAATACTCAAAGAAAGATTCAATATTATTTTAAATGACTATTCGACAATGAAATGGCTTTTATGCTGCTATTTACAGAAAAGTAATTTTTTATTGTTTAAATTTTGAAATTGTATTGTTTCAATTTCTTTGCTTGTACTATAAGTTTTAAGTATTGTTCATTTGATATCTCACAGATGTTTTGTATGGAATGTGGTATGCAGCTTGCTGGTGGGAAGGCAAAATTTTGTGGGAATTGTGGTACCAAGGTACCCTCAGCCTCCAAAGAAACAGATCCTGGTTTGTACTGAGAATTGTGATTTCACTGAAAAACAAGCAATGTGCTTTGTATCAATCCTTGACAATGATAGCACTGTACATAAAACACAGAATGAAGGTTTAAATTGAAATTGCAGGTGTTGAAGTCCTCTCTCCTTCGTTTGTTCAGGGAATTTTATCTCAAGGTATTGAATTGCAAAATTGATAAACGAATATCTTATTATACAGCATTACATATACGAGTTAAAAAAAAATATACCATAGAATGGATGGATTTTCATACATTAATTGAAACCATTATGGACATATTCATGACTGAATTGTCAAAATTGATTATATTAATTAATGAAATTATATTATTTAATTTGTTTTTAAGGCGCAATGGAGAGTTTGGCTAAACTTAAAGAAAAATATCCCACCAACATTGGACACAAACCAGTGTCGAAGAAACGAACAAGTGAATCAAAAGTAAACAAATATGATTTTCAGTTTTGGCACTACTTATGCATAATTAAGCAACACTTATGAATGTAGGTGGTTTTTTTTTTAATTCAGTATAGTTTTAGATAAGGCCATACCAATGTAATTTCTTGTTCGTCAGAAATCCAGTGAAAAAAGGTGCGAGCGAGCAATTAAAGGGGCATGGTCACGATTTTGGTCAAATTCTATTTTTATGTTTTTATTATTTACAAAGTTTTAGAAATGCAGTTCTAATAATCAAACAAAATTTGAGAGTCATTCATAGAGTTATAAGCAAGATACAGCTAGGGCTCACAATTCTTTGTCATGTAAACAACTTAAGGCTCGTGCCCTGTTTTTTGTTTACAAAGATTCAATAAACCAGTAAAAAATCTTTTTCCAAAATCGTGACCATGCATCTTTAAATGAAAAAATTACCATTTTTTGTAGCCTAAATTTTTAGGCGGTACATATATATCTATATTTTTTCTACTTGTTTCTGATTTATAAATTAAAACTATTTAAAATGCGAAACATAGAGTGGAGATAGAACAGAAAACAGCACAAAATGTTCATGGATGCATGAAATTAATAATTAATATTATTTGTCTAGTTTTATTTAAATACAATTGTGCGGGGACCGACAAACAATAAATTATTATGGTTTTGGCCTAAAGATGATGTTTATCTTTTAATTAAATCTTCATATTAATTTGGATTTATTAATGAAAATAACCCACTATTATATGGGTTTATGATATATCATAAAAAAAATTTTTATTTAGACAATGAGTATTGCTTGTGTTTTGAGATAAAGCAAATTACATATAGTTCAACATTTCAGGAACTGATCGTCCATGTAATGGACAAAAAGAAAAAAGCACTCAAAAGAGCTTTTCCAAGTGACAGTGGCTTAACTGGCTGTTTGAAAATGAAAGCAAATTGCAATCAAACCACCAAAAATTGGATGGACTCCCTTAAACACCATTTCAGAGGAAACATAGATTTTATCCCCCACATTATGGGTAGAAATGGGTTGGAACCCATCAGTACCGACTGTAGCCTAGAGCAGATAGAAAGTATGAAAATCCAGAAAAAATCTGCTTTCAAGATCTATGCCATGGCAAAGGGAAAAGGTAACTATATTGAACATTTGATAGTGAAAAATGAATGTTGAAATTGAACGGTTGTACAAACAATTACTAGATCATGCATGGTTGTTTAAACTAGAGCAGTGTTAATAAATATTGTAATTGATATACATATACTATAAATGTTTAGTTGATGTGTTGCTGTGAAATGATAGCTTATGGAACAATTAATGGACTTGTATGTATGGGCCAAAATGCTCATTAAGGTAGTCCTATACTCGGCACTAAATGGGCTCAATCATTAAAATCTTAGCTTAAAATGATAAATATACATTCTAGCAATACATATACAAAAGTAAATATGTATGTTTACATGCTAGTTTGTTTGTTATCACCTCTCGGACGGGTGTACCCCCTAGCGAAAATTATTGACAATTTTGAAATTTGCCAGACGTCCGTTTCTCCTAAAGATAATTACCAATTTTGGGAAAATTAGAACTGAACATACAAAATAGAGTATCAATATTTATTTAAGCCATAAATAATTTTGCGCAAATTATTGTAAGTACGCTTTATGGACCTGATGTATCAAGATAGAATACTAAAAATGCAATGCTAGTATCGCGTTTGGTAATTTTTTTACTATTTTATGGACTCAAACTTAAATTCATGGTGTTTATTCTATAGATTGACATCTTAGAAAAAAGATTTGGTAAAATAAATTATATGGTGACGAATTACTTTTCACGCTATAAGCTCTAAACCAAGTAGACCCTGACGAAAAAATCCGTAAAAATCACATTTTGCTACAGTTTTCTGCCTAGATCTGACAACAATGTTAGATATCATTTAAACATTAATTAATTGACGATTGATTAAATTTGAAATAGCTTCTGTTTTTAAATTTAAACCGGTTTTAGTAAACGAAAGAAAATATTCGGGGGGGGGGGGGGGGGGGGGGGGTCAAAACAAAGAAGATATAAGTATACCTGAGATCCTGGTTAATCAGAAACTTCGTTTCTCATTTTACTTTAACAGAATCAAGTTTCTCAACATTAATCATTTCTATCTCTCATAGAATACATATATCACCGTTCTAATTGCTTATTATTGCCGTTGTAGAGCAAAATCAATACCGGGTATCAAAAACGCTTTGTAAAAGTCGAACCAATATTGTAAAATGCGTATTATGACGTAGTGCAATACTTGGACTACTTTAATTTTGTATTTATTACTCCAGACAACAAAAGCTTTCAATTTATGCAGATGTGTGTAGCTTTGTATAGCAATGTAATGATCGACTCTAGAAAATATAATTTACAATCTTCTTGTTCAAGAAAGAATGTTCAAGAAAGAAATATTGGCATATACATGTACCATTAATGTTTGTTCTAAAATTGGATACAATTGGAAAACACAGAATATTCGAAGCCAATGAGAGACATCAAAATTTTATTATTAATTATGTATAAATATTGCAAAGAATCCGTAAAACTTTTAACTTTTTTAATGTAAAATTTTTCTTTTTTCATTTGGGTACTTTTAGATAGGCAAGAAATTGTACAAAAATTTAAAACGCAGAACATCCAAGAGGTTTATAATAGTGTTTTAAATTAATTTCTTTGTATGAATATTCCTTTGATTGTTATTTTCTTTTCTTTTGTCTGTTCAGTTGATAACAACCATTACATCTATAGAATACATGTTACTTCAAATGTGGATAGAATGGAGAAGGGGTATCAGAAATGAAAGATATTTTATTCAATGACATGTACCCGGTACAAAATATTGGTATCAACCTGAGATTGAAATTGAAGTTCAACTTATTTAGGTTGTGTACTTTGGTAATTAGAATAAAATACACCTGATATTATTTATTGGGACTTAACAATTCAACTGTAAACATTTTGAAGTACATGTATTTGAAGGTTCTTGAACAGTTAAGGGTCCTCCACACCTTTCTTTGGGAAAAGCTCTGCATAGTAGCCCAGACTTCTAAACTTAAAGGGGCATGCATGGTCATGATTTTGGTCAAATTTTATTTCTCTATTTTCATTGTTACAATGACATGTGGTGATAACGAACAGTGTTCAAATTCAAAAGTCCAAAGGAAAGTTACAAAATAGGAGCAGAGTGAACACTGACCTATTTAATTCTAAAAAAAAAAAGAAAGGTAGGGTTAGGTGCCATGGAGGAGAGAGCATCCTCTGGTAACCGGTCACATCTGCTGTGTGCTCTTTGTTGTAAACAGGAAAAACGGAAAAGCCTGTACACAATTAGGTGATTAATTATGGTCTAACAATTAGTATGAAAAACGTGAGTCAGCATGCAACCCAGTGGAAGGTCTGTATTTGCTGACACGGTCGTTGTATCGACCATGTTTAAGTAATGAACAACCGAAATTTGAGAATCGGTCGTAGAGTTATACCCGGTAAGTAAGATGCAGAGCGTACAATTCTTTGCTAGTTAAACAAGGCCCATGCCTTGGTTTTTGTTTACATCTATGTTTCGATCAATATACATGAAAAAAGTTTCTTTTTAAGCTGATTTTTCTATCTGATAATTCGTTTTGAACATAAATAAGCTGCAGTTTCTAGTATTTGCTATATTTATATTTGGTCTAAACTTTGAAATTCAAATGTTTACAAAAAACCATGACCTGTCAGAGTTTTGTTTACTTTCCAGAGAATTGTGAGCTCTGTATCTCATTATTTTATAATTTGATGACTGACAATGTTTGACTATTAGAAATGTCTTGATAAACATTAAATTAAAAACAGAATTTTATTTTTTTTGACCAAACCAGTGACCATACCCCTTTAAACTTGTTGGATTTCTAGCAAGTATTTGACCTGTAAATAACAGGAAAAAAAATCAAAATGGGGAGGGGGGGGGGTCAACTTTTAAAACTTTACCACTATTTATTAAAATGCCCCTGTGGTATTCTGGACTTGTGGGTCGTTAGCTGCACCCATTGTTTCATAATTAGTTAAAATCACCATTTTGTGACGTACTGTCATAAAAATTATACATCACAGGATGTTAAGGACCCTTAACTAGATTGTTATCAATTGTCATTGATTGAATCTTGAATTACTGATGGTTTGCTTTTTTTTTTTTTTTGTTCCTGGAATTTAATTCCAAAGAAATATTTACAGAGACACCAGTGTTTTTGCATTTATAATATACCTGTATTTTTATGAGTATCTAATTTCTACAAAATTAAATTAAATTGAGAACAACAACAAATTATATCATTAATAAGTTTTCATTTAATACAGTCTTTTAAGATACTTAATATGTTTATGCAATACACATGTCAATTTACTGCTATTCATCCTTCATTTTATGAATCTCATTAATGAATTCCTTAAAGAAAAGCATTTTCTGAAATACTATTGCACTTTTGATTATTTAAAGGTTATGGAGTCCGACGAAGAAATGCCAAAAATTGAATTGCAGAAACCAGTAAGGATATTTTGCCTTTTTGACTTAATAATGCTTATGCAATGCATATAGGAATGAATTTAAACTATTTAGATTTTTTTATGTTGGTAAAGTGGAGCCTAGTGTAATGATTCATTGTCTCTTTAAAGATTTTAAGGAGAAGCATTAAGTGGTAATATTTTTGATTTGTTTTCTTTCTGTAGTCCTCTAAATGTGGTGGAAAGAGTTTATCAAAGATATCCACTATGCAGAGTGATGATGTGAGTCTTTTGTTTGTATACACTGAAAGTAATTTACCAATGCCTTAATGAGTGTATTTCCCATGTGCATTATTGTTTTGAGATTCTAAAAAAGAATACATGCATACTATTGGTATAGCAAAAGTTGCTGTCTTCATGTAGGGTACATGTAAAAACAAATGATTTTATATCCTGTAGTTATTTCTTAAAATTCAATTATATTTTGAAGGTTGTGGAATCCGACGAAGAAATGCCAAAAATTAGATTGCAGAAACCAGAAAGTATATTTTGTGTTTTTGACTTTTCATTGTATACTTAGATCTAGGAATGAATTTCATTTTTAGCTCAGCTGAGCTGAAAGCTCAAGTGAGCTTTTCTGATCACATTTTGTCTGTCTGTCTGTTCTTCCACAGTATTCCAAGTGGGGTCATTTGTGAGTATTTTTGGTGTTTGTGGGGTTATAATTGCTTGCGGGGTTAACCACACAAAATTTTTGTTTTTACGTGTACAGAATACCTTAAGGGGTTCAAAAAATCAAGTAGGACATTTAACCCCATAAGCAGTTTGTCTTAGTGTAAATCGTCTTTGACACCACGTTGTCCGCGGACAAGATCATTAGAAATCTCTCGGACAATGTGGCGGGGTTTCTACGTCATACGCATGCGCAGTTAGCCCTATACAGATGCGCAATAACCCCAGAAGAGACCCGTCATTGCAGAAGGACGGATGTGGAGTTAAAGCCAGGTAAGTTAGGTTTTACTAATTTTTATGATGTAACACATCCTTAGTACATAAAATTCTTGAACAGCTTGTACATTTAACGACTTTGAATTACGGGGAGCACACGCTTGTTCACCGACATTTGTTGTGGTTTGCCAAAACAGAGATCTCGAAAGTCATGTCTTCTGTTCGAGTACGCGGGGAATCAAATTTTGTGAATAGCGTCATTTATATTTTATTGCATTCAGTTGTAACGGATCACCGTGCGAACTATATTTCTCCTGACAAATATTTTGGCATGGGGAATCGCTCCCATCCCCAATTTTTTGACCCAAGAGCAACAGTTCTAGGCCTGTTCAACAGAGCGGGTGCTCGCGAGCGCTCGCCAAAATTCCCTATACCCGCAACACAAATTTTGGCGAGCGCTCGCGGGCGCTCTCTCTGCTGAACACGCCTCACATTTCAAGGACTTCTCTTTTCTATATTAGCAAATATAATAATTTCCTTACAAAAGTTTAAAAATAAACTACACATCTGAAATATTCGCCAATTTCGCCAGTGGCGAATCTTTTTCAAAATTGGAGTAAAGAAATCTTAATGTGGCGAAAATTAATTTTTGGTGACTTCTTAAGTTTAATGTGTTTCTCATTCCCACCCGTTTGTTTATTCGGTTAGTCTTTGTTAATTCAATCACCACGTGCAACAGGAAATCTCGCATCGCTTCAGTGCACACAGCTTTGACCATAGATTAGCCCCAGGCTATTTATAGCTTCAGACCATCAATTGTTATGTAACACTTGGAAGGGTGCTCTCAAAGGAAGTCAACCATTTACACATTAAAGGTGCGAGATCGTAATCTAAGAATGGGCAAAATTAATTTAAACTGTTGAACTTGCTAAACTTCTTTAGTTATGAACAGAATAAAATATGCATCATAAAATTTTAAAAAATCTTAAATAATATTTGTTCCCATGTTTAGAAGTTATTAAATACCTATTGCAATGCAGCTGGTTGCCATATAAATCATCAGGGTACTGCAAGTGATGACAGTTTTCTTATTTCTTGGAACATACTTCACTTACAGACAGCAACATATTTGCCTTCCAAAAATATTTTTTTATTCTCAAAGTTACACCAAAATGGGATAAATATGGGCAGTTCTTCAAAGGATTTTATTTATTGTAAAAAACACATTTGATAAAAAATTTTTTTTAATGAAGCTGTGTAGTATGAGGTTGTATGCAACTTATTGACATAAAACCCAGCAGAATATTTCATTTTTACATCTGGCTTGTCAAAATGAGGAATTGTGAATGTGCAGCTTGTTTATTCTAAATTAGTCTAGAACAGAAGAATTATTGTCTTTGTGGATTTCACTCCATCTTCTTATCTAGTATGTGTATGAATCCATAATGGCATTTTTGTTTTTGTTTCTTGACAGAAAAGTGTTTTGGTTTTTATTTTATCTCAAACCTAGAACTGTAGAAATTTAGTATCTTAAATTTTCAAAAGCTTTCATACCATACTTCTCGGAAATAAGTTAGTGATGCAAATGGAAACATGTCAATGAGGAGACTGCATATACAGTACATACCAAAAAATTGGTCAATACATGCATATTTAAAAAGTTCAAAATATTAATATCTTAAACATATAGGTCTGCATAAACATATACATGCACATGTATATGTGATATGATAGAAATAATTGTAAAACATGGGTCGTTCTTCGTGCCGCACAAAAGTGGCGAAAAGGATTTTTGGTACAGTGGGAGCCCTGCAATGGAGCGTAACTAATCCTATGTCGTCTACTGTGGGTCAAATTCACAAGATAATCAAGCCACATTGTGTATACAAGCAGTTATTAGAATTTCTTAGTGAATTAATCCAAGTGGTGAAAAACTCCAAACCGTGCATTTATAGCTATATGGTAAATTTTGGTAGTTTATTTTGTCATTGTCAATGTTATTTAACATTGAGCAATGAAAACGCATGATTGCACTAGAAAGTCTTTTCCTGAACAGTTAGGAAGATGTAAGAGGTACACTTTGTCAAAACCTCCTGTTAGGCTGACTAGAAACCAGCTGGGGTTTGCTGAAGTAACACAAGATTACGACTTATAAAATCCATGACTTGGGGCTTGCAGTTGAAGACACATGTAAAGCTTTAATTATTACCTTCATGAAACATTTACTGGAATTTTGTAGGTACTGCTGTTTATTCTCTGAGAATCAGTCTCAAAGCAAGGACCCCTTGTTTGTTTAGGCCTAACAAAAAAATATGTTTGTTTACGGTTTCCCGACAGACCCTATATTTAATTGCCGACCCTAATTGTTTTTATCCATCGTTAGAAATCCGGAAGTCACACGTGGGTTCGTTTAACTTTTATATTCATCTTAATCTGTCAAGCGTTTGAAATCGAAATCGAAAGTGAAAAAAAAACATGGCGTCAAAATCTACGTCCACATGTTCTCTGCAGTTTGAAGAATGCGCACACATTAGGCAAATGCAGTTGATATTGGTATTGCCGAATAATATGACATTTATCCAGATGTTCGATCGATAACATGGGGGAAATGAAAAGGTTCCCTATTTTGAAGTACGAGGCAAACAAAATGGAGGCAAGATAATTTTGACCACAGGAGTCGGCGATTTTATCAATTTCTTGAAAATAAATGAGAAACAACCAAAATCCTACCAGTGAGCTTCGTGAGCGTAGCGAGCGAAGCGACAGGATGGCAATGAGTTTTCTAGATTTTCTTTATTTCGCTTTCCAACCGATATTAAACACCAGACATCCGTGGTGTTATCTTATCAATTTCTTGCATTTATTTCCCTAAAATTATCTTCCAAAATCATTTAAAATCCATTTTTGCACATCTCGATCATGGCCATGTTTGATGCTTGTGGTGTGCAATATCATGTTTTTAGGAAAATAATGGGTGTCTGTTTTGTAGAAAAACTTAGCATATCGAGCCATTTTCAAGGAACATTCTGCAAAAAAATATATAGTCTGTTGCACTATTGATACTATTACTAGGTCAGGCGCAAATCGAAAATTAATCCTCAGGGGAGATCTCTACTAAGCATGTTAATTGTTGCAACAGCAGACATAAACTATTTTTTTGTATTGTCTTATTTATTTCTAGAACACATTTTATCCACCAATTAATGAAGATTAAGTATAAAATCGATAAACCTCTAGATTTTATATTTGATTACAAGTACCTAGATTCTATAAAATAGACTATAAATACGAGGCACGATTTTTACTGCGAAACTGAACGGGTTAAATAAAACCACGTGGTCCAAAATTTAAATGACAATAACATTCGCAGGGGTGCATATGGCAAACAAAAGTAAGCATGACATAATGGCAAAACAATTTTGTATTATCAGTTTTCGAGGGTTGTTCGGAAATTATTAAGACATTTTCTCTTATTCTTTTAGGAAAAGAGATAAACCCTTGAAATTTCACCAAAATGTAAATCAGAATAGAGTTTATCAATGTAAAAGGTTTCTTTTCCATGGCATGAATAGATCATTATTGGTAAGTGGATCAACGTGCCTGCGTCCAGTGACCCAGCGCAACCGCAAAATTTTCGCAACGTCATTTTAACGCTTCTCATTGCTCCTGTGTTTAAACACCTTACAAACGATCGGAAATATGAATTATTTTTTATTTCTCATCTTTTGTTTTGATTTCAAGATGTCATCATTTACTTTTTCTCTCATTCTTGATTTTTATTTTGAGTTCTGTTTACCCTAAAATCAAATTACTGTGAATGTCTCCTGCTTGTTTTTATTTTAGAACTGTTGACAACAGTTAGTGGTAAACAGTACTTGATATTAAGTCTATTTGTCTTAATTCTAGTTAAACAATCAGTGAAAATAATATGATGAACTGAAGCTCTGTATCCCTGGTTATCGTATAATTTTGGTTTAAGGAATTGCGTGGCCTTAAAGGTCTTCTTCTGAGATTTCCACCAGTTTGATGTATATTCCCTGTGCCGTCTTAAGGTCAAAATTCAATGTAATGTCGTTGTCATATTTCTATAGCTTGGTAAATATATTTGTACCATATCTGTATTTCAGCTCGAAAATTAGTGAAACGTAATCAAACGTTAGTTGCAAAATATAGCAAAATGAACATATTTAATTTGATTTCTTTTGTCATTAACTGTAATTCTACGGACAATTTAAAATGGGATTTTCATGTTTTTTAATCTCTGAGATTATGCCTGCGCCAGGTACCCCGACCACTGACTTGTTTACCTACCGTTGTAAACAAAATATTTAATTAACTTTCAATATTACTTTGTTTAATTTTTTGTTTTGGATTCTTCAATGTTTATGCCAATTTTCGTCAAAATTTGTCACTTAGAAAAGGATAAGGGATATATTCGAGTTGTCTCAATAATTTCATGTATGTGACGTTTCTGAAGTTGTGTAAAAAAAAAAAATAAAATAAAAAAAAAAATCCTACCTACCGACCCTATTTTTTTTCAGCATGTAACAGTAAACAAACATATTTTTTTGTTTGGCCTTACATGATTTTGTTTTTTACCATTTGTATTTTTATTATACCCGTAAATGGCCAATCAAAACGTTAAGAAAAGAACAAATGTTTAAGAACGACATACAGACATGATTGACGGGAAAATCACAAATTTTTTAGAAATTATAGGCTCGGTAGAATATTTTGGTAAATCGGGGGGAGGGGGGGTATGTTTTCCACACTTCAGGTGCCTGTGTATACGGCACGGAACCTTACTTTATGTAAAAGCGATGGGGTTACCCGACAAGTCTCTTTTTCACTATGTATATTGTATAAGGGCAAAGTTCTGGGGTTACAGAACACCCCACAATTCCTATAGAGACATGCTAATAGGGTTTTTCAAGTTTAACCTTCCATGATGTCTTATTGGACAAATTTATGGGGTTATAGGAAAACCCAACAGACAATCATGATCATATAAGGACAACAGGAAGTACATATTTAAATTGTTTTGCAACTTCCAATTCAAATGAAAATGGAGGTTTGGTTCTTTGTGCTGCTGTTCTCACTACTTTTCTTGATTTTTATTTCACTTTTTTTGGGCATTGTCTTGATGTTTGTGATGTTTAGAAGATGGTCAGCACTTTTCCGTCTTTGGACTCATGATCTCCAGTGAACAACATGATCTGATGTATGAAGTATACATTAAAGATCAGGAGAACTTAAGGTTCATTTTCATTGTTTTTCTAGAATTGAATATAAAATGTAAACTTTTAACAAAAATACACAGTGACTCAATTGTATTTGGATTTGGAACTTTTTCACTGGAAGTTGCAGAGACAATCACACATCTTTTGATAAAACTAAAAGTTCCATTTGAATGTGAATAGGTAAGTAGATGCATATATTTGGATTATGTAATGGTTATTATACTCCTAGTTTAATAATGTTCCTTACATTATATTATATCAATTTGTGAACTTCTACAGTGGGATCTTAAGATAAAAGACTTAATAGCACATAGTGCACTAAAACTTGAACCCAAAGCTCACATTGTATAGACAGAGAAGTAACCTCACAAAGCTTGTCCTAATTTTTTGCTCGTGTAGAGGATGTTTGTCAGCCATAGTTCTCCATGATACAGAAAAAAAAGAACATGGAATTTCCTACTGCTTTTATTGGATTTGATTCGAATGAGGCATTTGTAAATGTGTGCTTATATTGCTCCGACTTGGATCTTGATGTCTTGGAAATCTTTATCAATGGCGCCAATTTTTTGTGCTTCTTTAATATTGAAGATTTTGATGCATGCTGCTTTTACTGTCAGTTGAATTCATTCAGTGTTGAAAAATATGTTCTCATTTGAACTAATACCTACAAAAGGTAAGCTTGTTTCATGAGTGTTTGTATTACATCTATTTGGAAATGCAAAAAAAATATTGTAAGTTTTTGGTGGTCAAGTGTGAATGATATATATGTATTAGAGAAATACAGATGTACCTACAAGTATTTTGGTTTGAATCTCTACACAAATTATAATAATTGGGCAGTGAGTTGGTGCTTTCATGAGACCCTTATCATGAACAGAGGACTAACTTCAAACTTATGCTATATGATGTATGTATGTATACAGTCAAGTAACCTCACAGTGTTAAACCCCATAATGTGTAGACAGACAAGCGTAACCTTGCAGTGATAAACCTGTAATGTGTGAACAGACAAGTAGCTTCACCGTGTTAAACCCCATAATGTGTAGACAGACAAGTAACCTCAAAGTGTTAAATCCATAATGTGTATATATATTATGGACAAGAAACCTTGAAGTGTTAAACCCCACAATGTTAAACCACAATGGCCATAATGCATAAACAGACAATTAACCTCACAGTGTTAAATCCATAATGTGTATTGGACAAGAAACCTTATTAAACCCCACAATGTGTATATAAACAAGAAACCCCACAATGTTAATTAAACCCCATAATGCATAAACAGACAAGTAACCTCACAGTGTTAAATCCATAATGTGTATATGGACAAGAAACCTTATTAAACCCCACAATGTGTATATAAACAAGAAACCCCACAATGTTAATTAAACCCCATAATGCATAAACAGACAAGTAATATAACCTCACAGTGTTAAATCCATAATCTGTATATGGACAAGAAACCTTATTAAACCCCACAATGTATATATAAACAAGTAACCCCACAATGTTAAACCCCATAATGCATAAACAGACAAGTAACCTCGCAGTGTTAAATCCATAATGTATGTACAGACAAGTACCCTTAGTTATATTTTTAACTGCTTGGGTAATCTCCCTAAGTAGAAAAATAAGAAGTCAGGGACTTCAAATGAAAATTACTATTTATAAGTTACCCTTGTTTAGGTTTTTATGTCAAATTGATTCAAATATTCTAGGTAAATTACTCAAGTTACAGTTTAATTTATTGAATATTTTTTTTCCAGAAATGACAAAAAGAAAAAGACCAGTTAAAAGTAATGGACATGAAGAAGAAAAAATAGGAAGGACTGTGTGGGCCCAGGTAAAAGGTGTCCCCAGAACAATGATGTGGCCTGTAAGGCTTGAAGGGGTGGAGAATGGAGGCAAATATACAGTGTTTTGCAATGCTGACCAAGCTATGTAAGTTTACTGCCATATCTATCCAGTTTTACGCTGATTAGCTCACCAGAGCCAAAGAATAGCAAATAGCATGAAGGGATTTAAAGTTGATTCATACCATCTACCCCTGGTGTCAGAGAGGGTCCACAATTAGAGGCAGTGGTCCAATTTTACATAGAAATATATAGGAAAAATCCTCTGAAGAGTATGTGGCTATAATTTTTAAAATAATGTGGAAACAAGTTAGTATGAGAGGTTTCAGGTTTGTTTAGACCATGACCAACCCCCCTCCCCCAGGAGGTTTTGATGGGACCAAAATGTTGGGAAGGGTCAAAATTTGATAAAGTCTTACTAGTATATTAGAAACATCTGAAGAACAAGGGTACAATTTGTCAAACTAAGATTAGACACAAGCTAATATATTGACAATTCAAGTTTCTTTACACAATTACCCTTGAGTCAGAAAGGGGCCACAATTGAGGTTCAAATTTAAATGCATAGAAATTATAGGAAAAAAAATTGAGTAGGATGTACGTCCACACAGGTGAGACCTCTACAGCAAAGTACTTTGAACTGTTTAGAGGTCTGTATCTTGTATAGGGGTTGTACGGACAACAGTGATGAAAGGGAAATATGGCGGACAGTGCCTATTTACGAGCGGTGTTCAGCCTTAATGATCAGACGGGAAATCCATTGATTTTAACCTAGATAAATATAGCGTGTGTAGGGCATGATGATATGGAAACGAGCTAGTTTTCAAAATTTTAAAGTTGTTTCCCCATCGTGAGGGGTATGAAAAATGGACACAATGAGGACTCAAAGTTTTTCATCAAATTATATAGACAAATGTTATGCTTTAGGAAGGCTATAATTTTTAAAATTGTTTCTCAGGTAAGCAATGAGGCCCATGGCTTTTTTTTTTTTATTATTATTATACAGAGCATCGAACACCAAAAAGTATCTGTTTTGCATAGTGTATAGTTAATTTTTTTTTTTTCGATCAGAGGTTGAACTTCCATGTTTCATTTTACAGTTTGACTGCAACAAAAGTGGAATCATTTTCAGAAATAAAAAAATGGAAGGAGAAAGGCATACGTAATAAATGTGTTTTGAATTTCAGTTCATTTGAATGATGACAAAGGTTGGACACAAAACTCAAGTTTTTTAGTTAAAAAATTATTGGTTCTCTAAACAATGCTATATTTCCTGTTGGAAATTTTCTTACATTAGGTGCCCTCAAACTTTAATTTTTCTCCAAAAGTTTGACAGGTTTGGTACAAAATCATGCTACAGCTAAGTAAAAAAAAAAAAAGCAAAACCATGTCTGCTGCATATATGTTGAATTTTTTGGCCTGAGAAACTAAAGATTAATTTTTTTTAAGCCTACATCATTATGGAGAAAAATGCCTCTACAAATATTTGAAATTTTTGGTTCTATGGTCTAGAGGTTGTTAATTTGGTCAAAATGAATATTGTTGTGTCATTAATTTTCATTAGCAACAATGCTATATCTCTCTTTTAGGCCAACCTAAGAAAGTTGCAGTGGTAACTAATTCTGCATTATTTTATCTATGATAGCTCTGACTAAAGGACTATAGTTTTGTGTCGATCCTTTATGGATGTTTATACAATGTGTGTGCATTTAAATCGATGTGATTTCAGCATATTGCGTATAGAATATTCACTATATGGAGAGGGGAATCGGAAATATTCTGAGACCGTTTACTTTTGACTTGTCATTTGTTGAATGCACTTTTGTAAACACTGCTGCTTTAGATAAACACTTATTTAGTATTAAGTTGTAAGCTTACAAAGCACAGTTTAATTGTGAATGTAAATTCAACGAACATGAAGCACCAGGAATTGGTTGCAAGGATCAACAGTAATTAATCTAAATTTCTGATTCACACTCTTCATATAGTGATAGAGGTACCTTTGACTTCATATCAAGTATAATTGATTGATAGGCCCACATTTCTAAGTGCTGCAGTCCACATTCACTTTTTTTAAATATGGGAGTTCCAAGAAATATTTTCAGGAAGGTTCTACAATAGAACTATAAAAATGTGAAAAATTGTACTTGCTGTTGTGAATGGTTAAAATTTTAAAGTGGTGAGAAATTGACATAGGGTCTTCTGTAACATGTATTGGATACAAATGCAGTTATTGTGGTACATTGAATTGGGCCCTGAGAGTCATCCCCATCCTATTTTTGGAAGGGGGGGGGGTACTTTGTATCACGCATTTCAGTAATATTAATCACTTCTGCTATAATTTATCTCAAAACGAAGAATTTTTTCCTCTGTCATGGAACTTTTCCCAATGTGTAAAGCTCAGAAAACAAGTAAATGAATGAGAGATAAATTAACGCTAATTCTTGTTATTCTCAGACTGTTATAAAACTTATGATTGATTGATCCCTATAGTGGATTATTGCTGATGTACAATTGCTTAAATGCACTTGCAATGTAAAGGTGCACATTTCTTTTTATTTATATATATATATATATATATATATATATATATATATATATATATATATATATATATATATATATATATATATATATATAATTTTTAAAGATGGTTTGGGATTTATTGTTTATTCTTTTACTTTGTTTTTATAGGTACATGTACTAGATTACAGAGTTGTTGGGAAAAAATCTTGTCTTAACCCATAATTTGTGAGGGTTATGGATAATAAAAGCGAGATAAGCTCAATCATGATCTGAGTCTCATTTTTCTCCAATATGTTCCTTTTATGTACTTGGATCGAAATTTAATTCATCTAACTCTGGATTTACAAATCATCAGTTGGACTGACAAGGTCCTTAAATTCTTTTAATAAAAATGAGGACAGTCCTTGAGAAATTTGACTACTCTGGAATAAAAAAAAACCCTTGAGCCAAGCCATGTCTCTTGCTTTTTGAATGTTCAGGATCTTGAATTGTTGTTTTTAAAGCCAAAATATGGCTAAAATATTGTTGATGCTGTGTAAAACAGCACAATCTGAAAATTGCATGTCAGAAATAGTTGGATAAGCATGAATTTTCATTTCACTGTAAAGATTAGTAAATTGATATGGTAGTAATAATAACTCTATCAATATATTATCTTTCTCAATATATTATATATTATACATAATATTTTTCAGAGGTGCTCAAGAAGAGAAAACACACTTTGGAAAGTTTTCTTGATGATGTAACTTGGGCTACATCAAATGATTGCTTCAGCTCATCAGCAGTTGGTTCTCCAGGAACAATCACATGCGAAACAGGTGCAGGTTACAATTTTTTGGTTTTTTTTTTAGTTACCTCTAAATTTAATCGTCAGATATGACAAGTATGTTTTGTAATACTTAATTATGAGGTTTTAACATGTATATTTTCATTTCTGTTGTAGTGGTCATTGAAAGTGTTTTTGATGACATGAGCTGGGCGACACCATCTGGCCGTTCAGAAACGGTAGTTACTCCAGGATCTATTGCATGCACTATGGCTGCCCACTCCCCCAAGTCAGATGTAGGTCAGATGACAAAGACCCCGTGTGATACATCTGCAGGTGATTTACTGTTATTTTAATTCTGAATTTAATTGACAGATATGACAAGAATGTCTTGTAATCCTGATGAAGTGTTTACATAAATATTTTCATTTCCATTATAGAGGTCATTGAAAGTTCTCTTGATGACATGGGAAGGAAAACATCATCTGGTTCAGAAACGGTAGTTACTCCGGGAACTATGACGTGCATTGCAGTTACCCACCCTCCCAGGTCAGATGTAGATCAATTGGCAGCAACCACATGTGATACATCTGCAGGTAATTTTTTTTTTTTTTTTGGTTACCTTTGAATATAATTGTCAGATATGACAAGTATGTATAAAAAAAACGGATGTTGTTCTTACATGTATACTTTCATTTCTGTTGTAGTGGTCATTGAAAGTGTTTTTGATGACATGAGTTGGGCGACACCATCTGGCCGTTCAGAAACGGTAGTTACTCCAGGATCTATTGCATGCACTATGGCTGCCTACTCCCCCAAGTCAGATGTAGGTCAGATGACAAAGACCCCGTGTGATACATCTGCAGGTGATTTACTGTTATTTTAATTCTGAATTTAATTGACAGATATGACAAGTATGTCTTGTAATCCTGATGAAGTGTTTACATAAATATTTTCATTTCCATTATAGAGGTCATTGAAAGTTCTCTTGATGACATGGGAAGGACAACATCATCTGGTTCAGAAACGGTAGTTACTCCAGGAACTATGACATGCATTGCAGTTACCCACCCTCCCAGGTCAGATGTAGATCAATTGGCAGCAACCACGTGTGATACATCTGCAGGTAATTTTTTTTTTTTTTTTTGGTTACCTTTGAATATAATTGTCAGATATGACAAGTATGTATTAAAAAACTGATGTTGTTCTTACATGTATACTTTCATTTCTGTTGTAGTGGTCATTGAAAGTGTTTTTGATGACATGAGTTGGGCGATACCATCTGGCCGTTCAGAAACGGTAGTTACTCCAGGATCTATTGCATGCACTATGGCTGCCCACTCCCCCAAGTCAGATGTAGGTCAGATGACAAAGACCCCGTGTGATACATCTGCAGGTGATTTACTGTTATTTTAATTCTGAATTTAATTGACAGATATGACAAGAATGTCTTGTAATCCTGATGAAGTGTTTACATAAATATTTTCATTTCCATTATAGAGGTCATTGAAAGTTCTCTTGATGACATGGGAAGGAAAACATCATCTGGTTCAGAAACGGTAGTTACTCCGGGAACTATGACGTGCATTGCAGTTACCCACCCTCCCAGGTCAGATGTAGATCAATTGGCAGCAACCACGTGTGATACATCTGCAGGTAATTTTTTTTTTTTTTGGTTACCTTTGAATATAATTGTCAGATATGACAAGTATGTATTAAAAAACTGATGTTGTTCTTACATGTATACTTTCATTTCTGTTGTAGTGGTCATTGAAAGTGTTTTTGATGACATGAGTTGGGCGACACCATCTGGCCGTTCAGAAACGGTAGTTACTCCAGGATCTATTGCATGCACTATGGCTGCCTACTCCCCCAAGTCAGATGTAGGTCAGATGACAAAGACCCCGTGTGATACATCTGCAGGTGATTTACTGTTATTTTAATTCTGAATTTAATTGACAGATATGACAAGTATGTCTTGTAATCCTGATGAAGTGTTTACATAAATATTTTCATTTCCATTATAGAGGTCATTGAAAGTTCTCTTGATGACATGGGAAGGAAAACATCATCTGGTTCAGAAACGGTAGTTACTCCGGGAACTATGACGTGCATTGCAGTTACCCACCCTCCCAGGTCAGATGTAGATCAATTGGCAGCAACCACGTGTGATACATCTGCAGGTAATTTTTTTTTTTTTTGGTTACCTTTGAATATAATTGTCAGATATGACAAGTATGTATTAAAAAACTGATGTTGTTCTTACATGTATACTTTCATTTCTGTTGTAGTGGTCATTGAAAGTGTTTTTGATGACATGAGTTGGGCGACACCATCTGGCCGTTTAGAAACGGTAGTTACTCCAGGATCTATTGCATGCACTATGGCTGCCCACTCTCCCAAGTCAGATGTAGGTCAGATGACAAAGACCCCGTGTGATACATCTGATGCTGAATTTTCAGATGACGTTTTTGATTTTTCTTCTGGTAGTGAATATATTCCTGAAGATGATGAATTGGATGAAAGTGACTTAGAAGCCAGTGAATCTTCACCAATAGAGAAAAAAATAAAACACCTGCAATACTCTAAAGGAAAAACTGGGGGGAAAAACCAATGCCAGAAAGAAAGAATCTTAAAAGAACTAGCTGAAAATGATAAAGTAATTAGTGATAGCAATAGTGATATATCATTGGAGTATCCAGATTTCAGTGCGCTTAAGCCATCTGTGCTTCCAGTGCCATTGTTAAATGATGAATTTTCAAGTGCTGATGATTCAGATGTCCCTTTAGAGGATCAAAATATAGATCCTGAGACTGTTGCTTATGATGAAAAGTTTCCAAAGATATATGTTAAACTGGTACGGAAAAGCCAAACAACCAAATTAGGCAAAAAGAAGAAGACTGAAAGAGTGTATGATTCACACTATCCTTGTATTTTCTGTGGCAAGATGCAAACCAATTTTTCGCATCATTTAATGAGTTCTCTTCACATGAATGAAGCAGAAGTACAGGCTATCCCAAAGGTCAACTCCACAATGACGAAAGAAGAAAAGCAAAAAACTGTTAAAGAAAGAAAGACCAAATTTGAACTGCTGCGCCTTCGTGGTATTCACAAACACAACACTAATGTGATAAGTGAAGGAAAAGGTGAAATAATCCTTGCCAGAAGAAGTACAGAGAGGGAGTTTGATCTTAATGCTGTAGGTCCTTGTCCAAGGTGTTTTGCTTGGCATCAATTGAAAAACCTTAAGAGACATCAAAAGTTATGCCCAAAGTATGATGCTGATGAATCATATTCAAGCCAAACCAGTCTCAATATACAGAGTAAAACGTTAGTGGGACGAATTTCGGACCAGGCTTCAAAACTTGTTGTGACAGAAGTTTTCACTATCATGCAGCCTGACCATGTATCTCAAGTGGCCCAAACGGACCCACTTATCATAAGCCTTGGTAATCAGTTGATGGACCGTAACAGAGGAAACCGTGTAATGAGGAAATATTATACCAGCCAGGGTATGAGACTGTCTGCAAAACTCCTAATTGCTCTGAAGGAAACAACAGGACATGATGAGGATCTTAATTATTTCCTCCAACCTTCTCAATTTGTAAATGTGGCAGAAGCTGCTCTAAAATGTTCAAACCAAGACAGCATCGATGAAGAAGATCTTTCGTCACCAAGCAATGCTATTAAATTAGGGTATGATATAAAATCATTAGCAAGTTCAAAACTAGCCAGTGCTATCATACATGCTGATGAAAAGAGGCAAAAAGAGGCAGAAAATTTTCTGCAGTTAATGAAAATGCAGTGGACTGTGAAAGTAACGAAGCTAGCAAGAATGGTTTTACAAGAAAGACAGTATAATAAGCCCAAGTCATTGCCGACACCCGAAGACATTAAGAAAATAACAGAATTTATGAAAACGGAGATCTGCAACCTTGATCTTACTGACATTTCATATGCTAATTACAAAAAAGTTGCTGTGTTGACTTTGGCCAGGATCACACTGTACAATAGAAGAAGGTGCCATGAGGTTCAGGCAATAAGGTATGTATATCAAAACAGTACATAAAACATAAGTTTTGGGGTCCAAATATGATAATGTTTTGTTGACTGACCTTTACACAAAATCTAAACAGTAAAATATGTTAAAGTGTATTTTGTTCTGTGCAAATTGTGCAGGGAGGTTGGTTTTAGAAATATGAGAAGAGTCCATTCATAAAAGTATGAATTTAAAGGCATAGCTTCTTGCTGCATTTTAGATGTTGATATGCAATGTTTCTTTAATCAGATTGAAGGCTTACAATCAGAGAAAAACTGGTCAAGATGATGTTCAGGCACAATTGATGAAAGAGCTGACTTCATTCGAAGCACACCTTTTAATGACTCAGGAAGTTGTTGAGATACGAGGAAAGGTTTGTAAATGATAATTATCTCCATTAGAAAATGCACTTAAAGATAATATTTTCGTATTTTGTCTATCCCGATAAAAATAGAATATAAATACCAAAAAGATGCCTATGTACAGCGATGACATCAACCATGTTTGTTGCAATTCTTTTGGCCACTCAGTGTAGAACAATAAGTCAATGATTTAAGTCCATGAGTTTCTATTTTAGGTTGGAAGATGTGTTCCAGTTATTTTACCTCTGGAAACGCGCCAGGCGTTAAGTTTTATTGCAAGCAAGATAGTCCGAAAGGCATGTTCCATTCCAGTTGAATCTCCATACCTTTTTGGTAGCAAAAGTAAGTGCAGAGTGTGTATGTTTATAAATCAGTTATACATAAAATGGGGGATTCAGATAATTCATAGCTTGACTGCTGGTGGACAGTAAATTATGCTATCCCCCTCCACTGAATTCAATAATTCGTGAAATAATCCTTTACCTTATTAGAATAAATTAATTGCAGCAAATTTTCTGCAATTTAATTCAAAACTGCATGTTTTGCAGTTATTTAATAGGAGTAGCAAACTATAAGCTGCGAAAAGATTTCTAGAAACTTTTTATTTTTGCAGTTTTCTGTCGGTACTGGTAAATATCTAGCTAACAAATTTTAAGTTGCCATAAGACGACCAAAAACAGTTCTTATCCTTTTCATACAATAGCAGAAACAAACATAGCCAAAGGTTTGCCAGATATTGTTCTTGACAATTTCATGCTGGCTGGACAGCATTAAATTGAAAGATTAAATATTATAAATAGGTTACCAGTTATACAATTTTTGGCAATAAGCTAAAAAATAATCTTAAATGGCTAGATGTATTTTATTTCTCCATTGATTTTTATTGCAGCTGGAGGTGTATTTAGGGCGTATGATGCCATATCAACTGTTGCTCAAGAGGCTGGGCTGTCAAGTCCAAGCCTTATTCGTACAAGTAATATGAGGAAATATATGGCCACCATGGTTCAGGTAAAAATCAATATCCTTTCCATACTCTTTGACCTGTGGTTGGTTGGACAAATTGTTATTTTATAAATGGTCAAATATATTGAAAACAGTTCACTTTCTCAGTGGTAAACCATAATTATATTTTCTTGTTGCTTATGTCAAGATGCATCAAGTGCTCAGTTTGGCAAGTGCTCTTTGGATCACACCCCTCAATCATATATTTTCTTTTTTCTCATGCCATTGCAAGGGTAGATTAGCAATGCACGCTAGTAAACAGTATTACCATGTTATGTTTTACACTACAAGTACATACTTTTATGAACAGGCTCTTGATACCAGTGAAGCTGAGAGGAGTTGGATCATACAACACCTTGGGCATAATATGGATGTGCATTTACACCATTACAGACAAACATCTGATGTACTAGAAAGAACAGAAGTAGCAAAGATTTTGTTGATTCAAGATTTTGGAATAGTGCCCCATTATGTGGGAAGAAAACTTTCCGATATTCAGTTGGATGGTAAGTTATTTTGATTTTGATTTTGATGTCATAGCATGCACCAGACAGAACGCGTCAGATGTAATTATAGCTACAAATTGGAGTGTCATTTTTATACTTCATTAGACAATACACAAATTTTTTAGGGTGTTTTGATTAGTTCTTTTGCAAAGCAAGTCCAATCCTACCTTCTCACACTTTGACTTGATGTTAATTCCTAAACGAAATAGATTTCGTTTGGCTGCATACTTTTCTGCACCTCATTTTAGCTAACATTATTAATTTGCATTTTCAAAGATTTTGAAATTAAGAGAAATACAAAATTTAGTTAATTTCAGCTGTTACTAGCTTTTTACAAACAATATTTTTATGATGATCCAAATGAATATAAGACACTATTGGATCAAACTGGGGTGTACTGTATCATTCTTGTGTAACGGAATGTTATGTAGATTTACGGACAAGATTTACACTTTCACAAATCTTGAATTTTCAAAACATTTTCAGATATCATTTCAACTGGTGAAAGTACATCTGATGTGGGTTCTCAAGTAAAGCCAGCATTTGAACAGCAGCAAGATGATGACAGCGTTATTCCAGAGTACAATGGGAATCCCATGAATAGTGATGATGAAGATGGATGTAAGTTTAGATAAACTATATACATGTATATGATTCATTATACTCAGCATGGATATCATTATATGGATCATGGTATACAAGTAATAATAAATGTGGTTAAAAAGGAATCACTAAATGACCATCTTAAAAAAATATTAATGATAAACAGTATGTGCAAGGGTTTATACACTTTTCATCAATGTAAAACAACTTTTTTTTTACATTTATTTTATGACAGTTTCAAAACCAAAGAAGACAGAAAGAAAGCGGTGGAGCAAGGAAGAGGAGGACGAACTGAAAAAACTATTCAAAGCTAATTTTGAAAAAGACTATTGTCCCAAACAATTGGAGATAGAAAAAATAATGAAAAAGAGCAGGGAAAAGGGGGGGCTTATCCACTTACGTCCAAGGGACAATATCAAAAAGAAAGTTAGTGGGATGTTGGTCAAAATGAGGAAGAAAAAAGATGGTTGAGGTGTTGCAGTTGTGTTTTCAACTTCTTGGGGTTTCGAAATAGGTCACTGATGTTTTTGAGCGTTACGATTCTGGCTGATATTGTAAATGGCTATAACTCTCTTAGTAGATGAGATTTAGAATATACGGTAGATATATTTAATGTATCCCTACAATATGATTGTATCAGAAATGAATGAAAGGACATCCATGCACGTGTGCTGCATTCTGATTGGCTAATACTTAAATGGTTGTAACTCTTTTACTTTTCAATGAAATACTTTGAAATTTAAGACATGGGTATATTTTGTGAGGCACTGTAAGAAGATATATGTGAGAAATCTAGGAAACGTGCTGAAATCTGATTGGCTGTTGATGTGTATGGCTATAACTTTCTTAGTTTTCAATGAAATAAAACAAAATTCAGTGTGTAGGTAGATATTATAAGTCCCCATATTATGGCATCATCAAAAATGAATATGATGACATGCATGCTCATGTGCAGAGTTCTGATTGGTCAATATTTCGATTGCTGTAACTGAGGTCTATTCAACAGAAGATGAATGGGACACTGAAGGGAGTATGGGGAGCGTTTGGGAAACAACTGTAACGGGGACCGTTACAATTATTGGTAGTACTTGTTTATCTTTTTTTTTTTTTTTTTGATTTAAGATGAGTTATCTTACAATTTTTTTTAGTGGGTATTTTTATTTTTAATTTTGGGTTGAAAAGGGGAAACCCATCCAGGTTAGTTTAAATG
Organism: Magallana angulata; assembly: GCF_025612915.1. Taxonomy (NCBI): domain Eukaryota; kingdom Metazoa; phylum Mollusca; class Bivalvia; order Ostreida; family Ostreidae; genus Magallana; species Magallana angulata. The sequence goes on from NC_069118.1 coordinate 57,213,822, forward strand.
GAACAGCTCTGACTATTGAGTGACTTAAATAATATCCCTGATCTGTTTGTTTTTTAAAGACTTTAAAGATTAATGATTGTGTATTTCAAATTATTGAGGTACATATATTGTGTCGATAAATTTCGATATAAATTGATTAAGACATTCATGGTGTGGTTTTCTGGTAAAAGTATGAAATTTGTTATGATTGGATGCTTATGATGCAAAGGTTTACATTCTTAAAATTTACTTCCTGCCATGTGAAGACATCAGGAATCTAAATGTCCACATTTAAAAAAAAAAATGTTTTCTGCATATCAATTCCTTTTAAGTGGACATATAGTATCATACATTAATTTTTGTCACAAATGTGTAACTTGCATGGAAAGGCAGAATTTAAAGCGATTTATATTTGATCAATCTTTGATGTGATCATAAAAACACAAAAAAACTATGCTTGTGTTGTCTACCTAATTGTTACAAATGCATAACACAATATGTCCCTCAGTTACTTGGCCATGGTTTTTTTATATAGCTCATTATTTGTTTTCCATTTATCTGTATGACGTTTACATTGAATATGAAGTTTATAATTTAATAGATTTTTTTTAACATTTCCAAAAATTGAGCTTTTTCAGGTTTGTTAAAATTGAATGCTAAAAGTTGTGGTATGCTTAATAACATCTGATGGATGAATATCAGGAAAAATGTTTTAATTGTTTATCTGCAATAGATATCATACATTTTGAAAATGTAGTTGACTTTAATTTCTTTTTTAAGAAACGCTAGTCAAGGTATTATAATCTAATATGTGTATTGATTTAATGCAAGGTAGAAAACTTGTGTGTATTTTTTTTTTTCAAAATTGAAAGTGTGAAACTGAAATTTCAAGTTAAAATATATTTTTCTTTTTAATTTAGGATAATTGTTATTGTGTTTTTTAATTACATGTATTAAATTTTGTTAATCAAATAGGGACAGCCACTGACATACATTATTGATCAAATTCTTTGAATATATAAAGGTTGGGGAGGTTGCATTGTTTTACCATGACTAAATAGCTGACAAAGCATATACACCTTATTTTTTCCCAATATTGTGTTTTGTGGTCTTTTACAGCATATACTGATACTTTTGATTTTTTAACGGAGATACTTATTATGGTACACTGCTTCCATTTATTGTAATGAACTCCAAGAATCTTCTTTTTTCTTTCAAATTAGAAAAACTTGTCATTCAGAATAAAAGTGTCAGGTAATTATTAGCGGTGTTGTTGTTTTTTTTTTATCATGTATGTTTGTTGCAGGGCAACCGTCCTTAATGAACATGTGCATCACTAAAAAAAGGGAAATCTAATGTTTGCTTTCATAGGATTTTCTTTTTCTTGCACAGATGCATTGGAAAATACATAATTCAGTCATAAATAGACTACCTGTGGTAAAATCGCAGTATTGCAAGAAACTCATGCTCTCATTGTTAATTTCTGATATTATAGTACTGATAGAATTTTCTGGATTGAAAATAATATCTTATTGAAGTCATTTTTCTGTATATGATATATATTAATTTTTTCCACGGTAAGATGCCTGAAATGTGGTAGAGGGTGTTTTTTTGGGGGTGGGGATAATGCTACAGGAAAAGAAATGGTTTTAACTGGGTTAGAACTGCTGATGCTGTTTCATCAATAAGAGGAATATGCAAAACGGTAATTAAGATATTTGTAATTTAGTTAATGATATGATTGAAACATGGTTAGAGACAAATTATCCTAGTGCATTTATTCATTTGTATGCACACTTGGCAGCAATTATATCCCTCCTCCCCGAGATTGGCAAGAACATTAATGATATTATACACCGTAAGCTATTAATGGTGAGGTTGATTCAGGGATTCCAACAGTTTTCGTTCCATCCTTGTCTATTACTTTGAATTGTGAAGGTTAACCTCATTATGTGTTTGAACATAACCCCACAAGAAAAAATTGCACAAGGTAGCACCTGTGTGTAACTTTTCCAAGAACCCCATCTTACTCCTCCTGTATGAATTCTGAAGGTGAACCTCGTAATGTAGATTTGTACTTACACATGACCCCACATGAAAAAATTTGCACAAGGTATCGCCTGTGTGTACGTCTGTTCGTATGTCCGTCTGTCCGTAAACTTCTCACATTTTCAACATCTTCTCAAGAACTACTGGGCCAATTTCAACCAAACTTGGCACAAATTATCTTTAGGCAAAGAGGATTCAAAGTTGTGATAATTAAGGGTCACACCTTTTTTCAAGGGGAGATAATTAGAAATTAATGAGAAATTATGAGAAAAAATCTTCTTCTCAAGAACCATAAAGCCAGGAAAGCTGAAACTTGTGTGGAAGCATCCTCAGATAGTGTAGATTCAAAGTTGTGAAAATTATGACCCCCAGGGGGTAGGGTAAGGCCACAATGGGTGGTCGAAGTTTTACATAGGAATATATAGAGTAAATCTTTAAAAATATTCTTCTCAGAATCTAATCAGCCAGATGATTCTTTACACTAGTAATTGTTAAAACTTTGGATCCAGGACGATTCTACGGCCTCACAGAAAGGTTCAGAGTTTGATGTAGCTTTATATTCCATATATAAACAATTGTTAAGGATCTTTTTGAGAACTGCAATAATACTCAACATGTGATATGACTTTAAAATCATCCTGTTAGAAAAAGGGACTAATGATTATAAATAGAAAAGAATATCCAAGGGGAAAATGGATTTTATTTATACAGGATTTATACAGGATCTACATGTATTATTGTACATTGTCCAGAAAGTTTGTATTATGGCTCCATTTAGCTGATTTTATCATACCTATTGTGTCTCAGGTGAGCAAAGTGGCCCATGGGCCTCTTGTTTATTATCACTGTAGGAAGGGAAAGGGGAGACCAGGGTAAAGATTCATTGTCTCCATACAGATGTTGAAGAGAATTATTAAGGTCTTCCGTTTCCAACGGAAGACCTTATAGTGATTGTAATGTTTCTTATTATTATTAGGGTCTTCCGTTTCCAACGGAAGACCCTATTGTTTTTCTTCGGATTCTTTTTCATTATTATTATTCTTCCTCTGACTTTTTTTGTGGCTTATATCTCAAAAACTATTCAACCGATTTCCACAAAATTTTCAGAACTTATTTGGTATCGTAAATACTCGAGGTAATTAAAATTTAAACTTATGACGTCACTTCCGGTTTTAGAAAATGACTATTTTTTTAAATTGTTAAGGGTCATTTTGTCCTCACATCTCCTCCGAAACTAATCAAGATAGAAGCTTGAAATTTTCAGGGATAGTAGATAAATGTATGTAGATGTACCCCATTGCCTTCACTTATGAAAATTGTGCAAGGCTTCGAAGCTCGCCTGAACCTGAAAATAAGCACCAAAATTTTCCACAAAATTTTTGAACATATTCTGAAATATCTTTTGATGTATACATATCTTGTGAAATAATGTAATGCAAAAGATGTTTATTTTTGCAAGACCTTTCATTTGATTTAAAGGAAAAGGGGCTGGCCCCTCAAATTAGGGGCCTAAAGGGCTCTAAAGTCTTCTTACAATAACCTTTTACTGAACAATTATTTGTTATCAATCATAGAAGCAAAAATGTTTAATGTACAACTGTTTATCTATACAGTACCATACCTTAGTCATATATTACGTAATTATGGGTTTCGAGGGGCCAGAAGTTCAAAACTTCGATCATTTATATCGGAAAAAGGAGAAACATTTTGAAAAGCAATGTAGAACAAAAGTTGCTCAAAAGAATGTTCTGTACAATATGCCACATTAAAATTTTTGCTGATGGCCCCACTAAGGATTTTAAGGGTCGGCCCCTAAAACATATTTATACAGAAATCTCGAGAACGGTTAACACTTTGTGAACACTTGGTGAACTAAATGTGTTTATACATGTATTTGCAAGACCTTTAATTTGATATCAAGAAAAAGGGGCTGGCCCCTCAAATTAGGGGCCAAGAGGGCTCTAAAATCTTCTTACAATAACTCTTTACTGAACAAAAATTTGTAATTAATTATAGAAGCAAAAATGTTCACTGTACAGCTGTTTATCTTTACAGTACCATAGCTAAGTCATATATTACGTAATTAGGGGTTTCAAGGGGCCAGAAGTTAAAAATTTTGATCATTAATATCTGAAAAAGGAGAAATATTTTGAAAAGCAATGTAGAACACAAAATGTTAAGAATAATGTTTTTAACAATATGGCAATTAAAAATTTTTTTGTTGGTGGCCCCGATAAGGAGTTAAAGGGTCGGCCCCTAAAACACAGCTGTTCAGATATTTCGAAAACGTTTAACAATTCGTAAATACATGTGAACAAAATATGTTTACATTTGCGAGACCTTTTATTTGATATAAAGAAAAAAGGGCTGGCCCCTCAAATTAGGGGCTAAAAGGGCTAGTAAGTCTTTTTATGATAACTTTTTTATAAGCGATAATTTGATATTTTCATTTTGCAAAAACAAAGAACTTTTTAAGCTCAATCTAACGCTGAAATTCGTTTTTAAATCGGACCATGCACTTCAGAGAAATTGGGGTTGAAAATTTGATTTTTCCGGAAATTTTGATTCCGTGTTCTTGGTTTAAAAAATAATTCGTACCAAAAATAATCGTGTCAAGTCGTACATGATCAATTCGGGTTTATTTTGTTAAGACATTCTTGAAATTGGAAAGGTTTTTGTTAAGTCGTACTTAAAGTCTTTCGGGTTTTGTTAAGTCGTACCAAGAATTATTCGATTTTTTTCTTATTGTTTTAGTTACTCTTGTTCTTGGCTTAAGAACTCTGCTTCTTACAGGTACTTCTAGCTTTTCTCTCGACATTAACGGAAGACCCACTCGTTGCTTTGCAACGAGCTTTGCTCTAGTTATTCTTATTTTTTCCCCACGTTTTTCTCAGAGATGACTGGATAGATTTTCTTGAAATTTTCAGGAATAATAGGAAATGATAAAGTCTAGGAAGGATTTTTTTATTTTTTCAAAATTTATTTTTGGTCGTCCGTTTCCTGTCCCGCGACGAAAAAGCTTGTCACCTCGAGATCTCTAAAACGGGTAAGACTTGAACAACCAAACTTTGTGGGATGATAGACCTGTGTATGTAGATGTGTTTAAACTATTTTGTATTGTTCGTCGTAACTTCCGGTCGTCAACGGAAGCACTTCAAAAATAGTAATTTTACGCATTTAATTCATTTTTCGTAAATTAGATATACAAGTATAAATCTATACATAAGTTATCTATGCGATGTTAAATCAACAAAAAAATTCTATTTCCGGTGAGATATCTCAATCATCTCAGGTAGCTCTTTTAATACAGATTTTGTACCCGCGAGATCTCAGAAACTATAAGTGATCAAGACACCAAACTTTAACAGATGATAGACATTTGATTGAAGATGTGTTTATTTGGTTTCATTTTGCCTTCCGTCACTTCCGGTACACACCGAAAGAGTTCAAACAATTCGAGCCGTTTATTAGTTTTACTGTTTCCCTTTGGCATTTTTAGTTTGATAAATGAAAAATAATGTACAAAATGCAAGTATAAAAGAAATATTTCATACAATTTACATTGAGCACTTCCGCATGTCCGTTTCCTGTCCCGATACCAAAAACCTTATTTCGACGAGATCTAAAAAATGGTGACGACTTGAACAACCAAACATTGTGGGATATTAGACCTCTGTATGAACATGTGTTAAGACTATTTTGTTTTGTTCGGCGTAACTTCCGGTCGTCACCGGAAGTACTTCATAATTTTTGTTTTTTTTCATATATTATTCATTTTACATAAAATGAAAATATCAGTATACAATCTTACATATGTCATCTATATAATGTTAAATCAGCAAATAAATTTTACTTCCGGTGAGATATCTCAAATATCTCTATGTAGCTTTCTTTTTTTACAAATTTGATGTCCGCGAGATTTTTGTCATTGTAAGTGATTGAGACACGAATCTTTCATGATTGATCGAAATTTGATTGGGGATGTGTTTAACGGATTAAATTTTGTCAACTGTCACTTCCGGATCTTACTAGAAGGGTTCAGACAAATCCTGTTTTTAACAAGTTTAACTGAGTTTCTTGGGTGTTTCATCTAGCCTAATAAACAGTGATGTTCGTTAAGCAAATGTACGAGAAAAACCATCTTTTGTTTTCATTTATCACTTCCGTTCGTCCGTTTCCGGTCCCGAGACAAAAAATATTGTTTCAAAGAGATCAGGGATGTGAACAACCAAACTTTAAGTAAGATTGACTTATGATTGTACAAATGGTTAACATTTTTGTTTAGCTCGGCGTTACTTCCGGTCGTCACAAAAATTACTTCAAAAATTGATTTTCTTTTTCATTCCGTTGTTTTTATTAGAAGTAACGTCAGGATATATCATTCACAATAATTATCATATCCACTTTTTTCTCTGTTTGAGAAGCAATGTCTTACAGTTGAATTGATACATGTATATTAAAACGGAAGACCTTTTTGTTGCTTTTGCAACCAGTGTCTAGTTATTATTATTTTTTTTTTCCCCTTTTTTTGTCCACAAGATTTCTCAGTGATGGCTTGATAAATTTTCTTGAAATTTTCAGGACTAATAGAAAGTGTTAATATCTCGAGGCGTTTTTTTCATTTTGTCAAAAATCATTTCCGGTCGTCCGTTTCCTGTCCCGCGTTGAAAAAGCTTGTACATTCGAGATCTCAAAAACGGTAGTGACTTAAACATCCAAACTTTGTGGAATAATAGACCTATAGTTGTAGATGTGTTTAAACTATTTTGTTTTGTTCGTCGTAACTTCCGGTCGTCACCGGAAGTACTTCAAAATTAACAACTTTTACGCATTAAATTCCTTTTCAATAGGATAATTATTTAAGCATAAATCTACACAAAAGTAATCTGTGCAATGTTATATCAACAACAAAATTCTACTTCCGGTGAGATATCTCAAATATCTCAGGTAGCTTTTTTGAAACACATTTTGTACAAACGAGATATCAGTGACTATAAGAGATCAAAGCACAAGACTTTTATGGATGATAGACATTTGATTGAGGATGTGTTTAACCGGTTTCATTTTGTCTTCCGTCAGTTCCGGTCCACACAGAAAGAGTTCAAACAATTCGAGCTGTTTATCAGTTTAACTTTTTGTCTTTGATATCTGTAGTGTGCTCGATGAACAATAAAATGCAAAGGGCAGGTATGCAAAAAATAACTAATAAAATTTACATTAAGCACTTCCGTTTGTCCGTTTCCTGTCCCGAGACAAAAACCTTATTTCGATGAGTTCTCAAAAACGGTGACAACTTGAACAATAAAATTTTGTGGGATGATAGACCTATGTATGTACATGTGTTTACACTATTCTGTTTTGTTCGGCGTAACTTCCGGTCGTGACCGGAAGCTCTTCAAAAATAACTATTTCTACGCATTAAATTCTTTTGCCATAGAATAGATATATACGTATAAATCTATACATACGTTATCAATGCAATGTTTTATCAACAAAAAATTCTACTTCCGGTGAGATATCTCAAATATGTCAGGTAGCTTTTTTGAAACACATTTTGTACAAACGAGTTCTCAGAAACTATAAGTGATCAAAGCGCAAAACGTTCATGGATGATAGACATTTTATTGAAGATATATATGTTTAACCGGTTTTATTTTGTCTTCCGTCACTTCCGGTCCACACAAGAGGAGTTCAAACAAATCGAACTTTTTATCAGTTTAACTGTTTTTCTTTGATATTTGTAGTGAGCTCGATGAACAATAATGTACAAAAGACAAGTATACAAGAAATATTTAATACAATTTACATTGAACACTTCCGTTTGTCCGTTTCCTGTCCCGAGACAAAAAACCTTATTTCGACGTGATCTCATAAACGATGTCGACTTGAACAATCAAACTTTGTGGGATGATAGACCTTTATATGTACATTTTTTAAAACTATTTTATTTTGTTCGGCGTAACTTCCGGTTGTCACCGGAAGCACTACAAATAATATGTTTTTTTCTTTATTTATTTCTTTTACATGGAATGAATATATCTGTATACAATCTTAGATGTGTCATCTTTATAATGTTAAATTTTCAAATAACTGTTCCTTCCGGTGAGATATCTCAAATATCTCTATGTAGCCTTTCTTTTTACAAATTTGATGCCCGCAAGATTTTTGTCACTGTAAGTGAATGAGACTCAAAGCTTTCATGAATGATAGACATTTGATTGATGATATGTTTAGTGGGTTTTATTTTGTCAACTGCCACTTCCAGTTTTCACCGGAAGGATTCAAATAAATCATATTATTAACAATCAAACTTTGTAACCTGTTTTGTTTGGTTCGGCATTACTTCCGGTCGTCACAGAGAGTACTTCAAAAATTGATTTCTTTTTCAGTCTCGTTGTTTTACATGGAAGTAACGTCTGGATATATCATTTACAATACTTATCATATTAACTATTTTCTCTATGTAAGAGAAGCAATGTCTACGGTTAAATTGATTCATGTATATCAAAACGGAAGACCTTTTTGTTGCTTTTGCAACAAGAGTCTAGTTATGAATATTTTTGATATGTTTTCTTTCTGTAGTCCTCTAAATGTGGTGGAAAGAGTTTACCAAAGATGTCCACTATGCAGAGTGATGATGTGAGTCTTTTTTTTTTGGATACACTGAAAGTAATTCTCCATATTGATGTTGAAGAGAATTATTTTGAATATTTTTGATATGGTGGAAAGAGTTTACCAAAGATGTCCACTATGCAGAGTGATGATGTGGGTCCTTTTTTGGATACAATGAAAGTAATTCTCCATACAGATGTTGAAGAGAATTATTATGAATATTTTTGATATGTTTTCTTTCTGTAGTCCTCTAAATGTGGTGGAAAGAGTTTACCAAAAATATCCACTATGCAGAGTGATGATGTTAGTCTTTTTTTTGGATACACTGAAAGTAATATACCAATGCCTTAATGAGTGTATTTCCCAAGTTCATAATTGTTTTGAGATTCTAATAAAAGAATACATGCAAACTCTCGGTATGGCTAAAGTTGCTGTCTTCATGTAGGGTACATGTAAAAACAAATGATTTTATATCCTGTAGTTATTTCTTAAAATTTAATTATTTTTTGAAGGTTATGGAATCCGACGAAGAAATGCCAAAAATTAGATTGCAGAAACCAGAAAGTATATTTTGTGTTTCTGACTTTTCATTGTATACTTGGATCTAGGAATGAATTTCATTTTTAGCTCTTCTGAGCTGAAAGCTCAAGTGAGCTATTCTGATCACATTTTGTCTGTCGTCTGTCTGTCTGTTCGTATGTCCGTCTGTCTGTAAACTTTTCACATTTTTAACATCTTCTCAAGAACCACTGGGCTAATTTAAACCAAACTAGGCACAAAGCATCCTTAGCCTAAGATGATTCAGAGTTGTGAAAAAATTAAGGACCACGCCCTTTTGCAAAGGAATGAATTTCATTTTTTATATTATTGTACGAAGGGAAAGGAGAGACCAGTGGAAAGATTCATTGTCTCCATACAGATGTTGAAGAGAATTATTATGAATATTTTTGATATGTTTTCTTTCTGTAGTCCTCTAAATGTGGTGGAAAGAGTTTACCAAAGATATCCACTATGCAGAGTGATGATGAGTCTTTTGTTTGTATACACTGAAAGTGATTTACCAATGCCTTAATGAGTGTATTTCCCATGTTCATAATTGTTTCGAGATTCTAATAAAAGAATGCATGCATACTCTCGGTATTTGTTTAGGCATGCCATATTGTGGGATATATTTCTGTACCAATCGGATGCCAGCTTTCTGTTAAATATCGACTTTGCTTATTTTGCATATTCACATCAGAGCGGGGGTATCACTAGTGAGCATTGGCTCACAGATATCTTGGTATTATTATTGTAGGAAGCGAAAGGGGAGACCAGAGTAAAGATTCATTGTCTCCATACAGATGTTGAAGAGAATTATTATGAATATTTTGATTTGTTTTCTTTCTGTAGTCCTCTAAATGTGGTGGAAAGAGTTTACCAAAGATATCCACTATGCAGAGTGATGATGTGAGTCTTTTGTTTGTATACACTGAAAGTAATTTACCAATGCCTTAATGAGTGTATTTCCCATGTGCATAATTGTTTTGAGATTCTAATAAAAGAATATATGCATACTCTTGGTATAGCTAAAGTTGCTGTCTTCATGTAGGGTACATGTAAAAACAAATGATTTTTATCTTGTTGCAATTTCTTCCAATCATACTATTGTTGGGAATTTCTTATTTTGTTGAACAGTTGCAAATAATATTTATTATTTTAACACTCTTATTTTTTAGATTATTCATAATGATTAGACAATGAACTTATACTGTAATTCATCCTTCATTTTATAATTCTCACTGGTGTATTCCTTCAAAAAGAAGTGTTTTCTAGAATATTTTGGATTTGTTATTGTAAAGATTGTGGAGTCGGATGTGGAATTGCCTAAAGTTCCATTACCAGTAAGTTTATTTTGTGTTTCTGACTTTTTAATCTCAATTTCTTTAAGTTTACCATAACTGTCAGGGATATTTTATACAGAATGAAAAATGAGTAAAATTGGAATTCTCTTAAGTTATTGATTGTGATAAAACAATGAACTTAAACTGTTATATAATCTTTCATTTCATAATTTTCACTGATGTATTCTTTTAAAATATAGCATTTTTTAATAGAGTAACACTTTTGTTTTTCAAAGTTTGTGGAGTCGGATGTGGAATTGCCCCAAGTTTCATTATCAGTAAGTGTGTTTTATTACAGTATGTAGATAACTCAGAGACTAGGGTAATGATTCATTGTATTCATACAGATTTTGGTGAGAAGTATTATGTATATTTTTAATATGTTTTCTTTCTGTAGTCCTCTAAATGTAGTGGAGAGAACATGCCATTGGGGAGAAAAATCAAGAGTTCCACTATGCAGAGTGATGATGTAAGTCTTGTTAGAATACACTGGTATTAATTTAAACATGTAGACCTTATCTTCTAATGGAAATTACTAGAAACTAAAATTTGACATAAAGATTGCTTGTGATTTGTAAATATGTCTGACTGAGCTTTCAAATTGGTCATTTGTGCAAGTTTGAGGCCACTGTATAAAAATGTGCATCCGTTACCATCTAGTAGAGGCATTCAGGATTATCATGCAAAAATTTGTGTATATTAAAGTTGCAAAGTTGTAAACTACGTTAGTGGTTGACCGACCCATTTTGTAGAAGTTGTAACATTTTAAGACTGTTGGAAACAATAATGTACATTGTAAGTGAGACTTGATCTTCATGCAATCCACCTAGATACACACGAGGTGTGTTCAACAGGGTGAGCTCCAAATTTCCCTATATCAGCAACACAAAATTTAGCGAGAGCTTGCGAGCGGGCTCTCTGCTGAACACACCTCAGTACTAAGTACTACTCCAACTAAGTCTGATAACTTTTTTTTGGTTCCTGTAATGATCTTACAACTTAATTTGTGTGTTGTGTCATTATTTTTAGCTGCCAGATTTGTGTTCCTCGAAAGAAGAATCTCCATGTATAAAAGAGGATGAGGTATTTGTATAGATTTAGACATAAAATGCTTTCTTTGGTGATTCATTTGGATATATAAAGGTCACCGTGGCAACTTTGCAGATCTGCAATGATTGCTACCTTCATAACCCACATGAATCATCAAAGAGAACATTTTATTGTTTATATTTACATCTTCTTGATAAATGGATTATTAAAAGTAAGTAAAATAAGCTAAAATTATTGCCAATGTACATCAGAACGATAGCTAAAAGAAACAGCCAAATTCTCCTTTGCGAATTTGCGAGTCTGACATCATGCTTATTTCGTACAGTCCATGATATTTATTAGGTTGCTGTAGGTTTAGACCAATCGATAAACAGGGCTTGTAGATTTCAGTCCTGTCAGTTTCTACAGAGCTATGAATTACAATTAATTTCCATTAGAGATATAAGAAAGGGATCATTCTTGATGAATGTAAATATGTGTAAGTAAATGTCTATTTTATAAAGGAATACATTTTTTCCTGATGTAAGCAGTTACAGTTATATTTTATTTCACTTTTCACAGCTCATGGACAGAGAAGTTGAAAAGTTTTTTGATGTAAGTAAATGTAAACAAAGAACAAGTCATTATTTACAAAAAAATTAGGGGAAATATCTACCTTATAAGCATATTTAATTTATATAGGCATTTATTGACATTGTACATTAAAATATACTAGATAAAGGTACTTAACAGAAATACCCTTTGCCTTCAAATGGCTGTGTTCAGAGGATTTTTTATTATATGTTTACATGTATTTCACTTTTCTTAATCCAAAGTCGGCAAACTCATCTAACTTCCTTTTACTTTTATTTACAGTTAATGGACAAGAAGATCAAGAGGAAGACAGTTAGTAAAATGTTCATTTTTCTATTAGTCATTAATTGATTTGCTTATCTCCTGAGTCAACCAGGTGGCATGGGATGGAAACTGAATGCTTATGTGGGGGGGGGGGGGGGGATGGGGGGTTTAAAGATGTCTACCTAAAATATAAATATATATATATTTCTAAACTTTAAAGAAGGAGTATGATTGATTTTATGACCTAATTGATTCAAATCTTATATCTACTTTTGGATATATTTCAAAAGAACTGTTTGAAAAAATAGGTGCTGGGAAAGGGTTTAATATGCTTTAAAACAAAATTTGAGATTTTGTTGCTGCGGTGGCTAGGGTGTGTACATTTATTCAAGTATTCCCTGACTGCTCCGTTTATTGGCTTTGGTACTCAGGAAACCCTTAAAGCCTGTGGGCCTCTTGTTTTAGTAGAGTACTTGCTTTGGAAGCTACTATGGCTTGTAATAAAAACTTTATAAAATTCATATTTAACAGGAACAAATAATGATTTTGACATAACATGGGACATACATAAACTGTATACTATATATACAGTAGTCTGTCCCAACTTATTGCTTCCATCACTTTTTGATAATTTTTAATAAAAGTACACATACCTGTGAAAGAATTACTGTTGAAATCAATAAAAGAGAAAATATCCAAGGTATCTTCATCGACGGATTATCATTTTTCTTTCATAAACATGTAAGTTCACACGAACAAAAAAAAATTTCTTATGCAGAGTTATAACGGGAAATGTTTGAATATCTTTTCACCATTGGAACTCACTCAGAATACCTCGCACAATTTTTTAATGTTATCATCAGGGCTATTTCAATACTGATGCAAAAAATATTTCATTACTGATGCAAAAAAAACCCCCATAGACTTTCTATTTCGGGATGTTTATTGAAACCTGGAGCGGTAGAGGGGGCGTTTCCTAACAGATACATGTACTCTGGACATTTTTCAAATTAGTGGATGAACGTAGTTGGAGTAGAAAAGTATTTATGATTATTATTGAAATATCAAGCAAAAAGTGGTGGAGGCAAAAACTCGGGACAGAGTTTAGTACATGTACATAAAAAAAAAGTGGACATGTATCATATTCTTATTTTTACATATTTATTATTATTGACACATTTATTTTCTTACTTGCATGATTTAACTTGACATATATTTTTCTTTAGATGGCTGATGAATATGAAATACGATTTCCAAAGGAAGGGAAACGTATTACAATAGTTTATGAAGTTCATGGTGGAATGGCTTTAAGCAGGCCGTTTGACACTGATGACACAATGCTGGTATGAAAAAGCAGAGTGATTGCATTACATTGTACATACACTAAGGTCAAGATCTAGTAAATGATCCCAGACTGTCTTTTTAGTGCTAGAACTAATATGTGTTGAAGTTTAAGCAAAGGATCCCTGTGATACAGTAAAAATGATATTATCTTGATTATTAACATTAAATGAATTAATGAAATGTTAACATTAGTTACCATGAAACTAAATAAGTAGCTTTGTAAACCAAATTCATAAAAAGAGCTTTGATCTTTAACTTTTATCTGAGTGATACTCAATTTGATTCTTAAGCAATACATCTTAGTTAGATAATGTTATGAAAATTTAACTTTTTTGGAAACATGTCTGCTTTTACATCATAACTACGAGGCTAAACATCTTTCTCTCTCTCTCTCTCTCTCTCTCTCTCTCTCTCTCTCTCTCTCTCTCTCTCTTCGCTCTCTTATATGATAAAAACGTTTTCTTCATTCTCTAAATTTCAAATGTCCAATTGCTCTTGTTGTCTTGATATAAGAAAAAGTTTCAATTGAGTTAAGCACCCGCAAAAACTGATAACATTTTAAACCAAAATCGGTATTTTGATTTTAAAAGAAATTCTTAAGTTGCATAATCATCGTTCGTTCCGAGCAAAAGATACAATATTTCTTTTAAGAAAAAATTATACCCATCGTCTCTTCACTTACAAAAACAGATTAGCTTGTTTGCATCAATTTGCAAGTTCAATAGTGTGCGAATGTAACTTACTTTTTATTATTGGCGCTGGCACATTTTCTAAACAAAAAAACCCAACAAAAAACAACCAATTTAGAAACTTTGAGCATTTACATTCCATCAAATGCAACAACGAATATGTTTAGAAGTTTTAGAAAAGGATCCTTGAGATCTAGTAAATATCGATATTATATCGATTATTAACATAATTTGAATTAATGAAATGTTAACATTAGTCACCATAAAACTACCTAAGTTGCGTTGTAAACCAAATTCATAAAACGTGCACTGATCTTTAACTTTTATCTGAGTGATACTCAATTTGATTCTGAAGCAATACATCCTAGTTAGATAATGTTATGAAATTTTTTTTAAATACATGTATATCGTATGTATATACAGTATATCGTAAGTACTACTACTACTACTACTACTCTCTCTCTCTCTCTCTCTCTCTCTCTCTCTCTCTCTCTCTCTCTCTTATATGATAAAAGAGTTAAAGCATTCTCTATATTTTAAATATTTAATCGCCCTTGTTGTCTTGATATTAAAAAAGTTTCAATTGTGTTAAGCACACGCATAAACTGATTACATTCGAACCCAAAATCGGTATTTTGATTTTAAAAGAAATTTTAAAGTTGCATCATTATCGTTCATTCCGAGCACAATTTACAATATTTCTTTTAAAAAAGAATTAAACTTTTTGGAAAACATGTCTGCTTTTACATCATGGCTACTAGGTTAAACATATCTCTCTTTCTTCCCCTCTCTCTCTGGTTCTCTGTCTCTCTTTCTCTCTCTCTCTCTCTTATATAATAAAATAGTTTTAACCATTTTCTATATTTCGAATATTCAATTGCCTTTGTTGTCTTGATATAAAAACAGAGTATTAATTGTTTTAAGCACACACATAAACTGAAAACATTTGAATTCAAAATCAGTACTTTGATTTTAAAGTTGCATCATTAGTGTTCATTCCGAACGAATATGTATAGAAGTTTTAGCAAAGGATCATTGTGATACAGTAAAAATCGATATTATCTCGATTATTAACATTAGATGAATTAATGAAATATAAACATTAGTTACCATGAAACTACATACGTTGCTTTGTAAACCAAATTCATAAAAAGTGCTTTGATCTTTAACTTTTATCTGAGTGATACTCAATTTGATTCTTAAGCAATACATCTTAGTTAGATAATGTTATGAAAATTTAACTCTTTTTTTTAAATACATGTCTGCTTGTACAGTAATTGGTAATTACTACTCTCTCTCTCTCTCTCTCTCTCTCTCTCTCTCTCTCTCTCTCTCTCTCTCTCTCTCTCTTGATAAATTAGTTTTAACCAGTCTCTATAATTAAAACATTCAATCGCCCTTGTTTTCTTGATATAAAGAAGACATTTTAAAGTTGCATCATTATCGTTCATTCCGAGCAAAAGATACAATATGTCTTTAAAGAAAGAATATACCCATCGTACATTCACTTACAAAAACAGGTTAGCCTGTTTGCATCATCTTGCAAGTTCAATAGTGTGCGAATGTAACTTACTTTTTGTTATTAACGCTGGCATATTTTCTAAAAAACAAAACAAAACAAAAAATCAAAGGCCGGAACGGCCACAAAGGCGTCGAGCTGACATATTTTTCTTTTATATAGAATGATACCAATAATTTGAATTTCTGTACTAATAGTCAAATCAAATGATATTAGACTTAGAATGGAAAAGTATATGAATCATGTTTTCTGCTGCTTTAAAAACAAAAATTAGTATATTTTCTTATAAAATAGGTAGTGGTGCTTTTTTAATACAATAACTCATCATAGTTGCAAAAATCGAAGAAACTTCAAAGTTAAAAAATAATTTGTTTCTTTCTGCTTCAAACAGTCTTTGAACAACTTTCACAGGTTCATAATTTGAATACATTGACAGTGTGTCCCTTATTATAATAATAAAATATTTCATTAATTCATCTAATGTTATTAATCGAGATAATATCGATTTTTACTGTATCACAATGATCGTATGCTAAAACTTCTATACATATTCGTTCGGAATGAACACTAATGATGCAACTTTAAAATTACTTTTAAAATCAAAATACTGAGAGAAAGATGTTTAGCCTCGTATTTATGATGTAAAAGCAGACATGTTTTTCAAAAAAAGTTAAATTTTCATAACGTTATCTAAGATGTATTGCTTAAGAATCAAATTGAGTATCACTCAAAGCTCTTTTTATGAATTTGGTTTACAAAGCTACTTATTTAGTTTCATGGTAACTAATGTTAACATTTCATTAATTCATCTAATGTTAATAATCAAGATAATATTATTTTAACTGTATCACAGGGATCCTTTGCTTAAACTTCTACACATATTAGTTGTTTTATTTGATAGATTGTAAATGCTTAAAATTCCTAAATTCTTTGTTATTTTAGAAATTGGGCCAGTGCCAAGAAAAAGTAAGTTATATTTGCACATTATTGAACTTGCAAGATGATGCAAATAAGCTAACCTGTTTTTGTAAGTGAATATACGATGGGTAAAATTCTATTTAAAAGAAATATTGTATCTTTTGCTCGGAATGAACGATAATGATGCAACTTAAAAATTTCTTTTAAGATCAAAATACCGATTTTGGGTTCAAATGTAAACAGTTTATGCGTGTGCTTAACACAATTGAAACTTTTTTTTATATCAAGACAACAAGGGCAATTAAATATTTGAAATATAGAGAATGCTTTAAACTCTTTTATCATTTAAGAGAGAGAGAGAAAGAAAGAGAGAGACAGACAGACAGAGAGAGAGAGTAGTAATTACGATATACTGTACAAGCAGACATGTATTTTAAAAAAGGAGTTAAATTTTCATAACATTATCTAACTAGGATGTATTGCTTCAGAATCAAATTAAGAGAGAGAGAGAGAGAGAGAGAGAGAGAGAGAGAGAGAGAGAGAGAGAGAGAGAGAAATTTAGCCTTGTTGTTACGATGTTCAAGCAAAGATATATTTTAGAAAAGTTTAATTTTCATAACATTATTTAACTTAGATGCATTGCTTAAGAATCATATTGAGCATCACTTAGATGATAGTTAAAAATCAATGCATGTTTTATGAATTTGGTTTACAAAGCTACTTATCTAGTTTCATGGTAACTAATTTTAACATTTCTTATATTGATCTGATGTTAATAATCGAGATAATATCAAGTTGTTCTGTATCACAAGGATACTTTGCCTTAACTTCTATACATATTTTTTGTTGCATTTGAGGGAATGTAAATGCTCAAAGCTTCTAGATTGGTTTTTAAGGCGTCGAGCTAATGCTCGGCAGCCTTCTAGCAATCGTCTGGATTGGCAATCGTCCAAAAATTCACGCTCTGCACCGCCTTTTGAATGCGTATAAGAAATAAGTTCCTTAAAGTATTAATCGTATTACAAGATTTTTGTTCCATTCATTCAACTGAATTTAGTACAAAAAATACAACTTTGTCTCCCTGGTGATTGACAACTCATTGCATAAGAATAGATTTGTTTAATTAAGAAATGGCGGATGAATACAATCAGGCCTAAGTTTAAAGATTCACTAGATATTATTTTAGTTTATCGCTTACATTTTAATTGGAGACCGTGTCCGATAGAAATAACATTTTAGATGTAAATTTATTTGTTATCGGGCACGGTCTCCAAAATAAATGTAAGCAATAAACGTATCTAGTAATTTCGTTGCAAAAAATAAACTCGATAATGCAGTTGGTTTGGTCGAGCATTTTAGATAGCACGTGTTGTGGATTTGTTGGTAAACAACCATACCATAGGAAATCTTGTTTCAAACAGGAATTGAAATAAATAAATGTATGTTTAACAATAGTTACCATGAAACTACATACGTTGCTTTGTAAACCAAATTCATAAAACGTGCATTGATCTTTAACTTTTATCTGAGTGATACTCAATTTGATTCTTAAGCAATACATCTTAATTAAATAATGTTATGAAAATTTAACTCTTTTTTTTTAAATATATGTCTGCTTGTACAGTACATCGTAATTACTACTCTCTCTCTCTCTCTCTCTCTCTCTCTCTCTCTTTCTCATGATAAATTAGTTTTAACCATTCTCTATAATTAAAACATTCAATCGCCCTTGTTTTCTTGATATGAAAAAGACATTTTAAAGTTGCATCATTATCGTTCATTCCGAGCAAAAGATACAATATGTCTTTAAAGAAAAAATATACCCATCGTACATTCACTTACAAAAACAGGTTAGCCTGTTTGCATCATCTTTCAAGTTCAATAGTGTGCGAATGTAACTTACTTTTTGTTATTGGCGCTGGCATATTTTCTAAAATACAAAACGAAAAAAACCAATCTAGAAGCTTTGAGCATTTACATTCCATCAAATGCAACAAAGAATATGTATAGAAGTTAAGGCAAAGGATCATTGTGATACAGAACAACTTGATATTTTTTCGATTATTAACATTAGATCAATAAATGAAATGTAAAAATTAGTTACCATGAAACTACATAAGTAGCTTTGTTAACTAAATTCATAATACATGTACTGATTTTTAACTTTTATCTAAGTGATACTCAATTTGATTCTTAAGCAATACATCTAAGTTAAATAGTGTGATGAAAATTTAACTTTTTTAAAAATATATGTCTGCTTGTACATCGTAACTACGAGGCAAAATATTCTCTCTCTCTCTCTCTCTCTCTCTCTCTCTCTCTCTCCCCTTTATATGATAAAAAAATTAAACCATTATTCATATTTTAATATGCAATCGCCCTTGTTGTCTTGATTTAAAAAAAGTTTTAATTTTGTTGAGCACACGCATAAAGGACTATGTGCGGTTTTATGCATTTTTTGCCCCCAAAATTTTATAAAGAGCTTTAAAAAAAGATGGAAGATAGTTAGGATCATATTGAAAATAAGGGTGCAAAAGATTATCACCACAGTGACGTCATTATGTAGAAATGACGTCATGAAGATTGCCTGATTTTGATATATTGATGTTTGGTAGCAAAATATGGGTGTTTTCCAATGGTTTTTCGACTGGGAAACATCGAGCGCAGGCTCTCTCAAGTATCATTTTTTTAGTATAATGTGTATATTTATCAGAAGAAAAACATATGTTAAAATCTTACTTGAGCAGACCTGCGCTCTATACTTCCGAATGCAAAATATAAAGCAAAATTGGAAATATTTTCAATTATTTGCAAATTTGTGGGAATTAGGTCATTTAGTTGACGTCATAGATAAATAGCAAATGGGCAATGATGACTAAAATCATGCATCCACTGTACAATGATTTATGAAGATTTGAATTTCATTGGACGCTATTTAAAAATTGGTTAAAATTGGGGCCAGATATTTCACTATACCGCACAGAGTCCTTTATTAAATCTTAACCTAAAATTTGTATTTTAAATTGAAATTTTAAAGTTGCGTCTTTATCGATCATTCTAAGTAAAATATACATTATGTATACTGAGAAAAAAATTATTGATCGTAATTTACTTACATGAACATAAGCACTGTATGTTTATCAAGTTAAGAGTAAGGTTGATAGACAGACCAGCATACTGTACTCAAACTTTTGGTTTTGGGGATACATTAATAATTCACACATTTAATTTACTCACCGAGTCACTAATCTAAATCAAATCAAAATCATCTCGCAAATAAGAAAAGTGATCAAGTTTAACTTACTAAGTGTATGTCCCGGTGATATGTATCCTGAAAGAAAGAAATGAAACATTGAATTTATCTATTATTTATTTTTAAACAAAAGACTTCATATACATATATGAATATGATAAAAATGAAACCAATGAATCTTTACAAGTACAAGTACATTTGTAACAAATTGTACGGTTTAATGTTTTTAATGTAAACTCTGTTTAATTATTGATCATCTTGGATCCAAAAGTATAATTTGTCTCGTGTGGTTAAATTGGTAAAGCTAGAATAATAATTTATTGTTTTTAAAGTGTAAACACGGTGGATGGTTTTGTTTGATTACATGTACCAATATGTTAATAGCAAACACTATATTTGTGACGTGAGTTGCCGAATTTATGTGGGTTTTTTAAATTCATTCGTACATGAGTTTTAATTCTAAACATATTAGATTAAAAAAATGTTTACGTACGAGACGGTAATGTGTATACGAATCAAGCACATTTCTGTTAATATATAAAATAAATTACCCGACTGAGTCATTTTTTTATGATAACTGCTATCAATCAAACTGTGCGTTAAACAAAAAAGAATATTCTAATATCTTTTAGGCAAACATCTGAAATTTTCAGAACGAACCAGATAGTTTCGGTTCCAATGATGTAAAACATTTCATACAACTCAAAGAACAAGGTACCCTTTAAGTAATTGCAACATAATTTTTAAAATATAAAAACAAATTAAATTGTAACTTAAGTTTACACAAGAATACCAAATCATTAGGAATCTTTAAAAAGAAAACCCCATTAATATTTTTGTGACCTAATAAAAAGTGCAGTTTCTTGTATTTTTTTAAAAATCTTGGTGGAAAAGTTCTATTTCCCAATGGTTTTTCAAACAAAAAGTTGTATTCACAGCCATCGCCCACCATGCAATATCATATAAAAATATATTCATTTCATTGTGGACGACTGTGGAAACATTTTCCTTTTTAAAAACTATAAAAAATTAAACGTGCCTTATTATTTCTAACTACATTTTAATATGACATATTGTTAAGGTAGTTATTTTCCTTTAAAAACAGAATAAAGTATATATTTTACACCCCCTTTGCCTATATTTGCTTAAGATGTGAAATGTGTACTTTCATGAGGTATGGAAAACTATTCATTTTAAGGCATAAATTAAAAGAAAATGTACCATCTTCTATCGATGACGAGGAATGTCAAAATAATTATATAAAGAACAAGAGGCCCAATGGGCCACAACGCTCACCTGAGCAACACTGGCTTTAAATGGGCGTTCAAAGGATATTATGCCATGGAAGATTAACCAAAAATAAATATCCGAATTTTCACTTATTTTTGCATATACTTAATCATTGACATATTTACCTTCATAAATACCATTTTTACCAAAAATAAGATCATATGCAATATAAATAACTAAATTTTCAGTTGGTGTTCACGGTTAACTTCCACTTCCCTTTATTTTAGCCCCCCCCCCCATCACTTTATAAAACGATTAAAGTACAGGAGAGCATAAAGGTACATTTTCTCCCTCCACTGCTTGCTAGTTATTGTATTTTTAAAAAATTTATACGTGAAAGAAGAAAAGTGTACCTCAATGCACCAGAATGAATGCGCTCAATTCCTCAAATTAAAAACATTGACATATTTATTTGGCCTTCTCCATTATAAACGATTGTCATTTACCAGGCATGAATTCATTTCGTATGACCTTTCATATCCTCACTCACTTGATTTAAGAAAATAAACTTAACTGAAAATGTTGTCACATATGTTAAAGAGCTATAATTCAAATTAATGTATTGGCAGGCATGTCGCTCTATTGTTCCAAGGCCCATCCATTATTTTCATCTTTATTAAAAAAACACCAAATGTGTACAAACAAAGATGGTTTTCCATTGCAACATTTTTTTAAGAACACCGATAATGCTTTTATCCTCATAATAATAATGTGTCAGGCCTATGGAAACTGTTTAAAAGGCATTGTTTTCATTTACTTGTGTTCAAAACACTATCAAAATTTTGTGTAGATTTATGCCATTCGTCGTTAAAGAAAGGACAACAGAAAGTAATTACAGCATATCATCCTTTTAGCAAGACATTTCTATTGATCAAACAAAATTTCAGTGTCAATTGTAGAATCATATGCAAGATTCATAGCTTGGTTTGAGTCAGGTTTTTGTTCACATGAGTTTATACATTCAACTTAAGAACTTGGTATTTCCTATTCAGCATAGCTGCATTTAAAATATAAACAAACTAAAGCATGACCTCAGCTTTGTGTATAAACATATAGTAGCATTGTGCGCAAAGCTCTGTATCTTGTTTATAACTCGAAGCTTGACTCTCAGGTTAGTAAAATTATAGGAATTTGTAAACAATTGAAACAAGAGAAAACTGCACTAAACAAAGAGAAAACTCAATTTATTTTTCATCACATATATATACTTATATATTTCTAGCAGCAGGAATAATCTCCGTTTAGATTGAAATAGCTGAACATCTTAAAAGAACATGTTGCATTAATCAACTATTACGTAAAGATAATACCGAATTTCACGCACTACCATAATTTGACCCCCATGGTGGCCCCACCCTTTCCGTTGAAATCATGGTTTGAAAAAACTGGAATAAATCAACCCTACCTGAGGATGCTTCCACACAAGTTACAGTTTTTCTGGCCAATTGGTTGTTGAGAAGAATTTTTTTAAAGATTGTTCGCTATGTATTCCTTTGTAAAATTCGACCCACCCACTGTGGATGCAACCTACCCAGGGGATCATTGTTTGAACAAATCTGAATCTACACTTCCTGAGGATGTTTCCAAACAAGTTACAGCTTTCCTGGCTTAATGGTTTTTTGTTGAGAAGATTTATCTCTATATATTCCTACGTAAAAATTTCGACCCCCCCCCCCCATTGTGTCCCAACCTTACCCCCGGGGATCGTGATTTGAAAAAAAATATTTGAATCTACACTACCTGAAGATGCTTCCACAGTTCCAGCTTTTCTGGCTAACTGGTTCTTGCAAAGAATATTTTAATGATTTTTCTCTATACATTTGTATCTAAAAATTTGATCTCCCATTGGAGCCCCACCGTACCCCCAATGATCATTGTTTGGACAAGCTTGAATCTACACTACTTGAGGATGCTTCCACACAAGTTACAGCTTTTCTGGTCGATTGCTTTTTGAGAAGATATTTCTCTGTATATTTCACCTCAGGTGAGCTAACAATTATTTATGTTTCTGCTACATGTACACACTCTTAGTATTTCCATCAGCAATATTAATCTCCGTTTAGACTGAATAAACGAGAACATACTTACCACTAGCCTAAAACACATTGCAGTAATCAGCTATTACGCAAAGACCATTCCGTATTACCATTAGAATTTGTATTTTAGTTGTTAAAGTACAGTACCTGCAGTCAGCTGCCTTACTTTCCGATGTCTATATTTGATTGATGCGTAAAAATTACAAAATATAGGCAATAGTTCCCCTAAGTTATAAATTCTTGAAAACGAAACGAAAATCAAAACAAGCTATACTAGTAACCATCGTCAAAGGTGAAAATGTCAACGCATTAGAATACTTAATCTCAATTTACTTCACAAAATCGGCATTTATGTATCTTGCACGTTTCAAATATTCCTTTCGCACACAAACTGTTCCACAACAACCAAATTCATATTTGTCAGATTGCCCATTTCTTATACGTTCAAAATGGCCGCTTCTTTGTTTCAAAGAGGGTTTTGAGATATTGAATACCGAACCCGAAATTAAACTGATTGGCCCTTATTCTCTCTGTCTTATTATCATTTTCGCAAATTACTCAAATTTGAAACAGAATTAGACCTTAATTTTTGCAATTCATATTTTCCTTCCCATAAAGATAATTTATGCTAAACTACGTTGAATTCGACTCAGTAGTTCTTGAGAAGAAGATTTTTAAAAATGCACCCCCCTTTTTCTACAGTGTCGAGGTTTTCTCAGCTTTGAATAACGATAAGTCTTTCATTTCTGCAATTTATATTTGCCTTATCATAAGGATGCTTTGTGCCAAATTTGGTTGTAATTGGATAAGAGATTTTAGAGAAGAAGTTCAAAATGTAAAAAAGTTTACAGACGGACAGACGGACGATGGACAAAATGCAATCAGAATAGCTCACTTGAGCTTTCAGCTCAAGTGAGCTAAAAAGACATTGAAACAAAGATATGCACAAGCAAACATTATGTTGGTTTGTATAGCATTGTTGCAATGATTGATCCAATGTTCATTTTATAATTGTAAGAAATAACCTTTTCAAAAATTTAATATAGAATAAGAAAAATAATATAATATTCAGACTACCATTAAATGAATCCATATCCATATTTGTATCCAAGCTTTTTGCCTCGTTAGGGTTTGCTTTGGTCTTGTCTGGCAGCGTAACCACCATAGATGTCAAAGGAGTCACAAACTGATACTATAAAAAATGGATGTTTATAATCATGACGTTGACTTTCGCAAAATATCTAAAAAAAAATCCTTTCATTTTCATATTTTTTTAAAATGATTCTATCAAAAACTTTTTACCTTAAGTTAAAGCCGGAGAATCTTCTCGTCTAACTTCTTTAGCTCCGCCTCTGAATCTAGTGCATCTTTCTGCTTCAACAATTGCTTAACGGTCATGTAGGCCCAAAGTTTCTCTATGATGCTTGGATGTCTTGTAGTTACAACTGGTTCAGAGGTCGGATGTCGAAAAGGTGTCGGGTGGGGCGGTGGAAGAATTATACACCAATTTGAAGGTACCTGAAACTCTACCTCTTGATTGCCAATTCCCGTACCATTTACAATTAGTCCTGATTGTAATTTTTTAAGATCTTTGACTTTTCCAGAAACAACCATTTCTGAACCCCTGAAATAAGTTTTAAATACGGTGTTGGTAACTTCTGTGTCAAACAAGGTGCCATCAACGTAGTTAAATTTTACATCTTTTAAAAGAACAGTGGAAATTTCTTTATAAAATCCAGCAATTTGAAGAGCAGCGTCGGAGTCTTCATATATTTTTCTGGCAAAACCATTGTTTTGCGCTGCAACTTTTTTCACGATATCAAAATCAGCCTCTCGTCCAAACGCTACGCTAAAAATTGGAATTTTTGCTTCATTCTCCTTTTTCCAATTGTTCATGATGCGTTCAGTGTTTGTTTCTCCTACAGTGGCTTCTCCGTCTGTTAGAAAAACTAAAACCGGGGCACGCCCATTGTTATCACTTATCTGAGTAAGTTTCTGAATTCCGTCTCTTAATCCTAGATCTATATTCGTTCCTGAAATAAATAAAGTAAACATCTCTACGCTGTCTTTAAATTTTCTTGTGCTTGGTAAAATAAACAATGTGCATTATTTTGAGTATAATTTCTGACAAGTAAATATGTACACTTAGAATTTTTTTTAATGTCGTTTGCATTTGGTTCGTGAAATTGTCTTTCGTTAATTATTACATAGGATGCATATTTGACTATGTTAGCTGTAATAAGTTGCAAGGTCTTGGTGTACCGTGTATGTCGTTTAAGACTTAAACACGACATACTAGTATTTGAACAGAATGTGGTATCTTTATAAACATTATGAAATAATTAATATCTGAATTTAAAACAAAATATGGATAATCATTACAACTGCTATGACTGTAGTTCCGTGCCTACCTCCATTGGCGTTTATATTTTTTATGTAATCTTTAGCATTCTTTATATTTTTAGGTGTTGCTTGAACGAAGCTGTCTGCTTTCCAGTAACTTAAAGAAGAATGAAATGCTATGATCATTATCTTGTCTTCTGCCTTCACATCATCTAGAATTTTTTTTCATTGATTCTTGAAGTTGGGCCATTTTTGTCAATAACATTGATCCACTTTTGTCCAAAACAAACACAATGTCCATCGGCATTGGTTTGACTTCTTCTGGTGCCAGGAAATGAACAAAGTAACCGTCCATAAACTGCAAAAAACACCACGATTAAGCATTAGGAAAAGTGAAATTATTTCATTTTATGTAGAAAATTTTATATCGAACACTTGTTGATAAAAATGGGGTTTTTTTTGGAAAGGTAACAATGATAAAAGTCCCGCCGAAATTCAAACTATTGACTCAATGATTGGTTGATAACACTCTAGTTTATTGCAATACGGTGTTAGGTAAGCATTATGGGAGAAACATATCTAAAACTAAATTTGATTTCATTTTTTTTCGATAGGTAGTACGTCACAATATGGATGTGTGCAATACTACCTTCAAAATTTTAAGACATTGTCCAAAAATAGCTTGTAATAAAGTTTGTAATAAAGTTGTAATAAAGTTGATTCAATTTTTTATATACTGGTGTTTATATTTGTGTTCCTCTTTAATTTTGGTATGAATGGGTTACCGTATGTGAGTCACGAGTGTCGGGTGAGTGTGCTATTTTTAGATCAAGTATTTAAAGTGACCGGTTTTGGTGTAGTGGTCGGTAGAGGGTCCGGTAACGACATCCGCCGGGTGCCACGTTTTGCAACTCCTGTTTTAAAATATGGTGAATATCTCCAGTTAGTATAATACTGAGGAGAAACGGGTAGCCATTGAATTCTGGATTCTGTTTAAGCGGACACGTGTTTTCCTAGCCGTGCGTAAGGGTGTTTGGTACACTTTCCTGAAATACAGACTGTGGGCGTTAGACGGGAATTCTCCTATTGAAGGTCATGTGGGCAACTGACGAATGTCGGGGACGCATTCTGTGCTGAGTGGGGCGTGGTTTTCTGTCCGGGCAATGGTAGGAGAGACCTGCGAGTCCGGGGGCTTCCAGTTAGGATAGCGACTAGAGGGATAGGAAATTTGACGAGGACAGGAGCGTCTCGAGTGCATAGTGACCTTGAGTTCATTTTCAGAGAGAGGTTCTAAGTGTTTAAAAGCGACTGTTATTACAGGCTAATTTTCATATATATGATTTTGAGCTGAAATTTGAACCAATTGTAATATCACGGTATTTTGAATTATTGAACTTAACAATTTTTTGAGTAAATCTTTCGACAAGAGTTTTATTGGTTGAAATAGCTTCTAACAACATTTTGTAGTTTACTTCCATTTTATATCTGATACAGTGTGATTTAATCTTGAATTCAGTTGATATTATCAGATATTTGTTCATTTGTTTAATTGAATTATTATTCTTTTTTTGTTATGTTCGAATGAGAGTGGCGTGAGAGGGGGGGGGGGTGAGAATAATGATTTGTTTTGTTTATTAATTTTTTTTCAAATTAAACTTGTTTATTTTCTTTACAAAATCTTATTGTTCATTCAGCTGACAAAATCCAAAAAGAACTCATTACATATGGTGGCAGCGGTGGGATTTTGTCATTTAGGCTGAGTGATTTTTGTTTTTGTTTTTTGTATTGAATTATTCATGTTTGTTTGAATTAAGAAATTCATATCCGTTGTGATTGAAACATTTTTTTGATTTTTGAAGAAAAGTTCAATAATTGTTTAATTTCTTATTAAAGTTTATTGCAGCTCAGTCCCACCTGAAAGAGAACTGGGTCTTTGATAGTCTGTTGGTTTTGTGGTCTAGAATTGTACGATGTCGTTACCTGGTTGGGTTAAGAAGGCTGTGGATAAGGGTCAAGATTTGTCTACTTGTATGGAGATGTGGAAACATGCGTGTGCAGTGGAGCGGGAAGAATGACAGGCAAGACGAGAGAAAGAGAAAGATGAGTTAGAAATGCAGAGAATGATGAAAAAGAGAGAAAACGTCTGCATGATAAAGATCTTGAAGAGAAAAGGTTAGAGGTGAGAATGAAAGAGTTAGAACTACAAGAAAGAGAGATGAGAGAGCGGGAGACTAATCCAGTAGCAATAGAAGAGAGAGAAGCGAAACACGATGTTAAGTTTATCTTACCAAAATATGTTGAAGGTGAAGACATAGATGTTTTCTTAAGATCTTTTGAGCGTTTAGCAACTCTTCACAAGTGGCAGAAAGCAGAGTGGGCTCTCAGACTGATACCACAACTGACAGATAAGGCGTTCGATACATATGCACGGTTAGGAGAAGTTGAAGCAAATGACTACGATGTCATAAAGAACGCTATTCTGAAGCGGTACCATCTTACAGCTAGCACGTACAAAGATAAGCTCAGAGAGTGTAAGCAATTGTCCAGTGAAACTTTTAGGGAGTTTAGTAGTCGAGCTACCAATTATTTTGACCACTAGTGTCAAATGGAAAAGGTAAATAAAAATCATGATCATCTGGTAGATGTTCTGATGCGTGAACAGCTTACAAATAGTTCTTCTTGAGATCTTCGGATATGGTTGAAAGAGAGACAACCTAAGTCTGTAGAGGAGATGATTGAATTGGCAGAGGCTTACCAGAACGCACATAAAGGTAACCAGGTAATGAACAAAAGACATGTGCCGCAGAGAGAGGTAAGAAACCAAGGTAATGGCGTTAAAAGCAATAACAATCCTATGATCGGTCAAAACAGGGAAGAGAAAAAATGTTTTCAGTGTCGTAGAGTAGGTCACTTTATGAACAAATGTTCTTTACGGAAACAGGTACCCAAGAATTCTAGTCCTGGCTTTAATGATAAAGGTCAACCAACTCAGGGATATACTGGTAAGGATAAAGCAGGTTTGATTCATTCTCCTACTATATCGAGAAAGGGAGTGGCAGTGGAGCTTCCGGTTATAGTAGATGAGAAGAAGTCTGTCATTGAGTCAGTTATTTGTCAGAGTGGACTTAGAATCGAAACAGGTACAGTGAACGGTAAGAGTGCATCAGTACTCAGAGATACCGGGTGCACTGCGATTTTAGTATCTGACAGATTTGTTAGTGATGATGACAAGACAGGGATGACAAGTGATGTTACCCTGGCAAACGGAAGTTCACAAAGATGTCCAGAGGTCTGGATACAGGTATGCACGCCTTATGTGAAAGGTAAGGTTGTTGCTTTGGTGATGAACTCTCCATTTGCTGATTTGATTGTTGGTAACTTTACTAGGGTAGATATTCCAGTGGAGAGATCTACAAGCCCTGTTAAGCCGGATGATAAAATGTGTCAGGCAGTGGAAACTAGAGCTTCAGCAAAGAAGGTATCACAAGATAAAGATGAAGGTATTGGGGATATATCTGTGGTAAACGACATAGTCTCCAGAAATGTGTGGATAGAGGAACAAGGTAAGGATCCTAGTTTGGAAGAGTGCAGAAACAAAGAAGTATCTGAAGGAACGGAGAATGGTAGAAGTTATATCATAAAGGAAAACGGAATGATGTATAGAGTATTTACGACACTTAGTGACGAGGTTCTAAAGCAAGTAATTGTACCAAGTAAGTTCAGAAAGCACATATTGTCGTTGGGTCATGATATCCCCTTAGCAGGTCACATGGGAATTAAGAAGACGAGGGAAAGAATTCTAAGGAATTTCTATTGGCCAGGTATTTTTGAGGATACAAAAAAATACTGTCAATCTTGCCCAAAATGTCAGAAAGGAACGTCAAAGTCGAGGGTAAGTAATGTACCTCTTGTTAAAATTCCCTCAGTTGATTATCCATTCCAGCGTATGGCGATCGACATGGCTGGACCTTTGCCAAGAACGAAACGAGGTAATCAGTACATTTTAGTGATGTGTGATTACGCCACTAAGTATCCTGAAGCAATACCCCTCAGAAGTCAAGATGCAGAAGTTGTAGCGGAAGCTATGATGGAAGTTTTTACGAGACTTGGTGTTCCCAAAGCGTTACTATCAGACCAAGGTACAAACTTTATGTCCTCATTAATTACAGAGCTTTGTAAATTGTAAAGCATCCACAAACTTAACACAACCCCGTACCATCCACTAGCCAACGGTCTCGTTGAAAGGTTCAATGGAACGCTCAAGAGAATGCTTCAGATTTATGCTCAAGACGAACCAGGTAAGTGGGACAAATTGTTACCTTATTTGTTGTTCGCATAAAAAGGGGTTCCCCAACAGACAACTGGATTTTCTCCTTTTGAACTACTTTACGGAAGGTATGTGAGAGGTCCTCTAGCAATACTTAGAGACAGTTTGGAGGAAGATGAGGCGGATAGTCAATTACAGCCATCAGTACTGAGTTATATTCTTGAAACCAGGGAAAAGCTGGCAAAGATGGCGGACATTGTGTCAGAAAATGAAGAAGTAAGTAAAATTGAACAGAAAAGATACTACGATCGGAAAGCAAGGCATCGATCTTTTGAAGTTGGTGACAAGGTACTGGTTTTATTACCTACAAATACAAAGAAGTTACTAGCTCAGTGGAAGGGACCAGTGTCTGTTACAGAGAAAGTAAGTCCAGTCGATTATAGGGTTCAGTATGATAACGGTGTCAGAGAGGTGTACCACATCAACATGTTGAAACGGTGGATAGAGAGGGATGATGACAACGTTGTAAGTGATGAGAAAGTCAGACTCTTCAGATGATGATGATGAGTGGATCGGGAATCCGCTTATGCATGTTACAACTTCTCAAAGGCTGACGCAGAAACAAAAAGGTGAGTTACAAGATTGCTTGGATCAATTTAGTTCTGTTTTGTCCAATGTTCCAGGTCGAACTAGTCTGTTGAAACATCGTGTGGTAACTACAAGTGAAATACCAGTTTTTCAGAAACCTTATCAGATACAGCATACATTGAGGGATGAGGTCAAAAGAGAGTTATCAGTAATGTTGGAGGCAGGTATAGTAGAGCAGTCGGTAAGTCCATATGCCTCACCTGTGGTAATCATTCCCAAGGAAGACCAATCTATTAGGTTTTGTGTTGATTACCGTAGACTAAACGCTGTTACTCAATTTGATCAAGAGTCTAGTGCGCAGATAGAGGAAATCATTGACAGATTGGGAGAAGCTAAGTATCTGAGTAAGTTAGATCTCACTCAAGGATACTGGCAAATTTTACTGGACGACACAAAGGAAAAGAGTGCGTTCATCACACCATTTGGCCATTTTCAGTTTACTGTGATGCCATTTGGTATGATGAATTCAGCAGCTACTTTCAACAGATTGGTAAGAAAGATCTTAATGGGTCATGAAGAGTATTCAGATGCTCTTATTGATGACATTATCATTTTCAGTAAAGACTGGAACAGCCATGTGGGTCATGTAAAAGCAGTTCTTACATCTATTCAGAACGCAGGTCTTAGAGCAAATCCAAAGAAATGCGAGTTTGCAGCTAGAGCATTGGAATTTCTAGGTCATTTAGTCGGAAATGGTCAGGTAAAACCAACCTCAGACAAGTACAGGCTATTTTGAATATCTCTGTTCCCACGAAGAAAAAGGAGGTAAGATCATTTCTGGGCTCTATAAATTTCTACAGAAAGTTTAGAGAAAATTTTTCTGAAAAGTCAGCTAGTTTGTCAGATCTCACTAGAAAGTCAAGCCCGAACAAGGTTGTGTGGACAGATGAACATGATAGATCATTTAGACAATTGAAGTCAGACTTAGTTAGTGCCCCGGTTCTTTGGAATCCGGATTTTGCATTAACATTTACGTTGCAGACAGACGCAAGTGACAGAAGTCTGGGGGCGTTATTATTGCAGGAAAAAAGTGGTGAGTATCATCCGTTAGTCTATCTCAGTAAAAAGCTCCTACCTAGAGAGCAGAACTTCGCTACGGTTGAGAAAGAGTGCTACGCAATTGTGTGGGCGGTGCAGCGTCTGCAAAAGTATCTGTATGGGAGAGAACTTATCATAGAGACAGACCATCGTGCGTTACAGTGGCCTAAGACAATGAAATCACAGAATCCAAGACTCTTACGATGGAGTTTGGTATTGCAGGAATATAGGTTTACTGTTAAGCATATCCCTTGGGCAAACAACAAGATGGCAGATCTCTTGTCGCGGTCGACATAAGTCTTGTCAACTTTATCTGTTATTTATTTACAACGGACATTGGTAAATAAATAGGGGCGTATGTAATAATGTTGATTCAGTTTTGTATATACTGGTGTTTATATTTGTGTTCCTCTTTAATTTTGGTATGAATGGGTTACCGTATGTGAGTGACGAGTGTCGGGTGAGTGTGCTATTTTCAGATCGAGTATTTAAAGTGACCGGTTAGGGTGTAGTGGTCAGTAGAGGGTCCGGTAACGACATCAGCCAGGTGCCACGTTTTGCAGCTCCTGTTTTAAGATATGGTGAATATCTCCAGTTAGTATAATACTGAGGAGAAACGGGTAGCCATTGAATTCTGGATTCTGTTAAGCGGACACGTGTTTTCCTAGCCGTGTGTAAGGGTGTTTGGTACACTTTCCTGAAATACAGACTGTGGGCGTTAGACGGGAATTCTCCTATGGAAGGTCATGTGGGCAACTGACGAATGTCGGGGACGCATTCTGTGCTGAGTAGGGCGTGGTTTTCTGTCCGGGCAATGGTAGTCGACTTGGAGCGAGAGACCTGCGAGTCCGGGGGCTTCCAGTTAGGATAGCGACTAGAGGGATAGGAAATTTGACGAGGGCAGGAGCGTCTCGAGTGCATAGTGACCTTGAGTTCATTTTCAGAGAGAGGTTCTAAGTGTTTAAAAGCGACTGTTATTACAGGCTAATTTTCATATATATGATTTTGAGCTGAAATTTGAACCAATTGTAATATCACGGTATTTTGAATTATTTAACTTAACAATTTTTTGAGTAAATCTTTCGACAAGAGTTTTATTGGTTGAAATAGCTTCTAACAACATTTTGTAGTTTACTTCCATTTTATATCTGATACAGTGTGATTTAATCTTGAATTCAGTTGATATTATCAGATATTTGTTCATTTGTTTAATTGAATTATTATTCTTTTTTTGTTATGTTCGAATGAGAGTGGCGTGAAAGGGGGAGTGAGAATAATGATTTGTTTTGTTTATTAATTTTTTTTTAAATTAAACTTGTTTATTTTCTTTACAAAATCTTATTGTTCATTCAGCTGACAAAATCCAAAAAGAACTCATTACATAGCTATATAAGTAACTCTGAAAAACAAAATTAATTATCCCCCTCTAGCACACGCAATTCCTCTGAAATCAAATTATTTAGCCAGTCACTTCACATGTTTTTATGTTTAAAAAGTCTAAAATTGTTTTGAATTAATTTGATTTATTATAGATCTGATATGGAAAAGATTTACTGTTGATCAACTTACAATTAAATCCCCTGCGTCTTCGCTTCTATCTACATCATATTGGACAATGAACTGACCAGAAATGCCTGACTTTTGTTCGGCTCTCGACGGCGCAAAGGATACAAAAGCTTTTGTTGGAGATAGGCGATCGACAACTGCTAACTCATTTGTTCCTGCAATTAATATTAAACACAACTGTGTTATTACATGCACACATATGGACTACAAAGACCTTCCCATATGTGGTAACCACAGCGCTCAGGAGAATAGACGAGTTTATACAAAGGAATTTTTTTTTATTTAGTCATACAGGAATAAATACTGCTGAGGTCTACGTAAACCACGGCTGTAGGTAATGTTTTTGTTGTTTTGTTTTGTTTTGGTGGGGTTTTTTTCTGGGATAAGTGGCGATTGTAGCCTCAATAAAACACAAAATTTGCAACATTTCTACCAAATATTTCATACCCAGGATAAGTTAGTAGAAGTTATTAAATACACTCAATATCGATCTGTACATTACGTTAAAGAAGTAAAAGATTCTTCCAGAAAATTTAACTTTCGAGTATCTTTTTTCGATTGATTCTGAAATGTAATAGTTCATTTGCTGACCTCCAAGCCTTCTTAACTTTGAAAACATTATTGATTACCAATTCTTGTCAAAAGGTATGTGATTGCACCCATGAGAAAAAAGGGTCCTTATGACATTTTGTATAAAACAGAAAAATCACGTCATAAAGAAATGACTTACGTAAAGAAGAAAAACGATAAAAAAAGAACAAAACACAACTCTTGATCATCCGCATAAAAAATTGTATTGCATATTGGAAAGAATAACACGATTAAACAATTTACATTCCGTGGATTAACTTGCGTTACTGAATCTAACATTGAATGTTTAAAATATAAATTAATTTTAGAATTAACGGTTAATGAGAAATTATTATATTCCCGATTAGTTTTGCTACCAATTATAACTTGTTGATCCGCCCGTTAGCATCTGTTTATTCGCGCGGCAGATCTCAACTTCATGTAGGTCTACAATTTTCATCAAAAGCTTCTGAATCGATTTGGGTCCAAAACCAAGCTTAACAATCGGGATGAAACCCATAACCTTTTTATTCCTCGTTAATTACTTTAATCGCTGTTTATAAAGGCATTAACATATGATCACATCGGAAAACAATAGAGATAACCCACTTGTATAAAAATACCATGATGTTCGCACGGGGATTTTGATATTTAAAAGATGTTTAATATATTTCATCTGTTCAATATTAATGAGTGTTATTTGAATCTAAATTAAAGAGACTAGTGAATGAATTATTATCAAAAATAGGTGTTTAATCTATAGGTTGAAACTATATGTAGATCCAGTCCTTTATCAATTAATAAGCTTGATATCATTCCAAATTGTAAGCTTTTCAGGTATGCCATTTTGTTGATTTTTTAAATAGATAATAATAAATGAAACTTAAATTTGATAAATTCATTTTATAAAATTCTTAGTTAGTTTTAAATAACAACCCTTCACTTAAGCATCATCATATTTCGCACTGTAACTTACAGTTATTCGAGTTAAAATAATTAGAAGAAATTAATCATGGCATTTCATTAGCTTCATTAGTCTGTCTAATTTCCAGACTATTGTTATTGCATCCATTTCATATAGATTAGATGTACACTCTTAAAATTGTTTTAACTGAATGTATATATATAAAAAAAAAGTTTACATATAACTATAAAATGTGGTGCATACAGATTTAAGCGCAAAGGCAAATTCAAGTTTACTTTACGATTGTCATTTAATTGTTGCAAATATACATTTATACAATATAAGCACAATCTTATTTTTTGCCCCCGCCCTTTTTCTCCTGTGGTCAGACAGTTTAAAATTAAGGCACAATAGCAGTATTATTTAATAGGTGATTATTAAGTGCAGATTATTTATAATAAAACTGATATAGAATATATTTTTCAACTCTTCATTAGTTTAAGTGCAACAATATTGTGAAGAACAGATAAACATTGACCACGAATATTTACTCGGCTACTTTCTCTGTGTTATCAAAATGTGTTCAAAACAGCGTACATGTATACTGTAATACAATGTAAATAAATAAAATATCATAATAATTTTGAAGGGCCAAACTTACCTCTGAAATTAAGTTAACAAAACCTATTAAAAGAACTCGACTTGCTTAATAATAATTCTTTTCTGGCGGTCTAATAAGTAAAAATAATCAAATTCATACCCTGTCAAAATTGTTCAAAGACTATTTAATTTTTACATGTCAGAAGCAGAGTAATTACAGTCGGACTCAAAGATATTGTAGATTTTTTAAATATAAAGTAAATTGCAATTAGAGATTTACCCTCTGGTCCTTCAGTTAGTAGATCGTTCCTTAACAGTGGAGTCTTGATTGTTGTAATGTTACTGGTCTCCTTGATCAAGACGTGGATTTTCAGGTCGTCCACTACCTGCCTAGGGTTGATGTATATGACATGGTCATACAGTCCTGTTGTTCTCTTCAGAAGTTCCCGGTATGTCAGCTGGAATGTCACTTTTTCTGTGGCCGCAATGTTGACTTGTATTTGAAATTTGTTGGTTTCTCTTGGTATGGAGAAGAAAATGATGATGCTATGTTTTGTTTAATCAGAAATTCTTAACATAGTACTTTATGCACTATTTATTTGGCTTGATTTATTTATTTGGACTTGAACGCCTGCAAGCAATAATTTAGACACCTAATGATAAATACCATAGAAACAAACAAATGCGCAAAAATACAAATCATAGACGAAAAGAATTTTGCGAAAAATTACGAACTATAAATTGTTGAATCATAAACGACTACATCAAGAGAATTTTGTTGATTTAAAAAAAATAGAATAAAAAAATGACACGAAGTTTTATAAATCGTAGGTTCCCAATTAATGCTGTCAGAATTCAACAGGATATATTTACATTCAGTGTATATTTCCCCTTTTGTTTGCAGTTGAAATCTCCACTGCGACGTTCAATATTCTATGAATACACAGTGCTAATTCATGCGCCATGAGCATATATATAAACGTCTCCATGTGTTTAAATTATATTTATTTTTGTTAAATGAAATAAAACTTTCAATCTTACATAACCAATTTGAAAAACAATCAAAATATATTTCTACTTCTTAAAAAAAAAATTTCTACACAAAGTTTCTGGCACTATATTTTTTGTCGCGGAAGTTAACTAAATTACACGTAAATATGGCTGTTCCATGTATGTTTCATATGCCTGACTAAGAGCGTAAATAATGGCTTTAAAGCGGCGATACACAGTTTTTCATACAGATAGACATCAGTATGAAAATATAAATATAAGCATAGAATGCTTATTTTTGGATGTCGTCAGTCCTAAGACACACCAAGCGGTGCAGACAAACTTAATACCGCGCGTAAAGGAATTAATTTGCTAATTTCTTTGGGTCGAAATTTTATCTGCAATTATGTTCAAGGATTAAAGCAGTAAATCTTATCTTGCTTTCAAATTGACAGACGTTTTCGTATTTCACTTGTACAACACAATGCTGACAAGCTCGAATCAAATAAGGATGACTGCACTCCAGGACATTCAAAATTGCGAAATCAAATTTTAAATGGGCATATTTCTTATAATTGTAGGCATTTTCAAACGTCTTCAATGCGACTTAATAATTACATTCATTAAAAGTTCAAATTTACAAAGCACGAAGTCGTTTTCATAGGAGAGGGTTACTACATTTTCTTGAATCTCTGTATAATAATGAGGACGCCGACGTTATACACAGTCAGCAAATGTTTATCTATTGTTCTCTATTCAACGGTAGTTGTATATTGAAATGTATAAGCTTTTGTTAAAAGGAGATCAATAGACAGACATGCACTCATCGTTAAACAGAAAAAACTGTTTCTTCTTGCTTTTCCGTTCTCTGTTGAAAACGGTATACTTTGACCAGTTGAATATTATAATTCACCACGTGATTTCTAACCCCCAGGAGCACGTTACACAAAGATTCCCTAGGATATTTACTAAGAGAGAACCTAAGATATGTATAAGTTATAACTTAGGAAGATCCTAAGATTTGTCAAAGCAGTTTCACAGAACATTCTTAGCGTAACACAGTCGACCTAACTTATTTTGTAAAGTCACGTTTATACCATGTAGTTAATTCTAAGTTAATACCCATATTGTAACTTCTTTTCACTATGACACACTTGTTGACTGACTGTAAAAATTCATTCCCTTGTTCACCTAGAAACCTCTATGAAAAGTAAAACGTGTAAATAGAGTGTAAATAGTGCGGTGTCTATGTGCATGAAAAAATGACAATAACAAACCGTCAACCATCTCAAAAATCCATAAAACGATATACAAATTCGAAGCACAGCAACACAGACCTCCAAAAAGATAGAGGTAGGATCAGGTGCCTAGGGGGAGTGAACGTCCTCTGCTGAAACTGTGTATGGTATCTTACCTCCACATGCATACACGAGTGGGTAATCTTACGTGATACATTCGTATATTATCTGAAAACGGATTTTTTTTTAATTTAAGGACGACGGACCCAGTTCCATTTGCTCAGATATATCGAAACATCGAAATTTCAATATTACGTCACAATCACTAACAGGCAAATCGCAAATATATATATATATATATATATATATATATATATATATATATATATATATATATATATATATATATATATATATATTATATCTTCTCAACGTCATTAATGCATACTTTATGTAGCGCAGGAAGTGGCTGACCTTGCTATAATATAACATGCTAAAATATACTTTTCTAAAAATTATTTAACATGCACACATACATGTATCTTTAAGGGATCTAAAGTACTGTGGTGGGTTTTATATTAGTTCAAGTTAATAATAATCATCTGCATAAATTAGTTTACAGAATTTTAGACAGCGAACAATTCATTTACATTTGGATCCGCTTCAATACTCGTATTAAAAATAGAGTAAACCGCACCTGTGTTTAAGTTTTGAAGTATTTTATCAAGCACAACTGAACAGCATACTCTGATAGTTGTTTTGTTTCATACATCAACCTCTCGATAATGTATATACACTTTTTCTTAGAGTTTGAGCAGTGCTTCTCGTGAAAAAAGTAGAAAAACAAAACGACAAACCGCACAGAGAGAAGTGGTAAAGAATTGTCCGTTGTCTATGCTCCATAGGGGAGTGCATAGGGCTTAAGTAAGTAAGTTAAGCACTTTGGCATGTGCCCCCGTCGAAAAGATGTCGATGACATGATCATTTTTTAAATGACATTAATTCCAAATCATTGTTTAGGTGTCAAAATTTTAGTTTAAAATCTTTTCAAGAATCTTTTAAGAATTCTTTTTCTCTCACAAAAACGCTTAACCCAATTATTTTTAATTGAAAAAGAGAAGTAACAAAACAATTCTTTGGAATGGCCCCTACCAAGACTTTAATTCGATTTTTATGTTATTATTTGATTGATTTTATATATCTTTAGTAACTCTAACTCATATAAATTTTCATGAAAATCACTATTGTACAAGTAAATTGGGTCCGTCTTCCTTAAGATGTTATGCATTGATCAAAGCATCATTTATTTTTGCTACATGTACCTATACTTCTTTATTTCAAATATTTTTGGATATGATAGCATCAATCAATTACATGTTAAAACATTGGTCACTGCTAGTATTTCTGTTATTCTTACAAATGAACAAGTGCACTTTAGTTTAGTTGGTCTATTATTTATAGCCCGAGTTAACAAGTATATTTATGCTTATTCCCAAAAGTAAAACAAAAGTTAAGAATCAAAATGTAATTTTACCATACCATAGTGTATATTTAAATGAAATACAATAGTCACATACAGTGACAAGTAGGATTTAGAATACATCAAATAAATGCATTAAATGAATGCATCTCGGCTAAAAGAAAAAACGAGAATAACGACAAAAATTCCTAAACAAAACACCATTCCCATGGAGGAATTTGCATCGATATTCCTAAACCACTTCCCGGTCATCAATAGCCCCAAATAAAAAAGACCCTTTCCTTTACAAATAAAACACCTAAAATTTCACTCGAAAAAGAAAAGCTTATTCAATACTACAACAACTTAGCTACTCCTCGACAACGCCGAATTTTCAAGGTTTATCAATGTTGTTGAATAAGAAAGACAAGGAAAATAATTGCAATAGTTAAAAAATTTCAGACACCATGATAGTCAGCATTTATTGAACAAACATATTACCATTGAAAAAAATTGACCTTTTTATAAAGAAAAAGAAAAAACATAAGTACAATATGCTGTGATTGTATTCAATGTTTTAAAGCAAAGTAAAGGGATCGTTATAGCAAAAGAAATAGTTAATATATCATGCATGGGGACTTGATCTCGGCCCTCAATATTATAGTATTATCGGTTTGTGCGTTATTGATTAACTTGTTAATTCTTTTCGAACACGTAAATTGTTGACTTCAACCACTGGTTTAGGATCATCAATGGCTTCTGATCCCTTATATATTCTATAGCAGAATGCCATCTAAACTTTTAAGTAGAGTTTAAAATGTTTAGATTTAGTTATTCATCCTTAACCTGTCAATCAAACAATTGATGGATTGTAAGAATCATTTAAATATTTTTCAGAAATTTGATGCGTAGAGTTTTTTAGAATACTGATTTAAGAACAGCATAGCATTACACAAGAATCACAAAACACGACATACTTGGCAACAATATGTCCAGCACTTCGACTTTGGGATTTTGCAGCTTCATATTCTTGTTTGGCTTGTTCCTTTTCTTTAACCTTTCCCTCAATTTCCTTGCCATTTATAATTCTATTTCAAAAAGGTAAACGTTTCAACGTTTGCAATTCTTTTGTCAAAGATAATGAGCTGATGATTTGATGGGACTTTTATTGATCATACTTACAATTTAAAAATGGTAATGAAGGCCTCGGTGGGGAGGGTCAGATCAAACAGAGCTTCGCTTGCAGTTGGCTCTTTATTGACTACCTTACTGGTAACAACTGTCTTAGCAAAGCGAAAGTCTATTTCAGACGACACATGAAGAAAATATATCTATGAAAAAACAAAATGCATCATTATAAAAGCATTGAAAATAAATTAAACATTTCTTGGCATTGAAAAAATAACGTTTGGTCACTTAACCTGTTAATAGTTTTGCTCATATTAATATCCTTATTTTTTCAAGATTCTTTAAAAGAGTCTGTAAACTAATGGTGCGTTTTTGATAAATATGTTGATTAAACCACATGTATATGAAAACATGATTACAAATATCATACCTCTGGTGACTTGGATTGCGACGGAACAAAACACAGTAGTACCACAGCAATACTACTGATTTCCTGCATATTCTCTGAAATTCGTAACTGAAAGTGATTTGTCAAACTGAAATTTGGTCTATATATTTGTAAAACGTTTGCTGGGGTTGCATTACGAGAGAGAATAATCCGCCTATGGAAACCCAAAGGATGTTTCTTTTTTTGACCTATCACATGGCAGACTATCTATAATGGTCTTCATTTATTTTCGCACTGGTGATGTTGGTCTTGTTTACAATAGTGTTTTTATCGTGTTATTTCATGCAGTTGTTTGCAAACTTGAGTTACATGTATGCAAATATGAATCTTCTAATGAAATCATTGTATTTGAGATATTTTTTTTAACAAAATAAGCACACCTCTTGTTGATTTAGATCTTCAGTATGAGAGTAAAACTATACAGGCTCCTGTTGCGTATTTTTGTACTGTTGAAACTGGGTGTTGAGAAATAGTTGGGACGGGGATGGTAATCATTTGTTTTATTAAAAGTTTTTCAAAAACAAATTATACATAAAGTTACGTGTACAATATTGCAATTTGAAATAGCTCAGTTTCTCCATTATCTGATCTTTTTTTCATTTTCCACCAGAAATGTCAAGTGATAATGTTCAAAATCATACTTAACGAGGCCGGGTCTAATTTGTTCTGCCCTAGATTTTTGGATGAAACTCTTTACATGAATTTCTACTGATATAATTATTATTTTACGATTAAAAATAAGACATTTACCACACCGTTTGTTTAGGGGGTCATCTCAAAGTTTGTTAATCTTTAACATAGGACCCTATGGGATTTTGCTTGAAATGTATCAATTTTGCATATTTTTTACATTTTTTCAAAACTTCTGCCCTAGGGATTTCTTTTTGTGTTCTACATATTAAAGTTATTGCTAAAAGGCATCAAATGGTCAAATAAAAAAAACCTTTTACCTCCTGGTTTGTTCCAGGGGTCTCATCAAAGTTGATTTTTGTATGCCCAATTTCCCGGATTAGTCAGATAATGGCTATTTTTTATTTGACAAAGGCGGAAAAGATGATCTATTTAGTATTATTAAAACATTCAGACATATTTAAGTAATAAAAAAAATATATAACATCACATATTAAGGGTCATTAATATAAAATACATGGTTATTTTCTTGAAATATATGAATTAAGCTATATTTAGGCGGGTTAAGAAAACGTGACAGAGGGCTAGGCTTGCTGAATCCTCTTCACGTTTTCGACCCGAGCCCAAATATAGCTTATACTTCGAGACATTTATATTTATTCCACAATATAACATTATTTTTACGCATCAAACGAGATATTTTCAACAATTTTCGCTGAATATCTGCAGTTGAAACTATCACGCCATGGCGTCAACCAAGTAAAAAGATGACGTCACAATACAAATGAAACGCTGCGCGAAAGCGTGCGTACTCGTTCTGTACTCGGCCTCGTTAAGAGGAAAACGCACGATGTATTATAGAGTCCTGATGAGCAGTGCTAATTAGTTATGTAATTGTTGATGTTCTTAACTTATTTTTGACAACATATGTCGAAAATAATACAATGTATAATCTAGAGGCAAGCAAAATTATTTGGGCTTGAGAAATCTGTAATTTTGTACGGTACAATCTCATTGAAAACATTTTTTGCATTAGAATAATGAATTACGAGAAAAACAATTTAATCGTGACACGTTCCATCACCAAAATAATTCATTCCCATCGGTCTGTCGTTAAATTGTGGTTTTAGTTTTTATATGAAAAGAAATACTAAAACAGGATATGATCATTGCAGAATTTTTGTTGTTTCGAAATTTCTTTTCTTTTTTAAAAGAATTTTTTTTAGTTGTCTTCTTTTTTCTTATATAATCAGTGGATAAATTAGTAATTGCAATAAAACTAGTAAAACAAGCTGCTACTGTTTGAAAATGTATTGCTCAATGTCTGATAAGACTTTTTTTCCCATATTTTTACGTTCCCTCGTCTTGATAATTTGCCGATCAAGTCAATTTCATAAAATATTTTAATAGTTAGAAATTTGATTGATTACAGAGAGACTTGGCTTAGTGATAAGTACATTTAAAAAACACAACCCATATTAAGGTTTATAACAAACTGGATATAAATACCCGCCTGATGTATACTGAGTTTCCCTATTTTCAAACAATATTTTCCATTTTCATTGTTAGAATACTTAGCTAGGTATGGGTTTTTTTTCTAGAGAATGACAGTTGACGAGTAAGCAAATTAAAGAGTTCTCAATCCTTATCATGTTTGTTTGGGGGTTTTTTAATATAGCTTGTTTAATTGTGAATTTTACAAACATGTATTTAAGTCACTCTCTATGAATATAGTTAAGGATTTTAAGTGTTTGTTACATTTCATTTGGTATTGGAAATGGCGATTTTCATTCAACAATTAACCGGTACGTAATTAAAAACATGACACGGTACTTATGTACATAATAAAGACTTTTGAGCTTTATGTTGCTTGAGCTTCAAAAATGAATCACAAATTGATTCATCATAAAAAATGTCGTAACTTTATTGTAGCCAGTAGAAATTAGAAAACAGGATTTAAAATGTTTTGCTCAAATTATGATAGTTCCCTTTGAGAGAAGTTAAGTTTACTGCAAACTAAGATTGTTAGTCTTGTCTCAAAACATAACTGTATAACTTTTTGTCACTTACTCTCGATCCACGGTATCAATATTTTTAGACTTCTAGTATTAGATACTATATTTGAGGGTTAACTCTCTTGGTTAACATATCAGTTATATGTTATCCATTCATCATGAATGTACAAATTATTTCCATCAATCATAATTTTTGTAGATTGTACATAATGTTAGTATTTTCTTTTTACACACTGACTTCAGTTACGATAATAAAGTTCATTGTCATTGTCATTGAGAAAACGCTAATAATTATGAAAGGCCATAGATTTTTCCATTGCCAAAGAAAGCCAATAACGCGATCCCTTGCGTAGTTAATCGTGGATTGGACTGTTTGGAATATAAAAAAACCTAGAAATCAACATTTATAAAAAACACTTCCAGTCTCCAATGAAAGCTGTTGATGGATACATTCAAAACTTGATCAACTATTGACACAGCATTTCATCCCATTATATGCACTCATGTAGTTGGAATAAATTCCAACTCCAGCTTTCATTAGAGATTGGAAGTGTTTTTTTAAATGTTGATTTCTAGGGGGTTTTTTATATTCCAAACATTGATTTAAACATATTTTATTACATTATATATTACAATGGGATTGGGCACAAGTTTTAAAAACTAAATTCGCCCTCTCCCTAGAGTTTGTACTTATACAATAAAAAAATACACCAGTACGTAGATATTTGATAAATGTAGTAATTTTAAGAAAGTTAATGTTTATATAATACTGTTGTGTTGTGCATGTACTATGCTTAAATAGTAGTCAGGGTTTGATACATAGTACATGAGCCGGAGGCGAGTGCACTATGTATCAAACCCTGACTACTATTTAGGCATTGTACAATGTACATGCACAACACAACACTATTGTTATTATTATGCCGACTGCTGAATATACTGACGTGCTTTGCTAGTAGCTGTGACGTTCGAGTGTTGACAAGTCCCTAAAAATAATCACCGGAAAAGCAAGCGTTTGTTGTTGGTTTTTTTTTTTAAATCAATTGATTTGACTGTTTATTTAATCAACAAGTTGTTGTACAATAAAAAGTTAACAAAGGTATATGTTCTTTTCAAGAAATGAGAGACGTTTGGCCTTACAAAGAAAACTCGAAATGTTTAGCAGACGATATCTCATTGAATTTTTATCTTGTACATTCTTTATCAAGCGTCATTTAAAAAAGAGTTTTTGAGATTCACATGTAGAATTTCTTTGTAA
Organism: Magallana angulata; assembly: GCF_025612915.1. Taxonomy (NCBI): domain Eukaryota; kingdom Metazoa; phylum Mollusca; class Bivalvia; order Ostreida; family Ostreidae; genus Magallana; species Magallana angulata. The sequence continues at coordinate 57,258,383 of NC_069118.1, forward strand.
AATGTTCAATCGATTTGTTCAAAAGTTTATAAGAAACTTTAACTTTAAAATTACCGTCAATTATGAAGTGTTTTAAGAAAAATGAATAATTTTAATTGCTTGAGGTCAGTAGTATATACCGGTATCTACGTTTGTGATATATAAATACCATTGTTTATAATTACGGCTAATTAAGCGTAGCGGTAACGCGTTGGGCTTCAAGCTGGATTAAAGAATAGAAATAATGGTTTGACAATGGTAAGTTTAGTAGCTTTCAACATTTTGTGACTAATAAGGTCTGCACTTATGGCCTTGTTTACCAAAGAATAGATAGTATACCAATTATTTCTTGTTTATTACTACACATACTGTCAAACATACTGCCGCACATAGATATTTCTTGAGCTAATACAGAGTTATTATCATCAACACATGCGATTGAAGCAAAGTATTCATTCAGTGTGTTAATCTTATCGACATCAGAAATAGCAAAATAGTTAGTATCTGTGTATTGTAGAGGAGGAATTTCCGAAAGTGGTTTTCTTTTAAAAGTGTCCCTAAGAATTTTCCAGTATAATTTTGTGTTGTTTATATTTTTGTCAGTGAGTTGTAATTCAATATTGTTATAATAGTTTTATATTGCATATTTTTTCATGATGTTGAATTTATTTCTAATGTGTCTGAATTTATCCCAGTCTAGATGAGAATTACTATTGAGTGCTTTATGTCTAAATCTATTTTTTTCCTAAGTGTTATACGCAAGTCAGAGTCGAACAAAGGTTTGTCTTTAGGTCTAATCGTTACCGATTTTTCAGGTATACACTCTCTAACAAGTTCAAGATATTTATCTGTAAAAAGTTCAGAAGCCTTTTCAGTAGAAAAAACATTACTTATAATTGAATTCCAGTCGGTATTTTCGACAATAGTATTAAGGCTTGCTTGTAAAATCCGCATTCTTGTAGTCCCAATTTTTTCTAATATAAGGTTTACTTTTCATGATACCCGTTTTTAGAAAAATAAATGTAGCTTTGTGATCGCTCAATGTATTGTATGTGTTTATCACGCCTGAGTGGAGAGACACAAGGTTGGAATGAAAAAATGACTATAATAAACTGTCAACCATCTCAAAAATCCACACAACGAAATACTAGTTCAAAGCACAGCAACACGGACCTCTAAAAGATAGAGGTAGGATCAGGTGCCTAGGAGGAGTGAGCATCCTCTGCTGACCGTTCATACCCGCCGTGTGCTTTTTGCAATTGTCGTAATCGGGGGAAAAACCGGAAAGTCCGTAGACAGTTAGGTGATTAATTATGGTCTAACAATTAGTATGATAAACGCCAGACAGCATGCGACCAAGTGGAAGATTGTATCGACCATACGAAACGATGACATTAAATGAGACTATTGATAGTCCTGTTTTATCAACTTGTTTGTCAGTAGCTTGATGCGCCTTAGAAACTGTTCATACGGTCTTTAAAATAAATAAAAAAAAAAGGTTTTAGTGAATTTTGAAAAAAAAAAATATTGTGTCCCTGAGACCGTACGATTTCTAAAGCCTATAATCTTTTATTTTTAGGCTTATTTTAACTATTTTCTATCTGAATTACTATGATCCGATAAGGTTTGTATGCTTTGAAACATCAAGTGAATTTAAATGAATAAATATTAATGCCAATTTGAATTATTTCATAAAAAGAAATATTAGTTGAATCACTTTTGTTATTTCATTTGCCATTTTTTTTTTCAAAAATTTATTTCTAGTTCTCACCGATTATATGTCTTGATTAACAATAAATTGTTACTTTTATTGGCGGTTGCTTCGCAATTCCATCTGTGACATTGCTTACAAATAATGAATGAATCAACATTCTGATTATATAATGATTTTGTTTGGACAAAAACAAAATGAAGCACACTGAATTGTGTTGCTAAATGCAGTGATAAAAATGTGTCAAAATTTAATTTGAAAAAAAACAACACCCAAAGGCAAACTCGTAATAGTCAGTCCATGATAAACGAGGTTTATAAATGAACTTGACATAAAAGGTAATTAATATTGCTTGTTTTGTTTTCCTCGCAGGGACTCAAAACCTGCAAGGTACTTTAATATTTTGTTTAAAAAGCTATTTTTGTTTAAAAAAAACAAGTGAAAAACCAAAGCAACCCCCCCCCCCCTTAATGTCAGAAAATATGTTTATATTTTTTGGAATATCATTTATATATTCTTGTCACATGAGGTATTTTTAACCGGTCTTCACATGAATTCTGTATTTACTTTTTTTTAACAAATTAACATGTGAAATTTTTCACACACAATTTTATTTACAAGTCCTTGCTTGTGATATGAAAATTAAGTGTATGAAGATGTTAAAAACATTTGAAAAAAAAAAAAACCCGAATACTGGAGTAAAATATAAAATGCGTTTTTGATAAATCGCAGCACAAGAAGAAAAAATAATTATGTATATTGTATTAAACAATTGCAATGGATATGTTGATGTTTGCTTCAATGGAATATTGATACGTAAATGCAAATTGATAAACGTGTCCGCAAATGAGAATGTTTATTTCATTAACTTAGACCACATTTGTTACAATCTACGATGTAGTCATTATCAGGTGTTGTTCTTATATCCTAGGGAACTGAGCTGTAAGTATATAAAGCGAAATGCAAAACTGTCAACTGTCAAACTGAAGTACAAATTCAGAGGAAAGTTGATATCACAGGCAGAAAAAATGTGAGTTAATACTTATTTTCTTTATTCAACTATGAAATAATTAATCAAAGTCGTAATTATAAGTTTTTACCTACGAGATAGGAAGTGGATCATTTCATTATGACATTCATAAATATTTTAGTTGTTACTTTTGACAGTTTTCTATCATGACGCAAAATATTTTGCGGAACCTCTTTTGCGAAACCTCATCTTTAAACTTCTCTAAACATTTTAAGGTAGTTCGCGGGTTAACTACTTGTGAGAAAACCTACCCTGAAATTTTGTTTGTCTGATCGATAGGTTTCAGAGTTTTATTTCTTAAATTTATTTGAGATTCGTCTGCGTGGTAATAATGTATAGTGTCCGGATAGGGCCATTTGCGTTAGCGCGACATCGCGTTCAGATAAACGAGACATCGCGCTAACACACAACACGCCGTCGCGCTAACGCAACTTTGCGCAACAATCCGTCGCGCTAACACACAACTCGCGGTCGCGCTACACAAGTTTGCACAACACGCCGTCGCGCTAACACACAACACGCCGTCGCGCTAACGCAACTTTGCACAACACGCCATCGCGCTAACACAAGTTTGCAAGTTTCACAGTCTAGTAGGAAGTCGTGTCCGGAAATATCAGACTGCGCATGCTGAAATATGTAGGCCTGCACGCAAGCATGTATGAAAAATAGATTAAATGTACTTTGAAATAAATATATCATTTTCCTATATCATCAATGCATATGAATAAAAATATAGCTACTAGTGTGTCACTGTATAAGGATATGAATTATTATAAAATCTACCAGTTGACAAATTTGCCTTAAATATTTAATATAATTCATTAAATCAACAAAAATATATTCATGACATGTTATATACCTGTAATTTTACATTTTAAAATTTCTTTGCTTTGGTAATATACAGAGCACCTAAAATGAATTTATGACATGTACATGTTATAAATATATTGTTGCTGAATTAATTAATTATATCAAATATTTAAGGTAAATTTATCATTTGGTAGATTTATTAATAATTTATTTGCACTCTAGCATATCCTTATACAGTGACATACTAGTAACTATATTTTTATTCATATGTATTGATAATGAATAAAAATAATATATGTATTTCAAAGTACATTTTATTTATTTTTCATCCATGCTTGCATGCAGGCCTACAAATTTCAGCATGCGCAGTCTAAAACTTCCTACTAGACTGTGAAACTTGCAAAGTTGCGTTAGCGCGACGGCGTGTTGTGCAAAGTTGTGTTAGCGCGACGGCGTGTTGTGCAAGTTGTGTTAGCGCGACGGCGTGTTGTGCAAAGTTGTGTTAGCGCGACGGCGTTTTTTGTGTTAGCGCGATAGTGTGTTGTGTGTAAGCGCGATGGCATGTTGTGCAAACTTGTGTTAGCGCGACGGCGTGTTGTGTGTTAGCGCGACGGCGTGTTGTGCAAAGTTGCGTTAGCGCGACGGCGTGTTGTGCAAAGTTGCGTTAGCGCGACGGCGTGTTGTGTGTTAGCGCGACGGCGTGATGTGCAAAGTTGCGTTAGCGCGACGGCGTGTTGTGTGTTAGCGCGATTTCTCGTTTATCTGAACGCGATGTCGCGCTAACGCAAATGGCCCTATCCGGACACCAAAATAATGTTATCTTGATTTAAACACAGTGTCGCTGATAAAATCATGCGACGCCATTTATGTGAAATATATAGTGGAATGCATATCTTAGTCGAAAACCGCATTTCAAAACTTTGCTCCAAACTTTTAAACGATCAAGACGAACTTAATTTTACTCAACATAATAACAGAAGAGATAAATTTGAATGGATTTTTAAAAAGATAATTAATATGTGTTATCGGTCAATTTTTAGCAAAACAACTTTAAAGGCTTTATTCGGAAAATTGTTTGCTTCATGAGTTAAGTCAAATGTGTAACACATTTTGCATATAAATGCACAGCATTGTAGCAAAATGACAAATAATCAAAACACTATTGTTATAAGAAACATATTTCGTTAATATTGTCATTCTTTTGAAAGATTTTTCTGTGACATTATTAACTGGTTAATAATTATATTGATAATACATATTTCGTAAAAGGTAATTCGGGGTCTATTCCTCGTATAAGGCATACATTTACAAATGATATCGCCCGTTTATTCACTTAATAAATATTGATATCGGACTAATAACAATCAAAATAGTATGCATTCTTTAACAAACAAACACGGGATTTTAAACGGATCAAGGCAAAAGTCCAAGATGGCTGCATAATTAAGTCTGTCTCGTATTCTTTTAAAAATACGATAAAGGAATTTCATTTTACATTTATTTACATCCTTTGTCAAAATGTTCAAGTTTATTCAGATTTCATTATTATTCGTTGTCAGTATAACAATTTAAGCTATATGGAGTTAAAGCGTTGCTGAATTTTAAATTTTGTCATTACTTAACTGAATAGATGAGAATCTATAAAGGCAATTATTTCGAACATTTGTTTACTTTTTGATTGTCCTATGCATGATTCTTTAATCACTTATTGACGGACTATACACATGTTTTAGCTTACGAATGCTTGATTTTACATAGTGTAATTTGTTTTTCTGTTTTATTTTTTAACAATTGAGTAGTTAATTATACACATATCAATTTAAAAGTCTAGAGGTGTGAAACCCTCTCTTTGTTCACCAGCCTCGTGTACCATGTGTGTACATACCCCAGATACACGTGTGTCTGGAGCAGTGGCTTCGTTAGTTTACCTTGTCATTGTCTCGGATCACTTGTGTTTGAAAGGATATAATGAAATCAAAAAATGAATAATGAACAGATATCGTATTATGTAAAAAGGCGACGAGAATAGCAAATTTTAAAATTCTTTAAAAAGAAATCTGACTGTTATTAATAATTACGGATACAAATTTCTAAATCTACAATACTTAAATAACTAGATACGTCAAAACATCAGACCTATATCAATCATTTTGGTTGAAAAAAACGAATTTAATTTGTATAGCTTTGTAAAGAAATTCCCCTCTTGTTGACCTCGTGACGTCACTTCCGCTGAAACCTCGTTATCGCCTAATTCTGTTTTCTTTTGATTGGATTTCCTAACGCACGTAAAAATAGCCACTTTAAAGCGGTGCGCTGGTTGACGAGACTAGCTGATTAACACATATTAGAACATGGAAATCTAGTTCAAATTATTATGAATGTTTTCGAATGCATAAATGAAATTAATGTTGGGTTGTTAAGAGAAGAAACGTGGCTACTTTTCTTTTTATGAAACTCCAATGCAAAAATAATTTCTATACAACTATTGACATATTAAAAGTTTGTAATCGTAACTGAACGATAACTAGCTAAATCCAAAATAATTTCAATAGTAGATCGGTATTTGAAAAGACAAAATTTTTAATTGTAAAACGAGCGAAGTTAATGCATACGGTTCAATTTATTTACAATGTACTTGTCTTAACATGATTATAGTTGAAAGAGTTCCAACGCACATTCATACCCTATAGAACTAAATACGACAATGTATGTGACGTCTCTAGAATTTTAGCACTTGATAATTATAAATGTTTGTATAAACTGCAATTTAGCTTTTTGAAATATTTCATTCTATGTTTCTAAAGATCATTTGTTATTTTTAAAAGAAATGTATGAGTTTGCTATGACGGTCAACTCTTTACGTCGAATCCTATTGTGACGTCAGCAAACCCCCAATCTATGTTAAATAATAAAGATTGATGTGGTGCACTATAGTAAGATTGACAAAGATCCACATTAACATTATTTTGTTTTGTTTAGATGATCAAATAAATTTTAAAAAATTAATGAAATGGTCATAAGTTTCTTGTCTCATTAAATTATTTTTTATTTCAGTTACAGAATGAAGACAATTGTTCTTGTTTTAACTGTGTGTCTGTTAGTACACGCATGTACCGGGTGTTCAATCTGGAACCAAAACAAACCGTGTCACTGCGCATGTGAAGACGCCAGCGCATCTTGTAGAAATAGATGTTCCTTAATGTGCTACCGTCAAAGCTGCAGAAGCACTGAGATAATTGCACAAAGCAGATGTTACAACCAATGTTTCAATACATTTAAGACCTGTTACAACGGTTGCTAGCTAAATGTAAATGACGCATTATTCAGTATATTGTAACTGATGTGTTTGAGCCAACCAATGTTGTCATTAATTAAATAATATGCAAAATTAAAAAACAAGATTTCGTTGATTTGTCTGTATCATGTATATAAGTCGCGGAGAAACATTCAGCTTACTTGCGGGATGTTTAAATTTGATTTGATATTTTACTTGCTAGTACACTTTTACAGCTGTATGCCAAAAATCATTTTATTGGCAAATCAATGCATTAAATAAAGACCGAAAAGTCTAAATTTCAATTAAGTATGATAATGTTAACTCGTTATACCAAGTTAGGACATCATTAAAACAAATTTGTAATCTAGTCACTGGTATTACAAGTTTGTTATCTCACAACGAGTTAGTGAACTTGCTATAAGGAATTATATTTTAATAAGAGGAAGTTGTCTTTCCATAACCAGTTAAAATATGCAGGCACACATACATGTACCTGACGAATAGGTGGTATACGCCTTACCCCCTTTTATTTTTTGAAGATTTATTTTTTTGAAAACGATGATATTCTGAATTTTTGGCAAATTGTAGTTCCTAGTGTTACATATGTATATGAAACAAAGTCTCTTATTTTTTTTAAGATCAACTTATTAATAACCTCAGTCTTGATAGAAAAAACTCAATCAATCTAATCACCGGAGCCAAAATAGGGTTCAATGACAACATGTGCTGTGTGGGTTTTTTTCATAGAGACGTCGTGGAAAAATAATATTGTATATTTAAAACATCTTGTTATTACTTTGTTCATTAGGATTCAGACTTTCTGCAAAAAAGTATTTATCATACACGGTGATATTAAACCGTAATGATGTATGTTTTATCGCCAGAGAACATTACCAGAATGCTAGAAACCTAACACCTTCTAGAGTCTAAATCTTGAAGACATAAACATTTAAGATGTAGTGAAATTTTCAAAAGGCTTTTATTTTTCGTATTTACTTTTTTTTTTAAAAAGAACCAAAAAATAATATTTCAACATAAAAATCCGTAATGTATTATTTGTTGATTTAAATATCTATTAACATTAAGTAAATGTTTATAAAATTTATGTTATCGAAGATAAGATGACATAACCTGGTATATAGCAATGTTTGGTCCACGTGAGAGCTATTTTATGTAGCCCCAAACAGTTGCATGCTCTCTGAAAACGGTTTTAACACAGAATATACATGCAAAGTCTCCCGTTTAAAAAAAATTTAAACACATACACTTAAAAAATGCATATTTTGGTCATCCAAGTAAATGGTTTAGAGGTCCTGTCGTACTGGTCTCTGAATTAATGTACACTGCGCTCGGTTTTGTTTTGAAATTTAAACGTTTAAAGATTTGAACGCTTAACGTATTAAGAGAATGACTTGATAAATTATACATTTTAGAAAACTTCTTATGACCTCGAATCTAGATGTTAAATTTGCAATACACTGAAGCTGTGAAGCAGAAAGCTGTGTGGTCAACAAATTAATTATCAGATCATTTTTTTATCAACAAAGTAATATAAACAATACATAATTATATATATATATATATATCAACACTTTTTTATGATCTTGAGATAGTTTTGATATTTGAGAACAATAAAACATAAATCGTCTTTCTCATGAACATTTTGGGCAAAAATTCATTGATAAGAACTAAGAAAAAAATCAGATTGGTAAAGGGTATTAAGAGAAGAAAGGGTGCACCTGAAATGAAATACCATTGCTGTACTTGATATAGAATTAATCAACATTTATAAAGATATGTGAAAAATTGGAAAGTATTTACGTAATATCAAATAAGAGACTGAAGCCAGAGATGGAAAGGCTAAATAAACAGAACGACAAGTGTGGTATGTGTTCTTGTCTGGGGTTTCTATTAAATGAGATAAAAACTATCAGGATTTTCAAGAGGTGAGGTATCAGAAAAAACCTAAATCTTTGACCAGCTTATTACTTAAAAAAATAACCATTTCTGCCATTTTCTTTTAAAGTTTTCAAACGTATCCTTTTTTGTATCAAGGTATTTTACAGTGGTGAGATATGTTCTTATATCTGAGAGTAATCCTTGAATTGTTAGGGTTTCATTTAAACAGCGATTTCTACAGACATATGATTTAAAGACCATTGATATAATATTTTCTTCTGAGGCAACTGGTGCAAGATTTCCTTGAAATAAATGTAAAACTTTTTGTGGCATAGTGTGCGCTGTTATCTAAGCAATGAATTTTAAATATAGATAGAAGTTCTTGTGATGTGCTACAATCCCACATCAAATGTTTTATAGTTTCATTCTCTAGGTTGCAAAATGTGCATATTTTTGTGTCCTTTTTGCCAAATTTATAAAGAGTGGTATCGGTTGTCAATATGAACTGATTAATTTTGTGTTGTAATCATAGGAGTTTTAAAAAGCTTGAAAAGGCATATCATAATTTTTTTCTATTGATAATCATTAATTACAAAATGGTTTTCCCATTTACGTTGTCCAAATGATATAACTTGTTCGTTACATAAAATGTTTTACATAGGTTTGGTTCCAATTTTTGAAGAGCAAAATGATACAATATTAGATGGTATACTGGGTTAAGGATTCTCACTGCCGGGTTTAATATTCAAATTTTTCATTGCAGCCTTAATGGCTTTATGTAAACTTGCATGATTTAGAAAATTAGTTTTTAGGTCAAATTTTGTTTTTAAGTTCGGCACTTCTGTATATTATACCATTTTCATACAAAATATCAGATATAAGTAATACGTTTTTCATAAAACATTGTTCATAGAAAAGAGCCTTTTTTCCTATTTTTATATATTTATTATACCATATTGGCTGGTTCATAAATACATTCCATGTTGTTATTTCAGTTTTCTCTTGTATATTTTGGAAGGCTATTAATATGTCCTTTCAAAAAGGATTTTTCAATTCCTTTAATAATGTATTCATATAGTCTGAACCTAAATATAGGGTTTTATCAGGATTTATTTGGTGTTCTAATAGTTGTATCCATTTTGCCTTCTTGCCATTTACAATTCGTTTGATCCATGATGATTTCAATCCTTTAATATAATAATCTATATCAACCATTTTCAGTCCCCCCCCCCCCCCCCCCATTTCATAGTCTTGTGTAATTTGTTTTCTTTTAACTTTATCAACCTTGGGATTCCAGAGACAGTTAAAAAGTATTTCTTTTTGTTGTTTTAGAAAATAACTTGAGGGAGCAGGTAATGAGATAAAAAGATGATTCTTCTCAATTAAAAGGAGATTAAGACTGTCTAAAAAGGGCCACGATCATCAAAGCGTCTGAAGACTAGTTTATAAAAGAAAACAAGTAAATTTGATGCAAATTATTCATACTTGTACCATCTTTCTCCAAAAGCATTTTTTAAACAGATGCCTGCAACATGGCAATTTTACAATCAATAACTAATGTATTGTTATTGTTAAAGAAACATATTTTTTTTTAATAATTTCAATTTACATTATTCTCAGTTTTAAAAAGATCTAGAACCGATCTGAGATGGCATTTTTATATTTTATTTTTAAGTACTAAATGGTGAACCTATGTATTTTGAATGATTCAACAACATTTAAATGTTAGAATTCTAGTTACAAGCAAGATACAGAGGACAGAAGCCGTTGATGTGTAAACAAAGCTCGTGACTTTTATTTGTTCACAAATAAAGAAATAACCATTTTATCGACACAAATAACAATACTTTTATCACAACATAAAGCAACGTTAGATTGAAACTTATACCAATAGAACACATGTGTAAACTATAACAGGACTCAGGCTTTTTTTCAAAACAAAAAATTCTTATCTCTGTAACTCTCTTGTAACTTCATATTTGCTTTTCAAATATTTGACTAAGCATTGAAAACATCCTTTTGACCATTTTAGACAATTAAATGAAAATTTGAGTCCAAATTCTGTCAAAGTTTTATTAAAGTATAAATATTACAGACTATTTGGTTCTTGAGAGGAAGATTATTGAAACACTGCATTCTTTTTTTTTACTCCTCCTTAATTGTCTCCCCTTTAAGAGGATATGCCACTTCATTTGATCAAAGTAGAAGCACTTCCGTTAAGTATCTTTAGTACACATTTTGTTGAAATCTGCTTATCGATTCTGGGGAAAATGAGAAGTACTAGTACCAATGGACAATTTTTAAGTGCACTTGAGACTTCGGCTCAGGTGAGCTTAAATAATATTTAAACGCTAATGACATTTACATTTACCAGTATAATTATCATGACAACAAATGTATTTTTTTGTCAAACACAATAATAATCATTCTTTTAAAAAGATGTGTAATATTAATAAACAAAGAGCAAAAATTAATCACAAATAATAAACTACTTATAACAGTTTAAACCATTCCCTAAAAAATAGGGTTAACTCTTTTTTTTCAGTGCCAACAAATCACAGGTTTCAAAACAATCCTTGTTTCCTAGAACCTAAAGAAGAGCAAGTGTTGTCTGAGAGTCTTCTGATTCTTTTTCTGTTTCAGGGGAGTATTGGTTGTCTGTTTCGGAAATGTCCGATGGTCTTTCAGTGGCATGCTGTAAGGAACCGCGCCGCTTCGAATCAAATATGAAGAAAAGTACTAATCCGATTAGAACTATAACAAGAACTATCAAAACCACTGATAACGTAGTAAACCTCGGCTCTGAAATGGAAAATATATACAAATTATTCTTCTACTAAAATAAAATTGTTTGAAAAAAAAACATGTGTTGCTTGTATTGTTATTATGACTTACTTTCTGGTTTCTCTTGTTCGTCAGAGTCGGTGATCACTTGACAAAGGTAAATCGAAAATTAGACTGTAAATCATTTTGTGAAAAAATTGGAAAAGTGTGTACGACTGTAATTATGACGTCACTTACCTGTAAGGCAGTGTTTGCCTGTCCACCCATCCACACACCCACTAGGGCAGTCCCCAGTATCCATAGAACACGGTTTGTCGTGCTTACAATGTCCACAGTCAAAAGCACAGTTAGGACCGTATTTATACGGTTCACAGTCTAACAAGTCAATCAAAGTGAATCAAATTAATTTTCCAATTTGTAATCAGTTTTGATATTCCTTACGACACAGTATAATTATATCATTGTTAGGTATTTGCATTTGTCTTAACCAATTAGAATGTAATTCAGGATTGATATGCCAATTAAGAAACTTCCTAGTACATATATTTGTTATGATAAATCAGCAATAGCATACTACCTGTGCAATAAGGTACAACCCAGTGATCTCTGCATCCGTTTGGACATAACCCAGAAGTCTGGTTACATCCTGCACCATTTTTACATTTCCCACACTCTGTCTCACAGTCGTCTCCATAGAAACCAGGAACACAGTCTATAGTTTAAAAGATGATGTGACTATTTATTTCCTCAGTCAAATTTTTCAATCATCACGTGTAAAAAATTATCTCATTATCTAATTATCATGTGTGAACACTATGACATGTGCCTGCAGAACCGAAACTTAGTCATTTATTTTGTTTGTTATTTGTCAGATTTATCATAGCACAAATAAACCCGCCAAATTATTGCTTGTATAAGTATACCAACATATCTTGATTGCTTAAAAATGTCTGTTTCAAATCGTTAACCAAAACATACACTGAAAATGCGTTCTTTTACTGGTATTTGATGTGGCATATGTCATTTGTTTTTAATCATATGATGTCTATCAGGCACACATTCAATATAATAACAATCGAGTAGAAAGCTGAGACTTAGTCGTAGCTGTTCGAAATTGATATTTTTTCACTGTTATTTGTATTGATGTTTACATGAAAGATATACAACAAGCAATTATACATTGTGCATATTGTCTATGAATATCATACGTAACTATAAATTATGTGTATTCAGATACCTTGACATAACGGTTGTAGATGATTTGCCTAACATCCATTTGTACAGTGTCCACTGATTTTATCACAAACTCCGTCATTCACACATGAACCACATCTACCACTGCAATTTCTGTTGTAAAATCCGTCGATGCAGTCTGGAAAAAGGTTGATTTGATTTGGAAATGAGTTATCTATTTTATTTTTTATAGTGGAACTCAAAGATACTAATTCATTGAAACAAGGAATAAAAAGTACAAAAGAAAGAGAGAGAACATGTATCTAATGTAGATCGTAGAGCGTAAGAGCATGTTAAAGGTAAAGGTTGAAAAGCATTTTGGATTCATTCGAGATGCTAATCATATGTACGTATTCATAAGTGTCGTTTAATTAAGGTGGCAGAGAATAGTTTTTTTAAAGCAGATAGTGCTCATATATATATATGATCCAAATTTTAAGTGGATTTTTTCATTTTGCTTAAATTGGTTTACAAATTGCTGCAAGGGACATATGATATGGTCCTGACTCTTGAGAATGTTTTAAGAATTCAGAATGAACAAGTACAGCTTACATGTAGCACTACATAGAATATTAAAGAAGGTCTCGAAGTATTCTTTAAAAATTGCCCTTTTTGCATTTTCATGGGTCCAGCGCCACGGTTATATCTACACATGCAAATAATCGCCAATTATTGGTGGGGTCAATCACTTAGAGTGACATTTCGTGTTCTGAACCCATCCTACTTTTCAAGCACAAAACTGAAAGTGAAAATTCTGGCCTCAGTTTCGCATTTTCATTACATATCTAATGAAAAGTTCTACCAGTACTACATGTAATTAATTATATATAAGTGTCATTTATTAATGAAATGAACATGAGATCCTCTATCCTCAAAATGAATGCATGAATATTCTTGCAATTTATACCCCTCAAAAAACCAGCTAAACCTCAGGTTCTCCCTTTATTTCAAAATTTCGTACGAAACTATCCTGTGCCACCTAAACTTCCTCACTTTCAAACGTTGTAGATCGTGAACTCATACGGAAGCTAGAAGGCTTGCAAACTAGCCATCATATTTACCTTTTTTATATATACAGTCTTGTATACCTATAAACCATTATTTATTTATTTTTTTTAAATCATATATTTTACCTGAAGAATACGTATATTTTATCAAGATCTTTAAACATTTGGCTCTTCTTTCTACGTAGATCAATTATATAAACACGACCATCGCGCTCTGTTTACACCTTACCGTCAGTTTTATTATACCATATGCCCTGTCATAAAGTACCTTCACAGAACTGTCCGGTCCAGTTACACCTTACCGTCAGTTTTATTTATACCTTATGCCCTGTCATACAGTACCTTCACAGAACTGTCCGGTTTAGTTACACATTACCGTCAGTTTTATTTATACCATATGCCCTGTCATACAGTACCTTCACAGAACTGTCCGGTCCAGTTACACCTTACCGTCAGTTTTATTTATACCATATGCCCTGTCATACAGTACCTTCACAGAACTGCCCGGTTTAGTTACACCTTACCGTCAGTTTTATTTATACCATATGCCCTGTCATAAAGTACCTTCACAGAACTGTCCGGTCCAGTTACACCTTACCGTCAGTTTTATTTATACCTTATGCCCTGTCATACAGTACCTTCACAGAACTGCCCGGTTAAGTTACACCTTACCGTCAGTTTTATTTATACCTTATGCCCTGTCATACAGTACCTTCACAGAACTGTCCGGTTTAGTTACACATTACCGTCAGTTTTATTTATACCATATGCCCTGTCATACAGTACCTTCACAGAACTGCCCGGTCCAGTTACACCTTACCGTCAGTTTTATTTATACCATATACCCTGTCATACAGTACCTTCACAGAACTGCCCGGTTTAGTTACACCTTACCGTCAGTTTTATTTATACCTTATGCCCTGTCATACAGTACCTTCACAGAACTGTCCGGTTTAGTTACACCTTACCGTCAGTTTTATTTATACCTTATGCCCTGTCATACAGTACCTTCACAGAACTGTCCGGTTTAGTTACACCATACCGTCAGTTTTATTTATACCTTATGCCCTGTCATACAGTACCTTCACAGAACTGTCCGGTCCACTTATCCTCACATCCCTGGTCACATCGACCCGTCAACTTATTACAGGGGGCACCGCCCTGACATCTCCCCGGGCACCTGACACACATCCCACTGGAAATGTATGTCCCGTTACTGCACACTGAAACAGTAAGAGACAAAAGTACATGATCAATAGAAAAAAATTATATAAATGAAAAAATAAATAAAGTGAAAACTAACTGAACGCTACAGTAATAACTAACTGCATATTTTAATCTTTGTGTTTCTCCTATGCATCTTGCAGATTTTTGTGTCCTCAAAATGGTTTGATTTGATACCGTTCATAAAGTTTTTACCTATGCAGTCCAGGGTAAGAGCATTAGGATCGGCGCATCCGTGTATACAGGAGCCATTGAATGCGTCACAGTGCTGATCCTTACATTTGTTTGAACATTCACTAAGGCACCCAACTCCATACCTGTTCTGATTGCAGCCTGAAACAAGATTTCGTGTATAAGCAAGTGATCTTGAAGGTCGTGATATAAAATTTTCTATTTGTATTTTTTTTACATTCAAATTTATTTTTAAATTAAAAAAAAAACAAGGTTGTAGATTAAAAAATTACACTTACCCATTACATTAACTTCACATATATCAATCGTAGTATACAAGGAATCAGCGGCTTGACAGGAAGAAGTGAATCCCAGCGGTCGCATGTTTATAAACACTACCCCTTGTGCTACCCTGTTGACCGTTATATTCATGACCGATGCCGGACACCCGGACAGAGGATCGTGGTAATACACCAGGTGTTTGGTGTCACTCGGCGGGTTGAAGACTTGTGTGTCGTAGGTATATATAGAGAAACCCGTTGCATTTCTGTAAGCTTTTGAAAAATTCCATGCTTTTAGACATGCTCTTTATTATACCCGCACTTTCTAAAGAAAGTTCGGGTATATTGTTGTTACCCTGTTCCGTCCGTCCGTCCGTCCGTCCGTCCGTCTGTCCGTCCGTCCGTCACGTTTTACTTTCTCAAACTGCTCTTACATCTTATAAACCAGCAAACTGAACTCTTGGAGTTTGATTTGGGGTATCATGTTGTTTTGTAAAAAGGTTTCAAAAATTCTCTGTTCGTCCTGGGGGTCAAATAATTGGTTAAAAAATGACGTTTTTTTCACAAAAAACCTTCTTCCTCGAACTCCTCCTACATTTTCAACAGTAGACAAATCATCTTTTGGAATATGTTTTAGGGTATCCTATAGATGCGCAATAAGGTTTCGGAATTTTCAATTTTGTCTTGGGGGTCATTTAATGGCTAAAAAATGACGTGTTTTTTTTTTTACAAAAAAACTGGTTTCAAAAACGTCATTTTTTTTTTGGCAGTAGCCAAATGATCTTCTAGAATATGATTGGGGGTGTCATATTGAGGCGTGATCAGGTTCCAGAATTTTTTTTTTATTAAGGGGATCAGTGGGCAACAAAAAATGACGTTTTTTGGCAAAAAAAATATGGTTCCCAGAACTCCTCTTACAACTTTTGGAGTAGCTACGTCATCTCTTGGGATATAATTGGGGCTGTCCTATAGATGTGCAATAAGGTTTTAAAAATTTAAATTTCATCCAGGGAGTCAAATAGTAGCAGAAAATTGACGTTTATCACTAAAAAAACAAACATTGATCCAAGAGCTCCTCTTATGATTTAATGGATAGACAATCATATCTTGGGATATGATAGGGACTGTTCTATAGATGTGCAGTAAGGTTTTCAAAATTTAAATTTCATCCAGGGAGTCAAAAAGTAGCAGAAAATTGACGTTTATCACTTCAAAAAAACATAGATCCTAGAACTTTTTTTATGATTTAATGGATAGACACATCATATCTTGGGATATGATAGGAACTGTTCCATAGATGTGCATTACGGTTTTGAAAAATTAAATTTAACCATGAGGCCCATTACCTACCGGTACATACCTTTTGATGCCCTTTAAGAATCAAGAATATATATGGTTAAGGGGTGGGGATCTCAACCGTTTTCGAGATAATCGTGCACTTCCTGTTCAAGGGGGGTCATGACCACCCCCGTGGCCCATGACCTACATACCGTTTGATGCCCCTTGACACAAGGAACAAGAATATATATGGTTTAAGGGTGGGGATCTCAACTGTTTTGAAGATATTAAGGGACTTGCTGTTTGAGGGGGTCAGGACCACCCACAGGGCCCATGACCTACATAACATTTGATGCCCCTTGACATCAGAAACATGAATATATATGGTTTAGGGGTCATGATTATAACAGTTTCTGAGATATATGGTAATTTCAAATTCCTGGGGGGTGGGGATGACCCCAGGGGTCAGATCTAATAAACCCTATATATTGCCAGTAACAGCCAATATATGATTATGAAAACCCTATATTATTATCTTTGTCCACTTTCAAGTTACCATTTACAATAGAGTCTACGATTCTTCCTACAAGGTTCAACGTTAGACCCCACACCCTTTTGACACCCCCCTCCCCCCTCCCCCGAAAAGTGGTTGTATAACCCAAAATGAGAAAAATCAAACCAGGGTGCACAACTAGATATGCAGGCCTATCATATCCTAGAGTTTTGTACAATTCTGTTCAGCCATCTCTGAGAAACAAGTTCAGAGCAGGAAAGAAGAAAAAGAAGATGAAGAATAATAATACATGTATTAAGAACCGTACAAAAACAATAAGTCTCCAAATTTCATTCGGGAGACTTAATAATAAAGATTAAATAGAGATAGGATCATCAAACATCAATAATTAAAAGATAATTGACAATTTCTGATTCTAAGGGGGTCAAGATGACCCCTTAGGGTCATGACTTACATGCCATAATGATCTGATGCGCCTGCATGACCTAAGGAGAAATAATATCTTTGGATTAAGGTGGGGATCTCAATGGTTTTTAAGATATTTAATAATTTCAGGAAGAGCACTTGGGATCATGACCTACATACCATCTTAAATGCCTTGAACAAAGAAACAATAAAATAATATGTACATGATATATGATTCAATTTAAGAACCCAGATATAGATCAATCATCTTTTTTGTAATACTCCCACATGTACATGTATTAGTTTGTGTTTTGTTCTATACTATTCATGTTCATGACTGTAGTATGGCTTAGTCTTATTTTAAATTAGATTAAAAAATTGTCAAATATATGACTTGGAACCCCCACTCCCAAACAAACTCAAATATAAACTGTTCTCCCCCTCCCCCCTTGTTGAATGATCTATTAAAATCAAAATATAATTTGGGTGTCTAAAAACTTTTATAAACTGGTAAAAAATGTTATTCTTAAAAAAAATTATATTACACCTTGCATAATTGACAAATGATCTATTGAGATATGATCATAGGTCATATTTCTACCTTGGGATCAATAAGTAGTATTCATTGACAAGTTAAAATTAATAACAATAAATGATTCAAAACAATAAATGATTCAAATTATAAATGTTTATACTCCATATTCACCCCCCCCCCACGCCCAATCTAACCTGGTTATAAAGATTCAGTATTCTTAATACATTCTTACATGTGTACAGTAGCAAATTTTAAATCATTTCTTGATCGCTTTTTCTCTCCTGATTCACATTAACATTTTGGAAATTGCTTAATTCAATTTTTAAGATTTATAAACAAAATGTTATATGCATCACTTCCATGTGTATTCGCCTATTTGGGGCAATTGTAAAGTCTCCTAAACAATTAAAGCAGTGACATCATTAGGCTAGGATTTACCCACATGGATCAAACACTACTGTACAACATATGAATAAGATAAAATACATTATTATTTCTAGTTCTAAAATGTCAGGGTGTCTCCAAGGGGGCATAATCTACATACAATTTTACGCGCAATGACACAAAGAGCAAAAATAAATTATATGGTTTAGGGATGAGGATCTCATATCTCAGAAGTTAACAAAATATACAGTGTATCATATCATTTCCTGTTTCATAAAGGCGGGGGGAGGGGGGGGATAAAGACAACATCTGGGGGTCATTAATGTACTTTACACCATTTGCTGCATCATAATGACATTAGATGATATTTTGTATTTTCCTGTTTCGTGGGGTCAGAATAGTCACATAAGGTCATGACCTACATTGTATTTGATGCATTATAACACATTAAGAAAGAAATACTCCTTCCTTCCTATTATAACTCATATAAAAATGATAAGTGTCTACACCTACTTACATGTAATACACATATTTAATAATAAAAAATGTTTATACAGGGTCAATATGGGGTCAACTCAATAGTGCATGCAGTCTGACAAATGAAAAAAATAACTTTTGCAACTAAAATGACAGAAACTTTACAAATGCGATAGGATAGTTAAGCTTAGTCAAGCTTATTTAAATATTAAAAGATGATGATACAGTATGCTGTCAAAGGGAGATCACATTTAGAAAGTGAAAGTAGAACTTTATGTATGCTGGCATCTCATTATATTGTGCTACTGCTACTACATGTATTATGCTTACCTAAATTGGTCAACATCATAATGATATTCCAATTAAAACACAATAATGAATTCCTTTAGGTGATCTTAACTAATCCTTTTCTGCGTACGGAAAACACAGACATGTATGTATGGGTGTTGCTAAAACGCGGAACGGAAAGCGGAACGGAATGGAAAATATCATCACGTTTATCGCTTAAAAAGGGTATAGACTGGCCAGAAACGATTTACTTGTATCTTTTATTTATATCTAATGAATGATTATCAATATGTTGTTATCTTATTAATAATCATATGAATGTCTATCAATTATAGCATTGTATTCATTCGGCTTTAGTTGAGTACGGAAACGGAAAAATCAAATGTATACGAATTGTGAAACATTAATTAACATGATTAAACGAGCAAATTAGCTATAACTTTTTACTTATTTTTCTTATATGATATTGCTGGCATATCAGCGTAACGTACGCGGTTAGTGAAAGCGTTTTATGCGTGTTTTGAGTATTTTTATATTTCAAATATGATGTACATGTATATACTTACATCAAAATTGAATTTTCGGTGTTCTAGACGATCTTTTATCATACAGACGATACACTTATTACAGTATCATTGAGATGGAAGAAAAAAACCGTAGGACTGACGACATTAAAAATTAAAATACAGTCAACATTGAAATACCCGGTAGTTTGTGAAACTAGTAATTTGTGAAACTTGTATTTTTAGCAATGCAATTTTGTTTACGTTTGCATTACTAAGCAGTTGTTTATTCCAGCAGCTATATACATATGATCCGAATAGAGAGCTCTAGACGTTGCCTGGTTTGATTTTCCGATTATATATTGGGACTATAGTCTGTCGATCCCAAAATATTCATGCAGCACATTTGGACGATTTATAATGGAAAATGTTGACATCTTTTCTCCATTTGGAAGTCACTCAGAAGACCTTGCACAATTTTTCAACACTATCATCCGGGTCTGTTGAAATGCAAAACCCCGTAGACATCTTTATTTTTAGCCGTGTATTTATACCAGCTGATAAGCTAGAGAGGACGTTTCAAAGAAAGAATAATGAGAATGTTAAATGCTTCTGAAAGAGAATTGCTTGAACCCTGAGGTATATATAGATATACAGCAAAAAGTGAATCGAGGATATTTTGGGACAGAATATAGTGGTCAATGCATGTACTGTTAATTTTGAGGAAATAAATATTCTTGAATAAATAATCTAATATTGCTAATCTTTCAAAAAAAATTAAAAAAGTACATAAAGTATATCGTTTTAGCATGATTAACAAATCTATGAGGTAAATAACATTAGATAAGATTTTCCGTTTTCCCTTCCGTTCCGCTTTCCGTTCCGTTTTCTGTTCCGCGTTTTAGCAACACCCATGTATATATACACGTGAACCCATCTAATCAAAGAGCTGGGTAAAACTAGAACCCGCTAATGAGACATGCAGACCTGTGTTGTGTACGTAACTTCAGACAAAGATCATTCATTTGTAACATGCATGTATTTTTATGACCTATTCTTCAAATCCACTTGCACTATTTTATTAGGCAAATAACAGCTTTAAGGTGGTGAAGGACACCTGCATATTGTGATGTACATGTATACTTTCTATTGAGATAAACAATAAAGTATATTAAATATTGATTAAATATCTACCCCCCAAATAATGTTACCTAACATTGGAGCGCAATGGGTTTGAGCGTTTACATGTCTGTAAGAGCATTGGGGTCCAATGTGTATTTTTGGTAATTTTACAATTGATATAAATGAATTTTCATGGGGAGGGGAGGGGGGGGGTCTGGACCCCTCACTCCCACCCCTTCTCTAAATCTGTGCACACGATGATGTTCATGTAGGCACACAGAAGCAATTCTAAAACCGGCAACCGCCACGGGGAGGGGGCATTATTTAATTTTTAATTTTGATTGTAATAATTATGTAGACCATTATACTTTCTATGACATAAAATGTTAAGATTATTGATTAACTGAAAATTCACTGCAAACAGTTCTACCCCAAATTGCACATAAAGTGCTGCTCATGTCACGATGTGTATTATCATATGGGAAGGGATCTCATCCTTCAGTTATGAAAATTTTAATTGTATTACCGGAGCTTGCATATATAGCCTTCATTTGTAATTAAACTGGTACAAAACAGTGTTATTTAGGGGCAAACACATGGTGCGGGTATTACTGTCTAATGACAGCATCTAGTTTTTTTTTGTGCTCAAAAATTTGTTAGACTTCCTGGTAGTTGTTAAAATCTCTCTCTCTCTCTCTCTCTCTCTCTCTCTCTCTCTCTCTCTCTCTCTCTCTCTGTGTGTGTTTTGAAGTAATTGTTATATAAAATCTCTATGTTAAATCTCTATGTTTTACCATCCGATCTGAAGTATATTTCCAGGTACGCTATATTAAACGGTCGCAGTAACCACACCTTCCACCAGACAGAGGTGTAATGGTGAGAGATATCCGTTATAGCACATGAATTTAATGTGTAGTTCTGACGTGTATCTCCGTCTATTGCCTTACTGGCGGTCCAAGCCGGATTGGCAGGACTAGCGCTCATGGTTGCTACTCCGTTTAATCCTTGGTCTTGAACAAGGTTAACTGCAAATAGTAACAAGTTGACACAAGTAACTGAACAACGGCCAAAAACCAAAAGCAATGTTTAGCTAAATCATACATGTATCTAAAATCAGTGAAATACGGACCGGGAAAAATATCGAGTTCTAAAATTTAGTCTATTTTATCAACAAAGAACAAGGTTTCGATACAAAAGTTGTGGTGAACAACTTTCAAGACTCCGCAGAAACGGAAATATTTTTAAAAGGTTCATACCAAATAATCAAGTTAAACAATATTTTGTCGACTGGTATTGTGATATTCTAAGAGAAAAACAATATATAAACTGAGAGATAATAGCCTCGTTTTATTTTCGCCTTTTTTGCCCGCTACGAACATTGTACATATTCAGTATGTAACTTAAAACATCATTAAGTATAAGTCCAATACACAAGCAAAACACATAGTGGAAGAATGAAATATCAATAACTCAGAAGTAAAAGTTAACAATTACCAAATGGTGAAGTCTCGTCCAACACAAGGAATATGGTAAATAACTTAACCACAATGAAGGACATCATTCCCATGGTATGTTCTTTCAGCTTACTACAATCTATACAGGACAGTTATCAAGGTAAATAAATATAGGGTGTGATTAACTCTAACTGGCTTTGATGCACCGATTCATTTTGATAAAATGTTTTCGCGCAAACGAAACCTGTTTGTTTCAGAAATGTACTTTTACTTTCTGTTTCCGTTTTTGTAATTGGAGTCAGTTATTTTGTCTTTCTTGTTATAATTATTACAACAATGATAGAGACGACTAACGAGTAAAATAGTAAAGGCAGTTTGCTCCTTTTTTCAAATTATATTAAAAAAATAAAGTTTTTGCTAGGTTAATTGGAGTTTCAAATAGTACTTCAGTAATTTCACTTTCAAACACCTTATAATTGCATCTTACACGGGGGATGCCTTACTGTATATATACCGGTATAAATTAAGATGAAGTGTTAACTTTAGATGCATCACCTAAATTTTACACTATTTTATTGTTCATTGATAATTATTTTCTCTCTCTTGTTCAAGTCATGAGCGATATTGTCTCAATTGGTACATATGTATCAGTGTTGTTTTAACTATGTTGAAATGCATCGTTCATGTTTCTACATTTCCAACGTTCAATTTTGAGTTTTACACGGTCAAAAATCGGATCTGCAAGGCCAACGGCTATCCTTGTGGTGATACATTGTACAAATGGGACACCTGTCGATATTGATGTGGGTTAAAGTACATCATAATCAAAACACTTTCACTGTTTTCGAATTTTTAAATTTCACATTATTTGACCAAAAATGTTTTAAAACCATTTTTGATAATGAAACAATTTTGAAAGGCCCAGCGGGAATCGATTCCAACTTATGACTTACAGATTCGTAGATATATAGCGCTAAAACTCATACTGTCACTGTACCAGTTATCGGCTAAAATTTAACCTTTTCTTTTCGCATTTCCTTGTTTCTTGATATTTTTGGAGAAATCTTGAAATTCTTTAAATGGTGATTTCCTTGTTTATCCATCTATTATATTATATCATTATTAAGAACTCATAGCAGCTTGTTTTTGTGCTTTATAGCAAGCCCCGAATTGCCATGTTTTACGATTTACTGTACCAGTTTTCAGCTTTGCGCTTATAGCATCGTAATATCCCTGTATATGTAATTTGATACTCTGCATAATTTAATTTTGATTATGTCCCTTTTTGGGTCAGACTAAAGGTAGTAGAAGCTATAATACATAAAATTATTTGTTTGTTATCATATGGTAATACACAAAATCGTTGACTTTTCAATACACAATATTGTGCAATCAGGCGTTCAACTGCGCTATGAATGTCTCAGAGTTTAATGAATTCCTTTTGTTTCTACATGTTATATGTATTGATATTATGTCAAATCAAAGAAGATATATGGAGTTGATCCGTAAATGTGTGACTGGGGTATTACAGAAGTTATGGTGCTAATGATTTATGGAATATTAAACATGAAAACATTAGAGGTAGATAGGTATAGCGCGCGTTATTCAATTTGTATGCACACACCGTTGCAGTTATGAGACCACATCTTTCAAAAAATAATGATTCAATGCTTAAATATACACTAACATAAATTGAATATCGACCTGATTTACCATAGATTAGGTAAGACGGCGTAGTACTTTTCAAACACAAAACATATTCTAATAACTTCAAAGGGATTTTTTCAATTATACCTATATCTTTGTAACCCCAATTATCACAACCACAGAGCAATACCGGGATTAATATTACTAATTTATCAAACAAATCACAGACCAGTTCTATAGGTAGATTAAAGAGTATTATATTTCTAATCATAATATACATAGATTTCTATGTTTGCTCGACAAATTAGTGCTTTATGGCTTTATAAAATGATTCACTTCTGGAAAATACAGTACTCAAATATTTGATTTCATTTACAATTTCAACAACGTTATTAAACAATGTATGTATTGTAATAAAAAATATTTATAGGCACAGGACCATTTGAAAAACTAATATCTTTGGGATTTTTTTCTACATTTACATTTAGTTTCAATTGAGAACAATACACATGAAATCTTCAATCTAATGCTTTCTGTAGATCGTCAGCGGTAATGCCTCTATTATCTAGTCAAATGCTCGTTAAAAGTCAAGAAAAGCACAAAATATTTTTTCTTTCTACTTAGTGTTTCCTGCATTATGTTTTTGCTTTAATCTTTGGAATCATTGGAATGCAAATTCCGTATTTTTTTGTCAACTTCGACTGATGTTTTTAATACAATTATCAATTATGTTTTAATATATCTTTTATTCGCTTTTTACATTTTCTTTCTATTTGGCTGATTTACAATTAGAATAACTCTGTGTGTCCATGTGGAATTTTATTCGTGCGAATCTACATTCGTGATTAAACCTCGGTTTATTGCGTCTTGTATGTTCGGGATATCAATCGTTGCCTTAGCCGAATACATTACAAATATCACGTGTTATATCAATAGGTTAATATGACTTGGATGCCCGTATTTTCCTACTTACCAATTATTCATTAACTGATGAGGTATTTTAGATTGCTTGTAAACGCTACCGTTTTATGATTCAATTGAAAACACGCCATTAAGCTGAATATTGGATTTTATTTCTTGTATTTCTAGAACACGATCAGTGTTGGTGTTAAGGCTGCTTTAGAAATAGAGAATGGGGTCGTACTGTCTGGCGACCTTGACTCCGCCCACTTTGCTCCTGTTGTTAAGAGTTGCGTTGATTCTGACGTGGATAAAACGCGGGCGGGGTTCCTGGATCTCCACCTATTTAAATAAGCGTATACATTATCTGTAAGATATACATGCGTGTGCATGATGCAATTGCGTTTAAATATTTTTAAAATATGTTTTTAAATATAAAAGTGAAATTTTTTTCATATAAAAAATTGACCATTTCATTGACTTTAGAAAATCATGATTCAATTCTATATTGAATCATGATTTTTTTGAAATATACAGTTTATAACTGCAGCGGTGTGCGCATACAAATTAAGTTACGCGCGTTGGCGCGTTAGGAAAATTTGCATGCACACATCGCAGCAGTTATGAGACTGTATACTTTTAAAAAAAGCTTTTATTAGTTATATTTACATTTTTCTAACTTCATGCCTTGTCTGCAAATGTGATTTATACCTTAAAATTCGTATCTTATCCTAAGGGTAAGTTCATATTAAGAGCTGTTTGAAATAATTTATTCCATGCGTGGGTTCAAACATGGGTCACGCAGGGAATAGCTATCGCTTGCTAAAGGTAAAATCTTGAAATATTCATACGTTTTCCATTTTTAAGTACCAGCCTACTGTAGTACAAACTTCTTATTTTCACAGGGGTTTTTTAATTGCAAAATGTATAGTTTGTCTTTTCCGCAAGTTTGCACTCAGTTAGGCTAACAGGAAACAAAGCTTTGAAATGAGTGCCCGACCTCGATTTACTATATATACAAAACCACGAATGACGGCTGACTTTTACTATGTTGTAAAGCTTCGTGCTTTTTATATACAGTAAATTCAGCGCTAAAACTTGCTGATTCCTAGGGATAAGATATCGATAGGTGATGTTAGGTAAAAAAGAATGCTTAATTTGAATCTTCACTTTTTTCAATTTTTACCGGGGGCTATCAGTGCACTCGTCCTTTCAACTGAAGGTTCTTTTTTCATCTGTGCACCTTCGTCTTTACTTCTCCAAACGGACTAGGAACTCGATTAAACGTTTTGATGCAATAGTATCGATGTCGTTTTCATTAAAAATCTTGCGAATCTAACAGTGTTGCAATTCAAGTGTCAGCCATCAAGTAATTATTTGTGCCTTTCATATTAACAAGTGAATGTGAAAGTTATTTGGTAAGATGAATTTTACATGTCATTCATTTTCTTAAAACAATATGCACAAACCGAAATACAAATTATTACAATTTTGATTTCATCATCAGCATACAATATACAGTTACGTACCTTTATGAAATAGTTGGTCCCTGCAACAGTTTGTGTTCTGTATGTTAATGCCTTGAATGGTCCAACTGGTCTATCGAACCATGAAGGAAGCCGTCTAATAATTTCTTTGCGACTCTAAATATATCATTTAGACATACATTTGATGTGTGTTATCAGTTTTAATACTGTTAATAAATACAGTTAAAGAAAGAAATATTAATTTGAATATATCAGTAGAACTGTTTCTGTTCACAACATAATTGGTAAATTACAAAAGCCTGTTCACTTCTTGTAGCAAATGTTTAAGGATAGAATAAAACTTCTTTAACGCAAATTTTTACTCAAAGCTAAGGATAGAAATAAATTCTGACCTTTGCTACAAGAGCCTGTTCACCGGGCCCCGCCATTTGTTGTTCACTCAGACCCCCGGGAACACCTCTTCCTTGGCCTTGTGCCTGGGAAACAACGGCCAATAGAAAAGCCAAAGCGATCACTCCTTGTCCGTTCATCGTTACTGTTTAGTGGTCAACGGAGAATGCCGAGATAAGTTGCAGTCGCATTAAGCTTCCCTTTTATAACCCATGTTAAATTAATAGTCTTATCAAATATAAGTAATCAGCAAGTCATCTGCTACATTTATCAAGCTGGCAGTTTAACATTAACAGTGGTAGCATAAGTTGGTGGTCAAGAGGTCATATTAGCTCGGTTTATCGGTTAGATATGACAAAGTGTTTCTCTTTTCTGGAAGACGTCATTGTCCTAAGTTTTAAACGTTTTTAATGCCATCACGATAATCATACTTTGGAAGATAATACATCTACATGCCGCATCATCATCATCGATCATTTTGAAAGTGCAATTAAAATTGATGACGGTGAGCATTTCCAAGATAACCTTATTCTAACATTATCATTTATACCCCGTAAAAATTCACAGAAACGAAACCAGATTTTCTAGGGAGATTTTTTAATAGGGAATGTTGGGTGACATCTTTTCTCCCTTCGGAAGTCTCTCGGAATACCTCGCACAATTGTTCAACATTATCATCAAGGTACCTTCATCTCTTTAGCAATTAAAATTCCCCGTGTTTTCTATTTTTAAGCATGTATTGAAATCTTACAAGCTAGAGGGGTCGTTTAAATGGGGGGATCTTGAGATATTTTTTTTTCATACTAATGAAAGAATATCGTCTGAGCCAATAGGAATTTATAGATATCGAATAATTTAAGAAAATTTGTAGCAAAAGTATATTACAACAGACTATAGTCAAATTATAAATTCTGTGAATCATAAAATTCTCTAAGCTTCACAAATGTTCGCCATAGACATCAAATTATCATTTCCATTAGAAGATACGTAAAAGGCAGTTACTGGTCTAATCAGGAATGTTCTACATGTAAGGAGCAGGTTATTTGGTACATTTATCAATTTAGCATTCATTCTTTGGCAAATTGGGGTGACGATGTCACATCAATGAATAAATATGGCTCATTTCTTTAGTTTTTAGATTTGAAATCCTTTGATTTCCATAACTTTACTATCATAAGTATACGCTTGTTAGAAATAAATATAACTCTAAATTATTCTCAGCTCAATAAAAATTTGTCTTGATAATTTAATTACAAATTATAATACACGATTTTTAAGACAGGAGAAAACGTACCCAATTTCTAGGGTACGTTTTCTCCAAGAGAGAACGTACCCAAGTAACCCGTAAAATCATAGAAATAATTTTAAAAAGTTTTAAATACTATTCTACTGCATAAATATAGAGGAATATATGAACTTGATACATATATGAATTAAAGAATAGCTATTCATTTATATGTATCGGTTGAATATTTAAACAATTTGAACATGTCATACTACTTTATGTATATTTTAATGCATAAATATGGAGGAAAATATGAATTTTATAAATATATAGGTCCCGTAAGGCTTTTTTGTTAAATATTTGTATCGATTGAATATTGAAAGAATTTAGACATTTTTTTATGTTCAAAATTTTCAACTTTATTTTCATAAATAAGAGACTTTCAAAGCTTGGCCACGGTCAATTCTAGGGACATTTTAGCAATGAAAAAATAATCTATTCATATAGATGACGGATAATTTATCGAAAATAACAAAACAAAGCACAGCGCGTCATTGACTTCTTGAGATACTAATAATTTAAGTTGATTAAGTTATCATAATATATTGCAATCAAAACTATTATGTCGATGTATACTTTTTAACGATTTCGTTTAATAAATCTATGGATGGATTAATTGCCGACTAATTAAACTTTTTAAAAGGACTTGAATATTCACCAAAAGTCTAAAGTGAATTTAATACAATAATATTGAAACTTCGTTTTGGTATTAGAATGACATTGTATTTTTGTGTCAAACAGCAGGATTTTTTTTACGTAGGCTTTATAAAATCATTGGTTATTAGCTGTGTAAATGTAATATATATCTAGTTCCTCTCTCACATGATGCGAACACCCACTTCAATTATTTTTTAATCCATGAACTGTTCGTTAGTAAACTGTTTTGTTTTTATGTATGCAGCAATTGTTTAATTGTATATATGAAATAAAGGCAGCAACACAATTTGCTTAAAGTATGTATTTAAAGAGATCCATCATTTAAACCAGTCACCATCAGATGAACCAGCAACATATAACTAATGGTCGCCTTTTGATTCATTACACGTAATTAGCAATGACAATTGATAAGTCAGCGGAGATTAGTAACACGTTATCTTAATTGGGTTATTATCTCCGTACCTGAGCATTTAAATTCCATACAGCGGTTAGTTACATTCAATATAATGAAGTCCCTCTCAATTCTTTTAATTGTGATTCTCCCAGTGATCCATTTCTCACAAGCGGAAGTGTACGGCGGATATGGACCGGAAATCCTAGCTTCACCAAATATTCAGGCATTGGTCGACAAGGTCATGATTGCCACTTATCGATTCATTAGATTTTATGATTATTAAAGACATGTTTCAATCAACATATTTTTTTCAGAGATGAGATGAAAAATTATCATTAGCATTATCCCCATCAGCTAAAGAACTTTTTTACTATTTTAGCACACGGCGGATATCTACAGAGTGCTACCTTTAGGATTCTATCAGGGAGCCCCCGGTCCACCGGTTCTACGGGCGGTCACCTACAGGATGCAAATAGTAGCAGGGAGTAACTACCTCATTAAGGTATGTCAAG
The DNA here is from genome assembly GCF_025612915.1 of Magallana angulata. NCBI lineage: Eukaryota > Metazoa > Mollusca > Bivalvia > Ostreida > Ostreidae > Magallana > Magallana angulata. The sequence continues at coordinate 57,288,021 of NC_069118.1, forward strand.
GTCAGCATAGATGGTTGAAATATTAATAAACAAACTTTGAAAAGTTTGATTTCTTGTCAAGGTAGGTTAAAGTCTGAAGCATCATTTATGGTTACAATATCAAACAAATTTCAAAGTCTGATTTCTCTTCAAAGTCATACATGTATAATGTTAAAACATCAAACATATATTATTCAATTGGATGAGAGAGAAACGCATATTTCAAGCATTGGGGATTATCAACATTAGGCGAAATTATTTATTACAAAAAAGATATTTTAAAAGTACTTTAATTAGATAATATTGATACTATTAATTTTTTTAATTTAAATAACCTTGTTATGTTTTCTTGGTTTTTTTCTTTTTTGGAATCTGGGTATAAAAATTATGTTATAATAAATAAATATAAATAATGTTGATATCTACATTTCAGGTGAACACCGGTTATAACCGCTTCATTTTTGTCAACATTTTCAAAGACCTATCCAACAACTCCCGTGTCATCAACATCAGAATTTGATCAATCGTTATATACTTATGTTTATTATACATTGAAAGTAATAAAGCATATGTTTCTTTCTTCATCAAATCTGCTGCCGTTACTTTATAATTTCTAGCCATAAAAATCCCTTACTTCCAAAAGTCTAAAAGCTCAACCAACTGTATTTGAGGATAGGATAAGCATTCTGCAATTGTGAATGCTTGTTATTGTAAGAAAATACACCAGCGAATTTTCAATCCTTTAAACTGACTACAGCTTGAAATTAAATAATTGTGTTTAAATTAGTTTTTTTTTAAACAGTCACGTTTCAAGAAGATCGTCCTCTTTGATATGATATATACAGCATTAAGCTTCTTATGACCAAATACCAAGAGGTTTCTGATAAACGTTTCTTTTATGTTTTATACGTAATAGTATTGCTTTACTGCGAAGTAAAAATGATTCATAAGTAATAAAAATGTGCACGTGTATGGCGTTCAATGCACTGTAGGTATGTCCAAGTGAAACATCTTACTTTATTTATGTTTTTTTATATAGATGAGGTTTTTTTTTTAAAGTTGTAAACCGAATAAAAAGTGAATTCAAATGTTTTAATGAGTATTACCAGGTATAAAGCATTATCTAAACTAGATTTTGACCCGTGCGTGCACAGGTTGACATAGCATATGATATCGGACATTTACGAAATAGATTCATCGATACACCGTATATTGTTGACATTTGCATAATCAATCTTTAAGCCTACAACAATGCGATTAATTTCATTACACTCTACTGAGATTGAATAATGTAACTCACTGGCGTCGGAAGCAAATTGAAAGTGGGGGGGGGGGGGGGGGGGCTAGACTTATCCTCAGAAATATTGAGTAAAAAGTAATTCCCAAAATTATGAAAATCCTAATCCGTGGGGGGGGGGGGGGGGGGGGGGGGGGGAGGGGGAGTATACCTATACTTCCAACCTACTTACCCAAATTTTTTTTTTTAAATCATGAAATTCCTAAACCGGGGGGGGGGGGGGGGGGGGTTGTATGCTTCTGAATCCAACTTCTCAAACTTTCAAGGTAATTTTAGGAACAATAATCCTGCGAGAAAAAGTGGGGGGACTGAACCCTCTATCATGCTATGTTTCTAATGGTTAGGTATAACTTAGCCCCCCCCCCCCCCCCCCCCCCCCCCCGTTCCGACGCCTATGTAACTGTGTCTGAGGAAAAGGCCTTCACCAGAGTTAAAATGCCTTTCGTACACCCGTAATGTAGCAGAAAATACCAGAATCGCCCCCAAAACGATTTAGGAGAAAATTAACAAAGTTACATTGAAAATAACAGTCAAATTGTTCGTAACAAAATCATTTTGAAGCTGTAAATACCTTTCTTCCAAAATTTAAGTGTTATTCTAAAATTGCAGAATTCAATATTTCTTCAACAACGTTTTTTTACAGACCATGTTGACATTCAAAACTCTTACGATTTTATTTAGTAAATGCCGTGTGTTAGACTTATCTCCAGTATTTTATTTGATGAAGAAAAAATTCCAATGAAAATTTACACTCATTTGTTTTATCGTCTTTAAGTTTATCCATGCAAATGTGATATTGTGGAAACATAAAATAAAGAGCTTTGATTTAGCGTGAATGTAATACGCATGCGCAAGATTGTAAAATCCAAAAATATTAGATGATTTCCGGAATTTTTTAAAGAATTTTCGCTGATTATTGATTAGTGCAGCTTGATTGAGAAAAAATAAGAACAAATTGGTAATCTTCAAGTATCAATGATTTTTAGAATATATAAAACAAAAGACAGTACTCCTCCAATTTTATCGGTATTAAGGCAAAAAAAATTCGAGTCTAGTATTTTAATATAGTAGTATGGATTCAAAGGTAATGAATTCTAAAAACTAAAACAACAATGAGCCACCATTGGTAATCATTATAATGTACCGTATACTGATGGGGATTTTTTTCCGGGTCACAAAATTTGCGAAAAAAGTGAACAGTTTTAATTTGCATAAGTCATTTTCCCGATTTCAAAAGTAACCAATATAAAACTTTAAAATATAATTTCTGCTTAATCAATTATAAAAGTTAAAAAAGGGGACCACGGAAGATGATTTTTTAAAAAATTATTTCAACAGATGTGTTTCTTAGGAAGAAATATAATACACCTGTTTATAAAAAAGAAATTAAATCAATATTTGTAATTTTCAAAATTTGACCGATCCCTATTAAAAACAAAGTAAATTTTAAAAATTTGCATTTTTTTTTTCTAATATTTTGCCAGTTTGATTAAATTTCATGGATATATTGCATGTATATATTTAAATCTAGGAAAGACCGCTATCGTTTGATCTTGAACACTTATTGATTTCTTAAAATTATTCTATTTTTCATTGAAAAAGCGTTTTTGTTTTATTTCTGCCATTACATCCTATTCTATAAGATTTGTTTTACATAATTTTAAGCAATATTTCAAGTCCTTAAATACCTTTGGTTTGAACATATTTTATTGTATATATTATACAAAGGGTTCGAACACAAGTTCTTGCAACTTAACAGGTTCTCACCCAAAATACCTTTTAGAGTCATTATCAAAATAATGAAAAAAATTTTGTTTGATTCATATAAATCAAAAATTAAGATTTTTTTTTACATATTTTTAAGCAATATTTCAAATATTTTGATATATTTAGGATTCATTATTAAAACAATAAAATGATTATTTTATTTGATTCATGTAAATCAAACATTAAGGAATGTTTGAGAAGGTGCATGCTTAAAAAAATATGAGACTAAAAAGAGTATGCTTGAAATTTATTCAGATGCCGAGAAAAGAGAACAAATATTAATGAAGTTTATCCTCAAAAGAGAATAACACATCGAAAGAACAAGTTGTTTAATATCGTCTCTTGTTACACTGAGATCCCGTTCTGCTGAACAATGAGATCAGAAGAATTCGATTGGATCATACTGAACGATGAGATCAGAAGAATTCGAGTGGATCATACTGGGCTCGCACCTCGACGTCCTTGACATGACTTCTGTTATTCAGGCCAGTGTAGATCTTAACGTGTAAAAATCGCGGCTGCACGCCCATCATTTTTACCTAAAATTTAAAAAATATATATCTAAATATGTAAAATTTCATATTACTCACAATATCTAGAAAAAGACCAACACCATCTTGTGTCGTTAATTTTTCAGGTTGGTATATTTGTAATAAAGTCCGACACACAGCCATGAAAATTGAGATGATATTTAATGTTTAAAAAAATGTTTTGGACTTTACTGTCCCACCCGTAAGAATTGATCTTATTTCACGATGTACCTTGAAATCAGACTGGGATTTGATTATTTCTAAAATCCAGTGACAAGAACGTCATAAACATTAATATTTACATTCCAAATATTTTTTGTTTGAAAAGTGTGTTGAAAGCTAAAGTAGTTTTACCACTGTAATACACGCAGGGTACCCACAGGTTAAAATGACAAGTTTTATTATGACGTCATATACGTAAAACATGCACTGAAAACGCAACATCACAAGCGAAAAATCAAAGTCCATGTATGTGGCTGTTACAAAGGCTCTTCTATTATTATGAACTTAACTTTATGAAAAATTGGAATTTTGAGGTATAAGTTATTTTTTCAGACAAGGCAAGAAGTTTAAAAAATGAAAATATAAGCATTTAATCATTACTTTTTAAAAGATACATTGTCGTAACTGCAGCGATGTTTGCATACAAATTTTCATAACGCGCTAACTTACCTTACAAAAAAAAAGATTCAATGCTTATTAAATTATTTTTTAATATAAATATCAAATCATCCAAAATGCAATTTATTAAACGTATGAAATTTACGGTTTGGTAAAAACTATAGAATGAACATTAATTCATTGCTTTTTAAGCTACAATGATTGTGAACTCGAGTGTTACCTTAATGAAATAATTAGTTCCCTTGACGACTTGTTTGCGGTAAACCAAAGCTTTCAGAGGTCCAAATGGTCCTGACATGAACGACGGCAGCTTTCTAAGAATAGCATCACGGTTCTACAATCAGAGCATCATCATTATGTACTAGATCTATATTATTAGTTACATAGTTTGTAGATGACCTGATATGGTTTAAGTAAATGTCTTATGGAATTTACTGACCACGTAATCCCATATTAGGTCCTCTACAAACCATGTTACTTTTATATCGTACCTATATATTTACCTTTGTATAAATGGTTAATTATCAATAATAACAATAAAAAGCTATGTTTTGTAAGTTTCAATTTCATGATAATCAAAGACGTTATTATGCTCAGAGAAAGTAATATGTTGTACTGACTATGTATGGGATACACATGGTCTCCACGTGACTGCTGTTAAATAATAATTTTTTTAGAATTTAGATGGAGGAGAAATAAACATGGTACATGTTTATCCACAACCATGTCGGTTCACCACCGCACTAGTTTGTAGGATGTCAAATTTTAAAATTAATCAGAAAAAACAGTGGTTGTACTACCGTTTGTACTAATGCCTGCTCCCCTGGACCTGCAAACTGCTGAGGACCAAGACCCCCAGTGATACCACGTGACTCTGCAACAACTGCGAGAATGAGACCGAGCGTTACTATGGTAAGTGCGTTCATTATGGCGGCAACGTTCGGTAGTGATCTGGGTAAAGTGGAGCGGACTTTTTATTAACTCCAGTGCTTAGCCATATGTTACGGTCATCAAGATTTATACGTAATCTGATGTTTCTGTTGTTGTCATAATTAATGTAAATATTAATTGCATTGCGTTCGCAGAGTAACAGGTTTCTTCAATCATCACCACCATTGAAACAAGGACCAACACTTTCATTACTATCATCATAGTAAACGTTATGTTCACTGCCTTTACTAGTATCACAGTGGGCGATTAGATCCTAAACAAATACTATTTGTAACATATGTACCTATCAGGATTGGTATTCGTCACCTGTGTTTTCATTACATAACGAACAAAATTCTTTCTATTTTAATCCATCTTCCTGTTTGAATATGTAATTTTTGATTGTAGGTTTTTAATTCGTGTAAATGAGCCTTAAATCGTTTGGAAATGGCTTATGATATATTTCTTGTCCAATGCTATTCTTAAAAATTCCGTAATTCAAACATTTGGGTGAATTTACTACATTTTTGAGCCAATCTTGTAAAACCTGATTTATAAGAGTTGCTTAAAAACAGATTTTTAGCCATTTAACCACTAAAAAAATTTGATTAATCCTGAAATAGAAAAAGACCAACAATCATGTGCTACTACTAATTAGCCAAAATAAGTCAAATCATAAGTTTACAACTACGAAACATAATAACACTCATATAATTATACTAGTTCAAAATTTCAAGAGGTATACATGTATTTCTGTTAAAAAGTTCTTCTTTGATTGCGATCTTTTAAAAAAAATTAATACTCTAGTCTTTTCAACGTTTACATGATGTTTCCACAGGTCACAATATTAAAAAAAAAAGGTCAGCGATTTTTGTCAATCGACTGGGTTCTCAAAAATATAACTGTGTCATCAGCGTACGAGATAAAAAAAAGTTTAAACATGGAATGCATTTTTGAGTTTTCCACTGAGTACAGTAAAAGTGTATTATATATTTAACAATAGAGATATAAAAAAAATAGGGATTTTGTATTAGAATTTAATCATCTATTAAAATAGACTTTGTAATGTTAAGAATATGAATTTTTAGCTTTTTTGGTGAAATAATTTTTTTTGCAATAAAATAACATATTCAAATATTGTAAAAAAAAAAAAAAAATAGGTCGAAAGACCTATGAATTTAGGCTGCACGAGAAGACAATCATAAGTACTCGCTAAATTATTTTCTTGAATGAAGTATCTCTGATATACAATTTCATTATAATTTAACCTTAACTTTTAGTTAATTCATTTTTGTTAAAATTTGTCTTGCATGTTTGATATGGATATATAGCTGATCTAATTATATCTTTTTAATATGAAACATGTTGTAAAATTTTATCTACAGTTTTATATTCATTTTCCATGAACCAGATAAAATAAAGCATTGATGTAATTATCCAACTAATTTTTGTTTGTATATTTATATATTTTTTTTACTTTTTAACGAAAAAAATACACACGTAATAAAAACAAAACATTACTGGGTTGTAGGTTTATAAGGGAGATAAAAAAATCATAAAAAATCAAAATCATTGTATTATTCAATTTGTGATTTCAATAATGAAACAATAGTTAAACTCAAACAGCCTTTCCTAACGTAATGTCCTCGCAGATATCTCATTATCCCACACGACAGCTGGTTCATTAACAGTAGTGACTGTGTCGTTGTGCGTATGTATATAAGGACCAGTAGCTGACCAGATCTTCACAAATCATTCTACATCAGAATAGAAACATGCAGACCTTTGTATTTGCTGTGGTTGTGTTGTCCGTTGCCTGTTTGGCGGAAAGCAGGAGAGATAGACCTGTTGGGGGGCTAGGGAGAACCAAAAACGCTACCCCAGAGATACAGCAACTCGTCGATTCCGTGAGTACTTTTAAATTTTTTGTAAATTTTTAAGGAAACTGAACAGAAAAACTACATGGGATTGTTTTTATTGATGACAGGTTCAAGATGAGATTATCGGTCAGCTTCCTTTGGGATACGACAGGGAGCAGCCCATACAGCTGCACGCTGTCACATACAGGGACCAGATAGTCGCTGGAAGGAATTACTTCATCAAGGTTCGTATATCTATTATTTAAGCTCTATAAGTAAGATACTTGTATCTTATTTTTTTTGTAAAAATACTTCAATGTTAAAATTCGGAAAAAAACAAAATCAAAAAATATTGTGAAGGATCTGAGTTTACTGACGCAAGTTAAACTCTAATTTCTTTAAAAAAAATATCTAACAACATAATAAACTTTTAATAGTTTTCTTCCAATTTGATCCAATGATCTCATTAAACAAAATTTGTATTTTTGGTATTTCAGGTCGAGACCGGATTCGGTCGATACATCCACGTCAGAATTTACAAAGACCTTAGCGGCAATGCTTCAGTCACCAGTGTTCAGATACAGAAGTCTCTTGCAGACCCTATTGAATACTTCTAAACAAACCTGTTATAAAATTTAGAGCTGTAAATGCTGAAAATAAAAGAAGGCGGTAACAGTATTCTTTTTGTCTATTTGGATAACATCGGTATCACCACCTTCATTATTATATCTCAATAAAAGAGTTTTAACTAGTTTACTACATGATGTTCTCAAAGATGATATAAATCATAATGCAACTATATACCTTTTGTATTAAAAAAGAACAACTATTTAACAATGATTGCAATTATTTTGTTTGCAAATCTATAAAGTGTGGCAAAGTTTAAATTGATTTATGTTGAAATAATGACAATAACCAACCGTCAGCCATCTCAAAAATCCATAAAACGAAATACAAATTCAAAGCAGAGCAACACGGACCTTCAAAAAGATAGAGTAGGATCAGGTGCCTAGGAGGAGTGAGTATACGCTGCTGACCGGTCGCAACTGCTGTGTGGTTTTTGTCACAATTGGTCATGTCATAATCGAGGTAGATGTCAAAATCGAGGTTGATGTCATAATAGGGGAAAAAATGAACCTTTGATGATTTGGTTTGATTGTGATGATCAAAATTCAAACCTTGAGCCAACACGGAGTTCCATTACATTGGAAGTAGGATCAGGTGCCTAGGAGGAGTGAGCACCCTCTGCTGACCGGTCACAACCGCTGTGTGCGCGGCTATAAGTCACTTGTCTGTACTTCATAAGATATGACGTCATAGTTAACTTTGACGTCACGATCTGCATTCCTTTCGATCGTCGTAACGTAATTAAGGGTGTTGTTTACTCAGGGTTTGAGTTCTCGAATTCGGATTGTTATAAAGTTCAATGTCATGAGTAAAATTTGTTCTAAACACAAAAAGTATCTGTGAAATGAATTATTATTGACATAACATTCGATATTTCTACTATATTATGGAATTGTGCCAGAACAAAAATAGACTTTTAGCCAAACAGAGGAAATTCAGACTAAATTTTGCAGATTTTGTTTTCTGCTAAAACATTTATGGAAGTACTCTAATATTAAAAGCTTAGGTTTTATATTTTAGTCTATATAATTTTGCATATTTTCTGATAGTTTTACCTCATTTATTCATTATAATTACCGTATGGCATGAATTTAAAAAATATTGAAATATGCTTAAAAACGAGAAAAGACACCATATCTCAAAATTTTGATCATTGACCTCATATAAATTATATGCCAACAAAATAAGATCAACATAAGTAGTTTAATACTATAAACCTTTTTGTATTATCATCATTCAATTTTTTGTAAAATTGGATCAAAAATGGGTAGGAATTTGAAAAGTGATAGAGGAAATTCGGACTGGAATATTTACAAAAATTGTGAAGGAAAACTTAATGCTTTGTATGTATTTAGTGTCACTGCCATTCATAAATTGTATTTCATTTTCAAAAGTGTTGAGCAATTTGTATTATTTTCACAATTAAGAAAATCTCAATCATAGTATAAAATTTTCAGTGATTTTCCTTTAATTTTCCAAAAATATACAATGGACATTAACTCAAAAAGTAGGTCATTGACCTACTTTTTTGAAAATGAAAAATAACACTACAATAAAAGGTCTATAACACACAATAGTTGGATTTTCGTTATCATCAGTGGAATTTTTTTTCATTCTGAGTAAACGTCATCCTTAAGTGATATTCATTGTGCATAATAAAACCGCTTCATTCCTTTACATAGGTCGTGCACTGTTGTAAATACTAGTGATACTTAATTCAATATCAGCGATATGGAGTAAAAAAAATCAACAGTTTTATAACTTCGTAATAGGTAAATAACTATTCATGAACTATGTTTTGAGACGGACCCTGCTACGTGTAATCTAATGAATGGTGATATGTATATGCATAAAAAAACGGCTTCGCGCAAGTGAAAGATAAAAACAATCTTAGTATATTTTACGTGAAATCGGGAGAGAAAATAAGTACCAATTTGAATATTGCTGGGGGAAACCTACCGATTGACCCGATTTTGTGTAAATCGAGCCTAAAAGGAAAAAATGTTTCATAATTTTGATGGCGGTGCGAAATGTTTTGACAATATTTCAAATAAACGAAATATTTATATGAACCCACCAGCAAGAACTGCAAAATACATTACTTATCGAAGGATTTTCATAATTTTTTTTTTGATTTATGTCATTATTCACTTGCGCCAATGCGATTTTTATAGAATGTTTATTGTGTTAGAATACACCCGTCACGTGCTTAAGAAAAATATATGACGTCACAAAAATACATCAAATATAGTGTTGGATGTCACTGTTAATTTATGTATTAAAAATTGTAGAAACTCGCTCGGTTAAAGTATTTTTCGATAATTAAAATAGTATCATTTTTATATATATTTAGCTTCGAACAACCTCAACATAGCCGAGTGCTCTTTGTCGTAATCGAGAAAAAACGGAAAAGTCCGTAGACAATAAAGTAGACAATTAGGTGATTAATTATGGTATAACAATTAGTATGAAAACAAATATAAATGTTAAATCTACCTAGAGACGTATAAATTATTAGTATATAATCAAACGTTCCTGACCTACTGAAAATTAAACAAAGCACGAGCTAAAAATACAATCTAAGTTGTGTAGAACACTACAGCGGAGACATTTTTTTCTTTTACAGTTCAGGGGTGTGTTCTGATTAGCACTGGTGTGAATGCCTGCAGGACTTCTTTTACCCGTGTTTACCAGTCGTGAAACCCTCTGTTAACACATATACACCGGAAGAGATTTAAAAGCAATGGGACTTAATAGTGCGTGCAAATTATTGTCAAAATACTCCTGGTTTTCTTTTTTTCAGATTCTGATACAATTAGTCAAAATCTAACCTGCTATCAATATTAATTTTAATATTCCAAAAGTAATTTAATTAGTAATTGGTCATACATGTACGATACGCAAATGTCCGATTGGATTACATAAACAAAGACATCTTTAAGATACATGTACAGGAGCAAAAAGAATAATTACTTTAAGAGAACTTTTAATAAGTGACTACGGGTAGGACCTTTTCTTATAGGGGAAAGCTAGACCCTAAATGTTTATATTAAAGGTCCGGCCGGACCATTTTACAGGGCGGACCTTAAATGATACGACACCGGTCACACCCGGCGTGTGCTCTTTGTCGTAATCGAGAAAAAACGGAAAAGTCTGTAGACAATTAGGTGATTAATTATGGTATAACAATTAGAATGAAAACATATCAATACAAAGAGTTGCACACGCATTTTTAACGCGTTACTGTGATGACATTTAGATTCAGTCACATACGTGTGTACATTTTTTTAAAAACATATGACATTTTTTTCTGCTTCTCTACTTCTATGCAAAAGCCCAACATCAACATTCGTAAACGTCAATTTGTTTTGCCCTCTACATAATTTCTAAATAATCAAAATATGTGAACACAAATTATTTTATAAACAACACGATCATGTGCATATCAATTGCTGGTGTGTCATTTGTACCTAATTATCTGATTCAACCATTATCCTCCCCATAAATGTTTCAATTTTCAATATTCGGAATCCTTAAGGGCATATACTACAAATCATGCGTAGAAAGTAATTTAAACGTTTCATATTTTTCTGTTTGTATACAAAAACATTTAGGAGAGGATGTGTATGTTATATGCATACTTGTAAAACTTTCTTCTGATAATCCAAGAAGCCAATCTTAAGATTGTAACAAATATTATACAATACTATTAATACTTTGCACGAATATTTTTAACGTGTTACTAGGATGATTGTTAGTTTCAGTCACATACCCATGTACAGAAGTGTGAAATTAAAATGAATCGAACTTGCATTTTTTATGCTTTTCTACCCGTGTAAAAGCACAACATCAAAAAAGTTAAACATATTATTTATTATTTTATAATCATCTATATCATCAAATTATCTTTAAAACAGTTACAGTGACAAGTTCAAGTGCCATTTAACCATGAAATATATAAGGAATAAAGAATTAGTTTTTGAATAGTATGAGGTGATCAAACATGATCAGATCTGGGAAAAGATAAAATCTCTTCCGCTTCATAGCCAAGCAAACCAGGGAAATGTAAATACTGCATATATCATAAGCAAGCGACCGCTTAGTAAAACCTGATGTCTTCAAGAACAAATATTTCTTTTAATATGCACTCTCTATGAATGCATATGTCAGACATCAAATAACTTCAAATTCTTGTTTCTTTCCCAATGCGTCAATCTCACAGTAACGATTTTTAGATATAATCACATGACACTCGTTATCAATTTCAAATACAACTCGGATTGTTTATATTTTTAATTCTGGTCGGAATGAGTTTCAACGACTTGTAAACTGATAAATGTGGACTTATGAACGCGTGAAACCTCCTCTGTGATCCGCTGTCATTAGCAAGACGTTAAACATTATTTTTCAGTAACCCTGTGACTTTAATTTTAAAACGCGTTTTTGAGAATTTTGAATAAATATGAACAAAGAAAATAGAAAATGTAGTAAAATACACGATATCTTTTTTTTCCCTTTCAACTCTTATTGATCTATCATCTGACTATTTTCAAAAGATAATCATAAAGCTCATTTAAACTTAAAAGCAAAGAATATGTTATATTGAAAATGTAAATATCTTAGTAAGATGTATTAGTTAATTCAATCAGGTTATAATTTACTCAAGTACTTGTATAAAAACAAATATATTAAATATAATCCTTCAAATAAGTTTTTTTGACAATTCAAAGAAGTTTAACTCAACAAAATTTGAATATTGAACTTATCCAGCTTTCATTTTAGAATGTTGGTATTTGATAGTATAACACATTATTTAAATTGAAAATAAACACATAAATTGATATTCATTGCTATCACTTGAACTTCACTAGCAATGGCGTCCATTTTAAACCTAAATTTTGAAATAATGACATTAATGGAAAGTTACTGGGTTTCCCAATGGCAATAATATTTGGTTTGCAGGGCTTTTGTTAAATTAAATGCGTCGTACATTAATTTTCTTATCACAAACGACAGCTGGTTTATTTCTAACAATTCAATCATTATTTACACATATATATATTAAAGCTCTAATATATCCTTTAATTTTTATTTTGTATATAAAATCATAAAGCCACATATATACCAAAGAATATGTTCTGCTTGCATTCGCTGGTGTATGTTTGGCTAACAACACAGGCTTGAGGGTTGGAGGACTTGGTGAACTCAGAGACGCCACTCCAAAAACCCAGCATCTCGTGGATTCTGTAAGTACTGTTTCGAACTTAACAAATTATTATTCTTAACTTTTTATGCAAAAGTTGTTGTAGATTTGTATTTATTTTTTTAATATTACCAACAGGTACGAGATGATATCCTTGGCCAGCTTCCCTTGGGATACAACAGGGAGCAGCCATTAAAGCTGACAGCTATCGCGTACAGAGCGCAGATTGTTGGAGGGTACAACTACTATGTAAAGGTAAGTAACACAATATATATGCGCCATCTGTTTCATATTTGGAAATTTTACCGGTAAGGGACATTGATGTTAACCTAACAACAAAACTTTATGACAAACGCCATGACTTTAATTTGTCCATTGTTCATTTTCCTTACTTATGTACCAATATATCTTATATGGCCTGCAAATGAAGTTTTTGTCTCTCGGTTGATTCGGTACGTAAGGGCATGCTCTACGTATGAACAGTTTCTAAGACGAAGCAAGCTTTTGACAAACAAGTTGATAAAACAGGACTATCAAAAGTCTCGATTGAAGTATTTTTTCGTAAGTTTTATGGTGACCCACAAGAATATATATATTTGAATTTCAGCTTCAAGTAGCAGTTTATAAAAAACATTTATAATATATTTTTCAACGTTTCAGATTGGGACAGGATGGGATAGGTACATACACGTAATAATTCACGAAGGTTTTCGTGGGAGTACTCTACTATTAGGCATACAACTAAAGAAAGTTCTATCTGACCCCATTGAAGCCTTCAATTTAACGTTGATTTTGATATCTCAACATTTTCATAATTACTAGACTTTGACCCGTGCGTGCACGGGTTGACATTGCATATCGGTCATTTACGAAATAGGTACATCGACACACCTAAATATTGACATTTACATAACAAAACTTTAAGCTTACAAAAATGCTATTAATTTCACTACACTTTCCTTAGTTTGAATAATCTGTGTCTCGGAAAAGGCCCTCACCACAGTAGAATGCCTCCCTTATACCTGTAATGTAGCAGAAAATTGCAGAATCGCTCCGGAACGATTTTGGAGAAAGTTAAAATGAAGTTGTCTTGAAAATAACGGTCATATTGAAAATAACAGTCATATTTATCACAACAAACCTCTTTGAGACTGCAAATACCTTTTAACTAAAAATTTTAATTCGCAGAATGGAAGAATCCAACACCTTTTCACTCGTACTCGTATTTTCTTTGTCAAACTGGGTCCGTATGACATTATTTATTTTTACGATCTTCACTCTCCTAACAAATAAAATGCAACTTTTTTGCATGTAATCAAATATTTTTTTTGTCATCACGAAGACAAAAGTAAGTAATAATTTGAATTGTATATTTGTTATTTTATACTTTATCTCATAAGAAATCGTTAATATACATGAACAAAATATATAGCAAAAGTCTAAAGGAAATTTACCCGTATTTGTATTATCATTTCTGAGTTTATTCATACAATGTACAGATGTGATATTGTGGATCCCGTTAGCGTGAATGTATTGCGCAAGCGCAATATTCTAAAATCAAAAAAATCCAGGTGATTTCCGGGATTTTTCGAGGAATTTTCGTAGATTATTAATTAACGAAGCTTAACTGAGAAAAAATAGTAACAAATTGGTAATCTTCAAGTACCAATATTGTTTAAAATATATAAAACAAAAGACAGTGATGTTCTGATTTCTCGGTATTTAAGACCAAAAATTCGAGTCTATTATTTTAATATAGTAGTATAGATAATTCATGCTAGCAATGCAGTTTGATTAACATATATTATCTAATTGTTATTTTCCATTTGGTATTTTATATTTGAAAAATAAACGCGAGTAGCCTTTAATTGGGGAAAATTTTCATTGGATAAGTGACATGCATCAAATCCGAATGAAACGTGTAATCTAAAACATTTTTCACTTATAGCATGTTTTTTCTTAATACATTTTTCCAGCAAATAGTAAATAACAATGTCTAATAAATGTTAAATTTATCAGAAGCAGGACTAAACGATTCGAATTCTTCATATGTGGCAGTTTTAGCATAACATATTGATCTTATTAAACTTGAATCATTCATTCATTGGTCTAGACTGTGCTTAGATCAATAACGTTTAAAACATTTTGCAACTATTGCAAAAAAATATTATCCATGAAAGCCCTATTTCTTAATATTAACATCACTTACCTCCGTGTATTTTCATTTAATTTTTAAGAACGACGGACTTATATTGCCTGCGTAGATATATCGCACACCTAAAAGGTATGATTGTTACGAACATCGATTTCTCAATATAACGTCACAATCACAAAAACTCAATGTAAAATCGCTTATAACGACCTTTATAATTGTTCAACGTCATAAATACAAACTGTTATATTGCGTGTAGCGTGCGACCTTGCCATTATTTAAAACATGATGAAATACGCTTTTCAACATTATTTAACATGTACACATATTACTTGGGGATGTCAAAATTCTGAAGTGAGTTTTATATTTAGCTCACGATAATCAAAAGCATCTACATAGATTATTTAACAGAGTTTCAAACCCATTATACAAGTATCATATGTCAATTTGGATAGAAAATCTATTGCAGAACTTTTTGAATAATTATTTTTTCTCTTACAAGAATGCTATCCCCATTATGTTTAATTTAAAAAGAAAAGTTATACACACAATTTTTGTTATGGTCCCTACTAAATATCTTATTCGGTTTTCATGTTATTTTTTGATAAATTTTATATTTTTTGTAACTCTTAAAGGTATATGTGTAATATTTAGAGTTAAATTTTTGACATGCGTTTGAGTAAACACATACATCGTGATTCTTATAATAATTTCGGCCCGAAAAAATGTTATATCTTTAGTTATTTGTCTCTACACTTTGCTACACGTCTGATAAATATTAATGTGATCCGCCGTTTGTTAAGCCGCTGCGCATGAGTGCGGGAAAACCTAGCGTTGAAAACACGATGGAAGAACAGTTTGTTTTCAAATTAGAATCACGTTTTTAATGTCTTAGATTAGATAATTCTTATATCAGATGACACCGAAAGCATTATCATTCCATTATTCATTAATGTAGAATGATATAAATTGCTAATTATGTGTAATAAAGATGAAACACGATTTTATCATCAACGACACGGTAATATGAGTGAATACCCCACCCCACCCCACCCCCACCCCGACGGATGCATGTACTGAGAGTGTTTATTTATTCTTTATTAAAAACGAAATGGAGTACGTACGAACCTGAATAGCAAAACCCCTATAACTTCATGTTAAACTTAAGTTTAATTCGGCTTTAGTTCCTATTCCATCATTCTACTTGGACTCCGATGACAATCTTCCCTTTGGTCTTATCCTTTACAGTCTGTCTCTTGTTTTCGTTTTTTACAAATCTGTCAAACCTAACGGTATATCTATCTTTTTGTCGTCGCCATTGTTGTGATAGACTGAGCGTGGTATCATCTGACCGATTTAAGGCGGGTCAATTCAAATCCTGGATTTACTATCGACTCCATAATAATTATAAAAATTATTTATTTATATCTATATCTTTTTAACCCAAATGCTGTAAACTGGGTAATTTATTGTGAAGATATTTCTTTTTATAACTCATTTAAATAAAAAATTCAATCAAATATTTTTTAGCATGAAAAAATACGCCACACATTGCTTTTATCAAATAAAAGTTTCATAGAAATCATTATCATAGAAGTTTATTGGGTCATTCGTCTTTAACTGCAAAAATACATCATTAGATGTATTTTGAAAAAAGTTGAATTAAAAAATTTATTTTAAAAAAACACTTAAGGACCACAGACCCAACTTCATTTGCGCAGATATATCGCGCAGCTAAAGCGATCGATTGTTAAGAACATCGAAATTTCAATATTACGTCACAAATAGAGGAAATCACCTATGACGCAATATATAGCTGTTCAACGTCATCAATTGCAATGCACATTTCATGAAGCGCGAGTATTTGCTGGCCTTGCTTTAATTTAACATGTTAAAATATGCTTTTCAACATTTTTGATATGCTCAATCTTTAAAGGATCTCAAGTAATGTGGTGAGTTTTATATTATATAGTTCAAGTTATTATATCCATTTGCATAGGTTAATAGTTTACAGAATTTGAGCCAGTGAACAAATTCTATTACATTTCGATTTGCTTCAATTCTCGTATTGAAAATAAAGTAAAACAGCACCTGTGCTTTAGTTTTGAAAAATTTTATCATAGACAAATGTAACGCATACTCTAATAATTGTTTTGGTTCATAAATCAACCTCTAAATAATGTCAAAAAACTTTTTCTTAGAGTTTGCGCAGTACTTCTCATGAAAAATTGAAGAAAAATAACAACAAACCTCACTTTGGCATGTGCCCCTGTTAAAACGAAGTCGATGACATGTTCATTTTTCAACTGATATTAGTTCAACATCATCATATAAGTGTCATATTTGAAATTGAATACAAAATCGATTGCAGAATTTTTTGACATTTATTTTTTTCTCTTACAAGAACGCTTCCCCCATTATATTCAATTGAAAAAGAGAGGTAACACAAACTTTTTTTTGAAATGGTCCCTATTATAAATCTAATTCAATTTTAATGTTATTTTTGATTGATTTTAATATATATATCTAGTTACCCTAAATCATATAAAATTTTCATGAAAATCGCTATTGTAGAAGTGGAGTGGGTCTGTTGTCTTTAATTCAAAATGTTATCATTCTCAATAACCTTGTGTTATTCGGTCATTGTGACCTTGCGCAATACAATTTAGTACGTCATTTCGAAGATAGATATAACTGTTTCAATGTAAAGTTTCATTGAAATAAACCTTGAAATAATTTTTTATCTTGTAAGACTTGGGATCCAAGAATAACTCCAGATGTGTATTAAAATATGTATTAAATGAAAATAATGATGAAAATACAGTATGAAAGTATGACAAAGATGATATATCCGACAGACGGACACACTTGGCTCAAACGACTAACGTTTATCACACGCGGACTCACACGCGGCTTTTCTTAGCTATTCCAAGAACCAGTCAAAACTCACACGCGACTTCTAGTCACACTAAATACGAGATAACACAAGATACACACTTACAATCTCTAGATAGTTTTTGTTCAAGCTTAATCACTTAATTGAAAGGAAATACTGATTAGGCTATAATCACGTTTGTTGACATACACAAAGTTGTGAATGCTCGTTAGTTTGAATTGACTCGATCGAGTAACAGTTGTTCATGTTTTATAACACAAACACTAGCCTAATGATTCGGAGTTTAAGATATTGAATAAGGATGCTTACTGGTGGTGAAATAAAAGTATATGGAGACATTGTATCGGTAAGTTCTTTTATAAAAACACAACCAAAGCTTACTGTTTTCATCCCGTCGTCAGAACAGGATGGACTCTGGCCTTGATCGCTAACGTGGTTTGCAGTTTTATAAACTTTACAATTATGTGTTTTTTTTTCATATTTGTAATCTAAATCTTCGACAAAAACCATTTTAAAGCAATTTTGGTAGTAAATTTAGTAATGTGGAAAATACTGAAAAATCTTCGAAAATAGGTCACAGACGCATTGAAGCTAGGGCTTGTGTTAAAAATAGTTCGGACCGGAAGTATTTGATACAGCATCACCCGTTTGATGAAGCAAAAGTTAATCATACAGGATGTACAACACACGTATGAGAGATATATGAAAGGACATCTTGTAGTTAACATACAATAGGGTTTTTTCTTTACATAATAGAAATTGATAGCTAAAAATATAGCATCTAGTATTCTAATGTTGATCTGATGGCTTTTTTGTAGACATTTCAAGCTCAAGTCTATATTAATTACCACAAAATTTACTACCTTATTTATTCTTTTTTTTAAGTGGCTTTATTATGCAGATGAACATTTACTTGAACTTACAAGTGGCATCCGATTAAACTTTCTTAAAGTATATTTGAATAATCCCGGTAAGTCATTTAAAAATGGAAATTATATAACGCAAGTAACATCCATCCTATAACATGTCACTATCCATTCATTGGCACAACTTACGTCAATGTGTATATTCTCAATTTTTGCTACAGGTATTTATCGCAAACTAACATATCTTACCGTTTGGTAACACTTGATATGAGGTCCATTATATGTTTCCAAATGTTGCCAATCAAATATACAATCTGAAATTCTTTTTAGAAATTTCATGCTAATTCTCCCACTTACCATGTTACATTTTCTTTGTACATTAATCTTTCAGGGATCATTGATACTGCTTTTAGTCTTTATCTGCACTTTTCCAATTCATACCTACGATACTCAGCATACATGATGTCGTAACGCAACGCTGTAAATGACAATAAATACCTGATACATATAACTCCTACACTTAACAAGCTTTAAACAGAAAGTAGTTTTCTGTAAAGCATCTAAACCGTATACTGAAATAAAACTCGATTTCTAATGTTCATTGCATTTATTAAACACTAATTACTTTTAAAATGCTTATCCATAAGATAATCAATTTCAAACAACAATTTAATTGTAGTGGGAAGGGTGGGAAGAGCATGGTCCTTTGCGTAATCGTGACACCATGAGTAAAGTTTGCCGATCCTTGATTCCTATTTCCTCTAACCGTGTATGTGTCTCTGGCATATCCTGTCTATATTCTTTGCCACTAAACATAAGTCGAACTTGCCTTAGTACCATACCCAATCTTTCTGATATAGTCTCTAAAACATGCCTCATTGTGTCCGCCTAAATGTACAAAAAGAACATTATTTTTAAAAGTTATCGATTTTTTTTGAAGATGCCTTTCAAACAAAAAATCTGAAATCACTAAGTGTAGTACTTTGACGTATTGTAAATAAGTAATACCTTTTTTACGTTTAAGGTTTCGGTCTTTCCTGTTAACGTCCTTACAAATATGGTCATGGACATTTTGTTTCCTTTTCATGTAAAAACAAAAAAAAGAAAAGTTTCAAAAGTAGTTACGAATAATGCATCCCTTGAATGATTTTTTTCTAAATGTGTCTTATATATATCATTAAGTTTAAGTATTTTCTGCCTTTTTTACTCTGTGTGTACTTTTTGATATGGTACAAGAAACCAATTAAAATCAAGAAAGCAAAATGTAAAGATTTTATCGATTTCAAACTGATTCAACACTGAAAACTTGTAAGGTTTTATCTGTCTATGTTTTAAGGGAAACATTTTGTCAGTAACCTACGATAAGGGTTGCTAACGAAGTAAGAAACACGGGGAAAATTTGAATCAGCCCTACTCGTTCTGTTCACGATTTGAGTGAAATTGACAATGCCGTGGGTTCAGATATAAGGACATGCTTTTAAAGTTGATCATTATTCATATACCGAAATCTCTAATATCTTTATTATTTCGCAAAATATCACGGAAAAATGTTTCTTTAATTTTTTAACTTGCATCAAATGACATATCATTTCAATAATTTTCTGAGATTTTGTTGTTCATGATAAATTTGTAGAAAAGGCAAAATGTAAAACTAAATGTAATGCTTCCAAAGGAACCGCGGTGGTGGTGATCTACACTTGTTCTGCACTCTATCTCTTAACACAATATTCGTATAATACTTTCTGTCTACTTTGAAATCGTTTTGCAATAACAGGCTGCCTTGTCTTTTTAGACAACCACATCTTATAAATTTTCCTCTGAGGTTAATAATAATGTAGCTATGTTTCATCGGCTGTAACCGTTTCTGATAAACGTCGTCCATTGCCATTATTTTAGACTTTAAATAGTTTTTAGCTAACCTGAGCCAAAGGCTCAAGTGAGCTTTTCTGATCACAATTTGTCCGTTGTCTGTCGTTGTCGTTGTCGTCGTTGCCGTCGTCATTGTTGTTAACTTTTCACATTTTCATCTTCTTCGCAAGAACCACTGGGCAGATTTCAACCAAATTTGGCACATATCACCAATAGGTGAAGGGGATTCAAGTTTGTTCAAATGAAGGGGCACGCCCTCTTTAAAGGGGAGATAATTGAGAATTATTGAAAATTTGTTAGTATTTTTCAAAAATCTTCGTCTCAAAAACTATTCGGCCTGAAAAGCTCAAATTAAAATGGAAGCATCCTCATGTAGTGTAGATATCAAGTTTGTTCAAATCATAGTCCCTGGGGGTAGGGTGGGCCACAATGGGGGATCAAGTTTTACATAGGAATATATAGAGAAAATCTTCAAAAATCTTCTTCTCCAAAACTGTTAGGCCAGAAAAGCTCAAATTAAAGAAAGTGGAAGCATCCTCAGGTAGTGTGGATTCAAGTCTGTTCAAATCATGGTCCCCGGGAGTAAGGTGGGGCCACAATTGGGAGATTTATTTTTATACAAGAATATATAGAGAAAATTTTTTTAAAAAATTCTTTTAAAAACTATTTGGCCAAGAAAGCTCAAATTGGCGTGTAACCATCTTTAGATAAAGTAGATATCAAGTTTGTTCAAATCATAGTCCCTGGGTGTAGGGTGGAGCCACAATTGGGGGATCAAGTTTTACATAGGAATATATAAAGAAAATCTTTATAAAAACTGATGAAATACCAACTAAATTTGATATTTGTTTCATGGTTAATCGACCATCTTTAGTAATAATATCGGTTATTTTTTATAAGTATTGAAGCCGTGCGAGATGCTCGAGGACGTTGCTTATCCTTTAGGTCTGGTAAACTTTTTTTTTAAATTTGCTAACACACCTCTTAATCTGTCTGAATGACATAAACTTGATTCCATACCTTTCATATATTTGAACATCGATAAAAATAAAACTAGTAAATAAATTTAATATCAAAATGTGGCAGCCGGGGTTTGTGATATGACTGATGTATATCTTGGATTCATAAAGTTGTATTTATTCAAAAATCAATTGACCAGTTACATATATCAATACAAATGGAAAATACTTGTTTATGCAAAATAAATTAAGAAATTATATCTAAAATATTAAAATGTCCTTATTTCGTTACAATACAATTAAATATGAAACTGCTAATGCTTAAAACAAGACAAAACAACTAATGCGGTGTGTTTACTATTATTGAGTGTGAGTAACTTATAAAAAGACTGAATGAAGCTATAGGGCTTAACGTTAAGTTTACGAAAAATTCACCTGAAAAATTGTGAATGCTCTTATCACACGAATTTCACGTGAAATGAGCGTGATTTTCATGTAAGGAACAATTGCATGTGAAATATAAATCAACAATAGATTTAATTTAAATAATCAACTTATCAAATAAAAGCTGTATTGTATTGTTACGCACAGTTAAAACATTACAAACCTTTACACCTTCCACCAAAAATGACGACAAAGTCCCTATGGTTTACAACTCCTGGTTAGGGGCGTAGTTAGGTAAACTTATGGTGCGCTTGCCATGTTAGAACGCACATTAGATGTATGGTTCAAATAATGAGGAAGATGTCAATTTCCTGTTTGGTCGAAACGCAATAAACCATTTGTGTGTGCACGAAATAAAAAAAAAACATGTTTGAATTTATAATAGCAAAACTTGGATGTTACGGTTTCCTCCCCATCTTAAAACTAACTTGACCAGAGTCCCCCGGCTGTTTGAACTATGACCGAGGTTTCATTATAGTCAGACAAAAGTGATTTTAGTCAAACCACGGCGACTGTAGATTGTGATTGATCTCCGTCCTGATAACGCATACACGGGCTACCCCATTTGACAAGCTTTAGAACGAAAGTAAATTTCTTCGAAATATTGAAGAGAAACTAAATCGTTTTTATTTGTTTATAGCTATGAATATACGAGTTTGTCTAACAGAATTCAATGAAATAAGTGTGATGATATAGTATTGCTTCTTGATTTTCATCGCAGCCAAAACATACCCAAAACTGATAACTGGGTAGTTTTTTCTTCAATATCGCAATAGAGGGACATATTGTGCCAGCTAGACTTTGCGCGCATATTTAGAAACACGGGAAAACATTTTAAATAGTCTTTCTTGTTCTTACGACAAAACGATTGACCTTTTCGCTACCGTGTGTCTATAATCAGAGTTAAAATTATCGTTTCTCCCATACCAATGATATATATTATAAGATATATATTTTGTTAAAAAATTGGTTACACAACATTACGTTTCATATAATCAATATTCTGATGTTTGAATGATTTTTAATGCTCTTTTATTAACTTTCTTAATTCAATCTTCACTACAGCTAGAACATTTCAAGAATGTTATATACTATTTAGTACTTCATGTTGATAATAAGAAAACGAAGAACTACTTCTAAACAGTGAAGGCGCTGTCACACCAAGCTGCGTCCCCACGCGTATTCACGGCATTGTAAAATTCATGGAATCGCCGTAGGATCGCAAGGAAAATTAAGAAAAAATGTACCGTTTAATTTGAAAATTTTACAAGTGGAGTCGTCACGGCGTTCTTACGGCGACCGATGCGTTCTTACGGAGCTCCCACGGCGTGTAACTGCGTTTCCACGGAGTTCTACTTGGCGATTAACTGCGCTCTCGCTGAGTCTCCGCCGCGCGCTCATGGCGTGTTCGGAGATTTTACCGCGCGACCGCGGCGTGCTCTGCGCGCTGACTGCGTGCACAATATTAATTTGTACAATTGTATGGGAAACAAACAAGAATTTACAACTAGTAAACAAATGATTAAAAAATTGTTTTGATTTTATAAAAAGATACATTGGTATATTGAAACATAGTTACTTCTTAACAATTTGTGAAGGACTAGGATTAAACTTTTAGTAGTCAGGTCTACAAATAAATCCGTTATTAGTTGTTAGAAAACATAGAAAATATTTGAAAACATCAGAACCAAATGGTATGTATTCCATCTACGTCCATTGATAGGTCTTAGAATATTAGCAAATTCTACTTTTTACATAGTCATCTACATCCAGTTTGATAATTATTACATCTCTTGCTATGTACAACAGCCATTTTTCGAGGTTTTGTGGTCTTGATGACAACGCAGTAGAAAAACCGTGGGAGCGCGGTATAAACGCAGAAGAAACGTCACGAGAGCGCGATGAACGCAGCAACAGCTCTTTGGGTCGCTGTGTGAACGCAGCCAAATGGAAAGCAACTTGTTCAAACGCTGTGGAGCGCAATAGAGACGCAGTGAGATTTCAAAGGACTCCGTGAGGTCTCCGTGCAAGCGCAATTGACTTAAAACTGCGTCTACACTGCGATTAGCTGCGTTCCTTGAGCGCGCCGATGGAGCTCTCGTGGCGCTGTTGGAGATCTTACGGCGCTGTCACGGCGACCTCACTACGCTTTTATGGCGTGTTTATCAGAACGCCGAGCCACGGCGCGTACTTTGTGCATGTTCAAAGTGCGCGCCGTCGCATGGCGTTCTTCAATGTTCAAGGCGATCCCACCGCGATGGACGCAGATGCCGTTGCGTTCTTACGGCGCTCTAGGAGACTTTACTGCGTTTACCTTGGCGTTTTACATTATTTAAGGACACAGCGGTATCGCCGTGAGGACGCAGCTCCGGTGTGACAGGGGTTTAACAATCAACTAATATGGGAATTTTTTTAACCTTTATGTTTACACTTTTTAAAAATTTTGTAAATGTTTTTTACAACTAAGACAATCTATCTCAAATCACCCGTTTCTAATTAAATAATTAAGCACTTTCGAAGCGGCGCCAAGTACATTTAGTAATTACTGTCAACAGATGGTCAGTTGGAATACATCCATTGTTTAAGAACGTGTATATATAAGCATCATTATTTCATCGATCGAATCTACACTATTACTTATTAGGTTAGTTACTGACTCACTACGGAAATACATTGGGTTGATCAATTTCATAGATGGCGAGGCGAAGCCGAGCCGTCTATGAGATTGATCAACCCAATACATTTCCGTAGTGAGTCAGTAACTAACCTAATAAGTGTTTTGTTTTCCCGAGGACAATCAAGCGACATATTTATTCACAAATAGCGATGATCTACGCAAAGCCATGTACATACAAGATGCCTTACATTTCGTCCAATTTAACTCATTTAAACTCTTTTAAATTTTCAATCTCACCTTTCAAATACTCTTTAAAAATCTTTGCTTCACCCATGTTTACTTACAATGTTTTGTTGCTATTCAGTTTTAATTGTTTTCTCCCTTTCCTCAGCAGAGATTTGAGCAAATTTCGACGCTGCCATTTTGTTCTGCTCCAGACAAAACAATGTGACGTCAATATTCTAAGCTACTCCAATTTTAAAGAATTTCAAAGGGCATCTACTCCAAATACTTTATTAAATAATATGAAATGTCGAAATTAGTAAGCGAAGCGTCGGCCAATGACTGCCATGATGCCTAATATTATTTCTCACCGAACAAATATAGAGATATATGAGGCAATCACGTGCTATGTTTAAACCAATGAAAGTGTGACCTTTCAATCCAAGGGAAAACAAAAAAGTTTATTATGTACACAAGCATGCACACCTTTATATTTGTGTGGTTATGCTGTCCATTTCCTGTTTGGTCGAAAGCAGACATTACGGACTTGCTGGAAGACTAGTTAGAACCAAACATCTCACCCCAGCAACCCACCGACTTGTGGAATCCATGGGCAGCATAAGAATAAAATTGGGTTAATGAATAATATCATGGTTGTAGAGTAGTCAGCTTCCTCTGGGCTACGACAGGTTGCAGCCCTTACAGCTCACCACAATCTCTTACAGAGAACTGGTTATCGCTTCATCATGGTAGGAACACTAATATGATACAAGATTTTTTTAACATTAAAATAATCTGCCTATTACTTTAAACAAATGAAAAAGAGAAAACTCATTTTAAAATATTTTTTTTCGTTGTTCACGAATTTAGATACCGAATGTTGATGTACAAATCATAAATATACTGAAATAAATGTTCGCCATTCCATCTTCTTACATAATTTCCGTCCATTTTGTTTCAGGTTGAGACCGGATTTGACAGATACTAGTACATCTACTTCAAAATCTTGGAGGTAATACTTCTTCTACCAGTGAACAGTTGCAAATGTTTCTCCAAGACCCTATTGAATATTTCTAAACAAGTCTTAAAATACAATTTACAGCTGTGCTTATATATGCAAAACATAAAGCTATACAATTTCAGTATCTTTTTGTTTATAATGAATTTAAGAAACACGGACCTCTGGGTTTTCTACATTACTCGACAAATGGATTTTGATAGTTTTAAAAAATATATAAATGGTTAACCATAATGATGAAATAAAAATAAAATCAACTGTTTCACGAACATACTCTGGCAAGGTTTTAGATGGTATAAAACAAATGACGTTGAATTGATAATAGCCATTACGTCAGACTAAATAACATTGCACTATTTTAATTTGTTATACAAAATCAGGTGTAACAATTTGTTATACAAAATCGTGTGTAACATAGTTAAAGTACATTACTGGTGAATTACTCATGGAAATGAAACTTACTTTCATATTTTAAAAAAAATTAAAGATTAAAAAAAAACTGCTTCGTTTTTCGATCTATTCTAATCAATGTTAAATCATAGAGGGTCAAAATATGAAAATTTATATTGTAATTATCTAAACTATTAAAGCCATAAACTCACATTTTCTTCAAAATATCTCACAAATTTGCATTTATATATTGTCGGTATGTGATTTGTCCCTACTTATCACCTACAGTTATTGTTAACATCGCGAATGAATACGGTAACCTTGAAGGCATACAATACAAGTCATGTGCTAATATAGAGAATTACACGTCTCATTATTTTCTGTTTTGCATACAAACACATTCGTGAAAACATATGAATATGTTCAAAATTCCCGCTGTTCAAATATTCCAAACGAAAAAAAAATAGTTAAGGTACTGGAACATTTTTATAACAGTCATCATCAACAGTGTCAAAATAATATTAATATAAATTGTTTTATTGTTATAGGCAGCAAATTACCGTTTACCAAGAAGTGTTCATACTTGTTTGACTTTTTAAAAAATAAAAGTTAAACCAATAATTTTATTTATTATATAAGTATCATCTTTTTTCTATTCTGAGAACGAATCAAATACGATTATTGTTTTTCGAACATATCCAGAGTATGTCGAATAAACATGAATAAACAAAGAATGAAGACAATTTAGTGGTATACACAGAATCTTAAATAAATTACCTCTCAGTGATTATTTGATTATGTGTCTATCTTTAATAACAAATTATAAGGTACATTTTAAAAAAGCCTTTTATATTCCATACAAAGATATGCCGAAATCGTAAAGGTATGAGGTATATTTGCTCACTTCAATTGGGCTGTTATCTACTTATCTACTGAATGAAATGAAAAATACATTAACATCCAATTGCATCGTTTTAATAAGTGTATATCTAATTTCAACAACAGAATACATTATTTATATTAAGATTGACAGTAACACGCAAAATGATATTCAGGCTTACAATAGAACTTTATTAGCAATGTCGTTTCCCAATATAATTTCGACTGCTACACGTTCATCAAATGATATATTTCGTACTTTACTTCACTTATCAAAAACAACAGCTGCTACATTACTAACGATCTCATTATTATTTCATGGGCTATATATAAGGTCCAATATCTCATTAAAACTTCACAAAGTATTTGACTTTACAAAAGCAACATGTATACTATAACATTTGCGATGCTTGCGTTCTTTTGTGCTTATTTGGCGGATAACACAATAGGCTTTAGGTTTGGAGGTCTAAGTAAACTTCAAGATGCCACCCCCCAAACCCAGCAGCTCGTGGATTCCGTTAGTATTCTTTTCTCTTTTTTTCTTTTGATTTTAAACAAATTAGTCTCTTCAATTTTCCAATGCAAAGGTGAAAGTAAATTTTTATATAACAACAGGTGCGAGATGATATTATTGGACAACTTCCACTAGGATACGACAGGGAGCAGCCGTTACAACTGAAATCTATCTCGTATAGAAAACAAATGGTTGGAGGGTATAATTACTTTATAAAGGTAGGCAGTACCATACATGGTGAACTAAAATAATGTCATATATTTCACATCGTAAGAATATTTATAAGAAAAGACATTTGAAAAATATATTTTTTAATTTCTAATTGCAGAGGCAATTTATTGATTTTTGAGATGGTTCACGGTTTGTTATTGTCATTTTTTCACTTCAAGACTTAGATTTTTTAATAATTTATTGTTCAACGTTTTAGATTGAGACAGGGTGGGACAGGTACATCCACGTTATAATCCACGAGAACCTTCGCGGGAGAACTTTACTAACAGGCATAGAGCTACAGAAATCCTTGTCTGACCCCATTGAAGCTTTCGATATAAACGTCAATTTTGATACCTCATTTTTTTCACGATGATTATTCATGATAGCAATAAAGTTGAATTAATATAAATTATCAAATCATTATTATTATTTTTTTTTTTTTTGTATTTTAGGTTTAAAAACACACCCAAACGCATTTTGAATTAATTAAAACCGAAAAATAACTTTTCATTTGAAAACTAGTTTTACTTATTGTACTTTTTGATCTAGTGGCCAACAATAGTTGGATGTTTATATCAAATGTTTCTTCTATGTTAATCGTGGCTAAAAGACTCCATTTTTGAATACAGCAATTATTATTCAACATATGAAGCTAAGTAAAAAAAACTGGAATTATTATCACAATGGTTGATATAAACAGTAACGAAAAAACATAAATCTGAAACAGTTTCCGCCAACTCCTGCAAACGTTTTTACTTTTACAGCTTCATTTCTAAAAGTTGACAAAATACATATAAAATAATTGTGTTAAAGTTAATGAAAAACATAGAAATGTTAAAAACATTTCCAAAACCGTTGAAAATAATTCCGTTAAAAAAAAAAATCATTAATAAGGATTGATTTACATGATCAACCACTTTATAAAATCAAATATTTACATTCTACTGTGTTTTTCCATTAAATTCCGTGATGTTTAAATGCCCCTAAATGCAACAAGTAGTCAAAAGTCAAATTGACGAGTTTTATTATGACGTCACAAACGTTGAACGCTGTAAACTGCAACGTCACAAGCGAAAAATCAAAGTTCACGCTTGTGGCTGTTACTGTGGCTCTTCCATTAATATTAACTTACCCTTAGGATAAGATAGGAATTTTAAGGTATGAATCACATTTGCAGACAAGGCAAGAAGTTAAAAAAAATGTAAATATAAGCATTAAATCATGATTTTTTGAAGTATACACTCTCATAACTGCAGCGGTGTGTGCATACAAATTTTCATAACGCGCTAACGCGCGTTACTCAATTTGTATGCACACACCGCTGCAGTTATGAGAGTGTATACTTCAAAAAATCATGATTCAATATTTTACGAATGATGTTGACAAATGTCGGGAAAGTATATGCATTATTTTGCTAACATTTACTAAGTTTGAGTATTTCCGCTTCGATTTTTTTTTTGGTGATTCAGTGTCTTAAAAAACTCACAGGCTGACATCTACATGATTCTGCTCTAACTAGTTTATTGATCTTTAGAAACGTGTACCATCTAAACATAATCATGGACTGCATGGATATATATATATATATATATATATATATATATATATATATATATATATATATATATATATATATAAGAAAACACGAAAAACGTTCAATATAGCTTCAGCGCTTTCATTTTAAAATCTTCAGAAGCTATATAATGGTAACATAGGAACGTGACGTCAAAAAACTTGAACGTTGAACGGCAATGTCTTTTATGACGTCATAGCTAGATTTAGCGGAAAAAATATAATTTGCAACATAGTAGATAACATACAATTCAATACATTATTATTACAAACAGTTCAATTTGGGTTTAAAAATACGGATGAAAAGTTTTTCTTTTTCTCTTCTTTGCACATTACTGTCACTCAACAGTTTGTAAAATGGAAATATTTTAAACTGTTTATTACTGCAAGTGTCCAAATGCTCTCTTAACGGTATCTGTCGATATCCCGGGGTGTTTATGTGTTGTTTATGTACACGCACACGGGCCCGAAGTGGATTGCTTGTTTCCCCAATATAGTACTCGTTGCAGCCTGGACATGTTATAACATATAATACATTCTTAGTGTCACATGACATGTCCGTCTTTACGATGAATTCTTTTCCGCTGAAGTCGTACTTAGATCCCTCTGTTATATGGTCACAGGTCCCGCATCGTGGGTTTCTACACTTAGTAACTGTGTGTTTAGTATCAAAATGGGAAGTGCACAATATTCGTTTTAGATTTTTAGGCTGACGTCTGCTGTTAATGAAGTTCACATCTTTGTAAATTTCTTTCGTGGATTGGTCGTTGATGAGGATATTATTAAACTGATGAATTATTGGCGTAATGTTCATATTTCTTGGATTAAAAGTATGTACAAATGGAATAAAATCAATGGTTTTTTCCGGATGTTAACTGGCTAATAATTCCGATCTATCATACTTCCTGGCTTTACGAATTCCGTCGTCAATGAGACCTTCGGGATAACCTTGGTTAGTGAGGTAATGTTTGAGTTCCCTGAGGCGTATGTCTTGGGTGTCTTCATCGCTCACAATGGTACAAATACGTCGAGCTAAATTATATGGAATAGCAGTTTTTGTATGATGAGGGTGACACGAATTAAAATGAAGATATTGATGTGTGTCAGTTGTTTTGTAGTATATATCAGTAAAAAGTTTTGAATTCTTCTTTATAACCAGATAACCAGCAGTTTTTGTATGATGAGGGTGACACGAATTAAAATGAAGATATTGATGTGTGTCAGTTGTTTTGTAGTATATATCAGTAAAAAGTTTTGAATTCTTCTTTATAACCAGAACGTCCAAAAATGGTAATTTGGTGTCATTACTTTCTAAAGTAAATTTGATGTTGGGATCAAGGTTGTTCACAAGTTGATGAAATATCTTTAAATTTTCGTCACTATTATTCCATAAAATAAAGCAATCGTCTAAAAATCGTGTTTCAAACATTTATAATTATAATGCATTCAGTTTTGGTTTATATAATGAAATGAAATGTTTTTCTTTTGTTTCACGCTCTTTTTCGGTTGTTATTTTATAAAATTTATAGATAGGACACAATGTAAAGTTCGGAAAAATGTTCTTTGCACAGTTTCTGAGATGTCCGCTAACAGCCGTGCACTGGTATTTTGTTTCACGAATTTGTTGTCGGTGGACGGTCATTCGATGTCTGAGGGTATCCCCGGTTTGACCAATATAGTTTTCTCCACATCCTGCACATGTTATGACGTAGATTAGATTAGAACTTTCACATGTAATAGAGGAATGTATATTAAAATTTCTGCCGTTTATGAACTCGAACTGGTGGCCTTCTTGTAGGTAAGGGCAGGTGGCACATCTTGGCTTCTGGCATTTACGGACATCTGTATTGGTGTGACGTCATAATAAACTCTGAAAAGCGCAACATATACTTGATGTTATATGACGTCACAATGATCATTTGAAATATATGTACTTATGTATCAATGGTGATTGTTCAAAACTCCTGAAGATTATAATGAAACCGGTAGAGTTTTGATTCGGCTTTCTGTTATTTTTTATTATGTATATATATATATAAATATATATATATATATATATATATATATATATATATATATATATATATATATATATATATATATATATATATATATATATATATAAACTCAACAAACATTAAATAGCTGTATATATAATCATCTTTGTTCTAACCAGTCTTTGTATTTGTAAATTTATTGATGTCGTTATGATCATATTGTGTCTAATTCAGTTTTCCCGAACTTTAACGTTTGATATTGTATTATGACGTCATGGATCTATTCCTTCCCTGAAAAGACTCACGTTACATCATGACGTCATAGTAAACGTTTCTAAGGAAAACAAGTTCATAACTTATGTACATTCACCTGAAGAAGGATTTAAATCCAGAAAGCGCTAGTGAATAGAAACTTTGGAACTGTTCATTAAGGTTTTCCGCTCTCAGCGGAAAACCTTACTATTATTCTGAAAAATTTTCAAATTTCTTATAATTTTTTTTCTTCTAGACGCCAACTTTGATCCTTAATATCTCGCTCGTTTGTTCACCGATTGTTTTGAAATTTTCAGGACTGATAACATGCCGCGTGATGTTGTCGTTGCATATTTTAGTTGAGGAAAATCCTTATCCGGTTTTGAGTTACTTCCCTCTAAGTAAAATTTAACGACTTCTTTTGTCCAGGGGGTTTAGCTTTAACGATGACTGGCAGAGTCTCAAAGATTGGCTGGTTTGGAAGCTAATACATTAAATTTGTGCGAGATATATTTTATCTATTATTTAAATGCAAATAAAAGGGGTGGTATAGATGTTGAAACAAAGGTAAGAAAAAAAATCAAAAAAATTCGCGTATTTTCCGTGTTAGTTTTCTACCTGATAAAAAATTGTTATAACATGTATTTTAAAAGTTCTTGGTCTTACCCAGACCTTTCATTCGGTATACCGAAAAAGGGGCTGGCCCTTATAATTACGGAGTTAGAGGCGTCCAAAGTTCCTTGTCAATAACTTAAAAAGGAATAAACATTTCTAATGCATTATTGAAGCAAAGTTGTAAAGAAATTAATTTTGAATCCTTCTATAGTATTTAATTTAATGTTTTTGTAATTTTTAGTCAGTATTTGCAGAAACAATTGTTGTCAGCTCGGTCCATTTTTGTGGGGGTGCGCACGTTTATGAGGTTAAGAAAGGGCTTCTTGTAATGCACTAACTGATACATGTACCGCGCAAAAATAATTCCACATAAAATTCCCAAATGTTTTTATACATATGTACATTTTCATTTCATATAGATAAACCTCTTTGACCTTATTTTTGTTGTTTGTTTCATAACTGTGCCCCTGTCTATATTTAGATGCATTACGAGACCCAGGTAACCGATCGATAGCAGAGTCGCTAGCTGTATTCAGGCCGTCCCCTAGACGACAGTGCATGTGCTTGTAGAGCTGGACGAACACGATTAACGCCCCACTGTGTTACTGTAACAGAGACATTTTGAATTGTTTCAGTACTGGGAAATGTGTTAATAAAATGGTTCCAATGCATGGTAATTTAACTCAACTTTTCTACAATACGTATACACGGCCGTCATATAAAGCACAATGTGTATTACTGACATGACAAATGTATGCTGGCTATTAAAACGAAGGCGGGATTGCTCCCGATAGAACAATTCTTTTAAAGCAAAAAAAAAACTGATTTGCGATGGATATAATATAATTTTAAAATGTGAACTTAATATTCGTATACGATAATATTTGAATCAAAAGCCTCTAGTTTTAAGTTACGGTTTTTAGGGATATTAATTATGACTTGCCCCGCGTTTCAGTTTTTTTACTTGCAAAACATCTAAAAACGAAAATACCAAACAACCTTCAGCAGCAACTTATAAATTATTTATTCCATACACAATTCTAAAGAGGTAATTAAATAAATTTTATAAATGCTTTATACTTGTATTCGCTATCTTCCATGGAAAAAAGTGGCATGGAAAAAATGTTGTTCAATGTTCATCAAATACGCTGTAGCCTTAGCAATCGAAAATAATTAACAAACTGTATATTGATAGATTGACATATCAACAAACATTCAGACCCCCAATGTGTTTTCTTACAAGTTCTATAAAACGTAGACTCAATGACTGAATTCTTTACCTTTTTCCGTCTGGGTTATTTTGAATCACGTGTGTACGTTATGTGTAGCCATATAGATGAACACTTTAAGTGTTTAATTTTTAAAAGAAATTGTGTACATGCAGAGCAATGCAATGCTAGGACAATAAAATTCCAACAATGTATATGGTGAGGCCGGTCAGACTGATACTGGTTCTGCTTGTTCTACAAATAGCGAAATCAATGTAAGACGAAGTATTTGGGTGTTATATTTTAAACAAATATAAGTATTGCTTTCTTAAAAGCTTGCATTACTTAACAAAGTATTTTATTGGAATTATTATTAGTTACCTTAGCTGCATATATGTACCGCTCGGTCTGTATCCCGAAAAAATTGACTACCATCCGAAATTTTTCATACAAGGTCTACAGACTTGCAGCTACATGTAACATTACCTTTAAAAATACATTTTAGAATTTGCCGCTGTTTATAAATTCATTAAAAAGACGCGCAGAATCAAGTGGTAACATGTCGTTTGATATGGGATTTATGACGTCTATTTATATTGTTTTCCTTAAAATTATTTCATTATTTCAAGCTTGTGGGTGGAATGAAATCTGTTTCACATGTTATATGACATAAATATGTCCTCTCCCCACTTTTTCTCGAAGTAACTATTTTTATAAAATTTACATAAAAAAATTGAATTATCATGGAGTTGCCCCCCCCCCCCCCCCATTTTGGTAGCATGTAAAAAAATGCTATGAAAATCATGAAATTATGAGTGAAATTTTGAAAATTTTGGATCTTGTCAAGATTTGTTGGATGAGTTTGCCCCCCCCCCCCCACTTTCAAAAACGATGCTACGCGCTTGGAAATTATTCATTTCTTTATTCCCTTCTTTGATAAACAAAACAAACTAACAAACATAACCGATCCAGATAAATATAATTACATGTATCAAAAATAAACTTAAAAAACAAACTACAAATTCATCCTTCACCCACAATATTGCCACAACGATATTTCTCATCGTTGTAGACCCGTGTAACAATCTGTTAAGTAGGTGCTTGCACGGAAAAGAACCCCTTGCTGATCTACCTTTTTATTAACGCATACAAAGAAAAAATATATTTTGATTTATTTTTGAATTTCTTTTGATGTAAAAAAAAAAAGAGAAGAAATTGGTTCTCAGTCTCTCTTTATGCCTGTTTGTTAGCGGTTAATCCAAGTTCATTTTGAATATCCTTTTGTAATTTAGAAAAATGCGATGTAAATTTTTTTCATGCAATGAAGAGTTGTTTCTTGAAATTTTATTAGACCATAAAATTGTAAAATGCTAACATTGAAAATTGTGCCCGATTTCTTTCTTTTTTTTTTAAGGTAAAACTTTATTGATTTAAAAAATGATTCTTTGAGACAAACAAATTGACATAATCAATAAGAGTTTGACAATCTCTAACTGCAGGTCTGTAGCTTTTAGTCAGAAAAAGAATCGGATGGACGACCTAGGACACAGATCGTCCATCCGAATTTCTTGAAAATTGCCATTATTTTCGTACGCGGACGCAATACTCACCGAGACTAAATGGCTCGTATCTTAAGTTTTAAGTTTTAACTGCTTTGAAAGGTGATATTGGTTTTCTGATAATTATGAACATGAATAATTAAATAAAAATGGTTAAATTTTCAGTAAAATTACCGGCATCGGTCTTCTCCGTGCGCGGATCTAGAAGGGGAAGGGTTCCAGACCCCCCCCCCCCCAGCGAAATTTCTTTCAATTACGTGTACATTATAAACTTACCAAATATGCCTCGGACATCCCTTGGCAAACTCAAATAACCGTCTGACTTTTCAACCCCCACCCCGGAAAAATTTTCTGATCCGCGCATGTTCCCCCTCCTGGAAATACAAAATTATTCTTCAAAACCCCTTGTAAAATTTCCAGGATCTCCGCATATATACTAAGAAATTCATTGGCGCTTGCGTTCGATAAAATGCGTGTAAAACGTTTGCCAATGGTCTTTTTACCTTCGTACCTGGCATAACCACAGTCCCATTCTGTGAATAAAATGCGGCGAATCAACTAGAGAAAACGTGTTAAGATCTGTATTTGCTCATAAACATGTAGTATTATCGTGCAAAATGCACTGTTCAATTATAATTTTTTTTTTAGTTTACTTGTAAAATTCAACACCTGTTTCGTAATTTTTTTTCACAGTTTATTTCTTACATAGTTACTTTTTTTATTTAGTGATTGACACTTTTCAGACTTTATATGTGATATCAAAGAGACAGGGTGTCATGTCTCAAGGACTGTTAACCTCTTAAAACAACATTGTGCAGTTATCAGATTTTCATTTCTTGGACATCAAAGACTCATTGAGTTTATTCAATTATTTTATATCTGTGAACCTTTCACTCAGTTAACTTATATTATTACCTGTCAATTGCAATTTATACTCATTGTTAAGATTCTTATAAATAGTTATGTACAATTGTCAATGCGCAGTCTGGAATACGGCGGCCAGCCCCTGTCACGTCCTACTCTCCCAGAGTCTTGAGTCCGGAGGCCACTTCTGGCCATATCCGACTTGTTTGTAACATGTCTGTCTGTTAAATTGTTGCCATCGTTGAGTCTCGTCCAATAATGTGGAATCCTGCATCAATTGCCTGTTTATTTCTCTGGAACTGTATACTGGTGGACCTTCGGGAATACGGCAAACCAACCCTTCGTTTTAGCTTACGGCCCACAGCGCGCCCCAACCTTTCACCTTATACACTTTACGCCAACATTCCCTCACCCGGTTCGTACTGCACACGACCGATGCAGATCCAGACGAATTCTCTATCACCGTAAAATCTACGCGGTCACAGAAATATAATACTTTGTTTCTCAGTGTTTACACATCTAATATTGTACTATGGTCAGCTATCAATTTTTTGTAATACGTCACAAGTATGACGCAGCTACGACGGAAAACCTAATCGTTGCTTGCAACGAGCTCGTCTCTAGTTTTCTCTTTCTTTTTTGATTATTTATACTGTGTGATATCACATTTCACTCATTTTGGATTATATATAGATAGATAGATAGATAGATAGATAGATAGATAGATAGATAGATAGATAGATAGATAGATAGATAGATAAAAATTAAATAAGAAAACACGAAAAACGTTCAATATAGCTTAAGCGCTTCAAAATGAAAGCGCTTAAGCTATATTGAACGTTTTTCGTGTTTTCTTATTTAATTTTTATCTATAACTCGCCGACCACTGTGGATTTTATTGTGTTTATATATATATATATATATATATATATATATATATATATATATATATATATATATATATATATATATATATATATATATATATATATATATAAACAAAAAATAGATCGGCACAGTTTTAAATAATTTAAAAATAATAAATATCCAGAATAAAATCACAAATTGATCCTATTTACTGCAATCGTTTTCGTCATTGCTGGTTCTTCAGGCAGTTATGTACAAATGACTAATATGTAACGTAGTAACGTCAATAAGAAAAAGTTCATTGTGACGTCATAATAACGTTAAAGTAGCGGAAAGTTAAAGTCACAGAGCAAAAAAGGTGCCAAAATAATGATTGTAAAAGCAAACAATTATATCACATGCATATAATAAATTTTTCACTGAATGCGATTTAATTATGGTTTAAATAATTTAATAAAGTGTCCTTCCTTGGCTAAGCGCAGTATTTTATTTTCATTTTGAAGTTTAAAAAATAATTTGAATTTTCCCTGGCCGCATTCAGCAAAATGTTCACAACACGAAGTATTACGAACCCTCGGGTCTTTTATCTGTTGCTTGTAGACACGAACGTGCTCATTTAGTTTCCCCGTCTGTCCAATATAAAATTCTTTGCATGTTGGTTAAATAGCACAATAAATTACATTTTCTGATTTACAGTTCATCGACGAATTGGCGCGAATTTCCATCCCAGATTTTAGTAGAATTGTATTTCCTTCTTCTATGTAGGCACATTTACCATATTTCTGGTCTCCGCATTTTTTCACGGATGGTACTTCCTCCCGCATTGTAAATCGGGCCTTGGTCAATATGTGTTTAAGATTCGGCGCTTGTCGTCGGCTACTGATTATGTCCTCGGATTGTAATAATTTCTTCATATTTTCTGACTGTTTTAATATAGGGTAAAGTCGTTTTCCGTCTGTTAGAATATTTCTGTTCCTTGGATCGTGGGTCACAACAAAAGCAAGTTTCCCGTCGTTGTTGCGAGTATTAGAAGACCGGCAAGGATTACGTAGAATATGAAATGGGATTTGTGTCGCACTTTTTACTCCAGCGTTGATTAATTTTTTCGGGTACCTCTGTCGTTGCAGAAATATTTCTAATTCTTTCAGACGTTAAGATCGTAAAGTTTTGTCTCTGATAATTGTACAAATTGTCCGTGCTAAGTTAAACTGAATATTGCGTTTTGTGTGGAAGGGTGGCATGATCTAAAATCCAGATATTGGTGAGTTTCCGTTGGTTTACAGTATAATTCCGTTGTTATACATCACCAATTTTTTATAATACGTAGATCTAAAAATGGAAGTTCCTTGTCCCTTTTCTCTATTGTAAATTGTATGGATTCATTTAAAGTATTTAGTAATGAATGACATTTCTTTAAGTTGTCTTCCCCTTTAGTCCAGAAAATGAAACAGTCGTCAAGAGAGCGTTTCCAATTGGATCCTATATTGGCACTTAGTTCGGCATCAAACACTTCTGATATTCTTTTAAAAAGTATATTTTCTAAATACCCCATTACTTACATAACATATGTGGGCGCAACTTTAGTCCCCATAGCGGTAACTTTTGTTTGTAAAAAGAATTCCTCGTCAAAGTGAAAGTGGTTATTCTCCAGAACTAATTTTAGTCCTTCAAGAATGAATTCTTTTTGAGAACCGAGCATTTAGAATATTCGGATGTCTGTCTATCCAGTAATTTATGGCCTCTAGTCCTAATGTATGTGGGATATTAGTATAAAGACTAATAACATCGAAGCTGACGAGAATTGTTTTAGGATCAACACTTTCAGGAATATAATTCAGAAAATCCATTTCATCTCTGACATAACTAGGTAGTAATTCACAAAGAGGTTTCAGTAAAATGTCGAGTAAGTTACTTAGTCTTTGAGTAATTGATGCTGGTCCAGCGACGATAAGACGAATTTTCAAGTCGGTTGGTTGTGGTATATATATATATATATATATATATATATATATATATATATATATATATATATATATATATATATATATATATATATATATATATACCAGTATAATTTTTTAATGCGTCTTGGATTTCCTTAGATTTGTGAATTTTGGGCAATCCATAGAAGTTATTGGATTTTACCTCAAAGTTTGTCAAGAAATCAATTTCATTTTTCGTCAGGTGTTCGGCATGTTTTTTAATAAGTTTCTCCACTCTCAACATTGTGTGTCGATCCTCGTTTGTTGATAATTTACGATAAAAACTTGAATTAGTTAGTTCGTTCAACACCATTTCTCTATAATGGAGTTTATCCATAATAACTACATCACCTCCTTTGTCGGCTTCCTTTATAATTATTGTTGAATCCCGTTGTAAGTTGTTGATAGCATGTTGTTGAGATACGGGTAAATTATTATTTATTCTTGTTTCTCCATTGTTTGAGATTGCAGATGATTTAAGACACGTGATGTATTCCTCCAGATGTTTGTCCCTGTTACGAGGGGGTCTAAAGCCTTTTTTATTTATTATGAACATGTGATTCATCCTCATCTACTGAGTTTTGAAAGAATTCCTTTAGGCGCAATTTACAGCAAAATTCGTCCGTATCAGCTAATAAGTCGACATTGTTATATTTAGGAGTTGGAGTAAATTTCAAGCCATGTTTTAATAATCATATTTCGGTCTCATTTAAATCCCTTCCAGATAGATTTATAATTTTAGAACCTTTTGGCTCATTTATCAATAATTTTTGAAACGGAACGTGACCTGTTTCTTCCGTGTTCTCTGGGCTCGGCGTTGACCTAAAAAAAATCACTCTGGAATTAGGATTACGTGTTTGGTTTTCTCTTTTGGTCCCTTCGTTATCCGTATGATGATGCTTTTGTCCCCCATTTCGTCCACCATTTTGGCTTCGTTCATGTGTGCTGGGTCAATCATTATTGAATCTTTGTTTGTTTGACAAATCATTAATCCCCCTCTGGACAGATCCTGAGCTGTGAGGTTGTCGGTGTTGATAGTTTCCTCTACGTGGTTGTTTACCATGTTTTACTGCATTTGCTTATGACTCTTGTCGCTGGGATGTCCCTGATCTAAATCTAGAGTTGGATCTGTTAAATGTTTTTTGGGGGCGATATAAGTCTGCTTTCTGGTTGAGTTATTCTTAAAAGAACGGTTGTTTGGCTTTGAGATATTGGACGCCTTCGTTATTTCATTGCCATAGTTTTTTTCGTATTCATCAAACAATACCTTTTTTGGTCCCCAGGATTTGTTGTGATTCTGCTTCTTCCCTTGAGACTTCTGATTTCCACAATTCTTGTAGTTTTTCCGCAATTAATCCACTGCATGTTTTGCTTATTCCCTCGGTTAAAGCTTCATCACAATTTTCAAATTTGTTCTTGAATTTCGGAACTCTTAATCGTAGCAGTGCGATAACCATTTCAAAACGCTGTAATGCTAGATTTGCTCTAGTTTGAGTTTCTTCGCTAGTTTTTGAATCACTATATTTGATCCTGAATTTTCTTGGAAATATAATTTGTTTTTCCAATTTTCATACGTGTCAGCAAGGTTTTCATTCATAATTGCGTTCCAATACGCCCGTTTCCGCTGATTAAGAAGCTTGTACCACACTATATTCAGTTCTCTCTTCTTTTCGTATGTTTCCTTTTTTCGCTCCATTGTCTAACCATTTCTGGAAACATTAGTCCTGTAGTTATCGCTGCAAGATAACACGTCATTTCTATCGCTGTCGGTTACTCTTGTAGAGATTAACATTTGGATTTCTTCGTTGAATATACCGTTTAATTCCCCCATGTCCCTAATTGCTGTTGAAAAATTGTACTTTCTACAGAGAGAAGAAATTTTCTCTGAAATGGAGCCAGGAATCGCGAAAACGTTTGCAGTAAATAGGATCAATATGTGATTTTATTCTGGATATTTATTATTTTTGAATTATTTGAAAATGTGCCGATTTATATTTTTGTTTGATATATATATATATATATATATATATATATATATATATATATATATATATATATATATATATATATATATAAAGCACTAAAAATGGCTAACGACACGAACAATAGAAATTGTCAAATTTTCGGGACAACCCGTCCCTTC
Source organism: Magallana angulata (assembly GCF_025612915.1). Lineage (NCBI taxonomy): Eukaryota > Metazoa > Mollusca > Bivalvia > Ostreida > Ostreidae > Magallana > Magallana angulata. The sequence goes on from NC_069118.1 coordinate 57,328,932, forward strand.
TTCAGGACCAAAAAATAAATTATATAAGTAAAAAACAAAGAAAACAAAATCTAAAGCTACTACTAAACTACTTAAGAATCTATGAAAAAGAACAGCTACATTATACACATCATTTGATCACATTCTTAAAGGTGTTGATACTGTCGCCGATCGCTGTGAAGTAATCAATCGACTGCCAACTTCACGCCTGAATAAGTTAATTAGCTAATTAAAATTGACGACCGAGTTAATAAATAAAAATTTGAACCCCCGTTGTTAACTCGTACGGCACATATGATATAGAGTCGACTTTTTGATTAAAAAGAGATAAAATTAAATGAAAATAAATAAATAAATGAATAAATAAATAAATAAATAAAATTAAGAAAAAATGATTTACAAATAAAAGGTAGTAAAGAAACTAATAAATGAAAGAGGCGCAGTTGACAGATTAGATAAAATTACTAAGTGGGTTTCAGGTGATATATGGCTATGAGACGTTCATTTTAGTGAAGTCCATTTGTTTGTTCATGCCATCAGGTCTGAATGATTTGAGTCTGTGCATCCAGAACTTTTCTTTGCTTTTCCTCTCCGCGTCTGTCCAATTAGGATTATGGTCAATAACCAATACTGTCATGTCTTCCCATTTGTGGCCACTGGTATTAAAATGTTCTCCGACGGGCTCCTTGACTTTTTTGGTCTTTATGGTAGAGCGGTGGTTGTTGATCCTTCTGCGGAGGTCACCTGTTTCACCGACGTATTGCTTAGAGCAGACTTTGCAACTGATGAGATAGATGCAGTTGTCTGTGCGGCAAGAAGTGTTGCCAAATATCTTGTACGTGCGACCCGTGGTGGTGCTCTTAAAACTGTCCGCGTTGGTGCTGTATTTGCACAATAGGCACCTGACATCGGAACATGTTTTAAAACCGCCATTTGGCAACGGGTTGTCTAATCTTGCCCTCACTACCATATCCTTTAAGTTCCTCGGGCGTTTAAACGCAGCCATTGGTGGATCCTTGAAAAGATCAGCCATTCTTTCGTTAGTGTAAAGAATGGGCAGATTATTTCTAAGGATGCTGTTGAGGTTCTTAAGGGCGGGGTGATATGTAGTGACAAGTGGAACCCTGCTTTTGTCTGTTTTCTTTTTGTATTGTAAAAGGGTTTTCCTGTCTTTTGTAATCATCTCATCAATTGCAGATTGAACTGTGTGGGCTTTATAGCCTCGATTACACAGATGGGATTTCAATATTCTGCTCTGTTCTTCAAAGATCTCATTAGAAGAACAGATTCGTCTGATTCGGGTTGTTAATCCTTTAGGAATTCCTCTAAAAGTATGGGGAGGATGGCAACTCGAAGGCTTGAGGTAGAGGTGAGAATCAGTGGGTTTGGTGTGGAGACTGAATTTTATTTCACCATCTTCCAAGGTGGATGTAGTATCCAAAAATACATTTTTGGAACTAGATATGTCCACTGTGAATTTAATCGAATTGTGGAAGGAGTTGGCAAAGGTGATGAAGTCATCTAGGCAGTCTCGGTTTTCGACCCATTTCATCTCAATATCATCAATGAACCGCAACCAGCTCAAAGGTTTGAAAGGAGCTCTGAGAAGCAGGCTGCGTTCCAATCTTCCCATAAATATGTTGGCGTAAGAGGGAGCCATTTTGGTGCCCATAGCTGTACCACTTATTTGTATATAATGTTCGCCATTGAACATGAAATTGTTCAGCTTGAGAACATGTTCAAGGAGCTTGAGTAGAGATTCGGTTGACGGCTGCTGAATCGCTCTACTGTCCCATACCTCCCTGCAGGCCTCGATACCTTCATCGTGAGGAATATTCGTGTACAAGGACGTGACGTCCATTGTAACGAGAAGAGTATGGTCTGGCAAGCCAGAGGAAGGTGTTTTATTCAGGTAATGTGTAGTGTCCTTGAGGTATGATGGCAAATCTTCTACATGTGGACGGAGATGTAAATCTATAAATTCAGATATTTTCTCCGTGGGGTGTCCGATGGCATTAACTATAGGGCGCCCAGGCATTCCTTCCTTGTGGATTTTTGGAAGCAGATAAAATTGACCCGGTCTACAGTTGGTTGGGCGAAGCGTTTCATAAACATTAACACCAATCTCATCATTTTCATACATTTTGTCCAGGGTGTCAGTGATGAGAGCTGAAAACTCTTCAGTGGGATCAGAGTCCAGTTTCTTGTAGAAACGATCGTCTGTTAGTTGTCTGTTGGCTTCAGATATAAATATATATATTTATTTATTTTTTTTTTTATTTTTTTTTTTATTTTTTTTTTTAATAGTATATTCTCACTATATAACTCTATATAGACGAATAGTCAATAATTGTAATATTAGCTCGTCCGAGAAATATTGACGGTCAATATTGTTTTGATATTGACCGGCTAGAAATATTATCTAGAGAACATTCCCTCTATTTCAAATATTCGCCTCTGATTTGTTGATTCGTAAACGATGACGTAAATAACTCTTAACGACTCCAAAACAAGGTGAAGTCATAATAGACAGTCATTCAAGGCAAGTAAACAACGGACGCGCAATGCGACGGTTTGCTTTCATAACGGGTCTACGGATTTGCGAATTACTGTGAAGTAAAATCAGGTAGAACATCGGTATGTCAATTCTTACGGTTGGCGGAATAACACCAGTGACCGGTTGATGCTGAGGATATTTTGGAAATGAAATTTAAACAAAATTGAATTCGTGAATTTTTTGTTGAGCTGAGACAATTACGGCGATCTGTTTTCAATTACTTTCTTAATTTTGGTCTGTTACTTCATATAGCAAAACAAATGTTGATTGTGTTTTCGGGCAACATTGATTATATTAGCCCCCTTGGGACGGAAATATTGCCCTCCGCTTCGCGTCGGGCAATATTTCGTCCCTCGGGGGCTAATATAATCAATGTTGCCCTCAACCCCAGTCAATATATATATATATATATATATATATATATATATATATATATATATATATATATATATATATAAAATCCGAAAAATATGGTAGTGTTCGGTTTTATATAAAGAAAATTTAAAGTTTGAATAAAATGTTTTTCTTTATCTCTTCTTTCCGTTGCATTCTCTGTTTAAAATAAAGTTAATAAAAAGGAAACACTTTAAATTGCCCGCGTCCGCATACATCAATGTGCTCGCTTAGTTTTATTTTCCAGTACTCTGAGTCTTTAATCTGCTGTTAATGCACCCGAAATCTTGTTTTTAATGAAGTCCCTGTTTCGCTGCTATAAAATTCGTTGCAACCATTACATATAATGGTATATATTTAATTTTTGAATTGACATGATATGACATGTCCGAATTTATGCGAAATCGTTTTCCCCTGAAGTCAATCGAGCTAGATACCGTTTTTATTGACGTGTTAATTGTAGATGAACAGAGTATTCTCATATGGTTCTTTGGTTGTCATTTGCTGTTAATAAACTTGAATTTATATAAAACACGAGCCATATCTCATTTGTTTTGAGAACTCTTGGTTACTGACCACCAGGGTTATATTCTATATAACAAGCGATAATATTTTAGTTTCCTTGTTGTTTCATAAAATTGTATTAATAAGATCCTGTCTATCTATTTCTTTGGCCTTTATTATTCCGTCATTGATAAGATTGGTAGGGCAATGTTGGTCAGTAAAAAATTGTTTTAATTCGTTGAGACGTTGATTTCTTGTTTCCTCATCACTGACTATAGTACATATTCTCCTGGCGAGGTTGTAAGGGAAGGCCCTCTTTTTATGTCGTGGATGGGACGATCAAAAATGCAAATATTGATGGGTATCTGTAATCTTGTAGAAAATATCTGTAAAAACTCTATCGTTTTCCTTCTTGATTAGAACATCTGAAAACGGAATTTTTGTGGAACTTTTTTCTAATGTGAATTTATTATCTGGATCCAGATCATAAAGAATATTTGTCAACCTTTATAATTCCGAGTCTCCTTTATTCCATATGATGAAACAATCATCTAGATATCTTTTCCAGGTTTTTTTCAGAGTCTGGCTGAATTCTTCACCAAATTCCTTATTTGTCTTCTTATACAGAGTTTATTCCAAAAATCCTAGACATAATGTAGCGTATGTTGGAGCCAATTTAGTTCCCATAGCTGTACCTTTAATTTGATGAAAGTATTTGCGAATAAACGTAAATACATTATTCTTTAAAACCATATAAAAACTTCTTTGTAAATCTGTTATCAATGTCCGTTCTGCAATATCAATCCAGAATGTCAAAGCTGTAAGTCCTAGTGTACTACTTATATTGATGTACAAGTTGACTACATCCAAGCTTACTAGTTCAGCATCATGATCCACTTGTTCCGGTAGATGTCATAGAAAATCTTAGTCATCCCGGATGAAACTTTTTACATTCTGACATAGTGGTTTCAAAATGATATCCAATAAATTGCTGAGTCGTTGGGTGGGTGCCACAGGTCCTTGTTCGAGCTTAATCACTTATTAATTAAAATGATGCAAAGTTGTGTTATGCGGTTATTGTGACCTTGCAAAATATAATTTAGTATGTCATTTCGGAGAAAAATATATATATATAAACAGGTAAACCATAATGATAAAATGAAAATTAAATCAACTATTCTACGAATATCTTCTTACAAAGTATTAGATGATATAAAACAAATGACGTTGTATTGATATTAGCCATTACGTCTTTGATTATAGCCAATACTTCAGACTAAATAACATTGTACTATTTTAAATTACATACAAAATTGTGTTTACGACATAGTAAAAGTACGTTGGGCAGCTCATGGAAATGAACCTTTCTTTTATATTTAACGAAATAGATGTTACACCCCAAAAAAAATTAATGTTGGAAAAATCTGCTTCGTTTTATATATTTTAACCAATGTCAATATATATTTGGTCAAAATATGAAAATTTGTATTGTAACTATCTAAAAAATTAAAAACATATTCACACATTTTCTTCAATATAACCAACAAATTTGCCGGTATGTAATTTGTCCCTACTTATCACCTACAGTTATTGTTAACATCGCGAATGAATACGGTAACCCTGAAGGCATACAATACAAGTCATTTGCTAATACAGAGGTTTATACGTCTCATTATTTTCTGTTTTGCATACAAAAACATTTGGGAAAAAATATAATTATGTTCTTAATTGATTCTGTTTAAATAATCCAAACGAAAATAAAATTAGTTTAGGTAATGGAACCTTTTTATAACAACTATCACATAGTTATCACTAACAGTGTCAAAATAATATTAATATAAACTGTTTTATTGTTATAGGCAGCAAATTACCGTTTACCAAAAGTGTTCAAAACTTTTTAAACTATTTAAGAAATAAACGTTAGACCAATAATTTTATTCATTATATAAGTATTTACTATTTTCTATTCTGAGAACGAATCAAATACGATTATTGTTTTTCGAAACATATCCAGGGTATGTTGAATAAACATAAATAAACAAAGAATGAAGACAATTTAGTGGTATACACAGAATCTTAAAAAAAATTAACCTCTGATTATTTAATTATGTGTCTATCTTTAATAACAAATTATAAGGTAGATTTTAAAAAAAAACCTTTTATATTACATACCATTATACGCCGAAATCGTACAGGTATGAGGCATATTTGCTCAATTTAATTAGATAGTTATCTACTTACCTACTGAATGAAGTCATTAATACATTAACATCAAATTGCATCGTTTTAGTAAGTGTATATCTAGTTTCAATACCATAATAAATTATTTATATTAAGATTGACAGTAACACGCAAAATGATATTCAGTCTTTCAATTGAACTTTATTAGTAATATCGTTCCAAATATTATTTGGACTGCTAGACTTTCGGCAGATGATTTACTTCGTACATTAATTCACTTATCAAAAACAACAGCTGCTACATTACTAACGATCTAATCATTGTTTCATGGGCTATATATAAGATCCACTATCTCATTAAAACTTCACAAAGTATTTGACATTACAAAAGCAACATGTATACTATAACATTCGCGATGCTTGCGTTCTTTTGTGCTTATTTGGCGGATAACACAATAGGCTTTAGGGTTGGAGGTCTAAGTGAACTTAAAGATGCAACCCCAAAAACCCAGCAGCTCGTAGACTCAGTGAGTATTCTTTTTTTTCTTTTAATTTTAGACAAATTAGTTTCTTCAATTTCCTATGCAAAAGTGATAAGACATATGTAATGTTTTATATAACCAACAGGTGCGAGATGATATCATTGGACAGCTTCCTCTGGGATACGACAGAGAGCAGCCGTTAAAGCTGAAATCTATCTCGTACAGAGAACAAATAGTTGCGGGGTTTAATTACTTTATAAAGGTAGGCAATATTATACATGGTGTACTAAAATAAAGTTATACATTTCACATCGTTAGAACATTTATATGAAAAGACATTTGATAAATATATTTTTAAATTTCTAATTGCAGAAGCAAGCTTTAAGACCTAATTTTTCTATAATTTATTGTTCATCGTTTTAGATTGAGACAGGATGGAACCGATACATTCACGTTATAATCTATGAGGACCTTCGCGGGAAGACTGTACTAACGGGCATAGAGCTACAGAAATCTCTGTCTGACCCCATTGAAGTCTTCGATACAAACGTCAATTTTGATACCACATTTTATTCACGATGATTATTCATAATTGCAATAAATCTGAACTAATATGAATTATCAAATCATTTTTGTTTTGCTATTTTATGTTAAAAAAACACATACAAACGCATATTAAATTAAAAGTGAAAAAACTTTTTATTTGAAAATTAATTTTACTAACTGTACTTTTTATTCTTGTGGGCAGCAGGAGATGGATGTTTATATCAAATGTTTATTCTATGTTCATAATGGCTAAACGACTCCATTTCTTTAAATACGGCTATTATAATTCAACGTAAGAAGCTTAATAAAAGAACTGAAGTTATTTTCACAATGGTTGATATTAACAGTAACGAAAGAAAATAAATATGAAACATTTTCAGCCAACTACGGCAAAAGGTTTTACATTTAAATCCCCGTTTCTAAAAATTTACAAAGTAAACATAAAATACAGTCGCACCTGCTGTTACGGCCACCTTTAATCAACGGCCACTCGCCACGAGCGACCAGTTTCAATCCCGTCCGTTTAGATTTCCACTATATTTTAACTCATTTAAGCGGCCACCTGTCTTACGCAATCGAAAGAAGCCAAACTTAGCTAATAATGAGTTTATGTCAAATAATTGAGTGCGTAATTTGAATTTGAAGATTTAATGAAATAATTGATTAAACCATTTTTGTGTTGTTGATATATCGATTTATACACTCATAACAGTTGTAATTATGTTAAGGAAATTGAGAACGTAGAAGTGTAAAAAGATTTCTATAATGGTTAAAAATAGTTCCAGTAATAAATTCATTAGTTAGGAATGCTTCCTATGATCAACCACTTTATAAAATCAAATATTTTACTTATGATGTTGTTGATAAATGTCGGGAAAACATATGCATTATTTTGCTAAAATTTACATAGTTTGAGAATTGTTTGAGTATTTTCGCCTCTATTATGTTTTTAGGAAACTGGTTGTGATTCAGTGTCTTAAAGAAACAAACAGATTGATATCTACTTGATTCCGCTCAAACCAGTTTATTGATCTATAAAAACATGTACCATCTAAACATAATCATGGACTGCATATATATATATATATATATATATATATATATATATATATATATATATATATATATATATATATATATATATATATATATATATATATATTCTATTATCTACCGATAAATGTACATTAACAGTAGTTTAGTTATTTTTAAAAGAAAACTTTATAGATATCCTGGTAATGAATAATTTATTTATTCATTAAAAAATTGCTTTGTTTAAATTGCTTAATTTCTTTAAAAAATTATACGTCTAATCCAAAAAAAGGAATTAATAAAGAATGTATTTTTCATAATAATGTAAAAAAAGATCTTATCACGTGATGCTGAAACATGGCGTTTTCATCACTATGAGATTATGGACTCTGATTATTTTAAATGTTTATGGTAATCTAATGTACATTATTATTACAACCAATATTATTTCGATTAAAGCAGGTTTTCAAGACATAAAGATAACATTTTTTCTGATATATATTTAGGACGCATGCAAACAATTCACAAAAATTAATATTTTACGTCTACTTTAAAACCATATGTCATTAAGTTTCCATATATTAATTTATTTAAAGTTTAACAGAAAAATGAGGTACATTTTTGTGATTGCTCGATCGTTTTTTAGAACTTTAAATGACGACAGTCTTGTGAAAAAATTTAATGGATATTTTTTCAACTTTTCAATTTTTTTTAACTTTGTTTGAATTTATACTTAATAGCACTAGAAATTACTTTTCTTGTGATTCAGGTTTTCCAATATTGGTATTCATATCACAGTGGCTATGTCTCGTTAAACTTCTCTTTTGTTCTGATATGATTTTTAAAAATACACAAGAATTGTAATTTTAATTGTAATTGTAAATTAATAATCACTCACAAAATATTAATAACAAATCAATTCCTAAATTGTCTAGAGTCAGTTTATGCATATCTTTTACAACACACACCATGCAATAGCATAGCATTGAAACCTCATACCACAGCATTAGAACCCCATACAATAGCACTGGAATCTCGAACCAAAGCATGAATTCTCATTTGTCAATACATATCATAGCATACCATACATGATTTTAACTTGGTTTAAATGCTTTTATTTTAAAAAAGAGTAAATGTTCAAATGGCAGATTAGTGGTAAACTTTGGCTTTTTCTAATTTTAATTCAAAATGTTTGGAACATTTCTCTAAACGGCGGTGTTTTTTTTGTCCAAATCTCATAGCATACCATAGCGTAGCATACCATACCATATTATCAAGCCGTTCATGTCATTTCCCCTAGTCATAGCATTAAAATCGAATATCATTGCATTATGATCTCTCAGAATATCATTAAAATTGTATGCCATAGCATGAAATTGCAAAAGATATGCATGAAATGACTGTACATAAACGTTTTACTTATTTATTCATATAGATTTTTTTCTACAAAATGAACTTTTCGTAACTTTTCGCAGTTCACTGTTGATTTCAATTTGTGCTACATAATAATACGAATTCACCGATATGCTTAGAAATAAATACAGTTCAGAGATGAGAAGTAAAATGTTTCAGTAAGTTCCAGCCATGCTTTAGAACAAAGACAGCATTAAAAATGTCCTATTAATTGGGATAATATCACACACAACTGTTCTTAACTGCGACATGTTTTTCTAATGACATATCTGCAGCGCTTTCTACGTGTGGTAATCTCACACAACAGATGGTCAATGGCGACAATACGACAATATATAAGATTCGTTATATCATCGAGTCTTCACAACATTTTCAACATTGTTAAACAAACATGCAGACTTTCGTATTTGTTGCTGTTGCCTTGTCCGTTGTCTGTTTGACCGAAAGCAGCGGACTTGCTGGAGGAGTGGGGAGAACCAAAAACGCCATCCCAGAAACCCAGCAAATCTTGGACTCCGTGAGTAATATTAGAAAAAATATGAATTCGTATTCAAATCCCGACAAAGTTTTTATTTTAACCTCTTGACAAGATACATCGAACGAGGCCATTAAGAATTTACAGCTATTACGAAGTAATTTTGAGACCTCCGCTGGCAAAACTCTAACGTATTTTATCATTGATATAACAAATATTTTTCATTGCCAGTTTCATTGTAGATAAATGCAATTCTAAGATGTATATATAAAATACTCAAATGTAAATATTATACAGAATTAAAAAAAAAACAAGTGAAAAAGTTAAAGACACTTTTTGTATATGATGGTAATATTGACTTTTTATAACGTACGATAGTTTGAAGTACTGTCAGCTGATTTATTTGCTATATATGTATGTCAATTTAGTGCTAAAAAGATGTATTTCCTTTGGTTTCTTGAAAGTTCTATAAACAAGGTTTGTTGTAATATCATTGCTGTAACTTCCAATTGATATATATAAAATGGTTTTACTGTATTGTTACTGACAGGTGCGAGATGAGATTATTGGTCAGCTCCCTCTGGGCTACGACAGAGAGCAGTCCTTGCAACTTAACGCCGTGTCATACAGAGAACAGGTTGTCGCTGGAAAGAATTATTTCATCAAGGTTTGCAACGTGTTTAAGATTTTTTTCTGCAAGTTGCCACATACATATATGTATAATAGAAGTTTTTTTTCAACGAATATATAATTAATAGAATAAATAAAAAGCCAAAACTCACGTTATGATATTTCACACTTTCACTCTTTCTAGAAGTATAAATTAAGATAATGATTTATTAAACAAAGAATTCATTATACTCCGTACACCATTTTGTCTTCTTGCCTCATTTCCGTCCAATCTATTTCAGGTTGAGACCGGATTCAACAGATACATCCATGTCAGGATCTACAAAGACCTGAGAGGCGATGCTTCCGTCACAAGAGTACAGTTAGAGAAGACTCTCTCTGACCCTATTGAATTCTTCTAAAGAAACCGTGATTAAAAGTTATAGCCTTGATTATTTATGCCGTAAATAAAATTGGACAACTACAGTTACAGCCACTTTTTGTTTATAAGGACTTTAAGCCATAAGTGCTCTTGGTCAAACATCAGCTGTTTGATTTTGACCAGTTATTCTAAAATGTTTTTAAAATGTATTAAAAACATTGCAACTAAATAATGTAAAAAAAAAAACATTTAGACGGCATATTATATAAACATTAAAACTAAAAGTGCAAATGATACGTATAACTTATTCAAGAAAGCAATTTATTGTTTATATCTACAGGAATCTATTAATTACTCCTTATAATTCTCTTTAAGACATTCGGTAAAAATAAATTAACACTGCCTGTTTGGGAGGGTAACATTTGAAATTGACAGAAACCATTGACAAAATGGTTTTCGAATGGTGTCAATTTCAACTGTTACCCTTCCAATTAGGCTAATTATACCAAATGTGTTAATTTTAAGGGGAACTTTACTGTGTGTATCTTTATCATTTATATGCATTATTTCAAACGCATAACTGACTTCTTTATGAATGACGTAAATTCTTTTGCGAACCGTACGCACATAATGTACGGGCATGTAACAATTCGTCGTGATACCCGTTGCCAAGTATTTTGCTAGCGCCGAGGGTAATAGAACGGATCACAAACTGCGTCTACACCAATCAGATTTCAGTATTTGATATTAGAGTATAATAAAATTATATGACGTTGATTTGAAAGTACATGTTCTATTTTAATTTGTCATACAAAAATGTTTGTGTGCCATATTTTAGCAAATGTAACCAGCTGGCTGGTTAATTTGATAAACTTTTATTTTATATAATCAATGCTTTTTTATTCATAGTCAAAATATAACACTTAAAACGTAACAATTAAAATAATTTAAACCCTAAACACAAATTCTTTCATTTTTTCTTTTACAAATTTGCGTGCATGAATTTTGCCGGTAAGTAATTTGTACTTATTTATCTATTCCAGTCATTCTCATCTCAACAAATGTAGTAGAATGTTACCCTGGGGATATGTACTACAAGTCATAAATGGTGGTCTTAACGTTACATAATTTTCTAATTTGTATACAAAAACTACATGTATTATGAAAAACTGCTGCTGTGTGAATAATCAAAAGGGAAACATAAGTTCTGATCACGTAGTCATTTAATGACAGCTTAACGACATTGCAAAATTAATTTGTATAAATTGCTTTACTGTTATTGATTAGATAGAATCGCTATTCCAGCAAATGGCCGTTTACCAAAAAAATGTTAAACGCAACTATCATATTTTCATATGAATATCAAACTCTTATTTCTAATGTGAGAATGAATATTTATTTTATTTTAAAGCACATTTCTAGAGAATGAAATGAAAACAGAGATATTAGAACACTATGAATGCATAAAACTTAGTCGTATATACAGTATATCGTAAATAATTTTATTATTTTATCTCTTACCAATTGATGTTTTGTCTTTCTTCAACAGATGATAATAAAGTACATTTAAAAAAGGAGCTATCAAATTGCATAGACTTTATCGGAAAGTGTAAATATATCAGTTTGATGAAATCACGTTATTATCTTTTAACATAATGGATTAACACATGAATAGATTTATATCGAAATGAATTCCTTTTTGGAGCGATTTGAAAATTAGGAAAAGTTGCATTTAACGATTTAGACATGTCCAGGCTTTAAGAAACTGACTACATTTACATGTACATTATTTCACTTCTGTCGTACTTTGATAATAAATACATTATTTATGTTTAGATTGACAATAAACGGGCAAATGAATATTCAGTTTTACGATTGAACTTTATTTGCATGTATACCTTTTAAGGTATTCAATGTATAGTGAAGGGATATTGAATCATTTTGAATCATTTTCAAATACTTAAATATGTATTACTAGATAAAAATGAAAGTGAAATTAACCAAACTTATGGGACTGACAACATATAAAAAATGGTAAATGTTTCATTTGATTTCACTTTCAATAAAAAGAAAGTTAATGCATACATTCATCAAAAGATTTGTATGAATTTCAGTTACTTTCTACATTATCTTAATAATACATGCATTGTCCATAGATTTACATGTAAACGTCAGTTGCAATTAATTGGAAAACATTCAAAATTTTAAAAATGTCTGTGGTGGAGTATATTTATGTGACAAAAACTTTAAAATGATATCATGGTGAAGAATATCGGACCATTCGTTTATTAGGTACAACACGTGGTTGTTATATACTTTGAATAAAAATTGATGAAAAGTTACTGGCCTTCCTACTGCCGATACGATTTCGGACTGCTATACAGTGTACTTTTGCTAAATGAAACACGCTGGACATTAATTTATGTATCATAAACAACAGCTGGTACATTGCTAACGATTCTATCATTGTGTTCCCGCGTATTTAAACGTCCAATATCTAATTTAATCTTCACACAAAGTATTCGACATAATAAAACAACATGTATACCATTGTTTTTGTATTCCTTGCATTCTCTTGTACTTGTTTAGCGGACAATATTAGCTTTAGATATGGAGGACTGGGTGACCTCATGGACGCTACTTCAAAAACCCAGCAACTCGTGGATTCCGTAAGTATAGGTATTTTGGGGGTTGGGGGGGGGGCGGTCTTACCAATTATTTTATTTAATTTATTGTGAAAAAGTGATAGCATAGTTATAGCTTTTATATTACCAACAGGTGCGGGATGATATCATTGATGAGCTCCCCTTGGGATAGGATAGCGAGCAGTCTTTGCAGCTAAAAGCCGTCTCGTACAGAAAGCAATTAGTTTCAGGGTATAATTACTATATAAAGGTAGGCAACACAATACAAGATGTACTAAAACAGAGTTGTTTATTACACAGCTTACGTGTTGTGTCTGTACCTCTAAACTAGATCGTATTTTTTGTAGTAAGTGCCAATTAATTTGTTTTTATTTGGACTATATTGCACACAGACCTATGTACATTAACATATATACACACATTTAGCAATGCTTTGGTTTTTATTAAGTGCCTTCAAAAGGAATGTAACAGAATGACTGGACAAGAACAGTTAATGAATTCAGCAAATTGATTTGACCGAAGTTAAATTTAGGAAAACAGAATGTCTTTTAACCTGTTCATTTAATGAAATATGCGTGAATGAAAATTCAGAATATGGAGTTAAAATAACTAACATATTAACATATTAAAACCTTAAAACAGTAAATAACTAAAAACTATATTGTTTTCAAATCCAGATAGAATCACTGTATGTGACATACGTCTAAATATACTTAAGTAAAATGTTCTATTTTAATTTTCTTAAACTTATCTTTTAGCATTACTTTGTTGTTTTCTATATAAATTGGCATATATTTGCTACGGATATTCTCTTTAATGAATATTTTTAAACGTCGATTTTGATACATCAATATTTCGGCAATAATTATTTATACAAAAAAGTTTGATTATAGTAAATAAATAACATTTGAAATACAAATGCAAACATATTTTTATACAGTATTACTCTTTTGGATATGCGACTTGTATTATAACTGAATAAAACTACAAATTTTAAAACTTCTCGAGATATTGGCGTTATTTTGTTATATAAAAAACGTAAAACAACTAGGATTAGTGGGTGACGGAATCTAAAAGAAACGTTTACCTAATTATAATCATTGTGAACTTATGTCTTGTACAAATGTTACAAATCTGATCTGAAAAATTATGTTATTTTATTATCAAAATATACAGTCTGATATAAAAGTGTGTCCTCCATTATTGTTCTTTTTCCTATTTTCATTGTGTATATTGTATCTGTGTGTTTATTTACTATTTATCTACTACTTATCTATTAATTTATAAAATGCACCTCTGACTTTTGAACTGTATATATACTGATTGACCTCAGGTACCCTTTCATGGTTTGAGAAAATAAACTGAACTGAATTGAAAATTGAATTGAAGGAGGTGGTTAAAGTTTACTATAAAAACATCGTAAAATACTCAACCTAAAATGATTGCTACATTGGTTAATATTAACAGAATTGAAAGTAAAAACATATGAAAGATATGCTGACCACTTTAAAACATTTTTATACGTTTACCTGTGATGTTTTTGGTCATAAACAAACAAATAAGTAAGGAAATATCCAAATATTTTTGCTTTAAGATTTGATCATATTCCTTTATCTTTGTACAAAATAAATGTTGATCAAAATAGTCTAAAAACGATAACATGAAGCCATTTTTATTACGTACAAGGAAACATTTTAAAAATATATCTTCTCTAGCCAAGGGTTTCTGACCCGTCTCGCTCCTCATGAACTGTTAGCATATCGTGCTATCAAAAGTCGGGATTTTTTTCCTGGATTTTGATTGGGATTTATTGAAGCCATTAGACCAATCAAAAAATGCAAAACATATCTGATTAAATCGACAGTGTTTTTCGCACTGTTTATTCACTAGTGTCTCTAACACGAATAGTTCAAAACCGTTATTTTTATAGTCTTTCTGTTTGAGTCTCAATGATGCATGAATTATTCAATGGTGATATACTATTTAAGAGCACCTGATTGTGTATCAACATAGACAGGTACTCGTAGATTGAGAATTTACCTCCCCCAGTCTTGCAACCTTCGAATGAATTCGAAATATATAGGAAATTTCACCTGAATACACTGTGCATTAAAACTTTCTTCCAATTTGTCGATATCAATGTCTATAGAGGCTGCCATAACTGCATCAGATACGTTATAGTACGGCATCTTTCATTACTTGACTTATTTGAAATAAGGATAGGAGATCACATGACGAAAAAAAGTCCCGAATTTTAATAGCATGATATGCCAAGGGTTTGTGAGAAGCGGTGCGGGGCAGAAAACCTTTGGCTAGCGAAGATGGTTAAGATAATGATAATCCAAAACAAATCATTCCAAATCAAATTGTTATTAATATTGTACTAAATTGAAAACAGTTTTGGATATCTCTAATTAACATTGTTTAAAATACTACCAAAAAACATCAGAACTATAGTTTGATAATTTATATGACGTCAGCAAACAAAATGTTAAGTGCCGATATTTACATTGACTTTCCTTCTCCCTATTAATTTGCATTGATTGATTTGAGTGATATTAACGCATAACACAGAAGACCTAATCACCAAATCTGGTGCGTATGAATACATTCAATCTTCCTTCAATATTACTCGGAGAACATGACTGACTCTCCTCGTGACTTCAAACCGGACCACGATCTAATAGTATACTTACGCTGATTGACATTTCATTGATGAAAAAAAAATTAACAGTTAAAAGAATTCAATTGATTAATTTCAAAGTATATCAAAGGTATATTTATCAAATTAAAGAATGAAAAACAATATTGTATCATTTGAATTTAAAGCGTTGTGTACTATTCTTGTCCCCGTAAATCGGCTGTTCCAATGGCTCTTCCGTAAATTGCGCATTATTTGCTAAATAAGGCAGAGGTTTTTAAAAATAATTATAATTTGCCGAAAGGGATTGAATCTTAAAAAAAAAACGTAAATGTAAGCATTAATCACTATTTTTTAAAAGATATGGTCTCATAACTGCAACGGTGAGTGCAAACTAATTTTCAAAACGCGCTAGCGCGCGTTATTCAATTTGTATGCACACGCCTTTGCAGTTATGAGACCACATCTTTCAAACAATAATGATTCAATGCTTAAATAACAGACCAAGAATTTAATACACTCATTAGTAAGGTTTGCTACTCAACCACGATGGAACATCAAATATCTAGATTACAAAGGATGCTGCTAACATTTGTCAAAAAGCATTTTATTATTTTGCTAATTTTAACATCCTCTATTTCTTAATCCATGGCTTTATAAAAACTGTCGATCTCGAATCTAAATGATTCAATTCTAACTATTTTATAGATAGATAAAAATTTGCCACACCTATAAATTGGAGTTTGCACGAAAATATAGACAAACTAAAGAAATCCGGACATATATGAAGAATTTCTTTTTATTTCTTCTATCCAAAATACTGATGTACAATTACAATTCTAGCATTTTAGTGACCTTCACAACCGCTTTATCAATAATTTTAATAACATTTATTTCATAAATGATGCATGTAAATACAAAAAATATTTTTTTCTTTTTTTATCCAGACTATTAAGGAACATGTAGCATTCATTGCAGAAAAACAATACAAAAACTAATTTTCGATGGTCGTGGCCATTTTAAAACTGTATTGATCTCTTTTGAAAGAAGAGCCACATATCAAAAAATAATAAAAATACCCAAATTTAAAAAGGTAAAACGTAACTATGGATTTTTTTCTTTATCACGTTTTTTTGTTTAATAACATTAAAATACTACATTTCTGAAAATTTTTAGAAGATCTGATGGTTAACTTGTTAACCATCCAGCCTTTAAAATTAAACAAAAATTACAACTATTACATTAATATTGAAACAATTAATTAAGTAAAAACAAAAATGTATAAATATAAATTGTTTTAAAAAGGCTTAGTCTTGTAATGCTGTGATATGGCATTCTTTTCTTTATGAAATTATGGATTCTTAATTATTCAAAATGTATCACTTATTTACATCATCATAATAACCACAATTATCTCGATTAGGGTGCAAAACACAGTTTTATATGTAACGTTATAAGGACGTTTTCAGATGAGGGGCAAGCAAAACTGACCCCTATAAAAATAAATTGTTTAAATATGTTACATATATATTTATATATCAATAGAAAGATAAAATCGTGAATTTTGTAAATATTTAAAAATAATGCACATGTAACTTAATGCTAGAATTTATTTGGCACTCAAAACATGCGGAAAATAGACAAAAGGATGCCTCTAAATGCAGTACACCCATGCATTTTAGGCTCCCCCTAAAAGCAGAATGCAACCAAACCAGCCAGTTTTATTTCTGTACATTTTCAAGAACAAGTCCTTAGGCATCATTTCATAGTATTTTCAGGGTACATTCGCCAGCTTTTTAAAGAGCTATGTCACCCGCTAAAAAATTCATGAAATTCTGCATGTGTAAAATCGGGATGTTTTTGGAGTTATCGCCCTTTATTTTAGAGTCTCACAAAATTAATTTTTAAAATTTTTCTACATACCTTTTTCATGTATTCGAAAGATAATTCACTATATTATGCAACTGACAGTTTAAAAATTTGATTTTCATGTATACTGCATAAAAATAGCAGGAAAATCCCTACCCATCATGCTTTTCCCCAGAGAAAAACCCCCTGGATTTTATACGAAACTGTGTTTAGCTACCTTAAAGGAAATAAAATATTTTTGTATGCCACTTTTTAATGCTTTGATGCAAAGAGGAGAATATTACAAACATTTTGGTGTACACAAAGTTAAATTTAGTGAAAAAATGGCCGAGATATTGTCATTTAGGTAGGATGTGTCAAATACAAAGATAGACCTTTCGAACACGACTGTGCAGTTCAAAATTCAAAACTGACTTTCCACTTACTTTGTTTAATGAATTGAACATAACCAATGGTACTGTGCATTTGATACTGATGACAAACAAATTTTTAAAAAATAATTTCACACCCCCCCCCCACCCGTCTAAAACAATTTCGGATACTTTACACAATTGTCTATTTGAATTATGCACACATGTGAAATCATTTCATATGAAATTTTGTTGAATTAATAGAGCGGCTCAAAAGTCCATAACCGGATACTCATTTTAACACATAATTAAATACACATACACATAAAATAAGTGTATCATATTCTCTCTATTCTATTATTGGAACTAAAAGTTATGAACTCATGATCGGAGCCGCTTTGTTGACATGACGTCACACTTAAAAATGTCACAATGCTAATGCATCACAATGTAAAACAACACGTCACAATACACAATCATATACCCAACGTCATAAAGTGAGAAATGAAACATGCACAAAGCATTTTTTACATTTATTTAATGCTTGAGGGTCAAACTAAAACTCTACTGACTGAACAAAAATGCTAACGCAGCAATTTTGTAAGATAAAGACGGATCAACTTTATATTATGTGTTCCTTAAGGGTGCAAAACACAGTTTTATATGTAACGTTATAAGGACGTTTTCAGATGAGGGGCAAGCAAAACTGACCCCTATAAAAATAAATTGTTAAAATATGTTACATATATATTTATATATCAATAGAAAGATAAAATCGTGAATTTTGTAAATATTTAAAAATAATGCACATGTAACTTAATGCTAGAATTTATTTGGCACTCAAAACATGCGGAAAATAGACAAAAGGATGCCTCTAAATGCAGTACACCCATGCATTTTAGGCTCCCCCTAAAAGCAGAATGCAACCAAACCAGCCAGTTTTATTTCTGTACATTTTCAAGAACAAGTCCTTAGGCATCATTTCATAGTATTTTCAGGGTACATTCGCCAGCTTTTTAAAGAGCTATGTCACCCGCTAAAAAATTCATGAAATTCTGCATGTGTAAAATCGGGATGTTTTTGGAGTTATCGCCCTTTATTTTAGAGTCTCACAAAATTAATTTTTAAAATTTTTCTACATACTTTTTTCATGTATTCGAAAGATAATTCACTATATTATGCAACTGACAGTTTAAAAATTTGATTTTCATGTATACTGCATAAAAATAGCAGGAAAATCCCTACCCATCATGCTTTTCCCCAGAGAAAAACCCCCTGGATTTTATACGAAACTGTGTTTAGCTACCTTAAAGGAAATAAAATATTTTTGTATGCCACTTTTTAATGCTTTGATGCAAAGAGGAGAATATTACAAACATTTTGGTGTACACAAAGTTAAATTTAGTGAAAAAATGGCCGAGATATTGTCATTTAGGTAGGATGTGTCAAATACAAAGATAGACCTTTCGAACACGACTGTGCAGTTCAAAATTCAAAACTGACTTTCCACTTACTTTGTTTAATGAATTGAACATAACCAATGGTACTGTGCATTTGATACTGATGACAAACAAATTTTTAAAAAATAATTTCACACCCCCCCCCACCCGTCTAAAACAATTTCGGATACTTTACACAATTGTCTATTTGAATTATGCACACATGTGAAATCATTTCATATGAAATTTTGTTGAATTAATAGAGCGGCTCAAAAGTCCATAACCGGATACTCATTTTAACACATAATTAAATACACATACACATAAAATAAGTGTATCATATTCTCTCTATTCTATTATTGGAACTAAAAGTTATGAACTCATGATCGGAGCCGCTTTGTTGACATGACGTCACACTTAAAAATGTCACAATGCTAATGCATCACAATGTAAAACAACACGTCACAATACACAATCATATACCCAACGTCATAAAGTGAGAAATGAAACATGCACAAAGCATTTTTTACATTTATTTAATGCTTGAGGGTCAAACTAAAACTCTACTGACTGAACAAAAATGCTAACGCAGCAATTTTGTAAGATAAAGACGGATCAACGTTATATTAAGGGTGCAAAACACAGTTTTATATGTAACGTTATAAGGACGTTTTCAGATGAGGGGCAAGCAAAACTGACCCCTATAAAAATAAATTGTTAAAATATGTTACATATATATTTATATATCAATAGAAAGATAAAATCGTGAATTTTGTAAATATTTAAAAATAATGCACATGTAACTTAATGCTAGAATTTATTTGGCACTCAAAACATGCGGAAAATAGACAAAAGGATGCCTCTAAATGCAGTACACCCATGCATTTTAGGCTCCCCCTAAAAGCAGAATGCAACCAAACCAGCCAGTTTTATTTCTGTACATTTTCAAGAACAAGTCCTTAGGCATCATTTCATAGTATTTTCAGGGTACATTCGCCAGCTTTTTAAAGAGCTATGTCACCCGCTAAAAAATTCATGAAATTCTGCATGTGTAAAATCGGGATGTTTTTGGAGTTATCGCCCTTTATTTTAGAGTCTCACAAAATTAATTTTTAAAATTTTTCTACATACTTTTTTCATGTATTCGAAAGATAATTCACTATATTATGCAACTGACAGTTTAAAAATTTGATTTTCATGTATACTGCATAAAAATAGCAGGAAAATCCCTACCCATCATGCTTTTCCCCAGAGAAAAACCCCCTGGATTTTATACGAAACTGTGTTTAGCTACCTTAACAAACGCAGGATTTCAAGACGTAAAGACCAGGTAGGCTTTCCAAAAAAATATTGAAATGATAACATTTGATTTCTTTTACAAAAATAAAGAACGCAAGCAAACATATTAGGACCTAATTTTTCTAACCTTGGATATCCACCATGTATTAAATACTCTGATATTAATCTGAAGCATTTTAGAGAAGAAGAGGATTTACCGAGAGAATTTTTCAAAAATATTATTAACTAAGCAGTCATTAATTAATGAAGATTGCAATAAGGTCCATGAGGACAAGAATTTTTTTAACAAAAAAGTGAATACTAAAGATACCGATAAATGCTCTGGTGGAAAGGTGTATTTTATCATTTGAAATAGAGAAACTATTGAAAATAAATTTAATACCGTCTAGAATTTTTCAGAATCAATTTTTATAGAACAAAAACAAAGGAAGGGAACCCTTCAGGAAAAAGAAAAGGTCATTTATTAGGACACACTCCGCTCTTACATATTGGGACTTAAACGTGAAAATGATGTCCAAGTATACTGAGTATTATTAAAGTGTACTAATATCATTCTTCAATTGCTTAATCATCTCTTAAATGAGCACCAAGCTAATAAGCTGTAATAAATTTTCTCTCTATTAGATATCTGTTCATGTTAAACATACGCATTTGCACTAAGAAGTTACTTTAATTAAAAATAAGTATTTATTAGAATTGGTCATTATATTCTGAAAAAAAATAAAATCTTTCTCTTTGAAATTTTGTGAAGTTAGATTACTATCTTTTTTTTTTAAACACAGATTTTATGTATAGACAAAAAAAAAGTTATAATTAACTTCAAATCGTATTCTTACTGTTTAAACTACACGTTTTAGTTCACCGCTATTTATATACTAGTAGATATTTTATTTTATTTTTTTGCTTCTGTAACTTTTCTTAATTAACTTCGTTTGATAATAAGTTCAGTTGCAAAACAATAAGAATGCATTTATATGCATGCTTACAAATACATCAAGTTCACAGACTTAAATTGTTACATTAAGTTCCAGCTACGTGTATGCTTTGGAACATTATCATAAATATACTAGTACTGTTAATTATCATCATTAACTACTGCTTCAAACTGTAACACGTTTTTCTATGGACACACATTTGGTACTCTATACATTTAGAAATCACACACAACAGGTGGCCACTGGCAAACAATACATCCATTGTTTCAACACTTGTATATAAGCGTCATTATTTCATTGAGTCTGCACAAAGTCTTCAACATTGTAAAATATGCAGACCTTCGTATTTGTTGCTGTTGCCTTGTCCGTTGCTTGTTTGGTCGAAAGCAGGAACTACGGTCTTGCTGGAGGACTGGGGAGAGCCAAAAACGCCACCCCACAAACCCAGCGACTCGTGGACTCCGTGAGTATTACATTTGGAAAGTTTAAATTTCTTTACATCTTATTTTTGTGAATATTTTGTAATGAATTCCCTGTATTGATGCCGACAGGTGCGAGATGAGATTATTGGTCAGCTCCCTCTGGGGTACGACAGGGAGCAGCCCTTACAGCTTACCGCTGTGTCATACAGAGAACAGGTCGTCGCCGGAGTGAACTACTTCATCAAGGTCGGCCCAAACACTTTCAACTATAATACTCTGCATATTGATAACCTTGAATTAAAAAACTTATTGGGTTTTTGGCGTTTTATATTTAGTAATCTGTATATCACTTTAAACAAATGAAAAATACCTAAACTCACACTGAAAAACAGCTTTCTTCGTTAAAGGATTTAAATGTCATATTTTGATTTACAAATCGTAAGTTAAATGAAACAATTGTTCGCCATTCCACCTACATGTATATACGTCATTAATTCCAATGTATTTCAGGTTGAGACCGGATTCAACAGATACATCCACGTCAGGATCTACAAAGACTTGAGAGGCGATGCTTCCGTCACCAGTGTCCAGTTAGAGAAGTCTCTCGCAGATCCTATTGAATACTTCTAAACAAAATGTGTGGCTCATTTCGCTTTTATTTTTGTATATGCGGAAATCATCTTTACTCAAAATAAATATCTCTTTTTAAAAAAAAGATGCTTTTATCGTTATATATTTTAATCAATATATTTTGTAAAAAAAAAAAAAAAAAAAAAAAAAAAAAAAAATCAGTGTTAGGTCTATCATACCTTTATCTGAAAAAGCAAGTTTCCATTTATTTGAATGAGAGGACTTGATTTCTAATATGTGATCAAGATTAATATCGTCACAATGCTTTATTGTTCACATTTTATTAGGAGGGGAGATAAAATACAAGTTCAGCTACAGACATTTTGAAATAAATGAAACAAAAATGACATATTGCATTAAGGATCATCGGAAACCAAGTTCCATAAAGTCTTATAATCGCAGCAAAAGCGGATAATATTTTCGAGCCCGGTGTTCATTTGATGTACCGTATATCCGGTATTTTTGGCGATTTCTATAAGAAACTTTTTTAAAAATTTCAAAAAATGACGGACGCAAATTAAAAATGCTACATAGTTTCTCCCATTTTCGTGAATTTTTTGACACGCAAAAAAACGGTTATATATACGTTATTTCTAAAATCCCAAGTTGTTTTCACAACAAATATCACAATAAATCTCCAAAAAAGGTTTGAATGACATTTTTATCATTACTGGAACATCTTTTTTTAAATGCCTCGTAATATTTTTATGCATGAGTGACTTTAACTCCGAAATAAAATAAGACGATGACAAGCAACTTCGAAACTTCAAAATATGCAGCCGTTAATGTATAACCTTATGGTGGCATACTTTTGCCCCTTGTGTGCAATTTATTTTTACTTCAAATATATCGACATGCAAGATAAATATGTTAACATGAAACATTGATATATCAACATGCAACATAAATGTGTCGGCATATGTTTAAATCTATAAAAAAAAACTGTCTTTAAGCTCCGTTACATAGGCCCATAAAGTTGCATTCTGTTTTGAGCTTTCTTCGTTAGGTGTCTTTTTTAGAAAAAAATGGGATTTGTACTGAAGCTATTTAGAGCATATTAGTTTAGTGGAAAATATGTCAATGCTAAAAGTTTCATGATTTTATGATACAGAGTAGTAAATTAAGTTGGTATGGGACACCTCAATATTGTGACGTACTTCCTATCGTAATAAACAATAAAAACAAGTATAATTCTATAAAAAATTCTATTTACCAATAAATTTGCATAACTGCGTAGCGCAATGGGTGAGAGCATTATTACGATTCTGTAAGTCATGAATTCGAATCCCGCTTGGGCTTTTACATTCTTAACCTGTCCAAAACTTTTTTTTAAAATCTTAACATGTCCAAAAATTGTTAAACAGATTGGTCAAATATCGCAAAATTTGATAATGCTAAACCGGTGAAAGTATTTTGATTATAATTAACTTAAAAACATATTGATATCGACAGGTGTCCCACGCCACCTTAAAATAATGTATTTCAATTCATCGATATCTTTAATTCGTAATAGAAGCCAATTTAGTAAAAAAAAATTGAAAATATAATGTGGCTTTTTCGTTTACCTATAATACAAAAGGAATTTTCTGTCAAATGATAAAAACAGAAACTGTATGATGAACATAAAACTTAAAACCAATGATCTGGTGTTGTGAATTTTTATCGAATGTATTTAACGATCCTGAAGATATGTTTTGTGGAATCTAGAAAAGTAAATTAAAAAAAACATGCATTGAAGTAGTCTTTTTTCTTAATCTTCAATCGTTTTAAATATTTAAAAAATGAATGTGTGGTCATATCTAATACATAAACATATCAATTTTTAAATTTTTAACCATTGTATATTTATATGCGTTTCTTGTTTATTAATTGATAATACATGTAAATGTGCAAATGCTTGTAGGCGTATTGAATATATGTTTATTTTCTTTACAAAAAAAAAAATTCTATATGTTCGCTTTTTTTGTATATAAAATATTACGTGGTTTTCATAACTTAAATTGCTAAAAGTCATATCAATACATTAACACAAACACGAGCGTATCATTCTTTAACAAAAGATACAATTTATATATATATATTTTAAAATCGATATTCAGAGACGATATAATCTATAGTTTTATAACACAATTTTAAAGCTAAATTTGTATTTTTGGTTCTTTACTAAATAACTATGTAATGCTTATAAAATCATACCTAAGCATTCATAAAGTATGTGTGATTCCTAATCTGACCACCCAGCAAGTCTCTTAATAACCGAGACTTGACGAGTGCAATAGTTATTAGATGACATCATAAATATAAACACTTGAAGGCAATGAATAATTATAACTCAACGATTTACACGAGCGTTTCATTCTTTAACAAAAGATACAATTTTCATATATTTTCTTTAAAATAGATCTTCAGAGACGATATAATCTATAGTTTCATATCAAATATGTGATGATGTTCGATGCGAACTGCCAGCAATGCACTACATGTATTTCATATATAGAATTCTTGTCACGTGTCAAGTATACTGAGTATTAAGCCCATACATGTCTGTTATGCATCCAGATTGATGGGTCGGACACCTTTATATTACATACATTGTATATTATTCTTAATAAGTTTATCAGAAAAGTACAGAAATCATTCTTCAATTGCTTAATCATCTCTTAAAAGTGTTGACTGCCGGGAAGCTAATTAGATGAAATAAAATTTCTCTCTATTCAATATTTGTATTTGTTTATGTTAAACATACGTATTTGCACTAAGAAGTTACTTTAATTAAAAAATAGGATTTGTTAGAATTGGTCATTATATTCTGAAAAAAATCTTTCGCTTTGAAATTATGTATTATTATGAAGTTAGATTAATTTATAAAAAAAAAAAAAAAAAACACACACAAAGATTTATGTATAAATCAAAAATTTCTTAAACAGTTAACTTCAAATCGTATTCGAACTGTTTAAACTACAAGTTTTTTTTCACCGCTATTTATATACAAGAACCAAGAAGCATGATCATATCACACTGGTGCTGATTGCTCTTCATTGGTTGCCAGTGGAATTTCGAATTCAATACAAACTAGTTTTGACTGTTTTCAAGGCTTTGCAAGAGAAGTCACCGGCATACATTTCAGAACCTTGTTGAAGTATATTTTCCATCAAGATCACTTCGATAAGAGAACTCGAGATTTCTGGTTTAGCCCAAGGCACGTACCAAAGTTTATGGAAATCGGCGTTTCGATGTCAGTGCAGCTGAACTCTGGAACAGTCTTCCCGCAGTTTTAAGACTCGAAGAAAATCTGATCACTTTTAAAAAGTTACTCAAGACACATATTTTTAAATTAGCGTTTTATAATTGACCCTTTCATCAGTTTAATTAGATCTGCAGTCTTTAATCTGTGCTGAAATTGTTTTATGAATATTTTAAAAACTGTTTAGCCTATTTTCTATACGTAAACCTCTTTTTATAGATTTATATGCCTATAATAACTCAATCAATTTTATTTGTGTATGCTCATTGTGTAGTTTTAACTTATTATGTAAAGCGCTTTAGAGTACTATTATTATATTTAGCGCTATATAAATGTTATAATAATAATAATTAATATACTAGTAGATTTTTTTTATTTTGCGTGTATAATTTTTCTTAATTAACTTCTTTTGATACTAAGTTAAGTTACAAAACAATAAGAATGCATTTATATGCATGCCTACAAATACATCGAGTTCACAGAAGTAAAATGTTACATTTAGTTACAGCTACATGTACGCTTTGGGACATTATTATAAATTAAAGTACTGTTAATTTGTTATCATCATAAACTACTGCTACAAACTGTAACATGTTTTTCACTTGACACACATTTGGTGCTCTATACATGTAGAAATCACACACAACAGGTGGCCAGTGGCAAACAATACATCCATTGCTTCAACACTTGTATATAAGCGTCGCTATTTCATTGAGTCTGCACAAAGTCTTCAACATTGTAAAACATGCAGACATTCGTATTTGTTGCTGTTGTCTTGTCCGTTGTTTGTTTGGCCGAAAGCAGCGGACTTACTGGAGGACTAGGTAGAACAAAAAACGCCACCCCACAAACCCAGCGACTCGTGGACTCCGTGAGTATTACATTTGGAAAGTTTAAATTTCTTTACATCTAATTTCTGTGAATTTATTGTACTGAATTCCCTGTATTGTTGCCAACAGGTGCGAGATGAGATTATTGGTCAGCTCCCTCTGGGGTACGACAGGGAGCAGCCCTTTCAGCTTACCGCCGTGTCATACAGAGAACAGGTTGTCGCCGGAAAGAACTACTTCATCAAGGTTGGCCAAAACATTTTCAACCATAATACTCTGCATATTTATAACCTTGAATTAGAAAACTTAGTGGGGTTTTTTTTTGGCGTTTTATATTTAGTAATCTGTTTATTACTTTAACAAATGAAAAATACCTAAACTCACACTGAAAAACAGCTTTCGTCGTTAAAGGATTTAAATGTCATATTTTGATTTACAAATCGTAAGTTAAATGAAACAATTGTTCGCCATTCCACCTACATGTATATACGTCATTAATTCCAATGTATTTCAGGTTGAGACCGGATTCAAAAGGTTCATCCACGTCAGGATCTACAAAGACTTGAGAGGTGGTACTTCCGTCACCAGTGTCCAGTTAGAGAAGTCTCTCGCAGATCCTATTGAATACTTCTAAACAAAATGTGTGGCTCATTTCGCTTTTATTTTTGTATATGCAGAAATCATCTTAACTCAAAATAAATATCATTTTAAAAAAAGATGCTTTTATCGTCATATTTTAATCAACATATTTTGTAAAAAAAAAAATCATTGTTAGGTATATCATATGTTTATCTGAAAAAGCGAGTTTCCATCTATTTGAATGAGCGGACTTGATTTCTAATATGTAATCAAGATTAATACCATCACAATGCTTTATTGTTCACATTCTATTTGAAGGGGAGATAAAATACAAGTTGCTACAGACATTTCGAAATAAATGAAACAAAAATGACATATTGCATTAAGGATCATCGGAAACCAATATTCCATAAAGTCTTATAATCGTAGCAAAAGCGGATAGTCTTTTCGAGCCTGGTGTAATTTGATGAAACGTATATCCGGTATTTTTGTATTATTTTTGTATTTTCTGTATTATAATCTATAAGAAACTTTTAAAATCGCAAAAATGACTGACGCAAATTAAAAAATGCTACAGAGTTTCCCCAATTTCCGCGAATTTTGTTACACGCGAAAAAAACGGTTATATACGGTATATCTAAAATCCCATGTTGTTTTCACAACAAATATCATAAATCTCAAAAAAGGTTTGAATTTCATCTTCATCATTGCTGGAACATCTTTCTTTTTAATGCCTCGTTATATTTATATGTATGGGTGACTTTAACTCCGAAATAAAATATGACTATGACAAGCAATTTTGAGACTTCAAAATATGCAGACGTTAATGGTTAACATTATGGTGGCATACTTCTGCCCCTTGTGGGCAAGTTGTTTTTTCATTAAATATGTCGACATGCAAGATAAATATGTTAACATGAAACATAAATATGTTAACATGCAACATAAATATTTCGACATCTGTTAAAATTTAAAAAAAAATTGTCTTTAGGCTTCTTTACATAGGCCCAATACGTTGCATTTCTGTATTGAGCTTTCTTCGTTAGGTGTCTAAAATGGGATTTGTACTGAAGCTATTGAGAGCATACAAGTTTAGTAGAAAATATGTCATTACTAAATAGTTTCATGATTTTATGACACAGAGTTTTAAATTAAGTTGGTACGGGACACCTCCCCACTGTGGCGCACTTCCTATCGAAATAAACAATAAAAACATCTATAATTCTATAATTTCTTTTTTTACCAATAAATTTGCATAACTGCGTAGCGCAATAGGTGAGAGCATTATTACGATTCTGTAAGTCATGAGTTCGAATCCCGCTTGGGTTTTTAAATTCTTAACCTGTCCAAAACTTTTAAAATCTTTACATGTCAAAACAATCTAAAAACAGATTTGTCAAATATCGCAAAATTTGAAAATGCTACACCGGTGCAGTGAAAGTAATTTGATTATGATTATGAAAACATATTGATATCGACAGGTGCCCCATGCCACCTTAAAATAATGTATTTCAATTCATCGATATCTTTAATTTGTAATAGAAGCCAATTTAGTATAAAAAAAAACCAAAAAATTGAAAATATAATGTGGCTTTTTCGTTTACCTATAATACAAAAGGAATTTTTTGTCAAATGATAAAAACAGAAATTGTATAATGAACATAAAACTTAAAACCAATGATCTGGTGTTGTAAATTTTTATCGAATGTATTTAACGGTCCTGAAGATATGTTTTGTGGAATCTAAAAAGTGAATAATAAAAAATACATAGAAGTAGTCTTTTTTCTTAATCTCCAATCGTTTTAAATATCTAAGAAATGAGTGTGTGGTCATATCTAATGCATAAACATGTCAATTTTTTAAATTTTTAACTATTGTAAATTTATATGCGTGTCATGCTTATTGATTGATAATACATGCAAATGTGCAAATGCTTGTAGGCGTATTGAATAAATGATTATTTTCTTTACAAAAAAAAAATTCTATATGTTCGCTTTTTTTGGATATAAAATATTACGTGGTTTTCATAACTTAAATTGCTTAAAGTCATATCAATACATTAACACAAACACGAGCAGATCATTCTTTAACAAAAGATACAATTTGTACATATTTTCTTTAGAATCGATATTCAGAGATGATATAATCTATAGTTTTATATCAAATATCTGATGATGTTCGATGCGAACTGCCAGCAATGCACTAAATGTATTTCACATAGAATTCTTGTCACGTGTCAAGTATACTGAGTATTAAGCCCATACATGTCTGTTATGCATCCAGATTGATGGGTCAGACACCTTTATATTACATACATTGTATATTATTCTTAATAAGTTTATCAGAAAAATACAGAAATCATTCTTCAATTGCTTAATCATCTCTTAAAAGTGTTGACTGCCGGGAAGCTAATAAGATGAAATAAAATTTCTCTCTATTAAATATCTGTATCTGTTTTTGTTAAACATACCTATTTGCACTAAGAAGTTAATTTAATTAAAAATGAGGATTTATAAGATTTGGTCATTATATTCTTAAAAAAAAATCTTTCTTTTTGAAATTATGTGAAGTTAGATTAATTTATTAAAAAAAACACACACACAAAGATTTACTTATAAATCAAAGTTTTCTTAAACACTTAACTTCAAATCGTATTCTTACTGTTTAAACTACAAGTTTTATTTCACCGCTATTCATCATCTTCGCTAGCCAAGGGTTTCCGATACACTACGCTTCTCATTTATGAGAAGCGTAGTGTATCGGAAACCCTTGGCTAGCGAAGATGCTATTCATATACTAGTAGATTATTTTTTTTGGCGTGTATAACTTTTCTTAATTAACTTCTTTTGATTATAAGTTAAGTTACAAAACAATAAAAATGCATTTATATGCATGCTTACAAATACATCGAGTTCACAGAAGTAAAATGTTACATTTAGTTCCAGCTACATGTACGCTTTGAGACATTATTATAAACATACTTGTACTGTACTGTTAATTTGGTATCATCATAAACTGTAACACGTTTTTCTATGGACACACATTTGGTGCTCTATACATTTAGAAATCATACACAACAGGTGGCCAGTGGCAAACAATACATCCATTGTTTCAACACTTCTATATAAGCGTCATTATTTCATCGAGTCTGCACAAAGTCTTCAACATTGTTAAACATGCAGACCTTCGTATTTGTTGTTGTTGCCTTGTCCGTTGCCTGTTTGGCCGAAAGCAGGAGGGATGGACTCGCTGGAGGATTAGGTAGAACAAAAAACGCCACCCTACAAACCCAGCGACTCGTGGACTCAGTGAGTATTACATTTGGAAAGTTTAAATTTCTTTACATCTTATTTCTGTGAATATATTGTAATGAATTCCCTGTATTGTTGCCGACAGTTGCGAGATGAGATTATTGGTCAGCTTCCTCTGGGGTACGACAGGGAGCAGCCACTACAGCTTACCGCTGTGTCATACAGAGAACAGGTCGTCGCCGGAATGAACTACTTCATCAAGGTTGGCCAAAACATTTTCAACCATAATACTCTGCATATTGATAACTTTGAACTAGAAAACTTACTGGGTTTTTTTTTTTTTTTTTTTTTTTTGGCGTTTCATATTTAGTAATCTGTTCATTACTTAAAACAAATGAAAAAGACCTAAACTCACACTGAAAAACAGCTTTCGTCGTTAAAGAATGTCAATGTGTAAAGTTAAATGAAACAATTGTTCGCTAATCCACCTACATACGTCATCAATTCCAATGTATTTCAGGTTGAGACCGGATTTAACAGATACATCCACGTCAGGATCTATAAAGACCTGAGAGGCGATGCTTCCGTCAGCAGTGTCCAGTTAGAGAAGACTCTCTCTGACCCTATTGAATACTTCTAAACAAAATGTGTGGCTCATTTCGCTTTTATTTTTGTATATGCAGAAACCATCTTAACTCAATATAAATATCTTTAAAAAAAAAAGATGCTTTTATCGTCATATTTTAATCAACATATTTTGGTAAAAAAAAAATCATTGTTAGGTATATCATATGTTTATCTGAAAAAGCGAGTTTCCATCTGTTTGAATGAGAGGACTTGATTACTAATATGTAATCAAGATTAATACTATCTCAATGCTTTATTGTTCGCATTTTATTAGAAGAGGAGATAAAATACAAGTTCAGCTACAGACATTTTGAAATAAATGAAACGAAAATGACTTGTTGCATTAAGGATCTAGGAAATATTCCATAAAGTCTTATAATCGAAGCAAAAGCGGACAGTCTTTTCGAGCCTGGTGTTCATTTGATGTACCGTATATCCGGTATGTTTGAAGATTATCTATTTTTTGTATTATTTTCTATAAGGAAACTTTTAAAATCGCAAAAAAATGACTGACGCAAATAAAAAAATGCTACATAGTTTACCACATTTTTGTGGATTTTGTAACACGCGAAAAAAGGTTATATATACGGTATATCTAAAATCCTATGTTGTTTTCACAACAAATATTATAACAAATCTCAAAAAAGGTTTGAATGTCATCTTCATCATTGCTGGAACATCTTTCTTTTAATACCTTGTTATATTTATATGTATGGGTGACTTAAACTCCGAATTAAAATATGACTATGACAAGCAATTTTGAGACTTCAAAATATGAAGCAGTTAATGTATAACCTTATGGTGGCATACTTCTGCCCCTTGTGGGCAAGTTATTTTTACATTACACATGTCGACATGCAAAATAAATATGTTAACATGAAACATTAATATGTTAACATGCAACATAAATATTTCGACATATGTTAAAATTAAAAAAAAACTGTCTTTAGGTTTCGTTACATAGGCCCAATACGTTGCATTTGTGTATTGAGCTTTCTTCGCTAGGTGTCTAAAATGGGATATGTACTGAAGCTATTGAGAGCATACTAGTTTAGTGGAAAATATGTCAATACTAAATAGTTTCATGATTTTATGACACAGAGTAGTAAATTAAGTTGGTATGGGACACCTCCATATTGTGACGTACTTTTTTTTTTAAATAAACAATAAAAACATGTATATTTCTTTAATTTCTTTTTTTACCGATAAATTTGCATAACTGCGTAGCGCAATAGGTGAGAGCGTTATTGCGATTCTGTAAGTCATGAGTTCGAATCCTGCTTGGGCTTTTAAAATCTTAACCTCTCCAAAACTTTTAAAATCTTAACATCATGATGTCAAAACAATTTAAAAACAGATTGGTCAATTATCGCAAAATTTGAAAATGCTAAACTTGTACGGTGGGAGTAATTTGATTATGATTAACTTTAAAACATATTGATATCGACAGGTGTCCCATGCCACCTTAAAATAATGTATTTCAATTCATCGATATCTTTAATTCGTAATAGAAGCCAATTTAGTAAATAAAAAAAGGGAAAATATCATGTGGCTTTTTCGTTTACCTATAATACAAACAGAATTTTTTGTCAAATGATAAAAACAGAAATTGTATGATGAACATAAAACTTAAAACCAATGATCTGGTGTTGTGAATTTTTATCGAATGTATTTAATGATCATGAAGATAAGTTTTGAGGAATCTTAAGAAGTAAATTAAAACACCATGCATGGAAGTAGTCTTTTTTCTTAATTAATTTCCAATCGTTTTAAATATTTAAAAAATGAGTGTGTGGTCATATCTAATACATAAACATGTCAATTTTTAAATTCTTAACCATTGTACATTTATATGCGTTTAATGTTTATTGATTGATAATACATGCAAATGTGCAAACGCTTGTAGGCGTATTGAATATGTTTATTTTCTTTACCAAAAAAAATTCTATATGTTCCCTTATTTTTTTGTATATAAAATATTACGTGCTTTTCATAACTTAAATTGCTAAAAGTCATATCAATACATTAACACAAACACGAGCGGATCATTCTTTAACAAAAGATACAATCTTTATATATATTTTTTAAAATCGATATTCAGAGACGATATAATCTATAGTTTTATATCAAATATCTGATGATGTTCGATACGAACTGCCAGCAATGCACTACATGTATTTCACATAGAATTCTTGTCACGTGTCAAGTATACTGAGTATTAAGCCCATACATGTCTGTTATGCATCCAGATTGATGGGTCGGACACCTTTATATTACATACATTGTATATTATTCTTAATAAGTTTATCAGAAAAATACAGAAATCATTCTTCAATTGCTTAATCATCTCTTAAAAGTGTTGACTGCCGGGAAGCTAATTAGATGAAATAAAATTTCTCTCTATTCAATATTTGTATCTGTTAATGTTAAACATACGTATTTGCACTAAGAAGTTACTTTAATTAAAAATGAGGATTTATTAGAATTGGTCATTATATTCTGCAAAAAATCTTTCTCTCTGAAATTATGTGAAGTTAGATTAATTTTAAATAAAACACAAAGATTTATGTATAAATCAAAAATTTCTTAAAAAGTTACCTCCAAATCGTAATCATTTAAGTTTTATTCGTTTGATGAGATATCGGCGCTTCTGATTGGTCGAAAAATTTCTTTGATTCCTGTATCAATAAAATTTTAGCCGGATCTATTTTTCTCATATGTTCTGATTTAACACTATTTATAGAACGGGAATTTCCAAAATCAACACTGTCATCAAAATGTAAAGTTGTGTCTGTTTTATTGTCAGCAAACAAAATACAACTTTATAAACATAAAAACTTGAAAGTTTAACCTTCAAAAATAAACAAAACACATTATTTGATTCACGAAATAGAAAATTAGGCATCTTCTCACGATTTCGTCTGCTTGAGTTCAATCAACATTTACAGCGAGGCTGGCTGTTCCTTTTCCATGAATATTAAAACGAACATATAGGCCTAAACACTTTCACCGTAACACTGCTGTTTAAATTTGGTAACGATAATTTTTAAATTTACACACGTACATGATCGGTCATCAGAATAAGCATCGTAAAAAAAAGCTATGATCAATGCATCAACTCCTTCGGCGCATTCCAAGGGGCAGATATACCATTTAAGTACATCACTGGCTATCTAGTTATCACAACGTTTACAAAAGTCGCTTATACATACTATTCTTTGTCGACATATCAACTATCTTCGTCTACGATCGCCACTCCGTAGACGGCAAAGTCCAGATGCATATTCATGCGATCTCAAACGAAAACTAGTTTTAATACGAGTTTTTCTGCACAGTGAATAATATCACAAGCTATCAGATGTATTTTCCTTTCGTTTTCAATTCAGCCGGTTCAAATTTTAACTCACTATTTGTGTTTAATCCAATAAATTCAGCTCAATGCCTCTGCATCAGCTGAAGGCGCATCCATTTTGAATATTGTTGCTGTTGTTGTTTTGTATTCATACGTGCCGCTTCATTTACATTATTTACATTTTTGATCAATGACACTTCACATTTTTTTATTTGAAAATGTTTTAATAAATGATAAGAAATGAAGATAATAATTTTTCTATTGATCGACGTATCAAAGAAATAATTGACCGGAAAACATCAATGCACGTAGCGCATTGATGAAGTTTTCCGGTCAGTTTTTTCTTTGATACATCGATCAATAGAAAAAGTATTATCTTCATTTCTTATTCTTACTGGTTAAACTACATGTTTTATTTCATCGCTATTTATATACTAGTAGATTTATTTTTATTTTGCGAGTGTAACTTTTCTTATTTAACTTTTTTTGATTTTAAGTTAAGTTACAAAACAATAAGAATGCATTTAATTTATGCATGTTTACAAATACATCGAGTTCACAGAAGTACAATGTTACATTTAGTTCCAGCTACATGTACGCTTTAAGACACTATTATAAATATACTTGTACTGTTAATTTGTTATCATCATAAACTACGGATACAAACTGTAACATGTTTTTCTATGGACACACATTTGGTGCTCTTTACATTTAGAAATCACACACAACAGGTGGCCAGTGGCAAACAATACATCCATTGTTTCAACACTTCTATATAAGTGTCATTATTTCATTGAGTCTGCACAAAGTCTTCAACATTGTAAAACATGCAGACCTTCGTATTTGTTGCTGTTGCCTTGTCCGTTGTCTGTTTAGTCGAAAGCAGGAACTACGGTCTTGCTGGAGGACTGGGGAGAACCAAAAACGCCACCCTACAAACCCAGCGACTCGTGAACTCCGTGAGTAGTACATTTGGGAAGTTTAAATTTCTTTACATCTTATTTCTTTGAATATATTGTAATGAATTCTCTGCATTAATGCCGACAGGTGCGAGATGAGATTATTGGTCAGCTCCCTCTGGGGTACGACAGGGAGCAGCCCTTACAGCTTACCGCTGTGTCATACAGAGAACAGGTCGTCGCCGGAGTGAACTACTTCATCAAGGTTGGCCAAAACATTTTCAACCATAATATTCTGCATATTAATAACTTTGAATTGGAAAACTTAGATATTTTGGCGTTTTATATTTAGTAATCTGTACATTACTTTAAACAAATAAAAAAAGACCTAAACTCACACTGAAAAACAGCTTTCGTCGTTAAAGAATGTAAATGTGTAAAGTTAAATGAAACAATTGTTCGCTAATCCACCTACATACGTCATCAATTCCAATGTATTTCAGGTTGAGACCGGATTCAACAGATACATCCACGTCAGGATCTACAAAGACCTGAGAGGCGATGCTTCCGTCACCAGTGTCCAGTTAGAGAAGACTCTCTCTGACCCTATTCAATACTTCTAAACATTTCGCTTTATTTTTGTATATGCGGAAATCATCTTAACTCAAAATAAATATCTTTAAAAAAGATGCTTTTATCGTTATATTTTAATCAACATATTTTGTAGAAAAAAAGTTAGGTCTATCATATTTTTATCTGAAAAAGCGAGTTTCCATCTATTTGAATAAGAGGACTTGATTTCTAATATGTAATCAAGCTTAATACCATCACAATGCTTTATTGTTCACATTTTATTAGAAGGGGAGATAAAATACAAGTTCAGCAACAGACGTTTTGAAAAAAATGAAACAAAAATGACATATTGCATTAAGGATCTAGGAATTCAATGTTCCATAAAGTCCTATAATCGGAGCAAAAGCGGAGAGACTTTTCGAGCCTGGTGTTCATTTGATGTACCGTATATCCGGTATTTCTGGTGATTATCTATTTTCTGTATTTATTTCTATAAGAAACTTTAAAAATCGCAAAAAAAATGACTGACGCAAATTAAAAAATGCTACATAGTTTACCACATTTTCGCGAATTTAGTGAAACGAGGTTATATATACGGTATATCTAAAATCCCATGTTGTTTTTACAACAAATATCATAATAAATCTCAAAAAAAGTTTAAATGTCATCTTCATCATCGCTGGAACATTTATTTTTTAATGCCTCGTAATTTTTATATGTATGGGTGACTTTAACTCCGAAATAAAATATGACTATGACAAGCAATTTTGAAACTTCAAAATATGCAGCCGTTAATGAATAACCTTACTTATAAAGTTGGTACGGGACACCTCCATTTTGTGACGTACTTCCTATCGAAGTAAAGTTTAACAATGAAAACATGTATAATTCTATAAAAAAAATTTTACCAATAAATTTGCATAACTGCGTAGCGCAATAGGTGAGAGCGTTATTACAATTCTGTAAGTCATGAGTTCGAATCCTGCTTGGGCTTTTAAAATCTAAACCTCTCCAAAACTTTTAAAATCTAAACATGTCAAAACAATTTCAAAACAGATTGGTCAAATATCGCAAAAATTAAAAATGCTAAACCGGTGCAGTGAAAGTAATTTGATTATGATTAACTTTAAAACATATTGATATCGACAGGTGTCCCATGCCACCTTAAAATAATGTATTTCAATTCATCGATATCTTTAATTCGTAATAGAAGCCAATTTAGTAAAAAAAAAAATTTTTGCAACTGCACATGAAGAGTGTACCATATAACATAACGATTGAGTTTCGCTCTTTATGAAATGAGACTATCATATATCATATAAAGATTTATTCATAGCATAAATAATGAATAAACTACTGCACATAATGATCTTACGACATAACGTAATGATGTTACCACTTCATATAAAGATTTTACCCCTGAATATAATGGCAAAATAAAGGTATATAATGATGTTACCACTGTATATAATGTTACCACTGCATGTAATGATATTACCACTGCATATAATGATATCACTGTTGCATATAAATGAAATACCAGTTCATATAATATAAAATTGACCATAAATCAGCTATGGCGTTCCATATATGATGAACATAAAACTTAAAACCAATGATCTGGTGTTGTGAATTTTTATCGAATGTATTTAACGATTCTGAAGATATGTTTTGTGGAATCTAGAAAAGTAAATAAAAAAAACATGCATTGAAGTAGTCTTTTTTCTTAATCTTCAATCGTTTTAAATATTTAAAAAATGAGTGTGTGGTCATATCCAATACATAAACATATCAATTTTTAAATTTTTAACCATTGCACATGCTTATTGATTGATAATACATGTAAATGTGCAAATGCGTGTAGGCGTATTGAATATATGTTTATTTTCTTTGCAAAAAAAAACAACATTTCTTTATGTTCGCTTTTTTTTTGTGGTATATAAAATATTACAGTACGTGGTTTTCATAACTTAAATTGCTAAAAGTCATATCAATACATTAACACAAACACAAGTGATAATGGTTATAAGGCTATAAGATTGTCCTATCCTTAATTTATACATACAGATATTCATTCTACATGTATATATTTTAAATCCAAATTGCTGACTATATCCGTTTAAGATGGCTGGATTGCTATGGCCATTTTCAGACTATATTCATATTCTAACGAGAAAGAGCTCTAAATAAAAGATGTAAGATTTTAAAGCTAAAAATATATTTTTTTTTCTTTACTTAATAACAGTTTAATTCTTATAAAATCATACCTAAGCATTCATAAGGTACGTGTGATTGCTAATTTGCAGACCACACAGCAGGTCTCTTAATAACCGAGACTTGACGAGTGCAGTTATAGTTATTTGATAACATCATAAATATAAACACTTTAAGGCAATGAATAATTATATAACTCAACGATCTACAACGAGCGTATCATTCTTTAACAAAAGATACAATTTATATATATTTTTTTTAAAATCGATATTCAGAGACAATATAATCCATGGTTTTATATCAAATATCTGATGATGTTCGATGCGAACTGCCAGTAATGCACTAAATGTATTTCACATGGGTATATCCCTCTTACTATTTTTAGAATCGATAGGACAACAAAGTAGTGCCTTTAAGCTATACTTGCAGAGAGTATGTACATTTATTTGGACATTTTAAACCAGAATGCTTGACACATGTCAGAAAAGGGGATTTGCAATTTTAAAAACAAGTGTCAAAATTGAATTATGATTTGAAAAAAAAAGAATTGAAATAGTTTGATGTACACCCTTTCCAAAACTGAGAAATTCCCTACTTTTTCTTTCATTTTCAGAGTTTTTCAATACAGACGCATTTTGCCGGAAAACGAATCTGACTTCAAACCACGAAATTTTAACATGAAAGAGACAATTTGATGAGCTTTCATTCAAGAGGTCCCTCGTATGAATCCTAACGTTAACATTACCGCCTATGGAAAATGCATTAGTGGACCCTACCCACATAGAATTCTTGTCACGTGTCATTTTTGACAATAATTTTGCTATTTTCTATTGAAATGATGCATAACCACACTTATTAGGTTTACGATCATTTTCTGTAAAATAAGCATCAATCAGTTTTTCATTCATTACTGGGCAGATGGCGCGGTCATTTTGCAACATGTGCTCTATCCATATCTATCAAAGGTGTTACGTTTAATACCTTACTATAAATAGAAGAGCGGTTTGTTCCAAGTGCACACCGACCTTTACACAATGAACGCCGTGGTTCTACTGATTGCTGGGATGTCTGTCTGTGTGTCTGTACGAGCAGACGACACATACGTAGTTGGCGGGCTTGGTCCCACGAAGTTTGCCACCGAGGAGGTCCAGGACCTTGTCGACTTGGTATTTTCCTTTCTTTCTCTCTCTCTCTCTCTCTCTCTCTCTCTCTCTCTCTCTCTCTCTCTCTCTCTCTCTTTCTTTTGTTTTCTTTTACGTATCCTCACTTTCATCCTATTTTTCATTCTCTTTTTAAATTGATTTTCAAGAACAACATGTAGATCTGCATGTGTGCGTTTAATTTAATTGATTTACTAATTAGAAATGTATTGCTTGGACAGTTGTTGAAATATGCAACAAATTGATACACCCACTGCTGAGATATGTTTTTCTCTACAAGTTTTATTTTTTAAATAATTTTATTTAATCGGTCTAAAAATCTATGTTTTATTTATTGTATTCACTTTGCCTGCTAAATAGACAAAATATCAATTATAATATATTTCAACTCACAGCTTCGAGAAGAAATTATTAGCAAGCTCCCCCTGGGGTACGACCAGGAGAAACCTCTCCCAGAATTCACCGCGCGCTTATACAGGGAACAGGTTGTCGCGGGAACAAACTTCTTTGTTAAGGTGAGTACATTTTGATATTGTAAATGCGTATTGGTATATATATTTTAATTTTTCTTATTTAAAAAGAGGGTCTTTCATTTTTTTCCTGTATCAAATTACACAAATAATTTCATATGTTCTGCTTTTTATGATGTAAAGCAATAATTCACAATTTTATTAGATGAAAGATCAATTATAGTTCAAATAGTGGAAAAACTGTAAATTACAAATTGAATTGCAGGTAGAGACTGGACCACTTCGATTCATTCACGTGAGAATTCACGCCGATCTCACGGGTGAGGCTCACGTGGTTCAGGTGCAGATTGGAAAAACAATGGGAGATTCATTGGAGTATTTCTAGAATGAATATTTTTCTGTATTTAAATTTCTAAGAAATAAAATTCAGTCAATTGTATCATAAACCGTCGTGTTCAATAAAAGTTATGGAGATGCATCCATTTTTAAAAAGTATCCGTCGAATTTTTGTTTCACTTATTAGTTTACACATCTGTTATTCCGGTGAGCGTCATTAAGATGGCTCATTACACCTTGAAATAGTTTCTTAAATAAGCAAAAAATTACTTGATGGGGGTAGATAGCATAAATGATAAGGATATCAGTCAAATAGAGGAAAAATATGCAATTTTGGATAAAGTGGGATAAAAAAAATTATATTTTAATATGAACATTAAAGCCCTATTTCGATTCGAACTCGTTACCGATACATGTACCTTAACCACTGAGCTATGACGATATTCAACCAAATAGATTGATGCAAACAATTTAACAAAACATTTACAAGTGTAGTAAGGTACATTAAAAGCTCAGCGGAAGAATACATTAATTAACAGGTACATGTATGAAAAGTAATGACAACACATTGAATTAATCCCTCGCGG
Organism: Magallana angulata; assembly: GCF_025612915.1. Classification (NCBI taxonomy): domain Eukaryota; kingdom Metazoa; phylum Mollusca; class Bivalvia; order Ostreida; family Ostreidae; genus Magallana; species Magallana angulata. The sequence goes on from NC_069118.1 coordinate 57,369,836, forward strand.
TGCTGTATTTACAAGCAATTAAAACCACATGTTGTCAGGACCAAACACACAGGGTCCAGAGCTGCGGGGTCCATTAATGAGGCTTAGTATTAGTGGTCATTTTATAGTACTTTCCTGTCTTTAGACACGGAAAAGGTTCGTGAAGTTTTCCTTCAATATGATAATAGCAGTTTTAGTTATGAAAAAGAGAGATAAATATCAGTTTGAATCAAAAAGTAATATTCCATGGTTATTGTCATTTACAGAGTAAACAAAGTCTCTGCTGATACTTTATCAGTGCAGACAAACAAATCCGTCAAAATAAATAACTTTAAATTTCCGAATTAATTGACTTTGGTATCTCAATCCGCTCGGATAAATTGGGATATATCTACGCTATCTTCGTGTTTGTGTAAATAAGTAATTTAAACAATGACAGGGATTCTCATTAGTTTAATTTTAAAAAAGATAAACCAGAAGAGACGCAATTTTGAATTTTACATTTATTTTATAATATGTCATTAAGTAAATGTGATAATCATACAATTAAATGAACTGTGAAAATTTAAAAAAAAAAATCACCAACGTTAACAGTTAAAGCAATAATTTAAAGTTATCCACAGAAAAAAACAATACATAACAAAGTAGCCACCTAAGCCACACACAGCCAGAACAATAGCAGAATATCCTTAACATACACGCAGCCCACCTGATCAAAACATGTCTGATAATCACATATCGAAATGCAAAAAAAAAAATGCATTTATTTTTTTATGTTTAACAATTATCCATTAAGACGATTGTGTTTGGATGTTTTGCCCTGTATCAGCAGATGGCTTCACACTAGTTTCCTATCTTTTTCCTGAGGAATCTAAGCGACTGTTGTTTCTTGATGTCTTCCAGTTCCTGCAACAGTTCGCGCTCACGATCACGCAACTTCCGGGTTTCTTCATCTCCGACATTTTTGGCGGACCTTATTTGTCCGAGCTGACCTTTCACTCGATCCAATTCCCTTTTCAGTTTCTCAATTTCCGTCTGGAATTTGGTTTCTATCTCTACACGTCTTTGTTCCTCTTCCGTTGCCCTGTCCTTTTCTTTCTTCAATTCTTCCGCCTTTCTGCGCAGCTTCCCGCGCAGGCCTCCGATATCCGCCTCAAGTTTTTTAATCTCCTTTTCCTTGTTATCAACTATGGACGCCAGGTCGCGATTGATTTTCTCCTTCTCAAATTTCGCCTGCAGTAATTTCTTCTCCAGCTGCAATCTCTTTAACTCTTGCTCTTTTCTGTTGAGGTCGTTCTGCATTTCTTTGATGGTAACCATCTTGTTTTCCAGCGCTTTTCCCGCGGCCTCCAGCGCCATTCTTTCAAACTCCGGCTTCAGTTGCTCCACGGCTAGTTTGACCATTTGTTTTGTGAAACTCCCAACAATCCTATCAGTAAAACCAGAACTGGAATTAGGAATAAAAACTACTAGAATGCTGACTCATAAAAAATGTTTTATCTCAATAATGACTGCTGATAAACTTTTATATCTAAGTTTCAAATAATTAAGAGAGGAACTAGTAAGTTGTAGGAACTTTTTTTTCCAATCTTGATTTTTAATCATTCAATAAAATATACTTAAACTGACTAATAAATTACCCCATGCTTCTCCTAAATTCCTGGAATTCTCTCCCCTCATCTTGAGATAGCTCGTTGATTGCATGGGAAACTCGGTCTTTAAAAAAGTGGAAAATGAAATTCGAATATATTTACGTAAATTGAAAATTGGCCATGTTTCGCACATTCCAATATTTTAAAAGATTTTTGTTTTCGGAGAATAATCTTTTTTCAGTTCAACTCTTTAATTTCATAGCTGCTATCGCATTATATACTGAAAATCATACATGCACCAATGACCTCAAAAGACATTGCAAGGAATAAAACACATACGAGGAGTTCCGTTTCTAGAGACGCTGTGGGCCTCGTCATCCTTGTAACCATGGTACCCGTACGACGCCATTCAGCTTTAAAATTGAAAACAAAAATGGTGATGCCAGAGAGAGAGAGAGAGAGAGAGAGAGAGAGAGAGAGAGAGAGAGAGGTCTGTTAGTTCATTTAACAAGTAAAAAGACATAAAAACCGACATCAAATGAAATTACGAGATAAGAAGCTTTTGAAATGTTAATTCATTATACCGTGTAGCGAATTTAAAAACTTCATTTTCAATCTGCGGAACAGATGTTGGCTGATTTCGTTTTTTGTTCTTTTGGTTTGATCAGACAAATAAATAATACGTCGATAAGGCGTCCTTTCTCTATACAGTCTGTACAGAACTACGATAACTAAATTCCTCACTTTGAATTCAAACATAATACCCATAAATTTACGGTTGTTAAGCATCAATTTCGATTTATTTTTTAAAGATTTAATTTAAAAACAAAACAAAATAACAAAAATCGTACATATAATACAATCAGAATAATGGAACTCAATATGAAAAATAAAATATATATTCCTGTACTGTATTAATTGTTTTCTCAATGTGTACTATAGCAAGGAACATACAGGTCACAGCGTCAAATAAAGGAAAAAATTAACAACTCAAAAAGATTTTTCCAATACAAAAACAGAATTACTTGTATTTCATATAAATCAAATACTTCAAGCGATTGACCGCAGAATATAAGTAAGTACCAAAGAGAAAGATGTCCTCAGACATCCATGAGTTCATTCCCTGACTTACCTCATTCTAGTTGCCTTCTGCCTGTAAATTGGTTAGGGCTCTACTTTCGGGTCCCCGTGAACAATGGCCCCAGAAGCTCCCTTGTTCTTTATCGGCATGAAACCAAAAACGATCGAAGTCCCACAATGGGATTTATTTACCTGCCCGCTTGTTTTTGCCCGCGGTAATCACCTGATTTAAGATCACTGGCTGTTTGATTTGAGATAATTTGGTCATTTATTGCTCAACTTGGACGGGCGTCAAGAAGGATAGGGAGCTCCTTCAGATATCTTCATTTCGGTTCTAGTGCAATCGAAAAAAAAGACCTGCAGAATGTTGGAGAAACGTCAATGAATGGGGTGTCAGTGTCTCTATTTGAAGAGACAATTGACAAGCTTTGGTGATAAAAACGTGGTATAAAATGAATTATGATATTGTTTACGTTTTTAATTTCACCCATATTGCACCGCGTACATACCAGAACATTTACATTTTCAAACCAGCTACAAATTGAAATAATGTTTACTTATAACATTTCTATTATGGAAAACTTAATATGAAATTGCCCATTTTTCGCACAGATTACTATAAATCAAGTATTATTACCGATTTAAACTTTGTATGACCATGATCAATCAATATTTACAGTGCTTTTGAAGTGCTTGGAACAATTTGTTATAAGAAACGCAATTGTTCGCGCGTCACGACGTGTTACCAAAACTTACGTTGTTGCAACATGGACGTACAGTATATGGAACATCTTAATTTGACCATTTGATTTTAATCAACATATTATTTCGAACAACTGACCACACTAAATGTTGATTGATTATAGAAAACAAGGTTTTAATTGATCAGGTGACACAAGGGTAACTCCCCGCTGTTCTTGTGATTGCTCCATACACAGAAAGGGTTGTGTTGATTTTTCTATCTTCTTACATAGTTTTTAATTCTGGGAATAGTTGATGATAAAAATATTATTGCTAAAGATGTCTAATGCAAAAGCTATATAATTGAACACGACAGTACCAAGCTTAATCCATGCAGTTACGCTTAATGTGAACTAGTGATAAACACACTATAGGATGGTAGACAGTTCTGTAATTAAAAGTGTAACAATGTTGTAGACAAATAGGCATCAGAATGGCAGACAGTGCACTGTCAAGTGTAATACTGCTGTTGACAAATTAGCAAATAGGCAACAGAATGGTAGACAGTTCTGTAAAGTATTATAATGTTGTAGACAAATAGGCAACAGAGTGAGAAACAATTCTGTAAAGTGTTACAATGTTGTAGACAAATGGGCAAGGTAGACAGTTCTGTAAGGTGTAACAATGTTGTAGACAAATAGGCAACAGAGTGGTAAACAGTGTACTGTAGAGGGTAACAAATGTTGTAGACAAATAGTCAACAGAATGGTAGACAGTTCTGTAAAGTGTTACAATGTTGTAGACAAATAGTCAACAAAATGGTTAACAATGCACTGTAAAGTGTTACAATGTTGTAGACAAATAGTCAAAAAAATGGTTAACAATGCACTGTAAAGTGTAACAATGTTGTAGACAAATAGTCAACAAAATGGTTAACAATGCACTGTAAAGTGTAACAATGTTGTAGACAAATAGTCAACAAAATGGTTAACAATGCACTGTAAAGTGTTACAATGTTGTAGACAAATAGTCAACAAAATGGTTAACAATGCACTGTAAAGTGTAACAATGTTGTAGACAAATAGTCAACAAAATGGTTAACAATGCACTGTAAAGTGTTACAATGTTGTAGACAAATAGGCAACTGAATGGTTAACAATGCACTGTAAATAGTAACAAGGCTACAGAGTGGTAGTCAGAGAAGTGATAATGGTAATAATGTAGACAAATTGATTTTACCATGAACTGACAATGCCATATATATAAGCTTTTTTATTATCTTTTTTTCTTCAATTTTGTTCTATATAATGAAATTATTTTGATTGTTGACGTTCTGCAGACCAATTCTTTATACATGATAGCCTTTTGTAAAGATATTTCCATGGTTGCCCCAAATTTGCAAGCGAACAATACTTTTTTCCTTAGCTTCCTGAGTTACACAAGAAAACTAATCACTAACAATTGCATAAATTCAAACAAAGCTGCTCAAACGCAATCAAACTTTACTTGGCCTCGTTTATTCTTTTTGGAAAATCCACACTGACATATAACAACAACGACAGATAATTTGAGAATATTTATCATATAAATTAAAGCACACAGATTAATTACATCTGACTCTGTATAATCACCAGTTAAATACAATATAATATGCAATGACATATAGTTATTGTGGTCCACATAAATCAATTGCGTTATAAAGTTACATGTGTTCTTGACAGACAATACCTGCCTGTAACAACCAACATCTGGGTGATAAAGACAATTTATCACTTCCGTCTACTTAGTGCAAGAGGAAGAGAAAGTGTTTTTAAAACACTATGTCCATACAAAAACAAAACCTTAAGAAAACAAATTGGCCCTCTGACCTCTATCAGTGTCCATGACCTTTAAGCTGACAATGACCTCTGGTCTCTTTTTGAAAAAAAGTAGATCAGAGTTTGTAAAGTTAACAAGACAGATGTTATTTGTAAACAGACAGCTGCAAACCTAAAACAGATATCAAAATTAATGCAATGAAAACTTAATGAATATGAATCAAAAAAAAGAGAAGACAACAAACAAAATTGTAAAAGAGCATCGCAAATAGGAATTAAAGCTAAAACCTTATCACTGCAAAAACACATTGGTGATAAAACCATAACCCCAGATTTACAAAACAGACCATGTTAATAATATCACTGTGGCATTTCCAATGCCTTCAAAATATTAAGAAAAAAAGAACTAGGCAAACATCTGTTTACATCAAAACAAACAAAACACAACTCTGGCTAAATGTAACATGTTTCTGACTTCATATTAGGATCACTCTTCACATACATTTACCGGGTAATTAGACTCTGACTTCCACCTCTCTGTGTCCTAACTAGACATTATAGCACCCGGTCACAAAGATGTCCTTCTCCGCTACTGGTGTTTCTATTCTAAAGGGACACTTCACTGAATCCATCATTTTTGACATGTTTTTATACATACATATTATCAGAGTATTATTCCAGTGGCTATTCTAAGAGGAAAAAAATGGATTGAAAATTTAAACAGTATTTCTTGAGAGACAAAATAGTGGAACAACTTCAAATGTGTACTGAATCAAATCTTTTTTACTAAATAAGTTTATTTCATATAATTCATTGGAATGCAATTTCGTGAATACATCAATTTTTAGTTTCAGTAAATAAAAACCTTTCCTCTTTCTAGATTTGTTTTCGTCTATGACATAAATTTGTGGGGGATGGCTACCAATAAATACCACAAAAATTGAACCCCAATGAGTTTTACTTATTCCACAGTATCTATAATGTATTAGGTATTTTATACCAATGAACTTTGTGAATATTTTCACAATAATCTATAACCACAGACAACAAGTACATCAGACTTTTGATTTGTGATTCACTGGTTCTGGCTCAGGACAAAAATCATGCACTAGTGGATGATTATTTTTTCACATCTTATGAGAGTAACAAAACTACAGCATCTCTAGAAGATTAAAATACAACTTTGTACAAGATTAAAATATCAAAGCTTACCCTTTTCTCTGACTTTTTTGGATTAATCTGATTTTTCCTAAACATCTATGCATAAATATATATATATATTTTCTTCAACAAAAAGCCATTAAAATTCTTGAATTTTTTTTTTAAATCTCTCTCTCTCTCATATATATATATATATATATATATATATATATATATATATATATATATATATATATATATATATATATATATATATATATATACATACATACATACACACACACACACACACACACACATATAACATGGGCTCATATCATTTCAATGCTAAAAAAATGCATCAGTAAGGATTGTCACTGTCTTGATATGACAACCTAAAATCGTAAAACACATCTATAGCCAACAAGTTGTTAAAGTTAAATGGAAACTTTCTTAATATAACACTGAACCTTTTTGGTCTATTATCTATTCTTTAACTAATCAAAACCAGAAACTATATCCAAAATATCTACAAGAATATTGTTTAATGAATATGTAATACTAATGCAGACTGTTACTTGCACCTTTTGATACAGAATAGAAAACTTTTGGCAGAATTTTATTAAAAGACATGTTCCATAACTTTACATGGTAAAAATTCAGTGGTTAAAATTTTAGCAAGCAACTGCCCTTCTACTAATATGGGTTAACCTAAGCACCCTGCTAATTAGCTAACTTGCTAATACTGTACAAATAATCAAAAAAAATTTTACATGCCTGCAATTTCTGCTTTTTCTTTTACATGCCTGCAATTTCTGCTTTTTCTTAAAGAGTATACTGCATAGTCACAAGGTACCATGTTTTGATGTCTAACAAAAAGTAAAACATTTTCTGCAATTCAAAAATATTAATTGTGTATATTTAGTGAATAAGTCAAAGTTCTTGGAAATTTCACAGAGTGTTTTCAGAAAGCCACAGTCGAATGTACTTTCACACAAGCAAATAAAGCAGAAAAAAATAATCCTAAAAACTACTGACAACATTGAATGTTCCCCAAACACTAACAAAGATAGATATGGCACTTCACAAACAAATGTACAAGTTTCTTATAATACTGCCTTAAAAGGCTACAACAATTCGTCCATAAATTTCTTGCAAAAATATCAAGATAATAAAACAGAGCCAAAACTCACAAATATAACTCAGAGTACATTTTTCCTCTCACTCCCCTCTCTCTTTAATTAAGTAAATATGTGTTGACAATGATTTAGATGCAAAACATAGAAACCAGAAATAAATACAACTACATCTAGTATCTTGACAATTAACCATGCATGCAGCTCTAAATTTTTAAATCTTCATTCTTCATGTGAATACATAGTTATTTCCTCTTTAGATGTGTGTCAGGTTGTTCTTTTATTACCTATTAAGTTCTTCCTTTATTCCTCATGAATGCCTTTACTTATAATCCTGTTCATACTTTCCTAAATTCAAACTTAATGTTACAGATGAATTTGAAATTCCTTGATGTTCATACGTCTGTTTTCCCTCTTCATATGTCTGGTAAACTTCCTTCCTCTTCTGTTATTTTAAACTTCCTTTTTCTTCTTCTGTGTACTTAAACATTCTTCTACACTTTCACTTACATGAGTAGTTAACCTTCTCTTTAGTCTTCATGTTTTTGTTGAGTTCCTTCAGGATGACCTCTGCTTCCTTCCTGTCCTGGGCCGTCACTTCCTCTTCCTCTTTATTAATGGTCAGCACACACTCACACAGTTCTGTCATTCGGTGCTGGTGTTCAAAGTAGTCCGAGTTCTGTAGAAGAAGCTTCACCAGGATCAAGATGGAGGAACGCATCTAAAACAAACAAAGTCATAACTGAGACCTCAATTACATCTACAACATACAAAACACATCCATAAACTTCCACTTTTACTACCTTTGATCATTATTTAGCAAAAAAAATTCAAAGATAAAAACTTTTAAATTTTATCTATTTGACTTCTCGTCCCTGCTTTTAAGCATGAACTCTTCCTTTTCTAGAGGTTTTAATGGTTTCAGAAAGGTCAAGACCATCCAGTTCTCAAGCTGCAGGTCTGTAGCTCTCAGTCTAAAAAAATGCAGATGCACGACCTGGTAGCTACAGTGCCTCCCATAGTAAAAAAAACTCCAATTGCGCTAGTTTTGGAGTGATTAATCTCATTTGCAAACACATTCTATACAAATATTTGATTCCAAAAAATTCCTCGAATAATTTACTACATATATCGTCACTTCACTTGCCTCAGATATTCTTTTAAACACCATCACCAGCCCCGTAAAGTGAAGTGGTGCAGTTTGTTTACATGTAAAAATGGTGACTCTCGATGTCGATGTGAACTAATACACTTTATTTTCCGAGGTCGGTTAGCATGTTTCAGAGAAAGTCTGAGGCAAGTAAAGTGACAATATCAGTAGTAAATTGTCTGAAGAATTTAACGGTTCTAAATGTTTTCACAGAATTTGTGTGAAAATAAGGCTAATCAGTCCAAAACTAGCGCATTTTTTTTGCGTGCCATAAATTGCAGTTTTTTACTACGGGAGGCACTGTAGCTCCCAGGTCGTCCATTGGAATTTTTTCAGACTGAGAGCTACAGACCTGCAGCCACCAGTTATCTTAAATAACCTTCACACAGTGTAGAAACAGTGTCTCCTCTCTGACTTGCAGTGGACAAGTGGACTAATGAGAGGTCCCACCTCGTTCCCCTGATTGACCAATAAGAACAAGTCTCACCTTGTCGCCAGGCTGTAGGTCTGTCAGATTTCTGATAAGAATATCTATCAACACCTTGGCGTCATTGACGTACAGCAGGGAGGCGGTGCCTGGGTGACTGAACATGTCAATCATAAACTTGACCTGGGACTGAACTGGATAAGACTGGTGCTCGAACATCTTCACTGGGTCCTCTGAAAGCCAAATTATTCTAATGCAGCCTACATTGTTTGTACTTTGGAATTTTTTTTTGACTTTTGAATAAATATCATGCATCAACCATTTTTACAAATTAGCCCTTTACCTCTTTTGCAGATCATTCAAGTGAAGTTTTTGCATTTTATTTGGTTGATGAATTTTTCTATTTTGAGACATCACTTTTTTACCTCTTTTATTGAAGATTTTCAATAAATTTTGAGTCTTTCCTTTTCTCTTACCTCCTTAAATAAGATTTCTGGTAACTTTTCATTTATCTCACCTCCTTTCTTGAAGATTTCTAATAGCTTTCAATCTTACTTCTCTTACCTCCTTTATTGAAGATTTCCAGTAACTTTTCAGTGAAGACTTTTACAGTCCCCTTTTTCGCTAGGACAGACATGATGTCGTTGCTCTCCTGGAAAGGGAAGTGAAGGTTATAGGCCAGTAAGAGGTTCACCAAGGGGTCGGTACACTGGTCGTCATGGTCCATTGAGGCTGGGTTTTCTATCATATCCAGAACCTTGTCCAGAAATTCCTCATCAACAGTCTCTGTTAATACAAATAATTAACATATTGTACATGAGTGACAGTCTAGGTTACTGCAAATCATAAGTATTAGTGGAAGGGGGGGCTTAATTTTGGTGGATTTCATGGAACTTCTTAATCCAAATTAACACCCCAAGGCAGTATATTAAACAAGGTGTATTCATTCATAATAGAAGCAAATCCTTTAAAAAAATACATCCTACTGAACCTTGAACAAATTTACAAAACCTAGCCTCCACAAATATGGTGTAAAGAAGATGACAGGCGAGTTGAAGAATACCTTAATTTTACATTAAAAACTAGATAATTCTCCCAGTTCAATTTTTTAACAGTGGTTAAATAGTTAAAACCATCTCAAACAATCTGTATTGTTGATTTTGGTTTTGAATCAGGTAAACATCTCTTTCTAGATCATCATCAACACATACTATTTAGGAAGAAATTATTATGGCAAAATAATTTGTTAATGAACTGTATTACCTTGTAGATTGGAGGGTATTGGTTCTGCGGTACAGAAGATCATGGTCAGGACCAAAGTTACATAACTCAGTCTCTGAGGCTCTGTAAAACAAATCAAAGGTGAAACTTTTTCAAGTTCATGAGCTATCAAGTAAAAGTATATACCACATTTAATATCAAGCCTCTATTCCTTTAAATAAATAAAAAAGCTTTAAAACACAACAGAAATCCTGGAGTCCTTGACCTTTACAGAAAAATATTGATAAGGCCAAAATAAATTAATAGTGTGTTTCCTATTCCAGCTTGAAAAAAAAATAGGGTATGTAGTTAGGGAAAACATTTTATTTTATTTAAACATTTTATTTTTAAATTTCACTTCAACAACAATAAATAAGTTGGAAAAGATCAGTTTATTTTTTTCTGCCAAAAAGGCAGCTTACAACTGGTAATTTTCTCAGAGTATAGCAGTCATTGCACAGAGGAACAACAATGTGCTTGGCAAGCACGATGCCATTTTTCACAAGAAATCGCTGTCAAAATAAATCTTTTAAATTGGTGTAGAGTATGTGTTTTCTTAAACACGGAAGTGACTAAGATTGGAATTTCTAAAAGTAAATCCGGAATCGTTGATATCCAGATTAACATATCGACGATAAAATGTTTAGGGGCATATTTTTAGGGTCGGTCGTGGAACCGGAAACACACAATTAATTTATCTACGCCTAACATGGAATCGATCAAATATTGAATATTTTTAAATACTCCCACTAGAATCCAATGTATTACCACAAACCCTATTAAAAATTTATATTAAAATTCTTTATCCTTTTTTTTTCACTTTAGATTATATAAAATTCTCAGTTTTGTTTGACAGATTATCAGAAGGTCAAGTACAGTGTGAGGACCACGATGCCAAAGGTTGCTCCGTACCCTGGTTATGATGGCGTATCTCAGACACCAGCTCCAGTGGAAGGATGGAGTACAGGAGATGGGAGATAACTGAGGACTCCAGGCCACAGAGAGCTCCAAACACCTTCAGGAGGGACAACCTTAAAGGCAGGCGAACCTCCTTAAACAGAGAAAATGAGTAAAGTTAGTAATACAGCTTAGTACATGTACTATTAGTCCAAACACTTTCAGGAGGGACAACCTTAAAGGCAGTTGAAACCTCCTTAAACAGAGAGAATGACTTAAGTTAATGATACAGCTTGGCACTATTAGTCTAATAAGAAAACTGTAACTGCAGTCAAACCTTCATACTGTAATTACACAGAACAAATGAAGAAGCTTAACATTCTTAACACAAAGAAATAGTACAGTTGTTAATACAAGTCAGAACTAACATGCCCGAAAACCATAAGGTAAGACTATGTTGTCTAGTGATGGACGGGTCAAAGTCAGAATAACTGAGAGCAGTTTAGGCACATATTGAATGACATGTTTGTCGATATTCTTTTTTGATTGGCTCAGTCATTAATTCTAGGAAATTAAACTAAGTTACTGATAATTCTTGTTTTCACCTCACCATTTGATAATACTGCACCAAGCTATGGATACAATCATAGCCATCCGAGGCTACAGCATGGCGGCAGGTTGAGGCCTTGGCATTTTCCTTTGTAAAAAAAACACAATATACATAGATTATGATCTATATAAGCTAACATGGAAACATATATATATTTTTTTAAAATACTGTAATTTCCTGATCAAATGCGAGGAATTAATTTCAGCGTAAAATTGTGAAAAGCAACCCTCACGGATTTTAAAGTCCCGAATTTATTTTTCAAACAGTTTTAAACCAAAGGAAATAATAACAAAAAATCAAAGATCGCGATTTTATCCCGCAATTTGATACAAAACAGCGGAATCGCAGAATTAAGTACTAGCGTAAAATAAGGAATTTACAGTAATAAGAGTTTGACTGATGCAAAAAAAAATCTTTAAAGCACGATCTATTTCACAATCAAAGTTTATTTGATATTCTGTAAAAGCAAAAAAATTTCGTTAACGTTAAGATTAAACCTCATTATCATTTTGACATCATTTTGTAAGGGTAAGTTTTTATGTTATCAATGAAATTTTAATTCTTACAAAATGTCAATATGTCTTTCTGAATGTATATTTATTTTTGCTAATAGTATTGTTCATTATTGATACTTTGTGAACAATGAAATAAAATCCCTCAAAAATTAAAACCATTTTGATTACAAAATCTACGACACTATAACCCCAGAATATTATCTGTTTCTTCAGTAGCTTATCAAGAGGACAGTCATTGCAATACCAAGATGGATAACAGCTCCTCGAGGACTGATAAGATAGTGTGCTGGTCCTCGTGGAGGGCCCAGCTCCTCTGCTGCGAGTCCTCTTTACACTCGGTGATCTTGTCAAGTAGCTCCTTGATCCTCACGTGGTCGTGACTCAGGTCATCCTCTGATGCTGTACTGACCTAGCGGAGAAATAACAGAGAAATAACGGAGAAATAACAGCGAAATCACCATCAAATAACACTATAATGTGGAAAACTTGTGTTAACCTGACATAATAGAAAAATTTAAATGAAAAAAAGATTGTATTTTTTAAACTGATCTGATGGTGAAATTAAGATAATTGTATCTTTGAAATCTGAATTAAAGAATTGAAAAAAAGAAAGGGTTGAAAGGTTCTAAGTAGCCAAACTGTTCATTAAAAAAAATTGACCAAGGCCTTTGCTCAACAGGGGAGTTAAAAAGATTAAGTCAAGGATTCAATGAAGCTGTTATGTTGGTGCTGATTCATGTGATTATGTCCAATTAACGGACAAGCCTAGTACTAGTACCTCTTGGAATGTACACAGGATTTTCTCCATCAGTCCGGCAGTTTGTGGCATCTTGTTGGCAATGTGAGTGAGCACCACCTCCACTGCCAGGCATGACTTGTCGTAGCTTAGCTTGGTGTGGCGCCTCACCTCCCCCACCAGCTCAGTGGCCAGGTTGGAGGGGAGGGGGATGGTGCTGATGTTGATCATTGTGGGTCTGTCCAGCTGTTTGACTGGACTGTTGGACAGAGAGAGGCGGGAGGACAGGGATATCACACTCTCTGACTTCAACATCTTGTTGTCTGACACTGACAACAGATTGGAGTTGTCCGAGGACATAGCACTGTCACTGTGGACCCCAAGGGAAGCACCCTCACCACCTACGTTCTGTCGCCCTGGCTCAAGCAGGTGCTTGGTTTCTGTGTCCTCCACATGCACCCAACCATTGTCCTTCTCATCCACACTTGTTGAGTGATGCGGCGATGTGTGTTTTGTGGTGTGAGCTGCTTTCTTCTTGAGTGAATCTTGAGAGGAGTGGCTACCTTTATGCTTGAGTGAGTCTGAAGAAGAGTGGGGGCTGGAATGCTTGGCTGAGTCTGCTGTAGAGTGAGAACCCCTGTGTTTGAGGGACTCCTGTGAAGCGTGAGATTTACCAGTGTGGTGGGGCCAGGGGTCCTGAGCCTCGGGGGTCCAGGGAGACTGATCCACAGGCACTGAGGGGGGAGGGGGGGCTGGTCTGTGCTTCTTCTTGATATGAAAATCTACAGCACAAAAATAATCAAATAACTTGGATCAGTGGGGATTGTTATTTAATGAGACATTAATTTACACATATACTCATTAGCTAAAATTATGCTCAAAGCTACATTGCACTGTTAGTCTACAGCAGCAAATCATATTACTTTAACTAAGTTTACGGCTAAAAGTGTAGACAAAGTCACATAACTCTTTAACCTTCTTCTGCCGTTAAAGAAACTCACATCAATCAGTAAGTTACGGGTGAAAAGGGTTGTGCACATCTTTCTACAGGTTTACAGCTTCATACTCAATAACTTCACAGCTACTGGCCTACAAGGTCACATCATTCTACAAGTTAACAGCTTGGGGTCTGACTCACCAAGTAGGTGGTGATGTTTTTCTGGAGTGCTGTGCTCACTATGCTCGCTGTGGTGACTCGACGTCTCCGAGCTACTGTCCGTCTCTAACAGGTAATGCTCGGGGTTGGCCTGGGGTCCATGCTCCTTCAAAACATGATCCCTGTGCACTCCTAGTTTACTGGAAACAGAATAGGTCAAACTCTATCCACTGCATGATTCTTGGTTAAATCGCCTTAAACAATTTTGATTTTACTGATGCAAGGAATAGGAGGAGTTGAACTTAAGAGACAAAGATACATTAAATCCTGCTGTACGGCTTATAGAGATACATGACTACTGAGGGGTATCCCACCATAATATAATTCTGTTTGTAACGCGACATTTGATTGGATAGAAAAATTTAGTTTAATTTGTTTAACCTGGTTTGCACATCACAATGCACCAATGTCAAAAACGTACTAATCCGCTTGACATTACATTTGAATTTTGAACAGATTAACATCATATTTAAAAGTAAAACGCACTCAATTTGTGTATAGTAAGTTACAGAAAATTAAATCATAAGGAATGAACTCAATATCTACCCAAGTTATACGAGTTTAACCTGGGTTGGAGCAATAAATGCCCTTTTATAATCGGCTTCGTATATTATCAAGCATAAACTGCCCCAACTCAGGTTATACTCGTATAACTTTGATAGATATTGAGTTTATTTCTGGAGTACATGTGTAGATTAGGTTATCCTGGTGTACATACTTACTGGAGGTTATCCCGCTGTGTGTGTGTGTAGGTGCCTGAGGCAGCGGCTTGATAATGGATGTTCTGTATTGCTCTATCTATGGAACTCAGTATCTCAGCCAAAGTTGTCTAAAGAATACAACAAAAATTTGTTCACATTTTAAGCTTTTCATATGCTTATTTCAGAAGAGATCTCTCTCTCTCTCTCTCTCTCTCTCTCTCTCTCTCTCTCTCTCTCTCTCTCTTATGATTTCATCCTTTGACATTGAGAAAATGGGTGAAGTGTATAACTTTTGACTCAAAGATTATCATGTGTTTTCAAAGAAACTTGGTTATGTTAGACATTAACAGACTATCAAGTTGATATATTTCAATCTTTCTTTGAGTAAGTAAATAAAATGATTTAACATTATTTTCTGAAGCTTTTATATTTTATGTGTGGGGGTTGGGGGGTGTTACATGTCTATTTCCGGATACTTTTAACTTAATTCCTACATTCAGTTCAAGATCCGCTCCTGAATTCTCATTGGCTGTCCCAAAATAAAACCAATCAAGGTCAGTAAACATGGCGGACAAATTCAACTTGCGTTGTTGACATACACATAAAATAACCGATACATGGACTTATATACTTGATATTTTTGGATTAATTTATGCCATACACAACTACAATGTTTAAGTTCAAGTAAGAAATGCGAGTGTTATTGTCATTTATATAAGATTTGAGCCAAAATCGTTGCGAGAGTGAATCACTCCTACACTTCCACCAATACGGAGATCCTATGGAGTTGTAGCCCTCTCCCAATAAAAAAAAAAAAAATCAGGAGAGGGCTACATTATTGCAGCTAGGTGTGTTCCTATTCACTTTACTGTCTCTTCAAAAGCTGGGCAGAACAAAGTGGCAAAAAGACACCACCTCCTCTTAATCTAAAGCGATTATGAACGGTTGCCTATTGACACATTTACGGGTGGCATTACTAGAACATTCTATGGGTCAATAGGACAAATGCATGCTGTTCGTTTCTGATGCAAATCATAACAAACTATATGAGCTGACCTTAGATATAATTTGAAGTCTCAAATATGGTTATAAATAAAATGTGCCGCATAAGAATCGTAACGTGCAAAGATGACTTACTGTATCTTCTCTTTCAACGTAACTTGCAGGCACATAGCCAATTTCGCCAAAACCGTTCTGCACGAATAGCCAGCCCTTCTCCGGTTTTTCTAGGTCAGTGAATTGGTCGCCTGCCTCAAAAGACAAGTCAAAGTTCTTCGTACTTGCCGAGTATTTATATAATGCCCGAAACATTTTGCATTGAAAATTATAATTTTCTTAGGCATCCATATTGTTTTAGTTGGTTCTTTTCAGCAGAGAGGGTACCAGCTAAACTTTTTTTTTTTTTAGTTATTAGGTTGTTCTTGAATAAATTCGATTTTATGCAGTCATCAGTTTTCCTCCTTCTTTTAAAATTTATTTTTAATTACATATTAACAGTTTTAAACGATACTTATCATGCGGAGGTTTCCCTTTTTTGTATAAAAATATATATCATGGAGTCATCAGTATGACATGTAGATCTTATTTTGAAGGAAGCACAAAGCCACATGTGCGCAGAGTCAAACGTAATTTTTTTTTTTAATTTCGTATTACTTTTCTTCATTAGAATTGTTGTACAACAAGCAAGAAACAGAGCTCAAAATATTTGTTATAAAAACAAGGCGTACGTGTAGTTATTGTGTTTTTAAAATTTTGTTAAGGTTTTATTAAGTTGTCTCCCATCTTGGCTAGCCTCTTGTAGAGGAGCAGAGTAGATCGCAAACCTCTGGTTAGCGAAGATAGGTGTGAGTCGACATCTCACTGTACACTTTCTTAAATCAACATAGAATTACTTGATTATTAAAGATGTGAAGCATAAAAGTGAATAAGTCAAATAGGCAAACAAATGTGCAATTTTTGGATATAATTATCATTTTCAAAATTTTAAAATAATAAATATGGACAAAAACCCCAAGCGGATTCGAACTTGTAATCTGCGGTTCACATGCCATACACAGGCATTCAACCAAATATGTTAACCCAGCATTTTCCAAATCGCTTTAAATACTTTTTTAATTCATCAAAGAACGCGCAAAATAAATTAAGGTTAAATTTAGGTTGAAAAATATAAGATTAATTAATATTATAGGTGTATCTATAGTTTTTTAGATACGTAAATAAGTGAACAATTAGGTTGCCCTACACCTACATTGTACCTTAATTCGGTGCTGTGATTTTTTTCTTATGTCATTTTCAATATATCGATGAATCAAAGTGTATAATTTTATAGATCCGTAATTTCAAGGGACTTTCTAAGGACCAACAGCTCAGTCATGTGTCGTTTTAGAAAGCAATTCAAACACGTTTTCAAATTGTTCTAAAAAATCAAAGTAATAAAAGTACTAACAACCAGCCCATATATTAAAATAATTTAATTTTCTGGCTGTAACGCGCTTTCTGATTGGCTAAAAAATTATTTTTTATCGTATAAAGAATGTTGCCTACGTCATATAGTAAGATTTACGTCAATAACGTATCAATAAGCCCGACGATACGTTTGAATTTTGTACAATTTTGAGTCATTTAAAGGTCAAATGACCGTTTTTATCTACAGTGAAGTGTAAAAAAAAATGAATTATAAGCAATGAATTCAATATTTATTAGTTTTGTACGATGTAAAATGGTTTGAAACAGTTTACGCTTTTTTATAAACCGCTTCGCGGTTTATAAACAGTTAAGTGTCCCAAACCATTTTATATCGTATAAAACAAATAAATATTGAATCCATTCCTTAAATAAACACTATAAAACACAATACACGTACAAAGTATTAGATTCATGCATTTAATCAATTGTTTAAGAACGACGATATTCCAGAGAAGCGAGATTATTCCTTAACGCGGAAAAAACCGATTAACTTATAATGCTTGAAGACTCGAGTTATTTAACAATAAAATGATTACTTTGGTGATTCATTCGGGATATGAAGGTAGCGACATTGCAGAAAAAAATAAATTACCCGCGTTAGCGGTCTATGTAATTTTTCCTGCAGTGATCCCTACCTTCATAACCCGCATGAATCGTCAAAGAAAGCATTTTGTTGTTTATATTAACATCTTTCTTTTAACTAATTAATAAATAAATTATAAAAAGTAAGTTTAATTCACTAAATTACTCTTAATATACATAAGTACGCTAGCTAAAAGAAACAGCCAAATCGTCTTCTGTGAAACTTTGAGTCTGACATCATCATGATTATTTTGTGCAGTCCGTCGCTGTAGGTTTAGACCAATCGATAAACAGGGCGTGTCAATTTCAGACATGTCAATTTCTTCTCAGTTTCAGCCGCTGTAGATTTCGACCAATCGAAAAACGGGGCGTGTAGATTTCAGTCTGGCTGTTTCTATAGAGCTATGAATTACCTTAAGTTTTCGTAAGAAATAGAGGGAATAATACTTGGTAGATGTAAATATTTCTAAATAGAGACAAATTACGCAGACGACTACACGTATCTTTACACAGCGAATATGTTCCGTATGCAGGAAATATATACACATTTTACGCGCAGTTTAATTGAACACGACAACCACTGTTTAATTTTCATAAATATAGTTAGTAAGACGTCTTTATGTTCTGTATTTTGATGTTAACAAATTAGTGTTCATCGTGTTTGAAATACATGTATCATTCTTTAGAGGTACTCGAATAGATCTGATTCTGGCTCTTCGAAACCGTCAAAGTGTCAATAGAATTTAGATAAAGGCCCAGTCTGAATAAAAAGGTGGAAGAAATTTATCCATGGATTTTATCGTTTGAGGAAAAAAAGTAGGAAGAAATAAATCTAAAAAACCCCGTGCTTATTCTAATTGACGCTACACCTTATGCTTTAACCTTTTAACGGTGAAAGTGTTTTCATAATTTATTCATATGATTTTTACATTAATAATATAAAATTAGCATTTTTTCTAAGAATTTTTACTTATTCATTGGAAAGAGAAGAGGATCAATATAAACGTTACTTGTCAGAGATATTTACAGTGTATAAATTGTTAATTAGGAGGCTGGGTGGGGGGTCAACAATTTACCAATCAGATCTTTATCAAATTTTGACATATGATATTTTTGGCTACACACTAACATTTAGTAAAGAAAAAAATCTAGATATCCTGATCACTTTCCTGTTCCTTTATATAAAGCTCTTCTTCGTAAGGAAATTGAAATACTCTATAAATGTCCACGATCATAGATCACTCTTAAAATGAAACTCGCAAAACAATTTAAATTTACAATGCAAAAGGTGAAAGACTGCCTATAAATGGATAAAACACATTCCCTACTTAAAATATATAGGGATGGGAAGATAGCTGTCGGTTCAATATGTTACACTGCATATTCAAAGCAGAGTGCATGTTCATGTATGATATAGTAAAAACAGGGTGTCATAGGATTTGATCACGTGACCAACCAAGTTCATATTCCGGTGAACCTTTTATTTTCCTGTTTATTTCTTAATTGCAGGTTCATGTATGATGTAGTAAAAACAACATAAAACGCTATTGGTTGCAATTCAAAAGAATTCATTAAAGTATGTACATAATTTAACTCCATGGGACTCAGTGATATGGATGACCATTAGTAAGTTCATAGAAAAATCTAAGCAATATGTACAGTGTTATGATAATCAAGCGACTATTAAATTCCATACAAAATCACCGCCAGGGTGCAGGCAAATACAGTATAATAGAACTTCTCAAAACATCAACTCATTGCTTTTGTTTCAGTACAAAAATAAATCATGCTTATATCACATAAAAAAAAAAAGAGAGAGAAAAATTTCTCAAAATCATTATGACCTTCAACACTTTGTAGTTTGTTCAAGATTTAAAATAAAACAAAAACAAAACTTGGAATATTGGTCCCAAACATAGCACCGTAGAATATTTCGAGCCCGATCAGAATTTGAAATCGTGCTCGGACTTCGGTAATGGTCATAACACACAGGGAATGGACCTCGTTGGTGATGTCAAGGCGGGTGTAGCCAACGATTCGACGTTAGAAAACGTCGCCGTCATCGGAGACAGTGTCATGTGATTGGTGGCGAATGTGGGGAACTGAAAAGCTGATGCGGAACCGCCGAGGCGGGGACTCATCGTTGTTATTGGGCTCAAAGAACTCCAAAAATGGAGGAAAGGCGTCCTGGGGCCGATCACCGGGCTAGCCAGAACCAGGGGGGTAGACAGGCCAGTGGACATGGAGACTTTCGGACTTGGAATTGCGAGGCTGGAGAGAACGCTTGTTGGCAAGGGAGACGGGTCGTGTATAGGGAGACTGAGGGGGGTGGGCTTGGGGCGCGTCGTCGATGAAGATGACATCTTGTGGTGATGTAAGGAAGACGACGGCGAAGATGAAGATTTGGGAAGAGGAGGCGATGGCATTGACTGTGGCTCAGATTTGATTAAAATTACTGACGGGGGCCCGGATGTAGACATCACCATCGTTGATGTGGGGGTCGCGCTTGCGTACCTGAAGTTTCTGAGGGCAGATGCTTCAGTTTTTACTGTAGACACTGCAGTGGTACCCTGATTGAGCGCGAAATTAGCAGACGACTTAATCCGCGCAGCGTCGTATGACGCAAAATGCGGCATCACACACCCTTGCCCTTTAGCCATGTTTTCCATCATCGCATGGAAAGAAATTTTGTTTTCCGTTTTAACAATCTCTGGAAAAGACACAAATTTGTACACAAACTTTTGTCCCATCACTTTTTTGATGATGTTTTTGTCGTAGTAGTAGCGCAGCGCTCGGCTGAGCTTGTCGTAGTTCATGTTGAGCTTGTTTTTGCGCAGTCCCCACAGTTTCGCCACCTCCTCAGCGTTGATGAGCTTGAACTCTCCCTCCGTGTTGGTCCACTGGATGATGTCTGAGTGTTGGTTCCCGACCAACAGCTCCAGTAGGAACTGCCATAGCGTCACATTGGTGTCCATCACGGACCCTGCCAATCAAAATAATTATGAAGTTACAAGGGGATTTTTATCAATATCAAATTGCAAGAAATCAATTTTTAAAAAAAACCCAGAAGATGAGTTTATGCATGATTTAAACCCAAAACTCAAAAGACAGAATATTAAACGTTTAATTTTGTTAATCAATATAGTTGATTCGATGCATAAAATGCATGAAATCAATCGAAAATCTCAAAAAAGAAGGTGTTACGATGAGAGTTTTATCAATATTGTAATACATATAAATTAAAAAAAACTCAGAGTGCAAGAAGTTTCCAGGAAGTTTAATCAATAATTATCATAATTCATGATATCAAACAAATTAACGTTATTGCTATCACGTTAGATCATCGTTCTGTGTTGGGCGTCATTGTTAACAGAACCGTTTGTATCAGCGGACATCGATCATACACAACAGCCCACACATGACATCTACAATTCACTCAATTCAAACTCTGCACCGTTACTCACAGGCCGCTTACACCACGACGATTGATCACCAATGATATATCAATACGTGTACTATTAACTTGTATGTGTTTATTATGCATAATTAAGTCTAAAATGTCATCGACGACCGCTCCATCAATTTCTCTAACGCAATCAGACACGACCGTGGCAGAGATACATGCACGCGACAGAATTTGTTACCCATGGAGATGGCTTTTTAAGGACATGTTGCCCTCAAGAGAACAATTTATTAAAATTGGGATTTCCCCTTTAATTATTGTTCATATTTTTCCTCGATGTTTACTTTAGAATTAATTTTTCATGGATATGTCTCTGTTTGCTGTTTTGGCCCTTTTCTGGGTTTGATTGAGTCAAACAGACGATAATGACGAAGAGTGCTGTTGGGAAAATCCCGTAACTTACAGATATGGTGAGAATTAATAATAAGCGATCGTGCACTATGGATGCATTTAGAATAGGGAGTTATACTGCCTTATCCGGTAAACTTACAAATTTATCTTTCCTTCATGTTCAAATTTCCCCTCCCTCATAGAGACAAGTAAATACGGAAGTTCGCAATGGCGGAAGACTTATTTTGAGAACCCAGTTTGACGACCAAGCGGAAAGCTAAACATATACCAACTATATATGAGCCGGAAATCATTCATCCAAATTAGTACCACACTTGGGATTATGCCAAGCGCTTGCAGACCCTTGAATATTCATACAAGTTATAATTGTAAACAACTGTATTCGCTAGTATGCATCGTCTTTTGTTTATATATTTTAGCGTAATATCCCAGAAAGTTTGAGTTGAATTCAAATAAACGTAAAAATCTTTAATAAAAAAGCCACTCACCTCGTTGCTTAGTTACGCAGAGTTTTTTGTTAGGGGGTTCCCCAGCGTCTGAAGACAGGCGTGATGACGAATCGGAGAGATCGGGGGACGCCGTCCACGATCGGGCATCTATAAATAGCACAGAATATCCCAATGTAAAAAAAAACAAACAACAATATCCTACACACAGACCGAAACAGTAAGATTACCTTCACCCCCACCCCACCCCCCAAATAACCCACGATGCCACATCACTCACCCCCAATGCACTTTACTGGCAAGTCTGAGGTATCGGTTGCGGGAGAGGAGTAGACTTCCACAAGCAGAGACATTGAGATCAAGAGATAAAGGAACTTTTTTGAGCACTCTGGGGGATTTCTCCTTTGATATTTAAGATGTTCAGTTATAATTACGTAGTGACGTCATATTCTACGTGCCCTGTTGTTACAGCGGGTCATAACCGAGCTTACGACATAATGCAACGTGACGCTGCTCCTTTCTGACGTCAGCTAATTACATAATTATTGGTAATTTCAGCCTTCCTTCTGAAATGTTAATTCGTGGCACAAAATCACGTACCTGTAGGATGCAGGATCATTCGAGAGAAGGAAAAAAAATCAATGATGCTAAATTAGATTTAATTTCAGTGAAGTATTTTAGGAAGTAATAATCATCAGATAAAAGGAACGCCCTCTCTTTCAGTGTATGCTTATAAACATTTCAATCTCTTTCGGGTTTTTTTTTTAATTTCATGGAGTTGTAACCGCCTGGCGCAATATACAGGAAAATAATGGGAGAAATTGCCATGATCAATCACAAGAAGAAAACCAAAATACAATTTTTTTTTCAAAAATTAAACCATACAAGAACGTGAGATTGTTGACAAAGACCCAATTGTTTTCATGCACTCTATGTAAGCACTGGACTAACCTTCAGGAATAAACTCTCAATTTCAGGATCTACATGTACAATATCCAAACCAAAATCGAATATATGTCATCGATGTTACATCACCAAATTTCTTTGTGATTTGAATAAAAAAATTGGTGTAGTAAAAATAAAACCCCCATATCTACGATTCCGCATCTGTTGAGAATTTACACATTCTTTAAATAATTTCATAGCAGTCAGAGAAAGAGAGAGAGAGGAGGCTGAAATCGAATAGGCTCTGGTGAAATAAAGCGACTCAGCGCCGCGGACTGCGAAAAATGTTCTTCTTATCAGGAAGGGGATCTCGGCTGTCGTGCGGGAAATGGGGGACCCAGGAGGGAATGGGGGACCCTTGGGGTCCAAGACGGGGGAGGGGGTCAAGGGAGAATCGTACGGAACGGTCTTACAACACTCTAAATTTTTAATGAAATCTGCAATTGGGTTTCAGTAGCATGGGAGTATATTCGTCGTTTTATTTGTAGCTGTTGTAGCCGCTGATCCAAGTTCAAGTGCTCAATCGTAAGGGAAGAGAAATCGTATCTTACCAGAGACCAGAAAAAAAGTTTTTTTCCCTGAAATTGCTATTAGATTTTTTTCTTTGATTATTTGAAGTGTATAGGACGGTATCAGATTTCTTCAAATGACGCAGAACGCTTGGGAGAATTTTTTGTTTCCCTCTCAGAAAGCTGAACGTTCCTGCATAGTTTCACATCAATTCAGATGATAAGGTCGGTGAAATCATTAAAAACTGGAGGCCGCCGTTTTGATCATGGAAACAATTTTTCTTGCTCTTTTTTTTTTTTTTTTTAAGAGAAAACTTGTATTATCAGTTTACCAACATATAGTAATTCATATCATGTAGTTACTAAAAATATTAAACTTCTATCATCTCAGTATGTTTGACAATTATTATTTCCTTCTTATGGCAATAAATAATTTTGGGAGATGCAAATAATTCTAAATCACATAAATAAATCGATAAATATAAATAACCCATGTATATATGCAACATACCTTCCATGCTACGGTGAGCTGGCTCTTTTTAAAACTGGCTTTCCTGGAGAAAAAAAATTAAAAAGAATAAATATATATTTTTGTTAAACTAACACTCGCTGAAGTCACAATTAAAATGAAGTTAATCTTTTCTTTGAATTCTCGTGATTTTAAACTCGGCGTGTGAGCGAGGTCCGCTCAGTGTAGCCGGAAATTTCCCGGAATAATCTTCCTCATACGCAGCACAAAAAAACTAGCACACATACGTAAGATAAAAGATATACATTGAGGACCTTTAAATCTAACAAAAGACTTACAAAACGCACAGCTGGTGGGATAGACACACACTTGTGTGTGGATCTTCAACTTTATGAATGGTATTCATTTAGCAATGGTGATTTCCCTTTTTCCGGTGTTGAATACTTCCTTATTTTATCTAAGTGCTAACACTTCGTATGTATGTGTACATGCAATTATATGACTTGCTGGATTTTTTTTATATATATTCTTGCCAGTTGCCACTAAATCAATTGTTCTAGATTTTAAGATGATGCAACTCCATTTCCCCTTCTAACTATTAAATTCATTTACATTTTATATAATATTTATACCAGGTTTCCCTATTTTACTCAACACCCCCCCCCCCACCCCAAAACAAATATATAAAAAAAAACTTTTAAGTCGATGAATATCCGATAAAAGTGAAATGACCATATCTTGAATAAATGAGATCTGATGATATTAAAATATTAAAAGCATATCAAATGTACTGGTTCGATGTTTATATCAGGAAAAATCACTATAATGTATCCTTATCTATAATGTGTACAGAGATGACGGAACATAAATGAATTTAAGGGTTATGGATATATATATATATATATATATATATATATATATATATATATATATATATATATATATATATATATATATATATATATATATATATAGTCCTTATCATGCCGTACAATGCCAATACATGAGTTAGTACATGTAGAGTCGGCACAGAGTCAATGCTCAGAAAACAGCACATCTATTTGAATGTGTGTAGAAGGTTTCTTTTTTATGACCTGTTTTAGTTCAGTCTATTTCATTGCTGGTACAACGAGAGCTAACCCCACTCTGGTGACAGAAGTTATCTGATTCTTCTGAACAAAAAAAAACCAGCAATGACTGCCGTGGAGAGTCTATAGGGATGTGATGTAACCAATAAAGTCTATACTTTACAGAAATTGACGCTCTCCATTATTCATGTAACAAAATCAATTTGTGTAATGTAATTGCTGACTATATACGACGCCTGTCATTTGTCATTCATTAAACAGTAAAATAGGTCAAATACCACTTGATGAAAACACATAAACATTACAATGTTCAGACATATTCATATACACGGCTTTTCCATGCATAGATACGCGAGAGAGAGAGAGAGAGAGAGAGAGAGAGAGAGAGAGAGAGAGTTGCTGTCAAGCACTGTACTACATTTGTACCTGCAATCTTGGGTTGGGTTGTGTGTCGTATATAACGGTATATTATACACGTAAATACAGGTATAAATAGCTCCCGGAACCTAAACAACTCTCTCTCTCTCTCTCTCTCTCTCTCTCTCTCTCTCTCTCTCTCTCTCTCTCTCTCTCTCTCTCTCTGTACGTGCTCATCAATAAAACAATGAAAACACGATGTGTAGGAGTTCTAACTTCTATAAGGAACAAGATAATTCCACAATAACCAAAAAACCCAAACTAAATAGAAAGGAAACTGCAGGTCTTAATCGCTACATAACACATCGCAAGGATTGCGTAATATCGCCTCTTTGAGTGACACTGCACAGGTCTAAACATCACCAACACGCCATTGTTGTGTGTTGCGTCTGAGAGAACCCGGACACATTCTGTATATTTATACAAAAAAAGATAAGACTGTCTGTTTACGTTTGACAGCAACAAGCGCGTGAGTTTATGTAATGAACGTACGAATCAATACCTTTGATGCGATATTGTGTTTGGGGTACTACCCTAGTGACCTACGAAGCTAGCTTACATACGCCCCCCTGCTGATGTCTACATACAAATAACTGGATGATTTAATCAGAATAAAATGTCTTAAGTTAAAACCTACATTTCAAATATTTGAGAAATTCCCGGCGGGTCGCTATTTCACACTCCAGAGGACAGACTGTAAAGCGGGTAGCTAGTAAAAACCTTGACAATACTTGATAACCGGAAACATTAGCGTGAATATTGAATAGGCCCAATGTTTGATTTTAGGGCACACTCGTGTTAATCCGACCCCCTAGTGTGTACATAAAGCCACTGAGGCTAGCATGTACATACCCCGGGGAAAATGAAGGGGAAAACTTCGTCATTGGAACCTTCTTAAACTGAATTATATATATATACTATTTCCGCATGTGTACATGTACATAATGTCCTTTCCGATATATTTCATTTTATCAAATAAAATATACAACATGACTACTTGTACAAATTTTGATTCTCAATAATCTAAATTTTTGTAAAAGACAATACTCTCTCTCTCTCTCTCTCTCTCCTCTCTCTCTCCTCTCTCTCTCTCTCTCTCTCTCTCTCTCTCTCCATGTGAAATTTACAATATACACACAAACTACGTACTACTGTATATAATCATAAGATGTATCACGTGATGTTATTGTTAACAGTTTTGTAAATTCAGATTTCAACATCACTGTTACTAACCTCCAGACGTCCAGTGATATGATACAGGGTCAGATCCCCTCCCACGGAGAAATCAACAAATCCCCCCGCACTACGGACAAACTGTCTTCCCACTCAAAATAACTCGGTCAGTTCGGGTTCGAGAATCGATCTGCCTGTTGATTACTATAATGGATAATTAAAATACGATAAGTCCATTAATAGAGTTTTTTTTAAGAACAGGAGAGTTTCTCTTTTTCTCACAGACAACCATGCGTATCACGGAATGCGGTGAGGTGAATCAGACTCATCCTGACCCGGAAGCCGAGACTCTTACTTGGGGAACTCCCACAATATTGACGTCACGTTTCGCTCGAATAAAAAAGTTATGTTTACCAATGAACTCTGCAAAGGTTAAATTCAACCAATCATTTCCAAGTCGCCGTTAGGTAATTTCTATAAATAGATTGTATATTGTCAATGTTCTGATGATATTATATCACACGTTGCAAAGAAGCCGCAAGGTGGCAAGTTAAGGGAAGGTGGGTCACATTTACACACATAGCCATGTATCTGGGATTTTAGAACCCTGGCATATCTCATATTGTCTTTTGAATTTTAAACACCCACGCCGCCTTGAAAAATGCCTTCTTGGTATTTCCAATTGTGAAATGTGGGGGTGAAGCTCTAAAAAAAATTTTTTTTAAATCACACGATATATATATTGTTCTTAGAATTTAATACAAATGTCATAGAGCATTGACACGACCAGCGTTTTATTTGAACTATTTTTAAATATATAAATGTACATGTATATATGAATATAAACGTACTACGTAAACATGGATGGGTGAATGAATGAATTTTTTTTTGTCTGTAAAAGGTGGCAAAGTCACGGATTTCTATGACGAATGAGCTATTGGCATTACATTTTATTCACATTATAGATGCACATTTACTGTTGTGAGGGGATGATTCGTTGACTAGTAAACAAAACAATGAAATTTTCAAGACTGTACAAATTTTCTTGAGTGAATGTGGTCGCTTCACAAAAATGTTTAAATTTATAATGTAATATACATTGTGTGTAGTAGACTGTTTAATCATGTATATCTTATATATGTATTTATATATATTATTTTTATATATTTATAAAATTCTTTGTTATATATAGGAGAAGACTACCTATAAGGTATTAATTTAGAACTTGTGTCTAATCCATTTGATTTTATCAATAAAATATGTTTAATTCAATGAATGGACAGAGGGTGTAGGGATGAATATAATTCGGGGGGGGGGGGGGGTGCGCACGGATGAAGGGGTGGGATATTTAGTGTTTGACGAATAACTAGAAATGGTTGTATGGTAAATACACTACCACCTCATGTCATACATACATGTAATTATGTTTTCATACTGATAAGCTGTGAAGCTTACAGAAATAAAGAATTGAAGTATGGTTTTGTTGTTTTTATTGCTGAATTTCAAAATATTATACACGTAACTTTTAAATATGACTGTTTGCAAATAGATTCAACATATGTGGCAGAATAAAAATCTATAGATCATTAACTAGTCGGTTTGACAAGCATTAATTATATATAGTGAAGGTTTAAAACATATTACTAGCTTTGGCTTTCACGAACACCTAGACTAGTGTTTAGGGTTATTTTTTTCTCTTTCTTTTTGAGGTGGGGACATATAAAAATATTTGAATAACGAATTTCCTTCGTAAAATACCCAAAAACAATACACTAAGATAATGGTCTTTTAAATATATATATTATAAACAATTCATATGAAGTAAAGAATTTGCATAAATAAATGCTAAAAATGATGTTTTTGTATTTTTGTATGTTCAAAGGGAACGGTTACATTAACGATTACATTAAAAGCTAATTATTTAGGTGTAAAGAAAATGTAGATTTTCTTACAATTTTCAATATTATAATCCATATATTTTTTTGAAATTCCATAAAGAGTTGGCCAATCCACACCTGCCGTTTTGTGGTTTAAGAGGGTGGATCGTACAAACAGCTTTAATGACAAAATCAAAACAAATTCCGATTATCTTGTGATTGTTGCTTGGTTTTTGTGGGGAGGTATATAAAGGGATTGTGTCATAGGTTCAAAATTCAGTAACAATGAAAAATTAGATTAATGTTTGTTTTCGAAAGTCAGCAATTAAAAAGTAAAATCCCCATTGCAAAACTTGAAATATTTTAACTCAATTGCTGACGCATGCGCAGGAACCTAGTATCGTTTTTATAAAGTGGAGAAGGGGGGGGGGGTACCTATACCCCGACATAAAAAGCAAACATAAAAAGAAACCAATTAAAACAAAACATACAACAAACCCCAGCACTACCCCTATCTTCAAAATCCTAATCGAGGGGGGGGGGGGGGGGGGGGGGAGTCCTGCCTTTAAAATATCGGTGGGGAAGGTAGTGTTAGTTGAAAATCAATTTCCCTATATACATGTGTGTGTGTGTGTATATATATATATATATATATATATATATATATATATATATATATATATATATATATATATATATATATATATATATAAGAAAAATGTCTATTTTGAACAAAAGTGGGGGTAACCCACTCCCCCGCCTCCCTGTGTTGCTATGAGTGCTTATGACGGCTAACAACGTTTTTGTCATTAGCTGTGAAATGTATATAGAAAAATATCAGAACTTATTATAGAATGGAATCATTTTGATTTGCATTGAGACCAAACGTCACTCGATACCGTATTCGGCATTTGAACTTTTATAATGAAAGATATCACAACTCCAAAGGCACCTGACGTTATATTTTCTTTTGTTTTGCCTCGGACTAGAATGTCGCGACGTCATTGGATGAAACGCGTCACGTGGCTGCCTTACAAATTTCTATAAAAGGTAAGCGTCAAAATTTATAGCGCAACATGGCGGACGTAACGTTATTTGAACTGATTTTCTACACAAACGTTTGTTTACATATCAAACTTTAGGTCCTCGACAAAACAAAACACTTATTAGGTTTGTTACTGACTGTTTAAAGAAATGTGTTGGGTCGGTAAAGTCCATAGAAGGCGAGGCGGAGCCGTGCCTTCTTTGGACTTTACCGACCCCACAAATTTCTTTAAACAGTCAGTAACAAACCTAATAAGTAATATTCTCATAATAAAAATACATGTACATGTAAAAACTCTATTCCTAATAATTAGTTTATTATTTATTTTTATTCATTATTTTCATTAGTGAATAAAAAATTATAATGTTAGGTGCCAGTGAACAACTCCCCATGGCTTAAAAGACGACCCTTAAATTGATTTGTTGGTGAAAACTTTAAATGTCAAGGCAAGCAATGTTATAAATTTCACATACCTGTAACCATTTTCAAGATGGCACAATGTATCAACTTGAGATTTCTTTTAGCTTTTTTTAAAATAATATATATTTATTTCAATGATCTCTCTCAAGATTGTCTCAGAAACATTCCTTTTTGGTTTTTTTTTTAGATTAATAGGTCAACGTCATAAAGTCTTCCATACATTCTGTACTTGTTTGACACTTCCGTTTCCGGACGATACCGTAAAAATACCTTGACCTTCATTCCTTAAATTCCAACGACACGAGCTTGTGACTTATTGATTTCGAGGTCAAAATGCTAAAAGTCAAAGACATGTTACTGTATATTGCAAAACATGAACACTTCCATTCTTTTCAGCTTTTATAAATACAAACTTCTTTAAAGGGTCTCATATTAATTTCGAGGTCAAAAGGTCTAACATTACAGGCAATGTACTATGTAGGCGGAGGTAAGAAATTCCCCGATTACAATTTACATATAGTTTTCGGATGGTTATTTATTTTATAAAGATTTTGAATTTAAGCTGAGGTGCAAAACTTCTATAACTTAAGGATGTTCCTTAAGGTAAAAAGCTAAAAGGTCATGGTCAATATCTCTTGTTTCTTTCACCATCTTTGGGTTTTTTTCGGTCATTTGTCCTTTTCCTCTTTCCTTAAACGGGATACACAAAATTCCCTGAATGAATTCAATATGTTCCATTTGCAATCGCATCGTGCATTAAATATCTGCATATTAAACTGATATGTGATGCAGTTGAATATAAGTTTTGATTCAACAAAGACTGAGGATGCTGACATAATCCTAATCCGTGTGTGTGTGTGCGTGTAGGGGGGGGGTACCTTTAATTTAAAATCAATTTCGTTAGTTTCGCTTCAACTCAATTTTTTACATGTTCCATAAAAGTGGAATAGGGTGTATAACTCCATGATAACCCCCCCCCCCCCCCCCCCCAATGCTACGTGACTGTATTGTAAAAATCTAAATTTACTTGGTAACAATTTAATGTATTTCTTTTTAATTGAGAAATAAGATTAGTGGAAATATCAATGTGTAAAAGTTCGATTTTTTCGCTCTGTACATTAATTGGGGCATATTAACACGAGTTTTAACACTATGCTACTTTACCTTACCTTTACTTTTTGCGTAAAATTCGATTTTATTTTAGAAAACTAAACAAAAAATCTAATTTAAAGATGCCGGTGAACTTCTGTCATCAGCATGATGTATACAATCTTTTATTCGTTTTTACTTACTTGTGTTCTAATTCATTTGGGCTTTAAATAATTTGAATACGTACCCAACAAATACGTTTTTAATCTTTTTATATATGATTCCTGTTTTAGCATTATTACATATAATGTAATTATCGCATGTAATGTAATTACTATATGTAGGGAGCTGATCAGTAGGACCAATAACAAGGTTTATAACTTCTCTAGATCGTGTGCAAAAATGAAATTATGAATACACAATTTTTTGACAGACCGTATAAAATAAATGGATTAAAACTCTGTTATATTATTGCAAATGATTAATCGCAAATCTTATTTGTGCCAGGCAGTTCATGATTGAAAAACGTAACGCGTGACGTATTTTCGGTGTAGGGAATAACTATAGATGCACGCTAGCTACGAATGTATAAGGATAAATATACCTGACTTTCGTGTGAAAATAAATAAACATATAAATATATGTGTAAAAAATACACATTCATCGATAGAGAAAAATAAGTCTAGATGAGGTGGATCATTTTATTCAAGAACAATTTGTTCATTGACCAATTAAGGTCACTCGAGAAGGGGGGGATTATACGATGATGTAAATAAACAATATGCACAATAAACATATTTACTAGAAGAAAAGAGTTGTATGTTTGAAAGGAGACAGACAAGAACATCTGTATATGCATACATGTATTTTTTACATGTAAATGCTTTAAAATATGCACCGATATATTCATATATAACATTAGTATTCAAATGTGTGTATTAATATATAGTAGGGGTAGAATTTTTCGACATATGACTTATTAATCAACTGATTGATAAAAATTCAGGTGTCTGTGGTTAAACAACCCTCTTTGAAAAAAATCTCAATTTGTATTCCGACTGCCAGTTGCTTTTTCCTCATCAAACATATTCGAAGGAAATCTACATCATCAAGGCTGTTAACTAAAACCTACAATTCAATACATCAAGAGATAGTAAATGCATATTCTTTCATTATGATAATACGTTTCTTATACAAACAAATCAAACATCTTAAAAAATTTGTATTTTGCCGCTATTAGCAGGTGCGCGGAACTCTTCCAAAAAGGAGGTGTGATTTTCGGAAGGAGAAATGGCGAACAGGAAGTGGAATTTTTAGGTACGAAGTATTTTTCAAATGTTTGGCAAACAACTCAAGAAACCTGATTTAGATATGTCTCATAACCTTACGAATTAGATGACTATTGTAATAGAATTGAGAGTAAGGAGTTTATTTCCTGTTTTAGTCGAAATAAAGACCATGGACACGTCTTGTTTAGAACGGAAGTTGACTTGAGTCATATTGCTGGCGTGTTCTTTGTTTCATTTTCTGATTCTGTTTCAAAGTCTACATTTTCTCTGTTAAATTATGACAAAATGAATTTCCATAACATTAATATGTATGATTTAAGTATAACCAACATGACAACACAAATTTCTGCTCTATTTTAGAGTTACCGCCCCTGTGTTATTTTTTCGCCATGTGATAACTTGACAGCAGAAACGATGATAAAACATTCAACGTAAGTACGCAAAAGGTTATAGAAAGGAATTGGACTTACTGAATATGTTACTGCACTGATGTAGTTACACAACAAATTCAGTTGTTTAGAGATAGCACAAGTTGACAAGCTGACAATTAAAAAAAATATATGTACCAGTCTCAGCACTTCTCTGCATCACTTCATGACAGATTTCTTTAAAAAAAAAAGAAGAAGAAGAGGAAAATAAGGCAAAAGCCCTAACAATTCTTCATTGTAATTGAGATGTTCCCCTTTGGCTTTAGTTATTGACAATGTCAGACAAAAATGAAAGAAAACTCTTGTCACATTGTAGAGATTTATGTTTCTAAACATGCTAAAAATGACATTTTTGATACATATGGAAACTTTTTAGCACAACTTGCGTTAAATCCCAACATAATGATTAAGGTACTTTTAGGTTATTTCCAATGGAAAATTACCATATATATACTTTTTAATTTTAGTCTGTGTTCTTAAGTAAGGGGATCATTTAGCAAAGAAACCATTGAATCTTTCCATTCTAAGTGAGGCAGTAAAGTACTAGCTGGCACATAGAATAAAGGAACAGTTGATTTTTTCGCACTTTAAGGTAGTTACTCAGGAGCATTAATTGTTGGCTAACTTTCTAAGAGGTAGTCTTGCTTGTAGTTTTCAATGCAGACAGTCGTAGATTTGGTCAGTTATAAGCTAAATTGACATTAAATGAAGTTAGAAGGAGGGGACAGTAAAATGACATGACATTGGTGAAAGTATCTCATGTGATAAAAATATTTTTTATACTTTGATGTTTAATACTGAAATCTGATTAGTTTAGACGCAGTTGATAATCCTTTTTAGTTCCTTCAGCGTTAGCAACACACTTGGCAATGCATGGGTAACACTATATAAATAGTGCCTGTTTGGTAGGGTAACAGTTGAAATTGACACCCCGAGAAAACCATTGTCAACCGACGCGAAGCGAGGGATGTCAATTTCAACTGTTATCCTCCCAAACAGGCACTATTTATTTTGTTATACTGAATGTCTTAATTTTTAAAAAAATTTTACTGCTTTTATATAGGAATAACGTGAATTCTACAGCGAACTGTACGTGCATAATTTTCGCGCATGTAACAATTTGTAATGTTACCTGTTGCTAAGTGCGTTGCTAATGCTGAGGGTAATAGAACAGATTATGAACTGCATCTTAACCAATCAGATTTTAGTATTTAACATGAAAGTATAACAAAATGAATTGTTACATGGGCGTAAATTATGCGCATATGGTGCACCATAGAATTCACAACATTTCTATATAAAAGCAGTAAAATTTTATCTAGAATTAAGACATTTTGTATGATAAAATATTATAATAATATTATAATATTTTCTATATGTGACTTACTTAAAGCCAAAATGCAACTACATGTATTAATAGCAAGAGGTTGTCAGTATTATATTCATTACACTGGAAAAATAACCACCTATTGAACAAGCAATAAGACTTGTGCTTATCTTTAAAATATAAAATCAGCCGCGAAAAAGTCCAAATGATGGAGGCACACAAAAATCCCAGTCTCCATAAAATTCGTCATATGATGCCATATGATTAATAAAGTTCATTATTGAAAAGGAGAAGCAAAAATGACATAAGAAGGGGCATGTTGGAATACAAGCAAGTAATATCGCAGTAACAAAAATAGTATTAAATGGATGTCACAGGATCTCATGAAACATTTTATTTAGGGATTTCATATTTTTTCTCATAAAGATACAGTCAAACTTTGTTATATCGAACTAGATGGGGCTGTTAAAAAACTTTAAGATATTTGATTTTTCGAGATATCAAGGGTAAAAAACTTTTAAAAATTAAATACTGTATAAGTGGTTGGGACCTAAAAAATTACTTCGACATATCCATTGTATTCGAAATATCGGTGTACCAGATATCGAAGTTTAACTGTATATTAACTAGGAATTACTGATTGAAGCCTACTTGGTGTCATTATCAAAAAGATTAAAATTTTCGGGCATTTGAAATGCCCGAAAGTTTTAGTTTCAATTTCTTGTTTACCGTAATATGTCTGGCTCAAAAGGTTTTTATGTCCCCGAGTTTACAGGGCCCTGAACTTTTTGAAAGTTTGGTCATTAAAGACCTCTAGCTGTCACAATTTCGTTAACCATGTCTTTACTCAGAAAACCCAACTGAACTTGTTAATCTTCTGATATTGTACTATGTTTTATTTTGGGGTAGAATATTAGATTTTTTACGCTGTGCAAAAATTCATAATTCATAACCAGTTCTTGCAAATTTACAATACATGAGTATTTTAAACATATATTAATTGTTCTCATATTTTTACCTTTAGTTACTTTTCTTGTTCTATATATCATGTTTTGAGACAATTGTAAATCATATCTATTAGGGTGAAAGCATGGGTAACTATTGTGTTCAATCCCACTGTATAATATATATACAATTAAATATGTTTAAAACTTGAAATAATTTTTCCAAATTACTGTAGTCCCCGAAAATTGAGAACACATAATATATATGTGAAATGATAACTAAACTTTCTACACACTAGTCATATCTAGCATATTAAAAAAAAGAAAAAGCATTCATATGATTTAAAAATAAACAAAACCCAAACTATGTATTATGATTTTTATCAAATTTTTCTGAATTAATTGTCACTAATTCTTCAAATTTTGATGGCCCCTGCCCCAAAAATGTAGTGAGAGAGCAAAATATGCTAGCTTGGAAGGGGTAAAGTCAAATTGGAAAAAATTTGAAGAAGCTTATATTTTCAATCAAATGATTAAGAATTTTCTTAGTTATTATTTATTAATGATTAAGAATTTTTATCTATATTCACTCTGCAACTAGTAAGATTGTAAGCTTATGTTTTTAAAAAGGCTAGGAAGATGGAGCAAATTAAGTTACTAGAGAAAAGGCTAGCTGATTTCATGTTTTATTCCACAAGTATTAATTTAAAATCATTTGTAAAATATATATAGTCATAGTTATCATCCTCATCCATGATAATGAAGTTCAACTAAGATTTACTGCTCATAAACTATATATGTTTATCCATCCTCTACTTCAACAAGCCAGGCTACTATGATATTGTCAAATATTGTTGACACCGAATGGAGGGATGTTGAAGTGCTGTTGTGCTAAAAATT
Source organism: Magallana angulata (assembly GCF_025612915.1). Taxonomy (NCBI): domain Eukaryota; kingdom Metazoa; phylum Mollusca; class Bivalvia; order Ostreida; family Ostreidae; genus Magallana; species Magallana angulata. The sequence continues at coordinate 57,405,941 of NC_069118.1, forward strand.
GACAAGATTTCCTGTTTGGAATAGCTTAACAGAGATGCTTTGTTGAACAAGGCATTACATGTAGGAACACGATATAATGATAACATCTTGAGCTTGTGACCAGCATACATGGTTTTAGTGATAATGTACTGTGACCTGCATTGAAATGCTTGCATACATGTATAGATCTGATAGAGTTAAATGTGGTACATGTATGTCACATGTATGTACATGTTGTGTTACATGCGTTGTGTGTACATGTGCACTACGTTCTGGTATATACCCATTCAGGGTTGTCGCTAAGGCCTGGGGGGGGAATTCCCCCGCCTATAATGCCTTACTTACCCAGCTATTATTGCATTTCAAACACAATCTAACTATAAGCTAGACCCCCAGACCCCCCTTCTACTTGTTTATTTCTTCCTTCTACTTCAACTTTAAGAGACAACTCTTCCCATTCCTACATGACATTGGTATCTTGGTGTGAAATCTTTTTAGAATAATCGAAGATGTAGACCAGCGGGAAACATTTTGATATCTAGTGGCAATGTTCTTTCTTAGTTTTTAACACATTAAAAATAAGAAAAAAAATACATTGTGATTGTAATTATGAGAATTATTGTTCAAGGTGTATTAGGTGTATACCATGATTACTAGTGATTAAGAACTATGTGTCAACTAACTTCCATGAAAGAATGTGAATGAAACAAACAGAAATCTCAAAAGACTAATTTGTGGCCACGAGTGTTAGCAACAATGAGGATTTTGCAAATTCAAAGATATTTGATTTTATTTGATAAAAGTTGATTTACAGTTTTATAATTCAGAGCAGTAATTCACTCGTTCAAACAGAGTATGCATAAACAGGCATGCTCTTACATACACACAGTGTCCCACTAACGTGACAAATTCTTATAAAGGTTTCACATATTTTGACATAATTCATAGCTAAAAAATTAATATAATAACTATAAATGTATATATTGTTTATTCACAGATAACGGAACAGCAACAGTCTGCCAACATGTAAGGTTGTATGGCTCGAGACTTTCTGGAGTCTTTGTTGTATTTCGAGATGGAGCAGGCTGCATCAGCGCGAGGCAGTCAGCAGGCCCCGGGGAAACCCGACCCAGCCTATGGCAGCGATGGCGGGGGAGAGGGGTTCTTCAACCGTGGGGGGTGGGGAAACTGGGGCCGAGTATTCTCCAGCTTCATGGAAGTGATTCCGTTCGGTGGGGCTAAGCGGAAGAGTGTTGAGGTTCCGGAGGCGGTGGATATCAGTGCCACGGGGGTGGAGTTTGGGGACGACATTGAGATGGCTCACTTCGGCCACGTGGAGCTATTGGTGAAGGGACACGATTTCGTACTACAGCAGCTGTCCAATCCAACATGGTGTGACGAGTGCGGAGACTTCATCTGGGGACTGTACAAACATTGTCTCCGCTGTAAATGTAAGTGATCTAATGTTCATCACCTGAGAAAAAGTCACTGTACTGGCTGTACTGTAGTCATTGCTCATAGATATTTAAAGTTGCATGGTGATATTTATGTCATTCATAGTAGTCTACAATGTAAGAGGTTTTTGGTCCATTATTGGTGGTAAGTTATTCTGTAGCAATCAGTAGAATACCTCCACCATTCCTACCATCCTCCTGTTGAATTGATACTGCTAAAGTCATCATGAAGCAATCACAGATGTACCGGTACCTTGACTGACTGGTCGGATCTTCAATCACTCGGTGGGGGGGGGGGGGGGGGGGGGCACCTGTCATTGTGTCTGTTAAGTGTAAGGACTGCACTTATAAAGCAATCCTATTTTGTGTATTACTTTTTGTTATGGGATGTCGAAAGATAAACTATCTTGTACCATACATGTTTGTCTCTGAGTTATAATTGATTGTATATAGGTTGTATTGTGATCTCTCCAATTATATTTTTACCTTTGTTGACCTCTCCAAAATTACAGTACTGTTACATTCGCTGACCCCCTTTAGTCCTTTTGTGGTTCGTATCTCACTCGTCCAATTTAAAATTAAAAGTTTCTGATCCATAACTTTATTAGCGAGCGCAGCTCGCCGGCGCACAGCGCCGGCGCGAAGCGAGATCTACCGGCAAGGCGTGTGTGAATAGAAAATTCGGACTAGTTGCACATTCATTCAACGGATTTTTTTGGCGTCAGTAAATCGGACCAGTGATGCATCGTTTTAATCGTCCCAGTAGTTCCCTGTAATCATGGCAATTTTTATCACTTCACACTCTCACGAGAATCAGCAAGACAAATTTAGACAGTAAAAACAATAACGATGTAAGCGACATACAGTCAATGTTACCTCTAAAGTTCACCTCAGTACACTTTCAATCAAAAATAATCGTGTGACGTCACAAACGTTTACACATTGATCCGATATATTTTTTCGGAGTCAGTAAATTTTGACCCACAATTCATAGTACCAATGGTTTCCAACCTCACGTTCCAACATCACGTTCTCCCGAGAATCAAAGTAAAACCTTTGAAAAGCTTATAAGATGTGTAATTTTAAGAACATCATGCTTTTTAAGTAAATAAAACAGTATACTTCGCATACTTTTATTTCTCAGGGGAGTTTTAAAGAGTAAGACGACACTTAATCAACGTCATCTTTGTCGTCACAATAAGCACTGATAAGGGGAAATTACTCTAATTGAAGTTATTGTAAATCTGCTGAAATGACCAAAATCCTCTTAAAATCTTGCAAAGGCTAAGATAAAGAACAGCTGACGAATAAGGACATTTCTTCAGATACAGGAAACGGTTGTAAATTGCACTAATTTGGATGAATGCTCACAAATATTTTATTCACTATAATTACGGTAATTTCCTGAAACGTAACGTTATACGTAGCAGCGCCTTTTTTTAAAGGGGGTGGGTGGGTGGATGGCAGCCTCATCCAAAAAATCTTTGCAAGCAAAAAGAAAAATAAATCATGAAAATTCTGATCCTTCAGCTCTTTAGCAGTTCAATGGTTTCTTTATTTTCACTTCCATTTATTACATGCGGGGGGGGGGGGGGGGGGGGGGGGGGGGGGGGGGGGGGGGGGGACAACATCATGTTCTTTTAACATGATAAGCAAATATTTTTAAGCGTAAATTAAAAATAAAATTAAACATTAATTATTTTTTTTAAGTGGAGGGGCAAATCCATGGTAAGTCGATTTTCTATGTATAAATTGACAAAAATGAAAAAAATTTTAGCATGGGGGGAGCTCTATGATGAGTCAAGTTTTATATGTAAGTTTAAGAAAAAATGTCTACTGCAAAAAAAAGGGGGAAATCAATCAATCAATCATAATCACAATCACTTTAAAAGAGGAGATGCAGTGCAATGAATATTTATATATTAAAATCTTTATTATTTAACAACATTGTATCTGAGATTAAACTATTGTTCTACATATAAATAAATAAATTATAACAAATCTTATAACCTATGAATAATGAAAATTTACTGAAAAATAGGTATGTTTTATTTTTTGGCATTCAAATTTCACGTTGTTAATTTTATTTTATTAATTTATTATAATTCATTGTTTGATCACATGCTGTGCTCGCCCCAACGGTCGCACCGTAAAACATATTATCATAGATCTGGTAAAATATTACACCATAGTGATAAACTATACCATTGATTTACCCGTGTATCTGTCTATTATAAGGTTCTCTTGGTTTCTTTCAATCTGCAGTTGTAAGGTGAGTAATACACTGCAAGGTAGATAACTCCTGTACTCTTACTGCTTACACGTATCAGAGTTACTGTTTTTGACATCTTTAACTGTATATATATTATAGAGTGTATATCTCAGTATGTAGTGTTTTATCTCACAAGTATTGACCATATACATCTGTATTATGGCACACTAATTAGTTTACTCAGCTGATTTACCCTGATAAATATCCCCCCAGGTATATGTTACAATCAACTATTGTAATATACTGCTGTAATCGGTCGGTTGACACTAATTAGATGTACACGTGTGACAGCATGGACAGCCCTGATGGTGTAAGTATACATGTACATATATATGTAGGTCAGCTGTCATCAACATGCCCGCTCATTGATGGACAGCCTAGTCCAGCATTGCTGGGGCGGAAGGGGGGACCCTCACATCATATAGAGAGCATCCCATAGGATACAACGGACAAATCCATGTTTAAAGCGACTTTTAACTATAGATACTTATTGCTTTAATTAATGTATCATAAATTAGATTTGCATATGCATACACATATATATTCTAGTGAAGACCTTGTAAACATCCATAAAAAATCATTGAAGTAACATACATTTTTGTTCAATTTTGTAGGAAAGATTTAGTTACAAGAAATATTTGATTTATATAATCCTCAGTAACCATGATTATTTGCTGAGAGAGACTGCATACTGTAGTCAAACATTAATGTATTGAATATCACATTGATGGAGACTTTATTTTTCTTTAGTTACTAATACATGTATCGTCATTGGTCACTGATACATGTATCGTCATTCATCATCTGCTTAACATTGTTTTGACTCTATACATATACTACCAGGTAGGGCTGGAATGCTATAAAGACCTCTTGATAGGATACATACATGTATCTCGATCCATTCAATATGTTATCTCGATATTGTGGTAGATTATAATTTAAAACATTAAATGCCTGGATTTTATCTTTGGTTTTAACAGTGAGTCAAGAAAAGTTAATTCCATCCAAAACATTAACATATTTGTAAGCTGATTCTATATACATGATCAACATGCCAAAATAAACAACAAAGTAAAACAAAGCTCACTGATGATTTGATAAATAACTTACTTATAATGCAGTTTTCATATACCGGTATTTAAAATTTTGATAGTTCATTCAAGTAACATTTTCTACAGTACTGATGTAATTTTGAATATATACGTCTGAATATAGTGTAATAAAAACAAGAAATTTTGGTATTACATCCCCCCCCTCCCCCAGCCAGTAAATCATCTTATAACAAAAATTGGTTTAGTTCCACATACCTGAGATAGATACAGATAGATGTACCATACATGTGTCAATTGACCTATACAATTCTTAAGCATAGTCTATTACAGTGAGAGTGTAGCATACTTTAATGGACAGACATTGTTGGTGATCGTCTTTATTGCTGTCCTCTACAGGTGTGTCAGACTGTGTAAAGTAAATAATGACCGCCAATTGTACAGGTGTGATACGGACACCCTTAGTCCGTCGTCTGTCACCCACGCTGATACCATCTCTGTCCCTGATGGTCATTGTTGGCCCTAACGACTCCTACCCCGGGGGAAAGTCACCCAGGGCCTGACGGCCAGTTATTAATAACCAGGTGATTAGAGCAGTATGGACATCTCACACTATCTTACATATATTACAGCATAGAACCTATGTTATTCATTAATGCCCTGAATTAATTTAGTTTTTGGCCAGTAATTACTGATACTGCCTATAATTTAAGATGTAAAATTTACAGCTTTCAGTACTGTACTAGTAATTTGCTGTAAAACTCAGTGGTTCATTTTCCTTCATATACCGGTCACTGTCGGGAGTTTAAGCTAGTACAAGTTTGACTGACAATGAGTCAGTGACATGAATAATGACAGAGAGATATTTAATTCTATAGAAATACGAATTAATCCCTTACGTACAGTACAAAACAAGGGGCCCCCAAAGATTTTAAAGGGATTTCACTAAACAATTAACACACCTAGAAAATTCCACTCACTTTTAAAATGTACACATTTAAGTAGGGAAACTCCTGAAACACTTTCATAGAAAGATAAGGTAGATGTTCACTTGTCAGTGAAAGGGGAAGATAACTCTGCCAGCTTTCTAATTTCAAACAAAGGTCTTTGTGTCAATGTGTCATACTCAGAGCTGGGTGATGGACAGGTGATGTGGACAGGTGATGTGCTCTGTACTCTCAAGGTGATCCTTGCCCAACGGTTCAGGAGAGAGAGACCTGATCCCAGCTTTATATTTAGGAACAGATCAGGGGTTTTCTTAAGAAAACAATTTTATGTTCTGGTTATTGGGATTTTTAAATGAACACGGTGAATCGTAAACAGCCCGCGTGGAGTGTTTACAGGTCAGTTATGAATCACTTGTTTTGAAGTGTATCGGATTTCGAAGAGAAACACCTGATATACCTGTGTGCAAGGCTTCGTGGTGGAGGAGAGAATGAACAGGAGGTGAGGGGTGTGAGGCTGTTTTATCTCAACAGATGGCAAGGATCTGATTTAACACCCGGTGAATTCTTACGTAAAGAGTTAAATATACGATCTAAAAAGAGTTAAATAGAAGGAAAACGTGCTAGCCGATTGTTTACTTACAGAATTCTCTATCCACTGAAACAATTTTGCTGATTTTACAGAATTCTCAACATGTGAAACATCTTGCTAAGTGTGAAGGAAATCATTACGCCATTAAGTGTCTATTAATAACATACCTAATTAGCTTACCTGAATGGACAGGTGGAAAATAAACAGGTCAGATTGACAGGTATTCTGCCTCTAATTACAGAGGACACCAGTGTCAAAAGTCATTTAGCATCATTTTAAAAAAGCCTGGTAAAATCAGTCTTGAGGAATTAACTCTGTATTTCCCTTCTAAAAGGAACAAACTCTCAGATATAGGAGGACAATTAAATGAACAGTACAGGAATTTCTGTGAATTATGTCCACGTTGTGAGAAGAACGAGGTGGTACCTCGAGGTAAAGGGAAGGAAAGAACTGCACACCATTATTTCTATAATCATAGGTTTAATACCCATGTTTATTTGAGCCCTGAGAGTGTTTCAAGGATAGAGGGTGTAATAGATGCCTATTAAATCGCTGGCCGCTCTGTAATTATCTTTGATGCTGTAGGGGTACCAGGGGTAAAGCAGAGACATCTGGTGGTGGCTTGTGATGTAATCACTGCCTGTCCTTACTGGCTGTATCACTCAGGGGCTCACTGGTGACATAACCAGAGCTGGGAGACTTAATTTGTCTGGCTGATGGGCTGATATCACAGAGAGAAGAAATATCCCTCCCAGAGGAACATCAGAGAAACAGAGGAGAGAGAAACCTACTGGATGTGTCACTCTCTCTTGCTAAGCCTGTAAGACGTCAGGGGTTCAGTAGACTGACATGGTGCAGAACTTACTGAGATCCAGTCAATCAGAACTAGTTCAACTGGAGTACTAGGAATTCTATATGGTTTTTTTATCTTGGCTGCCACTTTATCAATGATCTGATGCCAGGGGCAGCTTACTGAGCTTAGTGTATAAAGATTGAAGACTTACTATTTCTTCCTTCATTTATTTCTGTAGAAGCTGAGTGGGGATTATTAATACATAGCTGATATTGAACAGCCAGTGTGCATGCAGCAGAAGAAGGAGCAGAATTAATGAGAGCATATCTGCCATCACCCAGAGAGTGTGTGTTAGTGGCACTATACTAGTGTGTACTTAGCCAGGCGAATCGTGACGGTCTGGTGATAGTCAGGATATCCTTAGGTACCAAGTTATACTGCGTACACTAGAACCACCCAATACATAGAGCAGTGGTCCCACCCATTACACAGGATACACAGTGGACTTTGAGATCCTGATGCCTGCAGAAGTTGTATAAGGACACCCTGTGGAGTCTACCATTATTGGAGAGGGAGAGGGAACTATTTCTGTTTCTGCCTGTAATTAGCACAAGGTGATAGTGATTGGAGATTCTCTGAATGTAAACATGCTCAGGCAGTGGTGAACTAGATATCTTGTCAGTCTATCAAGTAGGGTTTTTAGGGTCGGCTTCCGAATACATTAAATTTAGCATCTCTGCCGATCCAAAGAAGAGATTGTGGATCAGGAGTCAGAGATTGGGATGTTACAAGCTTCCTCTGAGCTTTGTGTTTAATCTGAGCAAGAGATAAAAAAGCCTTCTCTCCGCGGGGTAGTTCTGAAGCAAGTGTTATGATGTGCCTATTCAGCTATACATTAGTAGTCGTCTTCGACAGTGTGAGGAATGGAAGATAGAAAATTATTCATTCCATTCCGTAAGAAAACCAATAAGCTAAACCGATCTAAGCGCATTAGTGCAGCCAGGGATTTTCTGCAGTCAGAGATTTTCAAACTCAATTTCCAGGACATAACTTCTTCGCCTAAGCTTAGGCCACTGAGGTACAGCTTCATTGATGAAGATGATTTTGAGGATTTTAAGCAAGATTTGTTGGATTTTCGGGTGTTGAAAAAACAAGAGCTGGAGGCGGGAGGAAGCAGCCCCGAATGCCGACGACGTAAACCCAGACAAAACACGGCAGAGGCTAGAAGGAGCAGACTCAGTTCAGATCAGTTAATGGAGTTCTTCAACAGCGATGAAAATTTCCAGGAGTTTGAGAGAGTGTTTGAGACATTTAAAAGTAAAAGGTTCTCAAATAGTGCGGATAAGTTACGACTGTCCTTAAACGGATTTGTGGATGATGACAGTGACAGTAGCGACGATGATGATGATAAAACGGTTGTGATGGAAGAGGAGCTATTTATAGGTGACCTTGATGATGACCCAGAGGAGGACATGTTTTCGGAGTTTTTTCACAATGACGAGAGTTTCATTGAGTTTGAGCGGGAGTTTCAGACATTTAAGGTCAAGAGACGATCTCGGGTGATCGACAGAATTAACCGTCAGTCAGGCTGTGATATTGTGTCGGAGCTACAAGCCATCTGTGATAGAGACCCCACCAAAAAGTATGACGCCATGTTGGAGGTGGGGGAGCAGAGACTGTGGAACTCGGGCGGGGAGTGGGACTATATATTCAGTCATCTGAACAAGAACAAGTCCTCCTCAGTGTCGAACATATCAGGGACTTATGGGAGTTGTTCAAGTCTGGATACAGTTCACACGCTCTCGGAATGTGACACCGGATTTTACTCCGAGGAGCAGAGTGTAGTGAACGGTTCACAAAGTCATTCGGATTGTAATAGGTGTTTAGGTTCTTGTAGTGATATTTCAAACCGTGTTCACAACTGCTCACAGCCTAGTGATTTGAACAATGTGCCAAAGTGTTCATGCTCAGAACCCTGTGTTCAATCCTCTAGTCATGGTAAGTCTATCCTCACAAAGCTCTCATTCAATTAGCAGCTCATTTACAACCACTCGGCATGTGTCTTACTATCAGACAGAATTCTGATCTGCATTTTAATTACACCATTCACCAGTCATTTATGTTCAGGCTTCGAACACCCTAGGGGACTCAGGGAACCATTATGCATGTTACACAGATGTTAGGTCTGTTCTCTGCATGGCGAGATTATAATGCAAGCTTTCCTTACATCTAGTTTCGGTTTGTTTTCAGTTCTGACTACCTCAGATTATGTCACTTATAGAATCTAGGGTAAATAAAGGTATAATCAGATGTAGGAAGTGTTGAGTATTAGTCAAAGTCAATAAAGGTTGGGGAGGGGGAGGGGAAAGGCAAAGAGCCAGATTGTACACTGATAGGGTCTTCTATATATGTAGTTTGAAAATTCACTGGCAAATAATAATAGGACCATTCATAATAAAGATGACCTCAATATTTGTTAGGATGATACATGTAGATGAAGGTACCACAAACTAACCAGGTGTTAGTAATTACAGGTTAACAGACACAGTATCTTGGGGTGTCAGTAATTAGGTGGTAATCCTTGGAGTGGCCTGATCTCCAAAGCATTCCTACCAACACATCAAGGAATCCCTCACAAACCTGTGGATCAGTTATAATTGACCCGGACAGCAGGTCTCTCACAGTGATTATGAATTGGATTAATTGATATGTAAATGACAGATTCAGTGTGGCATTATATATATACACTTAGGTAGCTCTTTTTACCCCTACCCTATTCTGTGATGTTTGTGATAAGAATCTTCTTTTACACCCCCCCCCCCCCCCATATAAATGGAGTAAGCATTAGATGAGAACAATATGTCCACTAATTGAATGGCACCACATGTGGCCCCCAAATACTTCCTGTGGTGACTTTCGGCTGGTTGTGGTGGGGGTAGGGATCTATTAAGTCTTTTGTGGCCAGACTGTGGTATTGTGATATAATTGTGAGATGACTTTTTATACATTTGGTAGTCTAGACTATAACACAATAGAGACATCGGGAATGAAACAGTATGGAGTGGGATTGGGTATTATAGTTAGCAAAAGAATGGGGAATATATTAATTATACAGGAGAGCATTTATATATATTCAAGTACAAAGTTTCTTGTCATTAAATTCCTAGTGAACTAGAATACATTTTATCCAGTAAGGGGTGAAAGGGGCACTTCCTGTCTTTGAGACTGCCTTTGATGAGAGTAATTGGTTGTAAGAGGTCTCCTTGGCCTCTCTGGGTGATTAGTTTGTGATGGCCCATTGATGAGTTCCCTATCATTGACTCTGATGGGGAGATCTTAAATCCTTCATTTATGGCCCATGCCTTCAGTGGAGAATCCTCTTACTAAATGTCTGTGTAAAATTGTCTGGTATCTATTTACCTCTGAGATGTCTGTTTACAATGTCTGGTATTTCTCAAACTCTTTGCTTGAACAAAAGACTAGGATAATAACCCTTTACAAAATGAACAAAAGAAGTAAAAGAAAGGTGATATGTACAATGTAGTAAAGAATGCAGAAATACACATAGAGAGGTTATACCTGTATTATAATATTTGTTACACCTAGGGTGTCATATCTCAATCTTTATTTCAAGTACAAATTTTTAGAAGAAAAAGTTCACCCCTTTTTCATAAAATTTCACAATACATGATTAAATAAATCAGTTAAATGTTGAGGATGGGAGACATTTAGTGTCAGGTGTCGTTCACCAGATACATGTATGTAATGGTATGTTATAAAAAGCACAAATTATGAAAGTCTTAATTAACTGATGGTATGATAAGCATGTAGATAACTCTACAATGGAAGGTGACTTGACATTGTGAATTGTGGGGGAAAGTGTTATCTAGGTTAATGACTAAGATTTATATATTTAGAGATGAAGATAGTGACTACATTCAAACTATCTCACTCATTGATTGAGTTTCTATCAGACCATTTTGTATGGAGAATCTGTTGTCCTCAAAGTGGTTGGACATTCATCATCTGGAAGGTGGGGGGGGGGGGGGGTGGTAAATCTGTGTCTGGGGGGTACCTGTTTGTCTGGCTGTATACCTGTTAACAGGTGAATTGGTAAAGCTGTTTGTTTTAAAGTTTGTTATGTTGTGTTATCAGAAGTATGTTTCTATCAATATCTGAGAGAGAGAGATAGAGTCCTGGTGATTTGCTATTGTTACACTTGAAGCCAGGGGATGAAGTGGGGAGGGGGCAAGGGAAGTTGGGGAGGGGGGGGGGGGGGAGGACAGACTGTACAAAACTGTGTCTGATATCTTTTGTATAAACAAACTAAATCATTAGATTTATAGCAGCATAACTCCCTTGATGTTGCTTCTCTCACTACATGTTAAAACAGTCACTGAAAAATGAAAATAACATGCAGTATGAATGTTCATCATGCTGACATTTTGAGTTTTGTGTCAGCTAGCTTCTAAGTGTTTCATACTGACTGGTCGTACTAAACAAGTGCTCCCTCGTACTTATCTAATGCAGATCAATCAATCCTATGCAATTATCCGGTACTTTCAACAAATTCTCATCAAAATTTTGGTTTAAAAAATCAGATGTCTACCATATGCATGTACACTTTCTTGTTCATGCAGTTGATTGATCTGTCCTATTCATCAGAACATATGGCTTATCAAGTGCATCAGTCAGACAGACCTTTCTGTTTGGGTTTTTTGTTATAATTCAGTGCACTACTTTTGGTCGCTGTAATTGGTGTGTATCTGGGGCCTGCAGCCTCCCTAGCCCCTACATGTCGTACAGCGATGTCACTACTCTAGCTCCCAGAAGTAGGCATGTGCCAGATATTTCTGTTCCTCCGCTAACTATTTATATCTGGTAGACGTAAGATCGTTTATCTCGACATCTCTAGCCAGTTAGTATACATTTACCTACATGATCTTAAACTCTGTTCGAGGAAATGTTTTTCTGCTGTTGGCAGTTGATTATATAAAATTTAAAAGGAATGGGTTTTTTTTTTTAACAAAGCATAAATTATTTCTTGAGAACTTATTAATCCACCTGTACTAAAAGCAGCATTTGTCATAAACTCCAGGAACAGTGAAAGAATAGATATAGTACTAGCTGACATATTAATATATTAAGAGCTGTGATATCGTACTTCTGTCGTCCCTGCGGTAGAGTGCAGTAGTGAGTGGGTATCACTGAACAACATTGCCTGAACCAGGTGGTTTTTTGTATCATTGTATGTACACAGATGATAGCCCACATCACACAAGCCATTCGACCCAAAAGTATAATGTTAAGAGTGTAGGTGACCTTGACTTAAATATTCCATGTTTACCGTAAATTAACCATCACCCCCCCCCCCCCCCTATTTGAACCACCCCATACACAATTACTAGACACAAGGACAAAAAACCTCAGGAAGGAATATGGTGTGCTTCATAAAGTTTCAACATTTCTAAATTTTTCAGTATTTTCATGGTGTTAATTTTTCATTCACCACTGGAGAACATGATTCACCATTGATATTAAGTGCCGATCCTGGAAGAATTAAAATTTTTTTAATGAAAGTGCTGGCTGCTCTCTTCATTAACTCTAGAATTACAGAAAAATGACACACATAGCTGCATATATCATGTATATATTTTCATAATGATAGCGGTTTTGTGATGTGTCTAGTACTTCCCTAATTCCAATGACTAAGTTCTAAAAGTGTCAGACATGAATTTATTTTGCATACAAATTAGAGACTACAAACATTTATTGTATCTGATGCCAATTAACACTGAATTCTCTATAGCCATATTTGGTACCACAGGCCACTTCATTACGATATTGCATTGTTTTCATGCCTTATAAAAACATTTTAGATCAATGATTATTTTGTTTTTCAACATCCAACTTCCTATTTGTATATGTAGTGATGTACAATTTTTTACCTGTACAGCGCTTAAACAACATATAGATTTAACATAAATGTATATCTGTAACAGGTATAATGCTACAATAGGATTACAGTCATATTCAGATTGGCCGTTTCATTCTTTCAATTCATAATTAAAATCCTGTAAAGTCATTAATATTTGTGGTTGGTCAATTTTGATAGGTTTTTAGGGTACCCTATATCCACAAATATTATAGCCCTAGAGATTTACTTGGAGTAAAGAAATGAATCTATCCTAATGAACATGTAAAAAACGAAGCTCAAAATAATTAAACGACATTGACCTAGTACATATATTAGATTCTTTTATTTTGTGTACATCTTATTCTGACAACATATACATTATTTTTAATATATAAGGTTTTTGTAGATTGTCATTTTACCAGTTGTCATGGTTTTATAGATTATCATTTTACCAGTTGTCATGGTATTTATAGATTTACAATTTACCAGTTGTCATGGTATTTATAGATTGTCATTTTACCAGTTGTCATGGTATTTATAGATTGTCATTTTACCAGTTGTCATGGTTTTTGTAGATTGTCATTTTACCAGTTGTCATGGTTTTATAGATTGTCATTTTACCAGTTGTCATGGTTTTTGCAGATTGTCATTTTACCAGTTGTCATGGTATTTATAGATTGTCATTTTACCAGTTGTCATGGTTTTATAGATTGTCATTTTACCAGTTGTCATGGTATTTATAGATTGTCATTTTACCAGTTGTCATGGTATTTATAGATTATCATTTTACCAGTTGTCATGGTATTTATAGATTTACAATTTACCAGTTGTCATGGTATTTATAGATTGTCATTTTACCAGTTGTCATGGTATTTATAGATTGTCATTTTACCAGTTGTCATGGTTTTTGTAGATTGTCATTTTACCAGTTGTCATGGTTTTTGTAGATTGTCATTTTACCAGCCATCAGAAGTGTGCCCAGTTTGTGCGACTCCCCTGTAAGAGTTCCCCTGACGGCACTCCTCTAGAGGACTCCTCCCACGATCTGCTAGGACCGGGCGATGTCTCGGTGGCAACACACGGCGCCACCTGTGAGGCACCCTCAGAGACGACCACTGTAAGTAACACAGCTGTATCATATATAAAATGTACAGAAAGAAGCTATACTTTTGAGAGAACCTACATAATAGATCAGTGTTTACTACACAGAACATATGTTGAGGAGTCTGGATCGTCAACAAATTAACCATCAGATCTTACTTAAAATTTGAGATATGAATTGTTAAGCTATAAACTATAAATTACTCACTAATAAAGAAAAAAATCCATTGATTTAACCTTTTAAAATTTGGGTATTTTCCTATATTTTGATATGGAGCTCTTCTTTTTAAGGAGATCGATACAGTCTGAAAATGGCCAAAACCATAGAGCCCTCTTAAAAACATATTAAGAAAGCCTGTTTGAAGATGGTTTACTATATGCTTAACACGATAGTTTATGCTTTACTTAATTGTAAATGCTTACCTTGATGGTTTACATTTTACTTGATGATGGTTTACATTTAACTTAACTTGATGATAGTTTACATTTTAATTGGTGGTTTTGTTTTACTTGATGTTAGTTTACGTTTTACTTGGTGATTTACATTTGACTTGATGATGGTTTACATTTTACTTGATGATAGTTCACATTTAATTTGTTGATTTTACAGGAGAAGGATGAGACAGACAGTGGGTATAGGTCAGGAACCATTCCTGACGACAAGTTACCACGGAAACCCAGTCAAGCCACGCTCAATAGGGAGGAGTTAAAGAAAAAACTAGAGGAGTACAACTCACTGGTACCGGGGGCCGAATTTATACTGGTAAGTCCCGCTAAAGGGGGCCGAATTTATACATGTAAGTTTTAATATTGGTTGGGGGCAAATTTATGAGGGAAAGTCTCACAACGGGGCCAAAATTTATACATGAACTACTAAACCTTGATACCAGGGTCCAAATTACTCTACAGAGTTATTTTTGCTGCGTGTTATTTTTGCTCTTCTACACTTGTAGACAGCTTGACACCTTCTTGAATTTGCCCTAATGCAGTTGTGTTAAATGAGATATTATTTGCAACAATGGAATCTGCCCAGTTTTAAATTTGCCCGTTGAAAGTGAGGACAAAAGGGGCGAAAATAAAATGAAGGCGAATATATCCCAGTATAGAGTAATACTGGTTAGTCTTTTACAACTTACTGGGACCCAAGTTGTTTTGTGACAGAATGTAGGATTTTATGTAGAAAATCCATGTCATATAGTTACTTGTGTGTTTGAAACAGGATCTGAGATTTAAGAGATAAAGAGATAGTGTGTTATTCTTTTTTATATATTCTTTTTATTAATAAGTTGTTTTTATTTTGTTTTCAATTACAAGATCAACTAAGGGACATCGCTAAATTATCATTCATAATTGCACTAGTATGTCTGCTAGCAGTAATGATTCCTATGAGCAGGGAATAAATGAATGAAAATCTTTACAAAAAAATGTAAATGTGGTTTTTTTTGGCAGTAAAAAGTTTTGTTACAAATTCTTAAAAATTGTTGGCACAAACTTGAAATTTTTGTATCTTAATGCTTAAAGATTGAACTTTTATCATCCTTATGAAAACTGATAGATATTTTTATTGCCTTTTCCCCTACATCATTCGTTTACAAGCAGGTGGTATAGCCTGTCTGCAAATTTCTGTTTCTTCTTATAAAATGAGATTGCTGATAAAGATGTATCTGTAATCTCAGTTTTATAGAGAGTATATTTTTCATCGTTAAATGAAATATAAGATCCTACCAAGTGTGTTCCTGGTAAGCAAACGAAAATTGTTCTATAAAATAGCTTCAAATAATTTTTTTATAGAAATGTTCAATGTTTAAAATGACTGTTTTATATATATATAAAGAGCTTTCAATGAATGAGAGAATTTGTACTTCAGGGCAGATCGAAAGAGATCAAAGTTTCTTTGGATGGTTATGAGTGTAAAGGAATCTCATTGAGATACAGTGCACATTTAGTGGATGACGTGCAAAGCATGAGTACCAAAATTCCCACAATGTCTCAATATTCTGCAACAAAAACTGCATTTGTCTCGTGCAGCTTGTTGGCATTTCTCTCTGTAGATTAAAAAAAAAGTTTTGTGGTTGTATGTTTGTGTTTTGTAGTAAGGAATTTTTGCGATGGGGAGAGAGAGTGTGAACCAACAGACAGGCAGACCTACGTAATGACAAACATGTGCTCCTGTGCTCTCTGACTCACATCGGCCCCTCTCTCCCTGTCACAATAGTTTACTCAAAACCCCAAACAAAGCAGTTTCTCCAACTGCAATTTTGAAACAAGAATGTTTTTATATCTTCCCCTTCTCTCAATTTTTTTTTTTTAGTTAGATGTAAAATTACAATGAAATTAGGAATTTTGGGAGTTGTGTTTTGCAT
This sequence comes from Magallana angulata, assembly GCF_025612915.1. Taxonomy (NCBI): domain Eukaryota; kingdom Metazoa; phylum Mollusca; class Bivalvia; order Ostreida; family Ostreidae; genus Magallana; species Magallana angulata. The sequence continues at coordinate 57,422,405 of NC_069118.1, forward strand.
ACTGGTATGAGATTGTTAAATGTTTGAAATACAGTTACAATGTACATGCATATGAATGCCAAATGTCGGAAAGACAGGTACATGTACATGATTGTCAAATGTCTGAAACAAACTGCAATTAAACTGGGAAAGAGAGGTGTTCAGAATTTACAAAATAGTTTCATTCACAATAGATTAGGTTTGATGTACATGTAGGTGGGCCTGAATTATACCTGTAAAAGCTCTGCCCAAACACCTAGTAGCACAAACACATTGTGGCAGAAGGTGGGAGGGGGAACATCTCCCTGAATTATCACAGAACTATCATAGACTTATCATAGAGAGATGGATACTTGGCGATGTGCCAGTTATTCCATCTGGTGAATCATATCTGGTCTAATCATACTCACTGGGCTCTTAATGTAATCCACTGAAAACGGATTCCCATACCTTGTGTATTTTGGATGGGTGGGGGACCCATACCCTTTTAGAATTTCTTCGCAACGCAACTTCAGAGTAGTTTCTCTGTTTTTCATAGGTAATTTGGCAATTATATTGAGATACATTTTTATTTTATTTTTTTTTTTTTTGGGGGGGGGGGGGGGGAGGGGGGTAAGGGAGTTTATGATTTGTGTGTTGGAAATGAGTCTCTTGTGTGTCATGATGTTGTATATTTGATTGTATTACTAGTCTCTGATTTTATGATTGTCATCTGGCTCGGAGTAATCGGAGCTGGTGAGATACTGTCATTGTCACTGTGTGTCTGTCTGAGCTGTGTCAGATGTGTGATGAAAATCAATGACACACTGCAACAGTGTGCAATGTCAGTTAGTGACTGAAATATTGTATACACTCTGTGGTGCAAACTCTCTACAGTAAAATACTGCTAAAGCAAACTAGTTTATAATAAAATTCATGCTTCCAGAGAAGTTGGTCTCATTTCCTCAAGTCTGAGAATGAATGATGAATTAGGTAAATTTAGATATTACAAATTACATTTTCATGTATCATGAATCAAAATTATTTGTCCCTGAATTGTGTTTTATTGTACATGTGTTATTTTGTTGCAGAATGTTTAAAAAGTTTACTGTACATAATACAAACTTTTATACTAATTTCCAACAATATTAGCCTCAGGAGGTTGGCAGAATTTATTGTCTGACTTACATATATAACTGAATTTTATTGTCACATTAGCATATTTTAAATCAAGTATTGCAACAATCGTAGAATCATGTGTAACAGATTATTTTCTTCTGATACAGAACACAGAGAAGGAGGAGACGTTCCAAGGTTTCATCAAGGTGACCTTGAACTTGGTGCGACCCATCTGTATGTCCCTGGGGGCACGCCCTCCTTCTATATATGAACTCCTGACCAAGGAACACATCGTGGAGCAGAACACACAGACCATCTCATTCTACATGCCCCGGGACACGGTCAAGTCAATCCACATCAACAGGTGAGATATAGGTCAAGGTCAAATCAATCCACATCAACAGGTGAGATATAGGTCAAGGTCAAATCAATCCACATCAACAGGTGAGATATAGGTCAAGGTCAAATCAATCCACATCAACAGGTGAGATATAGGTCAAGGTCAAATCAATCCACATCAACAGGTGAGATATAGGTCAAGGTCAAATCAATCCATACCAATGGGTGAGATATAGGTCAAGGTCAAATCAGTTCACATTAATAGATGAGACATAGTTAAGGGTCAAACAATTGTTTGAAATCGAATCAATCCACGTAAATAACTGTATAAGATAGTTACATGTAAGAATAAGGTTTATTAGGCCAATTCTTCTTTATCAATGCAACAAAATTCACATGAATTAAAGGAAGGTCTTGACCTGATTTATCCTTTGAGTGAATGTCTTTTCTTGAATGAATGAATGAACGATTTTTGTTGTTTAATTAACAGTGACGAGACAACCAAAGATGTCATCTCTATGTTGCTAAAGAAGTTCCATATTTTGGACAATCCCAGGAAGTTTGCCCTGTATGAACAGGAGCTGAATGAGAAAGGCAAAATAGGTGGGTACTTAACAACAGCCCTCGCTCATACTGTAGGGATAAGCCAGAATCAAGAGGTCTTGATAAGCATTGAACATTGTTGAATTGGTTCGGAAAGCATTGGGTAACACTTTATTGTAAACAAAAGGAAAGTTTGATCATTAAAAGTATCATGGAAATGAAAAAGCAAACAAACTTTTTTCCCCTGATGGTGAACTTACACAAAGATTAATAGATATATTATAAATTCAGGAAAATTCAAACTTTAGATTTATATGATATTCCCTTTCAATTTGAATTTTTTTTAAACTGATACTAAATGTATCATATGAAACAGAAACCAAAAACAAGAAATATAATATGCGTGCAACACTTTTTGATATGAAGAAGGTTACCACAAAGACATTCAAGGTCATACAGAATGTTGCCTTGTGTCTTCTGATACTTTCTCGTCTCTTTGTTAGAAATTACACTGCTAAATATAAAGATTGTATGAGTAATAGAAACATGATCTAGTTTTATACATCTAGAGTAAATTATGAGTTTGTATGATCATATTTCATTGGCAGTTTTATTTTAGAGTAACAGTCATTGAACTCCGAGTTGGCATGATTCAGTTATAAATTTAGCCATAATGTAAATTTATCTTTGTTTATTGATGTAGCTAGTTTTGTTCATCTAGAGTTAAATCTGAATTTGTATGATTATGTTTCCTTGGTGATATTATAGTAAAACAGTCGTGTTTTTCTTTTTTGTAGCCAAACTCCGGCGGATCCCAGAAGTGGAGTATCCACTCCACGTGTCCCTACACTGGGAGCCCGACAAAGTGGACAGGACGCGGTTCGTTCTCCAGGAAAACGAGAACGGAGAAATCGATGTAAGGGCGGCGTACGACCAGTAGCTAGATAACTAACTGTAGCTAGATCAACTCTCTCTGTTGAAATAATGAAAGATCCTTTGTAGATATAAAACCTCTGCTGTCTATTTTACTAACTGTAGCTAGATCAACACTCTCTGTTGAAAAAATGAAGGGTCCATCCTAGATATAAAACTTTTCCTGTCATTTTTTTGCCTTTTCCTGATTACAAAAACCTAAATCATTCTGAAATTGATGATGAATTATAAATAGCCATTGTTATTCCTGAACTCATGTTTTAACTAATGGTTCAGACACGAATTAAGGAATTTAAAAAGTTGTTAAATTTTGCATCGCAAATGCTTTTAGGCCAAATTAAGGAAGACTGAAAAATGGTGACATTTGATTGTTCCATGTGCAAGTGAAATACCTTTTACTTTAGATGACAGTATGAAATACAGATTAGTTTTATTCCCCTATGACTTTTGTGATGGAATTAAAAATTTCCTCAATAATATTTCACTCTTCTCTCCACATGTTGAGTAGTAGAGCATGTGAGATAAATTCCCATAAATACGAGGGTCAATCAAAAAATACGAAGACTTTTGTCATAGCTATGTTACTTAACGTCATATCATTACTAAATTTGGAAAACATAATTTAGCAATAGTTTCAAACAATTTGCAAGAAAAAAAGTTTATAAATTCCTTTATTTCTAAGAATTATTTAGAATCAAATCCTGCAAAAATGAGGTCACGGCGCACGGTCAACATTTGTGTTATGTCAACAATAAACCATATAATGTTGAAAGTAATATCTCTATGAATTGGGCTTAAAACCAAATAATATTGAAACCTCACATTAAGTATAGTCATGGAATTCCATGTTCCAAATAATGACAGGATATTTTGTTTTTTCGAACAGATATTTGTAACTAAAGACAGGTAGTCCTCTTTAGAATTGACCAAAAACATCGACGTCGCCGGACGTCACGGCGCAACGAAAAGTACAAACAAAATGGATTTAACCCAGGAAAAAGCCGATACAAGTTGTGAAAATGCTCAATGGTGCAAAAAATAAGTCAACAATTATTTGCAGATTTGTGTTTAACTGTAATAAATTTTGTGGGGATGGTGGTAATTGTATTTTGAATATAAAACAGTCCGAGAGAGTAGAATATCTGTAAATATTTGGTCAAAAAATAAGTATCGTTAACCGACGTTCAAGGATATTCTTACTGTAAACTAAAAGATACACGGTTAGAAAATGAAAACTTCGAAGAACTAACTTATGATTCTCGAACAAATGTGTGAAAATAAGATGTTAAAGGGTTCAGTGCCATTTTAAATTGTAAGGAGAAAGGCACAAGAGACTAAACGTGATATAAAGATGGGGTATATCTATAAACTGTGCGTGTTTAATCTTGACGTCATGTTTTGAACGTTACCGTGCGCCGTGGTGACAAAACATGTTGTTTTTAAAAATGAGTAACAAAAATACCGTTTCATCAAATGGACTAAAACTTCGCATATCAATGACATAAGTGTTGATGAACAGATTAATCTGTTAAGTATGACTATCATGAAAAAAATATGATACACAGCCACATTGTCTTCGTATTTTTTGATTGACCCTCGTACATGTAGCAAATGACCAGTAAACTGTGGATAGGGGCTGTTCTTATCTTGGCATTCAGAAACCCTCTAGGTTAGTCAATAACCCCAGAGCACAGTAGGGAGTAGTCATTATATCAATCGCCAGGGAGAAGTCATTGTACTCAAGGAATATAATTTGTCTGACAGTAAATATAATATGCTTGTTGATCCAAGGTATGCCAAAAAATCAAATTGGATTTTCTCCAGACAGGAGATAAGTTTCAGAAAAAAGATGTTCTGAACTATTTGATGTTTGTATAGAGATTGTCTGATTGAGCCACAATGTGATGGATTTCCAATCACTCCGATTTCTCTGTCTGATTTTAGCAAAAAAATAGGATTGTTAAAACAGAGCCTGGGTTTGACTTACAGTAGTTTATGTACAGATTATCACCAAAGTGATAAACTGAGAATTTTCTCACCAATCTAAATAGAAAGAAAATAAAAAGTCTGTACAATGCTATTTTTATTAGCAAGCAAGTTCCACTTCTGAGAAATGTATTATCGAGTATGTTTATCTTTAATTCTTTCCCATATTTTTAGATTCCTTTGTGCAACAAAATTGGCAATATGCATGAAAGCACCTTTGTTTTGAGTTCATTTTAGTGAAAATACCTTTTTTTGTACATAATTTCAAATTAGCCTTGTTTTGTTACCTGTACATATAATGGACTGCTTGGTTTACATATCAATGTATAAAACTGGTACAATAAATGAGCATCTGCCAGATTCATAAAGCAAAAAAAAAAATGGAAGCAAATTTTTATTTATAAATTCTGAGTCTCCCATATGCTAGTGTATACATGTTGTTCCGTTTAGCGAGCCGGTGATGAATCCTCTCTGATTAATATTATATATACAGGGAAATATTGGCCCCTGTTTTATTTTTACCCCTTTCGTCCTCTTTGTCAATGAACAAATTTAAGACTGGGCAAAATGCAATGGCTCAAACTATCTCTCTTTCAAAACAACTTTGGGCGGGCAAATTCAAGACGTTTGAAAGTGATGAGGGTCGAAAATTAACACGGGGCAAAAATATCACTGCATAGAGTAGTCTTATGAACTGTCTGATGTCTGTAGTCTTAAGTTTGTTTTCAATGGGAAGCCCACAGTTTGATGTGTGTCATGTTTTTCTGTATTACAGTGGGAAGCGTTCAGTTTGCCGGAGTTGAACAACTTCATGCGCGTGTTGGATCGGGAGGAGAGTGAGTACATGACGGAACTGAAGCACAAGTACAAGTTCATGAAGAAGATCGTCCAGACGAGACTCAAGGAGCTGCGCATAGAGCGACAGCAGGCGGCCGGCAAAAAGCGGGACTCGTACATCCAACCAGCGGGGCCTGATCATCCGCTGGCCCAGTCCTCCTGATGGATAACCGACGGTTGTGATGATGATGCCTCCCGCGAGGATGTGGTGCTCTTGTCATGTGATATAAAATTGTCCAATCAGAGAGCCTCATCACATTCAGTGCGGAACACATTGAAAGTCAATCAAAAAACATGAGGCTCTCTAATGCATTGGATTCAGTTTGTTACATACCTCGGATGTGGATTTAGTGATGTTGGATTTTTCGTGTTGCTGTGGTGTCCCTATACATTGGGCAGCCATTCCCCAGAATGAGTCTGCTCAGAGGAACCTTAATGTTGATATGGACCGAAATGGAGACAGATAATTCCATCTCACAATGGCTGACAAAGCCGCGTGTATAGTGTGTTTTATACATATTGATATATTATTATTATTTAATGGCATGCATATGGACTAATCATGTCTGAGAAAAAAAAGTCTATATTCTGCATAGATGTCAGAGAACAGTGCACTGTACATGTGTCGATATAATACGTATACTCATCATTGTAAAGACCAGTCCTTATTTATTCACTGTCTCATCTCTCTATCTCATCTCTCCATCTTCTGTGTGTAGATGGTTTGTAGGGCTATCACATTAAGACTAGATGCTTGATGCTGAGTTTATGACAGTATTACATGGCCTAGTGTAGTGTGGATGATCAGTTATTTATTATACACTGTATAGACATGGGTCTGTGCTGTGTGCTAGGAATTCTCTCTGAAACATTGGGAAAACATGTCTGATGCTGTTGGACAAAGGGGGACAACTACATGTAATGTATTAATGATATTATTTCAGGGTACTGAGGAATCTTTCAAATACTAATCTAATGCAAATAGTTATGTAACTTAATCATTTCAATAAGGCACCCTGGGCAATTAAGGGATTATAATTATAAAATAAGTACTTGGTATATATATCTAAAGTGTACAGTACTGTACATTCCAAAAATGTACAGGCTGATGAATAGTGATACAGTAGTTCTCTTTTTTTTTGAGGGAGGGGGTTCATTTTCTGACAAATAAAAAAAAAAGCTCAGGGGGTTGTTAAGAAGGTTTTGGGTGTTCAATTGGGGGGGGGGGGGGGGGGCACTAGTACACAAGTGTATTTGTTTTGTTATGTTGGTTATTATCTCACTACCCTGGGCACCCATTCCTCATGTATAGCACAATCAAGTCCATAATCGGCAGCTCTATGGTCTCCATGCAGACATCTGATGAATGTCTCCACATATGATGAAGACTGTATTGTTAAGTACCCCCTCTAAAACAAGTGTTTAACCGTCTGGCACTGACTGGAATACCATTGCTGTTAGTGTGTAATACTAATAGGTGTTGGCATCAAGTTGAACAAGGGCTGGTCAATTTCTGAGAGAAAAATGAAAGTAGGTATAATTTGCGGCAGTGCAAGCAATAGGATCTCTCCATACACTAGCACAGTAAAAGTTAAGCATAATATTCAGAGCAGATAAAATCTGTAATATCCTTCCATCACCCATCGTGTTCAGCAGCATCTAATGCCCAACGGTCTGGTTAAATGTTACTCTCTGTAAAAGTATAAGGATCTACACACCGGTATTAATCATTGTAAATCACCCATCTATATAACACACCTTATGTTGTTAATTTATATAGAAATTTTCTTTTTAATGAGCCCTACATGCAATTGAAAAAGATGTACATTACATGTCTGTGGAGACAAGAAAAGATTCTATTGATGCAGTCATACTGTAATAGGATAATACCAGGGGGAAATTACACCGCCAAATTGTTGGTTTATTTATACCTTAACAGTTTGTTTAGACAGACAATTTTTAACTAGCAAAGTAAAGTCCCATATGCATACCACATTATTGATAATGTTCATCTGTTTAAGTCGCACGTTAAAATTTTAACCAAGTGCCTTTCCACATGTACTGCCGGTCAGAACAGTGTTAGCTAACGTAGGACACTGTCCTTGTGTGAAGAACTCTGGTTCACCGTTTATTTTATCTCTTATGTTTACATTTTTACTTTCTGTTGGACAAATGTTGTCTACAATATCACCATGGTAACAGACACGGGGTAAACTTGTTTTGCTGACATCAGCATAAACAACGGAGGCAGTAGATGCCTTGTATTATATATATATAGTTATGATATATAACGAATGGAATGTTTGTTATCACATCCAACATATAGAACAGGTGGCTGATAAAGAATAGACTGTAAAAATGTACTTAAAACATGGACTATAAATAAATCAGTGGGCTGGGGGTATCCAAACCCTGCATAGTGCTATATGCCTTTCATCTACCAGTTAAACAATAGAATTGCAACCCCCTCCCCTTCCATTCATTTAAACAGGGACTGTAAATAGTGTGGGCGGGATGATTGGATCTCTATGTACTACATGTACTATAGGCCCTTGATTCCACCGACCCTGTGGTTCACCTCCCACCCTGCCTATTTATTTTAATTCACTCAGCTGCCTTTTATAACACGCCCTATGATATCTAGACCATGCCGTGTGTATTCACCTTTGATATTTCATCACCTGGTATTGTCATGTGCAGGGAGCCCTATTTTGGTTTCTGCAGAATTTTTTTTATGTGAGCTGTTACACATATTCATTTGTATATATATATATATATTCATTATTTAGAACATTGAATTTGAGACCATGATATGTACTGTTTCTTATTTTTTGTGTGGTTTTTTTTTTAACAAAATCAAATTTTTGGGTGGTTTAGAGGTAGAACATTATTGGTCATCAGAAAAAGGAAAAAAAGCCATGTATATATGGATTATATATTATTATAAAGTATCTATTAGGTATTAGTTTCAATCATGTCATTTATATATAAACAGGAAAAATTACACCTTAAAAATATTCATTGTGTATTAAGAAATGCTGTATTATATGTGGCATTGTTTCTGATCTCTAATTAAAAAGTATTCTTTCTGTAACTTTGATGGTTGACATGTATAATAATAGAATGATTGTGTTGATACATCATTTTTAATTATCATGTATCTTTATAATTATGTTTTGAGTGTTGAGTTTTTATAACCAGGGAAAAATCAATTGTTAAGGATTTGATTGAATCACACAATGACCTTGACATGGCCTTGAAAGGTCGTGACCTTGTATCATCTTCAAAGTAACTACAGCTTTACAGAACTTTGTTACAATTCTTGTTGATTCTGTGTACCATACATACAAAAAGCAAACAAAAACAATAAAACTAAATCCAATATCTGGTCTTTAATGTTTTCTTTAGTTTAAACAATGTAAAACATGGCTTCTATAAAGAAAATTTTACCATAGTTGATGATGAATGAAAATCAAATACTGATGGAAGATTGGAAGATTATCACAGTGGTTGTAATTTCACTATCTTCATGCTTTGGATGAACATATCCTTGAAATATAAACAATGTGTGAATAATGCATGTAACTTGTTCAAATGAACTACTGTGGAATCATCATAGGGGCCAATTTTCGTGCATTGCTGAAATTTTATAGGTTCGTGGGGATGTAATTTTGTGTATTTTCTTATACCTACTTAAGGAAATAAGACTTTATGACCCTAATTTATTAATTTGTGGAGGATGTTAATTCGTGGTTGAGAGGTACCCACAAATTCCACAAAAACTGAACCACTACAAAATCTAATAATTCCTAGGTATTTGTTGTAACCAATTACATATGTATGGACATATCTTTAAAGGGGCATGGTCATGATTTCGGTCAAAAATTATTTGTCCGATTTTAAATATTTACAGTGCTTCAGTAAGGCATTTTTGATAGGCAACTAAAGTTTGAGTATCATCCGTTGATTTTTAAGCGAGTTACAGAGTTTACATTTTGAATGTTGAAGTGAAAATTCTGGTTTTAGACCTGAAATAATTGTGTTAAACGTTAGGAACTGTTTATTTATTCTTAAAATGAAAAAGAAGATAGACAAATCAGCTTGAAAAAGATTTTTGACTGGTATATTGAACCTACGTAAACAAAAACAGGGCAAGAGCCTTGTTTACATGACAAAGAATTGTGAGCCTTGGATCTGGCTCAAAACTCTACACCTGACTCTCAAATTTCACATGATTATTAGAAATGCATTCCTAAAGCATTGTAAAGAATAAAAACATTAAAACTGAATTTGACCAAAATCGTGACCATGCCCCTTTAAAAAGAGACTGAAAAATGTTACACCGTGGATTTATACACTCATGAACTACTCTCAAAATCATCTTTTGCATGAAGTTTATGAGAATACTTTGTACTCGGGATCTACTTAATATTGATATCTTATTATATGTATGAAATATATAGTAGAATAAAAAGATTTAAGGATGTGGGCTGATGAAAACGAATGGCAAAGGGAACTAACTCTAGCAGCCCTGAAATGCATTAAATGTGTACATGTAAAAATATGGAGATGGAGAGTCAGTTCCCTGATTTCACATAAGTCAAGTTCAGCATCCCAATATATGGTGTCCAGAAACTCCCTATGTACAGGGTGTTGTTAAATTCGAATCCCTCTCCTGAGGCAGAGATAACTTTGGCTCCGGGATCATGTAAACTGGAGATGATTTCACCGTCTCTGTTTATTTCCAGAATAATGGAATGTTTGGGCATAAAGATGTCAAAAACTTTGAGTGGTGTCAGCTGAAGTAAAAACAATATTAAAGTTCGGTAGGGATTGATTTAATTTGAAGACATTGTAAACAGTATCTTATGTAGAACTTTGTTTTTGAAAACATTATTAAAATACAATTAAATGCATTGTTAACAGACTATACAAGTGAGATGCTGAGTGAAATTAACAATGTTTTGCAGTTTACACTCTAAACTAAATTTTCAGAGGAGTTTTGGAAAATGACTTGATTTACTACTGTCCATAATGACGGATTACAGACTGGGTCAAAATTAAAGTCGTCTTTAGTTTCTCAGGCCAAAAATATTAATATATAATGGGGCAAGGAGGTACTGTTTATACTTATTTTGTTGCAATATTTGAAATAACTTGTTTACCAAAAAATTGAAAAGAAGAGTTATTTCTTTTTAAAAATTCTTTCAAGCAAATAGAATTTAACTCTATGATTCAGTGCCTGCAAAAATCATCATTAATTGGTTTTTGACAATATCACTTCTGTAATTAAAGGAGAAAGTATACCTTTGTGAGAAACCTCTTTATGGCTGGGTAAGGACCAATGAGATCCAGGAATGGACCCAGGAGACTGACCCCCTGGTACCGTACCGACCCAAGCCCAACGTAGAAATTCTGCCGACTGTTGAGCTTGATGTTGTCAGGGTAACCAGGGAGATTTTGTGTTATGACATCTGATTGGCCAGCTCTGGGCCCTTTTAGAAAATAGCTGTAAACAATTTAAAATTTAGACGCAGCATGAAGTACAATGAAAACACAAAGAATTGATCTCAGCATGTGTACCTAAATTGTTTGCGTCACTTGGACAAAATCTCTCATGGTCTATGTTTCTTTCACATTTATGTCTACAACATTAATCTCACCGCCGAATTTGACAAGCGCTCATTTCTGCGATGAACAGCATGGACTCGTCTGATGATAAAGCCACCCCATTGGCTAAATGCAGGTCATCCAGCAACAGCTTTGTTTCCCTGGTAACCATGTTGTACATGATAAGTCGACCTTGTCTGTTCACCTCAATTACCTACAATTAAAGTCAACAGTGGAGGCATGGTTCAAAAATCTATATCGGCCATTATGATATTGATACCAGAGTTATAGCCTACCAAGTCTTCCTCTCTTCATTAAATCTCTCTCTCTCTCTCTCTCTCTCTCTCTCTCTCTCTCTCTCTCTCGTATATATATATATATCAATATTATTTCTAGTGTTCTTTTGTGATTTCCTTGTTTCCTTACTCTTACCAAGTCATTTTAATAATATATGAAGTTCAAGCAGCATTACATGTAGGTATTACAATACTCTTACCGGTACTTAACATTAAGACTCTCAATACAGCTAAAATATTGAGAAAATTGTATGATATATAATTATTCCCTATTATGAGTAAAAGGCCATAATTTACATTAATCAGGCCAACTTGATATTTTTAAAATTTTCAGTTTATTATAAGATTCAAATTTCTCCAAGAAGACATCATTTAGGTATTAATGATTTCAGGTTAAGCAGCTTTAGAATAATTTTAACAAAATACTTTTAATTTCACAAAAATGGTCTTAATATATGTTTTCAAAAATTTAAAAGATGTAAATAATTCATGGAATTAGCCACTATATATACATGTTTATAGAATGGTATGTTCAATGTTCACTGCACATACATGTCCTACACATTCTTATTCCGCGGTATTTGTGGGTACCTCATATCGATAGTTTCGCCGGTCCCATTTTTTGCTGGAGTCGGTGAAATACACGATTCCATCGTGTGTTATATCCAGGGCATTCAGGAACTTCAGTGGTTCTCCATTCACCCCTGTTGTAGGAAATAAGCTCTCACTTATCATGGAAAAAATAGGTCAGATAAATGTACAACTTGGTTTCCAAATTTTAATGAATAATTTCAACATGATTATGGTCTTTTACAAAGAATCCTGTCATCCAACTATTTTGCGGACCATATATATATATATATTTACATATGTCACATTTTTTAACATTTTGAGCTTTGAGATAGAAAAAGTGTTAGTTAAAAATGACATCAAAATAATGAACAAAGCAGTTGCCCTTTTATTGGAAACATTATTGCCATGAGATGCCCATGGTTTTGTAACAACCTGTAGAGCTGTGCAGTAGGACCTGTGCATCGCCTGTTTTTGTGTCCACCTGTAGAAGCCCCCTGTAGGAGTCCAGCACAATCAGGGGGTGGGTGGGGTCAGCTGTGTTGACCTTCATTCCTTTCGGTCGTCCACAGACTGGCTCAAGGTCAAAACTACCTGTCACAAACCAACACATTGTTTACATGCATTTAATTTTTTGGACATATCAAAGGCGTCTGCAGCTTTCAGTCTAAATAAAAATAAGCATTTGGTGTAATACATGTATTATCTTATAAAACATAACTTAGTATATCAAACACAAGGTAATTGTTTTTCTATCACATACATTAACTTCAAGTTTCAGGAGTCAAAAAACAAATATCTGTAAGCATTTTTCAAATGATTGAATTGCATGATTTTTCATGATCTGTAAAATAACTCGCACTATTATGAAATTATTGATAGAAATTAACCAATAAGCTTGATCGAGCCAGAGAAGAAGAAGAAGAAGAAGAAGAAGAAGAAGAAAATAGAACTATTGACTTACCACAGTGTGGGTGGAACTCTCCTGTCCTTGTCAGCTGCCAGAGTTCTCCCCCTTTGAATGCCACAATTCTTCCATCGGCCAGTCCTGTATATAGCACCCCTAGGAATGGAAAGTCAATATTCTAAATATAATGCATCCTTACATAGTTTGCCAATACATGTGTAAGTTTTACTTTTACGCGATTTAATATCCTCAAAACTGACCAACAATGCATGAGTATAAGAGTTTTAGTTTGCTTTTACTCTAAAAATCTTAAAATTTCAGCTTAATATGTGATATACATATGTCTTTATTTATCTAGATAATCATACTTTAAGTATTTCCTAAAAAAAAAATTAAATTCATCCCAACAGATCTAAATTTCAAAAAATATAATCACATGCAGACTACTTATAAATAAACTTACCGTTTTCATCAACAGCAAAGGACTCAGGTCCAGTTACCTGCCCTTGGAATGCTCTTGTTGCCCCCTGGAGAAGGTTGTTGATTGCGAGGGCCCCCTCTAAACGGGGCAGGGGTTTGGGGTAGCTGTAACACATTGTGGACATGCCCATGAGTTTTTTGTACAGCACTTTGCCATTGATCATTAAGGTTTTGTTTTTTTGAAATCATGAGTAAATTAAGAAAATTTTTATAGGGGGAGGGGGTGTCCTATGGATTATTTTGTTTATCAGTGGAGGGTCGGAGGCTATTAGCAGTTTAACCATAGGACTTTAATAAGATTGAATTTTCTTTTTCTTGTGGGGAGGGGGGGCTTCAGACCCCCTCTTAATACCCCCTTCTCCTTAGATATGCACATGGATGCAATTTCAACATAACACACTAGTATTTGTGGTATTAAAAGGCCAAATAGAGGTCTTTACAGTTAAAAAAAAATAACATTTCAAAAACTTTTTTTTTTTTACAATTCTTATAACATATTTTGTTATCAAAGCTACAAAACTGATAATTAAGGTAATTAAAACCAAGGAGATTTATTACTTACTAGTAAGGCTCGGGGTGGATTGGAGAGGGAATGTGATATATACACACTGCCAGCCACACTGTTACAAGGGAGAGAATCCAGGTCTTACTCAATCTAAAAAAAAAAGATCCTTATACCATTTATATATGTACGGAAAACCTTCTTTCAGATTAACAGTGGAAAATTAGATAGGATCTGTGCGGTCATCTTTGCTAATTGCTATTCAAGGTTTTTCGTTCCACTCCGCTCTCCATAATTTGGAGTGGAGTGGACCAAGAACCCATCACTGGCTAGCATAGATGCTGTTTGAGAGACATTTGCAAAGGGTTGGTTGGTAAGGGTTGTACAGAATGAAACTTTATTGAAAAAAAGGTTCTGGCTTCATGAATATAAACATGTGGTTTTTTTTTACACAACTTTTTATTCAGTCTGTGACGGTCACACCGGTTCTAAAACCGGCGCCAGATAGGTCAGTTAGTAAAGCTCCTGACTAAAATTCAGGGGGCCCGGGTTCAAATCCCGGTCTGGTCCGTCATTATTACTCCCATCCCATTACAAGTCCCTGCAAGGTATCTAGAGGTATATATTTTGCCTCTGCTAGGCCTGCATGGACTGAAAAAACGGTTATCTAAAAATGCAGATATATACATGATATACCTGGTAAAAGCAGTATAAAGTTCAATGCTCTATTTATTGTGAAACACTCTATACTTGAGATCCAAGGGTTTTTGTATTGATTTTTTTTCTTGCATTTGGTGTAGAGTTATTTACTTCTATAAACATCAACATTCTTATTGAATACTTTTGTTAGCAAACTTATATCACTTTTTGTCATGTTTTACATAACAGTTAATGGTCTTTGTGATATTCCCTAACGACATTAGTCAAATGTACAAGTATACTTATGTCACATTGCCACATGAAAAAGACATTATGTCATTTGATATGTCACCTCTGACATTGAGGTGGTCATTTACTGCACAGTCTGTTGGCAATGTTGACCAGGCACACTGGGTAATTTCTTGTTATTAAATAAAGTAAGATAACTATTGGGCAACATTCAGTCAAATAAAAAGATTATTAATAATTCATATGAAATTTTGTTTTATAATGTGAGTTTGAATGTTGTCACACATTGGTCCACTGTATTATTATTGGGGTTCAGTGGTTTGAACCTCTTGGTTTTAGACAGTTGGGTAAAAAATGTGTGCTTCAGACATGGACCAATTCAAGCATTCAGTGGAATTATGTACATGAATTATACTGTATTATGAGAGAGAGAGAGAGAGAGAGAGAGAGAGAGAGAGAGAGAGAGAGAGAGAGAGAGAGAGAGACTTACCCAGTGCTTGGAATTAGCCGGTGCATCATTTTACACTCCAAACTAACTTCTGGTACATCAGACGATCCATGCATGGCATACTGGTCAGTGATTATAAAACTACACAGCTGTCGTTTCTATACATCCGCTTATAAATAAACAACGCCGGGTATATCTCTCTCTGCTAGAAAATGTACAGATACAGCTTAAATTTACCACTGTCAGATCTCATGGCATTGAAGCGGTATCCGACCCCATTGCTCAGCCTCGTCCATTCTGGGTCACCGATACAGAGTGTCTGCGCCCCCTTCGGCGCCCCAAAGTTCGTCTGGTCACCTGAGGGCACGCTTTGTCCGGTGTCAACATTCACAATGCAACCTTTAACATATTTAAGTGTGTATTTTGGGAGAGGACAAAAATCTGCCATGCCTGCTGTCCGATCCTATTTCATTTTAAAATAAAATATTGTTTACAGTAAACTAAGAGAGAGAGAGAGAGAGAGAGAGACTAAAAGAGAGAAACTAAAAGAGAGAGAGAGAAAGAAAGAAAGAGAAAGAAAGAGAGGGAGAAAGAGAGAGAGCATAAGCATTAGAGAGCATTACTCTTCTTTCTGTCTTTGGGAACTATTTTTCTTACGTCTGCAAAAAGAGTGTTAAACAGTTAAATTCCATCAATTTGGGACCAGATCCACTTTGAAAAAAAAAGAGTATTACAAGATGCTACAACTTTGGGATCAAGTCAACACACTTCGAAAAAAAATCAACGTGATATTTTTTTTCTGAAGACAGTTTAACGCTCTTCGAATATATAAAAAAAAGTTTACAGCTTTCGTTTTAAAATTACCAGTTCAACATTGATTACAGGTAGAAGGTCCCTCATCTTTCCTTACCAAAGTCATATATTGAGCAAAATCTGTAACGTTATCGGAAAAAAAAAACGAGCTGACCAAACAATAATTTATTATGAAATAGTTGTAGGTCTCATTACATAAACCCTACAACCAAAATAAATTTCTTTTAATATGTACGCTGATGATATGGTCCAGTTCTCTGAATCTGTGGAAGGTTTACAATGTCTTTTGAATGAACTACATAGCTATTGTAATACTTGGAAAATGCATGTTAATGCGGAAAAGTCAAAAATTGTGGTTTTTAGAAACAATGCCAGAGTAAAAGATAGTGAGTGTTGGTATATTGGTAATGATGTTTTAGAAATTGTACAACAATTCACTTACTTAGGAATACTTTTCAACTTTAACAACAAATTTACCAAAGCTGAAAAACAATTATCTGAACAAGGTAGAAAAGCATTGTTTGCGCTTAGAAAGAATATACGGGGAATGTCATTTAATATAGAAACTTTATTGTCGCTTTTTGATTGTTTTATTGGTGGAATTGTTAATTACTGTTCAGAAATATGGGGAAATAATATAGGTTGCAATATCGAGAAACTTCATACAGACTTCTGTAAACAAATTCTCGGAGTGAAGAAAAGTACAAATACTGCTTACTTATATGCTGAATTAGGCCGTGTGCCCCTTGTACATTATAGAATGTTTAACATTATTAAGTTTTGGAAAAATGTCTTAATTAGTGACAATTGTATAATTAGACATTGCTACGAAGTTATGTATATTAATTGTGAAGAACACGGTTATAAAAACTGGGTTTTCGATGAAAAGAAAATTCTCATTGACCTCGGTTTTTTTTATATATGGTCTAACCAAAAAATAAACAATGGTATTTTACAACTTGTAAAACAAAGAATTTTTGATCAGGCAAAACAAGATATTTTTGCAAATGTTGAAAATTCAAAAAAAATGTTCTTTTTACAAATATCTTATCGATGGTATACATCTTGAATACTATTTAAGAAAATCTATTCCCATTAAATTACGGAAATATATAACTAAATTACGACTATCGTCACATCGCCTGGCTATTGAAACTGGTAGATATAATAACACAAATAGAGAAAATAGATTTTGTCCACATTGCAAATCTAGTGTTGAAGATGAATTCCATTTTTTATTTGTTTGTCCTCTATACAGAACATTGCGCAGATTATACATGAAAGAATATTATTATAAAAAACCTTGTATGTTTAGATTAATTCAACTTTTTAATACTGACAATGTTAAAGATCTCTGTTATCTTGGCAAATTCATCTCAAAAAGTATGTTATTTAGGGAAAACTGTATTACATAATTGTAGTCTTTTGTTTTCTCAACCTGTATATGTAATTACAGTAAATGTTATTATCTGTACGTGCACAGGTTCTCTTGTAAAAACACTACCACCTCATGATATACATATGTCATACTGATAAGCTTTAAAGCTTAAAAAAAATAAAGAAATCATGATATTATAATTTCATTGTACAAACATCAAATCATTATCAACAAACAAAATAACCATCAGAGTATGTACTTTTATGCATTTCTATTTTAAATTATCATATTGTGTTTAATATGTATATATTGAACCAAGTACATATGTTCACAAGCTTATGAAATTTGAAATAAAAGCTATAAATTGATCGCATCGATCTGCAGAATATAAATTGCTTCCGTTGCATAGCAGAATGTTTGTATCAAATAAGGGATCCATTACAGGAGTAAATTTGCTACATAAATTCACATGGTAAACAGATTTCAGGTCAGACGACACGTTCCTCAAAAATCTTTTTTGTATCTCCTCGTAATAAAGAGTTCCAATAAAAAACATTAATCTTATAATTACTTTTAAAAATGATCAAAATTTACTTGGGTTTGGTTATATATGTCTAGATGGTCGAGTGGTTAGAACCGTGGCCGCTCACTGCAAAAAGCGTACATAGGTCGTGAGTTCAAAGCCCCGCCCCGGCGGAGATATTGTTCTAATATACTGAATTTCGATGTTCTGTAGATGTATTTATTTTCATATCAGCAATTCAAGTGTATTTTCAAGAAGATTATATAGGAAATTGCATACTCTAGTATTTTGAAGAAATGCCTGGTAAGGTATCCTAATTTTTTGCAAGAAAGCTTGTCAGAGTAGTAGTAAACCATTAACAAATTCCTGGAAAAAGTTATCTAAATTCGAGGAACGTGTCGCCTGACCTTAAAATTGAAAGGACAGTGGCTATAAGTGAGGTGCTTAATGTTCTATTTGTTTAAGAACAATACAGAAAATTGATTAAGCAATAAAATAGAAGAGAAAATTAATTATTTTCCCTACAGCGGCGTGGAAGGGCCAGATGAAAAAAATTATAAATCTTATTTGTTCACACGAATTAGCTATCTGCTCGGACGAATTGGCATATTGTTCGGACGAATTATTTTTTTGTTCGGAAGAATTAGGATTTGTTCGGACGAATAAGTTATTTGTTCGGACGAATTAGCCATTTGTTCAGAACAATTAGGATTTGTTCGGACGAATTAGCTATTTGTTCGGACGAATTAGCTATTTGTTTGGACGAATTTTTGATAACTTTGAAACGAATTTCTTAAACTAAATTGAATTTCAAGTTAAGTCCAGACATCTGGATTATTGGTATCGATTGGTATTGATTGGTATCGAACTGTGTGTTGGCATTGGATTCTGTCTTTGGCAGAGCAATATGAAATAGCGATTAAATACTTAGAATATAAAGGGCACGTGTATACGAACATTATATCTCCATGCACTTTTAGTCATTATTTGGTAAAGTGCATAATAAAGGGGACCCTTTTTTATTTGAAAACTAGCCAGTCTTGATCTTGAAATATTAAAGTCCAATAAACTTTTATTTTGGTCTTTCGTCTCTGTGGTAGAGCTGATATCAAAATCCTTCATATAATGGAAAAGGTTGATTCATGAAATAAGAAAGATTATTTATTAAGAACTAAAAAAAATGAACGTATTTTGTAGAACACTTTGACACGACCCTTTTGAAAAATAAAAGAAGTGTTGTAGCTCCTAAATTATTATTATTTTTTAGGAATGAATTTCATTTCTACCAATGTTGCCTATTGGCAGCTTTATAAACCACGTTACAACTAGAAGTAAATTATTTCAATATAAAACCTTTTAAAAATGAAATAATATGACAACAATTCAAAAACCTTATCTTTAATTTCTCTGTTGATTTCGTAAGTTTCACTTCATCAGAAACCTTATCTTTAATTTCTCTGTTGATTTCGTAAGTTTCACTTTATCTTTTTACATGCCCCAATGTGTGTGCGTGTGTGTGTGTGTGTGGGGGGGGGGGGGGGTCGGACAACTCCATAAAAATTTGATTTTTTAAAACTTAAAAATGAAGACAAATGT
The DNA here is from genome assembly GCF_025612915.1 of Magallana angulata. Taxonomy (NCBI): domain Eukaryota; kingdom Metazoa; phylum Mollusca; class Bivalvia; order Ostreida; family Ostreidae; genus Magallana; species Magallana angulata. The sequence continues at coordinate 57,442,131 of NC_069118.1, forward strand.
TTGCTTCGTTAAAATGCGGGAGCCCCCCCCCCTCCCCACCTAATGCTACGTGCATGTCAACTGCCAAACATTAATGACTGGTGCCCCTCTTTGAAGGAAAAGATGCATGGCGGCCAATTAGATTCATGTATAGGTCATCTTACAGAGGGAGAGAGAGCGCAGAACACACCCGTGAGTGGCGATTACTTAGCACATAAATATACAGATTTTCTTTATAATTACAATGCATTTTTGCACACAATTTGGCAATAAATTTACAGAAGTTGATTTTGTAGGGAGTTGTTGGTAATTTAAATATTTATGGGCGTAGAAAGTTTGTAACATCCTTATACAATGTATTTACTAGTCTTTCTGTACGTATCAATAAAACTATGTTGTCTATACACTTGTCTACTGTTGCATTTACCAAAAAGTATACTTTGTTTATCAAATGTCATTAAACAGTTAAACTTGCTTCTTACCCATACTTAGTGGTGCCATATTTCTTTACCATGAAAACAGTCAACAAATAAATGTTCTATTGATTCTATATCTTAATTACAGAAGGTGCATGCCGCTGAATCAGTTATATTGAGTTGAAAAAGGCAAAATCCTATGTAAAGGCTGAGGTTGCAACCATTGAAACTTTGATTCTTTTGATGTTCTAAATGAGAGATCAAACATTCTGTATACACAATTCCAGTATCTGTCAACATCTTTATTGACCATATTGTTTTCTTTTGTTATTGATAAGTACGCAGAACATATTCTCGCATTCTTTGCTTTGTTTGTAAAATATATTGAGAGAATTTAAAATAAATGGTCTATTTTCTACCTTTTTGTTATTTGAGGTTTTCAATTTCTCAAAAATTGCCTACTTCAAACCCATATATTCTAAAAAAATATTGCTCTAAACATTTAAGTTTCTGAGAGATTCAAGGCTTACAAAATTGACTTTTAACTTCAGTCAAATCTTAACTAAATTTAAACCCAGAGTTTAAAAAACAACTTAATTTAAACCCAGAGTTTAAATAACTATTCACAAAAATTGATGAGTTTTTAATTCTAATATAAGGATTGAACCATGCATGGTTATTAAGCACTTTTATGTCGTTTTGGCTATAAGACTTAATAATTCTGTCCCATTCTTATGCAACTTCTTTAAGAAAGTTATTGTTTATTTTATTTCATATATTGATAGTAAAGTATATATACCGTTTCCGTCCTAATAGAGTTCTCGTTTTTAGACGGGGTCACGTGACCCCGTCTATTGGTTTACTATCAGCCGAAGTCTCAAACCGGAAGGCAAGCGTAGAACACATGAATTGAGTCTACGCGTAAGAAAATAGTGCAGAAGGTTTTCATTCTTTTGAGTAAATATGTATTATAAAATACGCATTAAATCTCTTTAAGTCCTCCGTGTATAAACAAAATGTTATTTAGAAAATAAACAAATAGTTTTATTGATCATAATATTCTTGCTCGGGTTCAAATGTGGAATGAGTTACGTAACTGAATGCACAGCGCCGTTGACGATTCAGTTGGTGTACGAGCTCATTAATCAATAGAAGGGGTTGATGGTGGAATCGAAATTAAAGTTCCCAAACGCAATGTGCCATTTTTGAAAAGTTGTGAATTTTATTTTGACAATCTTTCACCTTAATACAACCAAATTTCGCGCGCAAGCCGAAGTTAAAATCGGGACGGGTTATACACAGATGTTTTACAAATTAAATAGGTGTTTCATTGGCTTCCAGTCAACTTGCGGTATGACTGCTGTTCGTCTCTAAAGGAATTTTGTACAAAAATAAAAACAAGTCTGAATTTGCCTTCTCGTTCGTTGGCTCTTTAGTTGATTAAACTGAATTTAACTTTTAAACAATGCATTGTAAGCAAAATCTATAATACTAGATTATACATTTTGGAAGACTTATACATCATATAATATATACAATCTTATCGATTGAAGAACCAAGTTAAATGTTAATGATCATGTTTTCCGGCTTAGTTGGGATCAGGCTTGGGGTGAATTACATTATAAAATAATGCATTACATTACCATTACTTCATAAATTAGGGCATTAAATTACCATTACCATTACTTAATTTTCTTGAAGTAATGCATTACATTACCATTACATGAGTAAAGTAATGCATTACTATTACTTTGTGAAAAGTCAATAAGTTTTAAAAAAGTAATTTAAAAACTAAATAAAGAGTTTTTGTAAATATTTCATCATTAAAACATGCTTATAATATTTACAGGTTCATGTTCATGTTCACTATCAGGTTCAAATTAAATGACTTTTACAAGATTGCTATTGCACTTGTAGTTCTCAAAGTTAGGTTGGTCCCGCAACATTTACACGCTAATGGCGGAGTTGACAATCTCTGTTATTTATGGCTCTGATTTTCGGAGTATGATTTTTAATGAAAGGAACGGTTGTATCGTAATTCGTGTAGGTGATGCACGAGTTTACACAAAAAAGTAGTAAGTGGCGAACGGATTTATTTTACCTATTGATTTTGCATGAATCACAAATGAAGAAAATCGTGTCAGATAAGTCGGTCTTAAAAATCAAAATAGCGACCGTGACAAATCTTTTTATTGTCAAAGTTCTTGGAATCTTATTGTAAAAAAATTGTAAAAAAAATATTTCTAACGTCAGGTGTCTGTGTTTGTTATCGGTATACAAATGTTCACTTTGTTTGTTAATTCAACAGTTTTAGAGTTTTCGAGGTTTTCATAAAACTTTTATTACGGATACCGTCCGACTTGTGGATTTTCCCTTGGATCACAAAATTGAATAAATCTAATGATTAAAATTATCTACTTTGATATAGTTGTTTGATTTTCCCGGTTAGTAGTAATTTTTAAAATTTTCCCTTGGGGGTCTTATTTTACATAATATACCGTTGTATCAATTTTCTACAATTATGAAGGCCGGGATTAAGTAAAGTTTATAGACAAAGTATCAGGCAATTGCAAAAGAGCCGAATTAACATAGATTGTAACAACTACTGTAAATTCCCTATTAAACGCGAGGAATTAATATCCGCGTACAATCGCGAGAAGCCGGCCTCGCGAATTCTAAGATCTCGCTTTTAATTTTGGGACACATGTACTCTACATAAAACTATTAAAAAATAACGGCATTCGCGCTTTTATGTTCTCGCAATTTGATGGTAAATCATTGAATCGCAGAATTAAGTACTCGCGTAAAATAAGGAATCTACAGTAATTCAAACTCATAAATTTTGGAAGCATATTCGAGGAAATCCAGGACAATTACAAATTCAAACAAGATCCCGTCTTTCAGTACTCCCAGTACTTTGATTAATCCTTGTTCTGAGTTTTACGCACTTTGTATGAGAGTGGATAAGTCTTATCCATGTAGATTATAATGCACCAATTCTAGACTATAATTCCATATAGTCTATCATCCCCCCTCTCCCCGGCCATATCTGTAATCTTGATAACAGTAGTGTTTTTCTTAACCTTATGCACCTTTCCTTCCCATAAAAAACGGTAAATTTCTTTACCAAAACTGTTGAAGGTATTCTGAACTCGGTTTTGGTCTAGTTAGAATTAAGTGGTTAAGTTTTGGTATTATCAGTCTTTTGATCATTGTTAAACTCCCCACTGCTTTGAGATTTCTCAAATTTCATTGCTTTATCAAACGGCCTATTTCAGAAAAATTTCTTCATTCAAATTAACAGAAAATTTAATACCAAATAGATCAAAAGTGGGAATGCTCGAATCCAGCTTCCATCGCCAGAAGTGGTTAAAGGGGCATGGTCACGATTTGGGTCAAAATCTATTTTTCAGTTTTTATCGGTTACAATGCTTTAATAATGCATTTCTAATGAGCATATGAGATTTGGGAGTCAGTCATAGAGTTATAAGCAAAATACAGGGCTCACAGTTCTTTGTCAGGTAAACAAAGCTCGTACCCTGTTTTTGTTTACAAAGGTTCAATATACCATGCAGTATAAAATCTTTTTCAAGCTGATTTGTCTATCTTATTCATTTAGAGCATAAATATATAGTTCTTAACGTTTAACACATTCATTTTAGGTCTTTAACTGAAATTTTTAAAAAGCTTTGTTTACATAACAAAGATATGTAAGCTATGTAACTCGCTTATAACTCAACGAAAGACCCCCAAATTTCGGTTGCCTATTAAAAATGTCCCACTAAAGCAATCGGAAAAATAAAATCTGGCGAAAATCGCGATCATGCTTCTTTAAACTATTGAGACATTTTTTTTTCTCTCAATCCATTCCATGTTAGTTTTGAGAGAAATTTGAAAACATTTGCCGATCAGATGTTTGTAACAAACAAACATGTATGTTAAAATATGTTCAACATATCTTGAACATATGATAACCATAAATAAATGTTCAATAAATGTTTTGAGTCTGTCATATGTTTAACATTTTTTTTTCAACATATGTTTACAATATTTTCCCTATGTTTATCCATATGTTTAACATACTGTGAAAAATTTCATTTGTTTTACGCATGCTCAACGCATGTTCTATATATGTTACTCGAAACATATTTTGAACATATGTTGAAATTTTACCTGTCTACACTGTATTTAGAAATTTAGAATTCATTTGATTTGATACTCTACGCACATGCATATTAATGTGTTTGCTTTTTGTGCATGTATATATTCAGAGCTTTGAGAAATTACAATTTACTTAAACTTTTATATTAAACCATTCAAGCACGTGAGTCAGTAGACTTGCAGAAAAAAAACACTCATTAAAATATGCGCAGAAAACTCCCTAACCACTCGACCATCTAGGTAAATAGATTTAAAAAAAACAACCATACACTGCTAATGATTAATCATGAGTTAGTCCATTAATCTAAAAAAATTGAGGCATTACAAAATAATTTTTAGACCTCGATACAATTGAACATTCACTGTATCAAGGTACTCATACAAAAATATATTTGTTTTACTATTAGTAAATTATTACTGTCAATGTTAATGCAATATGACTCTTGTTCATTTTTGAAAATTTTATATTTCAGCTACCCCTTCAAATTTTGACCAATTACAATAATTGTTTCACCATTAATTTATATCATCAAACTGGGATAATTAAGTGGTATATATTGATTTTTAAAAAAATCAACTCATTGCCCAATAATTTGGGGATAATATTTAGTAAGATACACGTATAACATTTTGCATTGACCTCTGTTTGTCTGTCTGTCTCTCTCTGTCTGTCTCTGTCTCTCCCTCTTTCTCTCTCTCCCTCTCTCTCTAAATTAAAAAAAGATAAGTGATACACAAAAGAGTAATTAATTTTTAGAATGGTATTGGATTACATTTGTTTTTGTCAGATCAATATAAATCAGCGAACAAGAGTTTAAAGGGTGAATATGGACATTAAATCTTATTGCACTCTTACGCACTGTTTTGTAAAGTGCACAATAAAAAGACCTTTTGTACTTAGATACACTGTAATAAGCTAGGCCATTCTTATATCATTTATTTATTCAGGTCTTCCGTCGTTTTGGTAGATGCAGATTTTCTGAGTTACCACAATTCGCAGCACAAGATAAATCACTAACAAACCACAAACATATTGATAAAAATAAAAAAGAATAGTTATTTTTTTCCTGGGTGCTGTCATTCGTTTTTCAAAATAAAATCTGTAAGTGATAAAATGTAATGAAAAATTCCCGAAATTACTTTTACGGTTAATAAGGAAATTTTCTTAAAAAACAAAAAACAAAAAACTGACATATGATCAGATGTTAACCTGCAAATCCTATGGTAGTTTATGCATGGCAGTTGCTTGGGACGGAAGCGTGGTGCTGGACCCGTGAAAAGGTGAAAAGGGGAAACTTTTTCAATTCATTTTTTGGAGAACGTCTCTGGATGTTTTAGTTAGTGTTATAAATAGGTTGTACATGTTTTATTTTGAATTGTCTTTAGAAGCATTTTCAAGAGTCAGGACCATAATGATCTTCGCTAGCCAAGGGTTTAGGATCTGCTCCTCTCCTCTAGCGAAGTTTTGATAAATTAGAAAATCCACTGAAAAATAAACAAATATGACCACTAATTGGTTCACATTTCCTCGAACAAATAAAAGTCCTCTACTATAAAATAGGGGGTTGGGGGTTGTATTGGGTTGTGGTACTAGTACTTAATGGCAACATACAATGTCTAGTAATTTAATTTATTTTTTTTTCATTTCGTCTATACAAAGAGCATAACATTTGCCAATAAGGTAGGCCACTCAAATGTGCAGAGGCCCACCATATATCCTCGACATTCCATTTATATTATTTTTTCTTTATATATTTTTTCAGATCCTGCGTTAAGGTAACGATTTCATTACTTTTAAGTTCAGTCGAAATAACGACTCTTCTAAGTTTCTGTACAATGTTTATTCTATAAATATTGGTCAACATAATTTCAGACATTAATAATAATATTTTTATATATTATATTAATTTGAGCTCAAATTGATTCTTAGTCCCTTTAAAGCCTTAACTCACCTTTAACAAAGCTTTACCATTTACTCACCTTTAATAGGTTTTGTTAAAGGTGAGTAAATAGCATAGTTTTGTTAAAGGTTACTAAATGGCATAGCTTTGTAAAAGGTGAGTAAATGACATAGCTTTGTTAAAGGTGAGTAAATGGCATAGTTTTGTTAAAGGTGAGTAAATGGCATAGTTTTGTTATAGGTGACTAAATGGCATAGTTTTGTTATAGGTGACTAAATGGCATAGCTTTGTTAAAGGTGACTAAATGGCACATTTTGTTAAAGGTGAGTAAATGGCATAGTTTTGTCATAGGTTACTAAATGGCATAGTTTTGTTATAGGTGACTAAATGGCATAGTTTTGTTATAGGTTACTAAATGGCATAGTTTTGTTATAAGTGACTAAATGGCATAGTTTTGTTATAGGTGACTAAATGGCATAGCTTTGTTATAGGTGACTAAATAGCATAGCTTTGTTATAGGTGAGAAAATGGCATAGTTTTGTTATTGGTGACTAAATGGCATAGTTTTGTTATAGGTGACTAAATGGCATAGTTTTGTTATAGGTGACTTCATGGCATAGCTTTGTTATATTAGACTAAATGGCATAACTTTGTTAAAGGTGATCAAATGGCATAGCTTTGTAAAGGGTGACTAAATGGCATAGCTTTGTAACAGGCGAGTAAATGGCATGGTTTTGTTAAAAATGAGTAAGCGATCTACTTTTCTCAACTGCTCTAGATCTGATTTAACGCTATTTATGAAACGGGAATTTCTAAAATAAAAAACTGTCACCAAAAGTTGTCGATTTTCCTTTGATACGTCGATCGATAGAAAAACTATTAAATTCATTTCTTAATTCAATACTTTTTTTAGTTTATTTAATTGGCAGAGGTACATCCTAGGCACAAGTTTCTTTCGTATGATTGTTAATTAAAATCTGAGAATCTTATGTTAATCCATACTGAGGCAGATGCTGGTAAGTTGTTTAACTGGAGGAGAGTGATATACAAATATGACTTGTATAAAAAACAATGAGAAAATAAATTTATTTATTGCAGCGTCAAAGCCGCTTGTTTCAACGCCAGGTGTCAAGTTACAAGCAAGACACAAGGACCAGAAGTTTTTTTGTTAGGCAAAAAAGGTTTGTGCAATGGTTGTGCCAATACATTTTCATTGATGAATAGAAAATACATTATCTAAAACAAAACAGGAAGTAACATCACTAAAGGATTTTGTTCATAAAGAATTTGCATATATAGAAAAACTTAATGAAAAACTAAATGTTTACTAAAACAATACCACGCATAAACTTGAACACAAAAAAATATCGTGATCATGCGCATGTTTTCGGTTCATATGACGCTTAAAGGTTGACCCTACGGCATCCCAATAACGTCTTTGAAATACGTGTATTAAAAATTGATTGCCTTACAAATTTGGCAAGTAAAAAGAAAAAAACCCAGATTTAACCGAGAGCCCATCGCCACGAATGCTCAAACAACAGATGTATAATGCGATATTTAAAACCATTTTAATCTTGAATATATGCACTTTTTAGATACTATTTTATAGGCCGCTTGATTTAAACATTTAATATAATCCTGCAATGATATGTACTTTGAGTTTGTTTTAAAAGAGCATGCACTAAAGTATCAAAATTGTATGTACTATAAAACCATGCTCCTAATCTGGAAAAAGTCCACATGAGCCACCTTCCGCGCAGAGGAAAGGTAGATCGTTCAAACCGTCGACTAATTTCCTAGGTAATTCAACGGAACACAAAGAAGATAGAGATAAATTAGTTGAGATGATTTCTGTGGGCTTGCAGTGTTTTGGACTTTTACTTTTCGCTTCCGTCGCCCTCGCCACCCACCTGAACTATGACATTTCAACGTACAGAACCACGATGACTTCTCTTCTATCAAACTACTCCAGCAAAGTCCGGCCCATCGTAAACCAGGGCCAATCGCTACAACTGCAACTCAGCTTGTGGATTGCCGGAATCAATGAAGTGAGTACTACCGATTCGATGATGACCACCACGGGGTACTTGTCCGTTAAATGGAAGGACGAACTACTCAACTGGGATTCTGCGGCGACTGGAATGTATTGGATGCAGTTTAATCAGGTTGGATTTATATTTTTGAAAAAGTGTTTAAAAAATTCTATTACTGATTTGAAGGCCAAAAATATATGAATAAAAAGAAGTTCTGGTTAAGAAAAATAAGCACAGTAACTGCACGTACCTTTACAGCAAAACTGATTGTAGCAGTGATAGAAGGAACATGCATATTTCATTTATCTTTTTTAACACTTGCAAAAACCAGTGTTTATCTCAGTCATTGTCAACAAAATTGATACTAAAAGTGATGTTTCTTTTGATTTTTTTTTGGTTGTAAATATGCAAAGTATACGAAACACAAAAATATCCTGGGTTGAATTTTTTTGAACACGTGCTGTCAGATATAAACCAGGTGTAGACATAGAAGATTATCTGAAGCAGATACTAGTATTGTATCCAGTGGTTTATGGTTTATGTAGCTACTTCCTTACATTCACATGTATCGCAAAACACATTTTACGAGATTCTATATAAATATTACATTTACATATTACATTATTGCAATTATATTGGTCATTGGTCGGCAGTTTTAATCAAGTTAAGCTCAATCAGCATACGATGCAAACTGTGTTAAAGTAAATAGTCCTTCTTGTTACCAGATATGAATGCTTCAGGATTTAATAGATTGTTTTAAAAAAAATATATTGATGATAACATTTCATTTTCGTTTTGTTTCATGTAATTGAGAACTGACGTTTTGATATCTATAACTGGAACCATTTAGGATTGATATGTCTATATAAGACTTAATTTTAATTAAAAACTGTTTATTGTTTTCAATTTTTTTAGAAGGACATATGGGTTCCTGATATTGTTCTGAAGAATGGGTTTACGGATTTCAAAATGATGGGCGGTGATTTTTACTACCTGTATGTGTATAACGACGGTTGGGTGGATTGGTATCCTTACAAGGTGTTTGAAACATCCTGCGAATTGGACGTGACCTATTATCCTTTTGATTCTCAAAAATGTGATATCATTGTAAAGTCGTGGAGTTATTCGAGATGGGAAGTGAACTTCACTTTTAACGATCCACAAATAGGTTTTTATGAGTTTGTTCCCAATCATGTTTGGCATCTGGAATCATATGACGCTGAAACTGACTATACCAATAGTCAAACAGACTTAAAGTTTACACTACACCTTAAGAGAAAAACAAAATATTTTATTGCTAACCTTATCCTCCCAATAATCTTAGTTGGTGTTTTGAATACTTTTGTTTTTATGATTCCCGCAGACGCTGGAGAGAAAATGGGATTCTCCGTGACCATCTTCCTGACATTTGCCGTATTTTTGACCATAGTTAGTGGGGAACTTCCAAAAACCTCAGATTCTATTTCTATTCTAAGCATATATTTAATAATCGAGTTGATTATAAGCATATCGAGTATAATGCTTTCAGCTGTTCAACTTCGCATCCATCACAGAAAACCAACTATAGAAATAGGTGAATGCTTTCGCTTCTTGGTCAGGGCTGGAAGGCGTTTGAGATGCGAAGGAAGAAAAAACGACAAATCGATTAAGTGTTTTCCAAATAGCTGTTTAAATAAACCCCGAATTCACGAGATCGAAGTTATAGACTGTGAAAGCAGAATGAAAATGAACCGACCAGTGGAGGAGGAACAGGAAGAGGAAATGGACTGGGGCGACGTGTCGTCTGCGATTGATTTCTTTGCTTTCATCTTTTTGTTATGCGTCCAGGTTTTTGTTACTTCTGTTATGTTCATTTACGCCGCCGCCCGATAGAAGGAAAATATTCTAACACAGATTCAAGATGAACACCAGAGGGTTAGAAATTGACAACTTTTGTCACAACACTTTTTGGACAAAGTTTGGCGAAGAAGTACACGCTAATGTGTTAATGCTTAAACTCATTAAATTCTCTGCACCTTTTTTTCTATCTACCTTTATCTTTCATGCTTATTTAATTGACTCATTATATGCTGTTACTAAGTATTTAAACGTAAACGCATGGAATACAAATAAATATCGGGTCGAATTTTGGGGGTTGATGTTTTACATTGAAATACCGAAATACTCAAAAACTTTTTTACCGGAAAGCTACAGCTTATGTTGAAGCATCCTCAGGTGATGTATATTCATGTTTGTTTAAATCACAAACCTTTGGGGTGCGGTGGAGCCACAATGGCGGGGGTAAAATTGAACATAGAAAAAAGAATTATATTACTCTTAAAAATCAAACTAGCTATATAATATGGTGTTACGTATATGCAAGCTTCTTTACATATTGTTGGTTCTGATTTTTATAGACTGTGGCCCATGGACGATTATTGGGCCCACAGCGGTTTGAGGACTGATGTAGGTTTATATTTATGAGCAATTGTGAAAGATCTTCTACAGAACTGTGATGCTTAATATGTGATATTGCTGGGAAATCTTCTTGTTACAAAATGGACTCAGTGCTTATCACATTGATATCTGGAGGAAAAATTGAAAATCTTTTTTCCCTACATTGTCTACATATTTTGTATTTGACTCCATTAAACTGTTTTATAATTGCTTTCTTTGCTCAGGTGAGCAATGTGTCCCAAAGGCCTCTTATTTATTCATTTCAGGACGCTGTGTGGTTAAAGCAAATTAACCGTCATATTTGTCCTAAAATTTGAATTATGATATTTTGTCCATAAGCTACCATTCTTTAAAATTCAAAATTTAAATATTTTGAATTTTAAATTTGATAATTTTCTTTTATCTTTATATACAGCCCTTTCTTTTTTGGTGAGAATAAAACACACTTAATATTGCCGCGATTACCGAGCCCTCGTTATTAAGATTTAAAGCTAATCCACTGTTAAATCTCAGTGACATAGATTGGAAAATTAATCCAATTCCTACACTTCACGGATCAAAAGATCAAATTAATCCCCAAAGATTTGATTTGCGACACACCGAGGCTTAGTTGAAACATCCGGACAGTTAGCAGTAGATGCAATTTGCGGGTTTTGTTTTTAATCAATGACGTTTTTGTTAAATCAGTAGTAGGCTGAGATGGTGAAGGAGGGGTCGGAGACTGAGGGGATCGAAAAAAGTTTTACCTATGATTTTCAAGCAAAATTGGCAGTTTTAAATACATCCAAGATGGCGGCGATGTGTAATTTTTGTATTATTAGGTAGAGTGCATATATATCCCCCCCGGGGGGGGGGGGATACACTCATTAAAATCATAGAAACTCATAGAAATTACTGTTTAAAATTTCCTTCGATCTTTAACATCATATATTATTAATACAAAATTTTTAAAACTCCCCTTCCTAAGCAAAAATGTAGGGGTGCCGATTTGTTCATTGTTTCAACTTTGATGTGTTTTAGAAAGGAAAAAAAATTAAAACTTGATTGAATGTATTTTTCAAAATCTAATGTTTAGTTTGCTTTAATTCATCCTATCAACAAGAAAAGAATGAATAGACAGGCAATCGCAATTGTATTACAGCTAAATCAATTCTTTCTGTTATTTCCTAACCCTCCGCACCGCCGTCAAATTTGACAATAATATGGAAACATGTAGCTCTCTAAAGATGTAGAAATGCGCTGCAAGGAGCTGTGAACTTTATTTATGTTTCTACATAACACAGTACCGGATAACGTCCCATCAGGGAAGTCCACAACGGGTATGTTGTGCAATGTAACATTATATTCACATTTGTCAGTGTCTGCGCCTGTAATAACACTACACATCGGTTTTTTACAGAACAGTTCAGTAAATTCAAAATGACCTAGAACTGGGGCGCAAGCGAGGTTTCGTTATTGATATTCAAATATTTAATCGTGCAAATGCTGAAAATTATATAAATATTAGTAATAAGGAATCATTCTTTGAATATTAGGAGGTAATAATTTCAGGGCGTTGTAAAATTTGTCATAAAGCCCTTTGGGCTTTTTTGGATTCAATCACGCCCCGACCAAAATTATCACCTCGTAATACCCAAAGAATAATTCCTTATTCCTTAATTGTCTCCATATACGGTGGAGTACCTTAAAGACTGCTAGCGGTGAGAAACGCCTTCAATATTTAACGGTTGCTGGTTGATACAGATTTCAAGGGTCAAGCGCAAAACCAACGAAACGTGTCCAAAAATCAAGTAAGTTTTCAAACAATCCGTGTTCACTAAATTTCCTAAGTGTGACGCATCAAAAGGCACTTAAAACAGTTTTATGCTAATTTATATATATATATATATATATATATATATATATATATATATATATATATATATATATATATATATATATATAGAACACTGATTGTGTTGGCTCCGAGATGTAAAAATATGTGTAAATCTATTCGATTCATTAGGAAAGACAAATTTAACAAGAAAGTATATTGTAAAAGAAACTTTTGAATTGCAAATATATGTTTTTTAATTACGGATGCTATTAGGAATATTGGATTGTTAACATCAGCAATGAAATGAAAACAATACACAGGCTGCTTCATAAATGTTTTGACTAAGCGGAGGAAAAGTCATATAAAAACTATTTAGGGGAGAGAGGGAGTGTTCATTGCTTTTTGTTTGATACGAGATTTACCAGAGAATAATTACTACGGCAATTACTACAACTACTAGCCGTGGTGAATAAAACTCTGCAACTTTTTCTATTCTTTTTAACTTTGTTGTTCCTTCTACCAAAAGATTAAGTACATTTGAGGGTACAACATAAGAATCACCAAACCTACACAAAAAACGCAAGAATAAAGAAACTGTTTGTGATATAGGGAGTGCTTAGACGTTGGCGGTAACGATCGACAGTCTTCACAGACTTTTCACATTTAAACTTAAATTTATAGAAATTGTTCCATTTCTACACCATTTTCCCCCTTTTTTACGTTTTAATCCTCGTTAGCGGGTTATGTAATTTTTACTGCAATGATCCCTATCGTCAAACCAGCATGACTCATCAAAGAAAGCATTTTATTGATTTTATTTATATCTTTCTTTTAACAAATTAATAAACTGATGTAAAAAGTCAGAAAATAAAATAATTATTGATTTTGTGCATCCATGAATCATGTTTATTTAAACAATAAAATGGTTTCTTTGATGATTCATGCAGGATATATGAAGATGGCGACTTTGCAGAACATTTTCATTAAAATCCACCCGTACACCACCCGTGGAAGCACGGACAGCAAGTTGCGACTTAGGCTATACGTAGTACGTAAGCGGTTATGTAATTTTTTCTGCAATTATTGCTTCCTACAAAACCCGCATGAATCATCAAAGAAAGATTTTTTTGTTTACACGGTTTTTTTTATCATCTTTCTTTTAACAAATTAATGATTCCGAATTAATTGTAAAAAGTAAGTAAAATGACTAAATAACTGTTATGTTCATCAGTACGTTAGCTAAAAAAACAGCCAAGTCGTCTCCTATGAAAATTTGAGTCTGACATTATCATGTTCATTTCGTGCAGTCCGTGATTCTTCTTAGGTCGATGTATGTTTCGACCAATCGGGGCGTGGTGATTTCAGTCCTGTCAGTTTCAGTCCCTGTAGGTTTCGACGAATCGATAAACGGGGTGTGTATATTTCAGTCCTGTCAGTTTCTAAAGAGCTAAGAATTAACTGTTTCCGTAAGAAATAGAGGGAATCATACTCGGTAGATGAAGAAATAATGCACTAAAATAAGGACGTTTTTAAATGGGTATCACGTCATCAATTTCAAAAAGTGGTTATATGGATTCGGAAACTTATATTGTGTGAATCAAACTTTGTACAACAAACAGAACCAAGAAAAAAATGGATGTTTATATAATAAACTACAATATACTTTGCGTATTTTGATTCTTGTCGTTAAGGTTGTAAATCGGCTATGGTTTGGAATTTGTAATTATAAGTATGGTGTCTGAACATCATCGTAACCTCTATTTTGATAGGTAGATTTTTTAATTAAACATAGAATGGCATCTAACTAACCCTAAAAAAAATCTTTATAAAGGTAAAAACAGATTTTTAAATAATATCTTTCTTCTAGGCGACGTCAAATCTTTAATAAATTAGGCCAATTTCATGAAAAGATAATGATTTTTAACTGTTTGAAATAGCGGAGAAATAAATACAGAAACGCAAGATTAGTATCCGCTAATCTTAAACTGACATTCAACGATCTTTTTGATAAGTTTAATTTGATATTTAAGTGAATTAATTTCATCAATTTATTAAATACTTTTATTTATGTACTTTAAGTTTATGAATACAATACACGGACGCCTTTATAGGCCGTGTACAATTATTCATTCACTCAAGTAAGCTTAAATCAACAGAATTGATGTAATTCTATTCTTAAGTAATGCTTAGCTCAATACAACTAAACTAATCTCTGCTTAAGTAATAAAAGTATCTTTTTATTTTTTGGACTGAGAAATCATTGACCTCCAATCAGAGCTCTGAGTACTAAATAATCCAAATTGTATGTACTATAAAACCATGCTCTTAATCTGGAAAAAGTCCACATGAGCCACCCTCCGCGCAGAGGAAAGGTAGATCTTTCAAACCGTCGACTTACTTCCTAGGTTATTCAACGGAACACAAAAAAGAGGTCCTAATTACTTTGACGGTAATTTTTATGTGAAGTTTGGAGATTAATTAGTTGAAATGATTTCTGTGAGCTTGCAGTGTTTTGGACTTTTACTTTTCGCTTCCGTCGCCCTCGCCACCCACCTGAACTATGACATTTCAACGTACACAACCACGATGACTTCTCTTCTATCAAACTACTCCAGCAAAGTCCGGCCCATCGTAAACCAGGGCCAGTCGCTACAACTGCAACTCAGCTTGTGGATCGCCGGAATTAATGACGTCAGTGACGTCGACTCGAAGATGACCACCACGGGGTACTTGTATGTTAGATGGAAGGATGAACTACTCAACTGGGATTCGACGGCGACCGGGATGTTTTGGATGCAGTTTAATCAGGTACGTTATGCATGTCGAAGAACTAATGACGTAGGTTATGACATTGCATGGAAAACGTAAGAGTAACGTGTCATCTACGGCGTTCCTTTCAAGGTCACATTGTATTTTATATATAATTAATTTTATATATAAAAATTGTAAATTTCATGACCCCTTGGGAGGGGGTTTGGACACCAAAGAGGTGTCCTTTCTGATATAATTAATTTTAACAAATAAAATACACAGTAGTCATATTTCATGTTTTATTTGTTAACATAAATCATATCAGAAAGGACAGTGGGGCCCCTCGACTGCACAAAAGTACTGCGCTTTTCCATCCTTCACTAGTTTCAGCCTTCACCGGAATCGTTAATGGCTAACAAAATTGCAAAGTCACATGACTCCGATGTATAAATCTAGAATAAAAACGGTTTTCCAACAGCAACCCAAAATGTGCTATTGATACAGTGTTAATCAATGGGGTCGGTGGGCTGTCATTTTAAATAACATTCAGCTCTTGAATTTTGATAAAAGGAATGAGTACACATTTATTAGAAAAGAAAATAAATGAAGCTGTCTATCAATATTAAACATACATGTACATGTATCATGAAAGCCTCTGGCAGGAGTTTAGATAGGGTATGTAACAGTTAAATTAGTTATCTTTTTTATTCATATTTGATGATTTATATTGTTAATAATGTAATTAAGAAGTAGAAAGATTAAAAAAGTTTAACAAGTGTTTTATTTATACAAAAAAACCCAGAACAGTTTTTAAATTTATTGGAAGATTTAACTAAATTAGTTATATGTTTTTGCATAACTTTTCTATCCGACTTCATTCTAGTTAGAACCATTTTAACAAGACCTTGGACTTTCAATAGGACGTAGCTATCTAATTCTTGCGTCAAAACAAGTTTAAAATGACGCGGTTCCAAGCGAAATATGCACCGATTGCGTAGTCTTAGCTCAAAAGCCAGACAACCCTTGATGATCTCAAAGAGCCATGGGTGCGTGGCCAGCAATGACATAGACAGGCCTACGTCACAGTGCTGTTTGACACCAACTAACCAAAGTCCAAGCTTAAGCTCTTGTTAAAATGGTTCTATATGCACAGTATTGTAGCATTTATAACAAGCAATTTATTTCTGTTTCACTAATTGTACTATAATTAGTAATGTTGTAAATGCCATCTGTATGGCATTGAAAAAATATTTTGTATACAATAAGGAGAAGACTATTAAAGTTTATTAAAACTTGTGTCCGAACCTTTTGGCAGCAAATGGTCAATAAAATATGTTAATAATACAATAGTAAAGTAAAAATTGGCTAGTCAAGAATTTTTAGAAAAAAGCCAGATAGTGTCAATGTATTGTAGGGTAAATTACTGAACAGGTAAATCTGGACATCCGTGCAAACAGCATATTCGAGTCTAGATATACGACAAATATACAGCTTTTGTCCACCCCCCCTTGTTTTCGATAAGTACCTTCAAAACAGTGGTTACAATATATTTACATATTCCAGTGTCTTTGTCTGTGATAACACAACGAATCAATTTTGTATTGTACAGTCCAATGAATTTAATTCACGTACTGGCGGATCACAATTGGGGTTTAAATATTTAATCGGGCATATAAATTTAAGTTATAAGGAATTATATTCTGAATATTGTGAGGAGATTATTTAGGTCGGGGTGTGATCAAATCTATCATAAACCCCTCCCTTCCGGCATATTGGATTTGTTCACGCACATCAACATTATCACTTCATAAAATTCAAAGAATTATTCCTGAAATAAATAGACCTTGTACAGTAAAACTAGTTTATACATGTAGCGAAGTCCTTGGGACCAATGGATTTACTTCGTTTTATCCGTAATTAGTTATAACTGTCTATATAACTAATTTGTAATCATTACTATAGCGAATTCACTATATACATGTTTCCTTTCACCAGACTACATTTTTGGCTGATTGAGAGGGAGAATGAAATAAAATAACACTTTTTTGAGACCTGTAATAATCTGATTGTGAATAGAAGAATTTTTGTAAAAATAGATTCATTCAAATTATTATGTTAAAAAAGTAATGCAAACTTTTTAAACTGTAAAATAATCCGTTATAAAAGTGTTGAATTTCGTTAATACCAACCTTTACAGGACTCAAAAATAGTTCGCCATATCCATAAATTCGTTATATCCGATTTCGTTATAACCGTAAAATTTTGCAAAGATTTGTTAAGAATTTTACCAACCCCCACCCCCCCCCCCCCCCATTTCCGAGAATTCGCCATATATCCGTGTTCGTACTAAATAAGTTCTACTGTATCAAGAACTCAAGCGGTAATTATCAATCTGAAAAAATATGTATCAAAAATAATATTAATTGATAGCTACATGTATAAATTTATTACCGAAAATGTTTTTTCTTCTTCAATTTTTCAGAAAGACATATGGGTTCCTGATATTGTTCTGAAGAATGGGTTTACGGATTTCAAAATGATGGGCGGTGATTTTTACTACCTGTATGTGTATAACGATGGTTGGGTGGCTTGGTATCCTTACAAGGTGTTTGAAACATCCTGCGAATTGGACGTGACGTACTACCCTTTTGATCGTCAGACCTGTAACATTATTGTAAAGTCCTGGAGCTATTCGCGATGGGAAGTCAATTTCACTTTTAACGATCCAAAAATAGGGTTCGATGAATTCGTCCCAAACAGTATTTGGCATTTGGACTCGTATGATGCTACAACTGATTATTCACAGGAGAGCACCGACATCAAATTTATTTTAAAACTCAAGAGAAAATCTCAATATTTTATTATTAATCTTGTTATTCCAATAATCCTGGTTGGTATTTTAAATATTTTCGTCTTTGTGATCCCTGCAGACGCCGGAGAGAAAATGGGATTCTCCGTGACCATCTTCCTGACATTTGCCGTATTTTTGACCATTGTAAGTGGGGAACTTCCAAAAACTTCAGATTCCATATCCATTCTAAGCATTTATCTGATAATCGAGTTAGGAATCAGCATATCTTCCATCATGGCTTCTGCTCTTCAACTTCGCATTCATCACAGAAAATCTACTCAAGAAATAGGTAAAGGATTTCGTATATTGATCAGAGCCGCGGAGCGATTGAGGTGCAAAGGTAAAGCAGGCGGAGCAGTAACCGGATGTTGTCCGAAACCATGTGGAAAGCAAATCCACGTTAAGGAATTGACTGTCAGGAAGCGTGAGAACACTTTGAAAGTGGACTCTTCTGCGTTGGAGGAAGACGAGGAGGAGGGCAAGGAGTGGTCAGATGTATCGTCTGCGATAGATTTCTTAGCTTTTTTTGGCCTGATCTTCTTCCAGTTATTGGTGACCATTATTTTGTTCAGTTATGCTGCCGCCTCTGGTTAACTGTGATGTGTTGAAATGCTTAAAATATAGAACAAAAACGCTATCAGGATACCGTTGACATACAGTGTCATACAATGAAACAAGAATAGTCGAGATGTTTAACTACGATAAAATTGACAGTTTAAGTCATACACTGATATTTACCGCTATTGAGTATGATTCCCTCTATTTCTTACGATTTGTTAATTCATACCTCTTAGAAACTAACAGGTCTGAATTCTGCACGCTCCGTTAATCGATTGGTCGAAACCTAAAAATCACGGACTGCAAGAAATAATCATGATAATGTCAGACTCAAATTCCCTTAAAGAGACAGTACAGCTGAAAACATATGTGTGAATAACTTCAGATTTACCTATTGTACCGTTAGGAAATAAGAAATGACGTTGATTGTAGTAGTCGAAATACATAAAAATCCCTTTTACATACTTAATTAAAGTAATTATAAGCTTCCGGAAATTTAAGGGCCGTACAAACCGGAATAATCTTATCTATACTACTATATTAAAATAATAGACTCAAATTTTTGGTCTTTAATACCGATAAATTGGAAGAATACTGTCTTTTGTTTTATTTATTCTAAACGTCATTGATACTTGAAGATTACCAACTTGTTTTTATTTTTTCTTAGTAAAGCTTCGCTAATTAATAATTAACGAAAATTCCTTAAAAATATACCGGAAATCATCTGGATTTTTTGGATTTTACAATCTTGCGCTTGCACAATACTTTCACGCTAACGGGATCTTTAGTTTATGTTTCCACAATATCATTTTTGCATGAACAAACTCAGAAAAGATAATACAAATACGGGTAAATTTTCATTGTATTTTGCTTTATTTTCTGTTTATATATATTAATGATTTCTTATGAGAGAAAGTATAAAATAACAAATAATTTATACATTTCAACTAAGTACATGTACTTACTTTTGTCTTCGTGATGACAAAAAATATTTGATTACATGCAAAAAAAATTCACATTATTTTTCTTAGGAGAGTGAAGATAGAATATGTTTTATCGTTAAAATGAATAATGTTTTACGATATAATGCATTCCGGTTATTGTCTCTGTAGGAAAGAAAATACATGTACGTTGGTGAAAAAGTGTTGAATTCTTCCATTATATGGATTAACATTTTTAAATGAAAGGTATTTACAGTCTCAAAAAGGTTAATTATGATGAATTTGACTGTTATTTTCAAGGCAACTTCATTAATTTTCTCTTAAATCGTTCCGGGGCGATTCTGCAATTTTCTGCTACATTACGGGTATATGGAAAGCATTCTAACTGTGGTGAGGGCCTTTCCCGAGATACGGTTAGTTAATTCAAACTAAAAAAAATTTAGTGAAATTAATAGCATTATTGTAGGCTTATAGCTTTGTTATGTCAATAATACGGTGTGTCGATGTATCTATTTCGTAAATTATGTCCGATATGCAATGTCAACCCGTGCACGCACGGGTCAAAGTATAGTATCGTTTAGTTGTACGACGTGGAATTGATTGACAGTGATTGACACGTGCTGAAAACTTCAAGATCTTCATTCGACTTCGGTCATCATGGTATACGAGGTAAAAAAGAGACTATCTAAACGGAACACATCCTAACTTACTCGATAATTTATAAATGGTTTACCAATTTCGGTTCATTTTAAAATGAACAGACATAAATGTGTCAAATAACCCATCAAGGGACCTCATTTACAAAAAATATGAATTTAGGTTGAAGCAACTCACTGATAAACATGAAAAATACATGCTTACAAAAATAATTTTGGTTGTTTTAAAAATTTAAGACAATTATTACCTGGGAGAAGATTAAAAAACATACTTTTATCAACAAACATGGCTAGGAGAATCTGAAGAAGGTAATGGCCACATATTGTGACTTTAATATGAATCCATTCGTTATTTTAAGTTTTTATTTTATTCAGAATTACAGGGATCTACCCCGTGTTGTTTTCAAAATACGCGATGGCGTTGGCCCTGTGTTGAGTACAACATATTCCTTGTATTTGATTTCTTGCGAAAAAAAAAATATATATAGAACATGCTGATTTGCGTTTTTTTTGTTTAAAATTCCTGACATCTGTGAAAAAAGCGAATGCAGGACTTACAAAAAAAGAAAATCTCAAATTATACTGCTTCGTAAGGGAATGGAGAGAGTCTTAAAAATGTAAAAGGGTGCGCAAGTGTAGTCATTTACTGTGAAATCCACAGGGGCCAAGCCCGTTTTAACATTAATTTCAATGTAACCATAAATAAAGAAAGGTACATTGAAATTAATGTTTAAACACGCTTGGTCCCTGTGGTGAAATCATTTATATTCGTGAGCGGCCAATTTTCACGGATTGTGGGTTTATTTTTTGTTTTTGTTTTGCTTATTCGTGAGGATGTTTTTTCTTTGATGCGTTGGGTTTCAGTAAGAAAGATATTACTTTTTCCAAATTTGTTTTCGTCGAGGATGTTAATTCTGTGGAAGACTACCCACGAATATAACGAAAACTGAGCCACTATGAATTGTAATCATTCGTATATAGACGATATAGCTTTGATGAGCAATGTTTCATGTAAACATGAGCTAAATCTTTTTCCTATGGATCGCCGTTTGGGCAATACAAAAGGAAAAGTGAATAATAAGAAACTCGTACATTAATGGGAAAAACAGGTTTATTGGATAAATATATCATAATGATCAATAAGAAATACTTTGTTTTCATTGGACAACAGAAACAATATCCATGGTAACACACCAAAGGTGCTTGTCGTGAAAAGGAAACAAGAATGGAAAACTAAAAGAAAAACCCCAAAAAGACAGCCGATTTTGTAACACTGAACTATGTGTAAATCAACAGATGTTGGCTTGTTCACATCAACATTAGTGCACTTAGAAATCACTATTTAAAAAAAATACTACAGTAAATGACATTGTTTTCAAAGTAAACAATGATAACTCTGTCAAAAATAATAAATAATAATATATCTTTGTTGAGTACCGTTTTAAACGCAGAAATAAATTGCAAGGATTAAAAAACCCAGTTGTACAGTAAGGGGAAACTTGTGTTAAACCGCAAACATTTATCTAATGTCTTTAATATACATACAGTATTTTGGACAAAATATTATCTTAGCTTGACGTGTCAGGATATATATCGAAAGTTTTCTTATCTACATTATATTTTGAAACACAAATGCGACATATACTTTTGTTAAAGATACAATATCTTTGTAATTTTAAATGTGATTAAAAAGTCATCGGAATGTCAAAGTGATACTAGTAGTTAAGTAAAAAGAAAACATTGAATTGAATCAGCCTAACTATAAGTTTTTATAAAAATTTAATACACATTGAGAAATGTACAGAATAATTATTTGAAACAAATCTCGGAAAAGGATAAAATATAAAGTGTAGACAAACGCATCGAGAATAAACAAATATAAATGTAAAAAAAAATTCCAGAGATTTATATCACCTTGTCATAAAATAGTAATACAATGAAAAGACAAAACAAAGAAAATAAAAAAATATAAAAGGTGATCGGTTAACAAAAAAACCCCATAATAGTAAAGCTTACGTATAAGATATCAACAGAATGCTAAAACATCAATGACTGGGACTATAGAGTATAAATATAAAAGAAACCGAATGCTAAATACTGTGTACAGAGAAATATTCGCCCTCGTTTTATTTTCGCCCCTTTCGCCCTTGCTGTTAGCGGGCGAATTTCAGACTGCGCTAATCTCAATGTTTCAAATACTATCTCCTTCAACACAACTGTGTGTTGGGGAATTCAAGACTGGGCAAAACTGTTTGCACGCGTAGAAGGACGTGAATTACTAGTACATTGGACGAAATTAACCATCAATACAAACGTTACTCGGACAGGAAGTGTAGAGTAAAACACCAGGAGAATGGACGGAGCTTTGTTTGATATGTACAGCAATACACATATGAATATCTACATTTCATGATATACATGTACAGTTGAGGATGAGTCTACATGGGCCGCTTCCCTGTAAATTGTCCTTTGTTTCAATTGTTTGCAATATTTTTAATATTTTTTTTTTACTTGTAATGCGTTCTGTATCGAAAATTGGCGTTGAATAATCATGATTTTTTTTTAAAGAAATTAAACATCGATAATACTTTTGAAATTGTGTACTTCAAAGTAACAATGAAAAGGAAAGCAGCCCTGCATCAAACATCTTAATATCACATTAAACAATCAAAAAAAATCACAGTTCTTCATTTTTATGACTACAGAAAGGCAATTTATTATACAAGTATATTATGCCGACACAAAAACTTAGTTACATTAAATTCATCAAATGACATCATTCTGGAGCATCCTTTGTAAAAACAAATATAACGTTTCTCTAGTTGTTGACGTTTATTTAAATCATTAATTTTGATTTGCCTTTTTAATTCATAAAAGTCATGCATAGCATTAATTTGATTTGCAAACAAAAAAAAAACCCCTACAAAATCAATTGTTTTGAGTAGGTACATTTAAATTCAGTTTTGATTAATTTTTCTTGGATCAAATTATGATAAATTTGATATATGTCTTAATCTAATGACGTCAATCAAAAATGCATAGTTTCACTGCTTTCTTTACGCCACAGATCTGAGAAACAGATAATCAAGCATTTAATCTTATTTTCTAAAATTGGAATAGACACAGGTATACATGTATAAAAAAATTTTAAAATCTCATGACGAAAAAGACTAAACACATCTCAATTCAATACCCCCTCCCACTTCTTCCGTGGAAATGAGTCTGCTCTGACTGTTTTTAGAACAAATAAAATAATCTCACTGTTTTATCATTCCTTCTCTCAATTTCATTATCACACACTCTTGAGCATAAACTTATACGACAAGGCGGTGCCCGGAGATCACCTGGTTATGTGAGCGGGGCCCGGTCGCCCTGGGGTGAATTTGACCCCTGATTCACTGGTTGTGGCTGGGGAGGGTTGTTAGCAGGGTGGCTGGGGTCGTTTAGTGGGTTAGCGTGTCTATCATCCGGGTTGATTTTGTTTTTTTTATTCCTAGATAAATAAAAAAGCAATCATATAGTTACGGAAAAACAAATAAAACAGAAAAAAAGCTAATTAAACAAGAGGCCCATGGGCCACATCGCTCACCTGAGGAACAATAGGTATGATAAAATCAGCTCAATGGAGTCATAATACAAACTATCTGGACAATATACAATAATTCATGTAAATCCTGTATAAATAAAATCCATTTTCCCCTGGATATTCTTATGTTTATAATCATTAGTCCCTTTTCTAACAGGATGATTTTATAGTCATATCATGTGTCGAGTAATGCAGTTCTCAAAAAGATCCCTAACAATAGTTTATATATGGGATATAAACGTACAGTAAACTCTCAACCTTCTCGTGAGGCCAAAGAATTGTCCTGGGGCCAAAGTCTTAACAATTATAAAGAATCATCTGGCTGATTAGTTTCTGAGAAGATTTTTAAAGATTTACCCTATAAATTCCTTTGTTAAACTTTGACCCCCCCCCATTGTGGCCCCACCCTACCCCTGGGGATCATTATTTTCACAACTTTGAATCTACACTACCTGAGGATGCTTTCACACAAGTTCCAGCTTTCCTGGCTGATTAGTTTCTGAGAAGAAGATTTTTAAAGATGACTCTGTTTATTCCTATGTAAAACATCGACCTCCCATTGTGGCCCAAACCTACCCCCAGGGGTCATGCTTTTCACAAATTTGAATCTACACTAACGGAGGATGCTTCCACACAAGTTTTAGCTTTCCTGGCTAATTAGTTACTGAGAAGAAGATTTTTAAAGATTTACTGTATATATTCCTATGTTAAACTTCGATCCCCCATTGTGGCCCAACCCTACCCCCGGGGGTCATGATTTTTACAACTTTGAATTTACACTACCTGAGGATGTATCCACACAAGTGTCAGCTTTCCTGGCTGATTAGTTTCTGAGAAGAAGATTTTTAAAGATTAACTGTGTATATTCCTATGTAAAACGTCGATCTCCCATTGTGGCCCAAACCTACCCCCGGGGGTCATGATTTTCACAAATTTGAATCTTCACTACATAAGGATGCATCCACACAAGTGTCAGCTTTCCTGGCCAATTAGTTTCTGAGAAGAAGATTTTTAAAGATTTACTTTTTATATTCATATGTTAAACTTCGACCCTCTATTGTGGCCCCACCCTATCCCCAGGGGTCATGATTTTCACATCTTTGAATCTACACTACCTGAGGATGCTTCCACACAAGTTTCAGCTTTCCTGGCCGATTAATTTCTGAGAAGAGGATTTCTAAAGATTTACTCTATATATTCATTTGTTAAACTTCGACCCCCCATTGTGGCCCCATTCTCAGGTGAGATAAAAAGGTTAAGTTTACAATTCAATAAGTTGGTTTCTGGAAGAACAGATTTTGAAAATTTTCGTAATAAATATTGACAATTTTTTTACTTTTTAAAGCGCTAAGCATAGCTCAGCCCTTTATTGTCGTTAGACTTCAACTTCCGGTGCATCGAATAACCGCCCCCTCTAAGCAAAAGTATACATCATTTAAACTGGTTAGGGAACCAGTTTCAGGGGTTTATGCACATAACTGCACGGGCTATTGTGAATCTAATTTACGGGTTATTGTGAAATTAATGTACGGGGCTTACATACATCATTGCAGGGACTGTCATGCAGTGATGAGGAAATATAGTGCGTATACAGAAGCTGAAATGCTATATACATATATCTGTTATATACATACAGAAGCTGGGTTAGCGCTTTTCAGTACTATCAGTACTTTGATTTAATCTTTAGCTTTAAGATCTGTGTACAAACATAAAATTGTTAGCAGATCTCTGTATCTTGCTTATATTTCGAAGCAAACACTCAAAAATGGTTAGTAAATAGAAATTGTTAACAATTAAACACAAGAAACATGCACTACATGTATAACAAATAAAGAACACAATTTATTTTTTCGAAATGAATCATATATATACATGTATATACCTACATATTTCCGTAAGCGATATCAAACTCTATTTAAACTGAATCAAGTAGAGAAAATGCCGAGCATCTCAACAAAAACCTATTGCATTAATCTACCATTACGCAAAAAATAATGCCGAATTACCGATAGAATGAATTGTATTTCAGTACTCCTACATCAGATTTTGCTTAATTTGCGCAGGTAAACAGTTAACGTAACTGTTTGATTTACCGAAGTCTCTGTTTGATTTGATACGTAAAAATCACGAAATACAGACGACAGTTTCCAGGTTACAAAGCATAAATAATGAAAACGAAACGAAAATCAGAACAAGCTAACATCAACGTCATGTGTGAAAACTGTCAACGCTTTGAAATATTTAGCCTCAATTTACTTCACAAAATCGGCACCAATATATTTTCCATGTTTCAAAAATTTCCCTTCATACGCGAACTGTTGCACAACAAGCAAATTCATCATAGTCAGATCGACCCTTTTTCGTATAATGTCATGGCTGCTTTAAACAAAGAACCTCGTTTTAGAAGTATGGAATACGAGTCTTGGTAAAATGGGTAAGCAAAACCGGGCCGTGGCAAAATAAAAGCCGGGGCAGATCGGCAATCGTCAATTCTAAATACGCATTATTTTGCAGCAATATTTACAGCAAATACAAATATACTGGTCCATCAAATATCCTAAAATTTTAATGAGATTGGCAGATTAATAACTGCTTATCTTTTGTTTTGCCCAAGCCAAGTCTTGTCTACCCATTTTACCGGATGCCCAATCCGAGGCTATTAAACTGATTGAAACACGCCTTTCCTTTATTATTATTTTCGTAATAACTCAGATTTGAAACAGAATTAGACCTTAATTTTTGCAATTTATATTTTCCTTCCCATAAGGATAATTTATGCTAAACTACGTTGAATTGGAATCAGTAGTTCTTGAGAAGAAGATTTTTAAAAATGCACCCCCCTTTTTCTACAGTTTCAAGGTTTTCTCCGCTTTGAATACAGATCGGACTTTTATTTCTGCAATTTATATTCGCCCTCCCATAAGGATGCTTTGTGCCAAATTTGGTTGAAATTGGATAAGCGGTTTTAGAGAAGAAGTTCAAAATGTAAAAAGTTTACAGACGGACAGACAGACGGACGGACGGACGGACAGACGGACAGACGGACGGACAGACGGACGACGGACAAAAAGTGATCAGAATAGCTCACTTGAGCTTTCAGCTCAGGTGAGCTAAAAAACGATGCGTTACTAGTGCATGTTGTACACCTTTTCGGACGAGGTATACGTCATATGTTTGTGACGTTATATCTCTTTTATGCTTATGTTTTGTTCAAAAAAAGTTTTCACAATTTGATACCAGTTATTATTGATATTAAATAGATATATCTACATGTAGATCTTATATACATGCATGGGCGACCTAAATCAGAGAAATTGTGTCCAATCCAATAACTACAGAACAACAAGAATGTGATAAAACCCAACATATCATAAACGTAATTATTCTGCTTAGTAAACGATGTGTTCTACACTACAGAATGATTTTTTTTATTTGCTGCCAACCGTTAAAATGAAAGTACTAACAGATATTTCCGCATTGTTAAAACAGAGTCTTTGATTAAAGTAGACTGGCTGATCAGCAGAATGACCTTTTAATTTCTGACATTACTATTTTGTTACGTTTAGGCATAAACCATTATTTGGTAAATAAAATGTCCATCTATTTTAGCTTTAAAAGTATGAAAGTTTTCCTATATTTTTACACACAGCTCTTTAATAAAAGAAGATAAAAAAGGGCTAAACTAATGGCCACAACCAATCAGCCACCTTAAAAAAATGTAGAGTCTTTGCAAAAGTTTAGAGACAAAAATAACCCATGCATCCTTGGAATACTTACATTTTGACGATGAGTAGTACGATGACGATGACAAGGATGACCCCGAGGATCGCCCCGACTACCGCAACGGGCACCACCCACGCTTGTGATGTATTGGACTCTGTGGGAGTCTGTAGAACATAAAACATATCATCATCTATGCAGCCGGACAAAACGTACAACACAATCTGTAAACCAACTTTTATTTGAAAACGAGGTTCGTAAAATCATGGTGGCAGCTAACATTTCTCGCTGAAAACTTATTCTTCAATGTTGCACCTTCTTTTTTAGAAAAAAAATAGACTAAGCTGCGAAAATTAACATCTGGGAGAATGATAGGTTAAGACCTGAGGACTCGCGAAATAAAGTCGTCGTGAATTAAAAATTACATCATAGTTTAAGAAGCATTCACTTATGAATTATGATCAGATGTTTAAAAGATTGAAATGACAGATAATAAAAAATTGCCACTTAAAATGAGTCCATGTTTATAGGAGAAATCCCACTATAACAAGAGGCCCATGGGGCCACATCGCTCACCTGAGCAACAATGACTTTAAATGGGCATTCTAAGATTATTGTGCTATATGGTCCCTCGGTAGAGTAACAAAAAAATACCGTAAAATATCCAAATGTTACACTTATATTTGCATACACTTAATATTTGACATTGTACCTTTATATAAATTGTGCCTGTTTGGGAGGGTAATTTTTGAAATTGACACCCCTCGAAAACCATTGTCAACCGACGCGAAGCGGAGGTTGACAATGCTTTTCGAGGGGTGTCAATTTCAAAAGTTACCCTCCCAAACAGGTACTATTTTGTGTATTATACTGAATGTCTAATTTTTTAAAGAAAATTTAACTGCTTTTATATAGAAATGAAGTGAATTCTACGGCGAACCGTACGCGCATGTAACAATTCGTTGTGTTACCCGTTGCCAAGTGTGTTGCTAACGCTGAGAGTAATAGAACAAATTACCAACTGCGTCTAAACCAATCAGATTTTAGTATTTAACATGAAAGTATAATAATATGAAATACCATTTTTACCGAAAAAAAGATTCTACGCAAGATATTTAACTAATTTTTTTGTAGGAGTTGACGGTTAACCTCTGGTTCTCTTTATTTTATCCCCCCCCCTCCCCCCAACCACTTTATAAAGAGATAAAACAGGATAAGAGAGCATATAGGTACATCTTCTCCCTCAGTTACTTACTAGTTATTGTATTTTATTTTTTTAAAAATTCCTACATGTGAAAGAAGAAAATTGTACCTCAATGCGCTCAATTCTCGAATCAAAAACATTCAAAAATTTAATTTGTTTTCAATTATAAATGATTGTTGTTTACCTGGCGTGAATTCATTTCGTATGACGTTTCATAACCTTACTCACTTGACTGATGAATAAACTATAAAACTAAACAATGTTATCACATGATAATTCTAATCAATGTATTGACAGGCATATCGCCCCTCCATTATTTTCATCTTCATTAAAAAGAACAAATGACTACAAACAAAGATGCTTTTCCGCTGCAATAATTTTTAAAGAACAACGATATTGCTTTTATTCTCATAATAAAAATGTGTCAGAATTATGGCAACTGTTTGAAAGCCTTCGTTTCTATTTACTTGTGTTTAAAAAACTATCAAAATTGGCGTAGATTATATATATATATACAATTCATATAAGAAGGGGCACCAGAAAGTAGGTACTGCATATAATCCTTTTGGCAAGATATTAGTGTGCTTTGACTAAATATCGGTCTTTCATTTCTGCTATTTATATTTGTGCTGAGGTTGCTTTGTGCCAAATTTGGTGAAATTGGCCAGGTGGTTTTAGAGAAGTTCAAAATGTAAAAAAAACAACAGACGGACGGACGGACAGACGGACGACGGACAAAATGTGATCAGAAAAGCTCACGAGCTGAAAGCTCAAGTGAGCTTCTTCAAATGAAATATACAACACGACATAGGTATACACATACCGATGTTGGTGCAGTGACCAGCATTATCTCCCCTGCTGTAATACTTAGAGTCGCATTTGTGTGTTCTTTTATGGCAGCCGCTAATTGAACAATGATTTCGTCTTGTCTAAATTAATAAGGATAACTTTTACAATTCTTATATCGGTGAATATATAACATTATTTGAAGACAGATAGATAAATATATAGATAGATAGATAGATATTGTTATACCATTTATAAGTGTAATTTATGAAATGATTTAAAACAATGGCAATCTCTCTCTCTCTCTCTCTCTCTCTCTCTCTCTCTCTGGGACACACCCATGGACTATTAATATTTGACCACATTTATAATATTTATTAAACAGATTCCTGTGTTATTCTTACATTGTTGCGTTCGCCATTATCTGCTGCAGGACAGACTGGGGAATTGCTATCTCTAGATTACTCAGAGTTATGCTCCGCCTCCTCCGGCTAGATGTGGCTGAGCAGAGGGCGTTACTTTTATCAGCCTTCACTACAACCAATATTTGGGTGCCTCCATTTACATCCCTCGGATAACCGTCTCCTATGGCGATTTGTTCTGCTTTTGTGAAGGACTTTATCCTAGAAATACTTGGTCTGTAAATAAAAGTTGAGATGAAATAAGTAAAAAGATGAACAGAGTGTCAATTAGAATATGAACTGGTGTAAAATAGCATTCATGTATATATACATAGGATGGAATATTTGTATAACAGCATTCTTATACAAAGAGAACGTATACTTATACATTGTACAGAAATTAATTAACAATAAAAGCTTACTAACCCATACGTGGACTGACTGTTACGACATACTTATACGTAAGTTGATTCACAATACCAATAGACTTATACACAAGTTGATTTACCTTACAATAACAGCGTATTAATGCATACGTGGACTGGCGGTTACAGCATACTTATACGTAAGTTGACTTGCAATAACAAGGAACCTATGCAATTCTGACTTGTCGGTCTGTTACAACATACTTATACCAAGGTACATAAACTGATCTTCTTTAAAAGCTTACTAACACATGCATGGAGCGTGTGCAATAGCATACTTATATATATATAAGTTGATTTACAATAACAACATACTTACGCATATGTGGACTGGCTGTTACAGCACTGCCTAAGATTTGTGTTGTCTGTATTGCAGTATTTGTTTATCTCTGTTGCTATCTTTGAAGTGAACTTTGCTTTGACCTCTACCGTAAACTTTAAGGAAATGTGGATATTATAAGCTAACGTTAATCGAATGAATTACCACTGTCTTAGTTTGTGAAGAAAAATAATTCACGAGAAAGCAATTTATCTGGTCAAGGCTCATTGATATTGTTTAGTAATATTAAAAATAAATAAAAATAAAAATGAAAAAGAATATTTAAAAAATATAAAATACATGTTAGATCACAACTAACAAATGAATTTTTCCAATTGCGACATTTAAATAAACTTGCAAAATGCTAATTAATGTAAAATATCATGTATAGTTAAAACACACACATAATTTACTTATTATTGTAAATGCCAAACGCAGATAGTGTTGCAGAAAGCAGAAATTCAGAATTTGAAAACACGGGCTTTAGACTTTAGAAAATCTAGCGCACAATAACGGCGAGAGTCTTACATGATCTGCTGTTACTCCTTTGTATTGAATAATTACTCCATAAGTCTGTTCGTCTTCCGTTGCTGCCAAAAGGAACAAAAAATGTGTAAGTAAACGACAAGAAAGAAAATCTGTGAAAAATCACGTCAACTGTAAAGGATACGCAATATTTTTATTAACCAGCAATATATAACGCAAATCATTACTTAGAAAAAAAAAAAGAAAAGTGTATGGGTAACTAAGCTACCCTAATATAACACTCAGACAGACACAGACGCAGAAGACTTTACTTGTGTCACCATTGATAATTAAGATCTTCCCTCCCAATGAAAGACCCTTATGTCACTTTATATCGATACATGTATTTGGTAACTGTAAAATTGAATGTGTATGGTTAATTGGAATCACTAAGGCGGGCACTTACGAGAGTATTATTGAATGTGTATGGTTGGAATCACTAAGGCAGGCACTTATAGACTGTATTATTGAATGTGTATGGTTGGAATCATTAAGGCGGACACTTACGAGGACAGAGGTTGGTGTTACAGGCCTGAGACTCTGACAGTGACCCTGTACAATCCCTCCCCGACCCCTCCCGCGTGGGGTTGTTACAGGCGCGAGTCCTTGTCTGTGTCCCTGACCCACAGGTCTGCGAGCAGGTGCCCCATGCCGACCAATCGGACAAGCCGCCGTCACGATCTGGAAAACAAAATCATTGCAAATGACTTTTGTGTCCATGAAGTTATGTTTTATAATCACAATATATATATATATATATATATATATATATATATATATATATATATATATATATATATATATATATATATATATATATAAAGAAAATTTGAAAAATGAAAGACAACACAGAGTAACTTATAAATAACCAATGATATATAAAATACAATGGCTGCATTAACTAGTCTATATTGGTAATTGCTTTGACCAATCGTCTGCCCAGTGAGTGGAGAATACTGACCCACACACACGTTGCTGGGCCCCAGAATGTAACCGTCGGTACAGGAGCACGTGTAGGATCCCACAGTGTTCTGGCAGGCGCTGTGGGTGGAGTGACAGGGGGAATCGGTACACTCGTTAATATCTGCAAAACACCAAACATACACAGGTGTAAGACCTAACAAAACATTCGGGTGGTCATCAATTAACATACACAGGTTTTAACGCGGAAATACATGTATCATGACAACCCGACTGGTACTCAGGTCTCTGCGACTGATACATTGCGACTGGTGCCCTGCGACTCGTACCCTGCGACTGGTACCCTGCGACTGGTACCCTGCGACAGGTACTTTGCGACTGACACTTCATGCTCAGAACGCAAATTATTATTTTCTATAAAACAGAACAGAGTTTAAATGCGCAATTAATTGTTTATCTTCCATAATTTTCATGATCTTCTATCGTTACTTTATACCAAACACCTTTGATTAACCGCATTAATTCTTTAAAATATAAACATACAAGTCCACAAAATCTTTTAAGTACTAATGATGAACAGAAACAATTAGAATGATATTCTAATATTTTAAAATTAAAATATTCTGCACGTTTGCATGTTATTTTTTGTTGTAATAGTTAAGGGTCTTTTTATAAATGTTGTCAGTCACAGCGTTACAAGATTATTTAAAAAGACAATAAATTTGTACATCTATAACAATGTAATATTAAGAGAACTCAATGGGCGTGGCCATTTTGAGACTGTATTGATCTCCCATTGGGGAAAAAACCTCTGTATAATGATATAAGTATAAACACAAGTTTAAAAGCTAATTTTTAATTTCTAAAAATTATAGTTTGTAGCTTAACAAATAATTTTGAAATATTAAGGTAGATCTGATGGTGAATTCGTTGACCACCACCCCCACCCCCTTAAGTCCATGCAGGCCTCAGGATCTAGAGCATTATTTTAGATTCAAGTTCAAATTTTACTCCTTTACAAAAAAGAATATGTATTATAAAATTACGCTTGAAAATTGTTACTATCAACGTTACATAGAGAAACATTTTAATAGCATTTCATTTGTGACCCCCTCGCGCCAACGAAAGATATTAATATAAGTTTTAGAACTTGTTTATCAATCTTTGTAAAATAAATAAAGTTCAGTTTCAGCATTTCATTTTTTCAATGTTTTCAATCAGAAGACAATATTAAAGACGGTGCACAAGTTTTGACTTCAGTCTAAGACTGTCTCACGATCCTTTAGCTAGATACTTCACCTGTTTTGACTGTTAACTACATGTACTTGAACCATTATATAGGTACAAAAAAGAGCACTTAGCCATATGATTTAACATATTTGACCTAAAATTGAAAACAGTCGGATTGTGTTAAGGTACCTGAAAAGAAGATTAATTAAAATCAGATTTCTAGATTTGAATTGATTGCAATGGTCAGAGCATATAGTAGTTTAAATCAGACAGTGTTATTTTAAAAATTAGGATTACCTCTTACCCACAGTTTAAAAGATCTTATTCTATAGAAGGCTTAAAGATTGGACCCTACTTAGAATAACACTGTACATTTCTAACTACAATACAAATGTGTTAATACTTTATAAATTCTCACTTTACACGGTTAAACTGTAGTTAATCCCAAAACGTTACGACAGTTGTCCCTTTCTCATTTGTTGGCAGATAAAATACAAGGTGCTTTTAAAGTAAGTTTATTTGGCCAGTACTAATTGATTTCGTTATTTACATGTATGTAAGTTGAAATGCCTTTCGGGGCCCATGATTGGTCAATAAAACATCTTGTGTCGTTTTAGTGGTTTTGGCGGGAAAACGGCTTTGGCAATCGCGGGTGTCGCTAATTAAAGGTGACGTATACGTATGTACGTTTTTAGATAGGTACATTAAGAATGAGCTATGTCAAACCGTACGCTAGCTTTGTTTAAGAGGCTGGATAGTCAACAAATTGTTGTCAGGTCTACCTTAAACTACATGTACCTTAAAAATTAGACATGATATTTTTTAGTCATTTTGTCACTGCTTGATCAACGATTTCATTTTAGTCGAACTACATATGCGGCATCAGCAGTTTGTGATCAAACTCGCACCCATAGGCTTCTCTCAAGGAGATAACTATAGTATAAATCTGACCACGGTCATCGAGCCGTCATAAAAATCAATGTCGGGCATATAGCGTGCCGTACACATTACGTATATAAATACGTGTACAGTAAGTACAGTACGGACCTGAAATATCGCATCGTATACACTAAATATATTAATACATGTATAGTAATTACAGTACAAACCTAAAATATCGTGCCGTACACACTAATTATATAAATCCGTTTACAGTAATTACAGAATGGACCTGAAATATCGTACCATACACACTAATTATATAAATCCGTTTACAGTAATTACAGTATGGACCTGAAATATCGTACCATACACACTAATTATATAAATCCGTTTACAGTAATTACAGTATGGACCTGAAATATCGTACCATACACACTAAATATATAAATACGTGTACAGTAATTACAGTATGGACCTGAAATATCGTACAATACACAATAATATATAAATACGTGTACAGTAATTACAGTATGGACTTGAAATATCGTGCCGTAGACATAAATATATAAATACGTGTACAGTATTTACAGTATGGACCTGAGATAGCGTACCGTACACACTAATTATATAAAAACGAGTACAGTAATTACAGCACGTACCTGAACAGGACACTCCATCAGACGACAGTTTGTAGCCCGGATCACAGGAACACGTGTCTGTGCCGTTCAATTTGGCGCACTTTTTTGTTTGGCATGTCGCAGTTTTAGTGTCATCACAATTTGCCTCCACTGAAATACATGTATATTTAACTTTAATGTTTTTCAAAAGCTAGAAATGTGTCCTACATCAGTCTTATCCTGAGCATCATTTTTTATGGATTTAGAAAAAGATGAAAAAGGATACGTAAATTTGTAGGCAATGGTTTTACCAACGAAACAATACTTAGGTATCCTTGACTTTATTCACTAATAAAACTACAAAAAGCCCACCAACATGTCTTTTACTTCATCTAACATTTGTGGTTTTTGTACATCTACATACGAACGAAATCCAAATAAAAGGTTCGTGATATTTCTGTTATTTATCGACTTGAGACATATATAAGGGGTTGTTAACGATAATAATTAAATAAAATTAAAAAAAATATATAGAAAAAAATTGGAAAAGGAGGAAGGGTAGTGCACGGTCCTGTCCACAAGCACCTGTGTTTCCACGCATGCAATAAAGGCATAAATTGTATTTTTATTGAATACCACTGTGAGCAGACGACATTCACATACCTGTGCAGGTTCTTTGATCGGCTTCCAGTCTGTATCCAAGTTGACAGGAACAATCGTACCCGCCATTTTTATTTACGCAAGTATGTTCACATTCATGGCTGGATGTTGAACATTCATCAACATCTGAAATATCAAAATCCAATTGATGAAGTGCCGACCTTACCGATATCTGCTTTTAGTTTAATTTATTATTCTTAAAAATATTTTTCATCTCATTATTCCTCTAATTCTTTTAACGTTCTCTGTCTCTCTCCCTCTCTGTCTGTCTGTATCTCTCCCTCTCTGTCTGTCTGTCTGTCTGTCTGTCTGTCTCTCTCTCTCTCCCCTTACCGTTACAGGTTCGCTCGTCTGAGGCCAGGGTGTAGCCCTCCAGACACCCACAGGTGAAGGAGCCCTCGGTGTTCGTACAGTTCCGCCTCTCCTGTCGACTGTCACAGTTATGTGTG
The DNA here is from genome assembly GCF_025612915.1 of Magallana angulata. Lineage (NCBI taxonomy): Eukaryota > Metazoa > Mollusca > Bivalvia > Ostreida > Ostreidae > Magallana > Magallana angulata. The sequence goes on from NC_069118.1 coordinate 57,478,358, forward strand.
TTCTCTGAGCACTCGTCAACATCTATTGGACAACAGGCAAAGAGAGAGAAATCGTTATGATATTGGACACAATATTCAAACTCAGCTAGAACAATTGTTAATAATTCCATTGCAAGCAATGGTTGGTTTGATGTTTGTATATAATTCCTTGCCACGGCTCATTTGCTAGTATCTTTCAGCAAAATAAAAAAAGAAATAAACCATTTATATATGGCCAAATATTCAGACTCAATGATAATTGTTGTCTCGTTGCAATCCTTGTTTGATTATTCTCTTACTGAATTCACTCCCAATAATCTTTCTGCCAGGTAGGTAGATTTTATCACATTATAGTTCAAGTTATGTAAAGACCAAACATATACAAGGGCCAAACAAGGAAATTACGTAGACAAAAAACGCTGTCTTGTCAAATATTTTTCATTGAAGGTGTAATATCCCTCTGCTATTAACTTTGACATATATTTTCAAAAAAAATTCATATTGATTTTCATCAAAGTCAATATCAATTGATTCATATGAAACAAAGTTTAAGTGATGAAGCGCTGCTTGATTTTTCAAAAATTGATAATGTGTCTAATCATGATATGAAGAAAAACAGACATAGTGATTAGAAAAAGCAGAATTTTACCATCGCAGAATATAATTAAAAATCTAAAATGTATATGAAAATAATGTACAGTCATATACATTTTCAATTCATATTACAAAACATATTGAAGCGCTGCTTTTTTGGTTCAAAATACCACTTTGTTGAATAGGTTTGCAACAAAAATTGCTTCAATCAGCAAGAGTTATCTTTCTTTATCGTAGACTATTGAAGGTTTTACATACATGTTTTACATACAGTGCACGATAAATTGCCACAGTTTCTAAATTTTCAGAAAAGGTTTTCTGTTTTTAAATTTGGATAGGTATATAGTAAATGGATATATGTTTAAGAAATCCTAAAAATGTAAACCAGAGCATTTTGTAATATAACACAAACAGAATAATCTTCCAGTAATTGGTATGATATCAATATAGGGATATATTGTCTTGAATCAAATGAGATATTATGTGTTTTTCTTCAATTTGTTTTCCAATATCTGCTTCCTCAGAAGAGAAAACCCTTATTCATATTTAAACATTTGAAATGTTACAACTTTTAAACGATTATAATTAAGTCTAGAATTTGTAATTGTCTTGGTCACATGTTTTCTAATTATAATTCATTCAGCTCTGTGAACAAGCTATAGATAGAGAAATAAAAATATTCTATTCAAATATTCTCTGGCCTAGAACATCAAACATGCACTGTACATGTACTGAACAAGTACATAAAATTTAGTTATATTTAAAAATAGAATTAATCCATCAGGGGAGGGGAAAGGGGGAGGAATAGTCATGTAAATATTGCCTCATAAATACTTTATCATTATGATACATTTCTTGTAATATTTTGTAAAAGTTTCCATAAATTTTTGCCCCCTGTTTCAAAAGACCCCCTGGGGTTCAGGTCGTTCCGTTCAAATTTTCTGTTACTATATTTGAATTCAAATAAGTTTATCGCCTTTCAACATAAATTGGGACCCAGCACCACATCCCTTCTTGTTTCATGCCTCAATAATTGTGAGTTAAAGTAGTCCGAGTATCGCACTACGTCATAATACGGATTTTACAATATTGGTTCGACTTTTACAAAGCGTTTTTGATACCCGGTATTGATTTTGCTCTACATCGCTGTTGTAAACAATGGCAATAATAAGCAATTAGAACGGTAATATATGTATTTCATGAGAGATATAAATGATTAATGTTGAGAAACTCGATTCTGTTAAAGTAAAATGAAAAACGAAGTTTCTGATTAACCAGGATCACAGGTATGCTTATATCTTCTTTGTTTTGACCCCCCCCCCCCCCCCCGAATTTTTCTTTTTCTTTTACTAAAACCGGTTTAAATTTAGAGACAGAAGCTATTTCGAGTTTAATCAATCATCAATTAATTAATGTTTAAATGATATCTAACGTTGTTGACAGATCTAGGCAGAAAACTGTAGCAAAATGTGATTTTTACGGAATTTTCGTCAGGGTCTACTTGGTTTGGAGCTTATAGCGTGAAAAGTAATCCGTCAACATATAATTTATTTTACCAAATCTTTTTTCTAAGATGTCAATCTATAGAATAAACACCATGAATTTAAGTTTGAGCCCATAAAATAGTAACAAAATTACCAAACGCGATACCAGCATTGCATTTTTTGTATTCTATTTTGATACATCAGGTACATAAAGCGTACTTACTTACAAAAATTTGCGCAAAATTATTGATGAGATATGGCTTAAATAAATATTTATACTCTATTTTGTCTGTTCAGTTCTAATTTTCCCAAAATTGGTAATTATTTTTAGGAAAAACGGACGTCTGGCAAATTTCATAATTGTCAATAATTTTCGCAAAGGGGTACACCCTTCTGAGAGGTGATAACAAACAAACTAGCATGTAAACATACATATTTTCTTTTGTATATGTATTGCTAGAATATATATTTATCATTTAAAGCTACGCTATTAATGACTGAGCCCATTTAGTGCCGAGTATAGGACTACCTTAACAGAAACAAAGTGATATTATTTTCTACAGAAGTTATCTCTCTTATCAGAGGGACATTCCACCTTCCCAACCCTAAATATCAATCATGTATTTAATACTTTGATATAATTTAAAAAAGAAATTTAGAGTAGAAAAGATTTACCGAGAGAAATTTTCATTATTAACTAAGCATTTATTAATTAATTAAGACTGCATTATGGTTTATGGGAACAAACACGTTTTTTAAAATAAGAATATTAATACTAGGAATATCAATAAATGCTTGGTGGAAAGATGTATTTTATCATTAGGAATACAAGAACAAATGAAGATAAATTTTATACCACATAGATTTTTCTAGAATTAATTTTTATAGAATAAAAGTCCATACATATCTGTTAAATGATCCCAGATTCATTGAATATATAATATATGTATATAACGCACTGAATTATAATACATCATTCAATTTGTAAAGTTTCGTTCTATTTGATGAAATCGTATTTTTGATATGCGATTTTTAAAGGTTTTAGCGTTCTTCTACCACTACAGAGCTCGGTAAAGCCTAAAATATGACGCCGACTCTCAGATTCACCGCGAGTTTAAGAAAAATACCCTGTCTATGCTAAGTTTTAAACACTAAGTCTTTTGTGCCTTCCCCGCAATATATAACAATATTTTACCACTTGACATCTTATTTGCTCACAATAGTTCGAGAGGCAATAGTGTGCTCTTCCATGTTTGAATTCCATTTTCTTTACCGTATACAAATATACACCTCTCCGTTTACAGATGACGGACCAATATTGGAAAAATATATCTACTGATAATCTAGTATCAGGCAGTTTGATGTCCAAAACAAAGTTTTTACCACCTCAAAAACTTCTTAAACTGAAGCACAGACTTGCGACTAACGTACGTTACATATTTTGGCATCATTGGGCATTTTCACAGTCTGTGTCGGCGTTTTTCAGAGTTGAACCCTTACTGTTATGACCTCATCAGAGTAAAACAGACTAATAAACGTACATATAGGTACAGATAGACGGACGGACGGACGGACATTCTTACCTTGGCAGGTTCTACCGTCCCCCGTATAACCGGCTTTACATGCACATTTGTAAGCCCCGGGGGTGTTAGTACACGTTGCTAGCGCGGAATTGCAATCGTTGGAACCATCACACTCATTAGTATCTGAAAATAAAGTGATAAATGCTTACATAAATTCAAACCACTTTGAATTTCAACAGCAGTTTTATAAGAAGAAAGTCTGATTTTAGACAGTTACCTTCCAACGTACGACATTGAAAATTAAAATATTCATCGGCCATTACAAAAGAAGACCACTGTCCCAGTTTTTTTTAATGTGAAAAATATCGAACTTTTATAAAAAGGACATAATTACTATTTGGTTACACTTATGATAAGTAGAAAATCTGAGAAAACGCTATCCTTAAATGAAAACATCTTTTGATGTAAAACAGGAATATAAATGGTCTGTTTGTAGCTTATAACACACCCAACATCATAAATCAAGGATTCCATGGAAACCCAAGATATCACTGATTGTTTGCATTTTGGATGTGTGTAGTACTTATATTAACATGCCCCTCATCCTAACCCAATAAGAAGAATACTAATGGTTTACCTTGACAGGTATCGCCGACCTTAGTGTACCCACTGACACAGTTACAGTCGAAGCCCTGGTCCCGATTGACACACAGGGAGTTAGAGGGACAGTTAGCGGTCCCCAGCGTACACTCGTCTGCATCTACATATTCAAAAATGAAAAAATAACATATTTGTCAGCATCTCAAATATCAACAATTTAAACTCATATTTGGAATTTCAAGGATATAATTTTTGGACTTATTTGTTAGTAACTCAAACACAAATGTAAAAAATAATCTCAAACATTAGTCAGTATTTCAAATTTCAACGATAAAGAATTAATTACTGGTCAGCACCAGGAATTCAATATTTTAAAAATATATATTTTATTTTTGGACATACATGTATTTGTAAGCATCTCAAACGTCAACAGAAAGAAATGAAATATTTGTCAGCATCTGGAGTTTTAAATTTTTTTCTTTTATATATATATAACAATATATTTGTCAGCGTCTCAAATTTTAATGATATACAATGTATATCTCATTCGTCAGCATCTAAAATTTCGACGCAAACACACTTCACCTGCATAACTTTATAAAAGTTTTACAGACCGTTTTAAAATGATTGAATATGAATCTTAGTTGGTCATGACGATATAATTAATGCAATGCACTTCTTTTTTTATTTATTTATTTTTTTATTTATTTATTTATTTTTTTTTTTTTTTTTTTTATAAAAAAATGGTCCCTAAATCAATCTCGATTCATCACTTCTAAAAATGCTATTGGCTTTCGTTTTTACCAAAACAATGCTTGTTTTATCATAGAAAAATTGCTTGCTTTAAAAAAAACCCACTTTATATTGTCCTACACCTTATGAAATATATAGTTATCCATTTGTACCATGTTTTTTTTTTCAAAATCCTCAGTTTTATGAACCAATCAAAAGGCAGACTTTTAACATCTTTTCTTTGTTATGCTATCCTCCATAAATCATCCTTTAAGCATTCATTGATTCATAGACTCTGTTTTAATCCGTTTAAACATTACAGTCATATGTATTACAGTGCCATTAAAACATTTTTCTTTTCCTCGGTGAATATTTCTCCTAACTATGATATAAACATTTCGAAACCTTATTTGATGCAACATTTCTGTACAATATCAAAACCCCATATCTTTTCAAAAATTCATTTAACAAAACAAACCATCTACATGTATTTTAGACAATGCCTTTAACAACATATACCTATTTGATATATAAAAAACTTAGTAAGTTTTTTTTCAAAATGAATCGTTTAACAAATCATCCCATCTTTTGAGTACTTTGGACTTTGTGCTAGGATATTATCGCTATGACAACCACTCACCCACACAGACGGTGTCCTGGGATTTAACGTACTGGCTGCTGACACAGTTACAGACATAGGACCCCACTGTATTACTACACGACACATTGTTAGCAGCCAGACAGCGGTGTAGTGTAGCATTGCTGCATTCATCAATGTCTGGAAGAGAAAACGTCAGATATATACATTCTCTCTTCAACATATACTTCTACACTGGTTCTGCCTCAGGTAACTAAATGTTTTGCGAATTATTACATCAAAAACGGTTCTTTTTTGGTTATTTCATAAGATAACATGGCCACCCGAAGATAACTAATATCTGATGACTGATTCAGCACCACCCAAAGACAACTTGTATCTAAATGACTGATTCAGCACCACCTAAAAACTACTAGTATCTAATGACTGATTCAGCACCACCCAAAGACTACTAATATCTGAATGACTGATTCAGCACCACCCAAAGACTACTTGAATCTAAATGACTGATTGAGCACCACCCAAAGACTACAAGTATCTAATGACTGATTCAGCACCACCCAAAGACTACTAGAATCTAAATGACTGATTCAGCACCACCCAAAAACTACTAGTATCTAAATGACTAATTCAGCACCACCAAAAGACTACTAGAATCTAAATGACTGATTCAGAACCATCTAAAAACTACAAGTATCTAACGACTGATTCAGCACCACCCAAAGACTACTAATATCTGAATGACTGATTCAGCACCACCAAAAGATTACTCGTATCTAAAAGACTGATTCAGCACCACCCAAGGACTACTTGTATCTAAATGACTGATTCAGCACCACCCAAAGACTACTAATATCTGAATAACTGATTCAGCACCACCCTAAGACTACTAGTATCGGAATGACTGATTTAGCACCACCCATAGACTATTAGTACCTAAATGACTGATTCAGCACTACCAAAAATCTACTAGAATCTGAATCTAAATGACTGATTCAGCACCACCTAAAACTACAAGTATCTAATGACTGATTCAGCACCAGCCAAAGACTACTAGTATCTAAATGACTGATTCAGCACCACCCAAAGACTTCTAGTATCTGAATGACTGATTCAGCACCACCCAAAGACTACTAGTATCTAAATGACTGATAAAGCACCACCCAAAGACTACTAGAATCTAAATGACAGATTCAGCACTACCCAAAAACTTCAAGTATCTAAATGACCGATTCAGCACCACCCAAAGACTACTAGTATCTGAATGACCTATTCAGCACCACCCAAAGACTACTAGTATCTAAATGACCGATTCAACACCACCCAAAGACTACTAGTATTTGAATGACTGATTCAGCACCACCCAAAGAATACTAGTATCTGAATGACTGACTCAGCACCACCCAAAGACAACTTGTATCTGAATGACTGATTCAGCACCCCCCAGAGATTAAGAGTATCTGAATGACTGATTCAGCACCAGCCAAAGACTACTTGTATCTAAATGACTGATTCAGCACCACCCTAAGACTACTTGTATCTGAATGACTGATTCAGCACCACCCAAAGACTACTAATATCTGAATGACTGATTCAGCACCACCCAAAGACTACTTGAATCTAAATGACTGATTCAGCACCACCCAAAGACTACAAGTATCTAATGATTGATTCAGCACCACCCAAAGACTACTAAAATCTAAATGACTGATTCAGCACCACCCAAAAACTACTAGAATCTAAATGACCGATTCAGCACCACCAAAATACTACTAGAATCTAAATGACTGATTCAGCACCATCTAAAAACTACAAGTATCTAACGACTGATTCAGCACCACTCAAAGACTACTAATATCTGAATAACTGATTCAGCACCACCCTAAGACTACTAGTATCGGAATGACTGATTTAGCACCACCCATAGACTATTAGTACCTAAATGACTGATTCAGCACTACCAAAAATCTACTAGAATCTGAATCTAAATGACTGATTCAGCACCACCTAAAACTACAAGTATCTAATGACTGATTCAGCACCAGCCAAAGACTACTAGTATCTAAATGACTGATTCAGCACCACCCAAAGACTTCTAGCATCTGAATGACTGATTCAGCACCACCCTAAGACTACTAGTATCTAAATGACTGATAAGGCACCACCCAAAGACTACTAGAATCTAAATGACTGATTCAGCACTACCCAAAAACTTCAAGTATCTAAATACCGATTCAGCACCACCCAAAGACTACTAGTATCTGAATGACCTATTCAGCACCACCCAAAGACTACTAGTATCTAAATGACTGATTCAACACCACCCAAAGACTACTAGTATTTGAATGACTGATTCAGCACCACCCAAAGAATACTAGTATCTGAATGACTGACTCAGCACAACCCAAAGACAACTTGTATCTAAATGACTGATTCAGCACCCCCCAGAGATTACAAGTATCTGAATGACTGATTCGGCACCAGCCAAAGACTACTAGTATCTAAATGACTGATTCAGCACCACCCTAAGACTACTTGTATCTGAATGACTGATTCAGCACCACCCAAAGACAACTAATATCTGAATGACTAATTCGGCACCACCCATAGACTACTAGTATCTGAATGAGATTCAGCACCACCTAAAGACTACAAGTATTTAAATGACTGATTCAGCACCACCCAAAGACTACTAGTATCTGAATGACTGATTCAGCACCACACAAAGATTACTAGTATCTGAATGACTGATTCAGCACCACCCAAAGACTACTAGTATCTGAATGACTGATTCGGCACCACCCGGACTAATAGTATCTGAATGACTGATTCAGCACCACCCAAAGACTACTAGTATCTGTGTTGTTGGTTCTATGTAATTACTTACCCACACAGTTTTTGTTAGTTCCATCAAGTCCATACCCTGCAGGACAAGAACAAGTATCCACATCGCCTATCTTACCACAGGTGTGACTGCAGCCATGGTTGCTGGCACACTGAAATTTGGCTGCAAGTAAAGCATTCAGTTTTACACATCAACCAATAAAAAAATGTATATGGCTTATATACAGTACAGGAAGGGCATAAGCCCATCAGTGCCCCCGATGATTAAGTGGCGGTCGCCAGATTTTTGTGTCCCTGATGATTATGTGGCAGTCATTAGATCATTGCCCCTGATAATGTGGCGGTCGCCAGATTATAGTGCGTCTACTGATTATGTAGTGGTCACCAGGTTATAGTGCCCCTAATGATTATGTGGCGGTTGCCATATTATAGTTCCCCTGATGATTATATGGGGGTCGCCAGATTATAGTGCCCCTAATGATTATGTGGCAGTCACCATATTATAGTGCCCCTGATGATAATGTGGCGGTCGCCAGACTATAGTTCACCGGATGATTATATGGTGGTCGCTAGATTATAGTGCCCCAAATGATTATCTGGTGGTCACCATATTATAGTTCCCCTGATGATTATGTGGTGGTCACCATATTATAGTGCCCCTAATGATTATGTGGTGGTCGCTAGATTACAGTGCCCCAAATGATTATGTGGCAGTCACCATATTGTAGTTCCCCTGATGTTACTGTGGCGGTCGCCAGATTATAGTGCCCCTGATGATTATTTGGCAGTCACCATATTATAGTTCCCCTGATGATTATATGGGGGTCGCCATATTTTAGTGCCCCTAATGATTATGTGGCAGTCACCAGATTATAGTGCCCCTGATGATCAAATGGTGGTCGCAAGATGATTTTGTGAAGGCCGGCAGATAATATGTTTTTCTCATTGGCACAAATCCAATGGGCATCCATGACCATCAGTTGTTAGACAACAAAGTTTACAATATTTCAGACATCAAATTTCACTGCTATCATAATATTATATCAAACTTACATTCACATGTTTTACCGTCCCCCTTTAATTTGAAATCTGTTGGACAGGAACAAGTATATCCGCCAATTGCGTTGGTGCAATATCTGTTCTCATAGCAACCATTTGCAGCCGATTCTAAGCATTCGTCAATATCTGTTAACAAATTATTATACTTTAAGAGCTCAATGCATGTACGTTTTCATTACAAAATATGTTTACTTTGTTTCGTCCAGGTTAGACTTTCAAAGCCAATTTAATATAATACAACAAATCCTTTATATATATATATATATAAATATATATATATATATATATATATATATATATATATATATATATATATATATATATATATATATATATATATAGTGTGTGTGTGTGTGTGCTTTATATCATCTTTGAAACATCTTTGAAAATGCTTATTTTTCCACAAGTATTCTTACATGCACAAAGGCCTTTTATTGTACTAAGTTTTCCTGTTTGAAAACTATCAGATACTTAGTGTCAAGTGCACAGCCACCGTGTCTCCGCTACTGTTTGTCTCTCTTTTCGTCTGTCTGTTAGCTTGTATGTTAGTCTGTCTGTCTTTCAGTCCGTTTGTTAATCTGTCCGTCAGTATGTACGTAAGTATGTCTGCCAGGATTTTTCTTTTTTGACTCACCGTTACACCGTCTCCCGTCAGCGTCCAGTGTGTAGCCTCTGAAGCAGGAGCACGTGTAACTACCGATATTGTTGATGCACGTCTGTTCACACCCATTGGTGCTTCCAGGTGCACACTCATTCATATCTGTAACACATACACTCAGTCCATGATCGTAAATACCAAATTTATATATATATCATTGCTAACATATTTCATAAAATTTTAATTCCCACTTATTGCGCTTATCAATAAAAAAAATTATACCTGAAAAATACTTTTCCATATACAATAAGCTAATAGATATAAACGCAATGTATTATAAGGACCAAAAGTTTTGCTTGGATATTAACCAAATTCAAAGCCAAGGAAAGCGCTTTAGAGTGATAAGATTGGTTTTTGGTAGAAATATATTGTTTTATATTAAAAAAGGCTTCCGTTTTTTAACGATCTTATTTAGTACAAAATTTGTAAGAAATTTTTTAATCATTTTTTGGGTCGTCACTTCCGGTCCCGAGATATTTAAGATTTTATGTTTTTGCTTGATTACGATTTTTCTCCAAAATTGTTAAAGATAAAAATTTTCAGGGATAGTGGGAGAGTCTATAGCCACAGTGTCTTTCGCATATCCGAACGTCGGCCCTCATTTCCGGTCATAACCAGAAGGAAATAAAAAACCTTAATTTTTTAATTTTCTTAACTTGATTTCTTTTTTGCTTTTTATTCGATATATATAGACACTCTCAAAATTTCCGAATATGATTTTAAATCGATCCACGCATTCACGAGATTTTGGGCTACAAAGTCCCGAAGCGAGAGTCCGCATAGCTCAGTTGTTAGAGTGGCGGGTTCAGTTTCCGAGTTCCAAATATTTCGTATTTCTTTATTGTGATAAGATATATGATTTTATATTAGAAATGATAGATTGTACTTATTTCTATTTTAATTTTATCAAAAATCACAATAATACCGACTTTCTAAAGTATAATCTAGGTATAATTATATATCTATTTAAAATTCTAATAGAGGGTTCAAAGGAATTTGATGAAGCGTTAAGAAATGATAGAAAAGAACAACTATCCCTATTGTCTACTTCATGGTGCACTCAAACGGAAGACCTTTAATTGCTTGCAACGAGCGTCTAGTTGTTATTAGTATTTCATTTCGTACCTGCACATGTATAGCCATCGCCAGTAAATCCACTGTTACAACTGCACGTGTAAGATCCGGCGGTGTTTGTACAACGTCCGTGCTCTTTGTCACAGCTGTGGGTGGCCGCGGACGCACACTCGTTGATATCTAAAAACAAAAGAGAACGAAAGTATATTTATATACTGTTAATTCAGTATAATAATAGAATAAAAATAAGATTAAAAATTAGAATAAGAATAAAAAAGAATAGAAGTTGGTTTAAAGTAAGAATACCGTACATTCCCACAACAATATACTATATGCAATGTCTTCAAGAAAATTTAACATGCAGATTAACAATTAGAATAACTATTACCTTTTTTTATTTGCAAAGACTATAGGTGCTGTTGACTACTGAAAAATAGCTTTTGTGATAACAAGTCTACATTTAATATCTTAAAAAGAATTATTTAATATCGGTAGACAATAAGGGGCTCTAGAATATAAATATCCTGCAAAGTTTATAGCGCGCAAATAAAGTTTATTTTAGACTTGTACTAGGATCTTTGCTTAGGTTTTGACTTAAATCCATGGTGTACATTATTACAGGAATCTTTGGTTTACAATTTTTCTAGAATGTTCAGGTTACAGTATTGGTAAAATGTTAAGTTTACAATATTGCAGTAATATTTGCTTTACACATTGCAAGAATCTATCTAAAATATATGGTTTACAGTATTACAGGAATCTTTGGTTTACAATCTTTCTAGAATGTTCAGGTTACAGTATAAGTAAAATGTTAAGTTTACAATATTGCAGTAATTTTTGCTTTACACATTGCAAGAATCTATCTAAAATATATGGTTTACAGTATTACAGGAATCTTTGGTTTACAATCTTTCTAGAATGTTCAGGTTACAGTATTAGTAAAATGTTAAGTTTACAATATTGCAGTAATCTTTGATGTACATCTATGGTTTACAGTATTAGAGGAATCTTTGGTTTTCTATATTACATGAATTTTAGTGAATAATTTTACATGAATCTTTGGTTTACAGTATAACTGAAATCTTTAGTTTACAACAATGCGTGAATCTTTGGATTACAGTATAACAGAAATCTTTTATTAACAGCATTTTAGGAATCTAAGGTTTACAATATTACCGGGACCTTTGGTTTACAATATTACAGAGATCTTAGGTTTACAGTATAACTGACATCTTAGGCTTACAACAAGACAGAAATCTTTGGATTTAGTATAACAGGGATCTTTGTTTACAGGATAACAGGAATCTTTGGTTTCCAGTGTTACAGGAATCTTTGGTATCAATGTTACAGGAATCGTTGTTTCCAATATTTCTAAAATCTATGGTTTACATTTTTAGAGGAATCTTTGGTTTACAGTATTACAGGAATATCCAGTTATAATTATACAGATATATTTAGATTATAGCACTACTGTAATCTTTTAGTTACAGTATTATCTTTGGTGTACTGTATTACTGGAATGTAATGGGTGCGTTCACAGTATACCTGCAATCAATGTTTACCTGTGCAGCTGTTGCCATCACTCCCTTTAGTGTACCCCACGGGACAAGAACATGTGAAGCTGCCATCATTATTCTGACACGTGGCAGGTGCCACACAGGTATCTGTATCTAATGTGCATTCATCTTTGTCTAAAAAAGGCATCAAATAAAATTAAATTGAAATCAACATTAACCCAGTTTGGTAAAACCTATTTCAAAATGAATTGAGAGAGTTTTAATGAATATATTGGCTGACAATTTCTATTTTATTGTTAAATGATATATTAATCGGGGGGTGGGGGTCATACTTTTATGTTTTCAATCAAAACAATATCATAATCTGACATTTCTGTCTTACCTGCACAGATAAAATCGCTGAGTTTGTTAAATCCGGTCTTACAATCACATCGGAACGCCCCAGGAGTGTTAACACACGTGCTGCTAGAGTCTACACAAGTGTCCACGTTAGTAGCACACTCATCAATGTCTACAATATAAAATGAAATATGCAAATTATAAGCAAAATTTGACAAACTCACCTGTTATGCGCAGTGTTTAAAACAATCTATGAACCAATTCAAATGCCTTTTTACTAGCATGATTTGAACAAGAAATAGTTAATATACATGTATCACATGATACAACGGAATTGATAATCATGATCACAAATTATATCAACTAAGCCCACCTATACAGTATTTTGAGGCGTTTAACGCGTAACCAGACGGACAACCACAATACACCTGACCATTAGACACTGCGCATGACGCAGTTTCACTTCCGCCATCGCAAGTATTCTTCTCCTCGGTTGAGCATTCATTTTCCGCTGTAAAAATACATATAATTGCTTTTCAAAATTGATTAATTTCAGCATCTAAGTAAAGAATAAACATTTTTTTTCATCTGTAAATATAAGATATTGCATGCTGGCAATTAATCCATTTCTGGATTTTAAAAATAAAAGTATTTCGAGCTGTAAATCGTAAGGAACTGCGTACTGTAAATTAACTGACTACAGTAACTTAGTAAGATGAGATTATCTGGTTCTTTCTGTTGATTGGTCACACTTACGTAGGCAGCTGACAAGGTCTGTTGTGTTCAATTTGTATCCAGTATTGCAAGCACATGTATACGTTCCGATCCCGTCCACGCATCTCTGGGCACAGTTGTTGGTACCAGCGCACTCATTTATTTCTGTGATACAGAAAAGGTTACTTTTATGCAACTATAATGATATACCCCATAACACGTCATGAGCCCCCTTTGATGCAATGAATTATACAAATATCTTTACCCTGAAAATGTCTTTTATGGGGATTCAAAATTCATTAAAACAACCAGAACCCCCCCCCCCCCCCCCCCAGAAATTATGACACACATTTTGCATTTTATAAACAAACTTAAGCCTGAATCAACATCGTTTGATTTCTTAATTAAGCTTACCCTCACACGTGTTTGATTGCGTATTTTTGCTGTAACCATAGTTACAAACACAATCATAACTTCCGACCGAGTTTTGGCAGCGAGAATTGGCTGGGCATGGATTAGAGGAGTTGGTACATTCGTCAACATCTGCAAATTAACAACAGACAGTCAGTTAGGACCAAGATACTGTGGAATCATTAGATTTCGTGGTGGCTCAATTTTCGTGGAATTCGTGGGTACCTCTCATCCACGAATTAACATCCCCCACGAATTAATAAATTAGAGCTATAATGTCATATTCCTCTTGTATGTATATGAAAATTCACGAAATTACGTCCCTACTGCATTCGGATTGGTTATGCTTTGTTTGATATATATTTCATGGTCTCTGTCAGATACCCACCTGTACAGGTGTAAGTGGTCTCCCGTTGGTAGCCGGTCTTGCAGGGACAAGAGTATCCCCCCACGCTGTTCAGACAGGTGGTCGTGACGTCATTACACTTGTCTGCGTTAGTTGTACACTCGTCTTTATCTGTAATTAGTCGACAAGAACCGTTGAAATCGTAGAATGTATAGCATGTCAGTTAGTCAGTGTAAGTTTACATTTGACGTATCTAAACATCACATGGTCATCTTTTTCTTTGTAACATTTTAAATACTTTGAGTTTGCAATGTGATGTTACATTAATTACACTAAGGTAGAGATCCCGCTATCAAGCGTTTTAAGAGCGTATACAACAGTTAATTTTGTATGGAGTGTTAAATATCTTACCCCCCCCCCCCCCCTTCCCCGATCATTTTACAAAAGATATGAATATTTATGAAAAATACGCTCATAAACTCACTTCATTCATTGGTAATAACTTAATGTATTTATTTAATCAGTTATTAATCCATTTATTTATCATGTATTT
Organism: Magallana angulata; assembly: GCF_025612915.1. NCBI lineage: Eukaryota > Metazoa > Mollusca > Bivalvia > Ostreida > Ostreidae > Magallana > Magallana angulata. The sequence goes on from NC_069118.1 coordinate 57,493,383, forward strand.
ACCCCTGGTACTGTATTTACCCGTGGTTCTGTATTTACCCCTGGTTCTGTATTTACCCCTGGTTCTGTATTTACCCCTGGTTCTGTATTGACCTGTGGTTCTGTATTTACCCGTGGTTCTGTATTTACCCGTGGTTCTGTATTTACCCGTGGCTCTGTATTTACCCCTGGTACTGTATTTACCCGTGGTTCTGTATTTACCCCTGGTACTGTATTACCCGTGGTTCTGTATTTACCCCTGGTTCTGTATTTACCCATGGTTCTGTATTTACCCCTGGTACTGTATTTACCCGTGGTTCTGTATTTACCTGCTGTTCTGTATTTTAAATAACCCCTGGTTCTGTATTTACCCGTGGTTCTGTATTTACCTGTGGTTCTGCATTTACCCGTGGTTCTGTGTTTACCCATGGTTCTGTATTTACCCGTGGTTCTGTATTCATCTTTGATTCTGTTTTACCAGCAGTTCTATTTTACCTTGTAGTTTTGTATTTACCTGTGCACGTTTTGCCGTCCGCCCCCAGCACGTATCCCTCGGCACAAGAACAAGTAAATCCGAATTCTATGTTGGTGCAGTTATGAGAACATGGAGGGGGAGAGTTCTTAACACACTCGTCCTTGTCTTTAAAGAGAAAGTAAGTAAACTTAAAGATCACAGAATTGTAGCATACTGGACAGCTACTGGTAACTAACCAGACGGGTTGATTTGCGATTTACTGGACTTGGATTAACAAAAGATGACGTTATATAAATGATTTGAATAACAAGAAGGTCAGCTCAGAGTACATGTAAGGTCATTTTGTAAATTGGTTAGAATAATGCAGGGTAAACAACTTTACTGGGATGGAGAGAGATGCTTCCTTCTTTTGTTGTTACAGTACCGATCAGACCCAACCTAACAGAAAGTAAACCCCAACTAAACCCTGGGTTTACTTTCTGGGTTGACTTCGGACTTTCTAGAGTGGACCCAGAGTAAACCCAAAGTAAACCCCGAGTGGACCCAAATTTTCGAAAAGTTAACCCAGAGTAAACTCCAAGTAAACCCCAAAAATAAACGCGGGGTTTAGTTGGGGTTTAGTCTGGTGTTAAGTTGGTTATGAACGGTACTGTAGGTGTCAACTTTTGATTCTTTATTCAACATACCAGTAAATAATATAACTTTTTCATTAATTACCTGTACAGGAGATCCCATCCCCCTCTAAATGAGTCGGACACGATCCGCACTTGAAGCCCGCGGGGGTGGTGCTGAGATCACGTGCCAGGACGTCCGTGCAGTCCACCCCGGGCCAGCACGGGTTGTCGGCGCACCCATCCTCGTCCCTCTCACAGAATGGCCCAGTATATCCGGTCACACAGACGCAGGGGACCAGCAGGAACTGGTCACTGCTACTCACACTGAAGTCACAGCCCCCGCCGTTCTACAAAGATATATTAAACAATGAAACACTCATCACCTACAACGACTGAAATACAACTCAACTAAAGAGTGCATGGTTAAGGTGCGGTAATACTAGAAATGTTACTTGAATACATGATACAGGTACAAGTCACATCGCCATACAAAATATAACAGAGTGCTTGTCAATAAGTAGTTTTCTAAAACATAGGCCTTGATTTAAATATTAGTTATAATAGTGAAGTAAATCATTAAATCTACTCACCTGGCATTTACAATATTCAATCTTGGGCGTCCATAGAGACTGCGCCTTCCCGTCTGACACAGTGACCTGGATCTTGGCCGTCTCAAGGTCAGCGATGTTTGTCCATGTTAAATTGCGAGTGTCGTTGGTGACAACGAGACCGGAAGGGGCGTCATCGTTTATCAGGAAGAAGATGATGTCCCCGGCGTTTTTGTCGGTAGCCGTTAGCTGTAGTGTGTATGTCGCCCCAACCGACACCTCTATAGTCACATTCCCATTGGCGATTTCCGGTGGGTAGTTCGCTGAAATTTAAAAAATTCTTAATATCATATCTTACAAATGTTAGGGTTAGGGTTAGGGTTAATTCAGGACATTTGCAAACCCCAGAATTCCGGTAAATCAACGTCTTGATTATGACCTGATAAAACTTTAAATGTTAAATCATTTTAATGAACAAAATAGAAAAACAGTACCATTTGAATACCCTCATTTCAATTGTAGCATACAGGATGTATTACTATAAATTGTAATATCTGGTACATTCCTCAGGAGAAACAAATTACAATATATTGAACTATGTAAAGGCATCTACTGTACTCTATGCTTTTCTTTTTGAAAGTCTCAACTCATACGTAAACTATAGAATTTTCCAAAATTTTGTAAAATCAATTGAGAGAATCTGCTTACATATAGTCTTATTTTATATTTTGTTGATGTTATTTCTGTTTGTTTTAATTGATGTAAAACTGATATATTGAATAAATCTATAAAGAATTAAATTATGTTGAGTTTGAATTCATTTGAAATAGCTTTCATCTTTACTTCTTTATTTTTTGTAAACCCCCTGTCACATACTCAATTGTTTTCTATTTGAAATCCGGAAGTTATCCGTCTTTGGTTTTGTCTTTTATGTGTATGTCAATAAATTAGAAACTAACATGGCTGCCTCCATTGTATTCAACATGGTGTCAGAATAAATCTACAAAATTCGCCCATCATTAGAGGCCATCGGCAGAAAAATACAATCTTAAAAATTGTTAACATACCGCTGCCACCTTTCAAAGACGAAAAATGGAAGGAATAGCAGGAGCTAGCCCGAAGATGGACTGGAATGCACCCGACCTAGTTACACAGTGGAAGTCATTCAAACAACATTGCCAGTTTTGGTTTGCAGGCCCCCTTATAAAAGCATCGGAAGCCCAGAAATGCAACTACGTGATGATCTGGATAGGAGACAAAGGTAGGGACATTTACTCTACATGGGATCTCTCGGAGGAAGATAGCAAGAAACTAGACGTACTGTATACGAACTTTGAGAAACACGTCAAACCCAAATCAAACAAAATCTATTCCCGATACAAGTTTCTAAGCAGGGTTCAAAAAGATTCGGACACTTTTGAGGAGTATTTGACAGAACTTAAGTTATTAGTGAAAGACTGTGAATACAAAGATGCGGATGACATGATAAGAGACGCCATTGTGTTTGGAACTAAAGACCACAAAGTCAGGGCTAAGTGTATCGACGAGGGTTCAGATTTGACACTTGACAAGGCAATTAATTTTGCAAGAACTCAGGACATATCAAAGGCACAGTTGAAAACAATGAATGGTGAAGATAATTCAATAAATGCTGTAGCTACCAAGCAAAAACAAACCCCTTCTCAGTATGCTCACGGAAACTCTGGAAAATTCAACAGGGGAACATCTGAAAAATCAAAATATCCATGCCGAAACTGTGGTGGCGTACACGAACCGAGACAATGTCCTGCCTATGGAAAACTCTGCACAAAATGTAACAAAAAGCATCACTTTCCCTCAGTATGTTTGTCATCAACTACATACAAGGAATTCAAGCCTATGAAACCGAAGCCACATAAACTCCACACACTCCACGTGGATGACAACACCAACTCTGAAAGTGAATCAGAACTATTTATCGATACCATAGAAGAAGTAAACTCTCTGACTATGGATGAATGGAAAGAGACAATCCTTGTGAACAATGTACCTGTAAAATTTCAGTTGGACACAGGTGCTAAGTGCAATGTTATGTCTTTGGCAACATTGAAAGCCACATGCAGTGAACCTAAAATCCGGAGAAAAGATGTCCCACTCAAGTCATATTCTGGACATCTCATTAAACCTATGGGCATCACCTCCCTTACATGCCGCCACAGAGATCAAGACTTTCAGGTTGACTTTTATATAGTCAGAGAGGATGTACAAGCTATTCTAGGAGCAAAAACTTGTCAAGAAATGAAGATGGTGCAACGCATTTACAGCTTGACTCCTAGTGCATTACCGGAAGACATAGTAAATAGCAACATGTATGAAAATTTGTTCAAAGGCCTTGGATGCTTGCCTGGCATGCACACTATAGGTGTAGACAAAACAGTCACTCCAGTAGTACATCCACCAAGAAAGATACCTATTGCAATCAAGGACAAAGTCAAGACAGAGTTGGATCGAATGACCGAGATGGGAGTTATTGTGAAACAGGAAGAACCTACAGAATGGGTTAACTCGATGGTCACAGTCATTAAACCGAATGGCAAAATTAGAATTTGTATTGACCCAAGAGACTTAAATAAAACAATTTGTCGTGAACACTATCCTCTTAAAACAGTGGAGGAAGTTATTTCACAGATGCCAAATGCCAAAATATTCACCAAACTGGATGCCACTAGTGGATTCTGGCAACTTAGACTGGATGAGAATAGCTCAAAATTATGCACGTTTAACACTCCATTTGGACGCTTTAGATTTACACGCTTACCTTTCGGCATCAAATCGGCTCCAGAAGTGTTCCAGAAAGTGATCTCGCAAATGGTCTTGGATATCGAGGGAGCAGAAGCCATTATTGATGACATCCTGGTGTGGGGATCCAATCAGGAAGAGCATGACGCAAGATTGAAGAGAGTGTTAGAGAGAGCAATGGAGTACAATCTCAAACTCAGTGCAGAAAAATGTGAATTTAGAAAATCGGAAGTCACATATGTTGGCCATAGACTCACAAGCAAAGGAGTCAAACCTGATCCAGAAAAAATCAGAGCTGTATCCAACATGGTAAAACCGACATGCTTGAAAGATCTACAAACATTTATGGGATTCATCCAATATCTCAGCAAATTCATGCCTCACTTGTCTACAGTCAGTGCACCCCTAAGAACACTGCTGGAGAAGAACACAGCATGGCACTGGGATGAAGAGAAGGAAACAAGCTTCCTTAAACTCAATGATATGGCTACAAATGCACCTATTCTTCAGTATTATGACCCGAGCAAACCTCTTACACTTAGTGTTGATGCTAGCTCAAAAGGACTAGGCGCAGTACTTATCCAAAATCAGAGACCAGTTGCTTACGCATCAAGAGCACTTACGCCAACTCAACAGAGGTACTCTCAAATAGAGAAAGAGACCCTTGCAATTGTGTATGGTTGCAACAAATTTCATGAATATGTTTATGGACGTGAAGTACTCATAGAGACTGACCACAAACCATTGCAGTCAATTTTCCACAAACCTCTTCACAAAACACCTCCAAGACTTCAACGACTCCTACTTGCACTAGAAAAATATGACCTTGAAGTCAAGTACAAACCTGGTAAGGAGATGGTCTTAGCAGACCATCTGAGCAGATCATACCTACCTGAAACCAAAGAAATACTAGTTCCTGATATCAATGTCAATGAGATCCACCTCATTTCTCATTTACCAATTTCACAAGAGATGTACGAGAAGTTCCAGAAAGAAACCGCAAATGATGAACACCTACAGGAACTACAAGACGCCATATTGGATGGATGGCCTGAAGAAAAAAGCAATGTTTCCTATAACTTGCGACCTTATTGGACCTTCAGAGATGAGCTATCTGTCATGGACGGACTTCTCTACAAGTCAAGCAAACTCATTGTACCCAGAGCACTACAGAACTCAATGCTGGACAAGATTCATGAATCGCATCTTGGGATAGTCAAGTGCAAAGCACGTGCCCGTGAAGTTCTCTTTTGGATTGGCATGTCAACAGATGTCGAGAACCGAGTTAGGTCATGTGGACTATGTGCACAACATCAAAACATCAATGCAAAGGAACCAATGCTAATGCCAGAGATACCAGATCGGCCCTGGTCGAAACTAGCTGCAGACCTATTTGAACACGAGAAACACCATTACCTACTAGTCGTTGATTACTTTTCCAAATGGCCCGAAGTAATAAAACTAGAAAACCTGTCAAGCAAAACAACTGTCAACTGCTTAAAAGAGCTGCTTTCAAAATACGGACTCATCGATGAAATGATTACCGACAATGGACCCCAGTTTTCCTCTGCGGATTTCAAAGACTTTTCGTCTGAGTTCGAATTTAAACATGTAACCAGCAGTCCACACTACGCTCAATCAAATGGCCAGGCAGAACGAACTGTACAAACAGTCAAAAGGATCATCATGAAATCTAAAGACCTGTTCAAGGCACTCTTGGACTACCGAAACACACCGCTAGACATCGGATTATCACCAGCACAACTTTTTCTCAACCGCCGACTTAAAACATCACTTCCAACCTCTGCGCCCTTGCTAAAACCTCTTGGATTAGATGCCAAAGAAATCGCAGCCAAATTAAAATCTCGCCAACTGAATAATAAAATCCAATTTGACAAACATGCAGGACCTGGATTGGAACCGCTTAAGGCAGGAGACGCAGTATTTCTGTACACAGAGGGAAAATGGAAACCTGGTCAAGTCATTGAACAGCATGCATCACCTAGATCCTACGTTGTTCAGTCGTCAGATGGAAGGAAATTGCGTAGGAACCGAAGACACCTTCGCGCAACCAACTACCGTGCTGAGAATGCACCGCGAAATGATGGCATGCGAAATTGTGTGAATCCTGAAGATTTGCGTGATAGCATTCAGTAACAGGACCGTTTGGACCACAGTAATGAAAAAGATGCAAACATCACTGCTGAACCAAACAACGCACCTGTTCCAGTTCAACCCCAAACCACGCGCTCAGGCAGGACCGTCAGACCACCAGCAAAATTCAGTGACTATATTGAATGACTTATTGTGTTGCGTTAAATAGCTATTACATTGAAAAATTAACAAAAACAATTAAAAACTGTAATTTAGAGTTTAGAAATTATGTATTTTGTTTTTGCATGAAAATCAAGTCTTGCGTAATCTCTAGTCAATTTTTCATTACAAATGCATAATATTTTGCTTTTGATGGAAAGAGAGGGATGTCACATACTCAATTGTTTTCTATTTGAAATCCGGAAGTTATCCGTCTTTGGTTTTGTCTTTTATGTGTATGTCAATAAATTAGAAACTAACATGGCTGCCTCCATTGTATTTAACACCCCCCTCCTCCAAGAATTTCGTTCTGATTAAGATATCTAAACTTTTCGCAATTATATGAAAATAAAATACTGATTAAGTAAAAACAAAACAATAAATAATTACCAAGCGTTGACTTGGTTTCATCTAGAGCGGCCTTGGTATCTGAGGTCGCCGACGCTAAATCCGCGTTGTCTGTCACCTTGAAGTCAAAGTAGCACTCCCGCCGCAGTGTGGGGTTATCGTCCGTGGTTGCCCCGTTGTTACATGTACTGATTGCCGTGGTTCTTTTAGAGTCGTCGGTGAACATCGCAGTTAAATTAGGATTGAAAAATACAGGCTGATAATCTGCATCAACATGGCTTCCCCAATTATCGTTATCACCCGTCGTCTTTCCATCATAAGTAAATAACGAGGTAGCCTCTGAATTCTGCCCTGTTAAAAGAGAATGAAACATTTTTGGAGAAGAATTAATTAACTTCTTGAATTTATTTGCTTGAATTGTCCTCTGGCTGACGTATGCATGATTTATGCACGGAGTGACAAGAATGTACGCGATCAGTTATGATCATTTTAATTGTATGATAGCGTATTTCAGGTCCTTCCCGACACCTAAGAATCCTTCCCTCAGTTTCCCATATCCTTTCTGACCATGGACCAGCTTCTAGGACTTATGCCTTTATCGTGAATAATTCATGGCCGATATCGATTGGCCCCTTCACACTCGTAAGGAAATATCAGCAGTTGATTTGTTGTTTACGCATTAACAACATGTTTTGAATTATGACATGATCATCGTTTTTATAGCTCTAAATCACAAAGGGTGTAGCTACAATAATGTAACTAGCCCTCTCTCTCTTTTTTTTTTTTGAGATCTCGAGAAAACGTCCGATAAAAAAACCCGGAGAGAGTTATTACAGCTACAAATTGTGTCGCTCTCTTAATTACCCCGAGTGTTTTCTTTCTCGTTGCTAAGTATGAAATAAATCAAAAGGTGCTCGTATGAAAGTTCACGAGACTTCCCCGAGATTTGTTCAGTTCATGTGAAAATTCGAGTGGAAGTATAAGTGTTTGTATGATATTCTGAAAATACATAAGTACTTGTCGTTTTACATATCGTGTCCTTCTTTGATTTATGTTAAAATACGAAAATCTATTTTTTCATCATCTAACTGTATTTAAATTAAACGATGATATTCATAACAGAGTTATCGTTCGTGCTCAACCACTCTACACGTGGTTGAAAATAATGTTTTACGGTGCCACCGTTGGGGCGAGCACAGCAAGTGATCAAACAATGAATTATGATAAATCAATAAAAATAAAATTAACAACGTAAATTAATTTGATTGCAAAATAAAATAAAACATACCTATCTTTCAGTAAATATTGATTTTTCATAGTTTATAAGATTTGTTATAATTAACTTATTTATAAGTAAAACAATAGTTTAATCTCAGATACAGTGTTGTTGAATAATAAAGATTTTAATATAAATGTTCATTGCACTGTATCTCTTCTTTTAAAATGATTGTAACGTTGGTTTATCCCCTTTTTTGCCGTAGACTTTTTTTTTCTTAAACTTACATGGAAAAATTGAATCATTTTAGAGCATCCTGACCCCATGTTAAAAAATAATATTTAATTCTTTTTTCAATTAACACATAGAAAATCGACTTATCATGGATTTGCCCCCTCCACCTTTTATAAAAAAAATTAATTAATATTTTTTTTTTGAGTTAACGCTTAAAAATATTTGCTTATCATATTAAAAGAACATGGAATTGCCCCCCCCCCCCCCCTTTGGGACTTGGAGCATGTAATAAATGGAAGTGAAAATAAAGAAACCATTGAACTGCTTAAGACCTGAAGGATTAGAATTTTCATGGTTTTTTTTTTGCCTGTAAAATTTTTTGGGATGAGGCTGCCATCCACCCACCTACCCCAATTTTTTTAAAAAAAAGGCGATGCTACGTGTACGTTCCAGGAAATTGCCGTAATTATAGTGATTAAAATAAATGTGAGCATTCATCCGAATAAGTGCAAGTTACAACTGTTTATAGTATCTGAAGAAATGTCCTCATTCTTCATCTTTGCAAGATTTTGATAGGATTTTGGTAATTTCACCAGATTTACAATACCTTCTATTAGAGTAATTTCCCCTAATTGTGGCGTCAAAGTTCACGGTTAAGACTAGTGTCGTCTGACTCTTTAATTAAAACTCCCCTAAGATAATCAAAGTACTAAAGTACTGACGGGAGTTGATTCTATCGATTATTATTTATTTTGAAATCAATTTATCTGACATGGCAATTAGTTTCTTGTCTACATTTGAATTACGCACTTTTTTATTATATGAATTTTAGACTTTTCCGATAAGAATTTCGAGAAACCCTATATGAATCATGTTGTGTAATATTTAAAGATAGATTTCAAACTTTGTATCGGTAATCGAAACAATTCTAAAAATCTTATGGATCCAGGCACTATTGATATCGAACTCTAGTCTACTCTCGTTCAACCAGACGCTCGGCTGTCTCCGTTAATTTCTGACCAGCAAGAGAGCCTTTCTGCTTGTCGGAGATTTACGGAGACAGTCGAGCGTTCGTATGAACGACGCTATATTAAACTCTGGCGTAGGAATACATGAGACTATAGAAATATCTTAGTTGTTCGTATTATATAAAATCTGACTATTTTCAAAGTGTTTATTGATAAGTTTCCTTGAAAAACAATGCTTCAGCATACATTACTTTGAATTTTTCTATTATTTTCAAGAGCTAAGTCTTGTCAGCGGTGATGATATGTGCTTAGGTCCAAACACTCTTTCACTTTCGGTTTGTCAGAGTAACTGCATAGGAGAGTTGATTAAAATCAACTCCCCAAAAAGTACCCAAACTACACTGTTTTATTTACTTAAAAAGCATGATGTTCTTAAAATCACACATCTTATATGCTTCTCAAATGTTTTACTTTGATTATCGCGAGAACGTGAGATTGGAAACCATTGGTACTATGAATTGTGGGTCAAAATTTACTGACGCCGAAAAAATCTATCGGATCAATGTGATAACCATTGTGACGTCACTCGATTATTTTTGTTTGAGACTGAGAGTGTACTGAGGTGAAATGTAGAGGTAACAGAGACTGTATGTTGTATACATCTTTATTGTTTTTATAGCGAGCTCTAAGAACCAGTGTGCGCGGGAAAAAGAACGAGCGTAACCTACAGTTCATCAAACAAAATTTTTTTGTCCCATAATGCTCTTTAATGTTTTCATCCGTGGTGCTATGCCAAAAATGGCCGACTTTTAACTCGTAATATACGGTGTCTTAAAGTTTGAAGACACGTTTTAAGTACCGCATATCCTGTAGAGACTCAAAAGATTTGTTTCATGCTTCCATACCTTCGTATTGAGTCGAGATACGTAAACAAAGACGAACAAAGTCATGGATGACGTCACAGTGCACTCGCACAATATTTCCCGCGAAAAATTTAGAGGTGAATCAAACATCTGTAATGCGTGTACTATAGACTGCGATACCTGCCTCATTGACATATGATTTGTTTTCAATTTTTTATATAGAGATTATATAAATATATACTAGCAAGAACCATACTTAAGTGCTATATTGATCCATTTGTAAGCTAATTGTGCATGCATGTACAGTAGGCAGTTAAGAATATGAGTAGAAAGGAAATAAACAATAGGGCATTTTGAACTAAATTAAAAGGAATAAAATGAAAAAATAAAGTTAAAAAATTAAAAAAAAATTCTCTCTCTCTCTCTCTCTCTCTCTCTCTCTCTCTCTCTCTCTCTCTCTCTCTCTCTCTCTCTCTCTCTCTCTTGGGGTAGGGGGTTGCTCGACTGTATGTAAGTGCAACTAGTCCGAATTTTCTATTCACACGCGCCTTGCCGGTAGAGCTTTTTTCGCGCCGGCGAGCTGTGCTCGCTATAAACATTGGGTTGCTTAATAAAATCATAGCCATGTTTGAAGCTTGTGGTGTTCAATACCATGCTTTTAAAAAAAAAGTTATATATGATGTCCGTTTTAAAAAACAAACTTAGTATATTGAGCCATTTTCAAGGAACATTCTGCTTAAAATAGTATAGTCTGTTTTACTGCTGGTGCCAATATGTAAACGGTGTGACCGTTGGACCGAGCGCAGATTTAACACAAAACAGTTTGATTTTGGTAGAACAAAATTAATTTGAAACGCACACAGTAGGATCCGCCTGGTTGTCTACTCAAATCTTTAGCCAAAGTTTAACTAAATGTCGCGTGCTCAGACTACATTATGACGTCATGTTTCAGACGTAAAACGTACACGTTTTGTCTTCGGAAATAGCCGAAAAGAGTTACGTTATTCCGGACTTTTTTTAATTTCTTCTTTCTTTGTTAATCAATTTAATTCTTATAACTGCCTCGGTAATAAAATTGCATACTTGATTCAGTATCTAAGAGATCAGTTCCTTGGTGTTAATGTTTTTATTTTCCAACTGATAATTTGATAAGACATACATATAACTAGTCGTGTTTCTAGATTGAAGCACTGTTGAAACTAATCTGGTGTCCTCTTTAATTTCTTTTCATTCAAATTACCGTCTATTGAAACACTGGAACATTTTAATCGAGGTTAGGGACAATAAACATCGATAGGTACCAGTCAATCAATGATTGAACTAACTTTTTAAAAACAAAATGGCTGCCAATATGGCGGCGCCCAGGACTGGAAGAAATTTTTTTTGGCCTAAGTATCCCTGATTCAACTTTCATTTTTCACTGCGCTCGGTAATATGTTTTACGGTGTGACCGTTGGGGCGAGCGCAGAGTTAAGGAACCAAACAGCTCTCATCATTGTTATATGCAACGTTAACCCATGGACTTGCCCCAACCTAAAAACTTTGGCTTTGTCTCGAAAACTTTTATCACCGCAAGGAACCCGAAGTTATCAAACATTTATTCCAATTGTCCATTTTAGGCTAAACACTTAAACAAACTACCACTGAGCATAAATTAAATGTAAAACAGACTTTAAGTAAAGCCGTTTGATTTTTTTTTATAAAAAGAAAATCATGTTTTATCATTCCTTTACTTTTTGATAATGATCACTAAAATGCTTTTTTGAGTGTGTTATTTCCCATTTTGTTCCTTGTTGTTATTTTCCTCTGTATCATCAATTCGTTTATAATTTTCTTAATTTTTGTATGCTATATATGCGTTGTAGACTTTTTAAAAATAATTTTTTGTCACCTACCTCACGCATGCACATTACAATTGGATCAATATGACAGTAAATTAAGTATGGAACTTGCATGTGTATTTACTAAACAAAAAAATATGATCAAAGCAAAACTAATCAGCCGAAGAGTTACCATCAATACTGATACTGTGTACTTACTACACGTTACACCCAGTACATATACTGCTTGATCCACCTCTAAATTTATTGCGCGAGGTCACTGTGACGTCATACTTAACTTTCTTTTGCGCTCGACAGTTCTCGTAAATTGTCGGAAAAATTTGGGAAAGGAAATGACGTCATATGTCAGCAAAAGTTCAGTTAGGTACATTTCTTTTTTACGTAAGGATCTAGGATATGTGTTGTTTACTTTAGTGTTTTTAAAGGATTTTTGTTGTTATAAATTAAATAGATGTATACGATTAGGAGGTAAGATTTTCCTTAGAAACGCTTCCTGTTCCACCATGTTGCTATGCACCGCAAAGGATTATTGGGATATGTAGAACCAATTCACGTGGCCTCATAAAAATTTCTTTGAACAATGTGCAGATTTCAACTCGAATTTTCTCCGTTCGTACACGTTGTCTATAGAGCTCGCTATGCGAGCGGCGCTTCGCGCCGCCTCGCTGCATGCGTTCGCTATTACTATGTCAGGCGCGGATCGAAAATTCGCTACTAAACATGTTATTTGTTGCAAAAGCAGAAAAATATTTTTCTATTGTCACTTTTATTTCTAGAACTCATTTTACCCACCAATTAATAAAGATAAATTTTAAAACCAATAGACATGAAGATTTTATATTTGATTACAAGTACCTATACTAAAAAATAAACTATAAACACGTAGCACGATTTTTACTGCAAAGGGTTGACCTTTCGTACCGCGTGCATGTTGCACCATCACATGTCAGACACTTACCGGTGTATAGATTACAATGTCCCATCCACCTACTTTTCGTGTTATTTTACCCCCTGTTTGTAACTTGCAATTTCACTGTGTAAAGTCAACACAAGAGTCATAGCCGCAGGTTTCGCATTTTACTTCTGATTCTCATGTACCTAACATATGGGGCCTACATATTGCATATCAATTTCAACAAGAGACACCCTTCTAACTAATGATACGTATATATGGGTTCTAACACTTACAAACTTTTCCATAGTTGTAGATGGCCTCCTCGTTGGAGGTAGAGGGCGTCACACTTCCGTTGGGAGCTGTAAAGTCATCGGCAGGGTTATCATTAAAGTTGCCCAATAATCCTAAAATAAAAGTTACCACCTTTATTGTGACATTCATCGACCAACTTTCCGAGAAAAAGATGTTTAATTTCATGCTCTCATAGAAATCTTTTTTTTTTTTTATAATTTGCTTGAAGACTCTTGCTATAGTTGAAGATCTAAAATAAAAAACCATTTAAATGTCGGTTTAAAATATCATATATCTTAGAGTAAAATGAACTAAAAGTCGTACGCAAAATTTTCTTCGGATCAACCGCTTTTGACAATAATACTTTTATTTAAAATAGCTCAATTAGGTACGCGGAGAAATCCTTTTTAACATTAATTTTTTTTTTTAAAGCAATGTTTGTATTGAAACTCCCAGAACCTAAACATATACGGGATTTGTTTTCACCGTTATATTTTTAACCTAAATTTGTGACTTATTGATTTAAAAAAAAATAAACTACACAAGAAAAATATATTTATGATTATCTTAAGTCTTACTCTTACTGTATATTTCAGGTTTCAAGTTTTTCTATAAATTACAGAAACCAAACGCTCATTATTAACCCTACTACAATATTCTCCAACACTATCATATTGAAATGAACCGTACAAACGGCTTTACTACTGGTAAGGGAAGCTGATTAAATTTATATACAGTATCATTTTATCTTTCACCTGAACATAGCTTCACTTTGGATAATGCGTTCGTTCAAGCATTTGGCCGGCCATTTAATGTATATAATACTGTGGAATCATCAAAGTTCATGGTGGCTCAATTTTCGTGGCATTCGTGGGTAGCCTTCCCCCACGAATTTACATCCTCAACGATAACAAATTTAGAAATAGGTATCTTACTTACTAAAACTGAAAACTGACGCATCCACGAAATTGCATACCCACAACTAAACAAAAAACCCACAATCCACGAAAATTGGTCCCCGCGAAATTAAATGATTTCAAAGTATAGTGCATCTCTTGAACAAAAATTTACCTTGGAAGTTGCTCTTGTATAGCGCGGCCGATTCAATGACCAGCTGGAACATTTCGTTCTTGAGTTGAACACCTGCCGTCAGCCCATTACTGAAGATCATCTTCCAGGTGTCGACGGACGAGGCGTCCGTACTCTTACTGACGGACACCTTGGTCCAGTCCTGATCATTCGTCAGATCCAGGGAAGACTGCGATACTCCGTTCTTTAAGACCTCTTTAAAATAAAAAACCCACATAAAACAATGTTAATGTTATTTAAACGTAAATGTAGTATATTTGTATGTACATAATACCTAATGGAAGTGTTATGTGTTATATATACATGTACATCTGCAGTTTATTTCATTCCTGGAAAAAAACGGAGTTGTTTTCCTGTTATATAAACTGCTGATTGATGCTCTATGAATATAACATGAGGTAAATATTGAATTGTTTAAAGAGTTGATATACCTTTGCAGAAGTTTCAATCTAAAACTGAATACTTATAGGTACATGTTGCTACATTCTGAATTTAGGAAAGGCGTACAAGGAAAAACCAAGAAATAGATATGATGTTATATAGTTACAAGAGGCCCAATGGGCCACATCGCTCACCTGAGCAACACTGGCTTTATATGTGCGTTCAAAGGATATTGTGCCATGTGGCCCCTCGGTAGATTAACCAAAAATAAATATCCGAATTTTCACTTATTTTTGCATATACTTAATCTTTGACATATTTACCTTTATGGAATACCATTTTTACCGAAAATAAGATGATATGCAATATAAATAACTAAATTTTCAGTTGGTGTTCACGGTTAACTTCCAGTTTCCTTTATTTTATCCCCCCCAATTACTTTAAAAAACGATTAAAACACCTAAGAGCATAAAGGTACATTTTCTCCCTCCACTACTTACTAGTTATTGTATTTTAAAAAATCCTTTATGTGGAAAAAGAAAAGTGTACCTTAATGCACCAGAATGAATGCGCTCAATTCCTCAAATTAAAAACATTGAAAAATTTAATTGGCCTTCTCCATTAAAGACGATTGTTATTTCCAGGCATGAATTCATCTCGAATGACGTTTCATATCCTTACTCACTTGACTGAAGAATAAACTTAAATGAAAAATGTTGTCACATATGTTAAAGAGCTATAATTCAAATTAATGAATTGGCAGGCATGTCGCTCTATTTTACCAAGGCCCGTCCATTACTTTCATCTTTATTAAAAAACAACAAATATGTACAAACGAAGATGATTTTCCGTTGCAATAATTTTTTAAGAACACCGATAATACTTATATCCTCATAATAATAATATGTCAGGACTATGGAAACTGTTTGAAAGGCGTCGTTTTCATTTACTTGTGTTCGAAAAACTATCAAAAGCTTGTGCAGATTTTATGCAATTCATCGTTGAAGAAGGGGCACCAGAAAGTAGTTACAGCATATCATCCTTTTAGCAAGACATTTCTATTGATCAACCAAAATTTCAGCGTCAATCGTAGAATTATAAGCAAGATACATAGCTTAGTTAAAGTCATGTTTTTGTTCACATGAGTTTATTACATTCAACTTAATATTTTTTAACTTGGTATTTCCTATTCAGCATAGCTGCATTTAAAATATAAACAAACTAAAGCATGACCTCAGCTTTGTGTACAAACATATAGAATCATTGTGCGCAAAGCTCTGTATCTTGCTTATAACTCGAAGCTTATCTCTCAGGCTAGTAAAATGATAGGAATTTTAAACAATTAAAACAAGAGAAAACTGCACTAAAACAAAGAAAAAACTCAATTTATTTTTCATCATATATATACTTAAGTTATATATTTCTTGCAGCGAGAATAATCTCCGTTCAGATTGAAATTGCTGAGCATCTTAATAGAACATGTTGCATTACCCAACCATTACATGTACGTTGAGATCGTACCGAATTACACGCACCAACATAATTTGACCCCCTATGGTGGCCCCATCCTACCCCCTGAAATCATGGCTTGAACAAACTAGAATGAATCAACACTACATGTACCTGAGGATGCTTCCACACAAGTTACAGCTTTTCTGGCCAATTGGTTTTTGAGAAGATATTTTTAAAAGACTTTTCGCTATGTATTCCTGTGTAAAATTTGACCCACCCACTGTGGCCGCACCCTACCCCGGGATCATGGTTTGAAAAGATTTAAATCTACACTACCTGAGTATGCTTCCAAACAAGTTCTGGCCCACTGGTTTTTGATGAGAAGATTTTTCTCTATGCATTCCTTTGTAAAAATTTTGACCCCCCATTGTGGCCCCACCTTACCCCTGGGGATCATGATTTGAAAAAATTTGAATCTTCACTACACTACACAAGTTACAGCTTTTCTGGCTAACTGGCTTTTGAGAAGAAGATTTTTAATGATTTTTCTCCATACATATGCATCAACAAATTTGACCCCCCCATTGGGGCCCCACCGTACCCCCGGGGATCACGGTTTGGACAAGCTTGAATCTACACCTTTTTGAGGATGCTTCCACACAAGTTACAGCTTTTCTGGCCAATTGATTTTTGAGAAGAATATTTTTTAAAGATATTTCTCTGTATATTTCACCTCAGGTGAGCTAACAATTATTTATGTCTCTGCTACATGTACACACACTTAGTATTTCCATCAGTAAAATTAATCTCCGTTTAGACTGAATAGATTAGAGAAAATACTGACAACTAGCCTAAAACACAATGCAGTAATCAACTATTAAGCCAAAACCATACCGTATTACCTCAGAATTTGTATTTTAGTTGTTAAAGTACCGTACCTGTTATTGTATCTTATTTTCCGCAAGTAGCAGCCAGCTGTCTTATTTACCGATGTTTATGTTTGATTGATACGTAAAACTTACAAAATACAGGCGATAGGTCCCCTAAGTTACAAACCGTAATTCATGAACACGAAACGAAAATCAAAACAAGATAAAACCACCGTCACAGGTGAAAATGTCAACGCATTGGAATATTTAATCTCAGTTTACATCACAAAATCGGCATTAATGTATCTTGCCTATTTCAAATATTCCTTTCGCACGCAAACTGTTCCACAACAACCAAATTCATCTTTGTCAGATTGACCCATTCCTCATACGTTCAAAATGGCCGCTTCAAAGAGGGTTTTGAGATATGGAATATCGACGCCGACGTTATAAACTGATCGAAGCCCACCCCTTCAATTTTTTTTGCGTAATAACTCGAATTCGGAAAAAGAATAGCCCTTAATTTTTGCAATTTATATTTTCCTTTTCATAAGGATTATTTATGTTAAATTGCGTTGAATTTGACTAAGAAGTTCTTTAGAAGAAGATTTTTAAAAATGCACCCCCTTTTTCTACAGTTTCGAGGTTTTCTCCGCTTTGAATAAAGATATGTCTTTCATTTCTGCAATTTATATTTGCATTACCATAAGGATGCTTTGTGCTAAATTTGGTTAAAATTGGCCAAGCGGTTTTACAGAAGAAGTTCAAAATGTAAAAAGTTTACAGACGGACAGACGGACGGGCGGACAGACAGACGACGGACAAAATGCGATCAGAAAAGCTCACCTGATCTTTCAGCTCAGGTGAGCTAAAATATATTCTTATTTGCTATTCTTAGAATCTCGTTTTTTAATCATTACTCTTAATTAAACAATCCTTTTTACATAATGAAAAAGCAATCTGTATTTAACCGAACTATCATACATTAGCACTGTTATATGTTTACAGAAACGATGTACCCAAGTAAACCCACATAAAAAAAGAAAATGAAAAGTAAAATCAATGAAAAACACAATACCAAAAGTTGGATAAAATTTGAGAAATAATTATAATTTTCTAGCATTCGCAATTTAAACTTCTCGGGTCCTTCCGACAGGAAGATGATTCGGTTGTCGGAAACACCCAAAAAGTTGTGCACAGTTGATACATGTAGCAGGCAAAGATCAATTATAACAAACCTGCGCCATCTTTTGTGGTATTTAGTCGGATCTCCACTTTATCAGAACCGGTCTGCTTTCCGACAATTGAACTGATATAGGTGGCAGGTTGTTTCTTTCCATCCTTCATAAATGGCGTAAATCGACCTTGAACTTGCACGTCCGATGCGTTCAGAAGAATGAACTCTCCGTGCCCGTTAAAGGTGAAGGACAAACCGTCTAGGGTCGTCAGATGTGGGTCTCCGAGAGCTCCACCTAGCGGTCGATATAACAATATCATCACACATGTAAGAAACTTTATAAATTATTTCATCATCTCTTGTTTTATTTCGGTAAAAAAGTAGTTTGCGTGTGTAAAGAGAGAGAGAGAGAGAGACAGAGAGAGAGAGAGAGAGAGAGAGAGAGAGAGAGAGAGAGAGAGAGAGAGAGAGAGCTGAAAATTTTGTGTAATAAATCGACATGCGCGGGTCCAGAAAATATTCCGGGGTGGGGGGGGGGGGGGTTTCGAGGAACATTTTTGGAAATTTTATGCGCGAGTTTAATTAGGCCGTCTTTCCACTTTCCTTTCCTCGACCCCTTCCCTTTCTAGATTCGCGCATAATCGATTCATATAAGTAAGTTGGTCGATGTTATCAATTACAATGTAACAATAAAGTCAAATCCACATTTTGCACAAGTTGTTTCCTATTGCAGGGTCCACCTTAAGGTCAAAAGGGGAAAAATAACTTTCCCCTTCTTTTTGCCAACAAAATTGATATTTGGGTATCCTGTATTTAAATCTAATATACTCCTCATGTTTGGGTTGCCCCTGCCTTGAGCAATCAAACTACACAATGGAGACGGACTTAACGTCACTCGGCAAAGTACAAAGGTACAGGGGAAAATCTATAAAGTACAAATGTACAGGGGAAAATCTAGTATGGGTTTTCCCCCAAAGATGACGGCCAAGGAACAATAAATTTCTAAAGTGTGGGTTTTTCTATAGGATATATATTTCTAAATCATTAGAAGAATTCACGTTGGGATAACATGTTGCTGAGTTTCTCTACTTTACACCTCTAACACATGCATGATATTGGATACACACGTGCACATTTTGAACTGTACCTGCTCCGCTCGCGATAAAATCGTCGGATGTACACACTGGTCGGCGACTGAGGAAATTCTGGCACACGTCAGCTCTTGAGGCGTACCGGTTGCTAGCGTTACAGCACCATTCGTAGGCCTCGTGAACCTTCTCTTGGTCTTGTCCAGAGTGTCGCCTGCAAACGACAGATATAAACATGTAAAATTTTGCTGTCTTTATGATTTTTTTCTCGAAAAAGTTATACTTCTCCATGAAGTGACGTAACAGTGATTGCGTTACATCCGCTTAATGCGTCCAAACTATTTTCTAATTTCTAATCACTGTAATGTAATGAGTTTTAATGGCTTCATATAGACAAAAAAAAGGCCATAAGCTAAATACGAAACAAAACAAAACCAAAAAAAAAATCCTAAAATCAACGCAATCAAACTCACTTCAATGAGGTTATTCGATTGAGAGAACAATAATTACAATAAAAATTATAATTATTATAATTTTTTTATTAATATAACGCAAGAAAGCAGTAAAAAGTTTCTTTGTATTGAATATTCTTTGCTGTAACTAAAAACGATCTGGACAATCAAACATACCAAAATTGTCATGTGAAGTATTGAAAAAATTCAAAGATTACATTACATAAGATGACAACCAACAATTGGAAGTAAGCATTTTCTACTCACATGTACGTGTTGAAGCCATTGGCCAACACATGATCCAGAATCAGCCCTTTGTTTGCCTTGTCGAAGCAGCATCGCATCGTGCGTGGATCAGTAAATGTTGTAGATAGGGCGCTCCTCTTACCATAGCATTCTACACTAGAGGGAATTTCCGCCTTTGTGTACTGTACGAGCGAGTCCGTCTTCTGCAACAGGCTGGGAGGACATTGCGTCACTTCTGATGTCACCACAGGATTGCTGGTATCAGCGTCGTCAGATGTTATCCAGTTTAAGCATTGGATACCAGGATGTGAGATTGGAGAAGTCTCCGAGAGACGGTAGAAGGAACGGCCGATACTGCAGACAAATAAATTGGTCGGCGGGTAATTGACTTAAAAAATCGTTTTTTACCCGCTTAAAAAGATAACCCCTGGTCTTAACTTTTTGTGATCTAAGTGGATTTAAAAAAAGAATCTGACCTTGCTTATACTAGAGTTTTTTTTTTCAAAATGGCATGTTAAAAGCAGGAATAACATTTGAATATTTTTGATATAAATACTGTATCTTTAAAACATATCCCAATTTATCATTTTACCATTCTTTAACTTATGTTATTCATAATGAGAATTAAATACTATTGACGTACTAAGTTTAATTGTCAGACTAACCGTTTACTAATAACTATTGAGGAGGCTAGATAGACAACAAATTACCTAGCAAGTACGACCATTATGTTGAGATAATTTTCAAAAATGTTTTTGTTTTAAATAACTTTATCAATATCTTTATATGTAACTCTTCTATAGAACTAAATATGGCCTAAAAGTGACCAGCGTCATCCAGCGCTCCTAACCTTTTGTCTCAACAAGCCTGTATACCTTGAAGGGTTAGTAAAAGTCACTTCATCTATTCTCTCTATTTTCGATTTGTTGGCCGCATTGCTTAGAAGGTCAAGGTATGAGTAGGAGTACTCCTCACTTGTTTCCCCCTGTTTCAGAAGCCCAATCCTGACCGGGTAGTTACCCACGGAGTTCAGGACGTCCCACTTCATCTCCCTGTCCTCGTACGCCACCTTGACGAGAGTGTGCAGAAAGTCTGTGACCAGGATTAACTGGAAGGTGACAGTCTGCAGAATAAAAAAACAAAGTAAAGGATAGAAAAAACAATCCTTTAAGGATTAAACAAATCCAGGCACTAAAAGGCAGAACCGAACAGGAAAGAGCTCATGGGAAAGTGCAGGAGAGAGCCAATGGGGTAGAGCAGAAGGAGAGAGCCAATGGGATAGACCATGAAAGAACCAATGGGAAAGAATATGAAGAGAACCAATGGAATATAACAGGAGAAAGCCAATGGGATAGAGCAGCAGCGAGTAAATGGGGTAGAGCTGGAGAAGGCCAATTGGATTTAACATGAGACAAAGAGCCAATAGTACAGATAGTGAGTCGTACAATAAATATGCTATGATAGAAACAATCATTGAGATAAAAAGTGCCAAATACCAATATGATAAAACACGATTTAAAAAGCTGTTAGAATAGATCATAAAGCCAATAGGATAGAACATGATTCAAAAATCCAATATGATAACAATGTATTTCGAGCAGCCAAAATGATAGAGCAAGGATAAAAAGGCATTGATATACAACAAAGATCCAACAGCCCGAAGGATCTGTCTAATAGTCCTAGGGTAGACAAAGACAAAACAAATAGACAATAGGATAAAGTAATAGTCCTAGGGTAGACAAAGACAAAACAAATAGACAATAGGATAAAGTAATAGTCCTAGGGTAGAGCAAAGACAAAACAAATAGACAATAGGATAAAGTAATAGTCCTAGGGTAAACAAAGACAAAAACAAATAGACAATAGGATAAAGTAATAGTCCTAGGGTAGACAAAGACAAAACAAATAGACAATAGGATAAAGTAATAGTCCTAGGGTAGACAAAGACAAAACAAATAGACAATAGGATAAAGTAATAGTCCTAGGGTAGACAAAGACAAAACAAATAGACAATAGGATAAAGTAATAGTCCTAGGGTAGAGCAAAGACAAAACAAATAGACAATAGGATAAAGTAATAGTCCTAGGGTAGAGCAAAGACAAAACAAATAGACAATAGGATAAAGTAATAGTCCTAGGGTAGAGCAAAGACAAAACAAATAGACGATACGATAAAATAATAGTCCTAGGATAGACAAAGACAAAAACATAGACAATAGGATAAGGTTATGGTCAAACAACTTAGGGGATAGATTAATTGTCACAAAACAACAAGGGTTTAATACAGTTAGCAGGATATATAAACGAAACGACCAAATATAATAGCTGTTTAATAAAACTTTATCAGAACCAACTAAAAGATGACAAGCAGCAAAAAGTGGCTAATGGTATAACACGAATAGAGCAGTTTATGACGTAAGCTGTACATGTGAATACTTTTATCTGATAATGACTTGCATTATTTAAAGAGATACTGTTTTTGTCCGACATTTGACCATTTGCTTGTTAACATTAAATTTTATTTTACATACCTGGGAAGGAGTAGCGGGGCTTTTATTCTGTTCCATTTTGTACCACGTGATCACTATCATGTATTTTGGGGAAAATCCGGAAACGCTGAGAGACCCAGCAATCTCTGCGGCCTTGTCCACCATGAAGGTGTTCTCTGACGTCACATCCGCTGAGTATTCTTTGTAATATACTCCATTGTCTGCACTGGCCTAAGTAGAAAGTCGTACATGTGAATCAATGTTTATATTAATGTTTATATTACCGTTTTACTAGATTCTCACGCATCAAAATATTTATTCATATAATCATTTAATTTGGTTAACACTAGAATACACAATGCAGGTTAGACTACAGGTTCCCCACATTGTTTTCATATACATACGTAACTTAATCGTGAAAAAATTCTTTTATTTTTAGGTACTATTCTTTACAAAGATCATTTAAACTTAAAAAAAACAAACAAACAAAACACACCCCTGAGCTTATCATCATGTTCGACCACCAGGGGGCGAAAGCTGCTTTTTCTTGGAATGTGGCATCAATGGTGAATTTGGCGGGGTTCGTGAAGGACTTCCGCTGTCCGATACCAACTTTTTCACTAGTGACTGTGGTAAATAGTAGTAGACCACTCCTCGTGAACTGTCAATGTGAACGTAAACGTATACTGCCGTAATGTGTGTTTAAGTTTGATTTGAATTTGATATAATTTTATTTAGATTTTATTATCATGGCTCTTGCATGTGTAAAAGTACACATTTTTCAATATCTGCCGTGTTTTTTGTCATGTCTTTGTGTTTGTAACTTATTATTTATCTACTATTTTAAAGTCTATTCGTTTCAATTAAAAAAAAAAGCATTTTAAATTTCCAGTTTATGGCATCATCTTACGTAAAAAGATGGGTACAGATGACTTCCGAATGGTACAGCATATTTCGGGAAGAAGTAGGTGGAGAAGCCATCGCTATTGGCTAGCTTTGTATGACCAGTATGAGGCAGTAACCGAATCTCTGTGCAAGAAAACAAGAAAATGGATTCAGAGCACTGTGAATTTTTGTAAATATTTATATAAATACTGTGAAAGAAAATAAATACTACAAACACACATAATTCCTATGAATACACTTATGTTAATGGACTATAAAGGATGCTTTTGGTCTGAGATTTTTATTTAATCAAGATTTTTTTTTTAAATGATCATATTCCTAAATCTGTATACAGAGCTATTCATTCAAAGGGAGGTAAATAATGCCTATTTATAATTAGAACCAGCAAAGTAAATTGCAATTTCCTCCAGTCGGAGCCAAACTCTTTAGAAGTGTATTCTTAAAATACATATTGTAGAAAATGATTGCCCAAAAAGAAGACTTCATTATCTCAAAATATACTTTTTGTCTTTTCACTTATTATCACGTTAAAAAATTATCAAGATAAATATGTGTGTCCGATATTAATTTGCATATGATCAGGTCAGAATAATTCAAATTGATCACGAGGTTACCTTTGCAGGTACCAGCGGTCCCTGCTCCCTGAAATTTGGGTTTACAGGCACAGGTAAAACTTCCAGGTGTGTTGGTACAGGTGGCACGGTCTGTGACGTCACAGTTGTTCGTTGATGTACTACTGCACTCGTTAACATCTTTAAAAAACTTGCTTATTTTAGATTGCTGTTAAACGATAGTTTTGTTTTGAGGAACGAACTCAACAGTTTTCGAGGATGTACCTGTGCAGGTTCTTGCGCTGCTGTCGTACGTAAACCCACTGCTACAGACACACGAGTAGTTTCCCACCGTGTCTTTACAACTGGCCACGCCTACTTTAAGTCCACGTGTGTTGACATCGTTACAGTCGTTGTTGGTTCTTGTGCACTCATTCTCGTCTACAACAATCAACGCACGAGATGAAGGATATAATAATACAGGTTTTTACGTTTCCTCTCTGTTGACGCTGTACGCGCTACGATATTTGTTCTTTTGTTGTTTTAGTTATAAATGCATTATTTGTTGTGTTTGTAATAACTCACACATTATTTGTTATCTAATTTTCGTTGAAACTACTGATACTGTAATTGTTTTTTGTTGTTGATTTTTACTTATTGATACATTAGTAATGGTTGTGTTTACTGAAACAGCATTTGTTACAGTTAACTGTTGGACTCCATGATTGAAAATGTGATTCTGTTGCTATTATTCTTGCTATGTAGCATTTATTTCTGTTGTTGTCGTACTAGCTACTGAAACAGGTATTTATTTTTGTTGTTGTTGTTTGTCACACTTACTATAACAGCATTTGCTGTTGTTGTTGTTCTTACTGATGCAGTACTTGTTGTTATTGTACTTACTGCTATAATATTTTTTGTTTTTGTACTTACATGTACTGATACAGTGTGTGTTGTACACAGGATGAATGACCATCTTTAAGTTCTCCTTAAAGATAGCTTAAAGATGCTTAAAGGTAGCTTAAAGACGATCTTTAAGCCACCTTTAAGCTACCTTTAAGCTATATGTGTTGCTTAAAGATGGCTTAAAGAAAGCGTAAAGATGGCTTAAAGGCAGCTTAAAGACTATCTTTAAGCCCCCTTTAAGCCACCTTTAAGGACAACTTATAGGTCCTTAATGTCCAAACCTCTTTAAGCCACCTTTAAGCCACCTTTAAGCTACCTTTAAGCCACCTTTAAGCCATTAAAAAAATTTTATTTCAATATTGTGCTTAACTTCCAACAAAATGTATTAACTTTATGAAAGAAAAGGTATTAAAACGGTTTTTGTTCTAGAAAGAAAAATGAAAAAAAAAAACACAAAAAAAAACCGGCCACGGCGAGATTTGAACCCGGGACCCTTAGTTTTCTAGAATCACCACACTTCCTCTGCGCCACGGCAACTTACATATATATGAGCGTTTTTATATCCTATATATCAGTGGATATTGAATCACTGTATTGAATGTGTTTACTTGAAAAGATTTTGACAAACCATTCAGTTTGTAACAATCAATTATATCTAATTTATAAATTACATGCATGCGTGTATTTAGAATGAAATACGGAACTTGGTCTTAAGTGAACAAAAATATATTATACCTAAATGGAAACCGTTAGGTTCACTATAGTAGGCTTTCTTAGTTAATAAATTTAAACCGAGTAGATATACGTTCATCTAATTTATAGCTATGAAAATGTAAGAAAGAAAATGAAATCATTTCTTTTATGAAATGCATTGATATTATTAGGGTATTTGTTCAATTTCCCGCAATTTCCCGGTTTTCATGATCGCGGCGCCGTTCCAATATGTTTAAATATTTACATGTAATTGTATGTACATGATTTTTAAACTATCAATTCTATAACAAACAAAATTACCAATTACCGGTGACGTATTTACTGCATGTGGCAATTGCAAATGACTTGTATATACAATTGTATGATGTGCCAGGCCGGGTATATTTGACATATTTACCCTTATACATATATTAAAATAATCAACCCCTATTTATGATCACCGGTACATTAATTAATTAGCCTCAAGATTTTACTCTTACATACATGTATCGTTAATTTGTAGACGTAACATCTTTGAAACCCAGAGCTAGGAAATAATACTTTGAAAATGAATTACAAATGTAAATTAACTTTTATTCACTAGACTTATCGTATACTCGTACATACTAAGATTCAACGCCTTTAGAAACCCTGACGTGCACCTGGGCACACGACACACCTGTTGTGTATATCTTGTATATTCTGTGTTAGTTCCAGGGGTTTTCATAAGTTGGATAAACAATAGACTTTAATTAGATATACACAAACATGCACCTGGGCACACGACACAACTGTTGTGTATATCTTGTATATTCTGTGTTAGTTCCAGGGGTTTTCTTAAGTTGGACAAACAATAGACTTTAATTAGATATACACAAACGAACAAAACTATGTCTAGACAAACAAAGCAGTAATATCCTGCCCGATATAACAAGGCAGTTGAGAGTCTTTTCATCTTTAACATGTATCTAGCAGATCTAGAGTTAGAAATGATGAAAATTGAAAAAAAAAATACAAACCTTAAACCGATTATCAAATTAAATCATGCATTTTTGGTTCATTATCTTTATTTTGTTTAATAACCGGAGGAACAGAGAGAGAGAGAGAGAGAGAGAGAGAGAGAGAGAGAGAGAGAGAGAGATTTTTTTCACCGATTAATTTATAATAGGAAACAAACATACTTTAATTAGTTTTATGCACATATTAAGATTGCGCTCATCCCTACAATAATTTTGAAACCCCCAAAAAATTATAAAGAATTTTATAACGGCAATCTGTGTCCATCGGAGCGGTGCTGATGATAGCGATCTGTGTTTAATGGAGCGACGATTAAAACCGCCTGGAACACACACACCCCCCTTCCTTGGAAATTATATTATCACTCGGATGACCCCCTCCCATCTCTATAAAAGAGCTTTTGCATTTAATATATGTTTTTATTGTTCAGCTTGATCAATATTGACTTAAAGGCCACTTAAAGACAGTGTAAAGGCAGTGTAAAGAGAGCGTAAATGCCACTTAAAGATGCTTAAAGATGGCTTAAAGGTGGCTTAAAGGTGGCTTAAAGAAGTTTGGACATTAAGGACCTATAAGCACTTGCTTAAAGGTGACTTAAAGGCGGCTTAAAGGTTGTATAGCCTTTAAGCTCCTTTAAGTCACCTTTAAGCCACCTTTAAGGACTTGCTTAAAGATGGTTTTTCGCCCTGTGGTAGTTGTACTTATGGCTTTAGTATTTGTTGTTGTACTAACTGATACAGTATGTGTTATTGTTGTTGAACTTACTAATACACAATGTGTTATTGTTGTTGTACTTACTGATACAGTATGTGTTGTTATTGTACTTACTGATACAGTATGTGTTGTTGTTATACCTATTATTACAGTATGTGATGTTGTTGTACCTACTATTACAGTATGTGTTGTTGTTGTACTTACTGATACAGAATGTGTTGTTGTTGTACTTACTGATATTGTATGTTTTGTTGTTGTACTTACTGATACACTATGTATTGTTGTTGTACTTACTGATACAGAATGTGTTGTTGTTGTACTTACTGATATTGTATGTTTTGTTGCTGTACTTACTGATACAGTATGTACTGTTGTTGTACTTACTGATACAGTATGTGTTGTTGTTATACTTACTGATACAGTATGTGTTGTTGTTGTACTTACTGATATTGTATGTTTTGTTGTTGTACTTACTGATACACTATGTATTGTTGTTGTACTTACTGATACAGTATGTGATGTTGTTGTACCTACTATTACAGTATGTGTTGTTGTTGTACCTACTTTTACAGTATGTGTTGTTGTTGTACTTACTGATACAGTATGTGTTGTTGTTGTACTTACTGATATTGTATGTTTTGTTGCTGTACTTACTGATACAGTATGTACTGTTGTTGTACTTACTGATACAGTATGTGTTGTTGTTATACTTACTGATACAGTATGTGTTGTTGTTGTACTTACTGATATTGTATGTTCTGTTGCTGTACTTACTGATACAGTATGTACTGTTGTTGTACTTACTGATACAGAATGTGTTGTTGTTGTACTTTCTGATACAGTATATGTTGTTGTTGTACTAACTGATACAGAGTGTGTTGTTGTTGTACTTACTGATACAGTTTGTGTTGTTGTACTTACTGATAAAGTATGTGTTGTTGTTGTACTTACTGATAGAGTTTGTTTTGTTGTTGTTATTACTGATACAGTATGTGTTGAGTATGTGCTGTTGTTTTTTTTGTTGTTGTACTTACTGATACAGTATAAGTTGAGTATGTTGTTGTTATTTTTGTTGTTGTAATAAATGATACAGTATGTGTTGTTGTTGTACCTACTGATACAGTATGTGTTGAGTATGTGTTGTTGTTGTACCTACTATTACAGTATGTGTTGTTTTTGTACTTACTGAGACAGTATGTTTTTGTTGTTGTACTTACTGATACAGAATGTGTTGTTGTTGTTGTTGTACTTACTGATACAGAATGTGTTGTTGTTGTTGTACCTACTGATACAGAATGTGTTGTTGTACTTACTGATACAGAATGTGTTGTCCTTGTTGTACTTACTGATACAGTATGTGCTGTTGTTGTACCTACTGATACAGTATGTGTTGTTGTTGTACTTACTAATACAGTATGTGTTGAGTATGTGTTGTTGTTGTTGTTGTACTTACTGATACAGTATGTTTTTGTTGTTGTTCTTACTGATACAGTATGTTTTTGTTGTTGTACTTACTGATACAGTATTTGTTGTTGGCATCGTTGACGTAGCCAGACACACACAGACACCGGAAGGAGCCGTCACTTTTGACCAGGCACGTGTGATTCACTCCGTCCGTCAGGCACGGATTGATGACGCTGGCACATGGATCTGTCGTTACTGAAAGGCAACCCTATTGTTTGACTAAGATCATTTTCTATTCCATATTCAGCGTACGTATGTTTTATATTTGAAAATGAAGAAAAATTCGCTTGCCTGTATGATCATTTTAAATTTCCGAAACAGCATACAAACTGGTGCTCTAAAGACTATACTGTACTGACTGCGATGTTCAAAATAATATATTGATGTACATTACTTTTGATTATCAAATGATTGTGTGTTATACCGGTATTTATAAGAACTGTACTTACCCACACATGCTGGAAGATCCGCGCACTCCATGGTCTCCTGCAAGTCAGGTCCACAGTCCTGGCCTCGATTTGCTCCTGTGGCGTCAGAGCATGTCCTAGTTCTAGTTTTTACACCGCCTTTACAGTTTTGATCACAGGCTCCCCACTCGCCCCACTGACTGTATGAAGCAACAGCTAACAGTAAAAGAAAAAAAATATTTTTTGTGACAAAATCTTGGTATATGATTAAATCTTTTCAGAAAACCAATTGTTCATGTCTCAGTATCTATTTCATTTCATTATTATGCACGTTTCTTTGTAACCGTATGATTTGTAATATTCTTTGACTTGACAGTTCTTTTATAAGAAGCAGATAGTCGTAAATTCCATAGATATAGGATTTATTTTAATTAGTTGTCATTTATTTTGAGCTGGAATATATTTTACAGAATTTGTAATCACGGTTCAAATTGAACAGTTGAAGGTGGGAATGATGGTAGAAAAGCATTAAGAAATTAATCTTTAATAAATACACTTGGCCTCGAGTTTGTCACATGAGCTTTATACTCACCAAACTGACAGGTGTCTCCCGTGTAATTCTGGTTACACTGGCACGTGTAACCAGTTGGTGACCCAGGTGACTGCACACAATTTCCGTTGTTTTGACAGACAACACCGGCACATTTATCTTCAGTTGTAGTAGTAGGTATAGTAGTTGTTGTTGTTGTCACTGTTGTTGTTGGGGCAGCTGATGTTGAGGTTGTCGTTGTTGTTTCAACAACTTTAATGATTGTTGTAGTTGGTTCTACGGCTTTTGTTGTTGAAGATGTGGTTGAGTCTGGCCCAATCGTTGTTGTGGTGTCAGCAATCTTGGAAGTTGTAGTAGCAGATGCTTCTTGGGTAACTGTTGTTGTGGTGTAAGGTACTTGGGAAGTTGTTGTAGAAGATGCTTCTTGGGCAACTGTTGTTGTGGAGGTGTCAGCAACCTCGGAAGTTTTTGTAGAAGTTGTTGTAGATGTGGTTGAGTTTGGCCCAATCGTTGTTGTGGTGTCAGCAATCTGGGAAGTTGTTGTAGAAGATGCCTTTTGTGTAACAGTTGTTGTGTTGGTGTCAGCAACCTCGGAAGTTGTAGAAGTTGCTTCTTGGGTAACGTTTGCTGTGGTGGTGTCCGATACTTGGGAAGTTGTTGTGGAAAATGCTTCTTGGGTAACTGATGCTGTGGTGGTGTCAGATACTTGTGAAGTTGTTGTGGAAGATGTTTCTTGGGTAACTGATGCTGTGGTGGTGTCAGATACTTGGGAAGATGTTGTAGAAGATGCTTCTTGGGTAACTGATGCTGTGGTGGTGTCAGATACTTGGGAAGATGTTGTAGAAGATGCTTCTTGGGTAACTGATGCTGTGGTGGTGTCAGATACTTGGGAAGTTGTGGTAGAAGATGCTTCTTGTGGAACTGATGCTGTGGTGGTGTCAGATACTTGGGAAGATGTTGTAGAAGATGCTTCTTGGGTAACTGATGCTGTGGTGGTGTCAGATACTTGGGAAGTTGTTGTAGAAGATGCTTCTTGGGTAACTGATGCTGTGGTGGTGTCAGATACTTGGGAAGATGTTGTAGAAGATGCTTCTTGGGTAACTGATGCTGTGGTGGTGTCAGATACTTGGGAAGATGTTGTAGAAGATGCTTCTTGGGTAACTGATGCTGTGGTGGTGTCAGATACTTGGGAAGATGTTGTAGAAGATGCTTCTTGGGTAACTGATGCTGTGGTGGTGTCAGATACCTGGGAAGATGTTGTAGAAGGTGCTTCTTGGGTAACTGTTGCTGTGGAGGTGTCTGCAACCGGGGAAGATGTTGTCGCTTCTTCTGTTGTCGTTTTGTCTAAATCAATAAGGAAAATGCTGAGGCAATATTGGCTATGATTTGTGACAGCGTTTTAACAATGCAATACTCACACGAACTTATTTCTTATGACCGCCTGCTTCATTTGTTTACATCATTCAGTGTTTTATACAATACTACATTACGCCATATTATCTTTTTTCTTAGTTTTGTTTTGGAATTATTTTGCACCGCCGCATTACGGTATACGGTTGTTCGGAAACTATTAAGCCAACACGAACATTTTCCCATTCTGAGTGACGAATATTGGTATAAAATTTGGCATAAACATTTAAGACACCCAAACAAATATTTAAAAGCAATAAAGTGTTTACTATTTTGTTTACGACAGTAGATAAACAAGTCGGTGGTCGGGGTACCTGGCACAAGCATGAGCTTAAAGATTAAAAAAGTTAAACATCTATTTTCTAAGTGTCCGTAGAATTACAGCTAAAGATAAAAGAAATTATATTAAACATATTAGTTTTGCATTTTACTGTGACTATTTTTTGATCAAGATTCGCTAATGTGCGAATTGAAATACGGATATTTTTTATATATAATTTCAAAGCAAAAGAAATCTGAGAACGACGGTATATTGAATTTTGACGTCAAGGCGGCGCAGTGAACATACATCAAATTGGTGGACATCTCAGAAGACCTTTTAAGGCCATCGAATTGCTTAAACAAGAGGCCCATGGGGCCACATCGCTCACCTGAGCAACAATGGGCGTTCAAAAGATATTGTGCCATATGGTCCCTCGGTAGAATAACAAAAATAAATATTGTCAAGTATTCGAATTTTACACTTATTTTTGCATACACGTAATATTTGACATTGTACCTTCATGAAATACTATTTTTACCAGAACAAGAAAATCCTTCGCAAGATATAAAACTAAAGATTTGGTAGGGGTATACTGGTAAGTTGTTAACTTCCTATTCCCTATATTTTTGTTCTAAACCCCCCCCCACACACACTTTGTAAAGCGATCAAAATATATGAGAGCATATAGGTACATTTTTTTCATCAACTACATACTAGTTATTGTATTTTTGAAAAAATATAAAGTTATCGTATTTTATTTTTAAAATCCTACATGTATAGATGTGAAGAAGAAAATTGTACCTCAATGTGCTCAATTCCTCAAATTAAAAACATTCATAAATTTAATTTGTCTTCTCCATTGTAATTAAATGACTGTTATTTACCTTGCGTACAAACCAGGATAATTTTCCGCTGTGATATTTTCTTAGGAATAGCGATAATTACTTTATCCCCGCAACAGAAATGTGTCAGAACTATGGAAACTGTTTTAAATATGTCGTTTTTATTTACTCGTGTCTGGAAAATTATCAAAATTGATGTAGATTTCACATTATTTATTGTATAAAGAGGGGGCCCCAGAGAGTAGGTATACACAGAATATCATTCTTTTATTTTGTTTGTACAAGTATTTAACATACTCTAATTCATATAGAATTTCTAACGTTCAACCAAAATTTCAGCGTCAATCGTAGAATTATAAGCAAGATACAGAGCTCACAGTTCGCCTAGGTTTGAGTCATATTTTGTTCAGATGAGTTTATTACATTCAGCTTAAGATTTTTAACCTGGTATTTCCTATTCAGCATTTAAAATGGAAAAAAAAGAATGGCCCAAGATTTTAAATTCTTTTATTCACTCAAGACAAGTTCACTGGTATTTGAGGCTCAAAATGAGTTTATACAAATGTACACAAACACAGTCAAAGATCACATGTACAGTAGGAGTAATAATGACGAAAGAAGGTTAAGTTTACAATACAATAAGTTGTTAAAGTTGGTTTCTGGAAGAACAGACTTTGAAAATTTTTTTAATAAATATTGACAATTGTTTTACTTTTTTAATCTTTTGTTTTTAAGATCTGTGTACAAACATAGAATTGTGAGCAAATCTCTGTGTCTTGCTTATAATTCGAAGCTTAACACTCAAATATGGTTAGTAAATAGAATTCGTAAACAATTAAACACAAGAAACATGCACTATAACAAATAAAGAACACAATTTATTTTTTCGAAATGAATCATATATATACATGTATATACCTACATATTTCCATTAGCGATATCAAACTCTATTTAAACTGAATAAACTAGAGAAAATGCCGAACATCTCAACAAAACCTATTGCATTAATCTACCATTACGCAAAAGATAATGCCGAATTACCGATAGAATGAATTGTATTTCAGTACTCTTTTGATACATCAGATTTTGCTTAATTTGCGCAGGTAAACAGTTAACTGTTTGATTTACCGAAGTCTCTGTTTGATTTGATACGTAAAAATCACGAAATACAGACGATAGTTCCCAGGTTACAAAGCATGAATAATGAAAACGAAACGAAAATCAGAACAAGCTAACACCAACGTCATGTGTTAACTGTCAACGCATTGAAATATTTAGCCTCAATTTACCTCACAAAATCGGCACCAATATATTTTGCATGTTTCAAAAATTTCCCTTCATACGCGAACTGTTGCATAACAAGCAAATTTATCATAGTCAGATCGACCCTTTTTCGTATAATGTTATGGCTGCTTTAAACAAAGAACCTCGTTTTAGAAGTATGAGTACGAGTCTTGGTAAAATGGGTATGCAAACCAGGGCCGTGGCAAAATAAAAGCCGGGCAGATCGGCAATCATCAATTCCAAATACGCACTATTTTGCAGCAATATTTACAGCGAATGCAAATATACTGGTTTATCAAATATCCTGAAATTTTAATGAGATTGGCAGATTAATAACTGCCAATCTTTTGTTTTGCCCAGGCCAAGTCTTGCCTACCCATTTTACCGGATGCCGAACTCGAAGCTGAAACACGCCTTTCCTTTATTATTATTTTCGTAATAACTCAGATTTGAAACAGAATTAGCACTTAATTTTTGCAATTTACATTTTCCTTCCCATAAGGATAATTTATGCTCAACTACGTTGAATTGGAGTCCGTAGTTCGTGAGAAGAAGATTTTTAAAAATGCACCCCCCTTTTTCTACAGTTTCAAGGTTTTCTCCGCTTTGAAAACAGATCGGACTTTTATTTCTGCAATTTAAATTCGCCCTTCCATAAGGATGCTTTGTGCCAAATTTGGTTGAAATTGGATAAGCGGTTTTAGAGAAGAAGTTCAAAATGTAAAAAGTTTACAGACGGACGGACGGACGGACAGACAGACGGACAGACGGACGACGGACAAAAGGTGATCAGAAAAGCTCACTTGAGCTTTCAGCTCAGGTGAGCTAAAAACGATACGATGGCAAGGAATAAAAAACTTAAATTCATCGTCTTTTTCACTGATTCTTTACCTAAGATTTAGACAAAGGGATGAAATATCGAGCACTATTTACACACCAACTGATGTCAACAATTCTATAATATGTACAAAATGACTGCAAGAGACATGTCACAGTAATTTGACTTTCAGGTAAAAATAACCTGATTTTTCCACAAAAAAGAATAGATAGAATATGTTAATGTTGACATCTTGGAATAAAAGCAAAAGATAAGAAATGAAGTATAGTTCTCATTTCCGTTCGTATGTAAGGTGTTTAAAAACATTGGAGCAGTAAGAAGCGTTAAAATGACTTTGCGACGTGTTTGGGTTGCCACGGGTCACTGGAAGAATACAAATTTGTCACTTTACCAGGAATGATCTAATAATGCCATGGACAAGAAGCTTTTCACATTGATAAACTGTATCATGATTTACGTTTTGGTGAAATTTTAAGGGTTTATTGTATTTCCCAAAGGATAAGAGAAAATATCTTAATATTTTCCGAACTCCCCTTAAAAATCAATTGAATCTTTTGTATGCCTTGAAGATATGATAGGTAATGTTTAACAAAATTGAGGAAAAATTCACAAATCTATATATAATATGTTATGTATATGAATAAAATCATAATATGACACAGTAGATATTTTCTTATGACAAAACAAATATGCTTTTATTATTCTTTGTTTTCTGAAAAGAAATTATGAATACATCTACATGAGATTACGCACAATATTATGTGGCGAATGTGTGACTTAATTCTGTGAGCAGTTTACCAGCTTGAAAGGTGTGCAATGAAAAATGAAGTGATTTCGTGAGATACTCATCATTTTATTTGACGAGAATTTGCTACATATTAAAGGTTTTCGTGTAATATATAAGAAATAAGTAGATGTGATTAAAGTAGATGCCTGAGAGGATATGATTGTAAAAGTAACATGGTCTCAAAAGTCACGTGCAGATGTAAATGTAACTGAAGTATTGAAACAAGGCATAGACGTCAATATTGTAAGGACGCATTAATATAAAAGATGCTTTTAAGCTCAAATAAAAAAAACATGCATTCGTTATAAATATCACTTTTTATAAGTAAAACTTATGTGGATCAAGCTTTTCTTCGGATGTTTTAATAGTTTTCATTATATCACCATAAAATAACTTTCGTAAAACTTCGCATTTATAGATTATTGATTAAAAACCCATTTTAATAAATGTTGAACCTGCAATTAATTAACTAGTGCGAAAACTCCATGTATGCTTGCCATATTTGTAATCAGAATACTTTTATAATCACAGTAATTGCGATGCACCTTTTGTAAGGTAAAATGATAATAGTTGGTAGAAAGTGATGTAATAACAATTGCTCTATAAAAACCATTTAATTTTCTGCTTGTTAAGTAAACATCTTTATTTATCTGCACCAAACTGTTATATACGTCTTAGAGTCATTCCTTGGTCTAATTGATCTGGCGAAAGAAATCTTTGAATACCTCATACAGTGTATCGTTGAACATATTACAACATGGGTTCTTACATTTAGTGTATTGAGTGCCATTCTGTCATTCAAAAGTCAATGAAAAAGGGTTGCACAGTGAAACACACAGTTGAACTGGCGGACATGCTTAATGTAGCGATGGCGCATGCCCATATATAAGCAAGACACGATAGGGCACAACAAATGTGAGAATCAGGATCCAGAAGCATTTGTTTACCTGTTGAGCTGACGTCGCTTGGACTTGATATTTCTAATGCAATGTTTGTGGTGCTTGATATGTGTTCAGTTGTTGTTGTTGTATCGGGGGGAGTGTGTGGAGATGACAGAGGGGTAGTCTGTGTGTAGGATGCCTGTGTTTTTGTAATGGGGGGAGTGTGTGGATATGTGACTTGAGAGGTTTGAAAAACAGTAGTTGTTTTTGAGCTTGGATTCCCTGACTGTGTAGAAGTAGAAGATATTATCTCGGTAGATAATGGGGTATTTGCACTTGTTGGAAGGCTTTCTAATTGTGAAGAAGAAGATGTTGTGATTTCTGTAGACATTTTGGTATTAACACTTGTTGGTGACTGTGTGGAAAAACTCTCTGTTTGTGTGGGAGTGGATAAAACAACTGGAGAAGTTTGGCCAACAGTGTGTGTTGTTGAATGTGAAGATGGATTGTCAGTTGGTACAGAAGTAGAAATTGTAACAACCGGAGATGTTTGGCCAATAGTATTTGTTGTTGTTGTTTGCGTAGATGAATTGTCTGCCGGTGTAGAAGTAGATGATGCAACTTCTGTAGACAGTTGGCTATTGGTATATGTTGTTGTTTGTGATAGTTGATTGTCCGATGGTAGAGAAGTGGAAAATGTAACAACTGGAGATGTTTGGCTATGGGTATTTGTTGTTGTCAGGGTAGATTGATTGTCGGTTGGAATAGAAGTAGATGAAATAACTTCAATAGAACTCTTTGAACTCGTTATTTGTTGTGTAGAATGACTTTCTGCTTGTGATGAGGTTGATGAAATGACTTTAGTAGATGCTGGAGTATTGACACTTGTTGATGATTGTGATGAGGGTCCTTCTGTTTGTGAGAAAGACGATGAAATAACTTCAGTAGAAGTCAGATTATTTGTACTTGATATTGAATGTGTAGACGGGTTGTTTGCTTGAGAAGAAGACGATGTGACTTCTGTAGATAAAGGAGAATTTACAGTTGTATGTGACTGTTCTGTCGAAGAACTTCCTGTGTGAAATAGGGAAGATGATGCGACCTCCGTCGAGGTTGGAGTATTAACGTTTATTAATGTCTGCGTAGTAGGGTTTCCTGTTTGCTTGGTAGATGATGATGTTACTTCTGTTGATATTTGAGTACTTTCATTTGCTGATTGTGTAGATGATACAGCCGAAGATGTTGCAACTTCTGTAGATGTTTGAGTAGTAATGCTAGTTTGTGTTGATTGTATAGATGGACTTTCTGTTTGTGTAGAGGTAAATGACGCTACCACTGTAAATGTTGGAGAATATGCACTTGTTGGTGACTGTGTAGATAGACCTTCTGTTTGAAACGAAGAATATGATGTGACTCCTGTAGTTGTTTGGGTATTTGCACTTGTTGAATGTGAAGAAGGATTATTTGCTTGTGTAGAAGAAAACATGTATTCTGTATGTGCTGATGTATGAGTATTAATACCCTTTGTTGTTTGCGAAGAAAAAGAATCTGTTTGGATAGAGGTAGGTGATATTGTTGATGTTGGAGCACTTGTGGATGATTGTGTAGAAGGCAAGTTTGTTTGTGAAGATGGTGATGTAATGAGTCCTGTTAATGTTTGGGTACTTGTGGATGCTTGTGTAGAAGGCAAGTTAGTTTGTGCAGAGGATGATGTATTGAGTCCTGTTAATGTTTGGGTACTTGTGGATGCTTGTGTAGAAGGCAAGTTAGTTTGTGAAGAGGATGATGTAATGAGTCCTGTTAATGTTTGGGTACTTGTGGATGCTTGTGTAGAAGGCAAGTTTGTTTGTGAAGAGGGGGGTGTTGTAAGTTCTGTTAATGTTTGGGTACTTGTGGATGATTGTGTAGAGGGCAAGTTTGTTTGTGAAGAGGGTGATGTTATGAGTCCTGTTAATGTTTGGGTACTTGAACTTGTTGTGGATTGTGTAGAACTTTCTTTATGTGTTAAGGTAGATAAAACAACTGTTTGACTATAAGTATTTTCTGTTGTTTGTGGAATTTCTGTAGATGTAACAACAGGAGATGGTTGAGTATCTAGGCTAGTTGGAGACTGTGTAGATAGATTTTCTGTTTGTGAAGAAGAAGATGATTGTGTAAAAACACTCTCTGGTTGAGTAGAAGAAAATGATGTTACTACTGAAGAAGTTTCGATATTTGCATTTAATGTTGATTGCGTAGATGGTGGGATTTCTGAAGATGTTTGGGCATTTGAACTTGTTGAAAACTGTGTTGAACTACTTTCTGTATGTGTTGAAGATAACACTGCGACTTCTGAAGATGATTGGGTATTGGCACTTAGTGGGGATTGTGTAGAAGAACTTTCTGTTTGTATTGAGGTGTATTCTGTTGTTAGAAGGTTATTTTCGGCAAGAGAGTCTGTGGTGGAGTGCATTGTTAGTTCTGTTCTGTCTGCTAGCATTGTTGAATAGTATGTAACTGAAGTTGAAATAAAAGATGTCGCTGGGCTTTCCTCTGTTTAAGAAAATATAAGCGATAGAGTATCAATGACAAAGAAACAAGCAGGTTAAAAACTTTAATTTATGGTAGATAAAACAATTCTGAAAGCAGATTTTCACAAGAAGCATGGTGGCAGAATATATGCCTTCAATTAAAAAAAGAAAACGATGAAACAATTCAAAGCTGGTGGAATTAGAAAATGTTAGTATTAAAGCATAATTTTTAAAGATGTATTATTTGTGAACAATTTAAGCGAAAAATGCTAATAAGTTATAAAAAAAAAAAACCTCATTGTTTATTTTATTTTCTTATTTTTTGAAGAATAATTTAAATCAAATAAAAAGAAGGTCATATGCAAACAAAATAAATAAATAAATAAATTTTGAAAAAATATATAAATAAAAAGACAAAAGAAATGTATTTTCTTCTTTCTAATAAAAACTTGACATTTTAGAGTAGCTAATTTCTGTCACAAACGATGGCAACAATTTTCGTTTCCAGAAAACTGAATATCTGTTGCAAAGTGTGCTCTTTTGCCTCTTTTTTTAAACGTTTGAGCAATTCCAAGCAAAATAAATGTATAATTCAAATATTAAACTTGAAAAGCCAGTACTAGTATCTCGAAAGCCATTCACCAGATTTGAAGTAATTGTTTTTAAAGATTTAAAAAGTTTTACCTGATGTGGTTTCTGCTTCTGTGGCACTTGACAACTCCGTGGTCGTAGAGCTAGACATCGCGTCATCTGTGGTGGCGTCTGCCTCTGTTGACGTCACAATGGTTGCGTTGGTGGTCATTTCTGTGCTTGTTACTGGAGCTATCGATGTGGTAGTTGTCTCCCCTTTGAAAACAAAGAGCATTGAATTATAAAACAGACGCCAATTAAATAGTCTAATATGAACAACTTACAATTGTTGAAGTGAAAAAATGTGGTGCTGCTACTTCTGTTCAATAAAGATGTAGATAATTATATTTTTTTCAATTCTTCACAGAACGGAACTGTATGAATCAATTTTTGAGACAACCTTATATCTTATTTTGATTAAATCACAAATACATGGCCGTTTTCTTTAAATTGTATTAGTTATTATAACTTTAAGTGACAACAGTGGGATATAGGGCTCAATGTTTTAAGTCTTACCAAAGATTGCTCTATGTTTACGTATCTCGACGATTGACATTTAGATATTTGTACAATTTTATTCATATTTGTATTGTTGTACATTTTATATTGTCTGATTTTATTTGTTTCATTCGTGCTGTAATTTTTTTTTGTATTGTAAAATCCCCCCTTATATCAATAATGCTTCCATAGATATTGGCTTATATAATTTGATTCTGAAAATATTAAAAAAAAACAAACAAACACACAAGCTAACCCATCAAATATAATATGAAAATATTATGGAAAAAGAAAATTCATAAAAATTTACTGATTTCACAATGCCTACAAGTGAACATACACATGTAAATAAAATCTGAGTGATAATTCACCACAGAAGTAACTGGATTCAATTTCAAAATCTAGTTAATAATTGAAGTGAGAAAACTTTTTAATCATTTCTCAAGAGAACGTCCCAGGCGTTGACATTTTGGATTTCGTGTCAATATCTCATTGTTTTTTCCTTTAGGTATCTTTTTCTATTTCCTCTTTATTTCCTCTGTGATTACTCTATTAAAGACACCTACTAACTCATATTATTCTTGTTGGTGTTTGGTTTTGAAATCTGTTGATTCGACTAAAATTAATCCGAATCAATCTGTATCGACCACGAGAAACACTTTTGGAATAGGATAGTTTTCTAAATAACTCAAAGTTTTGAAATTGTTGAAACGATTTATATATTCTTTTCCCGCAAACAAATTGATCGCAAATAATAATCGACGCGATAACTTACTATACAGTATTAAGTGGCAGAGTTAATGGACCTTATTATCATGCAAGTTAAGGAAAGTCTTTGGACTTTCATGTTATATACATTGTATCTCTTTGTTAATTTCAACCTACATTGGTTAATATTTTAGCGAAGTGTACGAAATATCGATGGAATATACTTATATTTAATTGATCGTTTCTAGTTTTTCCATTATATAAGTAAATTTAACATTTGACCGCTATCGATGACCTTGACTCGATTGACTCAACATAATGATTGACATTTTACTTGACAGAAGAAATATTGAAAGCTGCTGACACACAAAAAAGGAGACTGGTAGACGAAAATATGTAATTTTGTAATTAAAAATCGATTCAATTTTCAATATAGCTTGACTTTAGGGATCACAGTCAACCTTGTAAGAAAGACAACTCTCGCAGATAGAGTCACTTTCATTCTTTGTTAATTCTTTTGTTGGATTGCAAGTTTTCATGAAATCGTCAGTACCTTACCTCCGGGCTATATTTGTGGTTTGCCTGATTTTTACAGGTTTGTGTGGATGTAATGTCAATCCATTTTATGAATAATGCATAAAGACGAAGATTTCTTGATGGTATTCTATGAAAATGGATATGCATAAATAGAATTCGGAATTTAATGAAACAACACGAATATTTCCATTTGTAAGTGACGAATAAGGGGGAGTTGGCATACACATTGGAAAAAAAAACCAGACAAATAGTTAAACAAAGTTAAATTAAAAAAAAGTTGATATTTTGTTTGCAACGGTAGATAAACAAATCGATGGTCAGGCATAAACTCGGAGAAAAAAAACCTAAAACCTCGTCTTTTTAAATGTCCGTAAACTTACAGTTTAAAAGCTTTAAGTATATGATAAAAGAAATCAAACTTTGTATTCACATTTTGCTATTTATTGTGACAAACTTTTGATCAAGTTTCGAGTCCAAGTTAAAATATGGTTTTGGTACAGTTATATTTATTAAGTAATAGAAATCGGACAACGACGGTATATTGAATTTTGACGTCAAGGTGGCACAGCAAACATACATCAAATTGGTGGAAATCACGGAAAAAGACCTTTTCAGGCCACCAAATTGCTTCAATAAAAACTATACGATGGCAAGGGATAATGGGCTTCAGTTTATCGTCTTTTTCACTGACTGTTTCACTAAATAGGGACTACATATCAAGTACTTTTTACACACCAACCGATGTCAGCAGTTCTAAAATATGTATACAGAGTGACTGTACATGAAATTTCACAGTATTTTAACATTCTGTTGGAAATAACTCGATTTTTTTCCAAAAAATCAAGAATGGAGAGAAAATGCAAATTCTGACATCTTGAAATGTAAACAAAAGATGAGAAATGAAGAGTAAATTCTATATAACATTATTTAGTTATCCAGGTCCAGTGTAGGGTGTACGTGGATTTACCCCGGGTTGTATTCCATACATCTTCAGGCCGAAGGGTGTATGGAATACAACCCGTGGTAAATCCCCGTACACGCTTGGTTGGACCTAGATAACGAATTTATTTCCTATGTTTTACAAATTTAAAATTACATAGTTTTACCAGTGAAATAAGTTTGATACAAATATCCAAAAATTAATATTAATTGGAATTGTGCTGAACATCATTTATTCATACATATAGCTAAAATAGGGATTTTGACAAATTCCTTTTCATTTTTTTCATTTATCAACGTTACATTATTTTGCACAAAGACCTAAAGGTGCACTTGTTTGAACAAGAATTGCATGGTGACGTCACAGTTGATTAATTTAGCTACCGTCGTAGCGTGGGGTTTTTGTTGTTTTTTTTTTTGTTTTTGTTTTTGTTTTTGTTTTGTTTTTTTGTTTTGTTTTTTTTTTGTTTAGCTTACCTTTGCTCTGTGACAAACATACTAGGAAGCAGAGAATGGCAAACGATGGAAAAGTCTTCATCTGTTAAAAAAAAAAGTGAATAATAAATATGTCGGCATTGTAATGAGAAGACGTTAGGCGTCATCAAAATAAATCACGTTCAAAACATCCAACGCTCAAAGTGAAAAAAAATAAAGTTAATAAAAGACAAACCGACAGCGTGAAATTCGATTCGTCTTTTTAAATACGTAACCTTTCATCCGTTTTAATCTAGAGTGACGTCTCTTTATTCTAAAATTATTCCTTTTTTAAATTACGCAGAGTGTAGAAAACCTTTAATCTGGGTACAATTTCTTTCTTGTTTTTTTAATTATTTAATGCATGACTTTTGATCGAACTTTGTTAACAAAATTGTTGGTTTTAAAGGTTAAAACGATTGTATTGATGAAATACTGAGAAGAATTATTAGATTGTAACTTTTTACGGATGAGGAATAGCTTAACTTAGCATTTATAATTGTGTGAATTCCAAAACCCACCAGTCATTTTAGCTATTCTCAAATAACTTTACAAGATGTACCCATTTAACATACTCAAATCTAAAGCAACAAAAACTCTACATGTGTTTATTTTGCTATGAAATATATACATTTTTCTGCAAAAAGCTTAAAAAGTTTTAATTCATGACACTGTTAGGGAAGAGATCAATTTATGTTCCTATATAAAATATTATATATAAGTAACCAAAGCCTTTTATTTGTGCTCAAAGAAATTGTAAGAAATACCATTTATGAAACTTTCTTGTTTTCCTGAATTTTTGTGATGAAATTTCAGACTGTCAACAGAAGCTAGATGGTTTTGTTTTTTTCAAAGCGCAAAAGATTAGGTGTTAAAAATTTCATTCTGTCTCTATATTTTACCTAGTTTCCCCACAAACAGAACATATAGGTCTATTTATTAATAAACATCTAAAGCTTTTTTCTTTCTAAAAATGTAGTTTAATATGAGAAAATTACAAGCAAATTATATGTAATTGCATCGCTATCGTAAACCATGACTCAATTAAAACAAACATTAAGATCAAACCTTGAACACGTAGAAACAAGTATTCGTTAATAATTCACTGAATAATTGTACATATCAGCTGGAGCGTTGTTATGTTGCTATTTCCGAAAAAAGGGTGAAAATATGTTAACTGCATTCTCAGGTCGTGCACGTGCACTTTGTCGAGGATTAATTTAATATTCATTAAGTAAGCTGACTCATCTACAGCTTGTGT
Source organism: Magallana angulata (assembly GCF_025612915.1). Taxonomy (NCBI): domain Eukaryota; kingdom Metazoa; phylum Mollusca; class Bivalvia; order Ostreida; family Ostreidae; genus Magallana; species Magallana angulata. Next base: position 57,537,056 of record NC_069118.1, read on the forward strand.
CACGAATTTTACCTGTGCTCGGTCTCTTCATCATCAAACACTTTGTTTTGCTGGGGAAAAGTTCACATTTACTTCTAACACATGATAAAAGTACATAAAACCAGTGCGTATCAAAACAACTGATCTCTGACAATTTTAAACTTTAAATGGTCAAAATGACTAAACTGTTTAAGTTCTATATTAGTTTGTCCCTTTGATACTTACAATCAAACTTTCAACACCTTTTTATTTGCTACAATGTATTCACTGATTTCTAGCTGACGGAAATGCTATAGTTGAAAATGTGGTAAACAGTTGTATTTTGAAAATTGATTTTAATTAAATCTCTGATGCAGTTACTTTGACAAGCCGGAAGTAAAAAAAAAGTAGACCTAAGCACAAATCATCACCGCTGACAAGACGCCGTACTTGAAAATAATCGATAAATTCGATGTTATGTATGCAGAAGCACAGTTTTTCAAGGAAATTTATTTATAAATACCTTATAAATAGTCAGAATTTAAATACATGTAGTATGAACAATTTAGATATTTTTGTAGTCGTTTGTATTCCTACGCCAGAGCTCGATTACAGCAGTTACGTTTAAGATCAAGGACATACTATCCATACTAAAGAAAGAACCATTACTGGCGTAGACTAGACTTTATTATCGTCTGTTTGTTTAAGATTGCACTTTTCCAGAAATATTTCGATTACTGATACATAATGCGTCGTAGAGTTCAACGACGTTTATCCTATCTTTGAATATTACACAATACACAATGAACGTGATTCATATGAGGTAAGCCGTCTATATCTCGGCCTTCTTGTCGTAAAAGCCCAATAATTCATATTTATTCAAATAAAGCCAAGAAACTACTTGTCATGCGAAATCACATATCGTTGATATCAAAATTCATAATAATCAATAAATACATGTATTAACTCTCGTCAGTACCTAAGTACTTTGATTGATTGTAGTACTAGTTTTGATGTTACTGTTTTTGTTGTTATTCTGTTTAGATTAATAGTTTTAGGATATCCGGACAAAATTTAGTATTTTTGCATCATGAGCTAGAAATGTGACGTTATAACCTCTACAGGACAAAACACCGTTCCGTGGACCTCTTGGAAAGGAAGGAAACACCATTAAATCGGACCTAGGTTTCAATATGTCATAAAATGTAATACGTTATCTCCGAGATATTCCGAGAATTTCATGCGTCCAGTTTTTACTTTCATAATACCGTTTATCCGGTATTTTTCGCAATTATCTATTATTTGCTTTTTTAGCGACCTCTTTCAAATCGCAAAGTATTGAATACGCAAAAATTATATCCTGTATCATTTTCTATAAGAAACTTTTAAAATCGCAAAAAATGACTGACGCAGATTAAAAATGCTACATATTTTCCCCATTTTCGCAAATTTTGTGACACGCGAAAAATTAACCGGATATACGTTTGTATATAGTTAAAACTGCAGAGTCATTGTTTCTCCGAGATCACATGTAACGATCCCGTTTATTTAACAGTTCCAAGAAAAACGACAAAGGAGTTGATTAGATTTAATTGCGTTTATGTATTGTTTCTGGAAATCAGCCCGTCACGGCCTGCCTTCAGTATAAAAGGAAGAGTCCCCTTAGATCAATACAACAGACCGCTTGAGCTCTCCACTGGAGCTTTGAAGTCGTCATGGCCTCTCGCTGTATTCCTACAACTGTTACTCTCTTTTATCTCGCAATAAAAGGTTTTGATCATCAATTCACAAACCATTATCTTTTTTTCCCATTTTGGTTTTTCAAATTAGGTTTTTTTTCCTCTCCATTAAATAGAATTTTATTTTTTTTTCATCAGTTAGTGTCGTCAATATAATATTGATCGGTGATTAATTTTCGGAAGACAATGTATCTTGATTTTAAAAATGTATCTACAAATGTAACATATGAAGTTGTTGTCATTTTGTAGGGATCATTCCATTCAATTACATAGACGAGTATTGGATTGAATCACTTTTATTTTTTGTGAAAAAACTTATGTTACAGTCAGGGCAATTTCTATCTTTTTCCACCCATTTCGATATTTTTCGCGGACCTCATTTTTAATGAGTTTAAGAAGATTTAGATTTTCAATGACATTGCGTACTTTTTTGACAATGGTTCTTTAAATACATAAATTCTTGATTCAATGGATTCCGTGGACCGATTTAATGAACGTTTAGCAAATTATAAGCAAATTAGCAATATCCCAGCAAACGTTTTCTTTCTCCGAAAGAGCAAAAATTGAGTTACTTCTCCTATCGTTATCCATCTCTTCACCGTAAAGACGCCGTTGGCTCCATCTTTGTCCCTTTCTATACAGTTCTGATCAAAACCGGAAGTGAACAGCTTTGAACAAGGCGGAAGAACAAAGAAAAGGAGAACCCCTTAATTAACAAGGTCTCGATGGTAACGGGTGGTTTGCATGACAGAAAAAACCCGTGCTCTTTCTTTACCTGTGCACAGGTAGAACAGAATCAATCGATGGCGAGGAACTAGACACTATTTGTTGTTGGAATGTTGTACAAGAGCAACTAGTTTGATCTGATGCTGCACGCGATGTGAATCAAGGCATGATTAGCACATGTTTCTAGCTATAATCTACGAGTAACAGCCTGGATGCGGCAACTGACAAAACATCAAAAAGTAAAGGAGTTCAGGAATTATTCTTTATTTAATAATTCTTAACTTTCAATTTAATCCGACGGTCATAAAAACTGTTTTAGTTAGTGATTCTATTCTCTACTTTATACATAAAATATATTTACTATCCCGAATTCTCTCCACCCACGCATACCATGTCCATAGAGATCTATTCCATCTCACGACTTCGTGTTCGAATGCAATGCAAAGATAAAACCTGTTCCCATCTCGCTTTATGACTCCTCAACTCCAGCAGACTTTTATTGGTCAATCACAGCTAAGCAGAGGTTCTTGAGAGCCATTCAATTAGGGTCTTAGATTTGAACCGTTGGAATTTGGCAATTTTTCATGGCATGTTATCAGAAAGCTTGGATGTCCAGTTGATTGCAAATACATGTTGCTGCGTGAAGAGCTTGCAGGCGAAATTAACGAGCGGGGGAAATAATGTCGGTAAAGGAAAAACTAGATCCCTTCATACCTCCCCACGCAAGGTGTTGGATGACAACAGATAAAAAAGCTTTTACAGCAGTCTTAACTTGGTATTTCTTAATCATATACCGCTGTGTCATGGAAGTCATAATCCTATTGATTTCCAAACGGTTACTCTGTCACCCAATATGCAGGTCGCCGTTATCTGCCTAATGAGTCTATCAGATTTGTTCAACAGCTTCAGTTTCAAGATTCAAGAAACAGGCAATTAAGAGCAGTCTTCTTACTGGGTGCTGTTGTGGCTGGAATCGAATTTGGTTTAGCTTCCGGTCCAAGGGTAAAACAAGGGTAAAGTGACAGCGGGTCGTCTTCCGGTCCTTATTTGCGGATATGGTATAGCTATATGCAGAGGTTCCACTTCCGGGCTAGATGGTTGCTTCCTGGTAGAGAGAGCTCAACGACAGATTGGTGTAAAGTCGCGGTGGGAATAGTGTATAAAGTCGCAGTGGGAATAGCGTATAAAGTCGCGGTGGGAATAGTGTATAAAGTCGCGGTGGGAATAGCGTATAAAGTCGCGGTGGGAATAGCGTATAAAGTCGCGGTGGGAATAGTGTATAAAGTCGCGGTGGGAATAGTGTATAAAGTCGCGGTGGGATTAGTGTATAATGGCGTCACGAATTCGAATTGATGTACCGTGGAGAGAGACCGGATGGAAAGGAAAAGTAGCGTGTCAAACTTAGAAGTGTCATGATCAGTCCAATGGTTACGAGGATTTGTTTATGTACAGTTTTCGTTGGTAGAAATTGACTGCGGTTTTTAATGGGCATGGTTAAATTTTATTGCTTACATTGATTAAGTAATGCATTTTCAATAATCAGCCAAAATTTGAGTCCCAGTCGTCGTAGAATTTTAAGAAATATACAGAGCTTACATTCTTTGTTTGGTAAACAAGGCTCGTGCATTGGTTTTGTTTTTATTGTTTCAATATACCGGTCAAAATTCTTCTAAAGTTGATTTGTTTTATCTGCTAGTTCGTTTTAAACATTTATAAACCGTTCTGTCGTTTGTCACATTTATTTTAGTGTAAATTCAAAATGTAAAAAAAAAAGCGGGACCTGAGTTTTGTTTACAAAACAACGAATCGTGAGCACTGTATCTCACTTATCATTGGATGATTGACAATCATTTTGGTTGACAATTCGAAATGTATTACTGAAGCATTGTAAACATCTAAAAGAGAAGATAGAATTTGACCAAAATCGTGACCATGCCCCTTTAAGTTGATGTAGATAAAGCTCTGTGGAAGTACTGAAAAAATGGGAGACACACATATAGGCCATATTACACACCGTGTATTTATTGATTAAGTAGAATTTCACAACATGGAAGATATATCGAGGATTACCCACGGACGCCAAAAAAAAATTTTGGTAGAATTTAATCACTTTATGCAATAGATCATCCATTTTTATCCGTCACGGGCTAGTATTATTATGTCATTATAAATCTAATTCTTTATCTGAGCAATATATTCAATCAATTCGAAATTAGTCCCATTCTATTATCTATAATCTTACTTTACATTAGGAACACCTCAGGCATTTTCAGTGCGGCAATATAATTTATCAGATGATGGAGATAATTGTATTTCTCCCTTTGCTGAGCTATTTCAATCAGTTATGTGTAAATCAGGCCTAAATCACTGTCATTATGACAACGCAGTCGTGAAAATGGTTTCTGTGGCAAACATACAATTTTGTCGGTAGGATGCGATCGATTTCCCATGAACAATTGGAAATTCCAGGCGATTCAACTCGATTCCAATTAACCAAGGTTATGAAGTGGAAAGTTCCCAATAAATTATTTTTTTTACTGATTTAACACTTAGGGACAAATTATCATCTCCTTGACCTAATTTATTCCTTCTCCAACTTTTTTTATAATTTCAAATAAAAATGAATACAACATGTTTATATAGCATTAAAATAGTCTACCGTAATTTGTATGAGCGGCAATTTTTGCGCAAAAATAAGAATCACACGAAACTGGGGTTCCCGATGTTTGATTGCATGTCTCGCATTCCGTTTTATTTCGGGCGTTTATACTTACGCCATATTGGTTCAAACACGTTGTGTTTCGGTCACTTGACACCCTTTTAATAAAACACTGCGGGGAAAACTCTCATTTTCCTTTTTACAATTTTCTACGATTTGAATAATCTTCGAAATTATGTTTATTTGGATGAAATTTTAACTGCAATGTCTCATTGTCTGGTATAATAAAATTTTATCTTGTTTGCCTGTTTGTTTTGTTTTTGCGTGATAATGACGCGGAAGGACAAAAAAGAACTTGTGCATTGATTTAATTTCCCCTCTTGTAACAAGATTGTTTTATGCTTTGTTTTTCGTCATTTTCAAAATGGGTATGTTATTTTTAGATAATATATAAAATTGTGTGAATTCCATAAAATTATGTTTGTATTTCATGTGTATTAATTAGTCGTAAGCTCATTCGGTATTAACGAGGCCGAGTACAGAACGAGTACGCACGCTTTCGCGCAGCGTTTCATTTGTATTGTGACGTCATCTTTTTACTTTGTTGACGCCATGGCGTGATAGTTTCAGCTGCAGATATTCAGCGAAAGAACTGTATATGATATTAGTCAAATTTGGCCCCCATAATTCGATATTTTTAAAGTGATTCAGATACATCAATTTGTTGTGTTATATTATAAAAGAGTTGACATAAAATATGTTTTTCACCTATTTATTTGATTTATATGCACTCACTGGCAGTATATGACGTCAGAAGTGACGCTATTTTTATAATTTCAATCAAAATCAGTACAAAATTGACATTTTTCTTATCTTTTTTCGAATGGGAAATACAGAGCGACTCTTTGAACAAGAACGAACTTTTGGTCACTTATAGGTACATGTACTGGGGAGATACATCTTTGGTGAAAATATTTTGTTTCTTCAAGCAGTCGCTCAATGTTTCCATAAAGAAAAACTGCTTCAAAACGAGCCGTTTTATGCTAAAAATGCGAAAATGTCGGGAAAAGGTAAACTTTATGATGTCATAATTTTAAATTGGGGGCATTAAAATCAAAATTAAAATTACGAAAAACTACAAATGTATATCTATACAAATAAAACAAAGAATTACAGTAAAATGACGACGTTCATTTAAGGGGGCCGTTTTAGGCTCAAACCATATACAGTAAAACACGCTTATAACGAAGTCCCAGGGACAAGTAAGTTAACTTCGTTATAAGCGTAATTCGTTATGTCCGTCAAGTTTATAACATAAAATAGAGACTTGGGGAATGAAATTCACTTATAAGCGTGTTCGCTATAACCGTGTTTTACTGTATAGTCCTTTGTTTAAAATAACTCGTTTGATGCGTAAAACTGATATTATATTGTGGAATAAACATAAATGTCTCGAAGTATAAGCTATACTTGGGCTCAGGTCGAAAACGTGAAGAGGGTTCAGCAAGCCTAGCCCTCTGTCATGTTTTCTTAACCCGCCTTTATATATAGCTTAATTCATATATTTCAAGACAGTAACCATGTATTTTATATTAATGACCCTTAATATGTGATGTTATATATTTATTTATTACTTAAATGTGTCTGAATGTTTTAATATTACTATAAAGATCACCATTTCCGTCTTTGTCAAATAAAAAATAGCCATTATCTGGCAAACTGGGAAATTGGGCATACAAAAAACAACTTTGATAAGACCCCTGGAACAAACCATGGGGTAAAAGGGTTTTTTTATTTGACAATTTGATGCCTTTAAGCAATAACTTTAATATGTAGAACAGAAAAAGAAATCCCTAGGGCAGAAGTTTAAAAAAGATGTAAAAAATGTACAAAATTGATACATTTCAAGCAAAATACCATTAAAGGGTCCTACATGTATGTTAAAAATTAACAAACTTTGAGATGACCCCTTAAACAAACGGTGTGGTAAATGTCTTATTTTTTTATCTTTAAATAATAATTATATCAGTAGAAATTCATGTAAAAAAATTCATTAAAAAATCTAGGGCAGAAGAATTTTTCATATTTTATCATAGATATCATGTTAAAATCATTTTTTTTTAAACCCAGATATTTCGTTTCCTGCTATTTGCCTAAGAGAATTCTATATTGTTGAAAAACACCCATTACTGCTCCACAAACTGAAAGGAAACTATAACGGGCATTTTTCCTATGAATGCGTGCGATTTCAGTGATGCATAAACTGTAAATTGACAAGAAAGTGATTAATATTTCAGAGAAAAAGAATCCCCGAGCTATAATAAAATGATATCCTTTCTCCGTGCATCTGCTTATCGACACAACATGTTAAATAAAGCATTGGGAGTGAAAGTGCTTGCTAGCTTTCATATATATTCTATTTGTTCTCTCTCTCGTTAAATTTTTCAAATACGTGTATCTGTTTATATTTAGTATATTACGTTTATAGCAATATATTTGGGGAGAAAAAGTTCTAAGGAACGGGTATTAGACATTAGGTCTACATTACCTGCTCATTTATTAAAACATGCCAACCAATGTCTTAAAAGGGCCCAATTCTTTTTTTTTTTTTTTTTTTGGTTGCCTTTAATATTTTTAAAAATCAGTATCTGGTTTTTTTTTCTTCTACTTATACATTTAAATGAACAATATGATCCAGACGCACGGGTGTACTTTATAGAGAAACTAAAATATAATCTTAGATTACAGAATGATGGCGAAAAATGGGCGAAAAAATTTAGATCCAAAAATAATTTGTTTACTAATTTGAGAAATTATTTGTGATTAGAATATTTTGCTTTAAATGTACATGCTTCTTAATAAGATGTTTGTTTGAATAAATAAAAGAGAGAGAGAGAGAAAAGAAACACGGGTGCCACAGACGTTTAAGATAGAGTTGGCAGATATATGAAGGGAACGTCGGTCAACTTGAAACTACACTACATTTTAATATCGATCATTGTGGCATTAAAATTCTTTTAATTATCGGTGTCTATTTATAAACGGCACATGTGCGCTTAAATACATATGTAAACACATGTAAATAAATAGTCGATAGTAATAAATAGTAAAACTTGTGTAACATCATGTAATTACATCGAGGAGGAATATTGACTGCATAGCTTTATGATGAGAAAATTCAGACAACAATGAAAAATATACATCAATAAACAGATAAGGTTTTGAATGACACCAATGCATAAAATTAACAGTGGTAAAATATTATAATGCAACGAGTCTGGCATAGGAGTGGAAAAGATAAGCACATACGACTCCGACCCCCCCCCCCCCCCTCCTTTTATCATATCTGTATCATATGAGTGTGAACACAAGCCCTATATTCATTCGCATTAAACTTTTTTTAGCTTTTCATCGGCCAAGTTAAAGACAGACTACAAAATAGAGATAGTTTCTTCAAAATGTAATCCATCTCTAAAATCGGGTTGGGGGTGTTGGTGGGGGGGGGGGGGGGGTATGAGAGGGGGTAACATACACTTGACCAGGTGTAAATATTTTTTGAGCCTCCCTATCGATCTCACCTGTAGAATTAATCACTCTTGACCGTAGTCTGTCAATTAATTTGGCATTCATTAACTACACAGGGGATTCCAGCTACAAATTAATGCTAACAGATCTCTAGGGATTTATGGCCATTTCTAACATTAAAGCCAAATCGACAAATAGGGAAAAAACGAACAGACTGGTTGCGTAATTTTTGGTTCATTTCAACAATCTTACGAGTCCCCCTTTTTTTGGCTGACTGAAATCAATTTATTCTCTACGAGGCATTAATAAATCAATCTTTATAAAATCATTCAATTAAAAATTTACATTTTTTCCTGAATCCTGAGATTCTAAACACATTAATTGAACTCGGTGTTATTTGACATTAATAATTAATTGATTCTTTAGACAATCGCCGTCATAAAAAGAATATTGATTCATTTTCTGTACTTCATTGTATTACATTTAAGTGCACTTTTAACAAAAATCACCCCCCCCCCCCCCAATCCGACCGCAGAATGAACAAATACTATGCATCAATTTTTATTCTTTCTCAACAAATTGTTCGCTTTTCCATTACCTCAGCTACAGAATGAGATCACGTCATGGCGGTATTTAGTTTACGGCTGGCGTTTATTAGTTCGTGGAGACAAAATGAAGACTATTTTTCACGGCCATCTGACAAATGCATCAGATTTCCAATACGAACCAGCACTCGGCCATTTAGGAAAATGTATTGTATTTAATTTGGTATGTAGAAATTAGGACGATTTTATGGACGACCAGAATTTTTTATTTATTATTTAAGATAGTTTGAGAAACCAAACAACTATAAATTTATAAATTAATTGGATGTGACATACATACATACACATATAAATGATGATGGTTTTTTTTTTTACAAAAAACCTGCATTCGATTTCTTTTCTTTTCATATACTTTCTGCCCAAAGAAAAGGTTACAACTATAGTTCTTTAAAATTCATTTCTCCATATATACCGTAAATAGTAAAATAGATAGCCATATCTTTTTTGCGCAGTTGAAATATCACATCATTTGGTGGTTTTTTGTTTTTTGGTTTTTTTTGGGTTTTTTTGCTGAGAATCAACTCACCTTTTTTTTAGATGTGTAGCCGATGCCAGTGAAAAAAAATATATAAAAATCACAAATTTCCAAGTTCACACAATATATTATCACAGAACAGCTCAATGTATCAAACGGAGGAAAACGGTTCCTTCAGGAAGATATGGAAAAACCGACCATATTACATAATTACAGCTGGTATCCAAACTGAGGGTGGCTGAGAGGGGTAGATAGCGTCAGGTAGGTATTGATTATCTTAGATAGGTAGGCACCAATACAGGTAAACTTAGGTAGAATACTGCTGCAAATATCATCTCTAAAACGGATACCTGGTGTGACGTCATAAAGACTTTACCAAGGCGATGTTGGCTTGCGTTTCTAGGCAACAGTTTCAGCGTTTCCAGTGAGATTTTAAATCTATTTTAAGCTATGATTAATATGGCGAGGGAAATGGTCCATGAAGGGAAGTCAGCTCGATCTGTTGTTGTTTTTATAATTGTTAAAACAGTCTATTGAATTCTTCACGCGGTAGCAATGCATTAACATAACGTTAAATTCCTTTTTTTTTAAACTAAAGGATAAATGCAAATCAGTTCTACTGCATTTCAAAGACGGAAAATTGGGAATAATGGTGTGTGCAGTTGAGTTGGTTTGGCATGATCTTGTAAATTTACTAGTTTCTCTTCTTATTAACTATTTTTTCATACTGAAAATTTATGTTTTCGAAACACAATTTTATTCATTTATAATTTCTACATTTATATTATATATTATATTTTTTTTCTTTTCATTGAACCTGTTTTCCTGTAGTTTTAAAATCAGATGCCAAAATACTCAATTTTAATTATTAAACGCAGATCTAAAGCAGGGACTTACTATGATAGATGGAAAAAAAGAACGTGGCAAATGATTAAAGTGATTAATATGCACGCATATGTTATCAGGTTTTACAAGATAACAATTAAACAAAAAGATGTTAAACCATGCATATGGAAAATGAATAAAGATTTAAGATGAATTATTAAAAATTATGCATGGAATACAAATGATTATATGATACAAAACGAAATGAGATTTAAAGTTATAGAGTAAAGATGACATAAAGATTTTACGTGGAGAACATGGATAATTTCAAACGGAAAACATCAAATATTGAAATGTTTCAAATGCCATGTGTCATGGGGTCAATAAGTGGGCAGAAATAGAATTAAGTAATTCTGGGAACCACACACTGAGTACATTTCATGAAGGTTCCACCAAACCGGAAACAGCGCAGTGATAAAATCCTGCACGTCTGGACAGATTTAATTTTCCCGATATTTTAATTAACTTTCATGTTTCTCTATCTATGCCGTTCTTATCCTTCGTTGATTAAATCTAAATAAAGGGATTAATTTCACTTTTACATTTCATTTTTGATTCACCTCGCTTACGGGAGCATGCTGGTAGAATAATGACTGTATAGATTCCATTTATTATGAATAAGTACACTTTAGTTTCACTCAAGTACACACGAGTTTCTATGTTTGGTTGTTAAGTAGCAAACTACTTCACCGAATCAGGAAAAGTTACTTTTAAAACAACAAATAGAATTTTATAATGCAATGTAAAGACAAAGTCTTTAAAAAAATCAAAACTATTTTATATTTATGATTCCTTTTATATTCAGTCCCTAGATCTCAACATGCAGTTCCTGTCTCTTTTAATAAATAGGTCTTGTCAAATACCATTAGTTAATAAAAGTTCACATGGGATTCTTTAACACGCTTCGACTTAATGTTTTTAAATGACTTCAAAATTATACATTTTTAAAGAAGTTCTCAAAATGAAAGCAGTTGATAGATACATCACGCATTTTCCATTTAATTTCTTTTTTAATATTTCATTCAAATTTTTAATATTTATATTGATGCTAGCATACTTTTACTTAGGCAATTCTATGGCGACTGGAACATATATTTAATATGGAACTGACAATGAATTCAGACATTTCTCCTGCTGTAGCCGGCGACTAATTGATCAGGACTGCTTCAAAAACATTAATTATCGTAATAATTACCAGTGGGGATATTAATGAGGAGATAGCATGTCACGATAAGCCGTCAGCCTTACATACCCATCATCTAAAACATATGCTGTATCAATTTTGAATATGACTAATTGACTTTTTAGTTTTAATTTTTCCATCAGGATGTTTTATCTGCTAAATGAAGATTGACTATAATCTACTATGTATGAACAAATTTATGAACTCAAAGTTTGAAAGAGAATTATGAAATATAATTTTTTTTAAAAACTTCACTATGAATACCATACAGCTAGGTTGTATACTCTCTCTCTCTCTCTCTCTCTCTCTCTCTCTCTCTCTCTCTCTCTCTCTCTCTCTCTCTCTCTCTCGTCTTTCCAATATGACAATTTCCGGCATCAAAGTCGCGCGCACGCATACACGTACGTAGACATCGTTCTCTTTTAATCAAAGAAAAGCTTGCTACCTGTTGAATATTTCATCAAAGACAGCAAGAAAACAAGCACGAGCGGTTCTGTTTTGTAACCAGACGTGGCCACCGATTACCATAGAAACCGCCAAAATATTATTCGGGATTCGGAGAAAAACAAGGGTTGCCGGAGAAAACTAATCGATTATTCCCCCTAAAACGCTTAAAAATTGAACCTCCGACGGACAAGTCGCAATAAAACGGCCAACAAAGAGGCGCCATTAGTACCGGAAAAACGAAGATATAGAGACATCCTGGGTCCAAGATGCTATAGATAAAGATTCCGTCAAATTGTCACTGTTTCGTCAAAATCGACTTTTGGTTGTCGTAATCTGATTTTGGAGTCTGCAGCATTGGCATTCAAAATGTCCGCCTCGCTTAATTAACGAGCTGGCGGTACATGGGGACTGATCGATAATTATACCACAGTTGGGGAAAACGTGGATAATTAGTATAAGGTTACAGAATAAAATGTCCGTGAAAAGAGGCAGATCAGTTATAATTAACGGGGGCTTATAAATATTATTATTAAGATCAGAATTCAACAGTAGCACACCATATTGCACCTGTTATTGGGTTCTAATTACATGTAGTAATAAACATATATACATGTACCCACTTAATTGAGGAGGGGTGCGGACCTGGAATCCATAGAGGTGTGTAGGATCACTGGAAGCTGTGTTACCCGGAAAGAACTATTTCAAACAATGTGGGGAGGGGGCGGGGGGGAAGGGGTGTGAGGGGGGGGGGCATGTGCCGAGCTAATTGGCTTTAAGGAAGATTGATCCAGACTGTGAAGGCGAGAATACAAAAATTGCAGATTTATTTGATAGGGTGGGTAAAATAAATCCCATCAATATGACCATATATAAGCGTCCATTATTTCTTTCCTTTTTTGTAAATCCTTTTAATTCAAGATATAAAAGACTGTCGTTTATACCATGAACGTAGAATCGTTTTTGAAAGTGGTGGTGTGGGGGGGGGGGGGGGCGGCAGACTCATCCAAAAAATCTTGACAAGCAAATCAAACAAAACAAAAAAAACAACATTTCCAAAATCTTCAAAATCCTAATCCGTTGGAAAGGGGGGGGGGGTTAGGGGGCTGGCATGGAATATCTATAACTTCAATTTTCAATGTCACTCATAATTTCCTAATTTTCTTACCAATTTTTTACATACTCAAGAAAAGTAGGGGGGGGGGGGGCAACTCCATGATACTAGTAATTCAATTTTTCATATGTTAATTTAAGAAAATTGCTTCCTGCGAGAAAAAGTCGGGGGCAGCCCCCCCCCCCCCCCGACCCCCCCCCCCCCCCCCCCACTTGGTGCTACGTGCCTGTTTACTGTAGCTGCTTACTCACTTTATAGCCTGTAAATTTAACATTAGGTACACGTTAACCCGTTTGGCCTATCAATACGTATCATCTTGTGTAAAACTATTTATCGCCCGCCACCCAGTGACCGAGAATAAGGCATCACCCAATGACAGCTAGGCCGGGTCAACGCAGACAATAGCAGTGCAAGAAGCTGAACTTTCTGTTGAATACATATGTAACATAACACTGAACTTCTGAAACAAGGCAAAACACAGTTTAAGTACCTGAGTAATTGCAGTTCATGTTACCTTCGTGTTTCACAGAAGAAAAAAAAATAAAAGTTAACCACCACTAGCTTCTCAAGTATTAATTTTTACAATCTTTTCATTCTACTGTTCAGAAACGCTTCATTGATATTGACAATACAAGTGAAAATTTAAGATACATTTCATTATAGAGAGAACAATAAAATTCTGAGACTCGGTAACTGACTTATCTTAAAACTCTATATAAGTAGCTACATTACTTTTCTCGGTCGACATCCTTACTTTACTCAAGACCCCCTCCCCCCCCCCCCCCCCCCTCGGTAGCCTATGGTTGACGTTTGATGAAGGCGCATAGCAACAGGAAGATGGGGCAAGGATTGCCTCCTTCCTCTCAATTTTCAAAGGCAATTGATTCAAGTGAACATTCATATGCATGAATGCACGAAAAATCTGACCCGGTCGACTTTTTGGGGACAGCAGAAACAACAAAGACATTAAATGCTAATACAATAAACAGGAAAAAAATATCTAGGTAAAAAATAAGACCCAATACTGGAACAATGATTCAATGATGAGATGTGAATACATCACGCATTTGATTCCCGTTTCTAGTAGGCTTCTATGATTTAAGTCGGTACAGATGTAGCCTATTGCTAAACTCATGGCTCAGTGCATTAGTACTGCTGCTGAAATAAGTTTTAGGTTCTGTTGCTAGCTATACCGTGCTAATTTTACCGACTTGCGGTCAATATACTAGTATTTAATTAAGGATACCATAAAATCATGGCAGAATTTGCCAATGCATGTAAAGAAACTCAATATTATGTTCCTCTAATGGATACCAATGGAGGATCGCAGCTGAGTTTACATATGTACGTGTATATAGATATTATATAGGTCTCTGTATACATGTATTCTGTTTCATTGCTCACCATATGGAATTGTCTTTGATTATCACAATACCAAAACGCTTAATATTAAAATGATTACATGACTGTCGTCGTTAAACCAAAACAGAGAAAGATCAAGAAATAATATATTTATAAATAACTGCAGGTCTGTAGCTCCCGGTCTGAAAAAAATCGGATGGACGACCTGGGAGCTACAGTGCCTCCCATAGTAAAAATCTGCAATTTACGGCGCACAAAAAAAATGTGCTAGATTTGGACTGAGCTCGCAGGTCGTCCATCCGATTTTTTTCAGACCGGGAGCTACAGACCTGCAGCTAATTTATAAAGCACATTTAGACCCCTTTACTATATTAATTTTTCGCATACCCCCTCCATCCCCCCTTCCACAAACATACATATGTATTTGCCTATTTGTAACATGGGGAAAATGATTAAATTAGTGATACGCGTTGATATAAGGACTTACTTGTGTCGGGTGTAGAAGTCTCTACCATTTGTGTTTCAATAAGGATACGGGGGATGACCAGGATACATGGTATTGCGCTTTGTATCTGACCATCTTCCTATTGTTACGTCATCTTTACAGGTCCTTAAACCCGACTACATGCATAGATAGTGACCAGTGCGGTTAGCAGCACGTGTATATATGCGTGTAAATATACATGTCAATCCAAAATCAGTATAGATCGAAATGATTTATCTTGCCGTTTTTACTTTTAAATTGCAGACAATGTGACACTAACTTACATGTATATAATTTACGACAGACAATGTGACACTAACTTACATGTATATAATTTACGGCAGACAATGTGACACTAACTTACATGTATATAATTTACGGCAGACAATGTGACACTAACTTACATGTATATAAGTTACGGCAGACAATGTGACACTAACTTACATGTATATAATTTACGGCAGACAATGTGACACTAACTTACATATATATAATTTACGGCAGACAATGTGACACTAACTTACATGTATATAAGTTACGGCAGACAATGTGACACTAACTTACATGTATATAATTTACGGCAGACAATGTGACACTAACTTACATGTATATAATTTACGGCAGACAATGTGACACTAACTTACATGTATATAATTTACGGCAGACAATGTGACACTAACTTACATGTATATAATTTACGGCAGACAATGTGACACTAACTTACATGTATATAATTTACGGCAGACAATGTGACACTAACTTACATGTATATAATTTACGGCAGACAATGTGACACTAACTTAAATGTATATTATTTACGACAATGTGACACTAACTTACATGTATATAACTTACGGCAGACAATGTGACACTAACTTACATGTATATAATTTACGACAATGTGACACTAACTTACATGTATATAATTTACGACAGACAATGTGACACTAACTTACATGTATATAATTTACGGCAGACAATGTGACACTAACTTACATGTATATAATTTACGACAGACAATGTGACACTAACTTACATGTATATAATTTACGGCAGACAATGTGACACTAACTTACATGTTTATAATTTACAGACAATGTGACACTAACTTACATGTATATAATTTACGACAATGTGACACTAACTTACATGTATATAATTTACAGACAATGTGACACTAACTTACATGTATATAATTTACAGACAATGTGACACTAACTTACATGTATATAATTTACGACAATGTGACACTAACTTACATGTATATAATTTACGGCAGACAATGTGACACTAACTTACATGTATATAATTTACGGCAGAAAGTGTCTGGTTTACAACTACATGTTGTTTATCTGTTTTAATTTTGATTTTAAAATAATGACAATGTGCACGTCCTAAGTACGGAATCCTTTTTTAATACTCAACGAATAAACAAGGACAGTGTTACACTTATATTATACGGTCAAATTGAGCTGCTAAACAATGAATTTTTTTTGTTATTGTTTTCACAACTAAATCGATCTTTCGGTCAATCGGTTTTATTCTCCGCCTTGGTTAAAAGGATATCTTGATACGAGCCATGTGGCAACCAACTTTGAAACAATTACGCAATATGGAGTTTTTGTGATTGACTTCGACCGATCTAAGTTGTCCCAGAATGAGGCATCCAGTTGTCCCAGAATGAGGCATCCGGCAAAGTTTACTATTTGCGCACGCATTGCACTTTGTGCTACTTTATTTACTATGCAGTGACAGCTGCGTGTAATTTTTTTTACTTCATGTAGATTTCTAAAAAATCTTTATTCTATACAAATCCGTTTTCTTTTAGATTAAACCTTTTATACATATACACAATGCTTCAAATCCCATTTTTCTTTACATGCGTAAGAATATTCACCGGAAATACATTTCGCCTACGAAGAGTATTAAAGTTTATTCATGCCTTGCTATTTCGGTAATCAACATAACGGTTCAATGTATCCTATTTATCACTTTGTTGCATGTACTGTAATGCTTTCGCATTACATTAACAAAGCTGACCAATGATATTGCATGCCGACGATTCCTTTACAAGGAAAACAGTACCCGCAACGTTATTCTTTTACAAGATAAACGATAGAAAGGGCTTCACGCACGATAGGATAGGATTAACGCACGATAGGATAAGATTAACGCACGATACGATAGGATTAGTATTCATCACGCTAATCGATCTTTACGATTACATGTACTTGTTTTTCAAAGTGCGTTGAATTAGGGACATAAGCATTTATTTATATTTTTTTGAAACTTCTTGAAGAGGTTTGCTCCTCAGGTTTTGGGTTGCCATTTTGGGTCACTTCTAGTCTGAAAATTCTGCATCACATATTAATTCTAGTAGTATAATTATATTCAACAATGCCAAATACACTCTATTTAATAAATTGTTTTTAAAAAATTACATTTTTACAGACTTTAGTAAGGGACTATATTTTGTGGCGGAAGGTTTTCAACAAGAAAATGAACAGTTTTCATAACTCAATATAGCGTATTGTTATTTAGCTTCCTAAATTTCAGCGCAGACCAAAATCCTAGATAGTTTGTGTATTATGACATATTCACGATGATCTGAAAAAACATATGTGAACAATATTTTGATATCTCTATCGATATATTTTGGCATATTTAGCTTATATTTAATAAAATTTAAGAAAATATTAACTCCAATTTTGGCCTAAAATTAGCTTATTTCATGCTATCTCCCACATTTTTGAGAGGTGCCCCCCCCCCCCCCCCCCCCCCACACACACACACACACTTTTTAAAACTTTTATATGATCGAGATTAAATGGTCCATTTGTATGCAAAGTTTTGTAAAGATGACATCACTTATACTTTTTTTTTTCATTTGCGTTATACTTTGATTACTCCAAAATTTTGTAACAATCTTAAGCTGTTGTGTTACGTACATTATGTACTGGCGATTTGAAGCCAACAGTAAAGCGTGATTTTTTAAACTCTGACTTAAATAATACTTTTATAGTCACTTCACGTGATCAACTTCATACTGTGTTGAAATCATGATTAAATAATAGCATTTGTTTGATTTCTTCAAATAATCAATTTCCTTGCCAAATCTTCGCAAAAATTTCAGGAAATTTGAAATATGTCATAACTGTTTGGAGCCCCATATTTCCAAAAAATAGCACGTGACATGGGTCACAAATAAATGAACATTTTAGGTCCCCGTCCTTATATCCAAGTGGTTTTTGGATGATTGACATTACTATTATTTCAGGTGCCAACCTCCTTAACTAAAATAGAAAAAACAGTTACCGGTATATTTTAGATTAGATAAATCGCATCTTCGCTAGCCAAGGGTTTTCGGTCCATTTTGCCCACTTTGGGTTTATTGGGAGCGAAGTGGACCGAAAACCCTTGACTAGCGAAGATGGATAAACCGACGATCCGCGTGATATAGTGATGTTCTGATTTAGCGATGTGTTGTACCAAACCATCTACATTATATCAAGTACCAGATGCTATTTGGTTTCAGAGCTACCTTTAACTTGAAGATATGGCTTTTGACGCTATGAACTTTTATATTGTAAAGAAAAAACCCATATATTAATCTAGCCTTAAAATTTAAACCTTTTCTTATAATTTTAAACTCAGCTCAGGGAGACCAATATACCATAAAAAATGGCCCCGACCATCCAATCGGTTTTAAGATCGTAAGGTTATAAGATATCGGCCTTTGCGACGGAATATGATAATTTATTTTCTCTGGTGTAATTCAAAAGTTCAGTGACGCTACTAGTGGTGTCGTTGAGGTTTTTTTCTTTACTCAGATTGAGAAATATCCCATTTCCTAATCTAATTTCTTTTACCCAAAAGTCACACAAATACCTAGACAGAAGGATAAATTATTATTGACATCGGTTTTTTGGTAAAATACACGCACAAAGCATCGTTTTTAATAGTGGGAGGGGGACAACTCCCCTATAATTTATTTTTATGTGTGTAAATTTAAGAAAAATGTCGGCTGCGAGAAAATGTGGGATGGGGACCCCCCCCCCCCCCCGGCCCGCTGATGCTGCGTGCCTGTAATAATAGCCAAGAGTTTATTAAACCATTGTAAAATTCAATGCCTTACCTTTATATATGATTATCGGTGGTGAACAAAATATCTCAGTATAGTTTGTTTACCCGCGATTTCCGTGCTGTTGCTATCGAAACACATTTAAATGTCACAGGTAAATTAAAATATCAGTTTGTAACAGGAAAAAACCCCCTATAAACTTTATTATGGGAAACGGCTCACATCTACTGCATCACATAAAAACAAAATAGGGACTTAATGTTGAATAATTCGCCGCCTTCAATTCATATTACCATTTTACTTTTTAAGAAGAAAAATATTAGAATCTAAAAACTATATTGAATAATGTTTTCCAATATAACAGAAGAATGACAGCTTTCGGTTTCAGATATATAACTTGACACCTTGAATATTTAAGTGCAACACTCGGGTTTCAAACTTTCAATCCCAAATTTAAGAAACTGGAATGATGATAAGATTCTGTTACGAAAAAGGGAGGCGAGGGAAGAGAAGAAGGGGACCTACACATAAACAAACATACAGTCAGGCATACCTTGTATACCCCAGTGTTCTCAGCCTCGGGGGTCGGGCGATGATCCGTGTGTCAGCAGCCCAGAGGAAATTGTCGCCCTTGAGCGGCAGTATTGCGCTTTATAACAGAGATGGGTGATTGGATCTGGTGCAGTGCTGTTGCCAACTAAATAATATACATATATACCTACCATCTACGTAACACTAGCCGCTCATCCGTGAGATGCTGTAACCCCCCCCCCCCCCCCTATAATCCCCCGTGGCATATCTACTATCTACGTTTCACTGGAGAGGCGCGCTCAGCCGTGAGATGCTGACCCCCCCACCTCTAGTGACATACCTACCATCTACGTTTCACTGGGAGCCGCTCAGCCGTGAGATGCTCAGACAAAAACGTCATCTGATATTATTTCTTTTTTCTTCCTTTTCTTTCTTTTTAAAGATATATTTGCACTTTTTTTTCATGCAGACTAAAGAGATGTGAGGCAAGGTTTTTACATCGTGTCTGGTTGTACAGACCCTGCCAGGGTTTGGCTCATTTGACTGTCGACTGTATCAATTAGTTTAGAGACATTTGTCCTACTGTGCAAATACAAGAACTTTGAAAATAAGTGAAAAAAAGAACTAATTCCAAGTAAATTACATAAATATATAAGGTATTGTTGGATAAATCAGAGGAAACATTCATTAAATATGTTGTTTTAAGAACTAACATCTTTTGTACCCTTAGCGCTGCGTTTGTGCAGTTTGTATCTTATATTGGCATTTTACTGAAAAATATTTAAGACGCATGTAAATACGTGTTACAAGAATACAATGACATCTAAATCAGCTCTCGCAATATTTCCCTTAAATCATCTGGGCTTGACAATTAGTACTGATACAGTTCAATATTTAGTCCAATTTTATCTCGTCGGCTGTGTGTTTTCTTTTAAATAGATAGGACTAAGTTACATTATTCATGAAGAACTGAAATTTTCACCCATGAACAATAACAGCGTTAATTGCTTCTTCTGCTGATTTCACTATTTGCATCTGTTTGTTGGATGAGGTAGTTCAAGTGAGGTAGCTCAAGTTTTTGATATCTGATAATAAATATAAAAAAATCAATCGATTGTTTATTATAAAATTTTAACAGATATGCAGTCACATTGCCTGCAGTTTGTGAACACATCTTCCTTAAATTTTAAAATATATATGTGTTTCCAGCAATATAATTATAATCAATTCTCTCTCCATGGTTTCTTGTTTTTTTTCCTTTATCTTTGTTTTTTTAAAAATAACTTTCTACATTAACTTTGTTTCAACATTCCCCTTTAATCGATCCTTTCAGTGGTGCTTACGTCTCCGACCTTTTGATAATATAAGTTGTACTTTAGTACTGTTTAAAATCAAAGGACCAGGATAAGTAATAAATAGAGACATGTAATTTTTATACTATTAACAATGGTGGTAATCTAAGGCTAGAATATTAAAGAATCTAAGATACGTTCTTTAAAGGAAAAAAATACGTCTCTAAAGCGTGAGAAGGCACTTTTAAAACCCCCTAAAAGTTAGATTTTCTCTTTTATCCACAATTTATAAATTTCAGTTTGAACAGGAAAATCATTTTTGACACGATTGATTAATATCATCGTCCAGACTCGTTTGAACAACCCCGATCGCATCAAAGAATCTATTCTTTTTTTTCTCCGAAATCGCAATTTTGTTTTAATTCTTTGTCTCAAATTAAAATTCGTCATGCCTCTGAATTTGAAGACTTTTAAATAATTCAGATTCGGTACGAAACCATTATCACATTGTCTGGGTCGTAAACATTATCAATAATCGATGAATTCAGAAGTTTTATTTTTCTTCTGAAATTCTTATTTATTCATATTTTATTGCAATATTCTTATCAGTTAATTGTCTGAGTATTTCATAATTCTTTCATGCGCAGAGAAAATGACAAATTTTTGACAATTTAAATCACATTTGCTATTATATATAGCCTTTTTTAGCGATAAAGCTGTCATGCAAGGGGCACGTTGGTTTTTTTACCTGGCTTGATTTATAATCGGCACTGTGACCCCTGGTGGGTCGCTAACAGCAATACAGACTGCTTAAAATGAAGTCAGAAATTACTGATTTCTTCCAAAAATTTCTACGAATTTAAAAATCCGGCTAATAAATTATTTGTAGAAAGGTAAATTTTATACTGAAAAATTAAGGAAAAAAACACAATACATATGATTGTATATTATGATTTTACCCGTAGATTGACGGATGCTACAACAGAGAAGAAAGTAAGATCTGCGAAAATGACAGTGTGCAAGACAATGATTAAAAAGGTTTGCTGTTTAATGAGGACTTGATGGACTGTATAAAAAATACAGCTAGATTAGAATATGTGTATTCATTCTGTACTAAAGATAGTGTATGGCTTAATATTTCATATTTTAAGTTTTGACGCAGATCTAATGGTTTATTTGTTGATCATAGGGTCTCCTTAATATCAAACTAAGAGCATATGCAGTGAAACTTTATGGAATTATCACCAAATAGTTTGACCAATAGGAGCCTACCTAGATAATCTTCTATAATAATGATGAGAGCATGTTCACGTATTTATTTGGAGATAATTTTGAGCGAATATCTTGGACTACAGCAGACATGATCATGTAACATCGACATCTGTTTGAATAGTATGAATGTGTGCATGTGCAGTCAGTAGAATTAGGTAAAAAGCGGGAGAGGGAAATAAATGCACGACAATCTCCAAATTTTCCTCTACCCTGTCCATCTTATTAGATGAAAAATCCCGCGTCCACTCTCCAATTTCAGACCTCAATTTTTACGCTTATTTTGGATACATTTGCCCACTCCTTGCAAAAAACCTGATGCATGACTGTGTTAGTTATACCGTGATTGTACCTGATGCGTGACTGAGTTAGTTATACCGTGATTGTACCTGATGCGTGACTGAGTTATACCATGATTGTACCTGATGCGTGACTGAGTTAGTTAAACCATGATTGTACCTGATGCGTGACTGAGTTAGTTAAACCATGATTGTACCTGATGCGTGACTGAGTTAGTTAAACTATGATTGTATCTGATGCGTGACTGAGTTAGTTATACCATGATTGTACCTGATGCGTGACTGAGTTAGCTATACCATGATTGTACCTGATGCGTGACTGAGTTAGTTAAACCATGCATGATTGTACCTGATGCGTGACTGAGTTAGTTATACCATGCATAATTGTACCTGACGCGTGACTGAGTTAGTTATACCATGGTTATACCATGATTGTACCGGATGCGTGACTGAGTGAGTCATACCATGATTGTACCTGACGCGTGACTGAGTTAGTTATACCATGATTGTACCTGATGCGTGACTGAGTTAGTTATACCATGATTGTACCTTATGCGTGACTGAGTTATACCATGACTGTACCTGACGCGTGACTGTGCTAGTTATACCATGATTGTACCTGATGCTTGTCTGTGTTAGTTATACCATGATTGTACCGGATGCGTGTCTGTGTTAGTTATACCATGATTGTACTTGATGCTTGACTGTGTTTGTTATACCATGATTGTACCTGATGCGTGTCTGTGTTAGTTATACCATGATTGTACCGGATGCGTGGCTGTGCTAGTTATACCATGATTGTACCATTGACATCTGTATGTATGTCCACCCTTGTGTATATCTTGATTTTTATGGAGTCCATCACATTGACATTCCACAGACTCATCCAAAAAATCTTGACAAGCGAAAAAAAAGGAAAAGGAAACTTAATTTCCATAATCTTCAAAATCCTAATCGGGGGGGGGGGGGGGGGGGGGGGGGGGGGGGTCCTATAACTTCAATTTCACTCTGCATTTCCTTATATTCATTCCATTTTTTACGTATACTCCCAAAAAATGGGGAGACAACTCCATTATAATACAATTTATTATATGTAAATTTAAGAAAATTTGCTGCCCGCTGCCCCCCCCCCCCATGCTAAGTGATCCTGTCAATCAGTCTGTTGATTCCCCGCCTTTCACATCCATTGTATATGTGGATCTATAGGTATTTCAAGTACAGAAAAAAAGACAACGGAAACTCCACAGCCTATATATTTTTGACCTTATATTGAAATATTTTTTCTTGAATAATATTAGGATACACAAGAACAAGCCACCGTGAAGTTCTTTGTCACAGAGGGAGGTTTGTGATCTCTGAATAAACAACAAAAAACAAAAATATCATCAAAGTTACGCAATGTCGCTCAGACCTTGAAATATTGATGAGAAACAGACCAAAGTATTTTTTAAAATAATTCATAAAGTTGGAAAAAAGGTCCAGGCGCCTGCATATCTATCGTCTGTTTTTTGTCTGTCCGTCCATTCCTCTCTCTCTCTCTCTCTCTCTCTCTCTCTCTCTCTCTCTCTCTCTCTCTCTCTCTCTCTCTCTCTCTCTCTCTCTCTCTGTGCTATCATAGCTTTAATACTATACAATATCATGCATTTCGTGTTTTCTTTTAGTTTACTTGTTAACAACGTGTTCTTCTTCTTCCTGTTTGTTTTGTTAAACGCTGCATTTTGGGCCAGTGTATCAGATTGTATGATAAAAGTGAAAATATATCAACTTCCACACTTTACAACTACTATTATTATCATCAGATATAGGTTGCTGTTGATTCCCACATCGCGTGTAAAGCAGTTTACAAACAATTCATGAATGCAGTGTATATATACAGGTACACACATTAATAATGTAAATGCTTTATATGTCACCATAGTTCATATCATGTGCATACATATTACAAATATATGCCCATGTATAGGTATCTGGGCGTATAAAACATTCCTAAATATCACACATGAAACGTGCATAAACATGTATGTATACAGATATTTCGTGTACACAAGTTCATATGGTAAGTGGGTTTGAGGTTGATTATTAGAATGTATTTACAAGCATTTCTTTACATTCTTTAATTTATTCATCAAAACTCCACATTAACTTGAGATATTAAAGAAATCGTCAAATGTTTATAAACCGCTTTTATAAAATTCACTGTTGAATTGTTAATCCTATTCCACAAACATTCTATTTCCCATAATACTGAAATACGTTTACTTTACCAATTCCGATTTGTATAAAACATTGTACATCAATTTTAGGTATTTCATAAAATGCAACATCAATTATCGGCAGAGACAGTGCCACTATGTGACGTTTTGTGATAATGATGAATCATCTATAATTGTAAATTTCAAGCTTAAGCGAGCCGGTCACCCCACCCGGTAAACATATGACAGCGCTCCCGTGAACGGAACAAAACTGTTTGAACCTTTATCAGTTCATTACTGCTAAATCTTCGTGTTGCGGTTATGTAAGGTTAGTATAGGAGCGTCTTTGTGACTTTTTGATGTCTGTAAACAATTTTGGTAGATAGGTAGATGGCTCCCCTCGGAAACGCCGGCTCGTGGCCCGGCGTATCACCCAGTCATTGCCCAGTTGACAAATACAGATATCCGATAGGATTAGGTCGAGGAGAACTAGTTAGGTTAATGATTACCGCCCTATAATAATATAATACGAGGCACGAATTGAATTTACCATGGGGCCCCATAGACGGGTACCCAACAAACAGCATCCGCAGCACTCCGCCATGTTCCAGCCATTTTTAAATTTAACATGAAAATTTCCCGACTCACGTCTTGTAAGACTTACTTATATTACAATGCTCCGGTAGGGGTTATCGCTTTGTTCCTTTGCTTGTTTGATATTTCCTTGTTGACCCCCAAGCAGAAGTTCTATATAAAGTCTTTGAGGTCTTTAGGATTTTGCATTCTGGGTTGTCAAGCAAGCAAGATGTTTCCCGCCTTTACTGTGGCTGTCGTCTGCCTCGGACTTGTGTCGGCTGGACCGGCATCTCGCGGTAAGTCGTCAGTACAGATATATTTAAAATATCTCCCGTAAGATACTTCTATATTGTAGCCGTTCTCCTTGGAACGGTCAATTCCGAGTGTAAAAGTTAAAATGGTTCCTAGTTTTACTATAGAACAAAACAACTGCTACCAATTGATAAAGAGTGATGATTGAAAGAAACTTGGTTGAGAATTTTTTTTCTTGTAAAATTTGTTTATTCTTGTATCCTTTCAATTGTAGTTTTATCGTATAGAGGAAAATAAAAACGTTCGTGAAGTATTAGTAATAAATGGTTTGACTAAAAGAAAATAATGTTAGTAATACTAGTAATCATTAGTTACCTATACTGGTTTATTTATAAATTGTCAATTTCTGACTTTATGGAAGACAAAAATAGGCAACACCTTTATGTTTGCATCGGATTTGCCTAGGTACAGGTATGAAATGATAATTATTATATTTATATTATAGTAAACGTTACATAATGTAGATATATATATATGTCGGTCGATGAGTTAATCAATGCACTTCCTGACACCAGAGACAAAAATAACTATATTAAACAAACTGCAGATAACAACTTAACACAATCTTATTTCCATCAGAGGCCCTTGAGGCATTGATTACACCCCCCCCCCCCATTCCAACTATCTTTATCAACTGAAAAAACTCGCACGTATTTCTTGTTTATGCTTAATATGCATAAAACTTTGTTGTTTGTGTGAATTTTAAGTCCATTAAAGCTTGTTTTAAAAGGGCCGTTTTTCGACTGATGTTGACACTCGAAAAAGTGCGAATTTAAAAAATAGCTGTAAAGTTTTCATTTTGATATTCAAAAACATTCAAATTAGAATGTTTTAATTGGAGAAAAGCTAGTATATGTCTGAAATAGTTTTCTAGTATAAAAATTAAATTAGGTAAAGAGGAAAGCGGGATAACCCTCACGTGTATACTGTATTATCACGAGAATTGATATCAAAGTAGCAGTGAAATAGCTGGTTATGAAACAATTTCACTACATCAGTTTTTTCTTTTCTTTTCTTTTCAGAAAAGCGACAAGTCAACTGTCCAGGTATGTTGACTTTGCTTTGTGTGTTTGAGAGATGCAGTTCTTTTATATACATAAAAACAAGCGCTAAGTTAGTTCTAAGATCAAGTTGTAACACAAGTTGTTTGGGGACAGTTTTGCTTCAAAATTTACATAGTATTTGAGGTATTTTCACTGGACTATTGATAATTAATGATTATTTTGATTAAATTTATTTTTTCGAATATTGCAAGCTTGAGATACATGTAATTCAACACTTTGGGGACGTCATATAAATGTCCATATATTCCTATATATTTTTGTGAAGATAAATACATTAATTTGGCATCAGTTTTACATGCAGTTATTTCAATAAATCTACTTTTTCAGATGCATTCACTAACGTTCCCAACCCGTGTGTCAACAATGTAGAGGGTAAGATCTACTACCCCCACCCCAGCGACGCCACAAAGTTCATCCAGTGCGACTTGCTGGGACGCATGTACATCATTCAATGTCCCAAGGGCCTGACCTACAAACCCACCACCTCATCCTGTACCTCCGTCAATGCCCCAGTCCCCACCACAATGGCTCCTCCTCCCACCACGCATGCGCCAGTTGTCATTCCGGTTGTCACATCTAAACCTACTTCTAACCCATGCACTTCTACGAACCTTGCACAGGGAAATATCTACTTTGCCTACGCCTTCGATAAGTACCGATTTATTGAATGTGATCTTCTCGGAAACGCCAATATTTTGAGCTGTCCATCTGGTTTGGTTTGGGAGCAGAGTCGCTTGTCTTGTGTTTACGACATCGGAACGGATAACGTTGTACCCAACCCTGCCGGAACCGGAACTGGCACCGGAACCGGAACTGGCACCGGAACTGGCGGCGCCGTGAATCTGGAGACCGTCTGCGCTTCACCTGGATCCACAGTAACTACTACCGACGATTTGTTCCATCCTTATCCAGGAGACAAGACCAAGTTCATCCAGTGCGATCTCTGGGGTCAGGCCAATGTCGTAGACTGCCCGACTAACCTCTACTGGAACAATTCCGCCAAGACGTGCGCTGCTCCGTACGTGGTTAACGGACTCCCTGCTCAATCTCTTACTGGCTAACTTAGGGACTGCATACTTATTCTAGGTTATGAAATTGACGTATAGGTTTATAATACATGTATATGTACTTAAAGATCACACACATCGATGGACCATATCTCTCTTCTTTTCTCTGTAACTCAGGAAATGTCTTGTTTGCTTACATCATGCAATAAATTAATATCTTATATTTCAGTTCTTCATTGAGTTATTGACCACTTTATAATAGTCACTGTTTTATCCCTTGAAGTATCTCGGACTAGAATGACGCAACTTCTTTGGTTAAAATATACGTCTGTGAAGCGTAAAAGTCAAATTTATTTCTGAAGTCAGCCATTACCAAATGGAAAGCCGTAACGTCTCTTTCTTCATATTTCTTCAACTGATTAACATACACGTACTAAAAGGTTTGGGTCCTCGATAAAACAAAACAATTATTAGGTATGTTACCTAATGAAGGATATACATGTATGTCGGGTCGTTAAGGTCCAGTCAACAGGAGGCAAAGTCTTCTGTGGCATTAAAAGGGGCATGGTCACGATTTTGGTCAAAAATTATTTTTTAGGCATTTTTTAAATAGATAACATTCTTATATATAGTTAGAAGCGAGTTACAGAGCTTGACATTTTTCGCTATGTAAACAAAGCTTTTGTTTACATTTTGAATGTTAAAAATTCAAGTTTTAGAATGTGTTAAACGACTGGACTGTTTATTTATGCTTAAAATGAATAGACACATTAGCTTGAAAAAGATTTTTACTAGTATATTGAACCTATGTAAACAAAAGCAGGGCACGAATCTTGTTTACATGATAAAGAACTGCGAGCCTTGTATATTGCTCCTAAATTACGCAAGACTCACAAATTTCACTTAATCATTAGTAATTTATTCCCTAAAGCATTCTAAATGAAAAAAGAATACAATTAAATTTGACCAACATCGTGACCATGCCCATTCAAAATATTTTTTCATATTATGATACTAACATGTACATATACATTTTATCTATGCTAAGGGGAAATAACTCTTTTTCTGACCTTTCTCTAAGTTGTATGTCTAAATGCTATAATTTTTCCAATCCCAAGGACTAATTTTAAAATGTGTTTGTAGTTTTAGTTTTCTAACACAGTTGACATTAAAATTAAAAAAAGATAAACAAGTTTCTGCCTACAAAGATTTTACTTTTTAACAAAAAAAGTACGGTTTTCTGATGCTAAAATATGCTCTAGTTCATGTTTATCTGACATCTCAAAAAGTGCGATGACGTATATTTTTTCTAATTATTGATGAAATTTAAGTATATTAAGTTGAAATCAGTTCTGTTTTTCAACTTTCATCAGAGAATTTTACGAGTATGGAGTTACTTTAAATACAAGTTGATTATAAACGTTAAATAAAAAAGAAATGCTTGTGTAAAGTTTAAAAGATTTACAGAATGATCCACTTAAAGTTGCTATGCCAAGATATATATCATTGGGATGCTTCTCTGTATTATTTCCCTTTGGTCAAGCTTCATCTCTTTCAACCACTACAGCCACATCTCCGTTTGTTCTCTTCTTGTTCTACGTATACTTACATATATACGCTGTCTGCCATCAAAATGCGATCAGAAATTTCCAACAAGTATAATTCCTTTTAAAGGAATGATCGGCATGTTCAGTCATTGGCTGTTAATGTAATGCGACAACATTTAGGTACATGCAAGAAACATGATAAATAATCTGACATATAGGCATTGCAGCGTTTTGTTGATTTCCGAAATAGTAAGGGATGAATAAGCTTTACTTTTAGTTGGCGAATTGTACTTCCGTTTAGATATTCTTACGCATAGGTAAAGAAAAGTGTGATTTGAATCATTATGTTTGTTACAGTATAAATGTTCTAGTCTAAAGACACACACATCCAAATAACGTTTCTAGCAGTCTACATGTAATTAAAGACTTACACGAGGTTGTCATTGCATAGTAAATAAAATAGTGCAATGCATAATGCGTGCGCAATAAGTAAAATTTGCCGGATGCCTCTAAGTTCCATTAAGTTTTTTATTTAATATAAAAAGTTTAAACTTCAATAGCGATTGTACGAAAAAACAAACTTTGCAAACTCAAATTAGAGCCATCCTTGTTAAGTTATTAAGGTAAACAAAGGCAATTTCAAATTATTTCTTTGTTTTTTTTTTCGTCGAAAACGTTTGCATAACATAAGAGCAATTCATAATGCTGAGAGTTAATATCGAATGCCTATCATTTTTTTATAAGGAGTACTTTGTTTCTGTATTGTTTACCGACAATTACATGTGTACAATCTGTGCTCCTGGCATGGAATCCCGATTCAGATGAACATGCGCTTGCCTGGTTCCCTGGTTGTGATCGGCTTTGGCCACAGGAGACATCCGGCGAATTGTACTAATTGTGCACGCATTCCGCTTTTCACTACTTTATTACCACATGCAATGACAACCTCATTCAAATATTAAATTACACGTAGATTTCTACGAACGTTACTTTTATCCGTTTGCAATGAAAATAAAACATTTATAAATACAGTTACATCCAGTAATAATGTTTAAAAACATTATACATGTAATTGTGTCACATTGTAAATTTATTGAAAATCTCAATTTCCAACATGACATTTTATTTTTTCTCTAATTCTTTGTTAATTGAAAACATTTACTTCAGATCCCTCGAGGGCCGGGGACAAAGCTAAAGAGTATAGGTGTTGTTTGTTTTGCTTAAGATCAGTGTCAATCCTCCCATCAAAGAGTCACCGGTGTAAGAGTGTTATAATTCCTTAATTGTGTTAATTGAATGTTTGAGTGAAACATGCGCGTTGTGTGAAAGAGTCAGTTTGAGTTCCGCCGTGGAGATTCCCGGACGTGATTTAGATGTACTGGATTTTCCGTCATCAAAGAAATAATTAAGTCTTTTAACTCTGGACAATTCCGAGTAACAAAACTGGTGTGAATAGTATGAGTGCATTTTGTAAGAAAGCGAGGATATTTTCATTACCTCTGTTTTTAATTTGGCCATTCAACGAAATACAATACTTCAACTTTATTATTGTGTTCCTTTAATATTACGCTAAAAAAAAGGTTATGACAATTGTATGAATATCTTCACATATGCGTTAGAATATTTATCGCAAGTACATGTGTATAATCCTCCTACAAAATGTATAAGCTTATTCATGCTTTGCTATTTCGGAAATCAACAAAACGGTGCTACATGTATATACATGTACTTTTGCATGCTTACGACTAAACGAATTAGGCATTTGCGCTATCTTATCCCCCAATCTTCTTTGATCACATACCCGACAACTTTCACCTCCCAATTAAAGGCAATTAACGGTTCTTCATTCCCTGACCAAAATGCAAAATATGTTCGTTGATTAGGGGTAAACCATTTCTATGTACCAGAAGATTATTCTCCACCACATCTTTTATGAGTTTTTATCATGAACCTGATGTCATGATATCTGAAAAGTTTCCTTGAAAATTCAAATTTCCATAACTTTACATTATAAGATTACCAAAAATATGCCCCCTAGACAAGCTCCAAAAACCGTCGAATCCCCCCCCCCCCCCCCCGAATATTTTTCTGGAACCGTCCACGAATTGTATTATTTAAATAACCAATAAAAGTAAAATGAATTGCAGACGTTGTCCTGACATTTAAAATTCCGGGGACTGTTTACGTTTACCTTTGCTTACTAAATAGCAACTAGCTCGTTGAATTGTTATCCCAACGTAATTATTTTGCAAACTAATTGCACGTGAGGATGATATTAATGTTTCGGAAGGGCAATATAACTGTTTCTTGTGAAAGATAATTGTTTCCGGGAAGGTAATATAACCGTTTGCATGAATCAACAGTTTTGGCTTCGAGGACGAGTTACTAAAATATTTGCCCTGATGTTACAGGGAAGCCCCAATGGCTTTTATTACCTAATCAAAGGGATTTTTTCTGTTTTATTACAAATTGAATATTTGCGTCTATTTTAAACTGCCGGTCAATAGACTGCAATTTATTAGGCCGCCGTTTTGTTTGGCGCATGTAAAAGATGAAAAAAAATCTTAGTATATTGCATAATGGCACGAAAACCATCTGTAATATGCGAGTTGTAATCTAGAAAAAGGAATTAGGTAATAAAACAATTATTAAATGCCTGAACAGTCAATAGACCAGAATTGTTTCCCTTGTTGCAGGGAACAACTCAGTATTATATATTAGTCTCGGCCGTTGGCCTCGGGCAATAGATCTTACTGAGCTGTTCCATGTACCTCGGGATAAATATCCGGTCTATCGACTGCTCAAGGATTAAATAATTGTAAAATGTTGCCCGATGCGACATAACAATCCAGAATTCAAGTCAATGAGGAACAAAATATTCTGGTGTTGTCGCTGAAGAAGACATGTAATATATGTCATATAACAATTTTGAACAAATCAAAGCGGCAAAGCGGTTTACGACCGTATTTCAATAACAAGTGTATTTAATTTTTAAAAAATCATATTTTACAAATTAAACAATAATGTTTTGTAACATGTCAATCAGAGCTTATAAGTTTCAATAAGTTAATTGTAAATATGCAGCATTAACGTTGCTCTATTCAAAATGCATCATTGGTGTTGGCATGAATTTCGGAAAGCTGTTTTCTTTTCCCCGACAAATGCCAAGTTGACGTTTGTGATTTTCAACACTGTCAATGTATTTATGAAATGTTTTTTATTTATACAAGGAATTAAAGAGAGAGTACGCCGCATCTTATTGAAAAAAACGGACTTGAAAAAAGTTTCCATCGGGTTCGTCATTTTTGTACAACTCATAAATCTATGAACTTTCAGAAATTACAAAGGATCTATTGTGAAAACAAAAAAATGACCTATAGGGGAAAAGGATTTCCCGGAAAAATCACTATAGAAAGTCAAAGTTTTCGCTGTAAAATGGTATATTTCTGCATAGTTTTGACCAAGATAATTCTTTAGGACCGGCCTGCCCCAAACACAAATCTTAGATATTTTGATAGGTTTAGTTCAAAGAAATAAATTAAGATAGACTTTTTTAGGAGCACCCCGGCCCTGGGGTCAAATTTTTTTTAAAAACAGACAAAAATTGCTGAAACTGATTTCTATCAGAGTGGTCTATATTTACATCTTGAAGTTTTTGTCTTGGATTACTCAGTAGGTTAAAGCGCTGGCTATGTCACACATAATGTTTTTGTTCCCTGGTTCGTTTCCATCTATTGGCACACTTATTCTGTTTTAAAATTAACGGCATTTATCAAACCGATTTATTTTTTTATGCAGAACGGTGCATTTTGTATATCAAAATACGATCTTCTTCCCTAAATTTACATATCTGCTCGTTGAATTAAAGATTTTAAAAAGACATCGATGGTAAAGGTAAATACTTCACTACATGTAAAAGCAACCAACCTGAACTATACCCGAGTGTAAGCACTCTTTGTTTAACACCCATGCGAATGTGTTCGGAATGTTTTCTTTATCGTTGTTAAGTATGTAATAAATCCAGAGGTGCTCGAATGAAAGTTCACGCGACTTCACCGAGATTTGTTCAGCTCCTGTGAAATTTCGAGCGGAAGTATAAGTGTTCGGATAATATTCTATAAATACGTAAGTACTGGTCGATTTTCACATCATATTCTACTTAGATTTATGTTAAAACATCAACTTCTTTAAGATGTATGTCTTACTTCACCATCTAGCGGTTTTTTAAATTAAACAATGATATTCAGAACAGAGTTATCGTTCGTGTTCAACCACGTGTAGAGTGGTTGATAATATAAACATTGGGTTGCTTAATAAAATCATAGCCATGTTTGATGCCTGTGGTGTGCAATACCATGTTTTTAAAAACATAATGGGTGGCTGTTTAGCATTAAGACTTAGTATATCTTTCCATTTTCAAGGAACATTCTGCATAAAATAGTACAGTCTGTTTTACTTTTGATGTTGTTACTAGGTCAGGCGCGGATCGAAAATTAATTCTTAGGGGGGATCTCTACTACCCTTGTAAATTGTCGCAGCAGCAGAAAAAAACTATTTTTGTATTGTCACATTTATTTCTAGAACATATTTTATATACCAATTAATGAAGATAAAGTTTAAAATCAATAAACCTCTAGATTTTATATTTGACTACAAGTACCTAGATTCTCTAAAATAGACTATAAACACGACGTATGATTTTTACTGCGAAACTGAAAGGGTCAAATAAAACCAAGTGGTCTAAAATTTAAATGACAATAACATTCGCAGGGGTGTTTAAGGACAAGACTAATTCTCTCTGTGTTACTCGAGACAGGTGCCACGTAAAAAAAAAAAATCATGCTGAGCAAAGACTGTTGCGTTTGCCTTCCCAGAACATCTAAAGGAAATGGTACAATTGTTAGAGAAGTACTGCAAAGTAGATGCAGTTCGTTCTTTGCTAAAACGAGTACACTGGTGACATTTTAAGGGAGATGTGCGGCCATCTTGTACATTTGAGGATAAGAATGTAAACATTTCTTGAACTGGCTTGTTTCTGTCCAAAACTGTCCAAAACTGTTGCCAAAAGATATAAAAGCAATAAATATGAAGTCCTAAATGTCATTTTGTTTGAAAAGCATGCATACAGGAACAGGAAAACGTCTTTTTAAACAGCCAGAACGCTGTCGAACTGCGCAGCTACAGACTTTTTTGGAAGATTTAAAAATCTGAAAAAACATGAAGGAGGTTCAATGGTGTTCTTTCTACAACCATTTGTTTAGAAAGAGTTTGAATTTTACTAATTTAACAGATACACCCCCTTAAGTAAAAAATGCAGGAGAGGTTTATAGATTAGAAAAAATGGGGGCGGGTCAGTTATAGTTTTCCGTCCCCTTGCTATTTCGGCATCAGGTCCGTCCCCTTATACAAAGGATGCAGCTGTTAATACGGAAGAGAGTTCAGTTGAATGCACAGTGAATGATGATATTGTTCGGATGCCTCGTAAGATTACTCTACATCTACAAACATTACTCTTCCTGTCATTTCTCTAAGAAAAACTATGGCGACGTGCATTATTTGTTTGCGACCTTTGAAATCGCGTCACGCGGGACTTTCGATAGCTGCTAATATGTCCTTGGTTGTTAATAAACGCGTATAAAGAACATGTATCGTATTATAGAATGTAAATTGAAAACAAGATTTAAAAAAAATCTGTTTTAAGATGTTTTAAGATGCAAGGTTCCTTTCTCCATAAATCAATCTTATTATTTCATTCAGGGAGATGTGCGGCCATCTTGTACATTTAAGGATAAGAATGTAAACATTTTTTTAACTGGCTTGTTTCTGCCCAAAACTGGCATAATTATTTTGTAAACATGTATTTTTCGTTTTTATCACAGGCGTTGATACAACCTAAATTCATTTTGTAAGTGAGGCCGCTGAAGGGTTATTTGACACATTTGTTTGACATAAGTTTTGTAACAAATATCTGTTCACTTTAAAAGGAACTGAAATTGGTAAACCATTTATAAACTATCGAGAAAGTAATGAAGTTTTAGAGAGTCTCTTTTACCTCGTTTTCCATGATGACTGTTGTCGGGCGAAGATCTTGTATTTTTCAGCGCGTGTCAATTAGTGTCAAAATCCACGAGGTACAAATAAACAATATAAGATAAATTCGGTTTGTACGACCCTCAAATTTCCAGAAACTCATAATTACAAAATTACATTAATTAGGTACATGTATGCGAAAGGAGTTTTTTGAAAACATGTGTTTTCAGCTGTACTGTCTTTTCGGACTGAGCAACATTAAGAGCAGACTTTACAACAAAAACCTGATAAGTCACCTTATGGATTAAAAATTAACTGACAAGTCAACGTTTATTTACGAAAGCCGAATAGGGCCACATTAAAAATATATTTATCTCATAATAACGAGTAAATTATCTCGTTATTACGAGAAAAGATCTCGTAATTACGAGAAAAGATCTCGTTATTACGAGTTATTTATCTCGTTATTACGAGAAAAGATCTCGTTATTACGAGTTAATTTTCTCGTTATTACGAGAAAATATCTCGTTATTACAAGAAAAGATCTCGTTATTACGAGATAATTTTCTCGTTATTACGAGAAAATATCTCGTTATTACGAGTTAATTTTCTTGTTATTACGAGAAAAGATCTCGTTATTACGAGTTAATTTTCTCATTATTACGAGTTAATTTTCTCGTTATTAAGGTCTTCCGTTTCCAACGGAAGACCTTTCTATTATTGTGCGGGTTAAGATTATTCTTATTAGGGTTTTCCGTTTTTCAACGGAAAACCCTTCTGTTATTCTACTGTTTCTTATTAGGGTTTTCCGTTTTTCAACGGAAAACCCTTCTGTTATTCTACTGTTTCTTATTAAGGTCTTCCGTCTTCAGCGGAAGACCTTACTGTTTTTCTACGGGTTCTCATTCTTCTATATTATTATTATTTTTCTCCTTGGTAGACACCCTTAATTTCTCAGCCATTTCTCAATCGATTTTAATGATTTTTACATGGATGATGTGATTGGTGAATGTCTCTTTGCATCCCACTTCCTGTTTGAAAATTCACTTCCGCTTCCAAATTATTTCCCTTTTTAATGTATTTTGGAACATGATATTGTCCACGCATCTCCTCATAAACTATTATAGTTAGAGACTTGAAATTTGCATGCAAGGTAGAGTGGTTATGGTAGATTTGCTTGCTTGTTTTAGATTTGACCAGAAGTCATTATCCTTGAAGCTCGCCTAGACCTGAAAATGTTGAAGTTAATTTTTTTGACAATTTTTGAAAAAATTGAGATTTGATCACAATAATTTTTATTTTCATAAATATTTTACTAACACATGTAGAGTATCAAAAGTTTATCTATACAAGAGCTTTCAACGGACACCAAGCAAAAGGGGCTGACACCTCATATTAGGGGCCAAGTTCAATATTGTGATCATTTATATCTTAAAAAGGAGAAATATTTTGAAAAGCATTATAAAAGAGAAGATGCTCGTAACAACGTTTGTAATAATATTTAACCACCAAAGTTTCATTAAATGGCCCCTATAATGAGATATAGGGTCGGCCCCTAAAACAATCTTTCCCAAATATCACAAGAACAGTAACAAATTTGGAAACACTTAATGAACGAAATATGTTTAGAATAAAAAGACTTTTTATTTGATATCAAGAAAAAGGGGCTGGTCCCTCAAATTAGGGGCCAAGAGGGGTATAAAGTCTTATTTATATTTCTTTCATAATAAATATTTTGTAATGCATTATAGAAGCAAAAATGTTTATCTTTCAGTCATTTTTCTGTTAATGATTAAAGTTACATGATAAGTTACATGATAAAGAGTTTAAGGGGCGAGAAGTCCAATATTTGGATCATTTATATCTTAAAAAGGAGAAATATTTTGAATAGCATTATAGAAGAGAAAATACGCAAAATAACATTAGTAATAATATTTAACCATCAAAGTTTAGTTTAATTGCCCTTATAAGGTATAAAGGATTGACCCCTAAAACAATCTTTCCCAAATATCTCAACTATATAGGGTCGGCCCCTATAATAAATCTTTCCTAAATATCTTTTGATAACAAAAAAGGGGCTTGTCCCTCAAACTACGGGACAAGAGGGATCTCAATGTTTCCAGTCAAAACTCTTATACCTGTATCAGAAACAAAACAAGAGCAAGAAGTCCAATACATTAATGATCTATTTGTTTAAAAAAAGAGGATTTAGAAATTAAAGAAAAGAGTCTGTTGAAAATTAAAGGATTTTTTTCTACTAGTTCCTAATCATGTTTACCTGGTAAATAGCAAAAAAATTGTCATACATATATTTTAACTTCTAAAATTGGACGGAAGACCTCCTCGTTGCTCGCAACGAGATCGTGTCTAGTTATTATTTTTTTTTTTTATCCGCAAATTTTGTGTAGGCCATTTCTCGTACATTTGTTGTCTGATTGTTATGAAACTTTCAGGGTATGTAGACAATGTTAATATCTAGGGACGTTTTTTTCAAATTTTTAAAATTCACTTCCGGTTATGAGTTATTGCCCTTTAATTGAAAATTGGGGGGTCTTTTGTCCAGAGTTGATCTCGGGAACTACAAAAGATAGTTGCATGAAATTTAGCAGGATTGTTGGTAACATTTTATAGTTTTGCTGGCATGAAAATTGTGGCAAAATGTTTTTTAGTTTTTAAGCTATTTGCCGGTAAAGTTTAAGGTTTTGGGGGGTCTGAAATTTTGTTGCTTTTTGTATAATAACCTTTAAACTAAAAATAATTTGTTAATACATATAGAACAAAAGTTGTTTAGAATAATGAGAGCTTTCATTTAAAATTAAGAAAAAAGGGCTGGCCCCTGTAATTAGGGGTCAGCAGCTCATACACGTATTTTTCTAATAGCAAAAATCGTTATCATTTTATGAAAAAAAAATATTCAGTTATTGTTAATATATTAAATGATGTCATTTGGTATCAAATTTAAAAAGTTCTGTGCCCTATTTTTATCAAATTTCATAAAACAAATATGTGTGAATCGTAACGTTACATGAACGAGTTAATTTGTCTACATAGACACACAAGCGAACAAATGCCACTTTAAGGCCCAGGCATTTACTGCATTACGTTGTGTTGCATCTTAGATAAATAGTTGTGATTCAATTTCATTTTTTTTCATCTATATCATTTATGAATTCAATGAACACACATTATTTTAACGTTCTATGTGCAACTATTTGTCGGGGCGCCCCTGTTTGTAACCCCCGCGCGCGCGC
The DNA here is from genome assembly GCF_025612915.1 of Magallana angulata. Taxonomy (NCBI): domain Eukaryota; kingdom Metazoa; phylum Mollusca; class Bivalvia; order Ostreida; family Ostreidae; genus Magallana; species Magallana angulata. The sequence continues at coordinate 57,575,666 of NC_069118.1, forward strand.
CGAATGTAAACAGTAACGAACGGCATTGTAGAAAAGAGAGAGCCGTAATGCAGAAGAGAAGTTGTGTATTCTTTCGATGTACAAATGCATTTTCAATTTACTGTGAAACATATGAACATGCACAGGGAACAATACTACATATTTGTTTAAGGAGGATATTTTTCTCGTGTGAATCGTTTACGAGGAAATTCTGACAGCCACACTTCTGTCGACGATCAGCCGTTGATAAGCTACGAGTAATAAAGGAGAAAAGATGGACATTAAAGTGTGTGATTTATGTGGATGTTACTGAAGAAGGTGAGGCTTTTACTCCTTTTAAAGTTTAAAAAAGTTAAAGTTAAAATTTAGTATATAGTATAGATGTACATGTAAGTACGTGCACACTGTTTGTTTTTGTGTTATGGTGTGGGTGTTTGTTTACTAACGTGTAATTTTTACATGTTTCATGGATGTTTAGACTCGCTCGAGGTTCATGGGGGACTGGAAAGGGTAACTGAATTTATCTATTTAAAAAAATAACAGATTGTGAATTTTCAACTCAAAATTCAAAGCAGGGTCTAATTAGAAACATATATTCTTGTGCAGAAGACTCCAAATGTAGTCATGAATATCCTGTAGACATAACTTAAAGTAAATAAAATTGTATACTTCAGACTTCAGAGTTAAAACATGACTTTAATATCTTTATGATGCCAATCATTGTATCATTAGAAAGGTTTAGCAGACCAACGGGTACCCGGTACATGTACTTGTACATGTAGGTTACAAGTTAGAACTATGCGTACTATTCTACCAGTTCACATAATTTTTCTTGTTTAGCAGTTATGATGTGTACTTAAATTGTCCTTGTTAATGTTTTAAATGTAATTTTTTATTCTCTTTTTTTAATCTGACTACTGGCAGTACTGGCCTGCGAGCAGTTCTCGCCGAGGACCATTTCTCGCTGGTGCACTGTTACATCATATTTTCGTATATAATTTTATGTGTAGATAAAATGACGTAACAATGCAGTGAATGCACTGGTGAGAAATGGTACTCGGCGAGAACTGATCGCACGCCAATATTGATTAATTACAGACAAAAACTGAAGGTTGCGCGTGTTATTTTTTATTGAACAACATTGTTTAAAATAATTCTTTATATATGTGATGATCAGACCGGTTTGAATACCAGTGCCAGATAGCTCAGTTGGTAGAGCACCTGACTAGAGATTCAGGGGGCCCAAGTTCAAATCCCGGTTTGGTCCTTCATTATTTCTCCCATCCTGTTACAATATTGGTGTTGTGACCAACCCCTGGAACTAACAGGTTAACTCCTGCCAGGGTTGATCTTCGAGGGTGAAGATCATTTAAGGGGGAAGGAATGTGACGGTCAGACTGGTTTGAATACCGGTGCCAGATACATGTAGCTCAGTTGGTAGAGCACTTGACTAGAGATTCAGAGGGCCAGGTTCGAATCCCAGTTTGTTCCGTCGTTATTTCTCCCATCTTTTACATATACATGTATATCAGATATATGACAGATGATTAAGGGTCATCACATGTTTTGCAAGATGCAATAAGTGTTAAAAACTTTTACTTTACAACACAATACATATAAGTGAATATTTATGTTTCTTGTTATTATTTGGTGTGGTTTTCTTGACAGTGTCGCATAAACAATTTACCCGCTCCTAAAACACAAACTTTCTTTTTGTGGATTCAGCTTACCGCTGATTGGCTGCTGTTGCAGCAGACAAATAAGATATGCACGCACAAAACACAATGAACTTATCAGAGAATGAGTTGAGTTTATTTCAACTGTTGGAATTTGGGTTGTTTTTTTTTTAAATGTATACTTGTGACAAAACATATATGTGGTACATACAGCTGTAGCTTTATGAAGAAAATTTTGGTTAGACCATATATACCTATCATGCAAGTAAATGATATTTACAAAAAACTTGCAATTTATGGCGCACGAAATATACGCTAGTTTTATAAAGATTGACATACATGTAATGTACCACATTCTGTGAAAAATAATCTATTAAAAATTCTTCATTAAGTTTACTCATACATGTTTTATGCTTATTACACATAGTATTGTTTTTAAAACATGTGATTTATAAGAAAATAAGCAAAAACCCTCGCTAATTTATTTGCAAAAAAAAAAAAACACAGTAGAATTGATAAAAAATGGTATACCAGAAGCTAATACCAGTACATGTACTTTGACGCTGTTCGGTGGGTAATATTCGTTTGTAATTTACGAATTGAAATATTGACTGTTGCACTACAAGTATGGTAATAAACTCTCTCTCTCTCAATTTGATAAGTGTTTATACCTATGAAAATTTTTTAATATTGTATTATGACTTGATATGCAAATTTTTGATCTTTTACTGCCTAAATGTTATGTCATGTATTGGGATATGTCATACCTATTACACTGCATGGTCAGTGTATTTTTTCCAGATATACTATGCATATGTTAATGTAAACACAGCTATTACTAGTACATGTATGTAAACACAGCTAATTATTATTTTTTTTATTTCAGCTCAAAACAGACTCTTGTTACCACATGGCTTTTACCGGTACCTGTTGATTCTTGTGGGTCAGCTCCTGAGATTAACCTGTCACCTCTATCAACATGCATATTCCTTGTGTTCTACAGACTATTTACCGGTAATTCAAATTAAATCCGATAATGCATGAACAATAATGGAACTTGAAGAAAGCATCATGCCATGTTGTGGTTTGTGTTTGATAAGAAATTATGAAAACAAAATTAAGGCTGTTTATAAAGAAATTCATAATTGCTGTGAAAATTTGTTTTTCAATAAAAGTATGCAATTATGTTTCCTTTATTTTTTATTTCATAAAGATATTTAGATGTGTTTACATAATTGAAAAATCCCTCCCCCCCCCCCCCCTCTATTTAATTGTCTGCATTAAGATTACATGTAGGATATGTAAATGTTTGACTTTGAAATAACATCTGCTATGATAATTACTTTTGAAATGAACAAGAAACAACCTATTTCTACCTTTCTAAGGTATATATGCATAAAAAAAGTAGAAAAACATGTCAAACTTGAAAATTTTTCATGGAAATCAACTCGATCTGTCTCCAGCTACCTGGGTGTGTTTGAATTTAATTTTAATTTAAGGCAGATGTCTAACTTGTAGGTTGTAACTTACTGTTTTAGCATGGTTAGAAGGAGACTAGAAATCAGAATAGATTAGATATTCACTAAATATGATTGTTAGCTTACTTTTTTCATGAAAACAAGAAATCACAAGCAGGACAGCTGTCTATTTGTTAATTAAAATGGTACAAATCATACAATAAACAAATAAAGATCAAATTTTAGAATCATTGATGATTGTTTTCAAATATGTGTGAGAAATTACTCAAGGAAATTGCCACACGTTTCATAAAATTAGGTAAAACATTTCAAACCATGACTTTTTCTGAAAATCAAAAGATTGAGGGGTGGGGGGTATACATGTAAGGGTATTTCTAAGTGATGTGAAGCTTTTATCATGATTATATCATGTAGGCATATGTTGTATTGAATAAGGTTTCTTTTTAAAGGTGGTTGAACAAAAGTTGACCTCTAAAAGGTCAGGTAAAGATGTTTTACTATGGAGAACCCTGTAAATCTGTGTTTACTAAAGGAAATTGGAAATGGTGGGTTCACTTAAATGGCCATATTTTTATTAAACCTCAATGGAATTGGCAATATGTGGTATTCTTTTTCTCAGAATTGCATTAGCTTTCTTAGTCTTTTCATAAAAATGTTAGTGTACTAAGTTAAAGGTACAAGGAACAGTTTCGGATAAAGTACCGTCAATATTTTTGTAAAATTGAGAGTGACTGTACTTGAAGGTTTATCATTGTTGCGTAGATTCATGAAATGAATTTTAATGATTATCAATAGTTAGAGGGATGTCTCTTGTTGGAATTGGTAAGCAATATTAAGGCCCCTAATTTTAAGTACATGAGAAGCAGAAATAAATTGTGAAACTTGCGGCTATGACAGATATGTTGACTTTACAGTGAAATTGAAGGTTACAAACGGGAGGTTATATAACATGAAATGTAGGTGAATGGGATATTATATGCCTATTTAGTATTTACTGGGTATGAGGACAATAGCAAGTTTATTGTCCCCAAAGACAGCAACTATTTAATGAGGCAAAGCCAAGGGAAATAGTTGCTGTGGAGTGGGACAATAAACTTGCTATTGTCCAAATAGTCAGTTAATTGGTATTTCATTATACAGAAGAAAACTTTATTTGTCAGCGATGCAGAATTTCTTGATGATAAACAAATTAGAGTTAAATCAAACTTTGTATTTAATGCGGCGATCTTATTAGGTCAGAGGTGTTCCGAGTTTAAGGTGATATGGGACACTTCCATGTTGTGACGTATTGTTTATCGAAATAAACAATAAAATAAAGTGTAATTATATAAGTAAATGTAGTTTCTTTTCAAAAATGGTCACCTAACTCCTTAGCACAGTGGGTTAGAGGGTTACTAGGAACCTGTAAGTCATGAGTTCGAATCCCGCTGGGGTTTTTACAATTTTTACCTTTTCAAATATTTTTAAAAGCTATTTTTTGGTTAAATATTGTAAAATTTGAAAATTCTAAACCAGTGAAAATTTTTCAATTATATAGTACTTTAATCCACATTAATATCGACAGATCTATGTCCCATACTACCTTAAAAAGGAGGGAAATCAAATTTTGCTGATGAATGGTTTTGATGACTATTCACCATGGGCAGATAGCATGGATACTATTTTAAATTAGATAAAATGGCATGTTTATGCGGGCGCCTTCTAGTGATCAATTTGTCCGTCTGTCCATCCGAGATGGCTTGACAGGAGCATAGCTTCTCTCCCCTTGGCCCAATCTGGCTCATACCTCATCCACAGGGTTCCTTTGGTTGAAGGATGTGCAGTGACCTTGAACCATGTTTTTAGGTACAAGGTTAAGGTCATAGCAGAATTATATATATAAAATCCTTGTCTGGGGCATATCTTTTTTCCCTTTGGTCCAATCTGGCTAATACTCACAGAGTGTCTCAATGGTTAAACGATGTGCAGTGACCTTGCATGAAATTTCTAGGTAACGGGTGAAGATCATATCGGATCATGCAAAAATCCTTTTTTAAGAGCATATATAATTTCTACTAACCCCTATTTGGCTCAGACTTCACAAAAGCAGAGCGTTTGAGTAAAGGGTGAAAGGGTGTGTAGTGACCTTGAATCTATTTTCAGTGAAAAGAAACTGTGAAGGTCATAGCAGAATTATATTTTTAAAAATCCTTGTCCGGAGTATATCTTCTCTCCCTTTGCTCCATTCAGCCTCATACTTCACCCACATGATGCCTTTGATCAAAATATATGCAATGACCTCGAATGATATTTGTAGATGAAGAGTCAAGGTCATATCAGATCACACAAAAATCCATATTTTAAGAGCATAGATATACTCTCCTTTTAGCCCCTATTTGGCTAATATTTTACCTTTACAGAGTTTATTGGTTAATGGCGTGCAGTGACCTTGAACCAAGTCTGTCAATGTGAAGCCAAGGTCATAGCAGATCTTGTTAAAATTAGTTTTAGACAGTAGATTATTTTCCAAATATGCTTAATCTTGGTCAGATTGAACAAAACTGCATGTATGTTAGGGGGAATGAAATTGAACTAAAAGTTCTATGCCAGCTGGAAAAATTTCAAGTTATAGGTCAAGGTCAAAGCAGAATTCTCTGAAATAACATAAGCGGGGCCCTTTGAAATGTTCACCATTTCAATGTTGTCTGGTTCATAGTAATTTTACATAAAAAATATTCACAGAGGTACAGTAAAGTAAACTTTACATCGATAAGTTTCTGACAATTAATGACGCAACGAGCACACAGTACGAAAGGTCAACCCTTTGAAAAGCAGTGAAGAGAAAAAGTTGCTCAGAATTATGTTTTAAACAAAATTGATTTTTTACGTAAATTTTAATTTTGCATTCTGGGTTAAGAAACAAGATGTTAGTTCAAGGTAAAGTAAACTTGTAGTCTGGTACCCTTCCCACAATTCCGTTCGCGCACTCTCTACAATGTAGAGAGTGCGCGAACGGAATTGTGGGAAGGGTACCAGACTAAGTAAACTTGTTCCTAAAATGAAGTCAAATTTGTTAAGTCGTACTTAAACACATTGTTTTTTTTTTGTTAAGTCGTTCTTGAAATGGTTAAGGGTTTTTGGTTAAGTCGTACTTAAAAACATTCGGGTTATGTTAAGTTGTACCAAGAATCATTCGATTTTTTTTTATCTTTTTGTACTTAGGTTTCTTTGTTACTAGATAAAGAACTCTGCTTCTTAGACGTACTTCTAGCGTTGCTTTCGACATTAGCGGAAAACCCACTCGTTGCTTTGCAACGAGCTTTGCTCTAGTTATTATTTTTTTTTTCCCGCAAATTTTGTGCACGAGATTTCTCGAACATTTTTTGTCTGATTGCTATGAAACTTCCAGGGTATGTAGATGATATTAATATCTCTAGACGTTTTTTTCAAATTTTTAAAATTCACTTCCGGTTATGAGTTATTGCCCTTTAATTGAAAATTGGGGGGTCTTTTGTCCAGAGTTGATCTCGGGAACTACAGATGATAGATGCATGAAATTTGGCGAAATTGTCGGTAACATTTTATAGTTTTGCTGGCATGAAAATTTTGGTAATTTCTTTGTTAGTTTTTGAGCTATTTGTCGCCAAAGTTTAAGATTTTTTCGGGGCTGAAATTTTGTTGCTTTTTGTATTATAACCTTTAAACTAAAAATATTTTGTTTATACATATAGAACAAAAGTTGTTTAGAATAACGAGAGCTTTCATTTAAAATTAAGAAAAAAGGGCTGGCCCCTTTAATTAGGGGTCAGCAGCTCATACACGTATTTTTCTGATAGCAAAAATCGTTATCATTTTATGAAAAAAAATTAATTCAGTTATTGTTAATATATTAAATAATGTCATTTGGTATCAAATTAAACAAGTTCTGTGCTATATTTTTTTTCAAATTTCATAAAACAAATATGTGAGAATCGTACATGAACGAGTTAATATGTCTACATTGACACACAAGCGAACAAATGCCACATTAAGGCCCAGGCATTTACTGCATTACGTTGTGTTGCGTCTTAGATAAATTGTTGTGATTCAATTTCATTTTTTTCATCTATATCATTTATGAATTCAATGAACACACATTATTTAAACGTTCTATGTGCAACTATTTGTCGGGGCGCCCCTGTTTGTAACCCCCGCGCGCGCGCGCCGAATGTAAACAGTAACGAACGGCATTGTAGAAAAGAGAGAGCCATAATGCAGAAGAGAAGTTGTGTATTCTTTCGGTGTACACATGCATTTCCAATTTGCTGTGAAACATATGAACATGCACAGGGAACAATACTACATATTTGTTTAAGGAGGATATTTTTCTCGTGTGAATCGTTTACGAGGAAATTCTGACAGCCACACTTCTGTCGACGATCAGCCGTTGATAAGCTACGAGTAATAAAGGAGAAAAGATGGACATTAAAGTGTGTGATTTATGTGGATGTTACTGAAGAAGGTGAGGCTTTTACTCCTTTTAAAGTTTCTTGTTAACTGGTTAAAATTTAGTATATAGTATAGATGTACATGTAAGTACGTGCACACTGTTAGATGTTTTTGTTATGGTGTGGGTGTTTGTTTACTAACGTGTAATTTTTACATGTTTACTGGATGTTTAGACTCGCTCGAGGTTCATGGGGGACTGGAAAGGGTAACTGAATTTATCTATTTAAAAAAATAACAGATTGTGAATTTTCAACTCAAAATTCAAAGCAGGGTCTAATTAGAAACATATCATATATTCTTGTGCAGAAGACTCCAAATGTAGTCATGAATACCCTGTAGACATAACTTCAAGTAAATAAAATTGTATACTTCAGACTTCAGAGCTAAAACATGACTTTAATATCTTTATGATGCCGATCATTGTATCATTAAAGAGGTTTAGCAGACCAACGGGTACCCGGTACATGTACTTGTATATGTACGTTACAAGTTAGAACTATGCCTACCATTCTACCAGTTCACATAATTTTTCTTGTTTAGCAATTATGATGTGTATATATACTTCAATTGTCCTTGTTAATGTTTTAAATGTAATTTTTTATTCTCTTTTTTTAATCTGACTACTGGCAGTATTGGCGTGCGAGCAGTTCTCGCCGAGGACCATTTCTCGCTGGTGCACTGTTACATCATATTTTCGTATATAATTTTATTTGTTGATAAAATGACGTAACAATGCACTGGTGAGAAATGGTACTCGGCGAGAACTGATCGCACGCCAATATTGATTAATTACAGACAAAAACTGAAGGTTGCGAGTGTTATTTTTTATTGAACAACATTGTTTAAAATAATTCTTTATATATGTGAAGATCAGACCGGTTTGAATACCAGTGCCAGATAGCTCAGTTGGTAGAGCACCTGACTAGAGATTCAGGGGGCCCAGGTTCAAATCCCGGTTTGGTCCTTCATTATTTCTCCCATCCTGTTACAATATTGGTGTTGTGACCAACCCCTGGAACTAACAGGTTAACTCGATCCTGCCAGGGATGATCTTCGAGGGTGAAGATCATTTAAGGGGGAGGAATGTGACGGTCAGACTGGTTTGAATACCGGTGCCAGATACATGTAGCTCAGTTGGTAGAGCACTTGACTAGAGATTCAGAGGGCCAGGTTTGAATCCCACTTTGTTCCGTCGTTATTTCTCCCATCTTTTACATATACATGTATATCAGATATATGACAGATGATTAAGGTCATCACATGTTTTGCAAGATGCAATAAGTGTTAAAAACCTTTACTTTACAACAGAATACATTTAAGTGAATATTTATGTTTCTTGTTATTATTTGGTGTGGTTTTCTTGACAGTGTCGCATAAACAATTTACCCGCTCCTAAAACACAAACTTTCTTTTTGTGGATTCAGCTTACCGCTGATTGGCTGCTGTTGCAGCAGACAAATAAGATATGCACGCACAAAACACAATGAACTTATCAGAGAATGAGTTGAGTTTATTTAAACTGTTGGAATTTGGGTATTTTTTTTTTAAATGTATACTTGTGACAAAACATATATGTGGTACATACAGCTGTAGCTTTATGAAGAAAATTTTGGTTAGACCATATATACCTATCATGCAAGTAAATGATATTTACAAAAAACTTGCAATTTATGGCGCACGAAATATACGCTAGTTTTATAAAGATTGACATACATGTAATGTACCACATTCTTTGAAAAATAATCTATTAAGAATTCTTAAATATTTGTCTATTGATAAGTCTACTTTGAAGAGAGACTGCACTACATTTATGCCATTTTATTATGAGTCTATTTTTTTTAAAGAAAAAGTAACAAAGCATATATACATATGTTTAACCTTAAATGATTGCGTACCTACAGCTATCAGCAAATGGAATGCTGAGCTATGTGATATTTTGCCAAATGATCTCTGTGTACATGATGTGTTTAAAATATGTTTTAGAACTACCAATGATTCAACTATTAATTGGTTACAATATAGAATTCTCCATAGAATTCTTCCTGTTAAATATTATCTTAAGAAAATCAGAATTACTACCTCTGACTGCTGTACGTTCTGTAATGATATGCCTGAAACTATAAAACATGTTTTTGCAACTTGCAAGAAAATCCAGCCTCTATGGAATGCACTTAGTATACTTATATACGAGAAATGCAACAAAAATGTTAATTTTGATGTTTGTAATGTATTATTTGGTGTTTATCCCCTTGTTTGGGAGAACAGAATTCTAAACTTTGTAATCCTATATACAAAACATTATATATTTTTATGTTTAAAACAAAGTAAGACGCCACATTTTTTAGGGCTTTTACACTATTTAAATCAAAGATACAAGACTGAAAAGTATATTTATATTCAGAAATCAGAAATTGACGAATTTGAAAAAGCATGGTCTCCTTGGATTGATTTTATTAATCATCTGGCAGTTTAGAATTAACATGTGTACAATAATGCATCAATTTAATATTTTTATGTTTTTTGTTTTTTGTTTCTTTCTTTGGTTTGTTTGTCTGGTTTTTTTCACATGGATTGCAGTTTTACTGCATAGGCATAACTATCACAAGCAACTACCCTACTCTTTATTTTATATTACAATATGGGATGAAAATGTGAGTATGTGAGAAGTGAGAGAGTAAATGTTTCATAAAATGATTTATATATTTAACCTTTGTTTACAATAAAAAAAAAAAAAAAAAAAAAAAAAAAAAAAAAAAAAAAAAAGAATTCTTCATTAAGTTTACTCATACATGTTTTATGCTTATTACACGTAGTATTGTTTTTAAAACATGTAATTTATAAGAAAATAAACAAAAACCCTCGCTAAATTTATTTGCAAAAAAAAACCCACAGTAGAATTGATAAAAAATGGTATACCAGAAGCTAATACCAGTACATGTACTTTGACGCTGTTCGGTGGGTAATATTCGTTTGTAATTTACGAATTGAAATATTGACTGTTGCACTACAAGTACGGTAATAAACTCTCTCTTTCTCTCTCTCAAACTCTCTCTCTTTCTCAATTTGATAAGTGTTTATACCTATGAACATTTTTTAATATTATATTATGACTTGATATGCAAATTTTTGATCTTGTACTGCCTAAATGTTATGTCATGTATTGGGATATGTCATACTTATTAAACTGCATGGTCAGTGTATTTTTTACAGAAATACTATGCATATGTTAATGTAAACACAGCTATTACTAGTACATGTATGTAAACACAGCTAATTATTTTTTTTATTTATTTCAGCTCAAAACAGACTCTTGTTACCACATGGCTTTAACCGGTACCTGTTGATTCTTGTGCGTCAGCTCCTGAGATTAACCTGTCACCTCTATCCACATGCATATTCCTTGTGTTCTACAGACTATTTACCGGTAATTCAAATTAAATCCGATAATGCATGAACAATAATGGAACTTGAAGAAAGCATCATGCCATGTTGTGGTTTGTGTTTGATAAGAAATTATGAAACAAAATTAAGGCTGTTTAAAGAAATTCATAATTGCTGTGAAAATTTGTTTTTCAATAAAAGTATACAATTATGTTTCCTTTATTTTTTATTTCATAAAGATATTTAGATGTGTTTACATAATTGAACCCCCCCCCCCTCTATTTAATTGTCTGCATTAAGATTACATGTAGGATATGTAAATGTACATTTGACTAATTTGAAATAACATCTGCTATGATAATTACTTTTGAAATGAACAAGAAACAACCTATTTCTACCTTTCTAAGGTATATATGCATAAAAAAGTAGAAAAACATGTCAAATTTGAACATTTTTCATTGAAATCAACTCTGTCTCCAGCTACCTGGGTGTGTTTGAATTTAATTCTAATTTAAGGCAGATGTCTAACTTGTAGGTTGTAACTTACTGTTTTAGCATGGTTAGAAGAAGACTAGAAATCAGAATAGATTAGATATTCACTAAATATGATTGTTAGCTTACTTTTTTCATGAAAACAAGAAATCACAAGCAGGACAGCTGTCTATTTGTTAATTAAAATGGTACAAATCATACAATAAACAAATAAAGATCAAATTTTAGAATCATTGATGATTGTTTTCAAATATGTGTGAGAAATTACTCAAGGAAATTGCCACACGTTTCATAAAATTAGGTAAAACATTTCAAACCATGACTTTTTATGAAAATCAAAAGATTGGGGGGTGGGGGGTATACATGTAAGGGTATTTCTAAGTGATGTGAAGCTTTTATCATGATTATATCATGTAGGCATATGTTGTATTGAATAAGGTTTCTTTTTAAAGGTGGTTGAACAAAAGTTGACCTCTAAAAGGTCAGGTAAAGATGTTTTACTATGGAGAACCCTGTAAATCTGTGTTTACTAAAGGAAATTGGAAATGGTGGGTTCACTTAAATGGCCATATTTTTATTAAACCTCAATGGAATTGGCAATATGTGGTATTCTTTTTCTCAGAATTGCATTAGCTTTCTTATTCTAAGACAAACCGTCTTTTCATAAAAATGTTAGTGTACTAAGTTAAAGATACAAGGAACAGTTTCGGATAAAGTACCGTCAATATTTTTGTAAAATTGAGAGTGACTGTACTTGAAGGTTTATCATTGTTGCGTAGATTCATGAAATGAATTTTAATGATTATCAATAGTTAGAGGGATGTCTCTTGTTGGAATTGGTAAGCAATATTAAGGCCCCTAATTTTAAGTACATGAGAAGCAGAAATAAATTGTGAAACTTGCGGCTATGACAGATATGTTGACTTTACAGTGAAATTGAAGGTTACAAACGGGAGGTTATATAACATGAAATGTAGGTGGATGGGATATTATATGCCTATTTAGTATTTACTGGGTATGAGAACAATAGCAAGTTTATTGTCCCCCAAGACAGCAACCATTTAATGAGGCAAAGCCAAGGGAAATAGTTGCTGTGGAATGGGACAATAAACTTGCTATTGTCCGAATAGTCAGTTAATTGGTATTTCATTATACAGAAGAAAACTTTATTTGTCAGCGATGCAGAATTTCTTGATGATAAACAAATTAGAGTTAAATCAAACTTTGTATTTAATGCGGCGATCTTATTAGGTCAGAGGTGTTCCGAGTTTATGGTGATATGGGACACTTCCATGTTGTGACGTATTGATTATCGAAATAAACAATAAAATAAAGTGTAATTATATAAGTACATGTAGTTTCTTTTCAAAAATGGTCACCTAACTCCTTAGCACAGTGGGTTAGAGGGTTTACTAGGAACCTGTAAGTCATGAGTTCGAATCCCGCTGGGGTTTTTACAATTTTTACCTTTTCAAATATTTTTAAAAGCTATTTTTTGGTTAAATATTGTAAAATTTGAAAATTCTAAACCGGTGAAGTTTTCAATTATATAGTACTTTAATCCACATTAATATCGACAGATGTCCCATACCACCTTAAAAAGGAGGGAAATCAAATTCTGCTGATGAATGGTTTTGATGACTATTCACCATGGGCAGATAGCATGGATACTATTTTAAATTAGATAAAAAGGCATGTTTATGCGGGCGCCTTCTAGTGATCAATTTGTCCGTCTGTCCATCCGAGATGGCTTGACAGGAGCATAGCTTCTCTCCCCTTGGCCCAATCTGGCTCATACCTCATCCACAGGGTTCCTTTGGTTGAAGGATGTGCAGTGACCTTGAACCATGTTTTTAGGTATAAGGTTAAGGTCATAGCAGAATTATATATTTAAAATCCTTGTCTGGGGCATATCTTTTTTCCCTTTGGTCCAATCTGTCTAATACTCACAGAGTGTCTCTATGGTTAAACGATGTGCAGTGACCTTGCATGAAATTTCTAGGTAACGGGTGAAGATCATATCGGATCATGCAAAAATCCTTTTTTGAGAGCATATATAATTTCTACTAACCCCTATTTGGCTCAGAATTCACATAAACAGAGCTTTTGAGTAAAGGATGAAAGGGTGTGTAGTGACCTTGAACCTATTTTCAGTGAAAAGAAACTGCGAAGGTCATACCAGAATTATATTTTTAAAAATCCTTGTCCGGAGTATAGCTTCTCTCCCTTTGCTCCATTCAGCCTCATACTTCACCCACATGATGCCTTTGTTCAAAATATATGCAATGACCTCGAATGATATTTGTAGATGAAGAGTCAAGGTCATATCAGATCACACAAAAATCCATATTTTAAGAGCAAAAATATACTCTCCTTTTAGCCCCTATTTGGCTAATATTTTACCTTTACAGAGTTTATTGGTTAATGGCGTGCAGTGACCTTGAACCAAGTCCGTCAATGTGAAGGTCATAGCAGATCTTTTTAAAATTAGTTTTAAATAGTAGATTATTTTCCAAATATGCTTAATCTTGGTCAGATTGAACAAAAATGCATGTATGTTAGGGGGAATGAAATTGAATTAAAAGTTCTATGCCAGCTGGAAAAATTTCAAGTTATAGGTCAAGGTCAAAGCGGAATTCTCTGAAATAACATAAGCGGGGCCCTTTGAAATGTTCACCATTTCAATGTTGTCTGGTTCATAGTAATTTTACATAGAAAATATTCACAGAAGTACAGTAAAGTAAACTTTACATCGATAAGTTTCTGACAATTAATGACGCAACGAGCACACAGTACGAAAGGTCAACCTTTTGAAAAGCAGTGAAGAGGAAAAGTTGCTCAGAATTATGTTTTAAACAAAATTGATTTTTTACATAAATTTTAATTTTGTATTCTGGGTTAAGAAAAAAGATGTTAGTTCAAGGTAAAGTAAACTTGTACCTAAAATGAAGTCAAATAAGTTAAGTCGTACTTAAACACATTGTTTTTTTTTGTTAAGTCGTTCTTGAAATGGTTAAGGGTTTTTGGTTAAGTCGTACTTAAAAACATTCGGATCATGTTAAGTTGTACCAAGAATCATTTGATTTTTTTTTATCTTTTTGTACTTAGGTTTCTTTGTTACTAGATTAAGAACTCTGCTTCTTAGACGTACTTCTAGCGTTGCTTTCGACATTAGCGGAAAACCCACTCGTTGCTTTGCAACGAGCTTTGCTCTAGTTTTTCTTTTTTTTTTTTTTCTTCCTAGACGCGAACTTTGAGGCTTCATATCATGCTCATTTCTGAACGGTTTTTGCTCAAATTTTCAGGGCTAATGGACTTTACAAAACACTATCTTCATCAGTTCATAAAAGTTTGAATTCCCTTTCCGTTAACGAGTTATTCCCCTTTTAAAAATTTTTGGGGCCTTTGGTTTCCAGACAAAGGCTCCGAGACTATGATAGCAGGGAATGGGAATCCAACGAATTTGAATAACAAAGACATTGAAGTTGTATACATCGGTTTTTGTTTTTTGATTACGTTCCTTATTTAGGAAAAGGTAGGGGGTTAAAAAACAGGATTCGGAAGAGTGCGAAAATTTAGTCATATTTTCCTTTGTATCTTTTAAACAAAAAATAATTTGTTAAAACATGTAGAATAAAAGTTGTGCAGAATATCAAGGGCTCTCATTTGACACCAATAAAAAAGGGCTGGCCCCTTAAATTAAGGACCAATGGCCCCTAAAAGTTTTTGCTTAATAACTCAAAAACGGTTAGGATTTTGATATGGCTGTTGCTGGAAAAGTTGTTTGTTGGGATCTCATAAAGGTCGTTACAATGTTATTTTGTATGTGATTTGTGTATTATGAGTGTAACAAGCTTTACATGTTAACATGTACCCGTTTTCATTTGACAAGTTAACGAAAGTCTTTGCGCGTACAACTGGCATAAAGTTACTGCAGAAAGTATGCTGGTTTATACAAACGGCATTAATTCATAAGACTTTTTTTTTTTTAGAATACGTGCTTTTTTTTTTTAGGAGTTTAAGTCATTGTTGTTAAGTTTTTATAATGCACAATCCTTAAAAACGGGATTTGGAAAACAAATCATTGTTAACTTTTTCTTTTCTAGTAAACCACAAAATATGGAATTAAAAACATCTATATATGCATTACATTTTAGTTATAAACTCCATGCATTTAAAATCTACCTTGAATCAGAGCAGTGTGTGTGTACCATTACGTAAGCTCTCCCTCGCCAGCGGCCGAGAAAATCGGTCACCATGGTCGCGGCTGGACTACCTAGCGGTCAGCGGTTATCTAATACACGAGAGTTGTGTCTCTCATATATGTGTTTATTTATCCGCAAACTCAAGAATTGTTTTCGTTTTGATTACACATATATATGGATTAAACGATTGGGTGTCAATTAAGAAATCGTTCAGTTAATTAATAAAAGCAATGGCATTCTCAATCTAAAGCAATAATAGACATAGATCAATTGTGGGTTTTAAGTTTAAAATAAATAACTTCTATTTGATAGAGTAAGGTCATTATACTGCAATCTTTTCAAAGCTTCCTGGGTTATGAGCTGTGCGGGTCTGTGCGTTGTACCTTTACGTAATATATCGTTCGCCCACGGCCGAGGATCTCAGCCACGGCTGCACTACATAGCGGTTATTTAATACACAAGATTCGCACACCGAGACGCACACTTCCATGCATATGAACGTGTTTGAGTAAATATAGCCGTAAATACAAGAACTGTTTTAATTTTATGTTATAAAAGTGTGTCCATTTTGTATTTAATTAAATTTGAGTGTAAATGAATATTAATGAACGATATTACTCCAAATCGGAAACATCGTCAGACATAAATTAATGGTTGGTTTGTTTATGTAAAATATTTTATAAACTGTTCAAATAATGTTTTAAATCAACAACAACAACAACAAGAACCCCCCCCCCCCCCACCCCCAAATATTAAACATTTAAATGATGATCATCCATCGCACATGGCTGAGGAGATCCGGCGCGAGTGGACAAGTGATCTGCGGTCGGTTCGTGATCTTCTACATGTACCTTATCACGCGTTCATGTTTCATATTTTGCACGGATTATTATGTTTTCAACTATTATATTGGTTTAAGATGAAAAGATAAATTTATTTTACTTGTACAGTTGATTAAGCATTGATGTATACGAGAGCGTACAAGGTGGTTTAAAAATCAAATCAAATTATAATCAAAGTTCCATGTTACATGTTTGCGGTATGTGCTAGCACGATAAAAGAATGTCCAGAGTTGAGGCATTCGATGAATATTTAAAAGAATATTCACATGAGTTTTAAACAACTTTGGATTAGATTCTATCGGTCACATATTAATCACTTCTGTAGTTTTTCTACATGTATACGTTTCATTGTGGAAGCGAACTCATTGCTGCCCCCCCCCCCCCCCCCCCCTCCTCCCGGCCCGCTGACAGGAGCTCGCGCTGGTATTTTTTTTTTTGATTGGCGAAACGATATCAAGATCTGTCGAAAATCATTTTTAGTGGCTTCTTCTTATGTGTAACATTTTGTTTCACTTTCCCACCCGTTTGTTCATTCGGTCAGTCTGTGTTTAAAATTGAATCGCCACGTGCGACCGATGTGTCGCTACAGCTCAGAACATATATAGCCCCGGGTCATCAATTCTTATGTAATTGAGTAACAGTTGGAATGGTGCTTTTACTACATAAAATAATAAATAAAAAAAATCATCCACAAAAAATGTTACCGTAACTCAATAGTCAATACCAAAAATAAAATCCGTATGATTACAAACTGAAATCGGTTTTTCAGTATTCGGCGGGATTTGATTTTTCTTCTAACATTAGTATTTTTATTGGTTTTAGAGGTAACGATGTAAAAATACAAACAGTAAATAAATCTGATATTATTAACATTCATAATGTTGAAAAATATTTAAAATTAAATTAGTCACATTCGTTAGGAAACAATGTTATACAAACATCCGATAAATTTTTTTCTATGTCGTATCATTCGCGTAAATAAATATGTCCTTTACATACTCATGTACCTCAGAAAAAATTCAAATGATTAAACAAAAAAGAAAGTTGTAATTACTATTTCGGATTTTTTTTCAAAGTAATTTAACATTGTATTGAAAAGAACAAAAAATAAAAATGATTTAAATATTTGACTCAATCTTCGTATATATTACCGGCGCTCCTTACATGTATAACGGCGTACAGTGTATAGATTATCATGATCTATTTGAATTAAGTACCATACGTAAAGATTCCCATAATAATTAATTGCATGACTGTGTACATTGTAGGCAAATCCCTGTGCGTTAATTACATTTAAGACCTCTTGTTTTCCGTCAACAGTGGTTTAAATAATTAAAATGATTACTTGTAAAAATATCTATAATCGGGATTCCAAAGAACTTACTTCCCGCAATTCATAGAAATGATCAGTATGTTAATTCTATGTTTACATTTAATTTTGTTCAAATAATTAATAAATTTACTATCATTTAAATTGTGTGCTTCATCAAATGCTGATTCCGAATACCTTGAAGTCATAAATTTTCCATTGGCTATTGACAAAAAAAGAGACGCTTGACCATCCAATGAAAACAAATACACAGAGTTTGATTGACAGGTTCAGCCAGGGTGCAGGTCTCACCCGATGTCCGAGGTTATGTGTGCCGCTTGCGCAAAGCCGAATGGTCTCAGTAAGAGTTATCGATGTCAATAAATAAAAAAAAAAATACATGCTTATCAAACCATGCTCGTGTAAGTTAAAGTTGATTACGGCTTGTTCCAACAGAAATCATGTTTTGCTAACCGTATTTAATATTTTTTAATATAGCGAATTTTAATATTGTACAGTCATTTTACCGGTAACGAATCAGCATGCGGTTTCGTCGTGCATGCAACTATTATTATCGGAATTACAAATATTTTTATTTTTTGTTTAAATCGCCTTTCTTTGTCCTTCTAAATTGTAGTATAAAACTTCCGAAAATATAAAGGATGAATTACGGAGACAGTAATTTCAACACCCCCTCCATTTTCCTAGTTTCGAATTCGTTTCCCAGTATCGAATTAAGCGCCCTTTATCACTTCTGGCCGAATATTTTGAGGCGAATTAATTTCCAAAATATACTAGAGGTACATGTTAATGGACTTATAAATGAAGAAGGAAAACAATTGTGGGAATATGTCATTTAAACAAATAACATGATCGTTATTTTCATCATACCGTTTTCCCGTCAAATTGAAACCGGACTTGAACAGTTTTCATTTGCGTTACTTTATAATATTGAATTTTCATAAAAACGCTTTATAATAGTAATTGATGATAAGTAGTTGCAATTTTCCTTTGTTTTTCCCGTATATCTATCAATATATGCAGCCAAATAATACTTCTGTCGCAAAGAACCGAAACTATATAGGAAAACTACACGTGGTTCTATTTGAAGTCGTAATTTCATTCAAAGCTCCATTATAATTTGATATGATGCATCATCTTTTTAAATGAATTATATTTACTAATTATCCACTAAATAGGGATCAATAACAAACTTATTTTCATAGTAAGGCTTAATTGTTTTCACACTTTCGTTTTTTCTGCTCATATGTGGGTCACATTTTTAATTTGTAAACAATTCGGTAAATAATCGTACAAATGGCAAACAACTTCACGCACTGATAGAATATTTATATCTGTTTTATAATTACCTAGCTAGGATTTTTTAAAACCTCAACTTCGTCTTCAACCAATAATTTTTCTAAAAATTATTCGATATTGGCAAATATTCGTTACCGGTAAAACGACTGTACATGTACCAGTACTGAAACATCGTATAAAAACGTTATATATACATGTACTCTGTAACTAGTCGTCTTTAAATACATATACCTTTCTTTTGTTTGTTAAAAATAAATTAAATTTTGTAAAATGATAAGTATATCATTTCTTCTAGATTTTTTTTCATGAAAACACCTACAAAAGAGTTTTGTTAATCACAAACAGTTTAAAGTACATGTATTGTAAAACACGGGCGCCATTTTGAAACAAATTGTCAGAGAGTTCCGAATAAAATCTGATGAACGTTTCACATGGTTCTCGCACGCTTTGCTCGAAACGATTTACACGCTTTGACCGAAACTCTGCACGCTTTGTCCGAAACGCTAAACGGTTTACACGAAACGCTTCACGATTCACACGAAACGCTAAACGGTTAACACGAAACGTTTCTCGCACGTAAGTCGCACGCTTTTTTGGTGTAGTAGTACGTTTCAGGGTCTGTAAATTTTGTCAGCACGCAACAATTCTAAATTGCACATTGTCTTCATAAATTTAGAAATATTTAAATAAAGAAGTTATCTTAGAGTAAAGGTTACGTGTTTTGTAAACGGGCTCGGTTTAAAAAAAACCCACAATTCCTGACATGACACATGAGTACATACTGTTTATAACAATGCTTGCTATTCTCTGAAAATGTAACTCGCCATTAAATATCTCATTTTTTAAATAATGTTTGTTACGATTACATAAACTGTGTGCGACAAATAGTTTTCCTAAAACATTTTCTTTTTCAAAACACGTTTTATATGCAGGCTTTCAATCACAACACGTTTTTATAAAAAAAGCAGAACTGAAAGTTAAGTAATTATAATCGTTTGACACCATATCACATATATTTTCAACTCACAGCAACAACGGAAGACCTACTCGTGGCTTTGCCACGAGCTCTGCTCTAGTTACGAGTTAATTTTCTCGTTATTACGAGAAAAGATCTATATAAAGTGGTGCGTTTCTGAAAAGAATTTGACTGGCTCACCCTTTTAGTCTATCTTTTTCATTACAGGAACGTTGATTCAATTTTGATTGATATTTAAAAATAACAACGATCATTATTCATTAATTTCTACATATCAAAATGATTGGATTTGACATTTTATCTTATATGAATAAAAGGAAAGAACTTCATGTAATTTTACTATTCAACTTATATATATTACAATCCCACTCCGAAGTAAATACCAGGTAGTCCTATAGTCGTAAAAACACAATTCTATTAGTTACAGATAACTTTAATGACAATATAGTTTTAGTCATGGATATGGATATACAGGATTTACCCGAATTTGTGTTTTATATGTTCATACACAACCTTCATGTACATTGAAAATAATTGATTAAATATGTTAACATTTTGGAGTCTGAAAACAAATTACACGTATCCTTTTTAATTATTGATATATAGTTCAATGAATTTATTAATCAATCTGCTTTGCTACTTCTTCTAAAATTTCTTTAAAACTGCTTAGTCCGATTTAATATCTATTTATGCGTACGCTTTTAAACGATGATTATGCTAAGTTTGTGTATATTAATAGACATTGCAGTAGTTCATACACTTTACAATGTACATAAAAAGAAAAGAATAATGAAACGCGCCATTTTAAATAGATCTTTTCTCGTAATAACGAGATAATTAACTCGTAATAACGAGATCTTTTCTCGTAATTACGAGAAAATTATTTCGTAATAACGAGATAATTAACTCGTAATAACGAGATCTTTTCTCGTAATAACGAGATAATTAACTCGTAATAACGAGATAATTAACTCGTAATAACGAGATCTTTTCTCGTAATAACGAGATAATTAACTCGTTATAACGAGATAATTAACTCGTTATAACGAGATAATTAACTCGTTATAACGAGATAATTAACTCGTAATAACGAGATATTTTCTCGTAATTACGAGAAAAAAATATTTTTTTAAGTGGCCCTTTTCGTCTTTCGTATTTATTTGTCCAACAAATAAACATTATCATTTGACAAGTTGACTCTTCGATTAATAATGTTCATTTGTCATTCATAGCTTGATCCTTATGTCGACTTGTCAGAAAAAAATGTGATGATACCTAAACGGTTTATATTAATAATTATCATGTTTTTGTTTTTAAGACACGTAAATAATTTATTAGTCACCATAAAGATAAGATCTGACAAGCTGTTATGATTTAATATCAGAAAGAGCATTATTAATGGTTTTTATAAAATTTGTAGTGCGCCATATTTCTCGTTTTACAGTATTTTACAAGTGACAAAACTATACTAACATTGATAAATCTTCCTTTGAGGAGTTTTCAAAAGATGAAGACAACTTAATCCAGCTCAAGATTAAAACAATTATGTCTTACATTGTTTATTTTGATAATTCAGAATCATATATACATTTGTACAAATTGTTTTTCTACATGTCCCTGTTATATACATACATATATTTTCATGTAATATATATAGTTTGATAACATTTACATGCAATATCGAATTTTTTTCACTTTACATGTGCGCCATTCAGCTACAAAGAGGTAGTCACTTGTGTCCACACATAAACCCCATGGAAGCTGTAAGTCACAGTTGTCAATGTAGCGGAGGAACTGTCCGTCTTGGTCAAGAATGTGGATAAAATGATTATTATCACTATAACAATCAGCTGTCAGGATCCGACTCTGACTGTCTGTAGTAATGCTATTTGGTTTAAATGTTCCCTTCGTAATTAAGGGATTACCAGTGTAGGTAAACCGTAGTTTCCCGGCCTGATTGACCACAACTACTGCATTGGCTTGATAGTCTGACACACAGATATCTAGATTTCTGTTCTCACTTATGAACTTAATGTAATAATAACCATCAGATGAATAGAGAGGTTGTCGTTTGTCATTATACTGAATACTCTGTATCTTTTTATAGCTGGAGCCAGAATAACGCACAACTTTTGTTTGTTTACCATCATCACTGTCCATGACAACCAGGAGGTCACCAGAGGAAGTGTTACAGACACTACCAGGTTTCCACCCCTGTAGTCTGATCACTGTCTGTATCTTTGTATCATTCACTATGTTTACAGTTCTACCACTTTTATTAGTATAAATTAGATCCCCACTTTTTGTCACTGCTATGTCCCATACCTTATTCTCTGACTTAGTTTGGATTGATTTCACTAGTTTTCCCCGGAGGTTGTAGAGTCTTAATGTTTTGTCATTAGCACACGTCCATATTTCTTCATCACTCAGACAGGACACGCTGCGTAAATTATATTCATATTCGGTTTTTATCTGTGTGATAATATGTGGTTCATAAATTAATGGCCTGTCCGGGGGAGAGGACTCAGCACCGGGAGATTCCATGGTGTAACCATGTTCTTCTGTTTTAGTTTCGAGCGCTGTCAGAAAACCAAACTGTTCATAAAGCTGTTTTTTATTAAATTTCTGAGGGGTTAAACTTGGTAAAATTACTATAAGTTTAGGAGGCATCTTTCTGAATTCAGTATTTCTGGATTTGTAGGCAGAGACACGGCTGACATCGTTGGAGTCCAGTAACTCCTTCAGATCAGCAGTACACTTCTCAATTTCAGAACTGATGCGCAATATTTCTTTTTCATGTGTATTAATGATAGAAAGAAGATCGGAGTTCATCTTAAGAAGTTCAGATTTCTGATATTTAATGATGCTGTCTATTTCTTTGTGCAAATACTCTCCATTTTTATCAATAGTTGTATTCAATTTCTCGAAGTTTAAATCACAATCTGCTTTCTGATTTTGTAAGTAAGATGCATTCACCTTATATTTAGGATGAATTGTGTTCTTTAGTTCTTGAAGGTCAGCTTTTAAACGATTTTTTCGAGTTTGAATATGTTTAACTATGTCAACAAACACATGACCTCTGTGATTTTCCGAAGATTTACATTTTACACAAATAGGAATGCCACATTGCTCACAAAAACTGTCGCATATTTTATTGAAATGAATTAGACACCTTGGTGTAGATCTTCGTTTGTCAGATGACACAACTATGTGTTCTTTGAATGAATCTGAGAGATGTTTTTCTTCACAAGTTTTGCAAAGATAACATTCACAACTGTCACAGTACAATGAGTGGGCTTGGGTATCGCAGATATGACACCGTAACAAATCCTGCAAGCAATTTTGGTAGTCCATGGTCAAATCATTCTTTATGATTCGTGATTAAGCTGAAAATTTAGATTCAATTTAGTTTAGATTAAATATCGGTAACGTTAAAAGACGTAACTACCGGTATATAGCAGGATATGTAGTTTTCATAATAATTTGACATGTAAATGTTTTAGTGTCTGTGGTCTAAACACACTCACCTA
The DNA here is from genome assembly GCF_025612915.1 of Magallana angulata. Taxonomy (NCBI): domain Eukaryota; kingdom Metazoa; phylum Mollusca; class Bivalvia; order Ostreida; family Ostreidae; genus Magallana; species Magallana angulata. The sequence goes on from NC_069118.1 coordinate 57,599,321, forward strand.
GAGAGGGAGCTCAGGACTTCCCATCTCCGAATTTTCAATATAATTGGAATATAATGTTTTCATGATATTCTATGGAAAAGAAGAAGAAAATTTTAAAACTTAAAACTATAATAAGACATGTAATAATGTTTCACAGAATCATGGCTTACAAAACAGATTAGTTTTAGCAAGGATTTAAGGGTGTTGTTTACTCAGAGTTTGAGTTCTCAAATTTGGATTGTGATAAAGTTCAATGTAATGTGTAAAATTTGTTCTAAACGAAAAAAAGTATTAATGAAATGAATCATTATTGACAAAACATTGGATATTTTTATTTACTTTATTATGGAATTAGGCTCAAACAAAAATAGACGTTTAGCCAAACAGAGGAAATTCGGACTAAATTTTGCAAATTTTGTTTACCGCGTTTACATTTTTGGCAGTACTCTTATGTTAAAAGTTGACGTTCTATACTTTAGCCTATTTAATTTTTTATATTTTCTGATGGTTTACTTCATTTATTCATTAAAATAAGCGCATGGTACGAATTGCAAAAATATTGAAAAATGCTTAAAAACGATAAAAGACACCACATATCAAAATTTTGATCATTGACCTCAAATAAATTTCATGTCAATAGAATTAAGTCAATATAAGTAGTTTTAACTATATATGTTTTTGTATTATCATCATTCAATTTTTTGTAAAATTGGATCAAAAAATGGGTAGGGATTTGAAAACTGATAGAGGAAATTCGGACTGGAATTGTTCTTAAAATTGTTGCTAAAATTTTAATGCTTTGTACCTCTGAAGTGCCACTACAATTCATAAACTGTATTTCATTTTTTAAAGTGTTTTTTTTTTATTTGTAATATATTTTCAATTAAGAAAATTTCAATCGTAGTGTAAAATTTTATGGGATTTTTCTTGATATTTCAAAAAATATTCAATGGCCAATAACTCAAAAAGTAGGTCATTGACCTCCTTTTTTGAAAGTGAATAGTAACACTACAATCAAAGGTTTATAACATACAATAAATGGTTTTTTATTATCATCAGTGGGTTTTTTTTCCATTCTAAGTAAACATTATCCTTAAGTCAACTCTGGAATATTTGTTTGAAAAGGAATACCATTAATGTAACTGATTTCTTATAGCAGATATTAAAGACATACATAATCATAATATTAAGCATCTCCAAACATTTTATAATGCAGTAATATATGCCTTTATTTAGTGTAAAATCATTGATAAATTAAAGAAACCTCCTGTTTCAAACAATATGATTTTAAAGAAATTCACTTTTAAAGATTTTATTTTCCAAATTCGATTAATAATAGTATCAAACATGTGTGTGACCTTTTTAAATGACATGGACCAAAAACAATAAATGAAGTTAAGGGTGAACAGGACACATTTCACGAGACTTTCATTGCAAAGATGATATTATATGCAATGTATATTGCTATAATGTACTTTATTCATTATGACGTTATACAGTATTTAATTGATTTTTTCCCAGTACTAAACAGCTCTAAAGTAGTCATTGTCAAAACATAAGCTTGTGGAAATTTCGCATTTTTTAATTTTAGAATTTAATGTAAATGTACAAAATTATAAGCGGTTAATATAATCAGATATATATTCTGATAATGATCTGTTCATGTTAATTGATAAATCTAAATAATGCATTATTTTCTATGGTTCCAAAAAGCCTTTGTCACTAAAGGTCATAATTCCAGAATTAGAGGTACGGGTGATTCCTATTTATCTCTCTTAAATGCCATGAAAGTTGCCCTGAAAAATTTATAGTTTATAAAGCACATGCTAAGGTTGATATATGATTTTTTTTAAATTCATTGACAATTTTGTATGTGTCATAACATTTTGTTAAAAGTTAGAATCAAAAACTTCAAAAAACCTAGATCGAACATGTATTAAAGAAATGTCCCCGTATTTTTGTTTGTTTGTTTTTTTTTTAATAAAATAAACTAACCGCATAAAAACAAATTTCATATTCTTTATAAAGTTGATTACAAACTACAAAACCTGTTTGGTTTCTTCACATGTGTTGCTCAAATGAAATTCCTTCCAAATACCATCGAGAAGGCTTATACAGAAGTAAGGAAAACGTACCGGGAAAATTGTGCTGAAAAGCCATGTAGTACTTAATAAACTCTACATTTTGAAAGTACTAGTTTTTTCTCAATCTTTAAAACATTTTGCAATGCTAAATCGCGATTGTGTTGATTAAAACTTCCAACCCGTCAAAATCTATTTTTTAGAAAACGGGAAACCCCAACCTTGTTGACAGTATATAATCAAAGTAATGAAAGTACTTGAAAGCAAACTTTGTTTGGAATACAGGCATTAAAGTGAAATGCTTATAAAAATATCTTATGGGTTGCTAAGGTATCATTTTTGAAACATGATTTCATTGTTCAAACAAGGATATAATTATGCTTTTAATATTTTATACAATATTTTTTGTATTTCTGAGAAAGAGGAAAATATGTTTGTCGAGTTAAATATTTGTTGTGATAAAATGCATGAAAATGATATCTAATAAGCTATTTCCAGTAATATTTATAACTAAAGGCATTTTATCTTTTTAATGGAAAATATTCATAAAAAAATAAAAAGATCTTCTGTATATATTTTAAAAACCTATCAATAGTTGTCAATATAACCTTATTACACCGATACATGTATACATATATATTGTTCAGTGACACTGCGTCATAAGATTTAGATATTTTGTTCAATTGTATCAATCGTTTTTGATAGAATATCATCATAGCACGGGGTTAAGTATTGTTTTATGTTAAAAAGTACTAGTATTATATTATGTTGCAGAGGAGTAGACATGGAAACATTGAAAATGAGGGACTGTTGAAAAAGAGAAGCATTTATTCAGAGATAGATGGCTCATCCCACATCTTAAATGATTTCCTAGTGCTCTCAGACGACAAATAGATAAAAATTATACATTATAAATATTATTGTCTATCGGTTGAAACAAGCACAATTGTATGCAATAGTGCATATGGAAAATAAAATAAAATAAGACAACGTGTGCATGAATTAAAATCAAGGGTTACTGTATTGTACTGTAAAGGGATATATATTGATATACAGCTAAAGTCTGTCCCGAGTTATTGCTTCATCACTTTTTAGACGACTTTTAATTTAAATAAACAAACCTGTCACTAAAGTACAATTCAAGTACAATTCATGTCAGTTAAAAGGAAAATATCCAAGATTTCTTGGTTGATACAACATGTTTATCACCGGGGAAATTCACAGGAACAAAAACAAACATCTTACTGAGATTCAAAATAAGAAATGTTTACATCAATTCTCTACTAGGAAAACTATCTAAAACTGCTTTTTGCAATGCAAAATCCCCGTAAACTTTCTATTTTTGGTTGTGTATTGAAACCTGAAGCGATAGATGGGGCGTTTCAAAAGAAAATCTGGACTTTTTTAATTCTAGTGAATGGGTCCAGTTTCATTTTCGCTAGCCAAGGGTTTCTAGTCCGCATCGCTCCTTACAAATCCTAGACATACGGTGCTATTAAAAGTCAGTAGTTTCTTTTCGTCACGTGATTTCCAAGCCTATTGATGAATTAGCCAAATGATAAAGGATGCCACACTTTTAACATCACTAGTGCAGTGTTGCCAAAACCTTTGATTATTGACAAGTTAAAATAAGGTTTTAATACCCAATGTATTGAATAAATAGGAATAGTGTTAACTGTTACATATAGATCGTAATCATTCGAAAGGTGTAAGACTGAGAGGGTAAATCCTTAATCTATAATTAAATTGCATTCCTCTATTGATACACAGTCAGGTGTACTTTTTATTGCACAATTGCATGCTGCAATTATCATAAAGACTCAAACAAGAAGACTGGAAAATGAGGGTTTTGTTCTAAAAAGTTTGTTTAGAGAAAACCATGAATAAACAGCACGAAAACATTGTCGATTAATCAAATATGTTTTGCAATTTTTGATTTGTCTTCATACACTAGTACAAACTTTACTCTTTTTCAGAAATCAAAATACAAGAGCAAGAGGTTACAGATATCATATTTATCATTCCAGTTAATAAGGCAGTTGGTCCTGATTGCATCAGTCACAAAATGTTAAAATCATGTCAAGATACCATCTCAAAACCACTATGCATAATATTGAGTACCATTTTGAAGAATATCTTTGATCTTCTTATATTACCAAAAGATATACCGATAATGCATGGATTAGTGTAAGGAACTTAAAAGTTTAAAATAAAGATTATATGGGGTTTTCATACATATATTAGACGAAAGCCGTTGTCCTGTTTGATGTGTTTCTGGGCAACTAAACTGAAGGGTTACCAAAAAAATCTTATTTTTATATATAGTGCTGGGGTCAATACTTCTTTTGGAAAAGAAGTTAATGGATTTGCAGAGGCATTTGGCCAAATATTACCCCTATCCTACCTGGAGTGCTGATTTCAGCAATAAATTGTTAAAATTTTGATATTTCTATGTAAAAAAAAGCCAATGTTGTATATAATTTTGAAATTTTGAAATTTGTTTTTGTTCTGAAAAATAATGAATATGATATGCAAATAAATTCCATCAAATATAATGATTATTGCAGAAAATTGAAATTGTTTTAAAAATTCATTATGCCAGAAAAGGGGGAAAATTCCTATCAAAATATCTCCCTTGCAAGGTATGAGTGTAGTAATGAAAATGATATATGTTGTAGTAGACATTTTAATATAAATGTTTTAAAAAGAAAAAAAATTGCCAATTATTTTTCCACTGAAACTCCGTTACCCCCGAATGAGCTTGAAATTCTGAAATTTAAAAAAAAATCTATTAAGATACATTTATTTAATGCGGTTGAAGACAAGCATCTAAATAAACGTATAAACACTTAAGCTGCTTTTCAATTTTTTTTGGCTACTTCTAACTTGTTCAGAGGTAAAAACTAAAATGTAAAACTATTGGTCTAATTGGTGCTAAATTTACCCCTTTTGGGACAAGGGATCCCGAGGGAACGACCGTGCCCCAAAAAATCCGGTGTCACCTGAGTAACACAAGTCCTAGTTTGGGCGCTAGGCGCCCTGTTTTGATTTTTTTTTAACCAGGATCAGACAATTCCGTTTATATAGTCAATCATTTTGTTATTGCTGATCAGCTTATTGCTGAAAAGATTTACTTTGTATGATGGTTTCTATGAAATTTTAACATCATTTATGCAGATTTCTGATTAGAAATGTTAGGTACTGGTGAGTAGCAGTATAAAAATGAAAACCTCAACTTGTAAAATATGCAGTTCGTATTGAAGTAAACTATCAACCAATCTCGCCTGGTATACTTTGAAAGTTACTCCAGAACAAACATTTGCCTCCCTGTTCAAATCTTTTGCCATACCAATGAGAGGAGCATGCCTTGGGCTTGGAAAAAAGAACCAATAAATTAAAACTAGATATATATGAGAGTAAGAGAGAACTCCAGAAAAAAAGTTTGAAATATCATGCCCAGTTTGGAGAGAACTTGTGATGGGGGGGGGGGAACATTATTACTAAAATCTTGAATCCTGACGTTTTATGTTTTATAAACGGGAAAGAGAGCACCACTGGACAAACAATTACAAATGATGTCTGTGACTGCTTGTTTTATGTATTTCCTCATCTTTAATCATTTCAAACAAGGTATATCACTCTTTGTTCTCTCTTTGGTGTGCTTTTTAACAAAGAGTAACATTACAATGAGAGATCAAAGTACAAAATATTATTTTAATTTGTTTAGCCTTTAAAGTTGTGGGTTTATTTTGGTTCCATTTATATTCAAGGGCATCAATTTTTGTGGATAAAGTGAAAATTTCAGTATCAAGGATACGTAAATCCGTGGCCAATGACCCTATCAATACAAAATGTTTATAAAAAATGCACTTCAATGAACACTTAATTTCGTGGATCAAGTAAACAACAAAATCCACGAAAATTGGTATTCAACGAATATTTATGAAATCACAGTATCGTTTAAAGAAGACATTCCTTGACTTTGGGGGGCAAGTGTCGTGGTTCAAATCAAATTTTAAAATACCTTTAGTTACTATATAAAACGTTGAATATTTGGTGTCCAAAAGTCACAACTTACACTTTGTAGAATCTGCATTATATTAACTTGATGTTTGCATAGTTAATTATTACAAATTGTAGCACTGTTGGTCTAAAGAGGTTGTAAAACATGTTTTAATATACTAGATGATAGCCTGCACAAGCGCGGGAAATAACACTTTACACATTATTATGATATAGTGCTTTATTTGTTGAACCATTTATTTGTTCAGTTTGCATATACTTTGTTCGATTTCTTCCTTTTCTAATTCTTTAAAATTGAAACAAATAACAAACTGCATTGTTAAATATTTAGAGGAGCAATAAAACTATACAAATCAACGGACTTAAGATCCATATTGTTAAGAAATGGTATTTGGTGAACTTTTGAAGCGAGTGAGGAACTGACCTGATGGAGAAAGGCATTTTGTAATGTAATGCTGCCTTATAATTAAATGACATCCACATATAATTTTAAAAAGTGTCTTAAATGAAAGTTTCCGACTTACCAGATTACCCGATAATATTTCCAGAATAAAGCAACATTTTTAAAATCCGGGTAGCCCTACTTCTTCGATCAATTTACAGACAACCATTTTCATAATACTCTACACAGAGCGTATCTGCCTATTTTGTAATATTTGACAACCTTGAGACAAATAAACCAGCTTTAAATCATTGAAGTTATTTGTATAAAGCTTTATTAGGGTTAATTAAGCATTGCTTGATTGCAAATGTTTTAAATGTGATAACGTCAAGACGGGTAGCAAAACATCGTGCAATCAATGCATACAAATTAGGTTTAAATCCAATCAAAGAGATATTAATCTGACATCCTTGCGATTTAAATTTGGCTGTAAATTTCATTAACAAAGTGCATATTGAATGGTTTTCAGGTTTGTTTAATAAAGGTACATGCTCCTATTAAAGGGGAGATAAATAGGTATGGGACGTTGAAAATCAAATAATGTTTTGTTTTTTTTTCAGACCAGCTGGGCCATTTTAACCAAATTAGCACAAACCATTCTTAGAAGAAGAGCTTGTAAAAGGAGGATGAGGTTTCGTGGAATTCGAAAGTAAAAGAATAGAAAAATAGAAAATAGAGTGGGGGTATATAAACCCTACAGTCCTGCGGGTTCAATTTTAACTTCATTGGGCATCATGCATCCTTGGGGGAAGAGCTTTTAAGTTTTGTCAAATTAATAGCTCGGTTTCCTTCACAGAAGGAAAAATCAAGAAAGACTAAAAATAGTGTAGGCATTTAAATAGTCTTTCTTTTAATATCAAAAAGCCTGTTACATACAAACTTAGATATTAGCCTAATGATACATGTATTTGTAGATTTAGGGTTGTTCAAATAATGACTTAAAGGTTTAGAAAAAGTTCAGGGGTTAAAAGTCCATAATAGAAATAATAAGAAAACAACACTTTCTTAATTCTTTGGAAAAAACACAATAAAGACTATACTTTGAAAATATATAAGAATAAAACTGTGATAACTCATTCTACTTTAAGTAATACTTTTTACATATAACTTAAAATAAGGTAGCTACATAGGGAGAGGGGAATCAAATCTGAGGATTGTAAATAGAAAAAAAATGTATAGAATTAACTCTTACAGAACAAATGTTTTTTGTGCGTGTAATATAATTAAAAACATAAGCAAATATATGATGTTTCAAATCACATTTCCTTTTTTGGGAGTTGATTTTTAATCAACTCTCCTATGCAGTCACTCGGACAAACCGAAAGTGAAACAGTGTTTGGACCTCAGCAAAAATCATTGCTCCTGACAAGACTTAGTTCTTGAGAATAATTGATAAATCAGAAATAATGTATGCTAAAGCATTGCTTTTCAAGAAAACATATTTATAAATACCTTAAAAATAGTCAGATTTTAAATGGTACGAACAATTTAAATATTTTTTGTAGTCGTATGTATTTTTACGCCAGAGTTCAATATAGTCTCGTTCAACTCGACGCTCGGCTGCCTCCGGAAACCCTTGTCGGAGATTTACGGTGTCAGCCGAGCGTTTGGTTGAACGAGACTCTAGTTCAATATTGCTTGGATCCATACAATTTTCGAGAAATATTTCTACCACTGATACATACTTTGATTGAATTAATTTTATCTTTAAATATTATTTAACATGATTCATATGGAGGTTTCTCGACATTCTAGTCGAAAAAGTTCAAAAATTCATATTATAAAAATATGCGTAATTCAAATTAGAAACTACGTATACGTGTACTTGTCATGCAAAAAAAAAACATATCATTGATTTTAAAATAAATAAACATCGACAAAATCAACTCCCGTCAGTTCTTCAGTACTTTGATTCTACAAAGGTTGCATCAACTTTTTTCAAGGGTTAGAGGGTGTTGACGAAACATTGCGCAAGATTGTATCTAGATGAAAGTTTGTGAAGAAGAATCTTAGTATTAGTCCGTTTTTTTATCATTTTAAAATAAATCCATTCACTGGTAAACAATTTTAGAATCTTTTTTTTCCAGAATACTTCAAATAAAGTACAAATTAAAGTTGAAATATAGAATGTCAAATGCATAATTATACAAACAACTAGAGACGAGCTCGTTGCAAGCAACGATAAGGTCTTCCGTCGTAGCTGCGTCATACTTGTGACGTAATACAAAAATTGATACCTGACCATGGTGCAATATTTTATCTATTAACACTGAGTAAAAGAAACAAAGTACATGTTTATAAGCAAATACAGATCTTTAAAAGTTGTCTGAAGTTTGATTCGCCGCATGTTTTTTTTTTTTTTGCATGTGCATTTTATTTTGAGAATATTATCTAATCATCATAATTGACTCAATATACACAGAATATGAACGACGATTATAATCACACAGTGGGTATGCCCGGTATGAAGGTAAAAAGACCAAACATTTTACTCGCATTTTTTATCGAATGCAAGCGCCAATGAATTTTATAGAATGTATGCGGAGATCCTGGAAATTTTACAGGGGGTTCTGAAAAATAATTTAGTTTTTTGAGGGGGATGGGGCATGCGCGGATAAGAAAACTTTTCCTGGGGTGGGGGTTGAGTGTCTGACGGTTATTTGAGTTTGCCTGGGGATGTCCGAGGCATATTTTTGTAATTTTATATTGTACATGTAATGGAAAGAAATCTTGGGGGGTTGGGGTGGGGTCTGGAACCCTCTCCCTTCTCTTCTAGATCCGCGCATGGGGAAGACCGATGTCGGTAATTTAACGGTAATTTTAACCATTTTTGGGAGTTGATTTTAATCAACTCTCCTATGCAGTTACTCTGACAAACCGAAAGTGAAACAGTGTTTGGACCAAAGTACAAATCATCGCTGCTGACAAGAATTAGTTTTTGAGAATAATTGATAAATCAGAAATAATGTATGCTAAAGCATTGCTTTTCAAGAAAACATATTTATAAATACCTTGAAAATAGTCAGATTTTAAATGGTACGAACAATTTAGATATTATTTTAAGTTGTATGTATTCTTACGCCAGAATTCAATATAGTCTCGTTCAACTCGACGCTCGGCTGTCTCCGTAAATCTCCTCCAAGCAGAGAGTCTCTTTTGCTTGTCGGAGATTAACGGCGAGAGCCGAGCGTTTGGTTGAACGAGACGAGAGTTCAGTATTGCTTGGATCTATAGCTTGGATCCATAAATTTTCCAGAAATATTTCTATCACTGATACATAGTTTGATTGAATTTATTCTATCTTCAAATATCACTAAACGTGATTCATATGGGGTTTTATCAACATTCTTGTGTCAAAAAAAGTCCGGAAATTTATATGATAAAAACAAGTATAATTCAAATACAGATTAGAAACTAACCGTACTTGTAATGCAAAATAACATATCATTGATTTTAAAATAAGAAACCATCGATAAAATCAACTCCCGTCAGTTCGTCGGTACTTTGATTATTTAATTAATTATTTTCAAAATTATCGGAATTCCAATATTACCTTTAAACGCAGTTAAACCTGAAAATACGAACCATTTAGTCTCGGTGAGTATTCGGCCAACATGCGTCCGCATACAAAAGAAATGGCAATATTCAAGAAATTTGGATGGACGATCTGGGTCCTAGGTCGTCCATCCGATTCTTTTTCAGACTAAGAGCTATAGACCTGCACTTAGAGAATGTCAAACTGATTATGTCAATTTATTTTGTTTCAAGTTTTTATAATCAATAAAGTTCTACCTTAAATCATTACTTAAAGAAAATTAAGGTGGTGTCCTCTGACTGTTGCTCATTTTGTAAACATGAAGTTGAGACAATTCAGCATGTCTTCATAAACTGTGAAAAAGTATCCACAATATGGAGCAACCTAAGCTTGCATATTTACCATGCAACGTCCTTAAGACTTGGTTTTAATGTAGTTAATATTTTGTTTGGTGAACTTCCAATGTCTAAAAACAACAAAGTTATTAATTTAATTATTCTATGTTCGAAACAATATTTGTTTACTTGTATAAAAAAAGGCAAACTGCCATGCCTTTCTGGTCTTTTATCTTATTTATTTAACAAATACAAGGTTGAAAAATATATAGCTTGTAAAATTTTCAAATGCAAAAATTTGTCAATACCTGGCAACCCTGGTATTCTATCGTTGACACTATGATTCAATCTTAGTCATGTTATTTGTCTTAATTAACACTTTGTTCATTAATTACCAATTTATGTGCTTTCATCCGTTCTAATATTTTTACTCTTTTGTATTTACCATATGATTTTTTTGTTTTTGTTTTTGGTTTTCTTTTGTTTTTTGTTTTTGGTTTAATTGCGTGGACCCTGAGGTCCACGCAGAAAATATATAAGCGAGGTTAAACCGGATGCTATGGGGAAAATGCAACCTGCGCATGAGCTAGCCTGGTTACTGTGCGTAATGGGTAGCTTAGAGAACCAGGCTAGCACACGTTTATCTGAATCGGGATCGGGATTCCGTACCATATGCACACTTATATAAGTTCAAAGGCGCTGTAATTGTAAAGTTGTCGGTGAACAGTACAGAAACAAAGTATTCCTTTTAAAGAAATGATCGGCATGTGATATGAACTGTCAATATTATGAAGTAAGTTAATGTTATGCCGAAACTAACATGCATCAAATAGCATAATTTGCAATGTATTGTTGTTTTCCGAATACACATGTAACTTAACTTTACCTTTATAGTACGCGAGGCTAGAGTACTTCCCTATTAAAATTTATTACTTCCCTATTAAAATTTATTAAGCATTTAAGTATGATTGAATAATTATGTTACTGTATAAAAGTTTAAATCTCAAGAAAAATGCATTAAAATATGAATTTACACAAAGCTGTCCCTGCATAGTTAACAAAGTAGTGCGAATCGTAATTTGTGAGCAAATAGTAGAATTCACCGAATGCCTGATACTATACATGCAAACTTCATTAATAGATAGATCATGATTATTTAGGAGGTATGAAGCCTTTTAATTCTGAAATAAAAAGTCAGGGCTATACATACATGTATACGTAAACAACGTACAAATTTAGTGGTTAAAAGAAGGATGCTAGAGTCGGTGGAATCTCTGATAATCTTATTATAAGGCTTTCACGTTTTCGTTGGAAACACATAAAATGGTCCACGTATTGTAGTCCTTTTTTAAAGGACAGCAACTTGTTCTTTTGTTATTTTTTTCAATTTAAGCAGCCTCTACCAATTAGATTGAGTGTGAGAGAGTGAGCATGCGTGAAAGAATATTTAAAAAACTGTATTGAATTTATTTATTATGTTTCTTGAGAGTAAAATAAAATAAGAATAAAAAAAAAAAAGTTCTACCGTAAAAAAAAAAGAAATCGGCTCAATTTTCAATGTTAGCATTTTACAATTTAAAGGTCTAAAAAATTTTTGAATGAAGTTTCAAGATACTACTCTTCATTGCTTTATCCGAAATATTGCATGGAAACAAGATTTACATCGCATATTTTTAAATTACAAAAGGATATGCAAAATGAACTTAGATTAACCGCTAACAAACAAGCATACAGAGAGACTGAGAACTAATTTCTTCTCTTTTTTATTTACATCAAAATAAATTCAAGAAAAAATCTAAATATTTTTTTTCCTTTATATGCGTTAATGAAAACGTTGATTAGCAAGGGGTTCTTTGTCGTGTAAGCACCTACTTAATAGATTGTTACACGGATCAACAACGATGACAAATATCGGAAAGGCAATATTGTGGGTGAAGGATGAATGTGTAGTTTGTTTTTGAGGTTTATTTTTGATGATAATTATTATTTATCTGGATCAATTTGGTTTGTTGGTTTTTTTTTGTTTATTGAAAAGGGGAATAAAGAAAATGAGTAATTTCTGATATGAAGTCAAACATATATTTTCATATTATCATTGACTTAAACATGTTGGAAAAAAGAAATATTGTATCAAGCAGTTAGTTATTATGCGCAGATCATGCATTCCTCTATGGTTATCACAGTTACATGTATCAGTTACTATGTACACGTACTTACTAAGTGGTAACATATAGTTAACAGTTAAGTTCCAGATTGTCTTCTGCACATGCAAGCACGTGTGTAATCCTGATTTAAAAATAGGTAATGCTATATCATATAGGAAACTATTTAGTTACCTTTAAGTCATAACTGACTGAACGATTTTGAAGCATAATAACACTGAATATAGTCATTTGTCCAAAACATTCCAATCAAAAAGTGTAATGTCTGCTTAAACATTTACCTAATGTTTAACACACTGCAACAAATTCTGTTGTGTTATTATTTTTTTTATTTTTTTTTAATAGGAGAGCGAATAATTAGTGGCACATACTGACCTACACGGTCCTACTGTGATGCAAGCAACCACCATTCTTTAACGATTTACAATATTTTTCAGCCAACAGGTTAAAATTAAAATCAAAATTAAATCATATCTGGTCAGACTTCTGGTAAACTGATTTAAAAATGCATTCATTCCGAAAATCAATAATAACAAAGCGGGTAAGTCATTTAACAATTAGATGTTCGCATTAACTAGAGTCCTGTCTGTAATAGATATTAGTCTTTTTGAATGAACAATATACATGTAACTCACCCTCTCGTCTGATAACTTCCTAATCCATAGCAAAATAGATATTAAGTAACGTTGTGTCTCATTTAATACACAAACACTCAACTCTAGTAATATTAATCATAGAAAGCCGACCAATGTTGGACATTACATCATCATTTCATTGACATTCGAAATAAAATGCACACAGTTTTGTTGTTAATAGCTGCAAAAAACAAGAGGCCCATGGGCCACATCGCTCACCTGAGAAACATGAGGTATGATAAAATCAGCTTAATGGAGTCATAATACAAACTATCTGGATAATGTACAATTATATATAATACATACTTTGTATCTACACTACCTGAGGATGCTTTCACACAAGTTTCAGCTTTCCTGGCTGATTAGTTTCTGAGAAGAAGATTTTTAAAGATTTACTCTATATATTCCTATGTTAAACTTTGACACCTCATTGTGGCCCTACCCTACCCCTGGGGGCCATGATTTTCACAATTTTGAATCTACACTACCTGATAATGCTTTCACACAAGTGTCAGCTTTCCTGGCTGATTAGTTTCTCAGAAGAAGATTTTTAAAGATTTACTCTAAATTTTCTTATGTAAAACTTTGATCCCCCATTGTGGCCCCATCCTACACCCGGGGGCCATGAATTTCACAACTTTGAATTTACACTACATGAAGATGCTTCCACACAAGTGTCAGTTTTCCTGGCTGATTAGTTTCTGAGAAGAAGATTTTTAAAGATTTACTATTATATTCCTATGTAAAACTTCGATCCCCCAATGTGGCCCCACCCTACCCCCGGGGGTCATGATTTTCACAACTTCGTATCTACACTACCTGAGGATGCTTCCACACAAGTGTCAGTTTTCCTGGCTGATTAGTTTCTGAGAAGAAGATTTTTAAAGACTTACTCTATTTATTCCTATGTTAAACTTTGACACCCCATTGTGGCCCCACCCTACCCCCGGGGGTCATGATTTTCACAACTTTGAATCTTCACTAACTAAGAATGCTTCCACACAAGTTTCAGCTTTCCTGGTCATATGGGTTATGAGAAGAAGATTTTTAAAGATTTACTCTACATATTCCTATGTAAAACTTTGATCCCCATTGTGGCCCCATCCTACACCTGGGGGCCATGATTTTCACAACTATGAATCTACATTACCTGATTATGCTTCCACACAAGTGTCAGTTTTCCTGGCTGATTAGTTTCTGAGAAGAAGATTTTTAAAGATTTACTCTATATATTCCTATGTAAAACTTCGATCCCCCATTGTGGCCCCACCCTACCCCCGGGGCTCATGAATTTCACAACTTTGAATTTTCACTAACTAAGGATGCTTCCACACAAGTTTCAGCTTTCCTGGTCATATGGGTTATGAGAAGAAGATTTTTAAAAGATATACTCTATATATTCCTATGTGAAACTTCGACCCCCCATTGTGGCCCCACCCTACCACCAGGGGCCATGAATTTCACAATTTTGTATCGAAACTACCTGAGGATGCTTCCACACAAGTGTCAGCTTTCCTGGCTGATTAGTTTCTCAGAAGAAGATTTTTAAAGATTTACTCTATATATTCCGATGTTAAACTTCGACACCCCATTGTGGCCCCACCCTACCCCCGGGGGCCATGATTTTCACAACTTTGAATCTACACTACCTGAGCATGCTTCCACACAAGTGTCAGCTTTCCTGGCTGATTAGTTTCTCAGAAGAAGATTTTTAAAGATTTACTCTATATATTCCTATGTAAAACTTCGATCCCCCATTGTGGCCCCACCCTACCCCCGGGGATCATGATTTTCACAATCTTGAATCTACCCTACCTGAGCATGCTTCCACACAAGTGTCAGCTTTCCTGGCTGATTAGTTTCTCAGAAGAAGATTTTTAAAGATTTACTCTATATATTCCTATGTAAAACTTCGATCCCCCATTGTGGCCCCACCCTACACCCGGGGGGCCATGATTTTCACAACTTTGAATCTACACTACCTCATGATGCTGTCATACAAGTTTCAGCTTTCCTGGCTGATTAGTTTCTGAGAAGAAGATTTTTAAAGATTTACTCTATATATTCCTATGTAAAACTTCGACCCCCCCCCCCATTGTGGCCCCACCCATCCCCCGGGGATCATGATTTTCACAGTCTTGAATCTACCCTACCTGAGCATGCTTCCACACAAGTGTCAGCTTTCCTGGCTGATTAGTTTCTCAGAAGAAGATTTTTAAAGATTTACTCTATATATTCCTTTGTAAAACTTCGATCCCCCATTGTGGCCCCACCCTACACCCGGGGGGCCATGATTTTCACAACTTTGAATCTACACTACCTCATGATGCTGTCATACAAGTTTCAGCTTACCTGGCTGATTAGTTTCTGAGAAGAAGATTTTTAAAGATTTACTCTATATATTCCTATGTAAAACTTCGACCCCCCCCCCCCCATTGTGGCCCCAGCCTACCCCTGGGGGCCATGATTTTCACAACTTTGAATCTACACTACCTGATAATGCTTTCACACAAGTGTCAGCTTTCCTGGCTGATTAGTTTCTGAGAAGAAGATTTTTAAAGATATACTCTATATATTCATATGTTAAACTTCGACCCCCCATTGTGGCCCCACCCTACCCCCGGGGGTCATGAATTTCACAATTGTGTATCTACACTACCTGAGGATGCTTCCACACAAGTTTCAGCTTTCCTGGTCTTATGGTTCATGAACAGATTTTTGAAAATTTCTCGAAAATGTTCATAAATTCCTAATTATCTTTCTTTGCAAAAGGGCATGGTTCTTAATTTTCACAACTTTGAATCCCTTTAGGCTAAGGATGCTTTGTGCCAAGTTTGGTTGAAATTTGCCCAGTGGTTCTTGAGAAGATGTTGAAAATGTGAAAAGTTTACAGACAGACGGACAGACGGACGGACGGACGACAGACAAAATGTGATCAGAATAGCTCATTTGAGCTTTCAGCTCAGGTGAGCTAAAAATCCTATGGACTTGTGGAAAATCTTGCATATAAATTACTATTATTAAAGTAGATAAGACGAACGTTGCATTCAGCAGATTTATGTGTTTTGAGGTCTCAGTTAAGAAGTTTGCACGTGGGTCTATTGATTTATTTTACCTAGCAGTTAAAATATGTTTCACGAAACAGCAAGAGAGAGAGAGAGAGAGAGAGAGAGAGAGAGAGAGAGAGAGAGAGAGAGAGAGAGAGATTAATTTGATCATTATTAAGTGAAACTCAGTTTATTGAATTAAAATTACATCAAAAGTTAGAAACAGATTATCGAATGGATAATAAAGAATAAGTAAGAAAAAAAAGTCAACTAACAGTCGATGTCAAAAAGTCTTTCGTGATTAATAAATAAATATAGTCAGGTAGTCAAAATATCTTGGACAAACTTGACCTCTCAACTGTCTGAAAATCTATTGCTCTATCACTGACCAGCACAAAGAACTTGGCGGGAAACCCTCTCAATCAATGAAAAACACGGATCTATCTACTACCCTCAAGACTTATATGAACAAGTAAAATTTAAACCAAAAGTATTGTATTCTTTTATTTATTACGGAAAATCAAAACATCGCGGATATTCAAATACACGAATTGAAAATAATAATAGTTATATTTGATATTCAGTCATATATATATATATATATACACACAGTTGAACGCTGTAAACTGCAACGTCACCAGCGAAAATCAAAGTTCACGCTTGTGGCTGTTACAGTGGCTCTTCCATTAATAAGAACTCACCCTTAGAAAAAGATAGGGATTTTAAGGTATAAATCACATTTGAAGACAAGGCAAAAAGTTAAAAAAAAATGTTAATATAAGCATTTAATCATGATTTTTTGAAAGATGCAGACTCGATCATAACTGCAGCGATGTGTGCACACAAACTTTCATAACGCACAAACGCGCGTTACTCAATTTGTAAGCACACACCGCTGCAGTTATGAGACTGTTACATATCTTTCAAAAAATCAAGAATCATTGCTATTTTATCAAATGAAATATATATATACAATACACATTAAGTTATTAAATCAAGTCAAATTGTAACAGTTTTTCAAGTTAAAAATAAAATAATCATCCGATTATTCTATTTATTCGTGAGTTCGCTTAGGTTTCCTCCCTTAGAATCAAATAATTATCAACGAATGCAACGAAGCCTTCAACTGCTAATATTACAAGCAGTTATTGTAAGATTTTCCTAGGGCTTACCTTGGCTATTTGAACAAAGAATCAAAATACAAAATCAATCTATAATCAGCTATCCGTAGACTATGGGTTTAAGTAAACAATTCTGTTTGCTACCACTGTGCTACACAACCACTATCAATTCACCAATACATGGTCAGTCAAAAGTCACCAAGACACAACCGAACTCACAAAGACAATATCAAGTCACCAAGACACATGTTACAGAAGCAGAGTTAGAACTGAGTGGTCTTTTTGAATTAAGGAATGAATTCAATATTTATTTGTTTTATACGATATAAAATGGTTTGAGGCAGTTTACGCTTTATAAACCGCGAAGCGGTTTATAAAAAAGCGTAAACTGTTTCAAACCATTTTATATCGTATAAAACTAATAACTATTTAATTCATTGCTTAGAATTTCATTTTTTTCCTCTTCATTGTAAATAAATACGGTCATTTGACCTTTAAAATGACGTAAAATTATACAATATTCAAACGTAACGTCAGGCGTATTGATACGTTTTTGACGTTAGTCTTACTATGACGTAGGCAACATTCTTTATACGATATAAATAATTTTTTAGCCAATCAGAAAGCGGTTTACAACCAGAATTAAATTATTAAACAATATACATGTACAAATAACTCACCCTCTCGTCTGATGACTTCCTATTCCATAGCAATATTTTGATATTTAATAACGTTGTGTCTTTTTTAATACACAAAAACTCAACTCTTGTAATATTAAACATAGAAAGCCGACTAATGTTGGACATTCCATCTTCATTTCATTGACATTCGAATTAAATTCACACAGTCTCGTTGTTAATAGCTGCATAAAACCCTGTTCTTGTGAAAAAATCTTGCATATAAATCACTTAAAAGTAAATAAGACGAACGTTGCATTCAGCATATTTATGCGTTTTGAGGTCTCGGTTAAGAAGTTTGCACGTAGGTCTATTGATTTATTTTACCTAGCATTAATATATATATATATATATATATATATATATATATATATATATATATATATATATATATATATATATATATATATATATATATATATCATAGCAGTGAGCGGCCAGCGGCCATCTAGGCAAGACAAAAAAAAATTTGCTGTCGATGACGAACGGAACCTACCGCGATGGCCGCGCACTACACGGTCGTTTAATGATACAAGTGGAATACATTTAAACGACAATTCAAGAGGATCGGAACGATATATACATTGCATAGATATATACATATGATACGGAAAACATTGCAATAACTCTTAAATTGACATATATACCTGCCCATGGTGAATGATATAGATATACATAAAACACACACACACACACACACACACACACACATACTTGCATTATGCCGAAACTCACTACATCAGACTTTACACCTGAAATTCACTACACTATGTTCTAGTTGTGCTATTCAATATATATTAATATTTTTAAGTAATATAAGACATCTTTTTACTATTCTGCTATTTGAAATAGGCAAAATCTCTTTGTAAAAGTTTATGATTTTATACCTGATAGTCACTACATGAGGTCACATGACTCATTGTGAATACACACCAGAAACTCACTACAGTGTGTATTTCTTCCTAATTTACCCCAAAGTCAATACATCTAGCTAGTCATGTGACCGATTGAAGATTTAAAGGAAATTTACCACATAAACCATTCATTACTGAACACACACACACAGAGAGAGAGAGAGAGAGAGAGAGAGAGAGAGAGAGAGAGAGAGAGAGAGAGAGAGAGATCTAATAATTTCAGCAAGCTGCAAGACGAATTATTCTAATACTAATTCTAATACTCAGGCTAATCTAATCAATTCATTATGGTATACTCAAGATGCATATATTGTCAAATTTGTGGAGAACAATATATACTAAGTGAATTCTGGATAAATAAGATTAGACTGCATTTCACACTTTTCTCCACATATGCACGTTTTCTATTTAAACTACATTATATTTAGCACCAGACCCTACTTCGATACAAAGAATCTTATGTTAATTACATATATAATTCAATTATGTAAATTCATTCAACATTTTATGTTATATGTATTGTAATTTGAAACATATACGAGACAGTAATATATCTTATCAAAGGACATGCACAGTCTAGTACCATTGCAACTTGTATGCTTTTATTAACTGTTTTGCCTATAAAAGACACTTTACACTATCACTGTATGACTTAAATAATTAGGATTTCTTGCTAATTTTTACGCACCCTATCAAGACTGAATTTATAAGAAAATCTAATTGAATTGAAAAGTCTTCATGTGTGTTTCATTTCTTTAAAAACATATACTGTTTAAATTAAATAAATTCCTATTTGCCACTTGCTTTGTAAAATCTAGACCTGTGGACTTTGAACACTTCTTCAAACAGAACATAAATCAACTGCAGAATCTTAATTATAATTCATTTTATTTTTGGATCAAACAACTTTAAGCTAAAATTTAAAAGTACATAATTTCATAGTAATTCATGATATATGGAATTTTTTTTATGAATTCAAATAATTTCAATCAATTATTGACATTATCATGCATGATGCGTGCCCTTCTTTACATTTCTGATCATATTTTATCAATTAAAATATCAAATAATGTCTACCCATTTCTGCCATTTCAAAATGTTTCATGGAATAGGAAGTAGAATAACAGACAAAAAAATAAATGTACATTTGTATAAGCCAATAAGCATTTGTCACAAATGCATGGACCCTGTATTAAATTTAGATACTGGCATAATGTTAATATTAACAAATTGATGATACAGCACAAACAGTATGCATTCGAACTTCATTACGGTAACATAATTATAACACATAGAAATTTAACATTGCGACCACCTGGAATTTCATTTTCTGCAACTTCTCAGACGAGAGGTATTATGTTTTTGACAGCAAACTTCACATTGCGCCAAGTGAAGCCTGATAATGCCTTTTCCTTCCTAATGGCGTTTAAACAGTCAAGCTGACCAGGAGTTTTCCCTAGTTTGATAAAGTTATTAAACTGTCGCTCCAAGGATGCCTTTCTACAGCAGTCCATGTGTGACGTTGAACACTGGCTGTGAAAAAAAATAAGATTTTATTATTTTAAAATTGCTGTATCTTTATCATATTTTTGTCATTAAGGTTATTTGTTCTTCAGCCCAAATGTATAGTCTTTATTCAAAAATTGGTATCCTTCCTTTGAATGTTAAAACTGTATGAAATATAGTAAAAAGATATTCATTCATTCATTGTATCCAAGAATTTAAACAAGAGGCCCAGGGGCCACATCGCTCACCTGAGCAACAATTGCCTTAATTCTGATCAAATTAGCATAACAGTATCAAAATATCTTGACAACTAAGTACAGTAAAAACTTGAAAATCTGCCAATTTTTATCCACCTCTTTATTTTTGGTAAATACCAAGCCCCTTTTGTTGTTGTACTTGTAAGAAGATTTTTCTTTTTTCCTAAATAGCCCCCCCCCCCCCCATTTTGTGGCACCACTTTTCGTTATGGAATCAGGGTTTCATCAGACTTAAATCTGCATAACCCGTGCTTTCACACTAAGTACTGAGTTTAGGACCGAAAACTTTCCCAGAATATTTTTAAAGATTTTCTCTATATATTCCTATGTAAAAATCCAAACCGCCATCACGGCCCCGCCCTACCACTAGGGACTGTGATTTCGCAAACTTGAATTTACATAGTTACCCACGGATGCCTCTACACAAGTTTAAGCCTTTACTTGTAATAGTCTTAAAAAAGAAGATTTTTAAAGATTTTCTCTATATATTCCTATGTAAAACTTGATCTTCCAATTGTGGCCCCACCCTACACCCAGGGACTATGATTTGAACAAACTTGGATCTACACTACCTGAGGATGCTTCCATTTTAATTTGAGCTTTTCTGGCCTAATAGTTTTGAGAAAAAGATTTTTAAAGATTTTCTCTATATATAATTTATCCCCCATTGTAGCCCCACCCTACCCCCAGGGACCATAATTTGAACAAACTTGAATCTACAATACCTAATTTATATGCAATTAAGTTACTGTCACTAATGGCAACTGGCAGGTGGTGTCCGTAAAAAGTTTTAAATTTATATAATCAAAGATAATACCTTGTCCTTGAGCCTCAGGTTTTGCATGGGGTGGGCATGATGATCTCTCTGTGCTTAGCTTTTTACTTTTACATGGAACTGCAATACAATATACAATGTTAATTACATCTCGATAAAAATTCACCTCAAGTAGCACAAAAGGTATGAAATTACACAGTATACACTATTTACTATTAACTAGAAAATGTAGTTAACTATGCTCTAAAACGACCATAACTTTTAACCTTACAGGACATCTTTGTACCGGTAACCTAGCCAACAAGCAATTACTGTGCATGTACATTATGTAATGTGTTGAATTACTTAAAGTACTTTGACCAAATAAAACCTCAGGTTATGAATCTTACAGTGTAGTGTTTTATCCTAGATACATTATAAAAAAAAATTGGGAATAAAATACAAGTATGAGGTCAGAATGTCCAGTGTACCGGATTGCACAGTTGGCAGGTTGAACAGTGCACACCCTACTTATATTTGAAACATTTGTTGCAATACCTTCTACTTTAATAGGCTACCTAACTCTGGAATATTAAAAAAGATCTGGATCTAATCAACTGAATGAAAAGTACCTTCCATAGGGGATGCAGTGTTGGAATCATCATCAACTTCTTTTTCACTCTCTGTTTCAGTATCAATAGTTTCTATATTGAAGAAAAGACACATCAATAAACAGCCTTGAAAATTCTTGGGGAATAGACAGAAAATAAAAACATGATTTATAAACACACCTTTGTCAGCGAAATCAATTTCATCAAAGTCTGCTTTTTAAATGTGCATGATTAATGTATATTGAAAAGAAAACTCACTACGTGTGTGAAGATAATGTATATTGGCAAGGAAACTCACTACATGTGTGTGGTAGTTATTAAGGAATAAGGAATCATTCTTTCAGTACATGTATTATGAGGTGATTATTTTGGTCGGGGCGTGATCAAATCCAACGAAGCTCGAGGGCTTTATGATGGATTTGACAATTTCCAGCAGTTGTACAATTAAATATTTGAATATAAATAAGCAAACCCTGCTTGCGCCCAAATCATACGTTATTTGAATTTAATGGACTGTATAGTACAAAATCAACTGTGTTATCATATGTTATCACAAGCAAAAACACTGAAAAAGTTAATTTAAATGAATATGGACAAGGAAATTTACTACATGTGTGTGGAAATGTATATTGGCAAGGAAACTCACTACATGTGTGTGGTAATTTAAATGAATATGGACAAGGAAACTCACTACATGTGTGTAGTAATTTAAATGAATATGGACAATGAAACTCACTACATGTGTAGTAAATGTACACTGGCGAAGAAATTCACTCATATGTGTGTGGGAAATGCATTCAAAATGGAAAGGAAATTCACCACATGTGCAGGAAATGTGTACCAGTATTTGTTATGACATATGTTACACATAACTATTAAATACATTTTAATACATGTACATGTATCAAATCAAAATGAACACTAGAAACATTAAGTAAAAGTAACCTTCATTGTTCTCCTCACTGTCCTGGTTGACATCAAATGGGTTATCATCAAATGGATTATCATCAGGTGAATCTTAAAGAGAACAATAGTTGTAACAATTTATTATTAAATTATATAGTATTTATTACTGTGCAGTTCTGAACTACATGTACTCTCGCGCAGTAAACTCAATATTATACAGGATAAAAATTAATTGATTCACTGATTATACTAATTCTTGTTGTAAAAAACAATATGAAATGATAAACCATGTGCATTTTTTTTTGAAATCCTTTTGACATTTAAATCACATTAACACACCAACAATTATTAAAATTGTCACATACTTGTCGCCAAGGTAGGTTGGCTTCCCCATAATCATATCTTAACTCTTCTCCAGCTTTAATATCTCTATTTGCAAAGAGGCAGAGCCTTGGATAATTCTCGGTAACCAAAAGGCGCATAACACAGTTATTCAACGGACTTCCGACTTCCTCGTCCTTTATATACTTCCCCTTTCTTTCAGTGTTAGTTGCATCAATGCTACAAACAAAAAAAGCAATTTTATAGATTTCTGCAGGGTTGCACCCAGTATTTAATGAAAATGAATTTACACATATATGTGTGAAAGTGGGACTGGTTTGATCATCGGTGGTTATATATAGCTCAGTTGGTAGAGTACATATCTAGTGATTCTGGATGCCCTGGTTCAAATCTCTGTTTGGCCGTCATTATATTTCCAATCCTGTTACGTATGCATAGTGTTATTTTAGTCATCAAGCAAAGATGTCAGAATGATTTATTCACTGAATTATAGTGTAATCATGGTAATAGAAAATACCTTATCATTGTATAAAACTTTTTATCTCATGCTCACTTTACTTTCCTTTATAAAGTGCAAATAGTTATACAGGATATCATTTTCATCTCCATATTTAGTTGAAATGTACGTAACAATGGTTTTTTGCCAATTCTCAGAACTCATAACCTGCCGCAATCACTGCAATTTCTAAAAACAAATTGCCAGGGTGGTGAGAATATTCAAACACAATTTTTTTTTTATTAATTTCTAATTAATTTTCTGTCATCAAAATCTGACCTAAATTGTACAATTCCCAGCATCTAGTAAACTGTATATGGATATCAATTTCACATTCTCATAAGAACCAGAAAAAGTTGTATTACAAAAAATCTCTCTCTCTCTCTCTCTCTCTCTCTCTCTCTCTCTCTCTCTCTCTCATAACAATCACAATAAATATATTATATTTGCTTACCACTTCAGACCATTCCACTTAAAGTAAAACATATAACTAGTATGTTTTATTTTGCGCTTCTTTTCTCTTTCTTCTGCTTCCTTGGGCACAATTCTCTCTCCAACATATTCTACCAAAAAGCTTCCTTTTGGAAAATTTTGAGTTGCAAAAACCTCATATCCTTAAAATAAGAAAAAAAATATTGGTGAATATTTTGCATTACATGATTGTACAGTGTGTTCACAAATCATGTACAAAACCTAATTTATTTATAAATGCCTTTTATTATGGAATTATTTGTATAATTGTGATTATCAAATGCAAGGGGCTAAAATTGTTCCAGAAACTAATGACAATTTTCATTTAAGGATCTGCATAATCAAGGGAAACAAATGTGTGAAACTGAGTAGATTGGTACATAAAAACAAAGAAATGATACTATATATTTTCTATTACACTAGACTCTGACCCGTGCATGCACTGTTTGACATATTGCATATGATATCGGACATTCACGAAATAGATACATCGACACACCATATTTACATAACCAAGCTTTAAGCCTACAACATTGCTATTAATTTCACTACACTCTGCTTAGTTAGAATAATCTAACTGTGTCTCGGGACAGGCCTTCACCACAGTTGAAATGCCTCTCATATACCCGTAATGTAGCAAAAAATTGCATAATCGCTTCGAAACGGTTTTGGAGAAAATTATTGAAGCTGCATTGTGATTAACAGTCAAATTATCCATAACAAACCATTTTGAGACTGTAAATACCTTTCTTCTAAAAATTTAATGAAGAATTCAACACTTTTTTACCAATGTTTTTTACTCACTTCGAATTTACACAACATGTTGACGTTCAAACTCTCAGGATATAGCAAATTTTCAATGAAAATTTAAACATATGTGTATTATCGTTTCTGAGTTTATCCATGCAAGTGTGATATTGTGGAAACATAAACTAAAGAGCCTCCCGTGATTTAGCGTGAATGGAATGCACATGCGCAAGATTGTAGAATTAAAAAAATCCAGATGATTCCGGATTTTTAAAAGGAATTTTCGTTGATTATTAATAAGCGAAGCTTGATTGAGAAAAAATAAAAACAAACTGGTAATCTTCAAATACCAATGATGTTTAAAAATAAAAACAAAAGACAGTTCTCTTCTGATTTCTCGATATTAAAGCCCAAAAATTCGAGTCTTTTATTTTAATGTATAGTAGTAATAGATGTGTATCAACTCACCAATTCTTCTGTTGATCAATTCAACTTTTAATGCATCACAGTCCAGTCCAGTCCATAAATTCTGCCTCTCTTTTAGGGCTTATTCGTTGTTTCTAGCACATAAATAAATTACTCATTAGAAAAAAGTTTTATTTCAAAATATGCAAAATTTGTCTTTTAAACTATCACATTGATTTTAAAATCAAATTATCTTAAGGCCTTCCATTTTGGTTTGCAAACTCCTTTTCAACTATTTCAAGATCAAAATAAAAACTTTATCAATATTACTTATATAATGCACACGGTCATAATCACTTGTCCGAATGGACAAGAAGGAAAAAAAGTTAATGTAGAGCCCTGACACCGTGCATACATAAAAAAGATATATTACATACATAAATTAGAATGCTAATTTTACACAAACAGTCCCTGAAACATTCTACGTAAGCACACGTTGAACGGAATCTGGTGAACGCTAATGAAAGGTGAACAATGAGCGAAGGCAGAGTGCACATGAAGCGCTGAAAGATGAAGGGTGAACGATATGTGAACGCAAGATGAAGATTTATTCGGAGTGTCTCGATGGTTATCCTTACATTGTATTTTGACGGAAATCAGGAAAAACATGCTAATAAACAGTGCTGCTATCTTGAAAGTTGACAAAACAGTCCTATCCTATCGACTATCCTGCAAATAATATCTATCCTGTATTATCTTTAAAGTTATACCATACCATTTATGCATGTTTAGGAATAACAGTCAAATTTAAGACCATAATATTAATTTTATCAACAGATAATCGAGTAATGTAATGATAAAAATGTCTAAATAATACATAAAACCATTGTTAATCTATAAATTAACACGCATTTATGTTTACTATCTTAAGTTGATCTGTTCAGTAAGACAGTTTATTGTCGAACATGGATATGTTTGTGATTTGGAATCGAAGGAATTATTATTTGAATCGTGAAAAATACACAAATACAATGTCTGTTTCTTATATTTATATATATATATATATATATATGTGTCGAATCGTTAGTTGATTGAATTCTTCTGTTTTTAAACGACTGGACTGACTATCTTAAAATGAATCATTAAATATTATTTGTGTATCAATTTATCGCTGTATTGTGTAACATAAAATTTTCACAGTAACTGCATACTTAAGCCATTTTCGGATCAACAAAAAAAATGCCTGTTTAGGAGAGTGATAAAAAACAACAACAGCAAAAAACAGACCTGCTCAAGAATGAGTACTTTAAATTCCACGGATTAAATTCTAATTAAAATGATGCTTTATGTGTAATATTAGTTTCCTTTCACCTTAACGCAAGGTTTTTTTCCTCATTTTACTGAGATCGATTCTTTCATTTTTGAAGTTCCGAATGAAAATGAATGAAAACGGACTGAATTCGAACGATAAGTGAACGGTGAACGATAAGTGAACAAAGGTGAACGCACAATGAGCGCTTTCTGAACGGTGTGCACAAAAGGAGCGGAGTGAAGAGTGCAAGTGAACGCACTGTGAGTGCACGGTGAGCGCACGGTGAATGCACGGTGAGCGCATGGTGAATGCACGAAAAAATGGGAAAGTAGATGGTTTAAGGGACTGTAATACTTAATACTGTCGCCTTGTTTTTTTTATTATCATAAATTTGATAAAACCATTGATTAATTCACTTTCCTGTTGTGATAATTTCACTTACAAACAAAACAGACCGAGCAACTGATTTTGTTCAAATTGCTGATAAAACAATTTGAGCATATATTGTGACTGTATGACAATTATAGAAAACTTCAATATGTCACACTAAGCAAAAACAAGAATAAACATCTAAATATGAGAATTTGAGATATCACCGGTAAAATGTTTACTTAAAGAATGAGAGATATGCACACCCAAATAACTTTAACATATCAATGGTATTCGATACACATGTACTGTTGTTTGAAATATACCTTAAAAGTTCAACTGTATGTACAATGTTAAAAATTTCACTTACTGCAATTTTCCCCCTTGAATAAGCTGCCATCTTTTTAGTTGACTGCTTTATAACTTACATAAGCTAGAAAAAAGAAGAAGAAGAAGTTGTACATGAATGCCAATACAAATTAAAATGTGAGTTATATGAGATGCCATATTTCATTAATGTGAGTTATGAGATATTATACTAAATGTATATAAGGTGGATAATTATCAACTTTTCACTTAATTATTATTATCATTATCACCTCATGATGACTATTGATTTATCACATGAAATCCAATTCAGTGAAAATCACTATACATGTACATGATGTGTGTGGAAATGTATATGGACAAGGAAACTCACTACATGTGTGTGGTAATTTAAATGAATATGGACAAGGAGACTCACTACATGTGTGTGGAAAGGTATATTTGCAATGAAACTCACCACATGTGTGTGGTAATTTAAATAAATATGGACAAGGAGACTCACTACATGTGTGTAGGATTGTACAGGTAACTCTCGATAGCTGGAAGTCCATGGGTCCAAGGAAAAACTTTGAAGTTTCAAGAGTTCGAGTTTTCAAGAGTTCGGAATTTTCTGGGTTTACCAATGGGTTTTAAAATTAGTCTTACCGGATGTTATGATTAAGCCATTTAATTAGTGCTAACCTTACGCTCATGCTTAAACAACGTTTTCTTTTCAGTAAAATATACAGAACTGGATGTTTTTAAAACTAAATTCAAACAACTATTGAATAAATTCATAATATAATTATTTATTTTATGCACCATATTAAGACCAAATTGCTCAGTAATACTGGAGTGCGAGACGATTAACATGTCATAAATGTGATAACTAAGTATCAACCATTGTTCCCACCGTAAGGGTCCTTCACCAGCTGTAAGAACTTGTTCAGCAATATAATCATTACAATGACAATGATGCTGATAAGCATACTTTTAACAGTTTTATAATTCTAAAATTTGACCATGGCTCAATATTATCGTTTCATCTCAATTAATTTCTCATTTTCATTGCGTCTCCAAATTATCGTAAAACGGTTGTGATAATGATAGATTAGGTATTGGTATAGTCAGTCATCAAACAATTATCACCTTGCAGGACAAGTGCTGCCTGAACAAACAACTCGTGACCTAAGTCCCGCGTCTAAGGTGTTATTTAGGTATAGCGCTTGGAGATACACGGAGACTTTGAGGTATCGAGAGTAAGAAACTATAGATTATGAACGGGACTGCAGTTTGACTTAGAGAGATCAAGCTAGGGTTTTCGAGAGATCAAGAGTTTGAGAAATCAATAGTAAATTTGCTTAGTTATATAGGGGAAAAAATCGGGACCCTAAGACTCACTTCCAGCGATCAAGAACTTCGATCCAATCAAAGTTCGAGCCATTGAGAGTTACCTGTATATTGGCAATGAAACTCACTACATGTGTGTGGTAATTTAAATGAATATGGACAAGGAAACTCACTACATGTGTGTGGTAATTTAAAGTAGATCCAGTGTTCTGTGACGTCACACTTTTTTGTAAAACTTTGAATTTTTTAAAAATTGTGCAAGATAGTTTTATTTATTTTATGTGAATATTATCACATGGATGTAATTAGAATTATTGGTAGGTTCAAGATAATTTCGCACTTAATTTTATACTAAATTTCCAAATTTTTATATATTTTATCTTTGCAAAGGGGAAATAACTCTTTTTCTGACTTTTCTTTCAGTTGTATGTCTAAATGTTATAGTTTTTCTTATTCCAACGATTAATTTTAAAATATTTTTGTAATTTTAGTTTTCTGTTAAAGTTGACATTAAAATTAAACAAGAAAAACAAATTTCTGCCTACAAGATTTTACTTTTAACAGAAAAAAATACAATTTTCTAATGCTAAAATATGCTTTAGTTTATGTTTATCTGGCATCTCAAAAAGTGTGATGACATGTATATTTTTTCTAACAATTGATGACATTTAAGTCTATTAAGTCGAAATCAGTTCGGTTTTTCAACTTTCCTCAGAGAATTTTACGAGTATGGAGCTACCTTAAATGAATATAGACAAGGAAACTCACTACATGTGTATGGTAATTTAAATGAATATGGACAAGGAAACTCACTACATGTGTGTGGTAATTTAAATGAATATGGACAAGAAACTCACTACATGTGTGTAGGAATGTACATTAATTGGCAATGAAACTCACTACATCTGTGAGGTGAATTTATACTGGTGTAATTGGGAAACTTGCTATATGTGTCTAGGAAATATATATTATATTGGCAAGAAAATTGACACTACATGTGCATATGAAATACATAAAATTGTTGGCAATGCAACCAACCATGGTAAATGTTGGTTGCAAGAAAACTCATTACACAAGGTGGGTTGATTCACATGTATAAAATAATGTATATGTTATTCAATTGAAACTTACTGCACAAGATTGGTAAAGAGGCAACACACAGACCATGAATATCAGGCATTATTACATGATTGTCCACTTATGCGCCAAAAGTATGTCAATTTTTTGTTTTTCCCTATATATTTCATCGAAAACAAGACTTTTTTTAAAAGGTTTTCAGGTCAGATTATTGGTCAGATTTTGAAGAAGTTGATATTGATTTCCAGCATAGTAGATTCAATTTCCACTTGTTGTCGTACATTAGTTTTTGACAACTCATTTGTAAAATTTGAATATTTCAAACACAACACTGAGATAGTTTTTAAGAGCTCTACTATATATTTTTTGCAATGTATGAGCCGAAAAATCTTACTTTGAACTGTTTATATTAAATTTCAGTAATAGAAGGTTGGAAAAATATTCAAATAAGATGCAAAAAGAGCTAGAAAAATTCTTAATGTATCAATCCAAGTCTTTTCAATGTACATGGTCAAAGGGTTTCATTTTAAATTAATTTTCAATTAATATATGGTGAAAAGAAAAAATAAATTGACCTACTTTTGGCACCTGAGTGTACATACATGTATATGTCCCTGATTTCCTGAACTCAAGTATAATTTAAGCTGGTCGATTGGGGAAGGGGGGGGGGGGGGTGCATAAAAAAACCCCATTAGAAAACCTCTTTATTTTTAACCATATGTAATTTACATCAGCTCTAGTTTTAAAAAAAAGAAAAAGCAACCATCTGGTTCTTTTTGGGGGCAATCTCAAAATACAGGTATATTTTTCTATAGGAATATTTAGAGAATTTTCATTTTCCGCACTTCGTAGCAGATTTAAAAAAATACTACAATAGAGATTTTCTTTGAATTGTGATATCGCGATTAGCAATATCATTTTGAACCTTATATGTAAAAAATACTAAATTCAACCATCTAGTTTAAGTGAGGGTCATCTCAAAATATGAACAGTTGATAAATTTTGCTATATACATGTATTTTGGGTACATGTATTACAAATGTAGATTAATTGCTATGATGGATTCATTCAAAATGAAGCAAAATAACCCTGGAGATACCATCATTTAGTGTATACAATTTCATAGGGTTACGATTTTTACTTTTTCTTTTTTCCTATATACTCCTACAAAGCTTCATTTTATCATAATGTCGACATATAAAGCAAGATCAATGGCAATGCTCACCTACCAAACCACAGAAAAATTGGTGAAAAAAAATTGTTTATCATGTGTTTATTGTGTTCAATTTAATAAATGTCTATATCTATATAAAAATCATAAAAGGTTGAAATACACTGTATTTTACTCGATCAGAATGCACAAAAACATGAACCATGCAAACTAAAGTCAGCCTCAACCTTAAACCAGATGAGAATTGCGCAGATTAAACAACTCATTTTAAGGTTTAATTGATTAACATTTTAGACAGAAAATTAGAAAGTAAAAATGCTCATATTCATAAATTGTCAGTCCAACCAAATTGAAATTAGACCATACAATTAGACAACTCATACATCATGCGCACACTACCGAGAGAGTTCTCCATACATGTATGTATTTGTTTTATCTCTGTAATATAAATAAAAAAGGCTCTTGTAATTTTTAAAACAACAATTTGGGTCAATACTAATATCAAATCTCCTCTTGCTTGATCTTAGATTCAGATAACCACAGACATAGTCAAAATGATGTACATGTAGCTAGCTGGGTGTTCAAGAAATAGACAACTAGACATGAACAATTCATGAATTACATGTATTACCATGATGACTTCAATCTAATGTTTCAACATGTGCCCTATTTGCAAAACATCCTTGTTTATTCACCTGCCATTTTTTATATGCATTGTTCCATCCAGATATACCACCCCCTCCCCATCTAGAATTTGAATTTTTCCTTTAAATGTACCACCCTCAAGTCATGAGATGAGCTGCTACAATCCCCTCCCCCTGAAATAGTTTTCTTTGTTTGTGTCAGAGAGGAATTTAGTGTTTTTTGTTACCAATATTCTGGGTTGGATTTCTGCAGACTGCCCCCAATAGGCATTCCTGTATCTTGCTATAAAGTGATGTGAAACTCAGAAAGGGGCTTATTTTTCAGGCAATTTGATTCATCATCTGATAGTCTATAGAAAGATATATTAAAGACTGGATGGTGCACCTTATTCCTTAACCACAGAAACTGTTTTTGATATCTATTTTTACTTTTTTTCTTCACTTGACTTTAACTTTTTAGCATCCGAATTATCATTAAGCTAGTCAGAAACTTCAACTTAAAAGTAAATGTCCCCTTAGGCTACCTCTTTTGTAATTTATAGAAAATCTTTAATTTTATTCATACAGTCATTGACCAGTTCCGAATAGTTCATATGTTGAATAGCAAATAGTTATGGAAATAAAAGTTGGAGAAAAAATCATTACCTTTAATATAATACACTTATAATGCTTGTTTAAATTTTGCAGTAGTTTCATTTTTTGCGGTCATATACATGTACGTATTCAATACTACAGTCTTACATTAGTCAACCAATATTAAACTTTTGCTTTGCCAGGTCATTGCAACGTTATCATGTGCATAAAATAGTCTGTTGACGCCTTATATTTTCACATGTAACAAGATTTCTTCTATCAAAAGTTGTTTTGGTATTATTCTTACATACCCATATAAGCATGCAGGATATAAATTTAAAAAAATGCAGAAGGATGAAAAATCTTATTAAGCTGCCATTTTACAAATTGCAAAAACTCAATTTGTTTTTGTTTAGCTGTTTCAGGATTATATGAAGAAATAGATTAAAACAATTACTTCTGGAATTCATTAAATTTTCTTACTAAGTCTTAAATAAATCATATTGAACCACAGTAATGATAAATGGAGGTGCGGCAACTGTACTCCGACAAGATATTAGAATTTAGAAACTACATGTAGTCTAAAGTATTGTTATAGTGATCTTGTTTGTTAAATCCATGCAAATTAAATTAACTGTATAGGTTAAAAGAATTGCCAATAGCTGGTTGGTATGCATCAAACCTCTTTTTCAATAGGTTCAATTGATGGTGTTTAAATAGGGCTAAATTTTTTTTATCCCAGGAAACAGCTTTGCTATTCAGAACTTATTGATTTATTCGTAAATGGTAAAATGGCTTCCAATATAAGTTTTTAGGACAAAATTCTAAATAAAGCAATATTGCATTACTATCAGCAATAATATAGCGTACATCAGCCAAAGAAAAAAAAAAGATTTCAAAACAACACCCAGGAATATTTAGCACCGCCAAATCTATACCCTATTCAGTACTGGTCATTCTATAGAAAGAATAATCTTACCGTGACCAGGCTACGCTCAGGTCACAGTAAGAATTCGTCCCATATACTTGTAATGTAGCAGCTGCAAAGCGGATCTGCTTGCATCGACTTTAAGTCTGTTAAAAACAATCTGCAGGAGTAAAACACAGCATTTATATTACAAACCTTTTTGAAAATGCATATGTAATTAAGTCCACAAAATATTCATTATTAATATAATGGGTCATACAAAGGCATTTTGTTAATATATCTGTGGTAGAGTCAGGTATATTGCATTCCTACTAGCTCTGGCTAGTGGGTTAACCCTTTATCTCGCTCGGTAGAGTGCTTGACTGGCGTGCCAGAGGACCCTGGTTCAAACCCCAGCAGAGGCAAAAAGTGTCTCTGTTTGAATTTGCCTGCCATTTTGCACTCGAAATATCTCGGATTTTATCATTAACATGGCGACCAGTGATTTCATTGCCAAAACCGTTAATGTGGTAAAATGGGATTATAAATGAGCAACATTGTAGGTATATGAGACCAATCAAATGAAAATATAGGCAAGATACAACCGAGATATTTCTTTTTTCATTTGCTACTAAGAATTACAGTAAAGGGCACAAATTCTATCATTTAACCGGGTTAGTTGGACATGTGTCATTTTAAGAAAAGACCATTCTGTCTAGTCAATCGACGGTAATAATTATTGTTTATCATTGCATTGCATCGATTTCGTTGATCAAAATCATACTAATATGTTCCAAAGATTTATCATTTATTTAGCAAAATAATTTTATGAAAATAATACAAGAATAAAAGACATGTTATTTAAAATGTCAATTTTTAAAAAAAGTGTTATAACCAAGCTATGTAGCTAAATTAGGAGATTGTGCTGGACTTGATCACGTTACATTACAAGTGCAGCTGTTAAACACATGCACATGCTGACGAAACGCAGAGAGGTTCTACACTTGTTCACACGTTCAACTTCTCCTACAAGATTGTCACTAATTATTCAAACGACTTACAGTTCTTACGTAGCTTCTTTTCCTTTTTGGGGGGGCTGTAGTAATTCGTATAAAGCATGCAGGATGGAGGGGTTTGTTTTGTGACATTTTCTTTTTACCGGATATGTCGCGTCGTAACACTGTCAGGTCAAGTCGTACACAGACCAATTCGTATACAGGTCAACTCGTATACAAAGAATTGTTCTCATATGTATTACAGGCACTCAAATCAATAAACTTCAATTAAAAAAAAAAAAGAGGTAAACTTCAATGAATTTGAAAATGAAGCAGAGTAAAATTGTTTAAATAATTACCTTGTTAAAGAATATTTTTTTTACTTTTGGAGAGTGTTTACAAGATTCAGTATTTATTTAGCTCTCTTGTAGGTTTTTTGTTTTTGTTTAACAAGTTTGCATTGATGTCATTAATCATGAGGATGAATATGGTGTTAAAATTGATCCCGAAAGATTGGGGGGGGATATTGTTTTTATAATGATTTATTAAATTTTAAAATGAAAAAAAAATGAGTTTCCTCATGGGGATCAAACTTCATATATATCTACATATAGGATCTTTCCTTAAACTTATTAGAACCATTTCTTTGTATCAATGTAATGAAAGATAAATAAGGGTGCAAATGATAATAATAATAATAAAAAAAAAGATTCAGAGAGTTTTCTAAGTGATTTACTGCATGTATTAAATTTTAAACATTAAATTAAAAATTATTGGTTTCCTTATGGGGGTGTAATTTCTTAATAAAAGGGTTTTCCTCAAACTAATGCTCATTATTTGTTTGTAATAATGTCATTAGGGGGAATTAGGGTGTACATTCTGGTCCTGAAAGATGCATGTGGTTTCCTAAATGTTTAACTATACCTGTCAGATCTTTCAACGATAAAAAGAAAATAATGTGTTTCCTCATATGGGTCATAGTTTATGATAATAGGATTTTCAAAAAAAAAGGATAAAAGGGGTTTTCAATTTAATTAATACTGATTTTTAACATTAAAATGAAAAACACGGTTTTTCCTTTGGGGTGCAATTTGTAAATGAGCCTTTCCCTTAAACTAATACTGATTATTACTTTGTTTTAATGTCATTAAGGATAAATTAGGGTTTAACATTACTGATTTTTTAACGTTAAAATGAAAAGTTTGGGTTTCCCCATGGGTGTTTATGTAAATAATAATAGGATTTTTCCTAATAATTATTCTAATAATCATTTCTTTGTTTTAATGCAAGGAAGAGTAAATTATGGTGCAAAAATTAAGCTCATGAAATTAAAGGGTTTTTATAAGTGATTTACCGTACTGATTTTTTGGGGGGCATTAAATTGAAACATAGAGTTTTCTCATGAGGGTGTAATTTAATGAAAGAATTAATATGTGATTAATATAGAGCATCAATTTGCTAATTTTTCTTGATTGATTGAAGAGAACTTTACTAAGAAACTCCACAATTAAAGCCGTTGAACAGAAAATATTTCTTTATTTTGGATAAAATATGTTGGGTGTAAATTTGAAAGTTAAGAAACATATTGTTTATTTCTTCATGATTAATTGTTTGTTGTGAATTCCAAAAGAGAATATAATGAAAAGATTCCCCAGTTAAGGCCTATGAAAAATTGTTGACCCCCTTGAGGAAATCCATATTTTTCTCCTCTTGATAAAAAGTATATACTGTAGAGAGTCTAAATTTGAAAAGTTCCAAGTTAATGTTAATTTTTTCTTCATTATTCTTTAATTACCCGAACTAATAACAACACATTTTCACAATTAAAACCCCAAAAATGTTAAGAAGAACATGCAGGAGGCACATAATTCTCGATTGTGCTACATGCAACTTGTTAAAGTCTAGAGGAAATTCTAACTTTTTGAGAGTTTATCAAAAATTTCAATGGTATACTAAAATTGTAATGAAATAAATGATTATTTAAAACACAAATTAAAAAAAGCACACACTACATGTGTTTGACTACTACCGAAATTAAACCCAGTTAAACGTAAAAAAAAAACCCATCTTAACCATCTACAACTTTATGAGGTGACACACACAAAGACATGTAAATTTTCCTCAATTTAGCTGCAGAATAACGAAAAATCAGATGTCGCATTTAAACAAATGATCTAA
The DNA here is from genome assembly GCF_025612915.1 of Magallana angulata. Taxonomy (NCBI): domain Eukaryota; kingdom Metazoa; phylum Mollusca; class Bivalvia; order Ostreida; family Ostreidae; genus Magallana; species Magallana angulata. The sequence goes on from NC_069118.1 coordinate 57,635,649, forward strand.
AATTATATATTCGAAAGAAAATTGGTGTAAAAATCAACAAAAGATTAATTTTTCATGAAAGAAATAAGTGATCGTACCTTCTTTTGCGTTTCCATTATTTCCATAGGAAGTTGAATTTGCGCATGCGCAAATGTGGCAAGGGGGCAAAGTGTGTAACATCCCCATTAAGACTCGATATCGTGTGTAACAAAATTCATGTGTAAACCGGAAACTCACACTTTTTGTAATTTTGTATTTTCTGGGTAAATCATGGTCGAAAAACCCGATTTACGGGGTTCTGCAAACTTACTACACGGATTTGTGTCGTAGGTTTTGAAAATGTAGTAAGTTGCACGTGTGTAAACTAGTACATGTCGTAGGTGTCGGCATGATACAAACGCACACACACACACACACACACATATATATATATATATATATATATATATATATATATATATATATATATATATATATATATATATATATATATAGAAAACTTAAATGAATAAAAACACAAAGTCCGAGTAAAACATAAGCGCTTTCATTTTCATCTTCAGATGTTTTACAACTAACCAAGGTAACGCCGTTATTGTGACGTCATAATAACGGCGTTACCTTGGTTAGTTGTAAAACATCTGAAGATGAAAATGAAAGCGCTTATGTTTTACTCGGACTTTGTGTTTTTATTCATTTAAGTTTTCTATATCTTATCCGACCACTGTGATTTTTTTCTGGATTTACCTATATATATATATATATATATATATATATATATATATATATATATATATATATATATATATATATATATATATATATATATATGTGTGTGTGTGTGTTTTGCCTCGGACTAGAACACACCTCACAGCCTACTCAATATTCAGGGTCATGAACCCTGGGGAGCATTCATTATTGTCCCCAAGAGAGACAACTCTTGAAAACGTGCATTAACTATAGTCCGTTTCTTAATCTTATTAAAATAAATAAATTGAGAAAAGTTTTCAAAGTATTTTAATTATAAATAATACATATAACAATGAGTAAAAGGCATGAAAAAGGCATGAAAGAAGTACATTTATTTATCAAATATAGTAGGCTGGTACATGTACCTGGTGAATATTAAATGTATATTGCTTGTAGATACATGTATAAATCTACACAACTACATTCAATTAATACACTGTGTTATGTAAACTGAAAAAAAATACACAGGTTGTAAGAGATCTTTTTTAAAATGAATTTTCTTAAAATGAAAAATAAATTAATGAAATTGCATATATCATTCTAAAAAAATCATAATACTAATTTTGAAAGTCAAATACTGAGTTAAATGAAAGATAAAGAATTAAATACTCTTTGTTTTAAAAACAAAGCACGAGTCTTGTTATTATTTACATATGTGTTTTATTGGTGTAAGTTTCTTTCAAATGTTGCTTTTTTCTATTAATAATATCATTTAATATCATTTATGATCACATCGAATCAGTATGGTAATTTCATACTTTATATTATTTGTAAACAAACATAAGACTCGAGCTTTGTTTACATAACAATAAATTCTTACCCCTGTATCTCTCTTATAACTTGAATTCTAACATTCAATAATGGTCAATTATTCAAAATGTGCAAGTAAATAATTTTATGCATAAAGAAACTGAAAACAAAATTTTGATCTAAAATCGTGTCCAAGTCCTTTTAAAAAAAACTTGTATAAAATAGTAAGGCTAAATTCCAATTTAAAAAAAATAGCTGTTTCCAAAAATGTTACATGTATATGAATATCTTATATAAAAACATATGTTAGATGGATGGGTAGGAAAAATACAAATTAAGTGCACTCGATTAAAAGTTTGCTGGTATTCATCATGTGAACACAATTCATCCAGTAACATTTAAAGTTATGCAACATAAATAAGAATGTTATGAATGATGTGTATAGAACAAATTCTTCTGTGGTTGGCTCCATAAAAAGGCAGAATAAGGTTCCATTCTAATCCTCATGCATTCCATTCAAGAAATATTCATTAATGTCATGGTCTGGAAACTAAAATAGAATAAACATAAAGTGTTAAGAGAATTACATGTAATTTTTGCAAGCATTGTGCACTCATCAAATACTTACATGTATATATTCAATGACGTTATTTATGGAATGTGCAATTACTAACAATGTAATCTTTTCTAATATTGTACATACATGTATTACATAATTTTGCCACTAATTTTAAACCCAGCTGACCGTTTCTTTTTGTTATATATATACAGCGTCAAAAGATATACTGAGCAAAAAAAGTTTAGCAATTCAAAATATTTGATATAACACACAGTAACAGAAATAAGATACAACCTGCATATTTAATAAATTTATGGGATTGTTATAACGTGAATAAACTGGATTAAACTTTTTAGTCAATCTTGCTCCGTTACGCAAGAAAACAGCGTAAAACTTAATAGGGGTTAAGGTCTTTAAGTCACCGTCAATTTCAGTATTTTGTGTGGCCTCCATTTGCAGCAATAACAGTCATACAGCGGCGTCTCATGCTCCTAATCAGGTTTCGTACCTCTTGCATTGAGATCTGATTCCACTCATGCTGCAGGGCAAGGACCAGTTCCGCTACGTTGTTGACGTTATGTCGCTGTCTTAAATGACGACCAAGAATGTCCCAAACGTGCTCAATTGGTGACAAATCTGGCGATCGTGCAGGCCAATCCAAAGTGACAATATTGTTTTGTTGAAGGGTGGTTTGTGTGTGACGTGCTGTGTGCGGACGGGCATTGTCTTGCTGTAGGATTCTTGCATTACCTTGGCGCAAAAAGGGGACAACTACAGGAACGACAATCTCGTCGCAGTATCTTTGAGAATTTAACGTCCCATTAACTACCACAAGCACCGTTTTACCCCGATGGCTTATTCCACCCCAAACCATGACACTTCCGCCGCCATAACGATCACGTTGGATAATGTTTTCTGGGTCAAATCGCTCGTTACTGCGTCTCCAAACACGAAGTCTTCCATCTGCAAAATCGACGTTAAATCGCGATTCATCGGTGAACAGAACCTCATTCCATTGTCTCTGAATCCAGCGACGGTGAGTATTGGCCCATGCGATGCGGGTTTGTCGATGACGTTGAGTTCATGGTACTGCAATGAGAGGTCTTCGAGCTCGAAGATTTGCTGAACGTAGCCTGTTTTTTACACTTTGACCACATAACCTTACTCCAGTAGCTCGGTGCAACTCTTCTGCAACTCTAGGAGCAGCCATGAAACGGTTACGTCTTGACGTTGTTACAATGAAACGGTCTTGTCTGACAGTCGTTTTACGTGGCCGTCCTGAACGCTGTCGATCGCTGACGTTTCCAGTGGTCCTAAATCGGTTCCAAAGTCGGCATATGTTAGACGGATGCACATTGAATTCCTGAGCAACATCTCTCTGCGAGCAACCAACAATTAACATCCCTATTGCCCGTTGACGTTCATTTTCAGAAAGTCCTGGTCGTTTCCCCATTAGACGTTTTTGCAACTTTTCACCGGTTTTCCTTTAAACACGTGTTCGACAAGTTTTCTATAGGAAGTAAACTTTCCCTGGACTGTGATCATTCAAGCATAACCTATTGTATTGTTTCATTGTATCAACGCAAGACATCATGGATTTAACGCGTCGAGCTTTTGAAAAAACCATTGTCTTTTGATTCCTTTAATTCTATTGACCTCAGAGAAATACATAATAGACAAATCAAGAACTCTTTTTAAAATTATATCTAATCAAAAGCAATTGCTAAACTTATTTTGGTCAGTATAGTTGCATCATGTGGATGTACTTTCAGTAATTTTAAAAGCCATAAAAACATTTCAGTACTACAAAACACTTTTAATTTGTCAAATGGTTTTACAAATGAAATATGAACTAATATACCAGTAAGTCACAAGTGATATATACTTTTTAAAGCAGTACAATGTATCACTTATATGACAACATCAGGAAACCTGGCTCAATCAATTCTGCACCACATGATAAATGTAATGAATGTGTAACTTCAATGGTGTAACTTCAAAGATATTTAGATATCCAGTGGACAGAAAGATATTAAGTATATTGAACAAAGATCAAAGTCATAAACACTTATGTAACACTTATGTAACATATGATTGTCTGTATGAGTTTCAACTATCAACATTCTATGTACACCAAAATATGATTGCGTCAATAACAAAAACTAATCTGAAAAACATATTTCCAGCATAAGAAATTCATGGGATTTCTGCAAATCCCATTTTTTTTAGAGAGTTTAAAACACATCTCTTAAAGTTTATAATATTTTCAAACTCCTGGTATTCCTTTCAGAGGTTCCTACCCCTTAAAATAAGATAATCAAGCAGATTTGCAACAAGATGCCCATTTAAACCTTTCCCTTTTACACAAGACATTGCATGTAGCTATTTAGATGACTTTGCTTGGCTTTCAATCAGCTTAAACCAAATATATCTACAGATGGAAAACAAGTTGTAAGTTTATTACATGACAAAGAATTAAGTACCTTCTGGGCTTCAGCAGACTTGACTGGGTCATTAGCAATATCAAATTGACAATATTTTCTATATTACTGATCTTCAGATCATCTGGAAGCCGCAGGTAAATCTGTAGATTAGAAGAAAAAAGATACACTAGCTATCATTACAAAGCTAAATGCTGTCATTATCAAAACAAAAGGGTGTGTCCTAGATTACACTTTTTTATGGGCACATGCAGTATCTGAGACATGGGTCAAAACATTACCATGATAACAGCTATAACAACTCATTAAGTGGGAAATGACATAAAACTATAAATTTTGTTATGGCTTCTCTCTCTCTCTCTCTCTCTCTCTCTCTCTCTCTCTCTCTCTCTCTCTCTCTCTCTCTCTCTCAATCGTATAATGTTATAATTACATAACAAATTCAAACCCTTGATTCATAAACACTCTCATCGTTAATAGATAAATAAGACATAAAGTCAGTGGCGTAGCTACCATGTATGCTTACATGCCTGAGCATGCACATCATTTGGGGGGAAGAGGAAGAAACTCAGTAAAAAAAAAAAGAAAGAAAAAAAAAGAATTCAAGTATTAAGGTCCATACTTAGTCATCCCTTCAACCGGTTTCCGTCACCCAATCCTACTTTATCCGGAATAAATGCTAAACAAAGACGACTTAAGTACCAAATATAGACACGCAATGTTGTCTTACAGTATCATAATTATTAAAGAACAGTACACAATGCATGTACCTAATAAAGCACATAATTTTAAATTCCCCCCATATAAATCACAGCTTTATTGAGATATTCATTAGCATAAACTAGGTGAAAATGAACTTAAGAATAAAAAATTTGAGTGGGTCAAAAACAAGCGTCAAAAGTGTTTTCTTCTTTTAATAAGCTTTTAATAAGTTTTGTGATTTTATTTTATGCCTATAAACTATAACCAAAACAATTTTAAATGCTTAAAAATATGCTTTAATAGTAAGCATTCCTTTCAATTTTTGCGATGATGGTTAGTGTTAAAAATCGTCAGAAATGATGAGCTTCCGGGGAGAAGCTGGGCCCCCACCAGGCTTCGTCCTGGACCCACTGGGGGCCTCATGGCGGCCCCCACAACCCCGGCCATTTTAAGCATGCACTTCGTTTCTGGTCTAGCTACGCCACTGAAAGTTAACAGTTTGAATGAGATACAGACAGATATCAAAACCACATGTACAGTGTACATTGTACGTGTCGAGGAAATTCTGTATGGAAATGACTGAAAGCATGATTGACACAAACTCAATATTCTAGGAAAAACATACAATATTTTTTTAACGTATGGCATGCTACGTAACAATATGTGTAAAAACAGACTACAAGAAATGATATTGACGCAAGCGTCAAAAGGGCCGCAAAAAATATAATTGTTGTATGAATCATTGGTTGTTTACATAAACACACACTTTTAATATACTTTCAGCAATTTGTTTTGAAGTTTAACATTTTACTATTATCATAAAGAATCGAGTTACTGTAAGCATATCTAACGGCATTTTTATGATGATTGCCAGAGTATATATGAACTGATGCATCTTCGCTAGCCAAGCTAGCGAAGATGGAACTGATGAAGTAATGGAGAACACATTGATTTGTACATTACTCTAATACAAAGTTCAATTCATCATTTTTCTCTTGGAGATTATGTATTGCAAACCATTTTGGTGGGTTTTTTTTGTTGTTGCATCGTATTGAATGAAAACTTAATGCATTAGTTTATATGATTGCAAGGGACCACGTGATAAAAAAGAGATGGATTAGTTCAAATTTTTCAGTCAATTCAAATTATTTTTGCGTAACTAATTGATATGGATGTCATTTCATGATATTTTCTACCCCATTTTACGTGGAAATATAATAAATACACACATAAAGTCATTTTACTTGACACGGCACATAGAAATTCAAATATATCATTTATATAAAATTTAATGACATTCAGGTCGTTAGTATTTCAGGTTTTTAGTATGTCCCGCATACCGATCCCGATGCATTGTTTTGAAAAGAATGAAGAACTCCGAAATTTTCCGAATAGATTATAGTCTCGATAAAAACGCGCCAAACACGACAATTTACTAAGTATGACCTATTTTTCATTTACGAGTAAAACAAAAAATGTGTGATATTTTTTAAAAGGCATAACACATATTTCTACATGCAAGTTTACTTTTAATTCATAAAAAATAAGCATAATATTAATTCTATTAAACAACAAGAACTATCCCGCAGAAACGCAGTAACAATATCTAAATGTATATCAAACAAGTAATAATAGCTTTCCAAAAAGCTTGCCTGACTAAACAAAATTATTCAATGGAAGCATGAATGTATCGTTACCAATTAAGCTATCTTATCAATAATGAATTTTAATTTTCGCTGCTGATCATAAATTTATAAACAGAACGTGCAAATTTAAGACGAAATGTACATATATACTAGTATCACTTGAAATTCAATTATTTTAATAATTCTATTTTTTAAAGGAATGTGCCCTTAATATGTAAGTGCATGTAAGCTTGAAAGCTGGAGATTAGTGACTCGTCCACTAATCGGCGCGCAGAAACTATGAATGAGACATTATGGTGCGATTGAAGTCCTACTTTACCATTCACGCAACGGCTGAGATGTTTGAATAAACTCATCCATTGGCGGAGATCGGGGAGGGGGTCAGATGATTTTTTTTTGACATTTTTTTGTAACAGCTACATATATGTATATTATTCTTTGGATCGGATGTTTTGGAAGAAATCTATCGAATTAACAAACACACTTGATTCGTAGTTGTTAAATATAGTAATGTACATTTATAGTGAGACACACGAGTTATGACCCCTTTTCAAGATTAATGAAATCGCCCAACTGAACGAAAATCGGGTCACAACCCGCTTTGGCGATTTAGTTTCTCCAGTAAACATTCCAGCTGTATAATTAAATATATTTGTTTTAATTCAAACTGATGACTCTCTTGTAATAATGGTAATCCAACACCAATTATTACTTACATTGTATCGTAATAGGCAATATGTTACAACTGATGACCCCCTCCCCCTTTTTCAAATATGGTGGAATGCTGATCTATTTTTAAATCAGGATTACACACGTGCACTGCATAGTAAACATCCCTTTTACTTGAAAACTCTTGCTCGCTGTTGTTATTACATCCCATATAACATTTTTGTCACATACTCAATTGTTTTCTATTTGAAATCCGGAAGTTATCCGTCTTTGGTTTTGTCTTTTATGTGTATGTGAATAAATTAGAAACTAACATGGCTGCCTCCATTGTATTCAACATGGTGTCAGAATAAATCTACAAAATTCGCCCATCATTAGAGGCCATCGGCAGAAAAATACAATCTTAAAAAATTGTTAACACACCGCTGCCACCTTTTAAAGACGAAAAATGGAAGGAATAGCAGGAGCTAGCCCGAAGATGGACTGGAATGCACCCGACCTAGTTACACAGTGGAAGTCATTCAAACAACATTGCCAGTTTTGGTTTGCAGGCCCCCTTATAAAAGCATCGGAAGCCCAGAAATGCAACTACGTGATGATCTGGATAGGAGACAAAGGTAGGGACATTTACTCTACATGGGATCTCTCGGAGGAAGATAGCAAGAAACTAGACGTACTGTATACGAACTTTGAGAAACACGTCAAACCCAAATCAAACAAAATCTATTCCCGATACAAGTTTCTAAGCAGGGTTCAAAAAGATTCGGACACTTTTGAGGAGTATTTGACAGAACTTAAGTTATTAGTGAAAGACTGTGAATACAAAGATGCGGATGACATGATAAGAGACGCCATTGTGTTTGGAACTAAAGACCACAAAGTCAGGGCTAAGTGTATCGAATGCTGGAGAAAACGTACCCAGGAGAAAACGTACCCAGGAGAAAACGTACCCAATTTATAGGGTACGTTTTCTCCAGGAGAAAACGTACCCAGGTACGTTTTCTCTTGGAGAAAACGTACCCTATGAAAATAATAAATAACGGTCTTCATGGATATTCTTAAATGAAACAAAATAAAATATACAATGAACATTTTTAGCATTTGTTGCTGTTGTTTTGAAATGCATATATATATAGTCACGTACTTAATTTATTAAGACAATAATTTGTAATATACACGAACATGGCCTGAGCAGTTTAATTAGTCAACAATTATTACACCATAAACGAAACCGTTAAATAATTAGTTTTTATTGCAATCTCATTTGGAGAACTAAATGATGAGTATCTCAAGAAGTCGATATCGCGTTATTTTTTTATTTTATTTTTTTTTTAAATTTACCTATAAAACAAAGTTGCTAAATAAAACCAAGTCCACATGGAAACTACTACGAAATGTAACATTGAACAGTCAATTTGCTTCTGACGCCACTGACATGCTGCTCAGGTATTTAATTGATTATCACTATAATTAAAATCAGGGGATCTCGCATGGAGAAACTCAAATCGGTAAGGCTACCGATAAATGGATAATTAGAAGAAGTAGTCAGATAACACTTTATGACAGGTCATTATTTCGTACTAAATTAAAAATTTCTACAATTATTATAAAGATATTATTCATAAAATGAATATATTTCTATACATCTATGCATTGAATTATGAAATATGCATTAAAGTAGCATTTGAAAATTATCTAATATGTCCAACCCCTTTAAAATAATAAAGTATTAAATTCATATATCTATGAAACTCTTACATTTCTGTATATTTATTATGCAAAATAGTATATAGAAGTATTAAAAACTATTAAGTAGTATACTTATGATTTTCATAGGGTACGTTTTCTCTTGGAGAAAACGTACCCGGGTACGTTTTCTCCTGGAGAAAACGTACCCTAGAGATTGGGTACGTTTTCTCCTGGGTACGTTTTCTCTTGGGTACGTTTTCTCCTGATACCAGTGTATCGACGAGGGTTCAGATTTGACACTTGAGAAGGCAATTAATTTTGCAAGAACTCAAGAAATATCAAAGGCACAGTTGAAAACAATGAATGGTGAAGATAATTCAATAAATGCTGTAGCTACCAAGCAAAAACAAACCCCTTCTCAGTATGCTCACGGAAACTCTGGAAAATTCAACAGGGGAACATCTGAAAAATCAAAATATCCATGCCGAAACTGTGGTGGCGTACACGAACCGAGACAATGTCCTGCCTATGGAAAACTCTGCACAAAATGTAACAAAAAGCATCACTTTCCCTCAGTATGTTTGTCATCAACTACATACAAGGAATTCAAGCCTATGAAACCGAAGCCACATAAACTCCACACACTCCACGTGGATGACAACACCAACTCTGAAAGTGAATCAGAACTATTTATCGATACCATAGAAGAAGTAAACTCTCTGACTATGGATGAATGAAAAGAGACAATCCTTGTGAACAATGTACCTGTAAAATTTCAGTTGGACATAGGTGCTAAGTGCAATGTTATGTCTTTGGCAACATTGAAAGCCACATGCAGTGAACCTAAAATCCGGAGAAAAGATGTCCCACTCAAGTCATATTCTGGACATCTCATTAAACCTATGGGCATCACCTCCCTTACATGCCGCCACAGAGATCAAGACTTTCAGGTTGACTTTTATATAGTCAGAGAGGATGTACAAGCTATTCTTGGAGCAAAAACTTGTCAAGAAATGAAGATGGTGCAACGCATTTACAGCTTGACTCCTAGTGCATTACCGGAAGACATAGTAAATAGCAACATGTATGAAAATTTGTTCAAAGGCCTTGGATGCTTGCCTGGCATGCACACTATAGGTGTAGACAAAACAGTCACTCCAGTAGTACATCCACCAAGAAAGATACCTATTGCAATCAAGGACAAAGTCAAGACAGAGTTGGATCGAATGACCGAGATGGGAGTTATTGTGAAACAGGAAGAACCTACAGAATGGGTTAACTCGATGGTCACAGTCATTAAACCGAATGGCAAAATTAGAATTTGTATTGACCCAAGAGACTTAAATAAAGCAATTTGTCGTGAACACTATCCTCTTAAAACAGTGGAGGAAGTTATTTCACAGATGCCAAATGCCAAAATATTCACCAAACTGGATGCCACTAGTGGATTCTGGCAACTTAGACTGGATGAGAAAAGCTCAAAATTATGCACGTTTAACACTCCATTTGGACGCTTTAGATTTACACGCTTACCTTTCGGCATCAAATCGGCTCCAGAAGTGTTCCAGAAAGTGATCTCGCAAATGGTCTTGGATATCGAGGGAGCAGAAGCCATTATTGATGACATCCTGGTGTGGGGATCCAATCAGGAAGAGCATGACGCAAGATTGAAGAGAGTGTTAGAGAGAGCAATGGAGTACAATCTCAAACTCAGTGCAGAAAAATGTGAATTTAGAAAATCGGAAGTCACATATGTTGGCCATAGACTCACAAGCAAAGGAGTCAAACCTGATCCAGAAAAAATCAGAGCTGTATGCAACATGGTAAAACCGACATGCTTGAAAGATCTACAAACATTTATGGGATTCATCCAATATCTCAGCAAATTCATGCCTCACTTGTCTACAGTCAGTGCACCCCTAAGAACACTGCTGGAGAAGAACACAGCATGGCACTGGGATGAAGAGAAGGAAACAAGCTTCCTTAAACTCAAGGATATGGCTACAAATGCACCTATTCTTCAGTATTATGACCCGAGCAAACCTCTTACACTTAGTGTTGATGCTAGCTCAAAAGGACTAGGCGCAGTACTTATTCAAAATCAGAGACCAGTTGCTTACGCATCAAGAGCACTTACGCCAACTCAACAGAGGTACTCTCAAATTGAGAAAGAGACCCTAGCAATTGTGTATGGTTGCAACAAATTTCATGAATATGTTTATGGACGTGAAGTACTCATAGAGACTGACCACAAACCATTGCAGTCAATTTTCCACAAACCTCTTCACAAAACACCTCCAAGACTTCAACGACTCCTACTTGCACTAGAAAAATATGACCTTGAAGTCAAGTACAAACCTGGTAAGGAGATGTTCTTAGCAGACCATCTGAGCAGATCATACCTACCTGAAACCAAAGAAATACTAGTTCCTGATATCAATGTCAATGAGATCCACCTCATTTCTCATTTACCAATTTCACAAGAGATGTACGAGAAGTTCCAGAAAGAAACCGCAAATGATGAACACCTACAGGAACTACAAGACGCCATATTGGATGGATTGCCTGAAGAAAAAAGCAATGTTTCCTATAACTTGCGACCTTATTGGACCTTCAGAGATGAGCTATCTGTCATGGACGGACTTCTCTACAAGTCAAGCAAACTCATTGTACCCAGAGCACTACAGAACTCAATGCTGGACAAGATTCATGAATCGCATCTTGGGATAGTCAAGTGCAAAGCACGTGCCCGTGAAGTTCTCTTTTGGATTGGCATGTCAACAGATGTCGAGAACCGAGTTAAGTCATGTGGACTATGTGCACAACATCAAAACATCAATGCAAAGGAACCAATGCTAATGCCAGAGATACCAGATCGGCCCTGGTCGAAACTAGCTGCAGACCTATTTGAACACGAGAAACACCATTACCTACTAGTCGTTGATTACTTTTCCAAATGGCCCGAAGTAATAAAACTAGAAAACCTGTCAAGCAAAACAACTGTCAACTGCTTAAAAGAGCTGCTTTCAAAATACGGACTCATCGATGAAATGATTACCGACAATGGACCCCAGTTTTCCTCTGCGGATTTCAAAGACTTTTCGTCTGAGTTCGAATTTAAACATGTAACCAGCAGTCCACACTACGCTCAATCAAATGGCCAGGCAGAACGAACTGTACAAACAGTCAAAAGGCTCATCATGAAATCTAAAGACCTGTTCAAGGCACTCTTGGACTACCGAAACACACCGCTAGACATCGGATTATCACCAGCACAACTTTTTCTCAACCGCCGACTTAAAACATCACTTCCAACCTCTGCGCCCTTGCTAAAACCTCTTGGATTAGATGCCAAAGAAATCGCAGCCAAATTAAAATCTCGCCAACTGAATAATAAAATCCAATTTGACAAACATGCAGGACCTGGATTGGAACCGCTTAAGGCAGGAGACGCAGTATTTCTGTACACAGAGGGAAAATGGAAACCTGGTCAAGTCATTGAACAGCATGCATCACCTAGATCCTACGTTGTTCAGTCGTCAGATGGAAGGAAATTGCGTAGGAACCGAAGACACCTTCGCGCAACCAACTACCGTGCTGAGAATGCACCGCGAAATGATGGCATGCGAAATTGTGTGAATCCTGAAGATTTGCGTGATAGCATTCAGTTACAGGACCGTTTGGACCACAGTAATGAAAAAGATGCAAACATCACTGCTGAACCAAACAACGCACCTGTTCCAGTTCAACCCCAGACCACTCGCTCGGGCAGGACCGTCAGACCACCAGCAAAATTCAGTGACTATATTGAATGACTCATTGTGTTGCGTTAAATAGCTATTACATTGAAAAATTAACAAAAACAATTAAAAAACTGTAATTTAGAGTTTAGAAATTATGTATTTTGTTTTTGCATGAAAATCTAGTCTTGCGTAATCTCTAGTCAATTTTTCATTACAAATGCATAATATTTTGCTTTTGATGGAAAGAGAGGGATGTCACATACTCAATTGTTTTCTATTTGAAATCCGGAAGTTATCCGTCTTTGGTTTTGTCTTTTATGTGTATGTGAATAAATTAGAAACTAACATGACTGCCTCCATTGTATTCAACAATTTTCATCAATTGTGAATGTAAATGCTGACACCTTTAACATGAATCGGTTAATCTTTTTTGTGAAATATCATGATATTTCTTGATCCCATTGTCTGCACTGTTTCGGAGATTGTAACTTTTAAACCTTAGATATGCCTGACGTCATGACGTCAGGCAATAACGGACCGCCTTCCGGCGGCCCGTAAGAATACACCTGCATACACATTTCATTATTGTTGTGAAATGTGACTTGAAAGACATGTTTTAGTATGAATCATACTAAAACATGTCTTTCAAGTCACATTTCACAACGACCATTACTTATCGACAGTTTTGTAACATGTGTACTAGACTTAATGCATTGTAGGCTTTTAAAAGAGTTTTTGAGTAGTTTAACAATGTAAGTAAGTATGTTCTTACCGACGAATGACTACTCCTTAGTACGTTTTAGATCGTTGACAAAATCGAGGATTGCTGTTCAGACTGTTTCATGCTGAACAAAATTTAACGAGATAAGGCTAATCACCCCAAACTTCGACTTCACATTAATAAACAATTGTTCTGCAACTTTAAATAATTTAAAAGCTTGTCAATATAAGGAACAAAAACTTTTATTTACTCTTTCCATTTAAACTCCTCTCGAGATTTTCACGAGTATGAGACTGGTCACGTTAAAATCCCGAGATATACGAAGTTTTGACTTTCTCGGGTTTTTTCATTCTTTCGTGAATATAAAAACCAGAAAGGTTCCGATTATGCTAATAAGGCTGTGAGGTGTGTAGAATGTCGCGACGTCATTGGATGAAACACGTCACGTGGCTGCCTTACAAATTTCTTTAAAAGGCAAGCGTCAAAATTTATAGCGCAACATGGCGGACGTAACGTTATTTGAACTGATTTTCTACACAAACGTTTGTTTACATATCAAACTGTAGGTCCTCGACAAAACAAAACACTTACTAGGTTTGTTACTGACTGTTTAAAGAAATTTGTGGGGTCGGTAAAGTCCATAGAAGGTGAGGCGGAGGGGCCTCACCTTCTATGGACTTTACCGACCCCACAAATTTCTTTAAACAGTCAGTAACAAACCTAATAAGTAATAATATAATGTTTTCTTTGTATATTAATATCAACGGAAGCGCCGCGTCTCAGGTTCTCTATATTTAATATTATTTCATTATGATCCCTGTAAAAAGGTTAACAATAGCAATTTAAGCATTCATTATAACAACATACACATTTATAAATGTGTATGTTGTTATAATGAATTCTTTAAACAGACCAGTCATGACATTTTGGGTCCAAATGAGGAAATTTTCAAAAATGAGATTTTTGCTTATTCTTACACCTTATATGTCCAAAATTAATATTATGAAATTTTACTCTCATATACAAGCTAGTTTTTGAGATATGACGTCACAAAGATTGCTGTACTATGTAGGCATTTCTGCTTAATGTGTATTACTGCGCAATTACTACATAAATTCTGCATCTGTTTGATTACATGTAACACATATTAAGTTACATGTCAAAACACTTTAAAATGCATTCTTTGTTGTTTAGCAGTCTTCAATTTAGTTATATCATATATTCACCCATCTAAACCAGCTGTAACCAGATAAATTAAGTACAGTATGCAGTACCTTAAAAAAATTTATTGTTGTTAGCATTCTATGAAATAACTGATCATAGTAAAATGATTATCAATGGAAAAAGTAATTTGTGTTTAAAAAAATTAAACCACTTTTAAAACTAAATCAAGATATGAAACTTTGTAACAATTGAATATCATGTTTTAATCAATTAATCAATTAAAACAATCATTTATGCATTCAATCAATCATTCATTCATTCCTTCATTTTCATCCTTCCATTCATTCATCCAATCATCAATCAATATTGAAGAAATATGAAAAGAAGTTGAACAAATACAATATTTAAGTGAACATTGAAGTATCATCACATTTTAAATGGATAGATATAACTTAGTTTATATTCTACATGTTGTTTTATTGTGTCCAGTCAGTTTACATTTGCTGCATTTCCTGGCCAGTGACGGTGAGTCTATCTTGACGAGAGGTTTTGGCATGGTTGGCTTTGGACAGCTTTCCTTGTTGACACAATAGGGAGCAACTTCATTGAATAGGTACCACTGTCTTTGTGCATCAAGCCCTGATGGAGGAATCACTAATGGAAGAACAGTAGGGTCAACTGCTGCACCAGGTTTGAGGATGTTGACTGCCACTTCCTGACTTGTTGCGTACTCCCTTACAAACACAATACCAGGATGATCTTTGTCCATTCTGAAACATTCAAAGCAATTCTTACAATTACCCACAAACTAGGTGATAGAAAACAAAAAAACAAACCATTGGATACAAATCATAGACTGATATGTATTATGTGTAACTTTAGTCTATCTATTTATAAAATTACCTAAAATGATGATATGACTTTAAACTGGGTATTGGTTTAAAGATCCTCTTGAAGAAGGTTGCCCAGTCATAAAAGAAGAGAGGAGCAACAGGATCATCCACCAACTGCGGGACATTGTGGCCATTCCTAGAGGATTTCAAAACGCTGGCAGCAATCTCCGCTAAGGTTTCAACATTCGAGTGCCTCCATTTGACTTTCCATAACCCAAAATGCCAATCTGGGTTAAACTTGGTGTGGCCAGCTTCCATCATTGAAAATTCCACTGACTCATGGAGACCAGTCATTACTCTCCACATACCATATCTATTGCAAAAAATATCATTAGCATGCAAAATCATTCTTGTTATAGAGGACACTTAATGCATTAATAAACTACAAACTGACAATTTTCTTCCTCATTAGTTAAAGATTTCTGATCTGCTAATCATTTGATCCTTACCGTTGAATAGGGGAGGGGGGGCACCTTACAATAAGTTTCATTGACATTATCAAATACAGTACATATAGATTAAATGGCAACTTAAACCAAACTTATATTTTATATATTTTACACAAAACTTAACAAGTGCGAGGTTTTTTTTCAATTTACACTTTTCTATGAGATATTTACCCGATGACTGTGTTATTCTTGTTTTGCCCGCTGCAATTATCCATGTGAAGCTTGACATCTGTTTCACCAAGACCATGGTACATGAAGTGGTGATGCAGCATACTGGTCACAGTGTTTGCGCCTTTATTTGAGTGCTGAGCTTCATCCACAAGATAAAATATCTGGGTGCCTAAAAATATAATCATTACATTCAATTCATAAAAAATAAAAGTAATTATTTCACTATGTAATTTGCAATCATTAAAATCACAAAAGTAGACCTCTTCAGATAAATTTGATTTTATGGTACATAATTATGTATTCTCATAGGGTGTATATTTAAAGATATTGATAAGAATCATAGTCATGTACCTGATCCCTCACAGCAGATGCCAAAGCATTGACATTTTCTAGGTGTTTTAAAAAACAATGGCCCAACTTGTTGTGCATAGTGAGGATAATGCACTTGTTGTGCATAGTCAAAGCTATAATGAAACTCAGACTGCAATGTGCAGGGTGGCTGGCCTAAGAAAAAGAAACAAAACATTAAAACTTAATTATTTTTTTGGCAAAACTAAACTGGCAGTGTTTCAATAACAAATTTATATAAAAAAAATTGAGTTCATTTACTTGCAAAGTTCAAATAAAGAATTCATTACACGTCCACATCAAACACTGTAATTAGCTTATATTTTGGTTAAAATAAATTTTTAATTTATTATTATACAAACTTATTCTTAAATCATGTAAAAAAATATATATTTTACAAATATTATTTAGGTATTTTACACATACATTTAATTATGCATGATCCTACTTTAGAATGAATATGCAATACCTCTTATTTTTTGCTCTTGGGTGAGTTGGACAAATGTTGATTTGGCCGCAGCACACTGATCCCTGTAATGGTCCCTCTGTTCTTTGACATGTCCAACATGCTCTTGATATTTTGATAGAATATCCTCTTTTTCCTCTTCGTTCAAATTGCCGCTGCATGAAAGAGTTGATGAAAAGGACTGGCAGGTGTGACAGAGGTCTGTGGCAGGCTTCATGATCAAAATATGAGGGCACTGCTCAAGCCATACTGTTTTGAATTGAGATAAGCATATCTTTCTCAATGACATCTCATCAGCAAGTGTCAAATATTCCTGGTGAACTTCTGCTTTGGTTTTGTCAGAGGGCAGTAAAATAGTTTTCTCATTTCTGAAATTTGGTAGCCTGCCAGGTAGGGGAAGTCCATATTTGTTGGCATAACTAAGAAGAAACTGTTTGACTCTCTTCACATCCTCCATTGTTAAGGCATGTTTAGGGGATTTACCTTTGTTGCCATGAACTCTAGCACCAAACCCATCTTGATCAAGGGATCTAGCAATGGAATCAATGGTTTTCCTACTTATCCCATGGGCGAAAGCAAATGTCTCTCTACACACCTGGATTCCACTAAAATGATAAACTTGTCTCACCCTTTCTCTTTCCTTTGTCTTGTGTTTCTTGGCAGATGTTTCTGAAGAATTATTTCTATGATGGAAGAGCTGCACCTTTATCAGCATATCTAGTTCAGATTTGTCTGTCTCTAAACACACGTTTCTGTAATCATTGAGCACATTTCTGTCAACAATGGAGCTACATGGCTTACCATAGAGTCTGCTGCATCCACAAGTGTTTTCATAAAAATCATGCACACACTGCGCCTCTCTTTTGTCAGAATCAGAAATTTCAAAGTCATTATCATCGTTGTTATTCAGATCATTACACACATCTTCACTATCACAGTCACTTTCATCAGAACCACTAGTTACCGCTGAGCACTCGGCGCCGACATTTAATTCCACATTTCCGAAAAACAAATCATTCACATGCGACAGTTCGTCGTTAAAATCGTTGTCGTCCTGGTCTATAATTGACGGGGGGATCGTACTGGCACTCGACAACACGCTGCTTTGACTCATGATGACATTACGAACACATTTCACGGTGGGCAAAATAACGAGCAGAAGATAGTTTACATTGACAGCGGAAGTTACGTTTATGAAAAGGGAGATAACATTAACAGCTACTTTCGCTTTCATTTCATTGTATTTAAACAATATAATGCGGTCTAAAAAGGCATTAATTACATCTCGATATGCAATGGTTTTATTTCACATGGCTAAAATCTAGAAACAGCATACTATTTTTTATTTTAACAATTTGTTTCTTTTCCGGCGAAAAAATAAATTGAGGGGTAAAATATCGGCGGCTTGTTAAAAACGTGCGATGTTTATGACGTCAATTCTTTGTTTTGCAAATGCCGCATTTGGACCCAAAGTCTCATGACGCGTCACAAATAATAAGCATATGAGTTATACAGCTCTTATGCATATAATATATACATTTGTTATATTCAGTAGTATATTCTCACTATATAACTCTATATAGACAAATAGTCAATAACTGTAATATTAGCTCGTCCGAAAAATATTGACCGGTCAATATTTTTTTGATATTGACTGGCTAGGAATAATATCTAGAGAACATTCCCTCTTTTTCAAATAATCGCCTCTGATTTGTTGATTCGTAAACGATGACGTAAATAACTCTTCGCGACTCCAAAACAAGGTGACGTCATAATAGACAGTCAGTCAAGGCAAGTAAACAACGGACGCGCAATGCGACGGTTTGCTATCACCAGTGACCGTTTTATGCTGAGGATATTTTGGAAATGAACTTTGCACAAAATTGAATTCGTGAATTCTTTGTTGAGCTGAGAAAATTACGGCGATCTGTTTTCAATTACTTTCTTAAATTTTGGTTTGTTTCTTCATATAACAAAACAAATGTTGACTGTGTTTTCGGGCAACATTGATTATATTAGCCCCCTTGGGACGAAAATATTGCCCTCCGCTTCGCGTCGGGCAATATTTCGTCCCTCGGGGGCTAATATAATCAATGTTGCCCTCAACCCCAGTCAATATTTGTATAATATATACATACATGCCCTATCAATAAACATTTAAGACTGATATAAAAACTTTCATATACATGTACTTTGATTCTGGATCTTTATTAAGTGAAACTCAGTATATTAAAGTAAAATTACAGATTAATTAATGGAAAATAAAGAATAAGTAAGAAAAAAAAAGTCAACTAACAGTCGATGTCCAAAAGTCTTTCGTGATTAATAAAAAAATATAGTCAGGTAGTCAAAATATCTTAAACAAACTTGACCTCTCAACTGTCTGAAAATCTATTGCTCTATCACTGACCAGCACAAAGAACTTGGCGGGAAACCCTCTCAATCAATGAAAAACACGGATCTATCTACTACCCTCAAGACTTATATGAACAAGTAAAATTTAAACCAAAAGTATTGTATTCTTTTATTTATTACGGAAAATCAAAACATCGCGGATATTCAAATACGCGAATTGAAAAAAATAATAGTTGTATTTGATATTTAGTCATTTCAATAACAACAATGTTCAAAATAACACTCTACCACACACACACACATATATATAAACGCTGAACACTATAAACTGCAATGTCACAAGCGAAAATCAAGCGATTTTTTGGATGAGTCTGCCCCCCCCCCCACTTTCAAAAACGATGCTACGTGCCTGATTTTACCTATGAATAGATGCACTGTAAATAATTGGATAACATGGTAAAAAAAAATTGAGGCAAACTTCAGTATATAACAAACACATGAAAGAACAAATTAACTTATTAATACTAAACTTTATTTCTAATTTTTAATAAGTGTGGTTTTTCAAACATTTGGAATGAACAATGTACTGTAAATGTTAATTGGATTACAAATGCTGTCAAGCAAAGGCTTAAAGACCAGTTTGTGCAGAAATGGTCGGCTGATATTGCAAATTCTTCAAAAGGTCATATATATAGAACTTTCAAATTTATTTTTGGATATGAAAAATATTTGAGTATTCTGCCATCAAAACTTCGAAAAATTCTTGTTAAATTCCGTACTTCGAATCACCGACTTCCTGTAGAAACTGGTAGATGGTTAGGCATTCCTCTTAATGAAAGATGTTGCACATTATGTAATAAAAATCAAATAGCCGATGAAATGCACTTTATATTAGAATGTAATGCTCTTTCATGTATTAGACAAAAATACTTGGAACCTAGATTTTGTGTAAGACCAAACACTTTTAAATTTTGTGAATTATTGTCTACTTTAAAACTTAAAAAACTCAGAAAACTCTGTTTATTTATTTATAAATGAAATTTTTGAATCAGTCTGTCCTCCTTGAACATTTGTACTTTTTTCTCATATTTTTTTCTCTCTCTAATTTGTACTGTACATGTACCTCTGACTCTATACATACATTTGTAAATATTTATATATATATATATATGTGTACCTCATGTACCGTCATGTTGACGGTTTGAGTGAAAATAAATTGAATTGAATTGAATTTCTTAAATGTTCTTGCTACTGCATTTTATTTATTCAAATATACAAAATGTACAAAAGAGAGCAATTCAGGACATTAAAACTGAATTATATAAACAGCTAATTAAGGATACAAAATCAATGTTACAATTTATAAATACATGTAACAGTATTTATATATAGCAATACCAGGGTATATATATTTCCAGAATATATTTGAAAAGTTTACATTCATTAGCCCTGAAATTATTAAAACAAGTCCATAAATTACATCAGACTAAAACAATGTACTATTTTTGGTAACTTTAATACCATGTGATTTTAAATTAAGTTTGAATTTTTTCTGCACACATACTGTATCCAGTATAGTCAGTTTGATTGATGGTAAGTTCATAAAAGGACAGAAAACGTTAATGCAAATTGTTATTATTTGATGTCTGGAGAAATGACAACGTTTTCCATAGCAAATTGGAAAGTGTATATATATAAATATATATTCATAATTTGATTATCCTTGAATAACAAATAAAGTATTTCTACAATAAAATGAAGAGTGCAAGTACAGGTACATGCATTGCTGCTTCACTAATTGATATGCCGGGTGTCAAACTCTTACGGCATTTGGTCATAAACTACCTTGAATCTTGACCTCAGTTTGGATACAATGTCAGCCTTTTTTTGAGGTTGTACCGTTGCGATATTTCCTTTTGACCTTGCGGTAACAGTCTCAATAGGAATTGCCATTGTTTGACTCTGCAAAAGGCAGAGTTTCATCAAAACAGCTACCCATTTATATAGCTTTGAATTAGTTACCGGTTTTGCCTCCATGTTTGGCACAACTTTAGAAAACTCTGTTTTGTAGACTCCAATTCCATGCATATCCACTTTTTTATCTCTGTTTTGAGACATATTATGATCAATGATTGCTATTGCTGTTCTACAGTTCATATGATCCAAGTCAAAGTCCTGCCTTTTTGGGACATATTTTGTGAGAACCCTGTGGTACACATCCAGATTGCTGATGTTACAATATTCACTGAGATTACCGATATCTTTCAGCAAACTTTTGTCTTGAACTACCTCCTTCAGGGCATTGTGAGCTTTAGATCCCCTTTTAAGCCACTTTTTCTCCCTAGCTTCTTTTGGACTTAAGTTCTCGTGAGAACAGCCTGCACATGTAACAATTTCACCCTCAAAGCTGTGTTCATTTAGAACATGATGCAATATAGAGACCCAGCTCTCCTTGAGCCATTGCTTGTCTCCCTGACAGTTAGCCACACACCACCACAAATGATTACAAACTGCCTTTATATATGCCGACAATTCTTCACATCCTGTTGTTTTAGACTTTTGCAATAGTTCTTTCCTTACCCATTTTTCAAGATGCCAAACATCAAACTGGTGATCAATTTCTGGGAACTCTTTTGTCACAAGACTTTCAATCTGATCATGCCTAGCAGTTGCTAATATTTCTATTCTAAAGCCCTTTTCGATCAAATATAGCATGCATTTCCTAAATCCCTCAACTTCCATTTTACTTAGACTATCTGTTTCAGTAACTTTGATGTTAACAAATGCTACAATTTCTTGTGTTTCCATTTCTAATAAGGAGTATGTACAATATGATGCATTTAAGTCGGAGGAATCATATCTACAGTCACCAGCCAACCTAAGAAAACAGTTGGAATCTTTGATTTTCCTGAAAATGTGGTCTTGCATGACATTCCAAGAATGATCAACCACTGGCAGTACAATTTCTCTCTGTACAGTCTCATATGCTTTTTCGCTTTGAATTTGAAGGTTCATAAAGTTTGCAAACTGAGATATCTGTGTGTATGATTGACCTGCAAAGGGGATTGCTGCACTAACAAGTAAATCGACAACAGGAATTTCACCTCGCAGTGGCTGAGATGACCATTGTTTAACTAGATGCCCATCAGGACAAAATACTGACACCATTATCATTGAACCCCTGTACTCTTTGATGGTACTGGAATGTTCAATTGGACATTTACAAATATTGCATGTCAAACAATTCAGAATATCATCTATGCAACTTTCAAAGACAATAAACTTTTTGATTTGTAAGAGTGAGGATACTTCATCATTATCATCATCATTTTCATTGGCATCATCATCATGAGAATCAAACAAATGTTTCTCATTGCCATTAACTGGGTTTCTTTTTCCATGACTTTCATTAATGTTGGATCTTACTTCTTTGTGTAGGGTGTGGGAGATCTTCTTCACTGAAGTTACAACAATGTCTCCATGCTCCATGATACCATTGTCTGTAGCCTCTGTCATTGTCCCAATTGTTCTAGTTTTTCTGCAGTAACCATAATGATCCGGTGGAAATTGTGAGGGCTTGGGATATTCACTTTTCAGACAGACGCTGCATGGATGACCACATACCCTGCATGCAACCATTTCATCACATTCCACTTTCTCCTTGACAGTAACAGATGTGGATACAGGGTTATTCTGAGAGATAAAGCTCATGTCCTCCTTTAACATCAAGATGATATAAATTTAAGTAATACTATAGATTTGCTTTTTTTTCCTATTTTGGATGTTGTAATAAATGCGGAACATATTAAATAGAACCATTTTAACAAGACCTTGGACTTTCTGTAGGATGTAAATATCTATTTCTTGCATCAAAACAAGTTAAAACGGTGCTGGTTTCCAGTGAAATATGTCACAGATTTCATAGATTAAGATCAAAATTAAGTCACACAAATCTTCAAAAATCCATGGCTGAGTGGCCAACAATGAAATAGACATATTGCTGTTTGACATAACTACACTGAAACCAAAGTCCAAGCTCTTAACATGTCACTATGGTTCTAAATATTATGTATTTACATTTATATCAACATGATCAAATAACATTACGGTAATAATATTTACCCTGCCATGTTCTAACTGGTTTGTTGAGTTGCATTCTGGATGACTGTGTTTTGTAACCATGGTAACAGTGGCTGATGCGCGAGGCTTGCCGATGCCTCTTCTACGAGCAAGTAAGTCATCTTTTGTCTAAAATTTAAAATATTAATCGCTTACTCATGTGTTACTTAAAATCTATTCAAACTGATTACAGAAATAAAAATTATAAAATATTTGACAATGAAATGAATGAATATTGACAATTGTATTCATTACCTTGGCCCTGTTTTTCTTCAATTTCAATTTATTATTGCTAAGTTTAACTCTGACATTTTTCACAGAACCTTCAGTTTTCATCTTATTCGTTGCTGTATCAATCAAGGTAGTACCGCATCTGGTTTCAACTTTTTACAACGAGGTAAAAAATTCAAAGACTCTGCCACTGGATTTCTATCAAAGCAGTCGGGTGTGAAATGATCTTCGCAGACGAGCTTTCTTGCATTGAACACGTAATTTTCAAATCGCAGCTTTCTACTTCTCAGATTAGTTAGCCATTGTTTGCATCTTTGTTTGGATGCATCATCTTTCGCGGGATTTGGTATCACGAAAAAACTTTTCTTGCACTGTCCTTGCTTATTCCTGCAATTTAATGCTTGACAAGCTGGCATCTTAAGAACATGGGTTCCGTAAAGTACATTAGACTTAACACCGCTGTATAGCTATGAAAACGACGCTGTGCATGTGGTTTGGTGACGTACCAGCCATATGCAGAGTGGAGTTATTTCGCTTTGATGTGAAACTCTCTTACCAAAGGAAACCATGTTTACTCTGAATGACCTTTAACCCGAACTTCCTGCATACCAATTAATCCAATGGAGTGCTTGGTAGCAG
Organism: Magallana angulata; assembly: GCF_025612915.1. NCBI lineage: Eukaryota > Metazoa > Mollusca > Bivalvia > Ostreida > Ostreidae > Magallana > Magallana angulata. Next base: position 57,660,130 of record NC_069118.1, read on the forward strand.
CGTCAATGTTTGGCAATGAGTAAAACGTGATAACCAGTAAATGTGGCTTCTGTTCGTCAGACTTTGAATTCGGTGAGATCAACTACGAGCATGCATGGCGCGGGGAAACGCAGATGTCTTGTTCAAAAAGAACAGCAAGTTGGAGAGTTTTCTCAAGCGCACCTTGCCAGAGGAGGCATTCGAGCGAGTGCGGGGATACGAGGCTTGTATCATTGTGACAGAGAAAGAAAATAAGGGCTTCAAATACTGTGTCTTGGACGATGAGTACATTTACCAGGCGGAAAATCCGCCCAAAAATCGCGAGGACCTGCAGGTCATGGTTCCCCTCAAGGAGATTATCTCCGTTGATCTGGTAATTATCACAAAGTTAGGCTTAATATCTGATAGCGAATTATCACGTATCTCATGTTGTTTGTTGTCATCGTCCTCTTCGACGTTATTTCTTAAGGGTTTTCATGATAAGGGGTTAAAAACATTTTAAATGTCAGTAAACAACATGTATATTTTCCTTAAAGATGTACTGGAACAAGATGTATCCTAATAGCATGTATCACATTTTATATTAATCAAACATGTTGGTATATTTATTATGTAACTCTTTTTGCGACCTTATTTTTGTTCAAATGGAAATTTGTTGAGTAAATTGAATCTTTTGACATTGTCACTCTTAAATTCACTACTTTTACCTGCATTATAGTACATATGTACAATGTATGAATTCTTTTTTAGGTAAATGATTTTCCGGATTTTTTGAGTGGTGAAGAACGGACTAATACTCAACACATTCAAGTGGTTCATTGGACTTCAGATCAAATCAAGAAACGGTCATTTAGAAAATCTAAAAAGTCTCCGAGAACTGGTTCATTATCGGATCTACACGGTGATCGATCCAATGCATCAACACCATTGGAGAACATTTCTCTACAAGAGGGAAGCAACTGGTCTGAGGACTATGGTTATATAACCCAGAGCACGTCCAGTTTACAGATAAACAGTAGTCGACCAGAGAGTCGAGGTTCTGTGAGCTCAACCCAGGGACTGAAGTCGAGTGGTCGTGATATTAAGACCAGTAGTCTGAAAAAGAAGAAGAGGATTGGCGATGGAATGGAAGACAGTGTTCTGAAGGCGCTGAAGGAGGAGATGGAGGATGGTCAGCTGGATGATCTGGAGGACATGGATGGGGATTATTCCACCTCTTACACCTCCATTCTTCATACCAAGCGTGGGAGTAGAGTGAAGGAGGCACCAAGTGTTAGGACCGGCACGGACAGGCGTGGATCCACGGACACCACCGTCAGTCAAACCGGGTCAGTACGGCCCCAGCCTAGGGCCCCTTCTATCTCCAACGAAAAAAAATTAATTGATGTCAGAAATCAAAATGATTCTTCTGAGAAACCACCGCTGTGTAGCTGCTTTGGTTTTAATTGCTTCCGTTCAAGTCGGGTGTCTTGTGGCCGAGATGATATGGTCACTGAAGATAGCAGTGCAAAACCCATTGTGGCAAATGGAAAGCCTTCCAATGATGATGTGTTCTTTGTTGCTAACCCCCTGCCCCCTAAACCTGAAATAAGTATTGATGTCACGTCTGACTTGGCTAGCCAGGGACATAAGGGTTCTATGCAATCTCTAGTACAGGAACCTGTCTTGAATTCTCGTCGTTCGTCTGTGACGACGATACGTGGCTTGTCGCGGGCGGGAACCCCGGCCCAGGAGTTTGATGGCACTCGCAGTGCCAGGTAAGATGTAGGCTAGTGGCATGGTTACCACGGTAAATGGGCAGGTGTTTTGAGCACTCTCCACTCCTTAGCTGACTTCCTTCTTTAATTTACATAACCGTCTCTATTTACTCCTTACAAGCAGTTTGATTTGTTGAATCTAATCTTCCAGTTTTTTCTGTATTTTGGTGTTTCTGATCTAACTGAGCATGTTTTTACAATTTCTTTCTGTCAGTAGCAGGAATCTGCTATTTATTTATTGCTATCACATCTGTCTATATATTTAGAGAATTTAACAACACTTTACAAGAAATTCTGATCCTTTTTTTTAAATTAGTAATTAACTGTTATCTTGAAATACATCTGATATCATAGGGTATCGTATTTATTTTCTTAAGAATAGAATATCCAATATTATGAAATGTGTATTTTGTTTTATGTATTCAGAAAAAGTCATGAACTTTAGGGCAAGAACTTCTTATCTATTTATTTTTCAATTCAATTAAAGCCCCATGATCCAAACATTGCCTCTTGATATACTGTACTACATATAAACACTTATAATCCCATAATTTTATACATACTATGTATTATTTTATTAGTAAGAGCAAATACCTAGAATTTATGCTGGCAGATATGTGCTTCAGTTCCTTCAATATAGCTTTATCATGGTTATGCAGCTGTCAGAGCTAATTATAGTCCAACATACTTATAATGTAGTATACACTTTGCTGCTTAATTTATTATAGTTTCTAAGTAGACAATAAGAGATAGTTGACTCCCCCACTTTTTATTTTAGTCATAAAAATCCTACATGTCACTCTAGTGACACATATATATAGTACCCTGATGCACTTGCCTGCATGTACCTGCTGATGTGTGCAGTAGATGTGGCATACTGAAAGTACTACTACTATTTGTGTATGACCATAAACACTCGATTACATAGCTTGTACTGTAAATGTGCTGTACATCTGTGGCCTGTACAAAGGGTCTGTATTTAGGGCCCAATGGTAACTGGTGGTACATGTATTTCTAAGCACGGTTTGGAGTGGTTTGTGTATATTAGGGGGTTTTGGTCGTAACTTCTGGAGACATTTGTGGTGGACTTTCCTCAAACCCCCCCCCGGCCCAGTCTACTGTTTGAGGGCCATGGAATAATATAATTTTTTTGGATGAGACTGATGAATGGAATTGGACAAGGAATTCTCTGGTCTGTTAATTGTTGTGTTCTGTAGTTGTACAAGATTTTGTAGAGCATCTGTCGACCATCAGTAAAAGAGTTTTCAACTCATTACAAATTTCATGATCTAGAAGGCTCCTATCATTTACTAGATCTTAACATTTATCACTACCCCATAGAACCACAGGGTGGGGGGGGGGGGGGGGGAGGCTTTACTCCTTGCTGTTCAATCCAACATCTTTTGATTTTTTTTTAAATGGATGACAAAGGAAGTTAATGATCCGATGCTTCCTGTAGGCTTGTAAAGTGGGTAGATCAATCTCCCTTTTACCGGTAGTTGGTCTTTCCTTTGCTATAAGTCTTCCAGTGACATGTTGCAGTTGTTTTATCACACCCAATAAATGTTGACAGACATTGGATCTTTACGTGCTTTGCAGTGCCTTGTTGATTTTAGTTTTGACTAACCTGTGCAGTATTTAGAAACACCTGGCCATTAATTGGTACATGTATATAAGTCACTTGAGCACCTTATTCACGAAATCACACCACTGGGTGAGCCTGAATGTGAAAAGAAGGGATTTAAAATGCATGTGTGGTTTCATTCACAATCAAAGAAGCCATTGTCTTTCAAGTGCCTGCTTTTTAAATCACCATTCAATGATAAGCTGTATATAAAAACATTTAAGCAGGTTTCTTGTTGATACTTTTGACATGCACTACAGATATATTATCACAAGATGATACAAATTGTACAGTTTGATTATGTACAAGTTCATGAATCCAAATTTATTTATTAAATTGGAAATCAGCTTATTAATGAAATCAGGTCATTTGTCAGTAAGATCTGAGTTTTAACTCAGAAATTGATTGAGGTTCAATAAGCCTTTCAATGACAAGAATTCTTAATAAAAATGAAAAAAAAAATACACTTATGAATATTTGATGGAACGCCTAATGTAGATTTTTCCCTCTGCAGTAACCTAGGGATGGCGTCTATGTCAGATTTCGGGAGCTCCATTATCCGCATCAACACGCTGCTGAGTCCGGAGGAGCGGAAGAAAGCGACCGTCAGTATTTACCTCCTAAATCTCCAGTCTCCAATGTTGATGTTAATCCGTAGTGCCTGGAATAATTACCTCATCGTAAGTACTCAGAAACTATACCTCAAGACAATGTACTCTAAAGTAATTATTTCATTGTAAGTACTCAGATACTACCTCAAGAAAATGTACTCTAATGTTAATTCCTTACTTATGCAGTAAAAATAGTCATAGGGAAGCCCCAGTGATGGTTGATGTTCGTCATTTTATACATTATAATAATAATAATAATAGTTTATTTCCAATTTTGGGCCCAGAGGGCATACAAGATTACAGATATTAGATAGAAATGAATAGTGCCTGATTGGGAGGGTAACAGTTGAAATTGACACCCCGAGAAAACCATTGTCAACCGACGCGAAGCGGAGGTTGACAATGATTTTCGAGGGGTGTCAATTTCAACTGTTATCCTCCCAAACAGGCACTATTTATTTTGGTATACTGAATGTCTTTTTTTAAAATTTTAAGAAAATTTTACTGCTTTTATATAGGAATAACGTGAATTCTACAGCGAACCGTACGCGCATAATTTTCGCGCATGTAATATTTTTTAATGTTACCCGTTGCCAAGTGCGTTGCTAACGCTGAGGGTAATAGTAAATATTATTAACTGCGTCTTAACCAATCAGATTTCAGTATTTAACATGAAAGTATAACAATATAGGTTATACCTGGCAAGTTTATTCTATATTTTTGAGATATTAGGGAAAAACCTACTTGGCTGTATAAAAGTGAGAATTTTATATAGAAGTTTTCACTTTGAGTGGGTTTTCTGTACCCTGATTCGGCATGATGTTAACTGGAAAATTTACATCTAAATCATATCTGTAACAAACTATTTCATTAGCCCCAATAAACACCTTTGGACTGCACTGAAAAAGCTCATCCCTTATTGATAAGATTGCAAAAGAACTACTAAGTAGATCTATACCCCAAAAAAAATTGCATCAATGAAGCAATATTAGAATGCAGCATTATAAGTACCGGTACTAGAAAACAACATCAGAGTGATATACACTTGTGTTATTTTGAAATGGATTCCTTTTGAGTTTAAATTAATTCACAAATTGTATATTAAAAAATATTCTTCTTTCGTATCATATAATTTCATTTGCAACTTTCCAAAAAAGAGGAAAGTTTTCAATGTTCTTTTATCTATTTATAGATCTGATTTTATATTAATTAAGATGTCAATTAAACATTAATAGATTATTATTATAGGCAATAAATGCATAACATATCTTATCCATTGCTCAATAAACTAAATAGATTAATTATCGTTATTACTTCTAAGTGTTGCTGGTCAATCTGCATGCTATACAACTACAAGTATAACACACCTGTATTTACCTGAATACAGGTCACCTATACTCAGTTAACGAGGTCTGCTCATAAGCTGTGTTGATGAGGATGTGGTGTCTGTTGCTATGGAGATGTTTACTGTTTCTATAACACGGCGACATCAAGGCCGGGGATGTTAGATATCTGTCTATTGGCCTCCGATCCAAGTCCTATTGATTCTCTATCTCTCTCTCTACCTTTTGTTCTTTGTAATGCAATTGATGCCCGAGATCTATGTTTCATTAGCAAGTCACTACGCCTGCAGCATTTGATGCAAGAATTCATTAACTTATTTTTCTTTTGTTCTGTTTAAAGGTCATTTTATTTGGATTTGCAATGATTTGATACAAGGAGATGCTATAGTTAGGGAATTGCCTAGGTCAGATATCAAAAATACTGAGTACTTAGATTAAGCTATTGACGTGTAGTTATGTTCGATCAGCATATACATGTATGTGGATCGAGGGAGGCGTTCAATTTTAATTAAATTTCTTTATAGCAAGAACAAATAGATAGCTAGATGTTCTTGGGAAATACCGAGATCTAAGATATCATTTAAAAGTAAGGCAATCCGTCCTATAGAAATGGCTTAGGGAATGGAGATTTCTTGAAAGAATCTTATGACAACATTTATAAGGTGGTGTAGAAATACTTTGAATTGTACTGCATGCTAGTAGATGAATAGTGATTAAACATAGACACAGCGCTAGGTCTTTGAGGAAAAAACATGTTGTTCATAGAGTAGAGAAGAAGATTGTACTAGAAATTCAACACCAGGATGTGAAGTCATTTGTACAATGGTTATCAATATCCAATATGCAATAAGATTATGACACAAGCTAAAACTGTTAGTTTTATGTAACTATGCACTCATGTTGGCAATACATGAATGTGCATAATAACGTGTGCTAAAATGATTATCTTACCAATTTAATGTGAACATTCATTTATATTATTGCAATGTATGATAGTATGCAAGTACTAAAACATATCCTTTATTTTTATATTTTATTTGGTTAGAGATCCTGGTAACTTGTCATTTTTCAAGGTAGATCTAAAGTACAAATAAAAGGACATGTTTTAAACACTGGGGAATTTAAATTTTATGGTTGTACGTAAAATACCTCTTCTTTCTAGGTTTGGACTATTAAATGTTATCAGTAGAATCCTGTTTGATGTTTATTTATATTGGCTATAGATTTATTACTCATGAAAAAGAATGTATTTTTAGTTTACGTCACAAAAGAATGAATTCCTATCCGATGTCCTCTATTTCACTCGAGTAAGAGTGCCTTTGTAGATAGGTACCGTTTGATGTTTCGGGGCGACGACAGAAGTTAACTCAGTTTGTCTCCAACTCAGGAGGCTTTGTGTCAACTTCTAGAGACAAAGTCCTGGCTAGCACAGAGTTGGGAAGGAGACCAGTAATTTGATGGTTATTCATGCCTGAGGTTGCTCAGGTCTTCTGTGGCGTCTGTCCTTCCCACTGACAAGGATATAGTCAGGAAATTGAAAAAAAAATCTCAGTCTGTTGATTAAATCTTACCTATAATGTTCTTATGGAAAGTTTTGATAACAATTTTGTGGAGGAAAGAGCTGACAGTTTTATGTACTAGGTTGATTCTATCATTAGATGTTACAGTAACTATTTTCCTCCTGATGCCCTTGTCCCTCTGAGTCCTCAAGGTCATGTCAATCAGTGGTCAAACTTGTCAGATCCAATTCATGTAATATTCAATATTTACATTTGCAAATATGTTTCCTTACTAATATACGTACCTATAGAATAGGGAAAACGTTCAATTCTGTATGAACCTTATCGTGACGTCACGCATGCCGCTTGAATTATTGTGAATCTAAAATCCTGGGAATTTTAACATTCTGAACAATTTATCTTTTTCAATTGTAAATATAAGTAATAAACAGTCCACTGGGATATGAACTTGTCAATGGTATGTGATCAAATCTTCTGAGAAGCCCTTTGGGCTTCACAGGATTTGATCACGTGACCCGATGCAATCAAGTTCATATCCAAGTGAACTTTTTAACTTGCTGTTAATTTCGTTATTTCACACTAGTTTTGGTAGATTCCATTGATGTTGAATTGATCCGCAAAATCAAATGATTTATGACATTAGATGGAATTGTTAGGGCCATTGTCCATGTATTTACCTCTTCTTGATGTTAGGAAACTAAATTTTTTGAAATAACAAAAACTGATGCCAAGAAGTATTAAGTAAAATGGTTTTGGTTAATATGGTGTGATTTCAAGCTGTATATATGTAAATATTTACATTTTCAACTGTCTTTGTCTGTGATAACATTACGAATCAATTTTGAACCCTAAAACCCAATAACTTACTTCATAGATTTAAACATGAGTGACACTAAATGGGCATGGGCGTAACCGAAAAACGGTATTGGTTGCGCGGCATAGTAACACATGTAGTAATACATATGTGCAACATCAAAAAATAGTGGTTTTAAAATAATGTTGTTTTAAAATGTACAAAATAGAAATAATATAAATGTAAATAATAAGGAATCATTCTTTCAATGTTATGAGGTGATAATTTCGGTCGAAGGTGCTCAAATCTATCACAAAGCCCTTTGGGCTTTATTGGATTTGACCACACCCCGACCGAATTTATCACCTCATAATCTTCAAAAAATGGTTGCTTATTCCTTATTTAAGGAGGCTGGATGGTCCACAAATTAACCAACATGTATTCCTTAAATTTTTAGATATTATTAAATATTTGTTACGCTTTAAATAAAACATTTGAGGCAGTGTATGAGAAAAGGGGTCTTATGACATAACGTCACAATGCAGAGAAAACGTCATAAAATTTCATGTATCTTAGCTTTAAAATTTGAATATTTTGCTATATATTTTGATACAGAACTCTTATTGTGGAGAATAATACTGTATACCTGGTAGTCTAAAAATGGTCATGACCATCAAGCGCTCTTAACATTACAATGGAAATGGAGTATGTGTGCAGAGAACAAATTGATGTAGAGTATTCTATAGATTGTAAAAACTGTGCTAATCTGAGACTACTGGTAACTGATTGTTCATTTTGTTTTATTTTTTTGTAGAAACATACCCTCAACATTGATATGGATTATGAGAAGAACTTCAGATCAAGTGCAGTGAGAAGTGGACCAATTCAAAGGTAGGATTGAGAGAGATAGAAAAGAGAGAGAGAGAGAGAGAGAGAGAGAGAGAGAGAGAGAGAGAGAGAGAGAAATTAAAACACTTGTAATTACTGTTTGTGTAAAGCAATGATCTAGATTCTTGGATTATCAAGAAAACACAGTCTCAAAAAAGGGAAAAAGCAAAAATATATAGATATATATATATAATATATATCTCTATGTTAATATATATAAAAGCAAACACATAGAAACTTTGAGAAAGAGAGATAGATCTTCCTGACACAAAATTAAAAAAGAGACAGAAGAGTTATGATGCTGTCCATGAATGGGATAGAGAGAGAAACAGACACTGGAGAGTAGAGGAAGACTGTGGACTTAACTTATGTTGGATATTGATTACCAAATCTAATGTTTGCTATAGACTATTAGATTTTGACATTTTTATAGCATTTAATTTGCCCAATGTTTGAACAAGAATTTTTTATTGTTGTAGTCTTTTGTTTAAATAATGAAATCGCTTAATTGACTCATAACAAGTGGGTTCTAATTGCCATACTTATATTGTTCTGCAGTGTTGGAAAGTTGATATTGCTTTTATTTTGAAATTTGTATATGGAACGTATGAATTATGCTGGCTGTAGTGAACTCGGTAAATATTCAGGTCGTTTAAAAGGGCTGATGCAGAATAATGATCTGTTATTTTAAACTACTGTAAATTTAAATCTTTAATGCTATATATATACTGCACAAACTTTAAACGGGTGGACTGAGAAAGAGAGAGAGAATGTTATGCACTGCGATTGGTTGGGAAGACATGGCATGATTTTTTCAGTTCATTCTGGTAATAAAAATGTTGTGAAATAATTTTTAAGGCTGGGAGGATGGGTCATGAGTTGACTAACAAGTGGTGGATCCAACAGTTTTACCTATTTTGGAGTGGGGAGGGAAAACATGAAATATCACTTTCTATTTGGTTGTATACATGTATGGTCTACAGATCATAGATAAAAATTGAGACTGCATGAAATGAAATATACTTGAAAAATGATAATTTTTTTTTACGTTAGGACTATAACTTCATTATTGCAAGCTCTATAAGTTTTATTTAGTTTGCTTTCAATTATTATAAAACCTGTATAAACCTTAAGTTTTATGGTCAAGTGACTGCTGATATGAATATAATCAAAACATCACAAAGATTTTATGATTATTATGAAGTTAAAAACTTCTGTCTTTTTGAGCTTTAATTGGACTTGAACAATGATATAATTAACACACTAGACAAAAAGGTCGCTAAATCGCTATTTTAACATTGTTATAAACTTTGTTTATTTCTTGTTGTGGTCAGAATCCCCAAGTACAGGTGAGTGACTTGATGTTGTACCTGTGTACCTACCCCTGTGTAATGTCACGGTCAGAAACGGACCGCTCTGGTCAGCTGTCAACTTTCTGACTTCACGGTTCTGTTGATGTTTTACAAGGGTGGTTAACGGAACACTCGAGGGTGGTTAATGGAACACTCATCTGTCACTCCATCGCTCTTACATGTTCATATTGTATTTCTAAGGCTTCCTGGTTTTCTTCACTCTCTTATTTGAACTAGATTTCACAATCCAGATTAACACATTGTGATATTCACCTGTGGTGATTTTTTTCTATATGAATATCATAAATGAATAATGTACAGAGATCTTTAATAATTATTTATAGTCTTTGTAAATAATGTACTAACTACTTACTAGAAATACAGTGGTCTTCATTATTCTCTATTTTATATATCAAAATGCAGTATGTATCAGAATATTCTGTCCAAGCAAGCTGATAAAAGTTGTATAAAAATGCATGTATAGTACATGTAATTACATATTAAATAGATAGTAAAACAGTTTAGTTTATCATCTTGGGGTGTCATATACAACATGTAAGTAAGTCACATGCATTCATGCAGTGTTATCATTGGCTGATTGACTGTGTATATTGTCCAATGAAATGTTCTCTGTTTACTACAGGAGAAAGTCTATTTCCAGGTGTGTGATGTTTGCACTAAAGTCACATTTTCTCCCCGTTTGATTCAGACCAGCATAATTAGCTTTTTAGATCCTTTATGTAGCGCAGGCACAGACAGCTATAAGTACTTTTACCTACCTATGCAAACACATAACCATCATCCTTTTTATGCATTTCCAAATGTTTATTTTTTTTTTTCTGCTCAGCTATTTCCTTATTCTTTGATAGATACAGTTATCTTTAGAAAGTGTTTAAAATAGCTATTAACAAAGTTATGTGTTATTTTATAAATACTGGTATTGTTTTTTTTTTAATTATGTATCTCCATATGCTTTGCACTATGGGAAATGAAAACATGAAACTTTTAAGAATTTGTTTTCTCCTAATTTCTAAACAATATATTTAAATTTACACATTGTTATCAAAGTTAAAGCTGACTCTTATTATAGAACCTCAAGGCATTGAAAGCTTATAAAGAGTTTGCTAAACCCTTTATTTTCCTTATCTGCTGCTAAAGCACTGGTATTTATACTGTTCATTTTTCAATTTTCATTTAAGGTGGCTCATTACACCTTGAACTATTTTCTCAAATCAGAAGAAAATTACTTGATCATGATAAATATCATAATGGATAAGAAGATATTTAAGTCAAATTGACAAAAATGTGCAAATTTGGATGAAAAGTAAAAAAATTTAAAATTTAATTCAGTAAACATTAGCTAAAGGTCCAGGCGGATTCGAACTCATGATCTGCAGTTCAGAAGCCCAATACTTTAACCACTGAGCTACGAACCTATACAACCAATTCAAACGATATAAACAGTTAACAAAACATTGTAATCGCCATCTTGTGACGTAGTGCCTTAAAAAGTACAAGTCTTGGTGTAGTGAAGTACCTTAATTTGCCATTGCATTGCATTGCAGTTAAAAAATGTCTTATCATATGCACTTGTAAATAACATTTTTGAGCCACAAAAAGGCTTTTTGTACATTTTATGATAAATATACATGATATATGTGAAACATTGTTTTGAATTTTATTTTTTATTCTAAAGTAAGATGAGGGGTTAAAATCTTTCACTGATTTTACTGGTGCATGTACAAAAAAGCTTTATTTATATTTTGCTTGGCACAGAATTTTTTTTCTTATTTTGCAGCAAATCAATTATTATTTTTTTTTTTTTATCAGCATCCAAGTTTAAGATTTTTAAAAAGATTTATCTCGGTTAAATTATGTTAAGAAATGTTTACTTAGTCAAATAATATGTTAATAGATTTTTGGGGGGCCAGTGGAGATTTTTCATGTTTTTGGTATAGTTGCACATAACATTATGATCAACTCAGATTTTCTTGTTCTGTCTTTAATTACCACCGAACACCGACACTTCCTCACCAAACAGTTGAGTGTATTCAATGGAAAAACATGCTGACAGCTTTATACTTTGTTTATCCTCTGAACAAGATGGTACAAGAAAAAGCAGTATTTACGCTTAAAATAAATCAATTGTGATTTTAGATACAAGATTTGACTTTAAAGAACATGTAGTGTATTCTTAAATTTGTGGTGTACATTGTAGAGAAAAGATGGAGCTCTTATTCAATGCCTTGAAGCGAGATCTCCTCAACCCTGAGAACTCGATGGAGGACATATTCTCTCTTCTTACCGAGCTTAAAACTGCCACCGAGAAAAACTTCACGCTCAAGAAACTGTTCTGGAAAGTAAGTCTTCAGTGCATACTAATTAGCACCGTGTATAAATTTTAAAAGCAAGAATACATGTACATGTATTTGTTGTGGATTTTTTTAAATCCCTGAAACCCAATAAAATTTGAATCAACAAAATGTTATGCCAAGAAATATTTCTGCTTCGGTCTACAGTGAATGATTCAAATAAGTTTTATCCTTTCATTTATAAAGATGTTCTTATCATTTCGCACAACGAAATTGATTTATTATGTCATCAATATACATATAACAAAATTGTTGCTTTTACATCTGAAAAGCTTCTCTTTCTCTGTTAAATTTTGAGGACGATTATAGCTCTGAGCTTTGTAGTTTATTACATCAAAAGCTTTGTAGCCAATTTTATTAAGAAATCTGTTGTCCTATTACATTAAGGGTTTTGTAGTTTATTACATTAAAGGCTGTTGTAGTCAACTTTGTTGTCTATTTCAGAAATTCTTCATAATCTATTACAAAATAACATTGTTGTCTATTACAAAAAGAACTTTGTTGTATACTACAAAAGATCTTTGTAGTCTAGATGTAGATCAAAAGAACTTTGTTGTCTATGACAAAAGAACTTTGTTGTCAATTACATTTGTTGTCTATTACAAAAGATCTTTGTAGTCTATTACAAAAGATCTTTGTAGTCTAGATCTATTACAAAAGAACTTTGTTGTCAATTACAAAGGAACTTTGTTGTCTATGACAAAAGAACTTTGTTGTCTATTACAAAAGATCTTTTTAGTCTATTACAAAAGAACTTTTGTTGTCTATACAAAAAAGATCTTTGTAGTCTAGTACAAGAAATCTTTGTTGTCTGACATTAAGAACTTTGTAGTCTATTACAGAGGAGTCTTGTATTCTATAACAGAAAAGATTAATAGTCATTTTCATTGAGTCTTTTGTTTTGTTACAGAATGCAGACATGTTTTTATTCCTGGTGAGACAAACTCAACACTACCTGCCAAAGTCACCTGTCAATGTAAACACTGAGCACGGGCGAGTCCAGAGGGCCGATGAACTCGAGTCAGTATCACCGATACCTTAATAACTGATTTTATCTCATGAAATTTTACTTGAAATTAAAATGTAAAATGGACAAGGAATATTTCTGAATCAGGAGTTTATATGAATCCAGTCAAAATATCTCATAAACTTGATTGAGTCAAAGAAATATCTTGTCGGCTTATTATACCACAAGCAACTGAGTTCATTATGTGTAGCATTGTAAAGTAATCGAGTATATGCTTACTCACTTTTTCTTTCATTGCAACTAAGAGGAATATTTAAAGTCAAAACTTAAGTCATTGAAAAAATAGAAGCTGTCAGAAATATTCCAAGTCAAAACTTAAGTCATGGAAAGTACATTGTAACAGAAATTGACAAAAAGATTTCATGTTTTGGTGGTTGTTTTTAGACTAGTCATACTACTGACAGAAATTCTGAGTCTGATGTTCAGGGAGTCTGAAATCATTCCTGCCAGGATCCAAACTTTGAAAGCAGACAGGTAAGTTAAACAGCTGTAATGATTAACTGAATAGATGATTTTTTTTTCTTACATTTTATATAATTACTGAACAAAACATGACGAGACAAAGACAAACATACACACACTCATTAACTCACACAATCATTCAAAATGTACAAAGTCTAGAAAATCGTACACTAGTAATTATCATTGAGAAAATATTTCCATTCTTATGCATACATAATAATTGTGTTTGGATGATGAATTAAGGAGAAAAATTGAAGTTATTGAACAAAAAACTAAATAAAGACAAATACATTATTATTAGATTGAATTATTGCTAATTGACTTATGACAAGCATAGTTAACTGAGAGTACTATATAAGTAATGATTAATAGATAAAAAATGTCGTTCATAACAAACTGAAAAGTATCAGATTGCACAAATAACTTACTGACTGATGATTTGTTTATTCATAACTTACTGATGATTTGTTTATTCATTACTTACCGATGATTTGTTTATTCATTACTTACTGATGATTTGTTTATTCATGATTTGTTTATTCATTACTGACTGATGATTTGTTTATTCATTACTTACTGATGATTTGTTTATTCATTACTTACCGATGATTTGTTTATTCATTACTCACTGATGATTTGTTTATTCATGATTTGTTTATTCATTACTCACTGATGATTTGTTTATTCATGATTTGTTTATTCATTACTTACTGATGATTTGTTTATTCATGATTTGTTTATTCATTACTCACTGATGATTTGTTTATTCATTACTCACTGATGATTTGTTTATTCATGACTTGTTTATTCATTACTTACTGATGATTTGTTTATTCATGATTTGTTTATTCATTACTCACTGATGACTTGTTTATTCATGATTTGTTTATTCATTACTTACTGATGATTTGTTTATTCATGATTTGTTTATTCATTACTTACCGATGATTTGTTTATTCATTACTTACTGATGATTTGTTTATTCATTACTTACCGATGATTTGTTTATTCATGATTTGTTTATTCATTACTTACCGATGATTTGTTTATTCATTACTTACTGATGATTTGTTTATTCATTACTGACTGATGATTTGTTTATTCATTACTTACTGATGATTTGTTTATTCATTACTTACTAATGATTCGTTTATTCATTACTTACTAATGATTTGTTTATTCATTACTGACTGATGATTTGTTTATTCATTACTTACTGATGATTTGTTTATTCATTACTTACCGATGATTTGTTTATTCATGATTTGTTTATTCATTACTTACCGATGATTTGTTTATTCATTACTTACTGATGATTTGTTTATTCATGATTTGTTTATTCATTACTGACTGATGATTTGTTTATTCATGATTTGTTTATTCATTACTTACTGATGATTTGTTTATTCATGATTTGTTTATTCATTACTTACCGATGATTTGTTTATTCATTACTTACTGATGATTTGTTTATTCATTACTTACCGATGATTTGTTTATTCATGATTTGTTTATTCATTACTTACCGATGATTTGTTTATTCATTACTTACTGATGATTTGTTTATTCATTACTGACTGATGATTTGTTTATTCATTACTTACCGATGATTTGTTTATTCATTACTTACTAATGATTCGTTTATTCATTACTTACTAATGATTTGTTTATTCATTACTGACTGATGATTTGTTTATTCATTACTTACTGATGATTTGTTTATTCATTACTTACCGATGATTTGTTTATTCATGATTTGTTTATTCATTACTTACCGATGATTTGTTTATTCATTACTTACTGATGATTTGTTTATTCATGATTTGTTTATTCATTACTGACTGATGATTTGTTTATTCATTACTTACTGATGATTTGTTTATTCATTACTTACCGATGATTTGTTTATTCATTACTCACTGATGATTTGTTTATTCATGATTTGTTTATTCATTACTTACTGATGATTTGTTTATTCATGATTTGTTTATTCATTACTTACTGATGATTTGTTTATTCATGATTTGTTTATTCATTACTCACTGATGATTTGTTTATTCATGATTTGTTTATTCATTACTTACTGATGATTTGTTTATTCATGATTTGTTTATTCATTACTTACTGATGATTTGTTTATTCATGATTTGTTTATTCATTACTTACTGATGATTTGTTTATTCATGATTTGTTTATTCATTACTTACTGATGATTTGTTTATTCATTACTTACTGATGATTTGTTTATTCATGATTTGTTTATTCATTACTTACTGATGATTTGTTTATTCATGATTTGTTTATTCATTACTTACTGATGACTTGTTTTACTCACTGATGATTTGTTTATTCATTACTTACTGATGATTTGTTTATTCATTACTCACTGATGATTTGTTTATTCATTATTTGTTTATTCATTACTTACTGATGATTTGTTTATTCATGATTTGTTTATTCATTACTCACTGATGAGTTTATTCATGATTTGTTTATTTATTACTTACTGATGACTTGTTTATTCATGATTTGTTTATTCATTACTTACTGATGACTTGTTTATTCATGATTTGTTTATTAATTACTCACTGATGATTTGTTTATTCATGATTTGTTTATTCATTACTCACTGATGAGTTTATTCATGATTTGTTTATTCATTACTCACTGATGACTTGTTTATTCATGATTTGTTTATTAATTACTTACTGATGATTTGTTTATTCATGACTTGTTTATTCATTACTCACTGATGATTTGTTTATTCATGATTTGTTTATTCATTACTCACTGATGACTTGTTTATTCATGATTTGTTTATTCATTACTCACTGATGACTTGTTTATTCATGATTTGTTTATTCATTACTTACTGATGATTTGTATATTCATGATTTGTTTATTCATTACTCACTGATGACTTGTTTATTCATGATTTGTTTATTCATTACTCACTGATGAGTTTATTCATGATTTGTTTATTCATTACTCACTGATGACTTGTTTATTCATGATTTGTTTATTAATTACTCACTGATGATTTGTTTATTCATGATTTGTTTATTCATTACTCACTGATGATTTGTTTATTCATGACTTGTTTATTCATTACTCACTGATGATTTGTTTATTCATGATTTGTTTATTCATTACTCACTGATGACTTGTTTATTCATGATTTGTTTATTAATTACTTACTGATGATTTGTTTATTCATGACTTGTTTATTCATTACTCACTGATGATTTGTTTATTCATGATTTGTTTATTCATTACTCACTGATGACTTGTTTATTCATGATTTGTTTATTCATTACTCACTGATGACTTGTTTATTCATGATTTGTTTATTCATTACTTACTGATGATTTGTTTATTCATGATTTGTTTATTCATTACTCACTGATGACTTGTTTATTCATGATTTGTTTATTCATTACTCACTGATGAGTTTATTCATGATTTGTTTATTCATTACTCACTGATGACTTGTTTATTCATGATTTGTTTATTAATTACTCACTGATGATTTGTTTATTCATTACTCACTGATGATTTGTTTATTCATGATTTGTTTATTCATTACTTACTGATGATTTGTTTATTCATGATTTGTTTATTCATTACTTACCGATGATTTGTTTATTCATTACTCACTAATGATTTGTTTATTCATTACTTACTGATGATTTGTTTATTCATTACTGACTGATGATTTGTTTATTCATGATTTGTTTATTCATTACATACTGATGATTTGTTTATTCATGATTTGTTTATTCATTACTCACTGATGATTTGTTTATTCATGATTTGTTTATTCATTACTTACTGATGATTTGTTTATTCATTACTTACTGATGATTTGTTTATTCATGATTTGTTTATTCATTACTTACTGATGATTTGTTTATTCATGATTTGTTTATTCATTACTTACTGATGATTTGTTTATTCATTACTTACTGATGATTTGTTTATTCATTACATACTGATGATTTGTTTATTCATGATTTGTTTATTCATTACTTACCGATGATTTGTTTATTCATGATTTGTTTATTCATTACTTACCGATGATTTGTTTATTCATTACTTACTGATGATTTGTTTATTCATGATTTGTTTATTCATTACTTACTGATGATTTGTTTATTCATGATTTGTTTATTCATTACTTACTGATGATTTGTTTATTCATGATTTGTTTATTCATTACTTACTGATGATTTGTTTATTTATGATTTGTTTATCCATTACTTACTAATGATTTGTTTATTCATTACTCACTGATGATTTGTTTATTCATTACTCACTGATGATTTGTTTATTCATGATTTGTTTATTCATTACTCACTGATGATTTGTTTATTCATTACTTACTGATGATTTGTTTATTCATTACTCACTGATGATTTGTTTATTCATTACTTACTGATGACTTGTTTATTCATGATTTGTTTATTCATTACTTACTGATGATTTGTTTATTCATGATTTGTTTATTCATTACTCACTGATGATTTGTTTATTCATGACTTGTTTATTCATTACTCACTGATGATTTGTTTATTCATGATTTGTTTATTCATTACTCACTGATGAGTTTATTCATGATTTGTTTATTAATTACTCACTGATGACTTGTTTATTCATGATTTGTTTATTCATTACTTACTGATGACTTGTTTATTCATGATTTGTTTATTCATTACTTACTGATGACTTGTTTATTCATGATTTGTTTATTCATTACTTACTGATGATTTGTTTATTCATTACTCACTGATGATTTGTTTATTCATGATTTGTTTATTCATTACTTACTGATGACTTGTTTATTCATGATTTGTTTATTCATTACTTACTGATGATTTGTTTACACAGGGGCAAGGCCATCTTTGATCTGATCCGTCTTCTTATCTGTTCACCGGAAATTCCAGAGAAAATGGCCGCTCCTTCAAAGAGTACCCAGAATCTACAGGCCACGGACGAAGAGGTAAGATCAAGGGGGATAAGTCAGTGTGTCACACAACTCAGTCTCTCCTTGCACATCAGTATCACATGATTTATTACGTGCAAAAAGATTCACTTGGTGAAATTTTGTTACCAGCTGAATGCATTGGACACGTACTTAAACTGTTTGGAAGAATTTGGTTTAATCTTTCTCTTTTAATACAAAATGAAATAAAATTTAAGAATCTGGTAAAACTGATGGCAAAAAGTACTTATATCTGTAATAAGAGTTTTCATTAGTTATTTGAGCTATCAAAATTGCATCATCTGCAATAGTTTTTTTATGAAAAAATGAATCAACACATTTTTCACCATGTTTTTAGGAAATATTGTAACCACTAACTCATGATTTGTTTATAATTAATAAGTAACATCGCTATCGCAGATAAAGAAGCAGATAGATGAGTTCCGAAAGTCGGCCCTGCTGACGCTGTTCGAGATCTTTCTGATGGCAAGACAGGCAAACTGGGGGAACAGAGAGGCCAGCTTCTTCAACATCAGCTGGGTCATAAAGACCATGGAGGAAATGAGGATGACGGTTCGTACTCTCTCTCTCTTTCTCTCATACAAGATTGAGTGCTTCTCTCTCTCTCTCTCTCTCTCTCTCTCTCTCTCTCTCTCCACTCAATATGTACTATTGATCTCGAGATCTATCTCTCTCTCTCTCTCTCTCTCTCTCTCTCTCTCTCTCTCTCTCTCTCTCTCTCTCTCTCTCAAACCACATTGAACATTGAAGGCTTCATATAATGTAAAATTAAAGTTATAAATGTATAAATTTCTGAATACGTATTTCCCAAGTGAAAAAGAGATTTTTTTTTACATTTTTCTTCAAATATATTCAAGAAAACTAATTCCTTAATAAGGAATCAAAGAATTCACTTGATGTATACGTTCCATTAACAGGAAGGGTTCGTGGAGAATGTGATTGACCAGATGATGAAGTTTATCGGGCCGACTCGTAAAGACGCTCTGATGCCTCAGGAGGCGGTGACTCTCTATGTACAGTTCTCCGTCCTACAGACTTTTCTACACTACAGCCCCAAGATCTCCGCCTTCATCCGCAGCCACTATCTGGAGGAGTTTAAGTAATAAGAAAAATATTTAAAGTTCTAACCATGAATTCATTAATACTTAATTAGAATTATATATCTAGAGAATCTAGCAGTTGGGACCATAGGCATTCGAATCTTATCTGATCGAAGCTCAAGATTTATGTAAATTGTAGAGCACCACAATTAACAGTTAATACTCTAGATTTGTGAATACATTACATTATCTGAATATTAGAATATTTCTATGTTTATCCAATTTCTAAGTTGTTTAAAATTCTTTGAATGCAGAACAAATCTGCTATGTTTTGTTCAAAAGAAGAGGATATTTCAATGAACAATTTTAATTGCATTCAGACTACCTTTGATGACATATTTACATGGAAATTTATTTTAAGCAATATATTACCCATATTTTGATACTTATTCAATTCCTAGTTGTGATGGGAAATGCTCCCGACGTTGAATACATGACCTTTAACCTTTCAATGTGTTTCTACTTTCAGGTACTTTGTGCAGGTGCCTGTGGTGATGAAGAAGCTGCCCCAGTCCTACCCCATCTGTATGATCACTGTGACCCTCATCGAGTCGGTCACCAACAAGGTCCTTGACTCGGGGACCTCCATCTTCCCCAAATCCCCAAGGTAGCATCACATGACCGTCATGTGACCTCACATCACATGAACACATGTCACAGGGTGGTGATTACTGATTGGTCACCGGCAGAAACATGACACGCTTTGATTGGTCAGATCTGAGATCTGATACAGTTCGTTGCTGCAGCTTGTTTTTTATATCACGGCTTGCACCTCAACAGAGCGACTTGTGATAATTTTATGGACTATTATTTATTTTTCAGAATTTTTTAAAATGTTTTTTCTTGCAAAGAGGTGACAGACTTTATCCATGGCATTATGAAGTATGACATTTGCAATATTTATTTACATGTATGTTTGTCTAGATATTAATCCCATGCTTGTTTGTCAGTTTAGAGATATTTTAATTATTAATTCAATTAATTTTAAAAATTTATATTTTAATTTATATTTATACATGTGTCGCAGTGCCTTTGATGGCACTTTTTGACTTTAGATATATATTTAGATATATTTTACTTCATTGTAGATTTATTTGATGGTAGGCTATCGTTCAATAAATGCTTACATAGTGAATAAGTAACAAAGTTAAGAAAACATGAAGCCCACACCATCCTGAAGTTTGTGCGTGTATGGAGGCTCTCAGTACTTATCTTAATCATTCAGTGGTACTACCATAAGATTCACAATTACATGTAACCATTTGTAAATTTTTGTAAACAATATACATGTAAGGTTTTAGAAATAAGGATCAAAATACCTTTGAACACAAAAAATGATTGAATTATAATAGTTTTGAAGTTATATTCTTAAGGTGACTGCTTGACTGGACAATTTACATGTGACTGTAAAGTTTTGACCTTTAATTAGGCCTAGGTAAAAACTTAACACTAATTATGTTACATAATATACAAAGAGGCACATTGTCATCATATTTTTTTTTAGAAATCCCAAAAGAATCATGTAACAATGCTGTTCATTTGATGACATTCATTTTATGAGTCAGTATATTTTGGGGTCAAATATTTGTTAATGCCCGTAAGATATTATGTACAATGAACATCTCTCTCTCTCTCTCTCTCTCTCTCTCTCTCTCTCTCTCTCGCTCTCTCTCTCTCTCTCTCTCTGACATAAAGAAACCATTCAGCTACATGTTTAAGTTTAGTGTAAAATTTGATTGACTTATTTTGTGAGTTCAATAACTTTTCTATTATTTCTGGTTTATATTTTTCATTAATGAATTTGAAATTTTTGAATCTTCTATTAATGAAGTTTGACATTAAGAACACTATAGAAAATCTACATGTTCATGTAAATCTTTTATTTTATGTAGGCTGGCGTTATGATCACAAGTTCACATCGCTGTCATACTGGTCAAAGGGAAGCAACTCATTACAATTTTTACACAAACATTTTAGTCACTGATATCCATTGCATTCATTGGGAAATGGTCTTTTTTCAGTTTTTATGAGTACCTGTTGAATTCTTATAAATGTAAGTTCATGTGTTATTGCAATCTTACATACCCTGTTAGATGTGTTTTTTCTCATTTTTATGATATTTATAACCACAAAATAATTAAGTTTTTGGTACATGTAATATTTTCTTCTACTAAATAATGCTATGTGTAATTTTTGAAGGCTTAAAGTTACCTCTTAGTGAACTCGCCAAAAAAATAAAATTCAAAACTATGTACAGTTGTTTAAAGAGGCAAAAATTGCTTCTTTGAAATGAATGGGATAATATTAAATATGGAATAGCATAGCAACAAACATTTATTTGGCAATATGTTCACAGAGATGTCTGATACAGAGCCCAGTAATGTGGGACTGGTTTATCTCCCTTTTCTATTTCAGCTTCAAAGTGCCAAAGTGATGTCTGATTGTGAAAAAAGTGGTGTTACTTGTACAAGTAATGTCCATCCTCATTACAGTTCTCGTCCATTAATTATTTAATTAATGAATTAGCTAGTTTAGTGTCAGCCATAGTTATGTTTGTCTCAATGTGATTTTTACTACGAGACGTAAGTATCAATTAAAGTTTAACAAATTCCTTCTGTTGTTATTCTTTGGACTTTTGAAATCATAAGTCAGTTCATGTTTTATGATATTTATTAAGCACACTTATCGTATAGTGGTATCAAATCAATGTACAAATTCTTAATCAAATCATAAGCATAAAAATCAGTAAATAGATTAAGCAATTGTTAATACATCCAGTAGCATCCTTTTAGGTCACAGTTCATAAGTGACTTAAAAAAGAAGTCCATTGTTAAAGGTAAATTACAATTAAGAGTCTTGCATCCGTTGACCACTTCCAAAGTCCATACTACTCTTCCTGGTCATTCCGCTGATGCCACGAATTCAAACTACGTCGGTTATTCTCTTTAACATTGTTCTCTATACACTTTTCTCGTATCGAGTGCACAACAAGCTAATGACTAATTAACGTTAAGCAGAATACAATCATATAATTATATTTCATATATATGGCTATCTGGTTACATAAGACGCAAGAATCAATTAGAGTTTAACTAATTCCACATCTGGGACTTCTTTATAAATTATATATCTAAGTTGGGTAGTTTATAATATACAGGTAAGAAGAAGGGGGGGGGGGGGGGGCTGCCAAACATTTTCCTTAAATTTACGTATGAAAAAAGTGAATTATCATGGAGTTGCCCCTCCAAGACTTCTTTGAGAGCATGCAAGAAGGAAATATTAATAGAAACTGAAGTTTCCAAATTAGAATTGTCATGAATTTGGAAGTTTTAAATTTTATTTTTGGATGAGTTTGCCCTCCCCCAGACATACTTTCGAACACAATGCTACTGCCCAAATATGCTCAAAGAGTGAGTTGTGTGTTTTATTTTTCTGACAGTAGGGACTTATATTTACAAAGCACTGAGTTGCGATGAGAGCACTTGCAGTTTTCAAATCAGCACGTGTGAAAAAATGCACTCAATTTTAGAGTATCTTTCCTCATGCTTAAAATACCTGTTCATCCCTTCAAAAAGGGAGATGATTATGAAATACTGAAAACAAGGTGAGACATTTTAAAAATTTCTACAAAAGGAAGTAAAGGATGCGTTTTGTGAAATTGATTGTAATGAAGTTTGCGTGAAGCAGTTCCAATTTTTACATCCTTGTACCATATGGGGCATATGGAGTGATCAACGGATTTTTGTCATTAATTTTTTTTTTGGGGGGGGGGGGGGGGTGGGGAGGAGGGGGGCAGTGTGTCCCCAGAAATCATTAGATCAGTTTGGTTAATATTCAGACAAGCTTTAGGAACGTTTACCTTGTTTTAAAGTGTCCTCTTAATTGAATATACAGAATTTCAAAGAACTTAGGCCTATATGTAATAACTCGCGTCTACACCACTTTCTTGTAAGCAAGTTTTACATGTACTGCAAGAACTTTCTTGATTTTTCAAACATGGCTCAAGGGGGAGACATAAAATCTTGACCAATATATCATGATATTTGATGTCGTAACGCTAGCTGTAAGGCTATTTGTGTAAGGGGTGGGCCATAGTTAGATGTTGTTTCTATATGTAGGTGAGAGATGTGGCCCTAGCTTTCGCTCCATTTTTATAACGTTAGTCATGTTATTTCATTATTCACATTCTAACTAATCCTAAAACGTTTAATTCGAATTTGAAGAATACATATTAATAAAATGAACTAATGCTAGTCTTTTAAAAATTTTTCGTTGCCGTCTGTTAAACACTAAATCGATATGTATAAAACAGGCCACGTTTTCAGAAAAGTTGATAATAAAATATCAGAGAAATTATTTAAGCTTGAACATACACGAGCAAATGTAAAATTTGTAAAGGAGAAACCCTGTCGAGGCAGATTTTTGTGGACAAAACTTTTTCAAAATAACTAAATATTGTGGAATCTTTTTTTTTAATCCTGGGAGTCAGTGCTCATGGATAGCCAAAAGGTAATTAATTTTGTTGGGAAGTAAAAGCAATTAAAATAAAACTTTCAGTCATTTCATCACTAGGACATGACTGTTTTATTTAGGTAAGTAAGACATGATTCATTAAAACATAAATCACTGTCATTGTAAAATAGACATGTTCGATAAAATTATCAAACCAATATTATTATATGGATGCGAAGTTTGGGGTTTTCATAACACTAATCTCCTTGAGAAATTACATTTAAAATTTTGTAAACATATATTGAACTTGAGAACCACAACACCAAACTTTATGGTATATGGGGAATTTGGAAGATACCCCTTAACAATTAATGTTAAAGTTAGAATGATTTCCTTCTGGGGTAAATTAGTTAATTTCCAGAACTCAAAATTGTCAGCAAAACTTTTTAATGTATTGAAGAATTTTATTAACTCATGGTGCGAAGCCATTAAGAGAACTTCAAATCAATGTGGATTGACATATATATGGTATCAAAACACAATAAACATACCCTGGTTAAAATCTAAAGTATACAATATTTTATTAGACCAATTTAAGCAATCATGGTATAGCGAGGTACATAATTCTCCAAAAGGTTTAAATTAAAGGATTTTTAAAAAGTCACTGGATTTTGAAAAGTATTAATTTTATTGACTTTGCCAACAAAATTATGTAAGAACTTTTGTAATTTTAGAACTGGCAATGCTAAATTACCTATTGAGATAGGTAGATGGTTTAATATTCCTAGAGAAAACAGAATTTGTAAATTGTGTGCCTGTAATGAAATTGGGGATGAATTTCACTACCTTTTCAAATGTACTGATGTATATATATCCAATTCAATGGTTATATGTTTATTAAATTACTTCATAACAAATCCAAATGTTGTATAATTTGAAAAACTGTTTAATGTCACAAACATAAACCATCTTACCAATATTTGTAAACTATTAGATGAGTTAGCTTTCTTGGTTAAATTGTATCCGTAATCCCTTCATCATGCCTGTACCAATGATTTTCATCTATTATATATATTGTAGTGTGTACATACTGTACATATGTAATTTCTTTACACTGTAAATTCAGTTATGAGAATAAAGTTCATTGTCATTGTCTTATGATGATTTTCCATAATCTGACACCTGTCAAATTAACCCCTTCACGGTAACTGCGGTACTGCTCTTTTGCAGGGCAAAATGACATGGTTTGGTGAATTTCAATTCTTTTATTTACGTCATTTAATTATCTACCTAATGAATTTAGGCAAAGTATATCATTTTGCCCTGCAAGAGAGCAGTACCGCACTTATCGTGAAGGAGTCTATACGCCATTCAAACTCGATCATTACCTGTAAAAATCAATTGTGTGCGGTACGTGAACTTTTGCAAAAATTGGAAATAATTTCTGATTTCTACATTGACAGCAAGAAGAAGGGCGTAACCACGATGTCTGACATAGACACACTGTCCTTGGCAGGCAGGAGACTATCCTCGGTGTCCAATGCGTGGTGATGTCACCGGAAGAGTGTCCAATGTGGAGTGACGTCACCGGAATAGTGTCCAATGTTGGATGACGTCATAGATAGTGTTCAATGTAAGATGACGTCATCTACGGAATGGTTTCCAATGTGGAATGACGCCACCAGAATAGTCTTGCTGGATTTAAAGCCAGCACTCAGTACGCTTCATGATATAATTTACTTTAACACTAGTAATATCTGTGTGTGTTTTTACAAGTCACGTTGGACAGTGCTTCGCAAACTGGAAACCCATAAGTACTTTATTTTACATTGTACTATAAATGAAGAAGAGTTTTACATTTATATGCTTCCTGTACATGTGTTGAACTCATATTTGACTACTGTTCAAAATGAATTGAATCCTTTTTATAGATGTAACAATTTATCATTATTCCCTTGCATTGCATGGTATGTTTTATCAAAGTCATGTGTTACAATGTTGGTTCTAACACAAGCATGATAAATTGTGCACGTGTCATTTCTTGGACGAAGAAACGATGTTTCAGAGAAATTTTATTTTGTGATAAAAAATCATCAAGCATCTTGTATATCCATTTGTTATTCATTATATAATGGCAGTAAGTCTGTTTACTTACAAACTTTAGCGTTAGAAATATTCCCTTGTACATGTATGTGAAAAAAATACAAGGAGTTACAAACGGTACATTTGGAATGCATAGCAGATCACATGTAATAAGTCTTAACACTTATATATCTATCTGTCTGTCTGTCTATCTATCTATCTATCTATCTATCTATCTATCTATCTATCTATCTATCTATCTATCTATCTATCTATCTATCTATCTATCTATCTATCTATCTATCTATCCATCCATCTGTCCGTCCGTCCGTCCGTCCGTCCGTCTGTCTGTGAAGCATACTTTATAATGTATTATGAAGTAGTACATGTATTTATAATGTATTCAATATTTCGTTTTGAAAATTATTTTTTATATCATTTTAGTTTAATTATTCTTTATTTGATTTCCTAAATATTGAAGGCACGAAAACCATTTTTGAATGATAATCCACAAAGAATTCTAAACTTAAGTTTAAAACTAAATTGAGTTGTGTTTTAATGATGATATGGCATGAGATTATTGTAATCTGAAACCACCAACAGTTGTTTCCAGGCATTGGGCCACTCTTTTCAATACATTGGTTGGACTTCGAAATATATATGCCCCTTATTCATTTAGTATTAAGTAAAAGTTTTCTGTGTTGTAATTGGATGACCACTTAAAAATGAGGATAAAACTGATTGTTTATCGTTTTGAGATTGTTGTTTGTAAATAAATTATGATTTCAATAACAGTTTATGACACATTTGATAATATTATACTATGATTAACCAAAGCTTGCGTACTAGTCTAATATACAAATCAATCTTAGATTTAATTTGAGAATCCTGTGGGAATTTAAAGATGTCCTTTTTGGGTTTCTTTGGGGAAATTATTTTCTTGGTGGCTTCGGGATGGAAAAAACAGCTGGGATGGTCCACTCAATTTTGAATTTCCTTCGTCTAAACACTCCATTTAACAGAATGTATCAATGTGCAAAGACTTTTATGGGGACAGGCTATTCGACTTAAGCTGCCGACGAGTACTACCGCCTGTACCAGGCCCTGTATTCTGTAGTTTGTCTGTACCAGGCCCTGTATTGTGTAGTTGGTCTGTACCAGGCCCTGTATTCTGTGGTTGGTCTGTACCAGGCCCTGTATTCTGTAGTTTGTCTGTACCAGGCCCTGTATTGTGTAGTTTGTCTGTACCAGGCCCTGTATTGTGTAGTTGGTCTGTACCAGGCCCTGTATTCTGTGGTTGGTCTGTACCAGGCCCTGTATTCTGTAGTTTGTCTGTACAAGGCCCTGTATTGTGTAGTTGGTCTGTACCAGGCCCTGTATTCTGTAGTTGGTCTATACCAGGCCCTGTATTCTGAAGTTGGTCAGTACCAGGCCCTGTATTCTGTAGTTTGTCTGTACAAGGCCCTGTATTCTGTAGTTTGTCTGTACCAGGCCCTGTATTCTGTAGTTTGTCTGTACCAGGCCCTGTATTGTGTAGTTGGTCTGTACCAGGCCCTGTATTGTGTAGTTGGTCTGTACCAGGCCCTGTATTGTGTAGTTGGTCTGTACCAGGCCCTGTATTCTGTAGTTGGTCTGTACCAGGCCCTGTATTGTGTAGTTGGTCTGTACCAGGCCCTGTATTGTGTAGTTGGTCTGTACCAGGCCCTGTATTCTGTGGTTGGTCTGTACCAGGCCCTGTATTCTGTAGTTTGTCTGTACAAGGCCCTGTATTCTGTAGTTTGTCTGTACCAGGCCCTGTATTGTGTAGTTGGTCTGTACCAGGCCCTGTATTGTGTAGTTGGTCTGTACCAGGCCCTGTATTCTGTAGTTGGTCTATACCAGGCCCTGTATTCTGAAGTTGGTCAGTACCAGGCCCTGTATTCTGTAGTTTGTCTGTACAAGGCCCTGTATTCTGTAGTTTGTCTGTACCAGGCCCTGTATTCTGTAGTTGGTCTGTACCAGGCCCTGTATTCTGTAGTTGGTCTGTACCAGGCCCTGTATTGTGTAGTTGGTCTGTACCAGGCCCTGTATTGTGTAGTTTGTCTGTACAAGGCCCTGTATCCTGTAGTTGGTCTGTACCAGGCCCTGTATTGTGTAGTTGGTCTGTACCAGGCCCTGTATTCTGTGGTTGGTCTGTACCAGGTCCTGTATTGTGTAGTTGATCTGCACCAGGCCTTGTATTGTGTAGTTGGTCTGTACCAGGCCCTGTATTGTGTAGTTTGTCTGTACCAGGCCCTGTATTGTGTAGTTGGTCTGTACCAGGCCCTGTATTCTGTAGTTGGTCAGTAGCAGGCCCTGTATTCTGTAGTTGGTCTGTACCAGGCCCTGTATTCTGTAGTTGGTCCGTACTAGGCCCTGTATTCTGTAGTTGGTCTGTACAAGGCCCTGCATTCTGTAGTTTGTCTGTACTAGGCCCTGTGTTGTGTAGTTGGTCTGTACCAGGCCCTTTATTGTGTAGTTTGTCTGTACCAGGCCCTGTATTGTGTAGTTGGTCTATACCAGGCCCTGTATTCTGAAGTTGGTCAGTACCAGGCCCTGTATTCTGTAGTTTGTCTGTACAAGGCCCTGTATTCTGTAGTTTGTCTGTACCAGGCCCTGTATTGTGTAGTTGGTCTGTACAAGGCCCTGTATTCTGTAGTTGGTCTGTACCAGGCCCTGTATTGTGTAGTTGGTCTGTACCAGGCCCTGTATTGTGTAGTTGGTCTGTACCAGGCCCTGTATTGTGTAGTTGGTCTGTACAAGGCCCTGTATTCTGTAGTTGGTCTGTACCAGGCCCTGTATTGTGTAGTTGGTCTGTACCAGGCCCTGTATTCTGTGGTTGGTCTGTACCAGGCCCTGTATTCTGTAGTTTGTCGATCTGTCCAAGGCCCTGTATTCTGTAGTTTGTCTGTACCAGGCCCTGTATTGTGTAGTTGGTCTGTACCAGGCCCTGTATTGTGTAGTTGGTCTGTACCAGGCCCTGTATTGTGTAGTTGGTCTGTACCAG
Source organism: Magallana angulata (assembly GCF_025612915.1). NCBI lineage: Eukaryota > Metazoa > Mollusca > Bivalvia > Ostreida > Ostreidae > Magallana > Magallana angulata. The sequence goes on from NC_069118.1 coordinate 57,689,519, forward strand.
GCCCTGTATTGTGTAGTTGGTCTGTACCAGGCCCTGTATTGTGTAGTTTGTCTGTACAAGGCCCTGTATTCTGTAGTTTGTCTGTACCAGGCCCTGTATTGTGTAGTTGGTCTGTACCAGGCCCTGTATTGTGTAGTTGGTCTGTACCAGGCCCTGTATTGTGTAGTTGGTCTGTACCAGGCCCTGTATTGTGTAGTTGGTCTGTACAAGGCCCTGTATTCTGTAGTTGGTCTGTACCAGGCCCTGTATTGTGTAGTTGGTCTGTACCAGGCCCTGTATTCTGTGGTTGGTTTGTACCAGGCCCTGTATTCTGTAGTTTGTCTGTACAAGGCCCTGTATTCTGTAGTTTGTCTGTACCAGGCCCTGTATTGTGTAGTTGGTCTGTACCAGGCCCTGTATTCTGTGGTTGGTCTGTACCAGGCCCTGTATTCTGTAGTTTGTCGATCTGTCCAAGGCCCTGTATTCTGTAGTTGGTCTGTACCAGGCCCTGTATTGTGTAGTTGGTCTGTACCAGGCCCTGTATTCTGTAGTTGGTCTGTACCAGGCCCTGTATTGTGTAGTTTGTCTGTACCAGGCCCTGTATTGTGTAGTTGGTCTGTACCAGGCCCTGTATTGTGTAGTTGGTCTATACCAGGCCCTGTATTCTGTAGTTGGTCTGTACCAGGCCCTGTATTGTGTAGTTGGTCTATACCAGGCCCTGTATTCTGTAGTTGGTCTGTACCAGGCCCTGTATTCTGTAGTTTGTCGATCTGTCCAAGGCCCTGTATTCTGTAGTTGGTCTGTACCAGGCCCTGTATTATGTAGTTGGTCTGTACCAGGCCCTGTATTATGTAGTTTGTCTATACCAGGCCCTGTATTCTGTAGTTGGTCTGTACCAGGCCCTGTATTGTGTAGTTGGTCTGTACCAGGCCCTGTATTCTGTAGTTGATCTGTTTCAGGCCCCGTGCCCTGTAGTTCACAGTATAGGTGATTTATTGTACAATTTGTTTTAATTTGGAAATTATTAGACTTGATATTCAATTGGCTTAACTGGCCCCGAGGTTATAAAACTTTCTTGAGTACGATCTTGTACTTCAAATCGTACATCGTGCTCCAAATCGTACTCGTACTCAAGGTATCGAGGTTATAAAGATTTTTAATACCCATACTTGTACTCTGGCTGAGTACAAAACGGCAATTTTCTGATTAAGCTATGAAGCTTTCTCAAAGTCGTAAGAGATTTAATCTAAATAAAATGCAGTGCAAACATATAATATTGTTCATATTGAAACGTCGCTATATTATACGCTATAATCTTATCATATTTTCATGTATATGAATTAAAATGGAAAGTTTTTACCATTTTATTATTTACATATCTAGATATAATGGAGATGAATTTAAGAGTAAGGGCGAACTGCAACCAAGATTATTAAAATAACTTACAAAATGTACAAAATAAATAATAGTTTGCTTCATTAATTAATGTACACGTACATGTAAATCTACGTACAAAATACTACCGTTGAATAGCTCGACTTTTTAAGAATTCTGTGTTTAGTCAAATACGACCCATAAACCCCATCATTTAAAACAAAGAAATCAATGAACATGTATCGTTATTAATCAATTTCAATCAGATGTACTTGCTTGGTCCCTTTTTTGATTACAGTGAAAATGTAGGTTAGTTCTAAACATTACAAAGGATGGGGGATCCATAAAAATCTAACACTTTCTATTACTTACTTATTAATCAATTATCATTTATGTTGCATGCCACAAAACATGGAAAGGGAAACATTTATTGAATAAGCGGTAAATCAGTGGCGGGGTCAAGGAGGTCGCACCTGGCACCCTCCACAGCCCTAGAAAAATTGTCCAAATAAAGTTAAATCATACTCCTTCTGGCAAAGAAAATGTACATGCAACTTCCGAGTCTTAATTATCTTTTTTTCTTTTAACTTGGAGGATTTCTCTACATTAGACTGATTTCAATGGTGCAATATGAAGAAAACGCGTGTGTTCAATGGTGTAACTAAAAAACACAGAAAAAAACATTTTGGTAATGAAGGGATTATTGTTATTCTATGCAATCGGTTGAAAATACATGTACTACTTGTGATAAAATGCTTCTTCGCATTTCCATGTGAGAAATTTTTCTCTATATAGCTTAGCTGTGGGAATATTCATCTCTTAAATTGTTTTTTTATTAGCAAGTAACTATTTCGATAATTCATATAGTTATTCCTTTTTTTTATCTAAAGTAACCAAATATTTATGTCAAATGCATCAAAATTAACACATGTATTTCAAATTTTAAAGATGAATAGGAAAAGGCTTGCTCAAAAATATCAAATAACGTTACTTAATATTAAAATGTATGTGTAAATTCTAAACACACATTTTCAAGCCTTGACTAAGTGAGAAAAACTTGAACCATCAATAAAACCCAACAAAAAGGGTTACAGCAACTTTAGTACACAGTTTGACATTCCCTGAACACGTTGTTTTGGTTTAACGTGGTCCTCATATTGGAAATTTCAAAAGTATTTCAATTAGTGAATTTTCTTAAACTCCCGTGCACATTCCCGAAAATAATGAAATGAGAAACTTTACGTGTGTCCTTGGCTTAATTTTGGCATATGTTCATTGATGCAATTCCAACCCCCACCCCCGACCCACCCCTTCAAGATATTAGATGTTTTTTTCTCACAAGAATTAAGGCAAATATAGTACATTTATGTTGCAATTAAATCGGAATACCCATATAATTTCCTTAGTGTATACTATATGAGTGTGAAAATAAACGGATCTTCTCAGTATTTTTGTGATTTTCCCAAGTATATGTTTCTATTTTCGCATTAAACTCTTCCCTGTTTTTCCTAATACAGGAACTGCTCACTAAATATCTTAAGAGATATCCACTTGGGGGCAACATAATTATACTTAATCATCACATGCATGAATCACTATCTGAGTCTCATTAGAGAGAGAGAGAGAGAGAGAGAGAGAGAGAGAGAGAGAGAGAGAGAGAGAGAGAGAGAGAGAGAGAGAGAGAGAGAGAGATTTGACATAAACACAATTTGTTGATAGTTTTACCAATTACACTGGAATTGCTCTTTGTTGCTCAAAAATTCATAAGTTATAGATGCAGACACATATCCATGCTTGCAGATGAAGAAGGTAATATGTACTTGTAAATAATGTGTTACATTTTGTTGATAAATAATTAATCTGAATACATGTACAGTTTGCCTACATGCCAGGACTATTGACATGAATTAACGTTCTCTGTCTTTCTCCAGAGACGTTAAATTTCATCGATCGGCTTTTGGAGCATACTCAAACTAGTACGCAGCTGAGAACATATTTCAAAACTTTTATAACCTCGGTTTTCAGAGCTATACTCAGTGAAGCACATACTCGGAGTAAGGAGTACGAGTATGGAAAAAAGTTTTATAACCTCAGGGCCTGGGTTTTTTTCTCTTACAAATTTTTGCAATATATTAAACATTTTGTACAAAAACATTTGTTGTTCAGGCTATGATATGTTATTGTTGCAACAACTGTGTGCTGGTTTTGCTGTCCTGTCAGCTGTTTATAGTATTGTCTATTCAGAATTTCATGGCGATTTTATTAAATGTTTATGTCGACTTGACAGAGTATTATTTCGTCTTGTCATATACATGTACGAGATATCTTAGATCTGGTGGCATAGTTCTGACACCATTTGTCAGATAGTTATGTCGAATTGTCAGATTGTCAGAAGTCAGCTTGTCGAATTTTTTATTCCAATCAGTTGCAACAAAAAGAATTTAGGCCAAGTAATGGCCATTTGAGATTAGATTTTAATTTTAATCCTGCCGGTGTAAAGAAGAATATTTACATTCCACATAGTTTTTGCATGTAAAGTGTGTTGCAAGCTACGGCAGTTATAACACTGTAATGCACACAGGGTACTCAATGGTTAAAATGACGAGTTTTATTATGACGTCACAAACGTTAAACGCTGTTAACTGCAACGTCACAAGCGAAAATGAAAGTTCACGCTTGCGGTTGTTACTGTGGCTTTTCCACTAATATGAACTTACCCTTAGGATAAGATAGGAATTTTAAGGTATAAATCACATTTGCAGACCAGGCATGAAGTTTAAATAATGTAAATATAAGCATTAAATCATTTTTTGTGCATACAAATTGAGTAACGTGCGTTAGCGCGTTATGAAAATTTGTATGCAAACATCGCTGCAGTTATGAGACTGTATACTTCAAAAACCCATGATTCAATGCAATAATAATGACCCCCGTAGAATAACGACCGGGGTCATTTTTTGACGTAGAATAATGACCCCTCTTACTGTAGAATAGTTGGATTTTTCTGTAGAAAAAAGACCCAGGGATAATATTTATTCATGTTAAACACGAAGAGAAATGACCTCCGTAGAAAAATGACCCCCTCTATAAACAAGAATAGAGTTTAGTTATACCCTGTATCCATTGAGATATCTGACTTTGAAATTACCTAAATTTTCACTCTGTTCAACTGATTTTGAAGTTATAAACACCGAACGTATAAAGAAATTGCTGAATATAGTTTTCATATCCGTAGCAAACAAGCACACAAACACACTTACATGGACACATATTGATTGTTAAAAGTTAACTCTCTACTCTCGTCTACATATGGCGGGAAATGACGCGCTGCACTTGTGTAGAAATCTGCTGAACTATTTTATAATACTTGATACTTTACCAAGAATTATTCTTAACAATATTTTATATAGCTCTATTATTTAAAAACGATATTTGATTAACAAAATATATGCACAGCTTGCTAAACTTTATTTTATCGCGATTTTACAATTGCATCGGCAACAAATTGGCAGGTCTACACGTGTGTGTTCTGAAATCTGTGCAGGTGTTGCTAATGTTGCAGAGTTATTCCGTATTTAAAAAAAGAAAACAAAAGAAAAACAAATTTATACACTATGAGGAAATTGTGTGATAATCAACGAACAAGTGTGAAATGAGCCTATTTACGTTAGGTTTTTAACAATCTATATCTTGACACGTCAATTTTCCACCAATACACTTCCGATCAATTGAAATGTTTTCCTTATTGTTTTCTTCCTATACCTCTTGTTTCGATCGGCTTAATCTGATAGGGCATTACTGAGACACTTCGTTAAAAATTATTTTTCTGAAAAGTATGAAACCGCTCCAAATTTATTAAGCACAATCTTCCTATGAAGTAGAGGAGTGTTTTAAAAAGTGGTGTCACTTGACAGGTGCACTGCGTAAAGATACCCAACCATGTGCCGAGTGAGGCGTGACTAATCTTGTCTTACCAGCAATGTTGGTAATATTTAAAAGTGATTTGGGAAGTTAGAGTGTTTAACTATTTATATACTAAATTCAATAACAATTCTTTATTTCTTTAAGCTTTACAGCTTATCAGTATATCATACGTTTAACATGAAGTGGTAGTGTTTTTACAGAAGAACTTGTGCATGTACAAATAATAACATATACTGCTATATGTACAGGTTGAGAAAACATAACAAAAGACTATAACAATTATATAATATAGTTGTCGCTTAATAGCATACTTTAAGGAATGAATTTGCCAAGATTACAGAGATCTTTAACATCTTGAATATTAAAAAACTGAATTAATTTAAACATAGAAGGTTTTTTTAATAACAATATTCTTTCATGCATAATCTGTGCAATGTTCTGTATAAAGGACAAACAAATAAAAAATGGAATTCATTTTCAACACTATAGTTTTGCAATGTGGGCAAAATCTATTTTCTCTATTTGTGTTATTATATCTACCAGTTTCAATAGCCAGGCGATGTGACGATAATCGTACCTTAGTTATATATTTCAGTCCGGTCATATGACGCCCCACTGTACATCGATATTCTAAACATTTGTCGTAATGCTTTTATAGTGATCATGAATATACTTTTTTAGAGCAAATGTGTGAAGAGTACCTGACTATAGTAAGTTTTGAATAGATAATAAAAACTGATCGAATATAATAAGAAGAGATTTTATCTAAAAGCGTTGATAAGGGGTTCGGGCTTACTTTAGGGGTTTATACCCCCCTTGATTTTGATCACACAAACTTAGAAACACACGCGTTAGGTAGTGGAAGTTTCTTGATATATTTCTAACAAGGGTCGAGGGCTTCTATCATATCTATATGTGTCCATTGAATTCTATTTGTGATTTAGCTCACTAGAACTTTGTCATTTTTTAAACTCTTCACAACGATATTGTGGTGAATAGTGGTCCGTTTTCTCCCTTTTCTTTAAAGTGAACATCAAACGAATTACAGGGCAGTGCAGGAAACCTAAAGGGCTATCATGTCCAGGTCTCAAATTTGGTCTGTATGGATACCATCAGGTGGTTCCGAGGGGTTAATATCTCCCTTGATTTTAATCACACGATCTTTACTGCCTCCGAAGTTGTCAATGCTCCTACAAACTATTGATGCATTTATCATTTTGATATTGACTAAAGTATGCCGATGATAACGTAAAATATATATTCTGTTAGGGGACTCTCGGTACTTTGACGATTTAGGGGGCTCTCGGTACTTTGACAATTTAGGGGGCTCTCGGTACTTTGACGATTTTCCTTTCTACTGGCGTAATGGCTGCTGTTTTAGAGACTGTTAACTTCAGCATGGTTAAAATGCCAAACAATGGAGTACACTTTTCAAAATTTTGATTTCATCATTAATTCTGGATGATGCACTTGCATATCTATCAGTTGGGAGAAATCGTCAATGCAAGTTTAATTCATGAACACTATCGAGTTTACTCTTTCACCGCCAATAAACAGAAATTTGTTTCATAGTGTCTTGTATTTCGAAATAATTTTAATGTGTTGTCACTCGTAAAAATGAAATACTTATAAATGTAACTCGTTAACATGAAAACCATAGCCCCGATACATGTACAATAGGTCAGTATCTTGTTATAACGGATGGGTTTTTTTATTTACTAAGATATACCCCTTTTTACACATTAAGTTTATTCGAGTATGAATAATAATTTCTGTTACTTTCTGTAATCTGCAGTAAAAATTACAATATTCTATAGACTATTTCACAAATAATAAAAAATTATACTAAAAACTTTAATCCCTAAGGGGGTCATTATTCTACAGGGATCAGTTTTCTCCATGTAAAGTGTGCTCATTTATATAAACATGACACTTATTCTTTAGGCAGAAGGGTCATTGTTCTACGTAAAATAAAGACCGGGGTCATTTTCTGCATAGAATAAAGACCGGGGGGTGGGTGGGGGGGGGGGGGGTGGGGGTTGATCATTCTTCTGCGTCGAAAAATTACCCTCAGTCATTTTTCTACGGGGGTCATTATTCTATTTTACACCGGCCCGCTTCTCTAAGTATTAAATTTTACTTTTAGTTTTATAAAATACATAAACTTCCTCAATCCTTTCTTTTAAAATTGAATATAATCATAATAAAATCGTATATAAAACATTCGAGAAAATTGGGGATAAATATTGAATATAGAAAAAAATCTTTGTTCATCTTGACATTACACGAATATCAGGTCGTTACATACTGCATGTGGGATCATTCAATGCCTCATAGAAGCTTTGTTTTATATAAAATATATTGACAAAATAAGGAATTAGTAATGTAGCAAAAATCACAAACGATACGATTACAAACGAAAGTATGAGGAAATTTAAAATTATCTATTTTGCAAAATATATCCTATCCGATCAATCAGAACATTGCGCTCATCGGGTCTATACAGAGACCCCAGATATGATTAAAAAATCAATTTAATAATCAGGATAATGTGATTTATTTCAGAATTGATGTGATAAGATTAATTTTATTGTGATAATTTTCCATTTGGGTCGCCATTTGGAATTTTATTTAGGATCATTTAGGTCGTAATTTGGGTCCATTTGGTTTCATATTGGGTCCATTTGGGTAAATCGACGCACCGGCTGATTCTATGGTGCAAGTTTGCAAGCAGACGGATTCGAGAGATGCCAGATGCAGAACAAATCTCAGGGAGTGCATTGTCATAAGCATAACAATCTTGTATTTATTTACAAATGTGTATACATTTTAATTAATATTTCTTACGAATCAATATTTACTATAATAATAAGTACTGTAGGCGGCTGGTCGTAGGTTTTTGTGCAAAACGGAAATGCTGTACCAAGGCATCCAAGTTTAAATTGAAAGAGGGGGAAAGTTCAGATTGTTTACATGCACTTACAACTGTTGTAGGCTTTATATATGACCTGATTTTTTTTTAACAAGTCACGTGATTTTAAACAGGCACGACCAGACCAGGAAGAGAGCGAGGTGGAATGCCGCCATGTTGAGTTAGAGAGGTTTGTAGACTCGTAGATCTCTACTGGCGTGCAACCAGTTCTCGCCGAGTACCATTTCTCGCCAGTACATTGTGACGTCATTTTATCAACACATAAAATTATAGACGAAAAATGACGTCACAATGTACTGGCGAGAAATGGTACTCGGCGAGAACTGGTCGCACAGTATAATGTACCTATTTAATGGTGAAATCGTCAATGTATTAGAATTTATATTATACATGTGTGTATTTAACTTATCTCCAGTTGAATTCTAGAAAGATTAATATATTGCATATGAACAGTTCGACCAGAGACATTTAATATTAAACAGGAGTCGGCGATTTTATCAATTTGTTGTAAATGCTTAGCGAGCTCGCGAAGCTCACTGGTAGGATTTTGCCTGTTTCTCATTTATTTACAACAAATTGATAAAATCGCCGACTCCTGTGCTCAGATGCAGCTGGCCGTAGTTTTTGTGTAAAACGGAAATATATTGTAAGCCTACTGCAGTACTGTACTATTGTTATCCAATTGGCTATATGCAATAATATAAACCCCAAGACATCCCAGTTAAAATTGAAAGAGGGGGAAAGTTCAGATTGTGTTTATGTAGGACATCTAGGCTTTATATGACCTGAATTTTAAACAAGTCACGTGATTTTAAACAGGCACGACCAGACCAGGAAGAGATCGAGGTGGAATGCCGCCATGTTGAGTTGAAGAGGTTTGTAGACTCGTAGATCTCTATAATGTACCTATTTAATGGTGAAATCTTCAATGTATTAAAATTTATATTATACATGTGTGTATTTAACTTATCTCCAGTTGAATTCTATAGTATACGTGCCATAACTGCTATCTTCTTAATCTATTAGCACTCTACCAAGTAGCTTTATTTATGACCCTTGTCCCCTAACCGGGCCATGGGCTTAGTTGCTGCCCATAGATATCCTTGTAGCACATTTGCTTCATTATCTAAGAAATAAAGAATAACGGGATAACTTCCTTGGACAAGTTTGAATACATCTTATGTTTTAAAAAATCTAAGTTTCAATAAACAAATAATTTACGTTTTGGATTGCACAGGTCCACATCAATACTGGTGTGAATGCGTACATGACAGGGGACAGTTTAATGCAAAACACCCTGTAATATTGAAATACGAGGCGGAGGGAACCCTGATGTTAGGCTTGTTATTTGAGGGGAATAACTAAATTGCTTAACTATTTATTGCATTCAGTCTGTAGTAAAAGAGCTCATGTCCATTTTATTGATACATGATAGTACTGATAGCTTTGTTTTACCAGATAAGGATGATTATAAAAATGCGTAAATATGGCCAACATTTTCACTTTCAGGTTCAGAACTTGAAATGTCACTCAAAGGGAAGATGATTTAACCCCCTCCCCACCTTTAATTGGTGAATATGTGCATGGGTAGACATTAACCTACAAATCTTCAATATATCAGAGACATGAATAACAGAGATTGGCAACTCCGCCATTAGCGTGTTTTGTTGTTGAAAATGTTACGGGTCCGACCTTACTTTGAGAATTACTTTTTAGTAAACTGAGATGTGATCTTAAACCAAAAGTATATTGTTTTTATGAAAAAAAAGGCAAAGGTTTTAGACATTTTTGAAACAAAAAATTGAAAAATAAGATTAATATAATTATTGCTAGCGCTCGAGAGCGCTAGCAACTATGTTAGTCTTTTTCCCTGGAATACGCATGCTCGACTCCATAGTAGGGATTCTGCGAATACTGTACTACTGTAGATAAACTGTACCATTTGAATTTCGTTTTATCATTTTCACATTAAGTTTTGTGTTTTAATGTCAGAAAGTAACAGTAGCTTAGGTCTTATAATGCAAAGTTATTTTCAATATGATAAAAAAATAGCTAGCTTTATCTTAAATTTCTTCAAGCTTAGAAAACAACTTTGGATATGTTTTCTGAGCTTGCCAGAAAGGCCCGAGAAGATACGATTGCTACAAAATGTACCGATGGTTCTTTGAAATTTTCACCTCGAAATTGAAATTACAGTAGATACATAATGATTAAGGCACAGTCAATGAGCTATGCCATTGCCGATGTGAAGCACACTCTAGATTCACAGTTCTAAATTGAGACCCCACTCCAGCATTATTCCACCACTGTGCCTTCCTTTTAATTAATCGATTTAGAAATATAAACCAATGTTTTAGAAATCTGCCTCTGTGTTTTATGATGGCTACAGCGCTAGCTCACCAATCTTTTTAAAAGATAAGCTTGTATATAAAATATATTGGCCAGTTATAAAACATCGGCGAAATCTTGGACGACGGGTAGCCAACTGCCTCCTTAAATTCCTCTTTTAATTTTGTTTATAAGAGATAGACTCATAAAAATATAATATTTTGGATGTTTTGGTAATAGCTTTTAGCTATACATGTTGAAAGATACACTGATTTAAACTGGGAATACTTTACAATAGGGATAGCGAGATTTCGATCAGTTGCCAATCTCTATTATTTATGTCTCTGAATATATATGGTAGTTTATGGCAGTTGGGTGGTGCTGGACCTGTGAAAAAGGGCAATTTTCAGAAAATTTCAAGCAAAAAAAATTCTCTGCATCCACAGAGAGAATTGTTCAAATATCAACTTCCAAAAATGCTGCCGCAATTTCTGTAAATTTTCTCTGCATTTTGCAAACAAATGATAAACTACTGATGATCAATGATACCACAGATGATCTGGTGTTACCTTGAAAAATACATTGCTTGTGTTACATAAATCTATGTATTCCTTAAAAAGTCTTAATATTTTTCTGTTTATTTTGACAAGAACTATGATTGATTATTAGATATATCTTCTTCATTATACATTACAGGGTTTGTGTCATCTATCATACTATTCGGCCAGCCTGGTCCATAATTTCTGGTTGCACACCCTGATTGAATCACCATTGACTGACTGAATGAAGAGACAGGTGATTTAAACTTAAAGGGTAATACAGACTGATAATTTTACACAATATATAGCAAAGATTGGTATTGCTGCATTTTAACACTGTACTTTTTTGCCATTTTTATGTCACCTGAGTCACTCAAGTGATCATTTGCTATTTGTTTTCTTTCGTCGTCGTGTGTTGTGCCTTATGTGAAAGGGGCATAGTCACAATTTGAGCTCTTTTTTGTCTCTTTTTTGTTATTTTTATTGCTTATTAAAGTATTTCTAACGTGTAACCAAAATTGTTAATGTCTGCTGTCGATCTTTAAGTGAGATGCAGGCCTTACAATTCTTTGTAACTTTTTGTTTAATACATCAGTCGCAATGTAGGAAAACTTCAGTTACCATGAATAAGAACTTTGTCCATCTGCTTGTTAACTATGCACTTCAGTAAACAACTTCTACTGTTTATCAATCATCATTATGTTTTAATTGTGATACTGTCTATCCAAAAACCCAAATGTAAACATCAATATTGCATGAGGTTTGTTTACATTGCAAAGAACTGAAAGCTTCGTTTCTCAATTGAAACTTCACAACTGACATTCAGATTTTGATTGACCATTAAACATTAGCTTGATGAAGCAACATGTCCATTAAAAATGGTAAAAGAAATTTATCTCTTATCTTGACCATGCCCATTTGGCATTTGAGCATTTTCAGTTCTTTTAATCTCTGGAAACCACAAGGATTATCTTCATCATTCTTAATGTGAAACATCTGTAGGAAGATTATGATATAGATTCATGTCTCCCAACTCCAAGACTTTTTTCTCACCTCAGCTGTAAGCTCGAGTGAGCTATTTTGATCACTTTTTCTGGCATTCGTCTGTCTGTAAACGTATTACGTTTTTGATTTCTCTCCAGAATCAGTGGGTTGATACCAACCAAAGATCGCACAAAGCATATTAGGTTAAGAGGATTCAAGTTTTTTAAAATGAAAAATAGGGTTAATCGTCCAAAACTTCGGGTAATTTTTTGTATGCCGTAAATTACAATTTTTTAACACAAATAGATTTGCAACTCTAAAGTTGTCCATCGAAATACAAAAATTTTCAGACCAGGAGCTACAGACCTTTAGCTAGAATACAAATATTTTAAAATCTTAATAATAAAATAAATAGTGCCTGTAAGGGAGGGTAACAGTTGAAATTGATACCCCTTGAAAACCATTGTCAACCTCCACTACATAATGCATTGTTATTATGCCCATAATGTCCTCGTCTTCAATTGTGTGAATTTCACTGCATATGTGACAGGGGTTGAAGCATTTTATTTTGGGGTGGGGTGACAAAGAGGCCATTTAGTGAACATGTATTTTAGGTAATTTGATTCTGTGGGGTAACCTATGGCCGTTGGACATGTGTTGTCAATTAAAAAGGTTACCGGTACATTTTTAACTCTGTCTTCTCGTGCATTGAATGTTGTAGCTATAAACTTAAGCATGTTGTGTGCATTACATATGAAACTGTGATTATTATTAAAAATATGACCCTGAAGCTAGGGTATAAATAATCCGAGAATTTTCTTGGTCCCCCTTTTTTTTCAATGAATTGATTTTTGCAAACAGCAAAGAATTAAAGTAAGTGTATCGGTCAGAGGAGCCTCAGATTCAGCTTTAGACTCTGAAATGCAAACATGGGACTCCCTGACGGGTCCATCTAAGAGCTATGGTACTCAGGTACTAAGGCCTGTTGGCATTATTTGTTTGTCATTGCCCTGACAATGTTGTCGAGTTTTACTTGACGTTGGTTTGCACATGATCAAATATACTGAAAGTCGTTGTGGACTTATTAACATTATCTGATAATGTGTGTGTCAAATTTTTGTCATATCTCAATCTGATTCTCAATGAAGTTTTTAAGTCAACTTTGTATTTATTTCTTAAATGATTCCTGCTTTTGAACAATATATTTGCCAAAAGTTATCAGTTCATTTTTCTTTGTTATGGATATGAAATTATTTTGTTGCGATTCTGAGAATGTTACACAGAATTTGATTGGACTCGGGTGACTATTAACTAAAGTATTCATCTTGCATACCACTTAGATCCCATGATGAGACATTTAATTACTTATCTTTGAATTTTTTTTTCAGATCATAGATCAAAGAATCTGAGCATGGATCCCTCTCGTAATTGGGCCCAGGATGTGTTACGGTGTCGTCTCTGTGAGACTCCGGGCCCCCCTATGTACTGTGACATTTGTCACATACATCTGTGTAAAGCCTGTGTGGGGGAACATCTCTCTGATTTATCCAAAGAACACAAAGTGCTGCCATTTGAAAAGAGAGGATCTACTCCTAAATGTTCAAAACATTCCAGAAAACTATGTGAACTTTACTGTGAACAATGTGGCATTCCTATTTGTGCAACATGTCTTTCCTCTAAAGAACACCGTGGTCATATATTTATTGAAATAGTAAATAATATTGACAGCAAGAAAGAATTAATTCAAAAAGATTTACAAGAACTAGAGAAATCCATTTATCTTAAATACCAAGAGATTGCATCCATTATCCCAGTCCAAAAATCTGCTCTGAATGAAAACTCCCAGAAATTAACAACAGAAATCAACAAACATGGAGAAGACTTGCACAGAGAAATAGACACCATTATCAGAAACATGAAATCTAACATGGAGGAAACGGACACCAAACACCTGGCTGTCTTAGACAAACAGGAAGATGAAATTAAACACACCATTTCTGAAATCACACAGACCATTGCTGAACTAAAGACATTACTGGACTCCAATGATGTCAGCCATGTCTCTGCCTACAAATCCAGGAATGATGAATTCAGAAGATTGCCTCCTAAACTCACAGTGTCCTTACCAAGTTTTACCCCTCAGAAGATCAACAAAGAACAGCTTTATCAACAGTTTGGTTCTCTGTCAGCGTCATCTATCAAAACAGAAGAACATGGCTACACCATGGAATCTCCCGGTGCTGAGTCCTCTCCCCCGGACAGACCGCTCATTGATGTACCACGGATCATCACACAGATATACACTGAGTGTAAACCATTATACAGTGTGTCCTGTCTGAGTGATGAGGAGATGTGGACGTGTGGTAATGACAAAATCATGAGTCTGTACAACCTCCGTGGGGAACTAGTGAAGTCAGTCAAAACAAAGTCAGGGAACGATCCACAGGACATAGCAGTGACAAGGAGTGGGGATCTAGTTTATACTGATAGAGACGATAGCACTGTGAACATAGTGAAGAATACACAGATACAGACAGTGATCAGACTACAGGGGTGGGGACCTCGCGGTGTCTGTAGTACCTCCTCTGGTGACCTCCTGGTTGTCATGAACAGTGATGATGATAAACAAACAAAAGTTGTGCGTTACTCTGGCTCCACAGAGAAACAAAGTATTCAGTACGACAACAAAGGACAACCTCTCTATTCATCTAGTGGATATAACATTAAATACATCAGTGAGAACAGGAACCTAGATATCTGTGTGTCAGAGGCCCGTGCAGTAGTGGTGGTCAATCAGGCCGGGAAACTCCGGTTTACCTACACTGGTCCTCCCTCTACTACCAAGGAACCATTCTATCCATACGGCATCACAACAGACAGCCAGGGTCGGATCCTGACAGCAGACTGTGACAAGCACCGTATCCACATCCTGGATCAGGACGGACAGTTCCTCCGCTACATTGACAACTATCATTTACAGTCTCCATGGGGTTTATGTGTGGACACCAGAGACAACCTCTTTGTGACTGAGTACAAAACAGGTACAGTGAAGAAAATACAATATAACATGTAAACAAACTGTGTATAATTATCTATAAAATCAATGTAGGTAGATAAACTGTTATGTAAACAGACTGTGTACATATATTACATATAGATAAAGTGTTCATCTTTATTATAATATGTCAGAACACTCTGTTTATATACCACAATATATATATATATATATGTGTGTGTGTGTGTGTGTGTGTGTGTGTGTGTGTGTGTGTGTGCATAAAATTATGATGTGTATACCATTATGTGACAACAAATTAATTAACTGTGTTTAGATCTATTTTATCATATTGACTTTACTAAAATGATTCCTGTGTGCAGAATATTACATGTACATGTGTCAAATTATTGTACATAAACAAATCACTGAAACATTTATATGTGAACTTCATGTAATTTATTTCATTAAAGTTGATTTCATAATATCTTAATTGGCTACTGACCTCAGTACATCTGGGGAGCAGCGCTTGACGTTACTTATTTTTCTCTATATAAAAATAAAAACTACCTACCTAAAAACTGAATAAGGTTTTATTTATTTTATGAAGAGAAAAATAAGTAACATCAGGTGTCTGTGTTGAAGAGGACAAACCAACATTACCATACGGTTGCCTATTTTGAGGATTGAAATTTGAGAAAATGCAACATTGATAGCTGGAAGTTTAAACATACAAAGCTATTTTGTCTGAACAAATTGATATCCCACGTAAATTTACAGAAATGGTTTACAACCATGCGCGGATCTAAAAGGGAGGGGGGGGGGTCCGGAATTACATTTATTTCTTGATCTACGCATGACAACTTTCACAATTTAAAATAACTATGAAAGTTTTGATCTAAGTTTAATTCCCCTGACCCCCTCCCCCTTTCTTTGATCCGCGCAACAATTTATGTACCTCTTACCCAGTTACGATATAGGTAGTCTACGAGTTGTGTCATATAGCTGATACAGAGTTACCTCTCTTTGATCAGAATTTACATGATTTGACAGCATCCAGCAATATCGCGAAGGTATTAACACGTGCGCGGAACTAAAGGGGCAGGTAAAGTGGGGGGGGGGGGGGGGGGGTTAGGACCCCTTACTGATAAAAGTGAGAAGAAAAAAGACTATAGCCTAAGGGCATACGTAGAGAGTACGTTGGTTTCCGTCGAAGATTGACCCCTGATTTAATTGTTGCATGCTCGTATCTAAAAAAAAAAAAAAGGAAGCCTAAAGGTAAATTTCATTTACTATGTAAATTCAATAAATTTATGAATTTATTTTCAGAAGGGGCTCCGGACACCCCCCCCCCCTTTTTTTAGTTGTACGCATGTGTTAATATTGACTTGGGTGCGGAATTAGGAGGGTGTTTTCCCCGTATTGCTGGATGTGCTGATTTCTCTATAGAAATTATATTTTAGGGAGAAAAAACGTACGAATGTAAGGACCGAAGATCAATAAATGCCGACTGATACATGATAATTCCTGTTAACTTTTTGTGTGAAAAGTGGTTAAAATAGTTAAATAGGAAGAAAGACTCGTCGATAGAGTAAGTTCTATGCTTATCCGGAAATAAATCAGTATTGCTTCAGATCTAGAACTAGCAACTTTGTGACCAATACATTGATTCCTGTTCAGTTGTTAAAATTTTGGAGAAAAGAGGAAAAAAATGAAAACATAAAATGTTTAAAAAATCATAACTCGTCATATCACTTACAAAGGTTATAATAACAGAACGAAGTGATAACTTAAGTTAAAATAAAACGGAACTGTTTTTTTAAGGCGTCGAGCTAATGCTCGGCAGCCTTCTAGCGATCGTCTGGATTGGCAATCGTCCAAAATTCACGCGCTGCACCGCCTTTTAAATGCGCATTATTAAGAAATAAGTTCCTAAAAGTATTAAACGTATTACAAGATTTTTTTCCCATTTATTCAACTAAATTGTGCACAAAAAACCCAACTTTGCCTCCCTGGTGATTGACAACTCATTGCATAAGAATAAATTTGCTTAATCAAGAAATGGCGGATGAATATAATCAGGCCTAAGTGTAAAGATTCACTAGATATTATTTTAGTTTATCGCTTACATTTTAATTGGAGACCGTGCCCGATAGAAATAACATTTTAGATGTAAATTTATTTGTTATCGGGCACGGTCTCCAAAATAAATGTAAGCGATAAACCTATCTAGTAATTTCGTTGCAAAAAATAAACTCGATAATGCAGTTTGTTTGGTCAAGCAATTTAGATAGCACGTGTTGTGGATTTGTTTGTAAACAACCATACCATAGGAAATCTTGTTTCAAACGGGAATTGAAATAAATAAATGTATGTTTTATTATTATAATTAGGGACACACTGTTAATGTATTCAAATTATGAAACTGTGAAAGTTGTTCAAAGACTGTTTGAAGCAGAAAGAAACAAATTATTTTTGAACTTTGGAATTTCTTCGATTTTTGCAATTATGATGAGTTATTGTATTAAAAAAGCACCACTACCTATTTTATAAGAAAATATACTGATTTTTGTTTTTAAAGCAGCAGAAAACATATTTCATATACTTTCTATTCTAAGTCTAATATCATTTGATATGACTATTATAGTACAGAAATTCAAATTATTGGTATCATTCTACATAAAAGAAAAAAAATGTCAGCTCGACGCCTTTGTGGCCGTTCCGGCCTTTGATTCTTCTTTCAGACAATAAACCGATGTAAAAATGAGAATCAAATAAACACGTGAATTTATTTGATCTGTTGAGATCTTCACAAGTATGTGGCATCCTAAAACATGTTAATAACATTTAGAGTCTCTAGGGTTTTTTCAGGTTTATTAAAAATTGTCATTATTTAATTTAATAATTCGTATTTGTTAAATATGGGCAAGGGAAACTTCATTTTATATTTGACGAGACATATCTCACTCATATTATACACCATTGATTTTTTAAACTTTAAGATATTTTTTTCTTTATCTTGCAATAAGCTATTATAAATGTTCTTATAGAAGAATTAAGTTAACGAAAGTTTATGAAGAAATAAATAGATAATATCAGAAATAACAAAGAGATTATTTAAAACATCTATATACGTGCTAACTGCTAAAAGAAGTAATTGAAGTAGTATAATTGTAGAATTTTATTCCTGCTTCGCCTTAACTGTCAAAAATGTGCATATATATGCATGGCATCGTTTTGTTAATAGTCGCTTAAAAAAATTAGTCGCTGACATTAGAAGCATGCATGAGAGAGAGAGAGAGAGAGAGAGAGAGAGAGAGAGAGAGAGAGAGAGAGAGAGAGAGAGAGAATAAATATCGTATCAGATACTAGTATAATTTGGAATTTATATAAAATAATTACTCTGCATGGGTTTTTTTTTATATTTATATCAATATTTATATGTCAAATTCAATCTACATATGCCGTCTACAGCTAGATTCAGTGTAGAGTGACGAAAAACGTACCGTCAGAATTCCCGCGCCGGCGAAGTCCACTCGATATTTCCGCAATATGTTCACGAGGGTAAGAAAACGCCTGTAAACTTTACCCAGTGGCGTCGGAAGCAAATTGAAAGTTGGGGGGGGGGTAGACTAATCCTCAGAAATCTTGACGAGCAAAAAAAAACTAATATACCCTATTACCCCAATTTCTCAATAATTCAATTTTTTCATGGTAAACTTGCAAACAATTATATTTGCTGCGAGAAAAAGTGTGTGTGTGTGTGGTGGGGGGGGGGGGGGGCTGGACCCTCTATGATGCTATGTGGCCAATGGTAGGGTCTAACTTTGCAAAAAAAGTGGGGAGGCTAAGCCCCCCCCCCTAGCCCCCTGGTTCCGACGCCTATGTTACCGACCCCACAAATCTCTGTAAATGCAATTTCGTTTTTCTTATCGTTTGTTAAAGTGTATTTAAGACTGAATATAGTCAGAACTTTTGCTTGTGCAAACTTGTATTATAACATTATCAAATAGATTTAATTGAAGAAAAAAAAACTTGTAGATTTTGACTAAAACGAATGGGCATCTACGCTATCTTATCTACCCCCCCCCCTCCCACCCATCTTTATTACTATTTCTTTATAAGTACTGTACACGTATTTTTAAAGCTTAACTCTCAAGAAATAGAACGAGAGAAAATGTCATCCAGTTTACCTATCAATGACTGCATATTCTGCTTTAGATCATAAGCCCTTACTTACCAATGCTGAATTGCTAGAATTTAAAGTATACTTTTGCATGCATTGTAAGAATTTAATTATTTGCGCAATTTGATAAACAGAGAAAAAAATAAATAAATAGCACTACTCATCGGACCATGTAGACCGGGATTAAAAACTAGCCGGGGTGGATTTACCATAGATGTATAGATGTAGCTTTGTTTTCCGCCTTCTGTAAAGAGTCTGTAGGTTACCAAATAAATATTTACAGCGCTTGAAAAGTAGTTTTATTATATAAATAGTGCCTGTTTGGGAGGGTAACAGTTGAAATTGACACCCCGAGAAAACCATTGTCAACCGACGCGAAGCGGAGGTTGACAATGGTTTTCGAGGGGTGTCAATTTCAACTGTTATCCTCCCAAACAGGCACTATTTATTTTGTTATACTGAATGTCTTTTTTAAAATTTTTAAGAAAATTTTACTGCTTTTATTTAAGGAATGAATTCAATATTTATTTGTTTTATACGATATAAAATGGTTTGGGGCAGTTTACGCTTTATAAACCGCGAAGCGGTTTATAAAAAAGCGTAAACTGTTCCAAACCATTTTATATTGTATAAAACTAATAAATATTGAATTCATTACTTATAATTTAATTTTTTACTCTTCATTGTAGATAAAAACGGTCATTTGACCTTAACAATGATGTAAAATTGTACAAAATTCAAACGTAACGTCAGGCGTATTGATACGTATTTGACGTTAGTCTTACTATGACGTAGGCAACATTCTTTATACGATATAAAATAATTTTTTAGCCAATCAGAAAGCGCGTTACAACCAGAATTGAATTATATAGGAATAACGTGAATTCTACAGCGAACCGTACGCGCATAATTTTCGCGCATTTAATATTTTTTAATGTTACCCGTTGCCAAGTGCGTTGCTAACGCTGAGGGTAATAGTAAATTTTATTAACTGCGTCTTAACCAATCAGATTTCGGTATTTAACATGAAAGTATAACAATAAAACTTATTGCATTCTTGAAAGATCACCATTGAAAACAAACATGGAGCAATGATAGGATGCCGACTTTAAAAATTATAGAATAATAGTAAATTGTTGGAAAATTGAAATAAATAAAATCATGGGGTTCATTGATTAACCTCTCTGCACTGAGATTTGTATGTCAAATTTCATCGTGAAACCATATTTGCGGTGAAGGAATCTTGAGAGCTGTGAAATGGTCCTAAGTAGTCAATACATATACAAAGGTAGTGGCTGGACCATTGCTTCTGAGACATTAATTAGGGATGTATTATGTAATTGTAATTATGCATGCTTCAACTATTGACAACAAGTAAAACGAGGGAAACAAAATCATACAATACCACTGTCCTGTAAACTCATCTTTCAACCAGAGTTTGTCTTTTTTTAAAAAAAAAAATAATAATAACCCAGAAACGAATGTTTCTTGTTTGTCAATTTATTGATCAACAACTGCCTTTTATATTCAATCAGTACTCTTAAAATGTGTACTTCAAATATCCAGCACTCTGACACATTATAACTCGGGTCACATCCAACAAAATGCTAGTTAATACTGATCTCCTAGAGTACTTCTCATCCTATGAAGAAAAATCTGCATGAGTGCAAATCAATAATTCATGTAATAGTTATTTACAGCATGGCCACAGTACGCTAGTGTATAAATAATCTACTTGAATGTGATTAAAATTTCACACAGTCGGCCACATCCGTGACCGATCATATCCGACATGCCAACTTTTGGGCAAAATAAATAAAAAAAATTAAAAATGAAGCATGTTATAACATGGTGATGATATGAATGGACATGAGGCTGAATGTTTCATGCATGGGAAATAGTTTCAGTGAAAATTTTCAAAACATCAAGATATAAATAAAAGACTTTAAACAAACACACACAAAAAGAATTTCAAGCTTGTAACACTTCAGATATTTAACATGCAGACTTCCCATATACATGTATAATATTTACAGACACAGTCTTTATAATTCAGTGTTAATTAGCTAGCTAGAGGGAGTAGATAATTAATAGGAATATAGTTTGCACTTGGGTACATCTTTGTCGGAACACTCTCGGCTTTTGTTGAAGTAGTACCAGCACCCATCCTTACGAATCAGCTTCTTTATATATCCATTGTGTGGCCATCTGTCTGCCTGTAAAAGAAATGAAATCTCATTTAATAAAGTTATAAATCATCATTATAACAGCATAAAACAAGTGAATAAAAAATAAATTGAGGAGGGGGTGTAGAGACCCCTACCCTCACCCCTTCCCTTGACCTAGCATGGAATGATTTGTTCAGTGACCAGGCTAAACTTTATTTTACAACAAAATAATTTTGATGATAGAACATTCTATCTAGATGCCATTCACAGCAAATGGAGACATAATGATAGAATATAATAGAATGAAATTATGAAACAATCAAATCTGGAATTTTTAATGGTATTTTATAGAAACATGATATGCAGAAGAATATATATGCTGAGACAAAACAACTAAGATTTCATCGTGAAAATTTTAAGTTTGGGACCTGTTCACTAAATTCATTAATTACATATTGATATCCAGAATCGACAGGAACTGATGCAGAAAAATATATTCTCCAAACTAAGATTTCCTTGTGCACAAATTTTTAGAATGGAATCTGTACGCATTTTATTCAGGTAACAAAGGTCTATTCATGCGCGGATCTAGAGGGGGGGTCGGGGGGGTCCCGACCCCCCCTGGAAAATGAAAATTTATTAAATTTACATAGTAAAATTATCGCGAAAATATGCCTCGGACCCCCCCTGGCAAACACAATTATCCTTCGGACCCCCCTTGGAAAAATTTTCTGGATCCGCAAATGTCTATTGATATTAAAAGTTCTAATTTTTCAATAATGAATTCTATATTGAAATTATGTGAATACATCATTCTTCATTTACATGGTATAATGCATAAATATTGTTCATATTAAATTTTTCTTTTTGTCACCAATGAGCAAGTGATCTTGCATATATGAATTTAAATACATACTTCTTTTCTCCTATTCACAAAAATTCAATTTAATCTGACAATGAAACTTGTCATCTTTTATCAGATATTAAACTCCATTATTGTGCCACTTTGCGAAATTCATTCATAACAATACTGAACACACTCCGAGTATGTGCTTCGTTCCAAACAAACTATATCTATATAATTTGTGAAAATAAATTAATATATTTACATTATCCAGTGACCAGTGTCTTTGCCTGTGATAACACTACGTATCGATTTTGTACTATATAACTAATAAATAAATACAAATGACGCCAAATTGAGGCGCCAGCGGGGTTTGTTTATTTATATTTAAATATTTAATCGTACGATGGCTTAAAATTATATAAATATAGGTAATAAGGAATCATTCTTTGAATATTATGAGGTGATAATTTCTGCCGGGGCATGATCAAATCTATCATAAAGCCCTTCGGGCTTTATTGGATTTGATCACGCCCCAACCAAAATTATCACCTCATAATACTCAAAGAATGATTCCTTATATATTTACAAGTATAAGTTCCTCTATTTCTTACGGAAAGTTAAAGCTAATTCATTAAGCTCTATAGAAACAGCCAGACTGAAATCTACACGCCCCATTTATCAATTGGTCGAAATCTACAGCGGCTGAAACTGACAGGACTGAAATTGGCACCTACAGCGACCTCATTAAAATCAGGGACTGCACGAAATAATCATGATGATGCCAGACTCAAAATCTCACAGGAGACGATTTTGGCTGTTTCTTTTAGCTGACATACTTATATGTACATTAACAGTAATTTAGTGAATTTTACTAACTTTTCATATTCAATTTATTAATTAGTTAAAGTAAAAATGTTTATATAAACAATAAAATGCTATCTTTTATGATTCATGCAAGTTATGAAGGTAGCGATCATTGCAGGAAAAATTTATATAACCAGCTAATGCTGGTTATGTATTTTTTCTGCAATGTCGCTACCTTTATATCCCGAATGAATCATTAAAGATGCGGAGGTTGACAATGGTTTTCGAGGGGTGTCAATTTCAACTGTTATCCTCCCAAACAGGCACTATTTATTTTGTTATACTGAATGTCTTTTTTAAAATTTTTAAGAAAATTTTACTGCTTTTATTTAAGGAATGAATTCAATATTTATTTGTTTTATACGATATAAAATGGTTTGGGGCAGTTTACGCTTTATAAACCGCGAAGCGGTTTATAAAAAAGCGTAAACTGTTCCAAACCATTTTATATTGTATAAAACTAATAAATATTGAATTCATTACTTATAATTTAATTTTTTACTCTTCATTGTAGATAAAAACGGTCATTTGACCTTAACAATGATGTAAAATTGTACAAAATTCAAACGTAACGTCAGGCGTATTGATACGTATTTGACGTTAGTCTTACTATGACGTAGGCAACATTCTTTATACGATATAAAATAATTTTTTAGCCAATCAGAAAGCGCGTTACAACCAGAATTGAATTATATAGGAATAACGTGAATTCTACAGCGAACCGTACGCGCATAATTTTCGCGCATGTAATATTTTTTAATGTTACCCGTTGCCAAGTGCGTTGCTAACGCTGAGGGTAATAGTAAATTTTATTAACTGCGTCTTAACCAATCAGATTTCGGTATTTAACATGAAAGTATAACAATAAAACTTATTGCATTCTTGAAAGATCACCATTGAAAACAAACATGGAGCAATGATAGGATGCCGACTTTAAAAATTATAGAATAATAGTAAATTGTTGGAAAATTGAAATAAATAAAATCATGGGGTTCATTGATTAACCTCTCTGCACTGAGATTTGTATGTCAAATTTCATCGTGAAACCATATTTGCGGTGAAGGAATCTTGAGAGCTGTGAAATGGTCCTAAGTAGTCAATACATATACAAAGGTAGTGGCTGGACCATTGCTTCTGAGACATTAATTAGGGATGTATTATGTAATTGTAATTATGCATGCTTCAACTATTGACAACAAGTAAAACGAGGGAAACAAAATCATACAATACCACTGTCCTGTAAACTCATCTTTCAACCAGAGTTTGTCTTTTTTTAAAAAAAAAAATAATAATAACCCAGAAACGAATGTTTCTTGTTTGTCAATTTATTGATCAACAACTGCCTTTTATATTCAATCAGTACTCTTAAAATGTGTACTTCAAATATCCAGCACTCTGACACATTATAACTCGGGTCACATCCAACAAAATGCTAGTTAATACTGATCTCCTAGAGTACTTCTCATCCTATGAAGAAAAATCTGCATGAGTGCAAATCAATAATTCATGTAATAGTTATTTACAGCATGGCCACAGTACGCTAGTGTATAAATAATCTACTTGAATGTGATTAAAATTTCACACAGTCGGCCACATCCGTGACCGATCATATCCGACATGCCAACTTTTGGGCAAAATAAATAAAAAAAATTAAAAATGAAGCATGTTATAACATGGTGATGATATGAATGGACATGAGGCTGAATGTTTCATGCATGGGAAATAGTTTCAGTGAAAATTTTCAAAACATCAAGATATAAATAAAAGACTTTAAACAAACACACACAAAAAGAATTTCAAGCTTGTAACACTTCAGATATTTAACATGCAGACTTCCCATATACATGTATAATATTTACAGACACAGTCTTTATAATTCAGTGTTAATTAGCTAGCTAGAGGGAGTAGATAATTAATAGGAATATAGTTTGCACTTGGGTACATCTTTGTCGGAACACTCTCGGCTTTTGTTGAAGTAGTACCAGCACCCATCCTTACGAATCAGCTTCTTTATATATCCATTGTGTGGCCATCTGTCTGCCTGTAAAAGAAATGAAATCTCATTTAATAAAGTTATAAATCATCATTATAACAGCATAAAACAAGTGAATAAAAAATAAATTGAGGAGGGGGTGTAGAGACCCCTACCCTCACCCCTTCCCTTGACCTAGCATGGAATGATTTGTTCAGTGACCAGGCTAAACTTTATTTTACAACAAAATAATTTTGATGATAGAACATTCTATCTAGATGCCATTCACAGCAAATGGAGACATAATGATAGAATATAATAGAATGAAATTATGAAACAATCAAATCTGGAATTTTTAATGGTATTTTATAGAAACATGATATGCAGAAGAATATATATGCTGAGACAAAACAACTAAGATTTCATCGTGAAAATTTTAAGTTTGGGACCTGTTCACTAAATTCATTAATTACATATTGATATCCAGAATCGACAGGAACTGATGCAGAAAAATATATTCTCCAAACTAAGATTTCCTTGTGCACAAATTTTTAGAATGGAATCTGTACGCATTTTATTCAGGTAACAAAGGTCTATTCATGCGCGGATCTAGAGGGGGGGTCGGGGGGGTCCCGACCCCCCCTGGAAAATGAAAATTTATTAAATTTACATAGTAAAATTATCGCGAAAATATGCCTCGGACCCCCCCTGGCAAACACAATTATCCTTCGGACCCCCCTTGGAAAAATTTTCTGGATCCGCAAATGTCTATTGATATTAAAAGTTCTAATTTTTCAATAATGAATTCTATATTGAAATTATGTGAATACATCATTCTTCATTTACATGGTATAATGCATAAATATTGTTCATATTAAATTTTTCTTTTTGTCACCAATGAGCAAGTGATCTTGCATATATGAATTTAAATACATACTTCTTTTCTCCTATTCACAAAAATTCAATTTAATCTGACAATGAAACTTGTCATCTTTTATCAGATATTAAACTCCATTATTGTGCCACTTTGCGAAATTCATTCATAACAATACTGAACACACTCCGAGTATGTGCTTCGTTCCAAACAAACTATATCTATATAATTTGTGAAAATAAATTAATATATTTACATTATCCAGTGACCAGTGTCTTTGCCTGTGATAACACTACGTATCGATTTTGTACTATATAACTAATAAATAAATACAAATGACGCCAAATTGAGGCGCCAGCGGGGTTTGTTTATTTATATTTAAATATTTAATCGTACGATGGCTTAAAATTATATAAATATAGGTAATAAGGAATCATTCTTTGAATATTATGAGGTGATAATTTCTGCCGGGGCATGATCAAATCTATCATAAAGCCCTTCGGGCTTTATTGGATTTGATCACGCCCCAACCAAAATTATCACCTCATAATACTCAAAGAATGATTCCTTATATATTTACAAGTATAAGTTCCTCTATTTCTTACGGAAAGTTAAAGCTAATTCATTAAGCTCTATAGAAACAGCCAGACTGAAATCTACACGCCCCATTTATCAATTGGTCGAAATCTACAGCGGCTGAAACTGACAGGACTGAAATTGGCACCTACAGCGACCTCATTAAAATCAGGGACTGCACGAAATAATCATGATGATGCCAGACTCAAAATCTCACAGGAGACGATTTTGGCTGTTTCTTTTAGCTGACATACTTATATGTACATTAACAGTAATTTAGTGAATTTTACTAACTTTTCATATTCAATTTATTAATTAGTTAAAGTAAAAATGTTTATATAAACAATAAAATGCTATCTTTTATGATTCATGCAAGTTATGAAGGTAGCGATCATTGCAGGAAAAATTTATATAACCAGCTAATGCTGGTTATGTATTTTTTCTGCAATGTCGCTACCTTTATATCCCGAATGAATCATTAAAGATAGCATTTTATTGTTCAAATATACCCAACCCCATCACAACTGTTTTATTTGGGGGTATCAATGGTGACAGAATTTACCTCGGCTTTATTGCAGACTACGTAATCCTGTGCGTCCCTGTATCCGGCCAACTGGAACCGATACGCTTCTTCTACATCGTCACTCCACGATGTTGCACGCACCATCTTTGTAGGTTTCACTGACATATTTGCTATTCTATACACACCTGGAAAATATCAAGAAGTTTTATAATGATTTACAGACCAAGTCACCATGACCATGTAATATATACATAATGTAACAATGGCGCCGGAAGCATATATAGTATACCTATATATATATATATATATATATATACATATAAAATATCTTACCTGTCCAAAAAAAATTCCCAAATGATGAAATTTCTTTTCTTTTTTTTTTTTGGGGGGGGGGGGGGGGCAGGGGGCTAGTATACCTCTCAAATTGACTCCTTTGAGAAAAAGTGGAAGGGGGCTGGCCCCTCTCTACAGATGCTATGTGCCTAATGGTTAGGTCTACCTTTGCAAAAAAAAAAATTGGGGGGGGGGGGGGGGCTAAGGGTGAAAAAACAGTTTTATATGTAACGTTATAAGGACGTTTTCAGATTAGGGGCAAGCAAAACTGACCCCTATAAAAATAAATTGTTAAAATATGTTACAAATATATTTATATATCAATGGAAAGATAAAATCGTGAATTTTGTAAATATTTAAAAATAATGCACATGTAACTTAATGCTAGAATTTATTTGGCACTCAAAACATGCGGAAAATAGACAAAAGGGTGCCTCTACATGCGCGGATCTAGAGGGGGGGTCGGGGGGGTCCCGACCCCCCCTGGAAAATGAAAATTTATTAAATCTACATAGTAAAATTATCGCGAAAATATGCCTCGGACCCCCCCTGGCAAACACAATTATCCTTCGGACCCCCCCTGGAAAAATTTTCTGGATCCGCGCATGCTCTAAATGCAGTACACCCATGCATTTTAGGCTCCCCCTAAAAGCAGAATGCAACCAAATCAGCCATTTTTATTTCTGTACATTTTCAAGAACAAGTCCTTAGGCATCATTTTATAGTATTTTCAGGGTACATTCGCCAGCTTTTTAAAGAGCTATGTTACCCGCTAAAAAATTCATGAAATTCTGCATGTGTAAAATCGGGATGTTTTTGGAGTTACCGCCCTTTATTTTAGAGTCTCAAAAAATTAATTTTTAAAATTTTTCTACATACTTTTTTCATGTATTCGAGAAATAATTCACTATATTATGCAACTGAGAGTTTAAAAATTTTATTTTCATGTATACCGCATAAAAATAGCAGGAAAATCCCAACCCATCATGCTTTTCCGCAGACCCCTGGATTTTATATGAAACTGTGTTTAGCTACCTAAGGCTTTGGCCCCCTAAAATGAACATCATTTTACTGTAATTCTTTGTACAGATATATATGTGATGTTTATATTTACATAATGTTCATATTGATTCAACTGCCCACAATTTAGAAATATAATGACATTGTAAAGAAAACCTTTTCCCGCCATTTTTGAATTTTTAGCATAAAACAGCTTGTTTTCAAGCATGCAGTTTTTCTTTCAGAAAACATAGTCGCCGCATGCTTGAACAAACAAAATATTTCAATCAGAGATGTATCTATATAAGCCAGGGCTAATAAGTGACAAAAAAATGTTCCTTGTTCAAGCATGCGCTCTACATTTCCCATTTATAAAACGATAAGAAAAATGTCAATTTTTGACTGATTTTGATTGAATTATAGAAATAGCGTCACTTCTGACGTCATATACTGCCAGTGAGTGCAAATAAATCAAATGTGGTAGATCCGGATGTGATTTTATTCTTTTACTTTGGTAAAGCCCACTTTATACGATAACCAATAACGTTAATGACAGTTGTCTACTGTTTTGTCCCATATATAAAGTTGTGTATATAAGTCCTTATTTGATGAGGGAGACAGCTGGTTTTGCTAGCTACTTTTCTCCTGAGTTCCCGTCTCGTCTGTCTATTTGAGGTCCCTGTTAAAGTTAGGTTTTAGGGTTGGGGGATTTTAAGTACTTGCTATTGACTTGTGTTCTTATTTTGTTATAATAAATTTATAAAGGGTTGTTAATCTTGGTTTTCATTTACTTTGAGTTTGGTTTATTATATCTGGTTTATCTATATTGAGAGTATAAAGTCGTTTTCATACCCTATGATTAAATTAGTGAAGTTTAATTCTAAATGTAGACATGCCGGTCATTAAATTCAGTCTCAAAACAAAAATAAACACAACGCGAAGTACTGATAAAAACCTATACGGCACTGACCTCCTACACAAATAAATAGGTGAAAAATGTATTTTACATCAACTCTTCTAAAATATAACAATTTAACATTTAATTGTACCAGAAACACTTAAAAAATAGCAAATTATGGGGGCCAAATTCAACTCATATCATATAATTATATAGTTCTTTGTCGACATTAGAACAATTAACTGAGAGAGAGAGAGAGAGAGAGTATTTTATACATTAAGTGTATCATGGCATAAAAGCACGGAACAAGTGTAAAAAAAAAAAAGTGGGTGCCTCGGAGGAAAAAATATTTTTTTTTGATATTTGTTTTTCCTCCGAGGTACCCACTTTTATAACGATTTTTTTTAGTTTTACACAAGCCTCTGTGGTAAATGCACTCATGCATGTGCATGCACATTTGAAATCAATTGATGCAGCAAACTTAGAATTTAAACATATATCACTATCACTTTTACCTGTCGCCATGTTTCCAATATATATCCTGTATCCTATAAATAAGCACTACGGGCGTCAAAGAAATAAGAATGGTCGGCTGTATAATGTACGTGTGTACGTTTTGGAGATTGACTGTACACAACAAATCTACAGTCTACACAATCAGAATACCGGTCTATAGATAACAATAGCAATTGATACTGCCAGATATCTTTTGAAAAACTTACCAGACAATACGCACTATCAGGATGGATGAAAAGATCGAGCGTTACCTGAATAAACAAGTCAAATCGTCTCGCTCTACTGAGTTTGAATCACGTTTGTTTACATGTTACCACACCAACTGCTGAGCGGCACTGAATAGGGTATAGGTATCAGGAGAAAACGTACCCAAGAGAAAACGTACCCAGGAGAAAACGTACCCAATCTCTAGGGTACGTTTTCTCCAGGAGAAAACGTACCCGGGTACGTTTTCTCCAAGAGAAAACGTACCCTATGAAAATCATAATAAATAATGGTTTTCATGGATATTCTTAAATGAAACAAAATAAAATATACAATGAACATTTGTTGCTGTTGTTTTTAAATGCATAGTCACGTACTTAAATTATTAAGACAATAATTTGTAACATACACATACACGAAGATGGCCTGAGCAGTTTAATTAGTCGACAATTAATACACCTTAAACGAGACCGTTAAATAATTAGTTTTTATTGCAATCTCATTTGGAGAACTAAAATCATAATTATACTACTTAATAGTTTTAAATACTATTTTGCATAATAAATATACAGAAATGTAGGAGTTTTATAGATATATGAATTTAATACTTTATAATTTTAAAGGGTTGGACATATTAAATAATTTTCAAATGCTACTTTAATGCATATTTCAATGCATAGATGTATAGAAATATATTCATTTTATGAATAATATCTTTATAATAATTGTAGCAACTTTTATTTTAGTACGAATTTAATAATGACCTGTCATAAAGTGTTATCTGACTACTTCTTCTAATTATCCATTTATCGGTAGCCTTACCGATTTGAGTTTCTCCATGTGAGATCTCCTGATTTCAATTATAGTTCTCCAAATGAGATGGCAATAAAAACTAATTATTTAACGGTCTCGTTTAAGGTGTATTAATTGTCGACTAATTAAACTGCTCAGGCCATCTTCGTGTATGTGTATGTTACAAATTATTGTCTTAATAATTTAAGTACGTGACTATGCATTTAAAAACAACAGCAACAAATGTTCATTGTATATTTTATTTTGTTTCATTTAAGAATATCCATGAAAACCATTATTTATTATTTTCATAGGGTACGTTTTCTCTTGGAGAAAACGTACCCGGGTACGTTTTCTCCTGGAGAAAACGTACCCTAGAGATTGGGTACGTTTTCTCCTGGGTACGTTTTCTCCAGCATTCCTGAATAGATTCTCGACTGTGATTAGTCAATATTCAACATCGAAAGAACGGCTACTCTAAAATTGCGGGAAAATATTGCAGAATGAGTGCTGTCGTAGGATGTGAACCAAGATTTGTTGTGGTATGGTTTGATAGAAATATTTAGCAAATATTTTACAAAACTTTTTAGGGTCGATTTCAGAATAATTTTGAACAGGCCCCGAAGGGTAGCAACAGGATGGGTTGGTGGGTGCGTGGGGGAGGGGGGGTCCCACTTTAAAATTTCTATGATTTCGATCAAAATATTATTGGGTAGGTTTGCCCCTTTCCCCTGAGTTTGTACCTGTTTACAGGCAAACCAGTGCTAGGGCAATATTCTTCCTTAATAATTAGCCAGTCCCCTTTAACACTGTTTAAATTTTCAGAATATGTTACGGAACGGTATGTTTATAGGCCTATTTGCTAAAATATTGCAGCAAAATAATCAGTAATTTTGAACTGAACTCGGTAAACATACATTTTAGGCCACACCAATATAATTTCTTGTTATTCCCTAGTTTTTAAATAAAACTATACAAATACTATTATTGTTAATTTCAAGTTTCCAGGAAATTCTGCGCTGTTCTCTGCTCTATTTTTGCTCTATTTTTAGTATTTAAGATAGTTTCAATTTTTAAATCGGAAACAAGTAGAAAACAAGCATTCTGAGAGTACTGCATAAGCGATACACGTCCCCTATAGGTTTGAGGAAATTGTAAAAATAATGCACTGTTAAGCAGAATATCGAACCCGAACATTAAAAAAATTGAAATATAAAAAATTAATTTTTTCGAAAATATGTCAACCAGACGCTACAAAAGTGTAAACTTGATCTGTAGTTTGATATTTTGAAGCTGTTCAGCAAATTTCATATTATTCCTCAAACGCATAAAGAAAAAAAGTGTGGAAAACTGCAGAAGTCAGACAGACGGACGGACTGAAGGACGCAGAGGAAAGCTATAGTCCCCTCTGGTGAAAACCGGTAGGGGACTAAAATTGACTGTGACCGCACAAATTTATTATTGTATCACGATACCGTATAGTACGTAGGCCTAATTAGAAGTTATGTTTATATTTTATTATAACATTGTCAAAAACTTTATCTTAAAGCTTAAATATATTTCTGACATGGTTAAATTTAATTGCTATTTCAGTTGTTGTTTGCCTATGCTTTGAGTGAAATTTTTGATTTGGGTATTTCTCAGTCCATTGTGAGAAAACTTAAGGATGGATTCTTTTCATATTTCTTATATTCAGAAAATGATGAAATTAAGCGTGTAGAGACTTTAAGATATGCTCATTTCAATAAAACAAAAACAGTTTAGGGTAATCTTGCTTGATTTTCCTTGAAGGTCATTTGTCAATGAAATGTCAATGCTTAAAATAGAGTTTTTTAGTGTAATAACACAGAAATTCCATGGTGGTATCTTAAATTGATTGTTCAAAAATTGTTCATATACTTGAGGTAAAAAATGATGAGAAGAATCCATCCTTAATAGACCTTGATCGAGTCAAATTTTGTAAAGGTGGTCATGTGACATGGTAAAAAAATGATTGTCCTTACCATTTAAATTTAGTACCATGTTTACCATGTAAAAGGGCAGTATAGTTTTGCTTTAATAATTAAGTTCATCAATTTTTTGTAAAATGAATTCTATACACATGTACTAATACAGGGTCCCTTTAAAATTAATGTTTAATTCCAAATTTAACACTTTCAGTACTTCAGAAGTAAAGCTTTAAGGTGGAATAACACATCATCACAAAATGGCTGACCACTGATCGAAATGACATTTCTTTTTATCAAAAGGATTTTATGGATTGAAACATGTAACTTACTCCATAGCCGAGTGGTTAAAGTGTATGACTTGTTATCCGTACATCCCGAGTTTGAATCCCGCAGGGGCTTTTGTTGTTACTTACTGGAATAATTATTTTAGATATTCATTTTTTATCCCCACACTGCAAATTTTTCACTTATTTGACATTTGTACAGTTTATTGATCATTATATCTTTCATTATCAAAAAAATTCCTGTTAATTTGAGTGACTTTTTCCGGAAGTGTTATCCTACGGTAAAAAAACCCCAAAAAAACTCTTCATACAGGTTTACAAGAATCAATTTGAATGATGAATTTTAATTTCATTTAGATGATAATAATTTATAAAGCCCCAATTTCTTGAAAGAGTTTTCTTTAATCTCATGCACATGTACAACACTCTAATAAAATAGATTTCTACAGATAGTTAACAGCTGTCTAATAGACCCTTTCACAATAACTGCAGTACTGACCCAGGGGCCATAACAGTTAGATGAGCTTACTTTTGATCTCATTCTTACTTTTAAAAAAGGAATAGATATGGTGAAAAAGTAAGATTGAGATAAAAAGTGAGCTCGTCTAAGTTTTATGGCCCTGGGGCCGATCTTTTGCAGGGCAAATTGATGTACATGTACTTTGCAGAAGTTTTAGAAGGTAGGTAATTAAATAACGCAATAGAAACAATTGGTGTTATGTCTTATTTCACCAAACTATGTCAATTTGCTCTGCATGCAAAAGAGCAGTACCACTGTTACTTGAAAGGGTCTATTAGTGTTACGTGTGTATAAACACTGAGTTTGAATTGAAATACTTTCCTTGGAGATGTGAAAGACAATTGTCCTAATTATCCCAGATCAAATTGACCGTGGCATTGGTGGCTCTCTGCAGGGTTGTCTCTAAAAATTAAAGTAGAAGGAGGAAATGAAAAAGTACAAGGGGAGTCTGGGGGTCTTGCTTACAGCTACATTGTGTTTGAAATGCAAAAATAGCCAGGTAATTAAGGCATTTTTAGGTGGGGGAATTCCCCGCCTCCCGGGTCTTAGAGACAACCCTGTCTCTGTGATGCTTGAATTGTGTTGACTCTGCAGGAATTGGCCATTTGTAATGTCAGAAAGTCAGTGTAGCTTGCCTGATATGAATGTGAAAAAGATAAGAATTTGATGAGGGAGATTAACACAGACTAATTAGTAAATAAACAGATGTGTGATGTTTATTGAGAGGGGTCACTTTATATCTGAGCTGCCCCCCTAAACGTCCGACTGTAGAGCAGGCTTGATGGGAGGTGGGGAATTCCTTTATAAGTTTATGTTTATCGCCATTGTAGATGTTATTTATCTTAATTCTGCTGGGCTAGCATTTGTTGATGTTACAGATTTATTCTCACAGATTGACCTGGTGTCAAGAATGGGGAGACTGCATGGTCAGAGGGAATTCAATGACCAGGCTGACTACAGCAAAGGAACGGCCCCTTCATCTAGGAATTTGGATTCTGTTTTCCAGTAAGCTGGTATATTCGATACCTTGAGAATTAATTTAATTTATGTGGATGAAAGTACATAGAAATCTAATATAATCAGTGTCAATATTTTACTAAATTGTAGTCAATATTATTTAAGGAATAAGGAATCATTCTTTGAGTATTACTGTGGAATTATTTTTATTCTTGGGGGTCAATGTTCATGGGTTAAGTCAAAATTTCCCTGGTTTGTGGGAATGTAATTTCGTTGGATGTGAAATCGGGACATTTTTGATAAATATTAAACAATTTATATATATTTACATTTGTGGGGATGTAAATTTGTGGGCAAGGGTTACCAATATATATATATATGAAAGCCACGAACATTGGTCTTCCATGAAAAATGATGATTCCACAGTAGAGGTGATAATTTTGGTTGGAGCATGGTCAAATCCCGAAGGGCTTTATGATAGATTTGATCTGAATATTTAACAAATGATTCCTTGTTACTTATATTTATATAATTTTCAGCAATTGTACGATTTAATATTAAAATATTGACATATCTATGTGATTTTAATTACAGTAACTTTTAATTATGAAAACCCTGCTTGTGCCCAAGCAATACATCATTTGAATTTATTGGAATTTACAATACAAAATCGGTGTCTTAATTACGATGGCCGATATGGGCCGGACAAAAAGTAACCATGAGTTGTGTTTGATTTGCCGGCAATTCTTGAAATGCCGGCAAAAAGTAACCACGAGTTGTGTTTGATTTGCCGGCATTTCCAGAAATGCCGGCAAATAGTAACCACGAGTTGTGTTTGATTTGCCGGCAATTCTTAGATGCCGGCAAATCTTAAATGTGGGCAAATCTTACTTATTGTTCAATTAAAATACCTTATTATATTGAGGTCACAAAAGTCAAGTTATCTTAATTGGTCGAAAGGGTTGAAAAAAACCAGAGTACTGATGAGAAGAAGAAAGGGGGGAATTGGCAAATGCGCGCCGACATTGTTGAGGGCCCTCCGATACCAAGGCATTGACTTTTCATGCACACAGAAAATGGCTAACATGTAAGTAAATGTTTTTTTACTGGATTATTTATTGCTGTGTGATATCATCCATCAACTTTTCCGAGTATATACACATGCATAAGTATTTATACGCAGTGTTTTATCTAACTGCATGCATGTAATCCATTTATTTGAATAAAAATTGTCTACAATAAGTGACAAGAAAACTTCTGAATTTGTATTTTTAATTTCTAAATAGGACTCATCATATTTTAATCAAAGATTATGAAAAACCAGACATTGAACTTCTTTTTCCTTTGTCAAATGAAGATGAGGAGCAATTTACTCTTGTCGATTTGCGTAAGTATATATATATATATATATATATGTATATGTATCATTATATTTTAAAGAGTTTCTCGAACATTTATCATATTATTGAATAAGAGAAAAATACGCTGCTGACAGGGGCTTGAAACTCGGAAACTCTCCGTAAATAACCGAGGTAGCAGGTTTACACGTGTTGACCACAGAAATCTAAATTTAGCTAGTGATAAGAAGCAGTGCGTTGCTGGTATGGATGACAGTAATCCATTCCGGCAGATCATGTACTTCACAACTCGGTAATTGAATGAAGTGTCTCTTTAGATGCATCTGTTGGTATACTTAAAAAAAAATTGGGAGATATTATATATTTAAAGAATACATTAAAAACATGCTTAGGAAACATTTTAAGTGAACTGGATTTAAAGTAACAATATTCTGTGATAAAAGTATGAATACAACGTGTAGTTCACCTTGATGCAATTAAGAAAGAAATCTTAAAACGTTATTTAAAAGATTTGATATTTTGCTGCGTTGGTAGACTTGCACAATAAACAAAATAAATTAACACAAATTTATTCACGGAAAATGGCAATTTTATTACACATATTAAATTTGCCATTGATAAGAATTGATGAATAATTATTATTATTTATACGCGCATATTAGTTTTTTTTTAAAATAATTAATCTTCGAATTTTTCGAAAAGACTTCAAGTACGTAGACAATGTGAATTATATATTATATATTTTTTTTCCTTTCATGTGAAATTAAAAAAAAAGAGAGTGCTTTCCCAAAGGCAACATCTTTGCGGTATAAAGATGCTAGTGACCTTCAATTACACCATGTTCTTTGTCGAGAAGGTACTTTTTGTGTGCCGGAAGGAGGATGGATCAAAGATGGGAGGGAATATTTTGCTGTAAACCTTGAGGGTATGTAATTACAAATAATAATGACAATGAATATTGAAAATTACAACAATCTGATTAAAAATATAAATAAATGTTATGAATATAAACAGAAAATCCGTCCAGTCATTCAAGAGTTGAAAGATTCAACGAATATAGACAAGCTGTTGCAAGAAATAGAGGACATTTTTCCAACACAAGAAGGCTTCATTTTTCAAGATCGCTGTCTAGACGTGATGATGGACGTCGCAATATGAAGGTTTATGTACGTCCATATTCTAACCATATCTAGTATTTTTGGAAAGATCCCCAGTTGTAACTTTATTACCCACTATTAATTTTTATTTCATTAGCTCAACGTTGGTATTGGTACTTTTTCTCGAGGAAAGTTTTGTAAAACTGCCGTTAATAATTCTCGACCTGGTGGACTAGTTTCCGTGGGTCCATTTCATATCGAGGAATCCACGACTGATGACATAAAAGAAGCAGCCTTTACAAAATTCAAAATTCAAAATGTAAACTTTCGAAAACTGTATAAGAAATCTAGCGATTTCGTACTTGTATATCCAGATGGAAGGCTTGCTACGACTCTTCCGGATAGTTCTGAGAAATTCAGCATTGATGGGTACAGGAACTTCCTTGATCCCAAAATGAAATACGATCGCTTAAGATTGTATCTATGCACTAGAGGTATTGCTTTAAACCGTTGTCATCAGTTAAATAAACATTTTTAATCTGTTATTGCAGCAACACGTCGTTAAAACATCAACCTTATCATCAATTTGAAATCAATTAATTTAAAAAGAAATAGAAATAACATTTTTTTAGAAACATTGTTAATTTGTATACAAACTTATATACTCTTAAAAGACGATTATCAACAAAACACATCAGAAATAGAAATCCTGACGTCTGCATCAAGTGATGACAGCCTCCCTGATATAGATCTGGGATCTACTAGTTCCAGCAGTATCACGACCAAAGACGAGTCAAACATGTCAAAAGGGATTGAAGTCAGATTTGAATGGAACGTTCACATAATCAGACACTTCTTTCCGTTTGAATCTCGTGTCCAGGTACTGTAAGGCTTGGTTTACTCTTATGAATCTTACTGCTATACTCGTGGAAATGTAGAATTTGTAATGTTTTCTCAATTGTCTGAAACTAGTTTAAATACATTGAAAAGGAACAAAACAATATTAAGATGATTATAGTGATAATAGCAGCGTACTGTTGTAAAGTATACAAACGGTGGCTGGAACACAGAGTGCTCAGGTCTAGGGACGATACCTCCTGTGATTAGTCAAATGTACGTATATTCTAGGAATTTGAGAAACTCAATATTCATTTGAAGGTGAAGAGGATGTGAAAAAAACATTCAATCATATGGAGAGTTATTTATTTTAGTAATCTTAATTTAAAAAAAGATTTTCAGGTTATTTTCAAACTGGCTTACTTTTTAATTCTCTTGCTGATGATATTTTTCCAAGGTAAACCGACGAAACAAATAAGCAAATCAATGTTACAATGATATATGTAAAAATAAAACAAGCACAAAAAATTATAAATGCACCCTCATTGCATCATTTTAAATTAAACTCGATGTTTTGTTTTATAGAACTTGATTGATTATCTACATGAATCACCACTTAGGGAGGGGAACAAAATGCTGACCCTCATAAACGCCGACAAATTCCTTAACCCTGATGACAGACTTCAACCTCTGTTATCAGGGAACAGCAACATCATTGAAATCGCCGTGGAGGAACTGGAAATAGGGTATACGTAATTATTTAATAAAATACAATGAGACGGTCAAAAACACGTCAGATTCACAATGGGATCCTCTCTAACAACATGCATTTTGTTTAGAGGCAATTCGAACGACAACAATGACGAACAATTGGAACTGACAATAGATGGAGACATTGAATCCAAAAAATCAGATGAGAATGCAGATAAATTGGTTAAAATGGCCTTGGGAAAATTGTAAGTCAGTCTCTCTCTCTCTCTCTCTCTCTCTCTCTCTCTCTCTCTCTCTCTCTCTCTCTCAACTCATAGACATCCTGTTTGCGTATAACTACTTGTAATGAAATGTTATTTAAGAAATAAGGAATCATTCTTTGAGTATTATGAGGTGATAATTCGGGGCGTGATCAAATCCAATAAAGCCCAAAGATTCTATTATAGATTTGATCACACCCTGTCCGAAATTATCACCTCATATTATTCAAAGAATGATGCCTTATTACTTACATTTATATAATTTTCAGCTATTGTACGATTAAATATTCGAATATGAATAAGCAAACCTGGCTTGTGACCCAACTTTACGTCATTTGAGTTTATTGGACTTAACATAGTACACAATCGATACGCTGTGTTATAACAGGCAAAGACGCTGATAAATGTAAATATATTTATATATTTTATTTTGTAGGGGTGATACAACGGAACCTGTGGCGGTACTTAATCAATTCACAAGAGTGTTTCTTGCTGGACGTCCTTTAGACGTCCAGCGAGAAGATGAGACGATAGAGGGGGACACCTCCCCAATATATGTGTCTAGGGAGTCTTGTCTCCGAGATTCGATTGAGGAGTTATGCCACCAAAATAATTTGAGGTTCCCATTGGAGGTAACCTTCCTTGGAGAACTGGCCCAGGATCTCGGAGGTCCAAGGCGAGAGTTCTTTGAAAAGGCCTTAATAGAGATGAAAGAAGAGCTCTTCTATACCACCCCGAATTCAGAGATTCGTTTGGTAGAAAACATTGAGTTCCTGGCGACCAAAATGTATTTCTATTCTGGATTGCTAATTGGTAATTATTTATGTTATCACTTGCACTAAATGCGAGCCTTGCAAAATGTCAGTTTTGGCTGCGTTTAAATATCAGATCGTAACCGGGCAATTTGTAAAAGTTGCTATTTTCATTTTTAATCTGAAAGCCTCTGAATTTCTATAAATAATAGGAATATTTTATATAAAAAGGTTATGTTAATCAATTTTAAAAATGCTTGTTTATAGAAATTCAGAGGCTTAAATGAGCTTTTTTTTCATATTTAGGACTCAGTGTTTTGGAGGGAGGTCCCTGTCCTGAGTTTCTAGACCAGGCACTGAACCACTCAGAAAACTCTGAATATTGGGATCAATTTCGCAGGGGACTTAACAGAGTGGGTCTTTTAACTGTAAGTATTTATTAGTGTTTGTTTTAGAAGTTCTTTAATATATATTAAAAGTAAACTGCTATGAAATTCCTGATGCACGCAGGTGTTTGTCAAACACGTCCAATACAAACATTAATCAGCGGCATAGCCATAGAGTTGTTATCACTCCCGTAATTGCCTGTCGAGGTTAGGAGCGTGAGTCATAAATTTGAGTTATCTACAGAGTTTCAGAGTTAATTGTTGGCATCAGGGACATTGAGCATTAGTTTATCAATCTCTAAATAAAGAGAAACGGGGACTTCATCAGATTACAAAATATGTAGGACATACATGTTTTAAAATACAGCAGATGTGATATAAATAGATAAATACACAAATGTAACAATAAAATGAGGGTTTGTAGCAATGCAAAAAATAATTTACATCTACAGTTTCAGCTGTCAATAAACAATAAATGTTACGTAAAAGTGCAAGCAGATCCTTCAGATTTAGCTTTGCAATTAAAACAGAACAAAACAAAACCAGTTTTAACATGCTGTTTATTATTTTTAAGCTGCTGGAAAAAAAACCGTCACTGAAGTTTATCTTCAGACCTTCGCCGTCCAAAACGGTCACAGTGAACAAGCTGCTAAATTTATTGACCTGCAAGTTTTCTGTTGTTGGATCAAATCTTCGTAGAGAGGAGGAGAAAACCTACAAGAAATTTGTAAAGTACTGCCGTGAGGTGTTTGGTAAGTGAAAATGCATTGTAAGAGTTTAGACGTGTTAATTATTAGCTTTGCAGAACGGTACTATAATAGGCGGAACTAATTATCTTTGTTAATTAGCTCTATATAGGTGTGTTTTATTACTTAATCAACGATATAGAACACTCCAAGTTTCAATTTGTTTAAAGCAAAGACTATTCTATTAATTATAGATGATTTTTAAGTATGCTTTTTGTCAACAACTTAATGTTCGCGTCAATTGTGAATAGTATATATTTGGGATAAAAATGATTTTTCAAATGTGTGTATTAGAGTGGTTTTACAGGCGTACATGCTTGGTGCCAAAAATTAACTAATTTCTCTTCACCAGCATAAGCAAGAGAGACGAAGAGCTCTACAACTTATAAAATATTACCTGATAGGTTATTTAATTTACGACTGTCACTATGTGTACAACAGAAGTTTGATAACGTGTTTTTTTAAATTATTATTTACAGCGGGCAGAAGACCCCCAATCAACCTAGGGAATATTCTCTCCTTTTGTACGGGTAGCTCCACGGAGCCCATACTGGGATTCACAATCCCACCTTCTATGGAGTTTACAACAGCGGATTTTGCTACCGCGTCAACTTGCATTAACAAGCTTAACCTTCCTTTAATCGGAAATAAAGAGGAAGAAGACTATTTCAGCAATTTTGACTTGGCATTTGCCAACTCATTCTTTGGGTTGGAGTAATAGTATAGTTACTGAAATAGTTTTCTTCCTCTATAAGACCAACTTTTATTTGGTTTGTTAGGTTTTTTTTTTTGTTTTTTTGGGGGGGTTTTATTACGGGAATTTTTTTTCAAAAAGTTTTTTTAGAAAACATTTCAATTTTATCAAATCTACTGTAATTGCTAATGACAAATTACAAACAAAAACATTGATGCCTGGGTTGATATGTTTTGATAGATTTTCATCGTAAATTGTTTCATAAACAAATTTCTAAAATCTTAGGAAATTGTAGATCTTCTGTGATGTTTGAAATTTAGCGTTTCTACAATTTTCTATATTAATTTATATATCAATTTAACACTTTTTTCGGTATTTTTGTGAAATTTTGAATGAAAATTTGAATTTTTTTGCCTTTAACATAATTCATTTTATTAATATAGGCATGAAATAAGTTGTCAATCTCATGATTTGTTTAAAAAAAAGTTTGATTCATCTGTCCTTAAAAGCATGTATGGGTTGACTATTGTCAAATACACCGAGACTGATTGTTCTTATTCAATTGTAGACTCTTCTTTAACACAGAGCAAGGAAGTGTGACAAAAATTTATTGTTCTGATAGCACTTGATCAAAAATATGATTTTTGTAGATTGAATATTAACTAATTTCAACATTTTTTGAAAGTTAGTAAAATAATTAATAAAGGTGGTATTACACTTAAATGACCTTTAACCCCTTTGCTCTCTATTTCTTTGCTTATTAAAAGGATGTACATTTGCTTCTTTATTGCGCTAGGTGCTTTTTGTTTTGTAACACGATTCTTATACTTAGTCGGTCAGACTCTGTAAAATGTATATACACGTTGAACTGTACTGTGAATGCGGGTTTTTTTGCATTAGAGTTTATGGCATCGCTCTTTGTTTAAGGTGGTACATAGGTGACACCGGACGATATTTATGTGGATAAAAGTACATACTTATCAAAATACATTCATTGCTTTTAAAATATCAAAATTTGCATTATTTGGCGATAAAATACACAGTTTAACTGTTTAGAAATGTGAATATTACTAAAGTTTCCAGCAGGATTAGAACTCCCGACATACATTTCCGTAGCTAACGCTCTATCTAATTGTGCTACGCTGTAAGAGAGAAATATACTAGTATTGCAACGAAAATATTTAAAATTAATCACAATTTTATTGTTTATTTCGTTTGAAAGTACGTCACAATATGGGAGTATTAAATACCACCTTAAGCGGAGTATTCTACTTGATGACAGCAATTTCTATGTGATGCAGAGTATAACTTTTAGTGATAAACATAATTATGTACTTGTTCATGTATATTTTTACAGTGTATTTTTGTATCTATAATAGTTAAAAACATCTCCAACATTAGATTTTAAGTACTTTATTAAGTAAATCTCATTTGATATACACCTCCTATACCTTATATGCATAAGCATTGGCACTTTGGTACCTTAAGAATGTGAGTTACTGTACTGACATAAACCAACAAATGTACATGGTTTTCCTACGCATATATCAGGCACGTAGCATCAGGGGGGGCCAGGGGGGGCCTGCCCCCCCCCCCCCACTTTTTATCGCAGCAACAAATTTTTTAAAATTTACATATTTTAAAAATGAATCATAATGGAGTTGCCCCCCCCCCCCCCCCCCACTTTTTTGGAAGTAAGGAAAAAATTGAAATGAAAATAAGGAAATGAGTAGTCAAATTGAAGTGCCCCCCCCCCCCCCCCGGATTAGGAATATCATGATTTGGAGGAAAAAAAATTTTGGTAGGAAAGAATATTTTTTTGGAAGTATAGTTGAGTCCCCCCCCCCCCCACGGATTAGGATTTTGAAGATTTTTGGAAACTATAAATTTCCTTCTTTTTTTTTTTTTTTTTTTTTTTTGCTTGTGAAGATTTTTTGGATGGGTCTGGCCCCCCCCCACTTTCAAAAACGATGCTACGTGCCTGTATATAATGAAGTGAATTATTTTGTATGCATGGTTATTGATACACTAGATCGTTCGCGGGACTTAGTATTCCTTTATAACAAAGTGACATATTAAAAAATATGAGATGTTTACTGACTTGCTCTATTTTATGATAAATGTGAATATCACATTCCCCTTCTTTTCTACCCATCCCCCTCCGCCTCAAACACATCCGCATTTTATTATGTTCTCACGGCTCAACTGGAAGTAACGTTCAAGACATTCTTCCCATGACTCGGGCTGCGTTGATGTTGTAGCATTTAAGATTCGCCCTGCTTCGTCGTCAAAGTCTTGAGATCCAGATATGGAATCATCTGAGCACTGAGTAAATGCCCACTGCAAATCATCTTCATTCACCACTTTTAAGCAATTTTTTCCTCCTGCAAAACAATATCTTTTAAATAGTTAACAAGACACTCATGATTACGGTTGTCAAGCTTAAGGCATAAGAATTAAAAATTAAATATTTTAAAGACGTTAAAGTTTGTTTATAACTTTATTTTTTTACTCGTACTATATTTAATGATCAGTTGATATCGTTTCCCGCAATTCATTTATGTTTTCTGCTAGATAGCTAAGACTACACGCGAGTTAATATATTGTTTATCGAAAAGTCAAGGAGAAGAAACTTTGATGAGCCTGTCTACTCCGTGCCAGAAATGTTATACATGTACAA
Organism: Magallana angulata; assembly: GCF_025612915.1. Lineage (NCBI taxonomy): Eukaryota > Metazoa > Mollusca > Bivalvia > Ostreida > Ostreidae > Magallana > Magallana angulata. Next base: position 57,733,554 of record NC_069118.1, read on the forward strand.
TGAATTTAAAAAATACGATGCGTCAGGTCTCGACTCATTTATTTATTTAGTTGTCGTTTTTGTTCCTCATGCACTGGGTACATGGGTATATAAAGTCATACATGTTAACCTACAGTGATGAAAAATAGGTAGATTTTGAACTAAAAAGCGGTAGCATCGCGCGCGGCCTTTTTCGCGTATATTTCAAAGCACAGTTTTTTATGTACTACATATGTAGTACGGGTTTCTGATTAGTAATTAACGATATCAACTAAAATATAAAAGACTTGAAATTTAGTAATATTAACACTAGCAATAAAAATGTTCGTATGCATTTACCATTATTATAATAATGATTACCGGTAAGCTATTTTTAAGGAAAAATATTTGAGTGCAGAGCCCTTAACAATTACCTTTGTTCAGAAAAATAGGTTAAGTTGCCAAAATTGATCATATAAGAGAAGTAAGAACTAGTAGGAATTCATATGTTCTTTTTCAATATCAAAACGATGTTTACATGCTTATTTATTACAAATGCAGCATTCAATGCAAGTCAAGTTTATTGTTATGGCCAAGTTAAAAGATATATTCAATCCTCGTTAAAGCCACGTGTTGAATTGCAAAGCTTCTTTTTTCCATTGCGAGGATAATATCGACATGTCTTGTAACTAATGTAATCACGGGAAGTGGCTTCTTTCATCGTTCAATGTAAAATTTGTGTGCCTCCGATTCAAAGTCACGCGCTAATTTCAAACCCGATGAGAATTTTTGACCACAATGGCTTCCAAAATGGCTATCTATCAAAACAAGGAATGTATTTTGAAGAAAAGCGGTAGATTTTAAAATAAAAGCGGTAGGCGGGAGACAGAGCTAAAAAGCGGTAGACTTCCGCGTAAATCGGTAGAGTTAACATGTATGATAAAGTAACTATTCTAATTGGAGGGAAGACGTTTCAGGTTTGGGTGAATTATCAGAATAGGATCTCAAGAGAAATAGCGAAATACAATCACGATAAACAAAACTATGATAAATGCTGCACCTGTAACTTCTGGTGCGTTGTACAAAATGATGGGTTTTCCATTGGGAACTACAGCTTGGCGTGAGTGGGAAATATGATGATGGTTCCAGGTATTTTTTACTTCGTCAAGTTCTCTTTGTATAAGTGACGAAAAACAGAACCGTATGCACCGACTATTAATTAAAACAAATGCAATCAGCTTTGACATATCACATAAGAATTGTGTAATATTTTTATCACAATATTTTAAAAAAGACTGTTATACTCACATATCATTTTCGTTACCAATTTCAAATGAATTGAACGAAGCAAGATCGCGAAAAAAATCTATCCACCAACTTGTAAATCGTCTTCGTAACATACTCCACCATGCTTCTATTCTCTTTAAAGAAGATCAATAAAGCCCATGCAAGTTGTAATTTAAAAAAAACCCAACAATAACAATGACTAAAGGTATGTGTAGATAAAAACTATGCAATGTGGTATATTTAAAAAAAAAGAGGGGATATGACGTATACTTTTTTCTATCAGAAGTTGAATAATGATTGCTTTGTCATGTAAACATTTTCTGATGCTTTTTACTCTTAAAGATGCTCATGACGTATATATATTATCGTCATCAAGCATATTGAAAACATTCATTTTATCGATCACAGTAGGGTCATTGTTAAGGTGGCTCTGTACATCAAGTCTTTTAAATTTCACGATTTTGCATCATACGATGGCGATTTAAGTCTTTTGTCAAGTTAATTAAATAAATCTACTTGGTCGACTAACCTCATAATCGAGTGCTTTGAGTGTTTGAACCACACATCCTGCGTTCGATCCCGCTTGAGCTTTTATTAGATTATATGTTGACAAAAACTCGTAAATGTTTGATCATTTGACATTTTATTTGACTTTTGACTAAATGTTCTTTTTAACTTACAACGATATCTTCTATAATGAAGAAAATTTGTGCTTATTTGAGTCAATATTTTCAGGTGTATAGAGCCACCTTCAATTATAAAAAACACATAAACACGTGGTTTTTCTGGAGCATCTATAGAGATGCATATTAAATGGGTTTTTTTTTCTTCAAACAAAACATAAATATTAATAAATTGAAATTGATAAAAGTATTATGAAATAGTGATGGATTTGGACCGAGGCAAAATATTAAATACAAGCAAGTGCAGTGTACTTTTAGGCGCTTTAGACGAACGCAACTCGTTACTGTCGTTTCTTCCAAGTCAAGTTTCGAATGATTTAAAACTAAATATGATATTGCGATTTACCTGATTGAATGCCGAACGAACAATCTTAAATCCATCTTCGGAATTAACAAAGAGAGACTGCAAACTGCCTACCAAGACGTTTTCTGTGCCAGGATCCGATTGAAGCAGAGAGGGACAGCCTTGAAATTTTAATATATAAATCGAATTTGTCAGCCAATGTACCACCAAACAAATAATTGGTTATGTTTAATGCTGGAAATGCAGTAAATATTTTCATTACTTACCACCACATTCCATCACGCACCTCAGGTAGTATCTTGCTATCACAGTAGGGTCATTGTTAGATGACCCAACACGCAACCACATGATTTTTCTGGAGTATCTATAGGGATGCACAATAAAAAAAATATTGTAAATAACATTAATAATATTAACAAAATTAAAAGTGAAAGGTAAAACAACTAATTTGATACTTGCCCATCGATGCAACCATGAATAGACAACCCATACGGCTTCAGTTTGTCATATCTGCAAATGAAATTTAACTATAAAAAAATTTAATTATGTATAACTTAATCAATTGATTAATAATTTAAACAAAGGAAAAATATTAGAAGGATATTAGATATATTTATTCATGTTTTTGTAACTTAAAAATATAACCTTTGTCAAAAATAATAATATAACAAAAATTCTCTAAATCAAAACAAGTCAAAAATAGATTAACGTATCATGATATCTTACCCGTCAATATGCCAAGTATCATTCGGGCCACTAGATTTATAAATTCGACGTATAATTCTACGTCTTCTTCTGAACTCACATCCGATGGGATCTATTTCTTTCATAAACTGCATTACCGAGTCTCTTTTAATAAAGCATAAAAAGAAAATATATAAAAAAAGCTAGACGGGATTTAAGTTTATCAATATACTCTTCGTTTATAAAGAAATTTATTTTATAAGTTTTAAATAAATTGTATGTACCTTCGAACCTGGAGTCCTCTCATTCGCAACGTGTCATACATACATCTATAACCGACTGTGTATGGCTTCGAATCAATTTCCTTCTAGGTACAAGAACATAAACAAGCATATATTATTTCAAATGTAAAGTTTATGATATTTTTAAATTCTCTATACAAACGTACACGAATAATAAGTGATACCGTATACTAACCGTGATTGCACTCTTTATTTCATGATCAGATACCTCGATTGAACCGCGTTTTCGTGGACATCCTCGTCGATGCATTCGTTTTTTAATGGCATTAGGGCTTTAATTGAATGTATATTCTTCGTCATATATCATATCAACTCCAGAAACAAAATAAATAAGTAGTTTAACAGGTAAAGAATTTTGACGAGATTTGTATTAACGTACCTTAAATGTACACTGTGCACTGATGAGAGTAGAGTAGAAATACACTTGTATGATATTCCCTTAAGAGCGTAGTCCCAAATAAAATCGTTTACTACACGTAAAAGAAAAATATTTATTATTTCTTTTTGACAGCATCAAACATTTAGTCGTATCCTTTGTAACAGTGCAATTGAACCAGTTCAGAATTAAAACTAATTGTATGACTTCATGCATCGACATTCTTTTTAAAAATGAATATACTTAAAAGATGTAACTCACCATCCATGTTCTCGTTCATCGCATAGAGTAATGTCTGAACTTCTAGTTGTTAAACTTTTAGCAGTGTACACGACAAGTAAGTGGCTCGGGACAGGCGAATTTATACCACGTGGCTTCGGTTCTGTTTAATGTCATTAATAATGCACGTTGCAAGTAAAACTGCCATGTTTTTTGTCAAACCCTTTTGTCAATTAAGATAACTTGACTTTTTTGACCTCTATATCCTCTGGTATTTTAATTGAACAATAAGTAAGATTTGCCCACATTTAAGATTTGCCGGCATCTAAGAATTGCCGGCAAATCAAACACAACTCGTGGTTACTATTTGCCGGCATTTCTGGAAATGCCGGCAAATCAAACACAACTCGTGGTTACTTTTTGTCCGGCCCATATCGGCCATCGTACTTAATTATCACAGACAAAGACACTGAAAAATTTAAATATTTGATCATAAAATGCATTCTAAAAAATTTTGCTTAAAAAATTAGTTGGATTATTTCTCCTTAACCAGCAAAAAATGTATTTCACATTTGGTCATTGGGTGAACATGCATTTATTAAATGAACTTATAACTGCATGTAATGTTATAAAGTACCTCTGTATACAGATGAACCATATACTAGTATTAAGGGTCAGTTAATTAAAAAAAAAATATATAGAAAACTTAATTATTTAAATCTTAATTTCTATCATTTCATGGGTCTAGCAAAGACCCCTATAAATCTAGATTTTACTTTGAAATTCCTACTTTTTCTCTCTATATCGTTCATGTTTCTCTTCACTGGTATTTTTTAAATTGAGAATGACTTCAAACTAATCAAGGGAAGTTTAATTTTGAGGGGTTTCTGGGTTTTGAAATTGGGAAGGCGGAAGGCAAAGTTGTTAAATAATACATCATAATTAACTTAATATGTTTGAGATTCACTGGATTCTTGAATAATTTTTGATCACCATTTGATCTCAATGGAAAGTTTAGCCTGGTTAGAATTACATTTTGATATTGAACAATTAAGTTATTTTAAGTAATTATTTTAATTGATATACTTTGAATATCTTGAGAATTATATATATGTATCTTTATGTATTTTTCATGGATGTTACATGTATTATTAGGAACATATGACTAATTGACATGTCTATTTGAAATTAAAAGACTGATAGTGATATATCATGAGTTTTATGAACTCCACTGAAACTTGTTGGCTTGCACTGACAACGCAGAACTGGGTTCTATCCTTGCTGTCATGTAAAGTCTTAACGAAGTAAATGAATAATGAATGGGTTCCTTAACCAGGTTACTGTTGTGGCGATCCACCGTTTCTGCCCACAGTTCCTCTGGAGACTTTGTATGCATGGAAATCAAATTATCGCTGGGTACTTCATCAATGAAAGACATAAATTTTATTACACATACCGGTATATACCCCTGTAAGGAGATTCCCAGTCGGCAATGACAGATTTGTGGGGCGTGGAGAATTGGGGGGGGGGGGGGGGGGAAGTAGACAGGAGAGGCAGGAGGTCAGCGTTGGGGGTTGGAATGGGCCATTACGGAGTCTGACCTCTGTTCAACACCACATAAACAACGTACACTGACAGGGTTACGGGCTTCCAGTGCTGAGATTTTCATTTAGACAATGTGATTTTTCCCCCTCTTTCTCTTCCTCGATTCATGGAATGTTGATTAATGCTTCGGTAGCATGCTTAACTGCGACTGCTGAATTATTTTGCCTGGCTGAGAGGGAGAGAGGTTGGGGGGATTATTTGAGGAAAGTGTCACTTGAAAGCTGTTGAGAAATAAATCATTGCAGTGGGAAAACCATTGCTGTCCATGTAACTCTCTCTGCCAGTCTCCATCAAATGCAACATGTCTGAAAGAAAATCCAGCATACTTCTAACATACAGTCTAAAAATAAGGTCAATTACTTTAATTATAATTATATATATTGACACCCATTCCCATTTCATAATGTGTACTATGAATATATTATAATAGTATATACATGTAGTATACCTATGATAAGACTTAAGTTAGAAATTCAGCAGGCAAGAATTAATCTGTAATTTACTAAATTGGCAACTTATTCACCAGAGCACAATATGTGCATATATTTTTTTAAAAGAGTGCTGACGCCTTATTACTAAGTTAAAGAGGAAGGAGTTGCAATTTGTATAAACCCATATTGTTGGTTTACAGAATGACCAATTTGAAAATGCATTAGGATTGGCATTTTCTCTTTGGCACATCTACCATACATATGCTCTGGTAGCAATAAACTGAATTAGTTTTGAATATCGTTAGCTGAATTTTTGTTTAAGAAGAGGGAATTATCTTTGGTATATTTACCATACCTATAGTTACAATTTGTTTACTGTATACACACAAGATGACCAAAGTACATAAGTATTAGCATTTTCTCTTTGGCACATACATGTTCTGTTAGCAATAAACTGAATTCTTTATCTGCCGAATCAACTAATACACAGACACTTATGACATTGAAGGGCCTGTACTCTGTAATTAACACAAACATGATATGTGGGGTGTTGAATCATTACCAGTGGTACTCACTAAGTGGTTTACCGCTGTACAGCTGTCATTTTTCCTCATTTCTACCTTTGAAGGTTAATTTAAAATCCTAGAAATTTCTTATCACCCACTTATCTCCCCTGATTTCTGTAGATAAAGGTCTCTGTGTTTTGAGCTGGTTTGACCTCTGCCATTTTTTTTTCTGTTTCATTTGTTTATCAACAAAATCTGATCATTGGCAATCACAGACGAGAGATTAGATAATTAGCTTTTTAAAGTTTGTTGTCAATTTGTTTGCACTCCGTCCTACAACTGCTCAGAACAAGAAACAGCTGCCATTTGTGTTGCGTTGAATTAAGATAAATCGGGAAAGAAAAGTTATTACCAAGCCCTGAAAAATGTCACAACAAGCAGTGAAACCTAATAAGTTTAATAAAAGACTGAAAATCTAAGACAGGCACCATTTGAATGAAATATTAAATTAAATGCACTTTGCATCATGATAACAGATTACTTTCTTTTAAAAAATCAACAAGTTAAATGATTTGGTGAAAGTCTCTCTGATTTCAATCATTATTATTCATTGTGGCTGAATTTTTGTGAAGTTTGTACATTTAGAGTATTATATTACATATATATATATATTTGATTTATATTGGAGAAAACATGACGTAACATCCAAGGTATTAGTAAATGTGTTAAATTTTTCAATAAGCTATATCTGTACATTCTTCTGTATGTCATTGAATTTTTAATGATAAATAAAACAATTTGTAACCAGATCTAGATCACAGTATTTGGAAAGCAGACCATCAAATCCTGTATCACATGTTAGATGATTTATTTCGTATAGTCATTTTGATGTCTTGGATAATATTCATCTAAGCTAACAAAGGATAATGTAATCTGAAATTATATGTAATTATTATCACAATTTAATTAATTGTGCATAATGTGATTGTTTCATTTTTTTTTCTATTGTAGGAAACATTAAGGTCTGGGATTGCAATGAAAACTCTTCAATTGTAAGTATGAATGCAGCTAGGGACATTATTATAAATGACTTGAATTTTTCCCTGTCTAGGAACTCCAAGAGTGTGACCTTATACATGTGAAATTAGTTTGTGATGAATGAAATCAATTACATTCCCATCTGAATGGTCGTCTAGAATTTGTGTAAAGCTAACTGCCTGCCCGGGTTATACATTCATTCTTCGAGAAGTAATTTTTCAGAATCTTAACACAACATTGTTTTAGGTCGTTAAACACTTGTTCCCACCTCATACCCCGCATAACTCACTGACACTGGGCGAGTTCACCCTCAGAATCTCCCAGCCAGCCAATCAAGCCTCACCAGAAACCCTATCCAAACTCGCTGGACTCACAGAATTCCTGCAGAGAATTCCATGTGTTTTACTCCCCACTGCTAATTTTTAAGCTGTTGTTTCTCGCATTTCAAAACATTAGCTGTTTGTGGGGAAGGCTTTCGTCTCAATGAGGACCACATGTCATTGGATGCGATGAAGTCATCTCTGTGTTTTACTTTTTTTCCTTGTGTATAGCTACTTTATGCTTCCTATAGGAGTGACAGTGCATTGACTCTGTGAAACAGAATTCTGTATATATTAGTTAGAAAACTGGACATTTTACTGCAACAGCTCTATAGCTTCTGTAGTTCAACTGTGTGGTAAGGACATTTAACTATTATACATTTAATCAGAAATGATGCATGTAGTTTTGATTTAAAAGCTTAAATATAATATTTACAGATTTTTCACAGGAATGAGATATAATTGAATAAATGATTTCATTTTGAAAAGAAATATTATTTATTATATAATCATACTGAAGATCTATAATAACATACACTCACTGAAGAATATTATTGGTGTTTAATTATTATTTATTTTAAATTAAACTAATGTGCTAATGTGTAAGAGAGAGAGAGAATAAATATGGTATCAGATACTAATATGAATTGCAATTGATATAAAATAAAAGGAGAGAGAGAGAGAGAGAGAGAGAGAGAGAGAGAGAGAGAGAGGAGAGAGAGAGAGATTGGAGGAAGTTAGAAAGAGAGAGAGAGAAGTGGTTTCTTCTTAATGAGAGTTGCCTCCCTTTAATTGAGCCAATAAACAAACAGACATTTTTCACCTGTGAAACAGGTGCCCTTCCCTGCTGTTACAGCAACTATAATGGCACTTCTCCCTGATATATGGAGTATCCTAAAGCCATTGTTTAAGGATGTTTACAGAAGGAAAATGTGGAAACTGTAGCTGAAATATTCCTTGGCCATTTTCAAAAACCACTTAATAACGGAAATGGTTACAGTTGTGATAAAATAATTCCTTCCTTTCTAAGATTAATGACTTTTTTTTGGGTAATGAAATGATTCATGTATCAGAATTCTGTGATTTATACTTCAATTTCTTTCCTGTCTGAACTGGTCTTTTATGCAGTATACATTTACTTATTTATTTCCTTAATTAAGTAAAACTTATCTTTGATTTATGTCACTTTTAACACTTATAGGACTTTAATTTGAAAAAAAAAAATTGTTTGATTTGTAAACCATGTGTTTGGGTAGATTACTCAATGATGGTGAATATAATTGACGCCAGATTATGCTGAGATTGAAGGGCTTCCCAAGTTTATATTGGATCTTTTCCTCAGATCGCGACATACTGAAGACCTTTCCGTGCAATATCCCTGGTTAACTGGGATTTCTCAAATATCCGAACATTTCATTAAAAGAGTCTCAGACATTCAGTGATCTTGTTATGGCAGTCGCAGGGAGCAGAATTATGTAAATCGCATCAAATCTGAAACACCACTTTATTCCTCGTCGTATTGATTTTGAATAAAAGATCTTCTAATGTTAAAAAAATTCTGATAGTAAATTCATGTTTACGTTTAGCAATAAACCTGAGAATGGGGACCTTGCTGTGTATATTACATTCAATATGCTGAACTCTGTATAATAAACTGGTCCATCTTTGGAAGGAACTGAAGTTGGAAGAAGTGTTTCCTTACATCGTGTGAGAAAAGGACAAGTCCATTAGCCTTTGCGGGATCGAATAAGGCACGCTGGAACGAAACCTTTGCATGACTTGACACACAGGAAAGGGAAGGATCGTTAGGAGGGTGACTTGTAGCAGATATAAATGAACTTGAATTATGAATTATGGACTGTATAAAAAAACATATAACTGAATTCCCTGCTGAGATGGAATAAATTGTCTATGACTGGAAAACTCTTGGCCATGATTTTTTTTTTTTTATGTAAAGACCAAAATAAGCATGGGGGACTATACCAAACAAGAAAGTTCCATTACAGTAAAAGAATAATAAAAGTCAGCAAGATTATGGGGAAAATATTGTACACAGATAAGCCAACTATAAATAAGGACATATAAACAATGTCTAAATATTCCAGAAATAATCTCTCTACAAAAATAGATGAATATACATCATTCCTCTTATTTACTTGTGGTTCTGTGCATGCTTTCAAGAAGATTTCATTGAATTGAGGTATAATTTATATATGGCCACACCAACATAATTTCTTGTTTGTCAGATATTCAGTGAAAAAGGGTACCAGCAGGCGAGCTTTTAAATAATAAAATTATTATTTTTTGTAGCCAAAATGTTTAGGCGGTACGTAGATAAATTTGAGCGGACAGTTATATTTCTTCTACTTGTTTCTGATTTACAAATTAAAAACTATTTGAAATGCGAATAATAGAGTGAAAATAGAACAGAAATCGGCTCAGAATTTCCTGGATGCACGAAATTAATAGTAATATTATTTGTATAGTTTTATTTGAACATGAGTGTGCAGTGTCCGACGAACAAGAAATTATATTTGTATAGCTTAAGGTCAATAATGAAAGTTCCGTAAAAGGACAAACATATGTTAAGGATAATCTCTAGTGATTTGTATCTGTATGTATCACGATGTATTGAGTCAGGGAGTAGAGTTTGTTGCATTGATATATCGAGTCTATCAGTGAATTGATCGAGTCTATCAGTGAATTGATCGAGTCTATCAGTGAATTGATCGAGTCTATCAGTGCACCACTAATGTTCATGATCTCAGCCTTTTTTTATCACATAGTGAAAGTTTCTGTCATCCGTAACGGAGAACTTAACGAAACTTTTATTATCAAAACAAACACGATTGTGAAGGTGGCCCAGGACAGTTTTTTTTAATATAATTAATGGTAGCCAGGGGATGTGTGTCTTCGAACTCTGTAACTAGAATTTCCTGAGTTCCCAGTCAGCACGAATACCTTTAATTCACTCTTTATAAGGCCAATCACCAATTTCTGAAGAAAATTACAGTAAAAACCTGTAAAATTTTCTTCATGCTGGTTTTTATGAGATTTTGACCCTTTCATACTTCGCCCATTTTTCAGGATTTTTCAGCTTTTTAGACCTGAGCCCCCAGCAAAGGGTTGACATTGTGTGCCGCGTGCATGTTGCACTATCACATGTCAGAAACTTACCGGTGTATAGTTTACAATGTCCCATCCACCTATTGGTTGTGTTATTTCAGCTCCTGTCAGTATCTTGCGATTTCACTGTGTAAAATCAACACAACAGTCAGAGCCGCAAGTTTTCGCATTTTCCTTCTGATTCACATGTACTTAATTTTAGTGGCCTACATATTGCATACCAATTTTAACAAAGACACCCCTCTACCTAATAATAATCTTTAAAGCCATTTCATGAATTTTAGAAATATCATTACCCTTCAAGTAAAGCAACTCTCAATTTTACAAAAATATTGACAGGTACTTTAATTGAAACCGTCCCTTGCTAACCAAGCATTGGTGTCCATCCCTACTGAACAAACTTAAGTTGTTAAATAATTTTCTTTAATTGTTCAATCATACCTAACTCTAAATATGCTCTATGAAAATTATGTCTAGACATTATCTAGAACTGCATGTTTACATCTGTGTTTATTTGTTTTGAACATCTTTAACAAATCTCTTGGAACACAAAATTTTTAACATCACGTTTGAAATAAACAATGGCTGTTTGTCCTGTCGGTCTATGTTTAGCTACTTTTCCAGATGGATCGTGTTATAATGATGAAAGTGCATGTGAACTTCAGCTTCCCCAGGCTTTAAATTTTACCTCATTTTATCGGTTTTTAGGTTTTAGAATATCTTTTCCAAGGCCAAGAGATGAAAATGCTGCCGAGCATGTCATCAATTTCAGTGAAACTAACCTAGCATTGTTCAGGACTTCCTAGGATAAAGAGTCCATTACAAGGTTAAAACCTCATGATCAAATAATGGATACATGGTGAAAGCCAACAAAGACATTATAAGATTTGAACTTGACCTAGTAGATAAATATCACCAAGGTTTTACAAGGTCACTCAACTTTAACCTTATCCAGTCATTTGAAATTCATAAAATGACAAAACCTAGAATTGTGCTAAAGGGAGAGTACTCTGAGAATCAAGCAATAAAGATGAAATGGAAAATAACTATTTAAAAACTTTGTTGAAGTTGAAGGCCAGGGCAGCCGAAAATCTGCTCTGTGGCTTTCACATGATGGCTGATGTACTGGGGAATCATTAGAGTACGTGGTGGCTCAGTTTTCGAGGTATTCAAGGTAGCTCTCCTCCACGAATTTATATCCTCGACGAAAACAAATTTTAAAAGGTTAGTTTTCTTATTGAAACCGAAAACCAACACGTCCACAAATTAACATCCCCACAAATAACAAAAAAGCCACAATCCACGAAAATTGACCCCCACGGATTTTAATGATTCCACAGTATTATATTTGTCTCTAATGTGTCCTGTGTTAGCCCTAAAGCTCTAGACTCTGTGGTATAAGCTGGTTTATACATAAAATACAGAATTTATGTGTAAAAGACAATCAATCTTGTAACACTGCAAGAAAAATGGTTAGGAACCGTCGAAACAAAGGTTCTCTTCATTCATTATTAATAACAGTCGGAAGAAATCAATCGTAATGGGCAATATAAAAAATAGGGAGGGAAAATAATCAATGTCGTAAAGTGCACAATGATGTACCTGTATATGAATATATATAGGACGTAGATCTACAGCTTAGTACTGGCTTATTATTGACATAGCTGTGAAGTGTCTTCATGAAAATAGTTCCGTGTTTGGCAAAGTTCAAGCAGGTTCATCATGTCCGAGGAAGAAAGGTTGAACTTAAAATGAGAGGGGTTTGCCTTTATCCAGTATTAAAATTAAGAATTCTTGGTTTCTCTTTATTTTAGTCTTGTAGGAGGATAGAAGAATTTGAATAATACGATATGATAAATAAAAGAGGCCTGACATGGACTCAGACACTGTCAGTAGTAGTGAAGCATTCTACCACTGAGCCACCCTGACTACCATTTATAAACCAGCGTTTAACCTCATCTATTGGTTGTGAAGGTTTAATTTTAAGTTTGTAATATGGTACCACAACCTACCGGTACACCAATCCTATATAGCCATAAAAGTCAAGTAAATATAGGAAAAACAAATAGCTTGTACTTTGTACTTAAATCAAAACATCATTGCCATAGGACATTACTGTTACAACACATCATTGCCATAGGAACTCACTGGTATAACACATCATTGCCATAGGACATCACTGGTATAACACATCATTGCCATAGGACATCACTGGTTTAACACATCATTGCCATAGGACATCACTGGTATAACACATCATTGCCATAGGACATCACTGGTATAACACATCATTGCCATAGGACATGACTGGTATTACACAGCATTGTTACAGGACATCACTGGTATAACACAGCATTGTTACAGGACATCACTGGTATTACACGGCTTTTACACAGATACATGCATCATACAACAGTATTGTGGGGTAAATGAGAAATGGTTGATTTAGTATGGTGATAAATATCTTACATATCACACAATTGTCACTGGCCCTAAAGTTCATAGTCTGCAACATTCAGGTGTCTATAATAGTCATGGTTGGGGCATTAACAATGATCCAGTAGCTCTCTCCATGCTTTCTGTCGAAACCAATCACTACTGTGAGATATGATACACTGCAGTTTATTGCAAAATGTGCTGTAATCCAGACAACATCGCATTTATTTAGCTTTTGCCAGTTGTATATATTGGATTCATTTCAATGATTGACTTTATTTAACTTGGAACAATGATGTCAATAAACTGTTTGTAGACTTAAATACTGTTATGCTATGAGTTATGACAAGCTCTGTTTAAAAAAAAATACTCATGAGTTTTAGTATCAGAATTCATCAAAGCCTGTTGAACCTTTGTCTTATCGTGTATTAATCAGGTAAATTGTAATAGAGATCGAAGTCTAAGTTACTGATTAAACTTATTTCTCCCTCCAACTTCTCCTATCTGTCTTTACAAATATCTCACTCTTCCTCTCCCACTTTTTCTGTTTTATCATAGTTCTAGCTATTTCCAATTGATCGGCAGTTGAAAAATTCTCTCTCTCTCTCTTTCTCTCTCTCTCTCTCTCTGTTTTTTTTCTTCATTTGTCATTTTTTAAATACAGATTAAATATTTTTTCTTCATTTACATGTACCCCTAGATTTTTCTGCAGGTTAAATGAAAAATACCCTTTGGTTTCAAGAGAATTGCATGAAGACACATGAAGAGAATTTATCCGCTATTAGAACATTTAATTAACATATGGAAGAAACAAATGGTAATTAACCCCCCAAAAAAACCCTTGCAAAACCTCCGCACTTGATATAAAACAATAAATGTATAGCCGGGCAAAGATCTGTGGTACGAGGGACAGGGGATTTTACACTTCATCAGTCTTGCTATCAACTCTAATGAACATTTTATGTTATCAGTCAGAGGCTCAGATTATCTCCCTTTAACATCCCATCACAATCGGGATAAGAAATATAGATTTTCTATGGAGAGATATTGAGCTGTGCTAGTTATTACTCACGTTGACAGGGAGGAAAATTGGATTTGTCTCCCTTGGGTGTTGTTACGGTCACAGCCCAAACCAACAAGCAATTCTTGGCATTACATAACGACCAAGGGCCCTTTTTTGGGGTTGGTTGGTTGGATTTTAATTTTCTTCTTCATTTTAAATTGATTCTCCTTTTGTTACAAATTTTTTAAATCTCTGTGGAAAAAAAAAGATCTGAATTGAAGTGACTTTAACCGAACCAGGAATTGTGGTAAAGGTCTATTGTATAATTCATAAACGGAATCAAGACCACTGTCGCAATCGTAGAGATGCGGGAATGCTGTGAGGATATATAGAGCTAAGTTTTGCTGTAACAATAGCTGGATGTTTTTGTACATAATGGCAATAATAGCTTTGGCATAAATTGATGTAATTTCTGCTTCCATTCTTGAGATGCCTGAATACTATACAAATATCTCTCTTTGTCTCACTTGCACTTACTCTCTCTCTCTCTCTCCCTCTCTCTCTCTCTCTCTCTCTCTCTCTCTCTCTCTTTCTGTATGTGGTTAATACATACATAGACATGCTTAAAAAAATATTCACTCACTTTAAATTTATCTCTGACATTGGTGTAATAACTTTTTTTTTTGGAGGGGGATGGGGGGGGGGTGCAGTGCAGAGTTAAAAGAAATTCTTTGATACATGAATATATGTTCAAAGAAATCCCTGTTAAGTGTGCATCTTTATAACCCCTGCAAATGAAGATTGGGGGGTATATAGGAATCACCTTGTCTGTCCGTCCATCTGTCTGTCTGTCCGTCTCTGTTGAAAATTTGTCTCTGGTCCATATCTCTCTTATGGAGAAATATTGGAAGTTGTTACTTCAGATAAAGATTGCTTATAACCTAAAGGTGTGTTGTGACCTTGACCCAAGGTCATTTGGTCAAGGTCAAGGTCACTGGCAGAAAAGGTGCAAAATTTGTGTCCGGTCCAATTATCTTTCTTATGGAGACGCATTGAATGTTCTTACTTCGCACAAAAATTGCTTATGACCTAAGGGTGTGTTGTGACCTTGACCGAAGGTCATTTGGGCAGAAAAAAGAGCAAAATTCATGTCCAGTCCATATCTTTCTAATGGACAAATATTTGAAGTTCTTAATTCACATAAAGATTGCTTATAACCTTAGGATGTGTCATGACCTTGACCCAAGGTCAATTGAGGAAGTTCAAGGTCATTGTTTATAAAATGCTTAATTCCTGTCTGTGTCATGTCTTGTGTTAATGGAAATAATTAGAAGCTAAAATTTGACACAAAGCTTGCTTGTCTCAGGCCACATAAAATTATTTTTTAGATTTTCATCCCCGTCTCTCTGAAAATGACCTGCCCCGATGTATTTCTTTTTTTGGAAAAAAAAATGTGTGGAAAAAATTTTTTGGAAAAAATTCGGGCTCAGTATACCAATAATTCAAAATGTTTATGTTAAATGGCTGCTTTATATGTGGATTTTCGATTGATTCGAGTCATGTTTGTTAACATATGGATGCAAATGTCCTCATGCATTAATAGTTAACTTGAAATAAAATGGAAATTAAAGAATGGAAATTGGTTTGTGTACTCATATTAGCATTAACAGTTTAAAAAATAGAGCAGTTGTTATTTATAGAACATGGATGGTGAAATAGATTCATGATCCAATATTTTCTATAATAGTAAGTCCTTTAAGGTCAAGGTCTAGTAAATGAAAGGTGCCTTTATGTTTATTAAATTGAAGATATAAATTCTTTCAATGATGCTTCATAACAAAAGCTTTGTTTGATAGGGTGTATTGGGGCTAAATATTTTGGTAAACACAATGAAATATCATGTTTTAAACCGTAACTTTCAATGAAATATGAAGAAATTGAGGAACAAATTTTTGAATTTTGTCCATTTTTGACTAATAAAATATATCAAGAATGCCTACAGTCTCCCCAAAAACGGCTTTAAACAAGCTCTTGACCTCCTCTTTAAAATGATGTCAAATTAAATAGAGGTATTAGGATTAATTTTCCTGTGATTTAACATTATAGAATGTCAAGAAGTTGTTTAATTTTTTACATGATTCCTTTAAAGTCGTAACTACTGAAAAAAAATTCTTCAAATCAATTATGACATCATAATGGTTCTAGCACCAAAAAGACACTCTGGAATCATTTGCTAGATTTTGACCTTAAGTACTTTTTTGTCTCAAAACATGTGTTGATTTGTTTCCAGGTAATAAGCTATTGGAAATATGGTATATACAGGAGCTAGTGAGTCCCTATAAAGCAGCTATTGATTCCAAGTTATAGGTTATTGGAAATATATACAGAAGTTAACTCAAGCTGTCTCTTCAAAGCAGCGTGCTGGGATAGAGGATGTCAGGCAATAGAGAGACTTAATTATTATGTAGTTACATGTAATTCAATCGGTGCCTACTGTTCTGTAATATAATTATATAAATTAATTATTGATAAAAAGCATATGCAAGCATGTACACAGACATTATAGATACACTGTCGGCTTTGATGTGAATTAAACAGAAATCCATGAAATGCATAATGTGCAGCAGTCAACGGAGAGGGAGAGATTTATACGACATATGGAGCATTGTTATCTGTGTGGATAACACAAGTATCAAAATTAGCAGACTGCTTGATGTACAACATGAAAAGGAGAATTTTTTGTTCCAGGAAATTTAGGGATCGGAGTTTCCGTATCCCTGATCAACATAGCATGTACAGGTTAATGAAAAGACTACAAGCCCTCTATTGAAATATCTCATGATAAAAGAATATTACAAGTTTCTATTCGACCTTAGAAATCTACAACAGATTTACTGCTAGCTTTAGTTCCGTTATAGACAAACTCCTCGGGGAAAAGATGCCATATTAAAAGTTTAAGCTCCAATATCCGTGGTTTTTGTCGAATACAAATATTTCCATAGGCGGTAGTGATTTCAGCACACAAGGGTTCTGGAGACTTTGGTGCAACTGAGTGGAGTTATTCCACATATTATTCAATATTTGAGTCCATTTATCTGGCCATTAAATCGGCTGCTTGGCCCCGGAGCTTGCTCCATCAGGAGACAAATTTTTTGTAACGTCTGCAACAGAAATGTCAACATGAGAAGGAATTGGGAGAGAAATGAACCATGGTAGAGCCTCATTGTAATTTTTTAAAATCGATAGATAAGGTCTCTTCATTGTTCGGCTAGGCCGCGTTTTATCATGCTTCATAGGATTCTGTTGGATGGTGGAAGGACTGAGCGAGCTATTGTTAGGTTGCAGCCGAGTTCCAATACATAAAAAAAAAAACGGTCCCCGTACCTTTAAATATTTTCATTAACGTTGGGGAATATTGATTGACATAGCAGGGACACAGTGACAGATGCCACGCTTAGTTTTAATTTTCTCTGCGCGCTGGATGAAATGTTGACTAGAATTGTTAGCATGTCTCTCTAGTTGAAGATATTGTTTGTGCAATAATTACACAATCAGGATTAGATCGTTTCTGTGTGCACAGAGGAAACGTCAAAAAAACCCGCAGGTAAATTGATTGTTTTTTTTCTTTTTTCCCTGTGAGTTTATTTAACTAGAACTTGTAATATTTATTCTAAATGATGTCAATATAGTCGGCCTTTATTGTTTGTTGGAAACTGGCAGGCACAAGATCTTTCAGCTGAAGGTAGGGGTTCTCCATGTGACATAGACGTAATGTATTTAATTTTTCATCACCAGGTTCAATAACATTCGATCATGTCAAGAATCAAAATGAAGAAACTGTGTTTTAAGTTTGCTGTAATCCTTCATGTTTGATGGGTCCTTCGTATAGGGGGGAAGTCTTGGAGCCTAGACGTATAAAACTAAATTAAGCAGCGAGTAAGCTCGGGGATGGGGAGAGAGCAGCAATATTTAAACCCCAAGATCTTAGATTATTTATTATAAACTACCTGCAATAAACATGGAGGCCGGCTTATCATATCTAACCTTTCCGAGCTTGTTACCCAATTGTTGCAAAGGAGGATTAATCCTAAGGAACATCTGTTCAGGTGATTTTAACAGCACAGGACAGTGGGAGTTATTGTTAAGGGGGGATTTATTGCAGGGGGGGTAGTCGTTGAGTGAGGGATCTAGTATTCTTTGCATTGGTCACCGGGCTCCATTTATTTACACCTGGGAGCTTTGATTTCTGGCAAGGAATTCCCAGCAATTTACACTGTTACAGGATGTATAAAGATTCACATAATTTAGATAGGAGATGCAAGATGTGTCATAAATCTCTACTGTGCTTCGATTAATTTTTTTTTTTCGGAGTGGGAAGAATCTTCTAATCTCCGGAAGTAATAAGAGATTGATTTAATACCTTTACAAAGTAAGGTGAATTTTTGCCATTTTTTTTTTTATCTTTATGATATATAGATAAATCATTGAAACAATTTGTAACTTATTTTCATTATCTTTTCTTTAAATGCTAAGATGATGAATGGTGAAAAAAGGTTCATCATCATTGTTTCTTTTGTTCTTGATAAAGATTAGTGTCCTTTCATTTTGTTAACATTCATAAGTGTTATGTATAGTTTGGATGTTGACAAATTAGTCTTTGTCATGGTACCTAAAGAACTGATGAAGTATCTTATAGGTGATGCAGTGAATTTTGACCTTTTCTCTAATATATGAAATATCACACATCAGTTTGCTTCAAGCTCTAGAAAACTGAAGTAGCACAAGTACCAGCAAAGTGCTTGACTTGTGAAAAAATGTGCGGAAAGTGGGTCACAATTGTTGATACATTTTGAAATTAAATGCATGTATAAATGTTTCTACTGATGTCAATTAAAGTCAGGTTTGAGTATTACCTGTATATATTTAATCACCAAAGTAACCAGGGTAAAAATAGAATTATATTGTAGGGTATAAAAAAATTGCACCCAACAAACAATAATGTTGGACGGTGAAAAATGAAGATAGCTGTGTGGGCTAAGTGAGAATTGCACCCTCTTCTTTTTTATGAGAGTAAATGGAGTTGCAGGCTGCTATTATAGGTGATGAATGACTAATGGATTCCAATAGGTGTAAATCAGGTCCAGCAAAAAATCCATGACTGTGTAGGAAAAAAAAGGAAGCTCGCCATTATTGAGAGAGATTACTGGGAGGGGGGATCCATGGGTGTTAGGTGCGGGAGAGAGGTGCTCAACTATTCAGCTAATCCCAGTAATTAATTAATGAGCTGCTCACTCCATCTCTCAGT
Source organism: Magallana angulata (assembly GCF_025612915.1). Taxonomy (NCBI): domain Eukaryota; kingdom Metazoa; phylum Mollusca; class Bivalvia; order Ostreida; family Ostreidae; genus Magallana; species Magallana angulata. The sequence continues at coordinate 57,753,137 of NC_069118.1, forward strand.
ATTTGATTAATGAACTCTTTACTAATTGAATAATGTTTTAACTGTAACAGTTTCAACTCCACGGAGAATGAGCAAATCTGATTTTTTTTTTTTTGATACATGTGTACAAGTATTTGTGAAGCACTGGATGTAGGGTATTTATGACACACATATATATAATTACTCAATAATGGTCAGGATCAATGCAATAGATGGTGCATTCCTCACGAAATATGTAATTTAAAATAAGATAAGATAATATTTATTTTAAGTCGGGTTTTACAAACAAACATTAGCTCTCAGCTACTCAGAGGAGCTATTTTCCTACTAGTAAATATCAAAGAAAATAACTTACATTGTATTCCATCTTTAGGTAATCGGTCTATTCTGTAATTATATTAAAATTGCAGGTAACTATGAATACACACAAAGTAAAATAAATAGGAAAATGTGTTGTAATTGAAGTCGTGAAATCCAATGCTCATTCAAGTGCTATTGAAAGTTGAAAAAAGTTAAAACAGATCAATTAACTGATCATCTCTCTTATTTTTTCTTTGATCTTCAATATACCGGTATTAACATACTTGGTGCTTTATAGTTATAATTCTATTTATAAACAATCTTTAATTGATTGATAATCTCTTTACATGTTTGATATTTTAATTAGCTTAAATACTGACTTGTCGAGTTTATACTACTGTATATCGAAGCATTGATAGCTGTACCGGTATAATCATAGTCAGAATCAAATTGAAGGATCTTTTGAATTAACATCTGAAGCATTAACGAATCATTATAAAAAGTTCATTCTGCACTCATATTGGCTTTATTTATAATAAAACGCTATCTAAGATATTAATTTGTAATTCTGTGGTTTTTTAGTCTGCACTGTTGATTTTATAACTTGTAAGCCAGTTAAACAAATCTGATGTAAACTAGCTCGTAAAATATGCCTGACGTACCACACAATGTACATGTGATGTGCACTTAATCATATATTTAATTTCAATGGATGATATAGCAGGTAAATAGGATTAATGAAGATAAAAGAACTGGGCTATTTATTTCTGATATTTTTCATCCAATTGAATAAAGTTAATTATTTAAACGGTTGTACAAGCTTAGCGGTTCATGTTAATATGTTTAAAGAAGTAGAGTTGATTAGCTTGTGTAAAATATCAGCCGTGAACATCTAGATCTTGCAATATGGTGCAGAAGTGAAATGCAAAATCTTCTCTAAAATTTATGTAAATTTAAAAGTTACCATAATTACTGATCAGTTCATACAAATATTGTGAATTGTCAAAGTACTCAGTACATTGAAGGAGAAAATCAGCATGTTAATTAATAGCCTGTGCATAGTCATGCTCGATATTGTAGATGTGTGTGTATACAAAGAGGTTTGATGTTTCGGGTGTGGCTTATGCTGCAAGAATAGAGATCGAGATCAGAGTTTAACCTCTTAGTTGACTGTGGAATGATGGGATTTTATCGTGTCAGACGACAATATAACACAGAATCCGTCCTACAAAGTACATCTGATTCTTTACGCTGCGTATTTAAGTTATGAGATATGATACGCAGAAATTCATATAATCATACAGTGGGCTTTGTAGCTAGTAGGTAATTCTATACAAAATTATGTACTGGCTGCAGATACGAAATGTTGTATCAAAAAGAATTATGTGGATTGATTATGATTCATCCATTGAAATACACTTTATAGTGTCTGCCATGAAGTAATTGGGATGTTGTGTCAATTACATAAGGTCTGTCATCAATTTAAGAGCTGCAGAATTTGTCCCCAGTGTTACCTATACTTAAGATATACTGCTTATAGACGCGACTACCACTCTGCTTGAATATGACGCATCAGTTTTGATTTTAACCTACAGGAGTGTAAAATACATATTCATTTATTAAGGATCTTTAAACACAATCTTATTGGGGTTTTTTCAGTTAATAATTTCAAGACAAATTGAATTTCACAATGAAATGAATTATGTACTAACAGAATGAGGTAAATGCGGTTTTTAATGATAATTTATATCCAAATGTGTTAATGAATAAAACTTGTTAAGTATCGATAAAAAAAAAGAAATGTAAAGTAAGGGATAACATCAATCTGAGAGGGAGATTGTATTTTGCTCAAATGAAAAAAAGTTAAAATACATGCATCTCCCTTTTCTTCTGTGCCTTATAGCTTCTTTCTATTTTCCCAATGATTTATAAGAAAATCATTGTCTCTCTTTGTCATAGCTGAATCGAGGGCCTGGTGCACATTCTCCTGCTAATTTGTAAATTTCATTCATTAAGCGACGACTCAACTTCTGTGTCAGAGAGTGAGTCACATCGCACGACGACACAGACCCGGGAGAAACACAGACCCAGGGAATTGTCTTAGAGGATTTGTGCCAAGAAAATCTCCTTTATAAGCTTTCTAGGGCCTGACAGTTTTGGGCTGTAATTGAAAAACAACAATCCAGGCTGCATTAGGTCTCTATAGAAAACCTCCTGTAGTTTAATAAAGCATGGGGAACGTTTAATGGCTTTTTTTTTTAAGAAAGAAAGAAAAAAAAATTGCGGCCATTTTTCATTTCCTTTTTTTTTTGGTTTGGTTAATGACATTGTCAACCATGAGGGAAATCGCAATTCAATTAAAAGAAGGAAGGCTATACATATATATCACAGAGAGAATGTAATGATGGGCTAGTACAGTCTGTTGTTGTCAATGTTGATATAGTGACGCAAAGCGTGTAAATCTATTGTTCACTCAGGTCCTCCTCATGGAAAGAGTGTAAAAATCGGAATTTTTATGTCTAAGTGCCGCAGTCAGAGAGAACAGGACTGATGGATTTTATTTTTTAAGTTTCGTTAGCTCGGTAATGATTGATTGAAGCCGCTGTGACAGTATCCACCACATTCGACGTCATCTTGCTCTGCGGGTCTCTTTTTTTGGAGGGACACGTTTTTGCACTTGAAGCCAATCTTGGTGACAATAATTTCTGGTGTTTTCACTGGCTGATTTTCCCCTAAATAATGGAATATTAGCTTGCGGAAACATTGACCGCTCAGACTTGAAATTTATCTTGTGTTTAATGTGCGGTGTTTCTCAGCCTCGTATTGATAACTTTCATACAAAGGAATTTTATAGGGACTTGTGTCAATTACGATTCGAGGAATACTATTGTAATGTCTTTGTTGTGAGTATCACCTTTTTAGGTGTGATATCGTTGAAAGTCATTTACCCTAAAACATGTAATCCAGCAAGAGGCATTTTGTTTTTCATATGCTTGCTGTGAAACTTTGAGATCAAAGATTATCAGAAAAATTAATATGAACAAAAAGTAAGTAAGGTTTAATGAAATATCATTTTCATGTAATTTTCAATTGAATGAATTTTAAATTCCTTGCATTCCTCAGGTCTTACTGAAACTAAAACAGGAATGTTTAATCGTGCTACCCTGGGTTTTATATTTTTTAGAATATCTTTTTTGATATAGTGAATATCAGCCTCAGACATCATACTTAAACATTTCAGAGTCTTCCTTGTAAAGTATTATTATATAGACTATCTTTTACTGTAAAGCATATATCGTAAAATTCATTTAATTAACACGTCAAGATAATGTGTCTTCAGATCTAACATTTTTAAAAAAGGTTATAAGAGCTAGTTTCATTGTAACGTTGAAAATTAGTTATTGAAGCATTCAGCTTGACTTATGATAAGTGGAAGTACTGTAAATTCCTTACATTACGCGATTACTTAATTCCTCGATCCTGCTGTTTTGTAACAAATCGCGAGAATATAAAATCGCGAATGCGGGAGATATATTCATATTTCTGATAGTTCTCAACTTTCAGAAATTAATAGCGAGGTTTTAAAATCCGCGAGAGATGCTTTTCGCGATTTTACGCGGATATAAATTCCTCGCATTTAATAAGGAATTGACAGTATTGTAAAATGATGTTAAATTATATATAATTTACCAGTGAAGGAGTATGATATTTGTTGTTCATTTGGTTTAATAATTTTAGTTTGCAAAAAATAATATTAGTTTTTATTTCTCGCCCACCAATACCATACACCCTTCCAAAAACATATGCACTCAAAAATCTGTGAAATATGATAATCTATCCAGTAACAAATTAGGCTACCTATTATTGTTTTAAATAAAAGTATTCCTTTCATTGTATGAGGGTAACTCATTTATATCTGTTAAGTTCTAAATAGAGAGAGAGTAAAACAGGAAGGGAGAAAAAAAAAATCAATTCATTTTCCTTATGAAAACTTATTAAACATTGAAAGGTCGCAATTATTATGACAATCTAAATGCTTGCATAAAGCGCAGCCATAGCAAACCTTGCATTTCACTTACATTTATCACCTGGACAAAAAGCAGAAAAATGATTTGACAGCAAAATCTGATGATTTAGGTCCAGCAATTACTGAAGACCTAGTTTCTTTGTGGGGAGGGAATTACAGATCTTACATAACCTGAGATCTGATGCACAGTTTAATGAGCATGAAGCCAGGGTGTAGAGATGAATGGTAGGGTCACCTTAGTAGAATTACCCCCAGGGCATCCGAAGATAATCATAACAACAGTGTTATATTGAAAAGCTGCGCTTCTTAATTTTTACACCATATTAGTAATGAGATGGAGTTGGAAAAACTGGAAATGGTCTCCAAGCAACATATCTCCTCACACATATTGAACAGTAATTAGCTAGGGCTTGTATTTTGAAGAGGAAATGAGGTACGTCCCTATAAGCTACTATGGATAAGAAAGATCTCTTATCTAATTTTCACTTATCTCAAATTTAATTTAACCCCCTCCCTACCCCCATTTCTTTTTCTCTATTTCATTTCTTCCCTTTCATGTATTCATATACAATGCTTCAGTTGGACTTTACTCAAATCTTCTCCCTCTTATTTTCTGAACAAATTCCTCCCCACCTTAACTCTTTAGTCCTTTAAATGGTAGTGTTTTTCTTATATAATGACTCTCTCTCTCTCTCTCTCTCTAATTGTAGACTCGCTGTGTAATAATACAAGGTTTTTTCCCCGATTGTAGGTCTGGATTTTTCTATATGCAGGAAATGATTATATATTTACGGTATCCTGACCGTGTTGAGAGAAATAATTAAATAACTGATGTACAGTGAGATAATGATAGGTTCAATATCTATCTGTCGTTCTTTTCAGGGAGCCTGATATTTTGACCAACAACCTGTATGTGAAACTGTGATGAAGACCGTTAGGCGACTGAATTTTGATGGCCTGCTAGAGGAAGTGAGCGTTACATGAATTTTAACCATGAGGCGAGCAGACTTTTTATTCTGGGATGTAACACTACTGTGGTTCTGGCTATGTTACTCTGTACAAGGTAAGACTTCTAGCATCCAAAGATGTGACTTGCATATGAAATTATGGGTACTGGTACATAGATATGCATGTCAAGAGATCGACTTCTAAAATAATGAATAGACATGCGTGGTAACAGACTTCAGAAATGATGGGTAGACATGCATGTGTATACATTACAGTCCTCCATTTTACCTTCAAAGTCTTTGTTATATATCCAAGTCTGTACATGGCTTCTATTCTGGATAAAAGTTCCAATAAAGGAAGACAGGAACACTTTGTTTATAATCTCCATAACACAGAGTTAAAGATTAAGATTTGATGGAAAAATCACAAAATATATCATAGCTATATATTTTTGGCAATCATAAAAAAAATGATTATTAAGAAAATTGTTAACTTTATAAAATTGTAAGATATTTAGCGTGAAGCACATTTTAGTTGGTGTGAATTTTAAGTGAATTTCAACAATATTTTGGACTCCAACAAATACTAATTTCCTAAATGATCTATTATTAGAAGAGTATATAGACTAGTGTGTGTAATTAGTCTTGGAGGATTAATATAGTAGACATTTAATGACGGGATCCCCCGGGGGGATATCGACAGTGATATTGACAGCATTACGACAAGCGACCATTGACTATTACACCTGTCTGACAGGTAAATCATTGTGGATCTAACAGGTCCATTAGGGCCAGCAAACACCTTAATGATTGTCTGCCTGTCAAATCTCACCTGAGCTACCAGGTAGGAGATTCTTAGATCTGGGTTGTTTTTGTGTATGTCACAACAGCTTACTGAATTTTACAGGTACGAGGGATTTGACAGGTAAACGACAAGGTGATCGTGTGCCAGATAATATTTATATCCGAGTTATCAGCCAAATTAACATTTAAAAATCGTCATACATTACATAAAACGTGTAACGCGAGATGGTACGTCATTGTCAATATGAAATGAGAAAATGGAATAAAGATGAAATATTGTGTAGAAGTGGGATTTAATTGCTTGTATCTAATAATTATATTTGATTATTTTTGGTTTCTTGTTTTTAGTTGATACTGAGTCTTGGGAGGGAAATTTAATTGTTTCATTAATTACTTCGGATTACGTGATAAACAGATGTGGAAAATTGGACTGTCTGTTTTAGAGAAAAATGAATTTCTTGAACATTCGACATTGCTCAGATTCGTGAGACAGTATTATCTCCATACATCACCACTGGAACCAGTTAACGGAAGGAACCAATTTACTCCACGTCTGTTAGGGACCCATTGATTTTACTTATTCACTGAAATTTTTCTATATTCGGAATTCTGCTTTCAGCTGTGATCTTCTGTAAATAAATCATCAGGGTCTATGTAACAAGTATACTGTTTTACTCGGTACCCAGACAAATTTTATTACACACAATTACCACTTAGGTCGTGGGGGGAGAAATCAATACCAACACTTGGAATTATAGAGAAAAAAAAAACATCATCCCAAATGGAGACAACATTTTCTGATTGTGTCTGAAACAATTAGAGCTGGATGCTCCAGTGGTTGTATGCCATCAATTATGTCCACTGAATTTGTTGTTTTCATCATCAAACTCGAATCAATAGTGCAGTGTTTCATTTATTTTAAACTTAAATCCCGTTTTTTTCTACAGTTGAATTGATTTTTAATGTGTATTGCAAAGTAATTAAGTTGGGAGTTCATTAGACTGCATTGCAAGGGGAAAAACAACATAATGGTTAATCGCCTGTAAAGTACATGCATTAGTCATTTAAATTAAGACAACTTTGCTGGTTGGTCTTGCAATAAGAACTGTCAGTATATATTGAGAGTTCTGTGTCGTAATTTCTGAGGTGGAGAGAGTAATTGTCACTTTCAGTTTGCAAGTCATTTCAGATGTAGCTTTGATGAAATTTACTGCTGGAAAACAACCCAAATTGTATCTGTATCGTCTTAATGACAAACGTCTAAGATCATTCATCAGGTTTGGCTCTTGAAGGAAACCCAATAGATTTTTTCCCTCCTTCTCTGCCTATAAGTTCTTTTCCTAGGTCTAGGCGTCGTAATATAAGCAGCTCGAGTCGCCTCGAGATGTTGCCGCAAAGAGAAGGAGCTGTGATTACTCGTCAGGATGCAGCACTTTTAATATTGTTCATGAATTTCCTGGGCTTCGGCAGAGAGACATCAATCAAAATTTATACACAGAAATTTATCACCCACGACCACTCGCTCGCTGTCGCCCTGATTACATATAAATCGCACAGAATTCATTTTTGCCAAATTATCGCTTGCCACTGCTGGTGAAAATCTGACAATCGTTGGTCAATTTGGCCATCGATTCTGTCGGCGAGTCCTGACTATGTGCTTGCATCATTAACTTTTTTTGGCCTGTGCGAGATTTTCTTTTCCACGGTGAGATCTGAGATTAACACAATAATTGTGTAGATATCTCGGGAGTCATAAGACGCGCAGACAGGTTTGGATGGAGTTCCGTGCCTTTGAAAGGCACTGGATCCAATCAAGTGGCAGAGATCATCGAGCTCCTAATGAATTTAAAATCACCCCTCAATCACCCATTACAGAGTAATACTACCAGGAAAAGATCGGAATTAAGACATAAATAACAGGTCCTAAAGGATGGACTCAAAAACCTAAATAATCATTCTGAATAATAGAGTACTGATCACACCCAACCTAACACCAGAGTAAACTCCAACTAAACCACGGGTTTACTTTTGGGGTTTTTTGGGGGGTTTACTCTGGGTTTGTTTTTTGAAACTTTGGGTTCACTCTGGGTTTTCTTTGGGTTTACTTGGAAATTGCTTTTGAGGTCAACTGTGCTCACTGAAGTGTGAAGCAGACCTGTCGTTTATCTTGCCATCATACTGCCTGTAATTCCTGCCCCATGTATATTCCAAATACACATGTAGCGTCTGCATTCAGGGTATACTTCTGACCGGGTTTACTCTCTGTGTCCACTCTGGGTTTACTCTAGGTCCACTCTAGTAAACCCAGAGTAAACCCAGAAAGTAAACCCAGGGTTTAGTTTGGGTTTACTTTCTGTTAGGTTGAGTCTGATTGGTACTGACAGTTAAGTATGGTTTACATGTACATGCATCTAGAAAGCTTGTGTGCCAGATAATATATATTTCTAATACACTGAAAAATTGTGATTAGCCAAGAATAAAGATGTGAATGGGGTACTACCACACTTAATAAAAATTTATATCCATCGCCTTTAATTTTAAGTACCCATAACTTTGCCATTGTTAATAGATTGCAGAGGTAATTTTCACTAATGAACTTCATCAAACAGAGCTTGCTCCAAAAGGATTAAGTTTAAAAGCTTTTTTAATCCTAATGGAGTCTTAGAGATCCAGCCAGGTACCCAGGGTAGGATGCTCTCAGACTTGTTAACAGAGTTTCTCCTGCATCCACTGAACTGACAAATTGCAATTTTCTGCCTGGTGGGGATGTTTTATCCCAGAAACAATGGCTTTGATTCATGCTCGGTGAGACCAGAGAGCAGCCATTTTTACTCCCCTGTCTCAGCACTACCATCCCTGACTCCTATCAGGGTCATTCTTGTCTTGTAAGATAATGTGATTTTTCAACAGATTGTATTTCATCAAATGGAATCAAGTTGTGACAAGGCTGTCGGTGGAATCTTTGATTGCTTCTAAGTGCTCAGCGGAAGCGTGTCCTTATTGCAGCGGAATGGTAATGCATTGGAGAGGAAAGGAGAATTGTCATAGCAAATGCTGCGGTTTCTTCTTAGCTATGTTGAACTTGATGCATGGTGTGTCATCTGTTGTGAGAGAGAGAGAGAGAGAGAGAGAGAGCAATCATTTGATCTGTGCCAAAATGTTCCATAATGATTTCTTTGATCTATTTGTGTTTGCAAGCATCTGAAGCCTAATGATACAAAAAAGCAAGTCTAATGAATTTATGCATCTACATCAATGTTACCTATACAAATAACACACTAGCTTTATTAAGTCTACAAGTCTGGGTGAACTGTTTCTAGGAGAGGCCTGACAGCTGAGTGTTGTGTCTACCAAGTTGTCGCCTTCATTGATTCTAAAGAAGCGAGGTACTCTAATCAGCTGTAATGTCCTCCATGTTTTAGAACATTTTTTGGGGGGAGAGATTATTTGCGGTGGTTACTGTGGTAACAAAAAGATGGTACAAGCTTAGAGGCTGTGTGATCCATAGCCTTTTGTAAATTGTTTTATTCTTTTGAAATGAAGTTGGTTTTTAATCAGTGAGGAGAGAGAGAGAGAGAGAGAGAGAGAGAGAGAGAGAGAGAGAGAGAGAGAGAAGAGAAATGGTGCCTTTCTTTTTGTCATTGTGAACAGTGGTGATTTGGGGGTTCTGTTAGGTATAAGTGCTATGAAATTGCTAATTTTATTTGTATCATAATATGACTGAGATTATTTTCAATATTTAATACCTTTATATTATTGTGAATTGTGTGGCTAGACAGAAAGCAGGTGACATTGGGCCCGATTTAATACATTTAAAATAGTGTGACCAGGCAAACTGCAGGTAACAATGGACCCTGTCCCTGTCTTACCTAAAGATTGGGTATTAAGATTGTTGGTTTCCCTGGACATTGGGTATTTAGATTGTCCAATAGGTGACAGATGGCCATCAGAGGAAGTGGGTAATCCGTGTTCAATAATTCACGCTTTTAATGACTCTTCATTTGACCAGTGTGTTGGAAATCTTTGTCACATTTTCCTTGTACAAATGTATTATATTGTTAAAAACATTCTTTAATTCTCTAATTAAAAAAAGGATGTGCATTGCCTTCATCCATGTATAAAGGCTATGATGCTTGTCCACTTCTTTAAACTAAATACATTCATTAATAATTGAAATTCAAGATTTTCTATTGGTGTATCATAAGATCAATCCATTCTATATAAATGTGTTTGACCTTCAAGTATTCAATCTCCAGGCATTCAAGCTAAAACAAATCACGGCTCTAATAGTGTTTGATTATATATTCCTTGATGATGTGTTGCCTTTATCAGCAATGAATGGGCATTAGAAATATTGACAAACAATATTTGATTTATCAGTAATTGAAAGAGAGGTGACATATTGCTGCATTTTATGGGAATGGAACATTTTATTGGAGATTTCTGATCAAAAATGAATATTTTAATTACATTGTAGTTTAAAAAAATTCAAAGTAGCACAGAACAACTTCAAATTTATACAAATGCTGTCGATTATTTTTAAGGAAGCTAGAACTAAGGAATAGATTGCATTGATTGGTGAAGCATTTAAATGGAATACCTTTAGAATGTAAACTCTCAGGACGTGTGTTCTAACTGTGTATTACGGGTACTGGGCATCTCTGTATTCTCTTTGATCCAGCAGTTAAAAGCATTCAGCAAATCACAATAATTTTCATCAGGAGCTGTGCATAATTTATCGTCAAACAACATAGACCACCATTAGAATTTTCTTGCTTGTCTATACACCTTTGCTCTCAATTCACCCATCGATGATCCATCCATCCATTCAAAACATATAAGCTACAGCTTTAGCTTATATTATTGTGTCAGTATGATCATGTATTACTAATTAGATTATAGAAGGAATCATCTTTTTAATTTTTTTAGGGGGATGGAGGTCAGACTTTTAGTAGATTGTTTCAAGAATTTCTTTTTTTTTTTGTGAACAGTTTCCCTTTTACCTCCAGCCATAGCTGAATGGTTCATTTAACATTGTATAGACTACAAGTCCAAGTATACAACCAACAAGGGACCCCGTTCATAATTACTGGCTACACTTTTTGGTAGCAGTCCAGCAGAATATTAAGTCCTAACATGATTGTTGTACAGAAATATATTAACCTCAGGATAGAATTAGACTCCCAGGGGCCAAGATCTCCAAGTGCCGCATCTGAAACAGGTGTAAATTTGACCCCCGAGACGACCTTATGATGTGGTGATTGACCCTGAGGTCATAGTAATCATTGACGTCCATAGATAGTAATTAACATGTGGTCGGACAGGGATGGAATCCGTCACCCCCGTGTCTTATAGGAAATCAATCACCAGCTTACTATCTTGGTTCTTCATAGAGCCAATCAGCTTGACGGTCCTCCATACTATGAACGGAGTTGCATACAGTGAAACACGGTTATAGCAAACACGCTTATAATGAATTGACACTTACAGTGAAACACGGTTATAGCAAACACGCCTATAATGAATTGACACTTACAGCGACGTGATTTTCATTCCTCTTTATTTAATTGTTATTCTGTGTTATATATGACTATATCATATATTCTGAACTTGACGAATATAATGAATTACGCTTATAACGAAGCAAAATCACCCGTCCCTGGCACTTCGTTATAACCGTGTTTTAATGTAAACAATCATGTTTTTTTTATATTAAGTTTTCTAAGGTGGTGATTGAGACATTTTGAAATCTCAATGTGGATGAGAGGATATCAATGTGGATGAGAGGATATCAATGTGGATGAGAGGATATCGTATTCAAAATGTCATATACTGTACTGTTTTGGAATTTTTGAATTCTACAGATTTTTTTTAAAGTATAACCATAATCATGCATCATATGAATCAACATAGAAAGGTCAAAACTGTAAAAACCCTCAATTGGTTTTAAACTGATCATGACTTGCTGATTAAAAACTGTGTCAAATGCTAGTTTTAATGGAATATCCTATCAGTTTGCTAATCAATTTGCAATCAATTTACTGTGGAAACACATATAAAGTAAATTAGTAATTTGTTTCCCCCAAAACAAAAACAAAGGTTAACTCTTTAACACATATCATTTTAAGAGGGATGAATGCTTGTGGCCATTTTTAGACTTTATAAAAGAAGAGTTCTGTATAAGGATGTAGGAAATCATTCGCATATTAAAATATATGGATATTTCCTTACTTATTAATAGTTTATAGCTTAATTAACAAGTAATTTTTAATAAAGTTTAGGTAGATCTCATTGGCAATTTGTTGACCATTCAGCCTGAATTACATGATTTTGTTTTGAATTCCGTGAAGCAAAAACTATTATTCAAGGCCTTGACATGGAAACAGAACGGCATTAAGGTGTCCTGACGGAGATGTGTGCATGCCCAATGTCATCCGAGTCTCCGGGGGATAATAAATGTCCTCCCCACCAGCGCAAACTTGTGTCTGTGTTCTGTGACATCCCAGTCACCAATAGCCCGGGCTGATCAGACGCTGTTTTTTATTTGACAGAATTTGTGTGACAGTATCGATTTTAAAACTTGAAGTCAAAGAGTCAAGATCTCTTGGGGACTTCATCCATGACAGCCTTTAATGACTTGAGGCCCAAGATCAATACACACAAATTAAACTCCATCTCTCTTTCTTCCCCCCCCCCTCTCTCTCTCTCCCCCCCCCCCCCCCCCCCACACACACACACACAAAAAGAAAAGAAAACTTGAAAATTTGCTTTACTTAGATCAGGACAAACCTGTTTTTAGTTTCCTTTCAGTGAAGGTCATCTAACCAGATATTTGAATACTCTGTCAGCAAGTACACATGTAATTTTGATGTAAATTGGAATGATACGAAGGCAACAAGGACTATGATAGCTAGTGCATTCTGGGTGTAATGTGTGCTTGCTGCAATGCTCCATTAGATGCTATGATTTCCAACTCTTGCTACTAGTGCATTGTCGCTGTGAGACAGACAGTTCCCTTCTTATTGCTTGAAAGCATGCCTATACATTGAGCAGACAAATTAATTCACCAAGAATAAACGCTTTGTTTTCTGTGCAGTTATAGATATTTCCCAACATCACACATTTGTGTTATTTTAATTAAGTATGGAATACAAATCCAAATAGTAAACAGGGACATTATACTGCTGGAAACTGCTGTAAGATAATTTGGTCTTGTGGGTAACTCGGAGCTGCAGGTTAATCGGAGCTGCAGAGATTCCGATAATATCTGTTAATTGCAGTGAATAAAAATCAACAATCTGTCAATTATAGTCAGTCATGTAGCAGCCCAATCTCTGGTTATGATCAGTTATGATCAGGTGATAAAGGTAACCTACACATGACATAATACGAGCTGACGGGCTGGAAGGCTTTATCCAGTATTCATACCGTACTACACCCAATGCAGGCAGAGCGAATTGGTTACGTAAACGTAAATACCAAGTCAACCCTTTGAACGGGAGTCGTCAACATTAAAGTACTTTAAAATGACCTGCCATTAAAGATATGTATATTATAGCATCTGGAACATGAGACAAATTATGACAGGGTCATTGTCACTTCAGTTTTATTTGTTAGGCTGACTAGAATGAAATGAAGATTATAACTAAAGGTGGTTGCATTGATGATGTTTGACCAAGATTCAGTTATCAGATAAATATATAATATATGTAGCAGAAACAATTCCGGAGTAGGAGAGAGAGAGAGAGAGAGAGAGAGAGAGAGAGAGAGAGAGAGAGAGAGAGAGAGAGAGAGAGAGAGACTAAAAATATAGATTGGGGTATATAACCACTGGATATAGATTGGATCAATGTGTCGGTGTGTTGGGGGAAGGGGGTAGCTTAATGGCAATTAATTGGTGTATGTTAGTTGAACCTTGGTTTGGTATGTTAGAGGGATTTTAGAGCTAGCTTGGTTTGGTATGTTAGAGCCTTGTGCTTGAACTTGTTAAAACCATTTTAATTTATTTATTGAAGTTGGTTATAAGACACCCAGCTATTTCAATATTTGTGAAAACAATCTGAATTCCTGCACAATTGATTATTGTTTCTGTTTTATCAGAGTCACAATCTGAAGTTAATGAAATGCAGGCCAAGCTGAATTCAATTATTTATTCACCTGCATTGCTTTTCAACTCAGCCACATAACAAAAAGTTTCAATTTTTTGTGTTTTTTTTCCTCAAATGTGTTCTGATGAGCCCCTGATAACCGTTAACATGTATTGATTACAAATAAAGTAAAATGGTATTTTCCTGATCTCCATCACATCAATGTTTTTCTGCAGTAGGTCTTTGTTTACAGAGAATCAATTTAAGCTCCCTGGTGACCAAGATTGAGGTTTTTGATGTGTTTCCTATCTATGGAGACGAAGAACATTAAAAAAAACCAAGAGAGAGCAAATTCATTGTCGATTAATGGATTTTCTCTTCAAGTAAAGTTGTACGTTATAAAAAGCCTGCCTGCAAAATACTTTATATTTCTTCCAGAGCTTTGCTGCATGGAAATGTCTTTAAAACACATCATCTTCATGATGCATAATAATTCAGCTTGTTCTCATGAAGTGAAGAAATTGTGGGAGATGATTGCAAAGCTTTAGGTTGTCAGGGCAGCATTGTATAATGGGTCACACGGGGCCGGTAAAAATGCCTTTGTTTGAATTGTTGTGGTTCTTAAAAGGGCTGTGGAATTGATATATCTTCCTGAATCCATTTTTCTTCCTCATCCATATTTAGATTTTATTAGAACATTAAACTATCTTGTCAAAGAGCACATTTTTCTAAACGAGGAATAAATACCTCTATTTTTGATGGGTTTTTTTTTTTTTCGAAAGATTGTCTCCATGAAACTTTTTGATCTTCAAAGCTAGCTTTCTTATTTTTTTGTTAAATGCATGGGCGCTGTCCTTTATAAAAAAAAAAGTTAAAGCAATGCAACCATAGCAAAGATAAATGATACCAGCATTATGCATTTGTATCTATAAAAGATGTCGTCAATTTGAATTTATAAATAATCCTTTAATCAGAAGTTTGAATTTTCTTACATTTATTTTGAGCGTAAAATAAATCTAACTTTGTATTGAAGAAACAAAATACATATTGATGCTTTATATGTTGACATTTACACAGGAACAAGCTCAATATTTTTAGTTTTAATAGAATTATTGTGTTTGTATTTGAATAAAACTCTTCTTTGTCGGACTGAATACAAGTAAACAATTCCTGCCTTATAGAGCTGATATAATTCCTTTAATGAGTTGTGAAAAGTTTTGAAAAGAACTGTCATAGGTTTTCAAAAACGCTTTTAGGATTAAGATGTTTGAACTGGGTCTAAGTGTTTGACTCCGCCCCTATGTCAACAGGGAACCCTGGGAGATCAATGAGGGGCGACAGTCGCCTATTGTAACTTACAAATGGGATTGTTGGATAGGGGACCAGTTTTAAATTGGTGCCAGCAGCTGATCAATGTCGAGGGTCTTACTTGATGGTTGAGCTAGGTCAACAAGAAGAAGCGATGGTCTATTGTCCGCACACTCTACCTCCTCCAGTTTCCCGCCCCTATGCAAATACGCAGCACCGGCTGATCAGGGTCTCACACTCGAATACGCGTAAATAATTCAATGTTTCTATAAGCCAATTTATTGTGCTGTATGACTAGTGCTTGAGAACATTTGCTACTGTTAAACAAGCAATACATTGCGGCCAAGTCAAAGTTAAAACTGTTCAATTTCTTCAGCGGTTTTTATTTACAAGTCAGCAAATTTATTACTGAAATTCCGGAGCAGTTTAATTTACAATGTTAGTCAAGTTATTGTTTCGTCTTCATATCCAATACAATTAATTTAAAAGAAAAAAAAAAGAATGTACAGCCAAACCTTGTTTAAGATGTCACCACCAGCATGAATGAAACATTTTTTTATTAAGGTGGAATAACACACCTGGAAAAGGTCACTAAAATTAACAGGAAATAATTTGATAATGAAAGATATAATGATAAATAAGCTGTACAAATGTCAAATAAGCGAAAAAATTGCATTTTGGGGATAAAAAATGAATATCTAAAATAATTAATCCAGTAAGTAACAACAAAAGCTAGCTCCTATGGGATTCAAAATCGGGATGTACGGATCACAAGTCCGACACTTTATCCACTCGGCTATGGAGTAAGTTACACGTTCCAGTCCATAATATCGTTTTATTAAATCGAAATGCCGTTTTGATTCGCGGTCAGCCATTTTGTGATGATGTGTTATTCCAGCTTAAGTGACCTTTATAGAGAAAAGAGTTATAAATATATAGAGAAAAGGCTCAATATATGGCTAAATTCAGACGGTGTATATTTACAAGGTGGATTAATTAATAAACAATTAGTCACAAGATTTGAAAAAAATTGATGACAAATTTTTTGTTTACATTTTCATTAATTATAGTTCTTAATTTGAAAATGGAAAACAGTTTTTGTTATTGTTGGCAGCCATTGCAATACTGTGTGTTCATCTTAACCCTGGGCTTTCTCATGAAAAAGTCCATAGGGAATGAAGAATAATGAATGTTTGCTAATTTTTATGATGGATTCTTGTTTTAGTGCTTTCAGATATTACAAAAAAGGCATTAATTAAAAAAGTTT
The DNA here is from genome assembly GCF_025612915.1 of Magallana angulata. Classification (NCBI taxonomy): domain Eukaryota; kingdom Metazoa; phylum Mollusca; class Bivalvia; order Ostreida; family Ostreidae; genus Magallana; species Magallana angulata. The sequence continues at coordinate 57,769,856 of NC_069118.1, forward strand.
TCAGAGATCCAGATGCAGTTGTGTTTGCAGTATCGTCGGTAATTATACTAGCCCACTGTCTGGGAACGGAATTCCGAATTTCGAACCTGTCAGAAAAGCGACAAAAATGTCACCCTAGCAACCCCAGGCTTCCTTCACAAATTAGATTCCGTTATTAGCGCAGTGAAAAATTTCCCTAATTATGGAAATAAGCCTTCATTTGCTTGGTGTGGGGAAAAAGAATGGAAATGAAATTAGACATTTTCTTTGTTCCCGCTAATAGTGACGTTTCAAAGTAGAATGCTAAAAAGAAATCCGAAAAATTCCTGAATCCCCACTTGGGCTGCATTTAGACACTTGTTCCAAAATGACATTTTGAGTCTTAAATATTTGATAGAATTGTTAATGTCAAAAAATGATATATTTCTCAGTAAATGTCTTGATATAACACAGTCGTAACAATGAAGAATAATTGCCTTTTCCTCACTAACAATTTTAAATCGCAACTTTTAATTCAGATTCATTCAAAGATGATTTTAAAATATCAAACTTATTTGAATGTCAAACTTGATAGAATACTGAAGTTCTTCCAGGTAAATGCCAAAATTTAAAATAGACACTGGGTAAGACTGAAAGAAAAAGTCATTTGATTAATTCCCTTAATTGAGCTTATATTCAATTTCATTATTGGATAAGTTACATGTATATATCATTGTGCATTTGAAATCTTTTTATCCTGCAAATTACAAGATCTAGGTAGCTACAAAAATAGCCAATTTCAACAAAGTTCAGCATTAAAATAATATTCTCTGTAATATTCTCTGTTGTAAATTGAATTCTGACACCATGATAGGATATGAATATTTATCAAATAATATAGATTACAATGATGCTCATCAGAATGAATGCAGATGGTACATATTTTGAAAATTAATAGAACATTTGACTGTTCAGATCTGTGGTCTATCCACAATTAAGGTTCTCTTAACCACTAAAAACCAAATGCTACCACATGTTGATCCCTTCCCCCCCCCCCCCCCCCCCCAATACACACAAACACAACCACACAGTCACCACACACACCGCACACACACCACGCTTACCACACTTCCACACCTCCGGTCACCTTCTAAAGACATGACAATATGCTATTTGAACATCTACATTTCTAGCTATTTGAACATCTACATTTCTATTTATCACTGGATTTCTGACTCCATGTATATGCGATAACAGCTTGGTGGCAGACATTCTCACTAATATTATCTAATCATCCGGCTGTAAGTTCCAGTCCTTCTTTGAAGTTTTTTTTCCCATCATGAATAAATCACAGTAAGGAATATTTACGAGCCGTGATGCGGTAACTTTAGCTGTTATGGAGATTGGATCAGAGAAAGAGAGACCTCTTGAAAGAGCGAGAGCCTGTACCCCTTCCTCCAATATCTAGAATACCCATGCATAATGCAGAGGATGAAGTGTAATATGGACCACTCGGAGATGAATTGTTTTAGAAATGAAGAGATTTCGCTCTTCCCAGGAGACCCCCTTAGTCAGGTTCTTTTTTGCAGCCCTGCTATTTTTTTCTGGTCCTTAATTTAAATTTTTGGAACCCTAATCTGCAGGAATTTTCATTGATGTTTAATTATTCATTCTGTATGTAGAATTGATTGTAAGGAAACGTTCTATGTGGACCTACAGTTTTCTTAGGACTGAGAATTTAGCAATAATATTGAGAGGTTAATGGCAGACAGACATGATCATTGGAGCAGCCAGTACAGTACAACATTTCAGTCCTTCCCTCACTATGGACCAAATTAATTAACACACCTGTATAATCATCTGGCCTAAGCTCACCTTAAAATATTCAACCTTTTCCAACATTAATAAATCTATTTTTTAAGAAAAACATTTCCCTGCTTTACTGTGTAAAGATGGATGATAATTTTAAAGAGTCAGATATGAAAGTATAAAGGGTTCCTAAACTGTTGACAAACTTTTATTCAAGTTCAAGAAAATTGAGAAGTTACCAAGAGCCATTTAGTGGTTGCTAATATTTTTTGGTGCGAACCAGTCATAAATGACTTGGGTCTCATTAAGGTCCATATAATTTTCATTTTGATCACACAAATGTTGCCGCTAACCAGTTTATCTCTAGTAAATCGTGAAATAAAGTCATTGGGAATAGTTGGTATAAGGTATCAGATATTTCACAATTTAGTTACTTGCGTGCTTTTGCTAACTTTTAAAATCTCCGACTTTTCGTCAGATTTCAACTCATTTTTTTGCTTTAATAATTATTACAAGGGGTACTTTTAGATCTCAACTTTGAAGCCTTCCTTATCGACAAAATCAAGTAGAAATTATAGTTATGATATCTCATTCATATGCAAAATTGATGTGATGCTTTGAGAGCATATATATATGATCACTGTCATAGAAGGAAAATGTCAGCAGTGTCCTCATGAAATTGTTTTAAATCGCTTCCTAATGGAGTCATCATGATAGGCTTTACTGTGCATGTATAAAAATTAAATTGGCCTTTTCCCATAATCGCTTTGTAAAAATACTGATTGTTTGCAAAGATTTGGAACGATTGCTTTTCATATAATGCAGCAACTGATCACAGAGTACAACTGAGGAAACTCTCGAAAAACGTTTTAGAATTATGAGAGGTAAAAAAAATGAGATATGTATGACCTATATTTAGTAGGAGAGATCATTATGGCTACTTTCATTTTAACCTTAATTAATGGACACCCAGCCCTACTCCCCATGATCAGGACAGAAGTTATACTGCTGACTTCACAAGATGTGCTCTCCCAGTATGTAGTGGAAGGAGAACGGACACAGATCCTGTGGCTTGCATCAATGCTTTCCCAGTAAGCTAAGACCGACTTTGTCCTGATGTTTTTGTAGAAGACCTGGCTCCACCATCACCAAAATTTTCAAATCCCTCAACTCATTCCTCAACTCAAATCCTGTAAAGAAAAGTGCATAAACTTGAGGTCAAACCTCAGATTTGAGGCTGGGTATTGACTTGAAGAAAATTGGTGACGACGGAGCCCGGCCTTTCTGTTATAACTTTGTTGGAGTCCCGTCAGCATACTGCATTCGGTGGTAATGGGTTTGAGCAAAATCTCACTGAAACGGAGAAACCCAGTTTTGACACTTGCTCATATCATAATTGATTGCGTGAACATTTCCTTGAACAATGTCTAAAATTGGCAATGTAAAGTGGTCGCCCATTTCTTTTATTTTTTATGAATTTGTGAAATGAGTCAAAGATTATGTCATATTTTCAAGGTTTTGATTTCATTTTATTGAGCAGCGAATATCACAGTGTAACGGCTTTAAAAAGCTTCAGGGTCTCGCGAACGTGAAATCTGACACATACACAATATTTATTATCAAATATTCCATTTTTGGCTGAAATGCCAAGTTTTTCTGGCTCATAGTTCTGCAATTAGAGCGTTGGGGAAAAGTGGAATGTTTCAGAGAAGAGACTTGATGAGAATGAATGTTCCCTGCATCGCTCGGAAATTGACATTTATATCACCGGGTCCCGTCGGACTTTAGAGACAAAAACACTATCTCAAATAACAATAGAGAGAGCTATCGGATCGCATCTGATCAGCAGTCCTATGCTGGGGGCTAGGCTCCTGTTGGAGAGATTCCATGTAATACGACGTGGAATTAAATATCTATAGCTGGAAAGCTGTTGTAAAATGGTTTTGATTAAAGTTTTTAAGTATATTGGTGTTTTTATTTCAATTTTTAAGACAGGTTTATTTAGTAGGGTGGTGATGCTCTGTATGAATAGTGGATTAGATAGAGAAATGAAACTATAATGCCATTGACTGCAATGAAGGAGTGATTTTTCTAGTTTGAAAGTCCATGAATTGAAAAAAAGAAAAAAGGACCTTATATGTAAATATTTTCCAAGAAATATTTTTTTTCTAATTAAACCTCATCTCTCTAGGTAGATTATTGTAGAAATATTGCACCCACCTAGGAGAATTGAAGAACATGATATTATATAATAAGATTTAGACTCGTCGTTTCTGGCAGTGAAATTGACAAAATACAACCTTCGCAAATCCGGGGAGGAGGAAATGACGTCTTAATCACAGGAAGTCTCAACGGACGGGCTCCAGTGGAACATGTTTCTGTTTTTTGTTTTCATTTGATTGTCATATTGGATCTTAGGTCTCATTAGAATCTGTACAGTCGATGCTGATATAAGTATATAATTATTGATAAGTGGCGTATTTACGGGTTCTTAGGCGTCAAAGCCATTTTTGTATGATTTGAATCTGCGCGTTGAAAATCTGCGATTAAGAAAATTAACTTTTCTCTGGGGTGTGCAAAATGTGCGTAGATGTCTTTCCCGAGGCCTGCTATTTTCTTGTTTAATTTGATCAAGACTTGTAATTCAGAATTCTGATGTCAGAGATAACCCATTTAAGAGAGAGAGAGAGAGAGAGAGAGAGAGAGAGAGAGAGAGAGAGAGAGAGAGAGAGAGAGAGAGAGTATGTATTTATGTATATATATGATAAACATTTTCAAAAAAGAGTTCAAATGAAAGAATACAAGAAGGAGTATGACTAGAGTAGTTTCTGACCCTATCATGGTGATGATAGGAACACTGTAATCTTAGTAATGAAGGCCATAGAACCATTGTGGTAAATTATTAATATTGAACTGGGAGATGTCCTAGCGTGTTGGAAGATCCCAAAGAGCCAGCTTCAGTGATGCCAGGCAAGACAAAAGCTAAAGAAAACTTAAGATGATAACAACCGTTCACAAAATGACAGAAAATAGATTTAATTGTGACATTAAACCTGTAAATTTGTATGCATTCATACAGCCACAGAAAACAAGGTGTCATGTTACTAGTTTCCTTGATATTTTGGAGGTAATTAAAGGTAGATGATTAATTGGAAACAGTCCCATTCCTTTGAGAATCAAGACTAATAAGGCTGTGGGACTGGGGAAGAGGGTAGGGATATCACAAAGCATGTCTAACACGCATAAGTCAAAAGTCCACGGATGGAGCAGGTTGAACTCAAGAAAAGGTCAGACCCTCAGACTCAGAAGATTGGTCCAGTCAATGGTCTCTTGTTTTATGGCTTCTCCTCTGGTGTAGAAGGAATGGTGGCCTGATCAAATTGACACTTAAACTCTCTGTTGTTTTCATTTAAATTCTTAACAAGAAAACCTTTTGTCATCCATTCTATAGGCACACCACACATCAATGGAACAGCTTGTTTAGTTGCCATGGTGACGGAGGAGTCCATGGACCCTCTCTGGTGACCATTGGTAAATGGTCTTTGGACAATTCCTGGGGGGGACATTTGTGTGGGGGAATTAAGTTATAATCAGCTCTTGAGAACTGAGAAAATGAGAAAATATGGTGGTCATTTGGTCGCTAACAAGGTTAGAATGGATAATGCTTCTGCTGACATCCATCGGGGTCATCCATCTATGGAACTGATTCCTGGCCAGATGGAATCCCAGAATGCATTCTACCAAAAGTCCAGCCATAATGTGGTTATCGGACTCTGAAATATAGGGTTATTTTCAAATTATTTTTTTGTTCTTCGAATTGATGACATTGCAATTAGTACTAAGAAATTATACAGCTTACGTATGCAATAAATTTGTATTGAAGGAAAAGATTTAGATAATAAAAATACATAAAGCACATGTTGGTCATTTTGAAAAGGTAACTACCAGGTAACCAAAACATGGTATTTAGAAAGAAAGTCTGAAAAGATATCTATGCAATGATTTTAATTTCCTCTCTTAATTCTGAATCTTGTCTTTCAAATTTAAACTCTCTGTCTGGGAAAAGATAACCCCCTAAAAGGCCTTAGAATCTGAACAGAGGAAAGATGAATTAAGATTGTCTTAATTTGAATTTCATGATTTAGAAAGATTCTTTAGATAATGCTTTTTTGTAGGGATAAGATTTTTTTTCTGGTTTTGTCAAGATTGTAAAAGATCATAAAATTCCAGCAGTCCATGGCAAGTCAACCATCTGCTGCAGTAAATTCGAAACGATGGCCATCCGTCATGCTGCCGATTACTACATGTCCAAATTCGTGAGCAAGAACTGGCTGGTAATTAAGATGGGTGACATTATTTTCTGCGTCAATGATGGGGACTATGGGAAAAGAGACAAAAAAATTGACAAAATTATTGGCGGTGACTCATGGACAGTCGTAGAATCGGGCCCCACAATTCCGCATCCACATGTGACAAACGTTCACTTTCTGAATCGCAGCAGATAAAATCGTATGGATACCGTTACCAATGCCGACATCAGATTTGTCATCTAAGCAGTCCCTCGCTCAAAGGGGACATTAACCTAGGGAATACTGTTGTTAAAATCTACTTTAGAGTCTGATTTTGTTCTTTGATGTTGCTTACCAAGCGGCTCAGTTAATTCGTACAGCAATGAAATAATTTTCACGCTATTTTCGAAGCTTTGAATAACAATCAGATATTTTATATCTGGTTTCAAGCTTTGTTAACAGGGTTCATAAGCCGGATTGATTAGAAGTTAATTAGACAAGATTCTAAGCTTTCTATTATATGCTATCAGTTCTATTGATTGTTGTTCGTACTGTGTTGTGCCTTCCAATCACTGATGCGTGGAGTTTTACTACATGTCAAAATCAATACCCGAATCTCTTGCTCACTTAGGACTATAGATGCAGAAATTAAACTAACATGCCTTTTTTTCTGATCATCTATGGGAAATACACATTTTCTATGATTGAGAAAAGAATGTGGGCGCTTAAGATGTAGATTCGGCAGGAATCTGGGCGCACAAGGAGAGTGAAAATTTCATCAATTAATTTTGAATATTTTTCGAATTATAACCGTTATTTGGTTTTTGTTGGATGTGGAATGAGTGGAAAAATATTTGAAATGCAAAAGGTTTTATTATAATATGGGTCTAAATATAGCAACAGGATGCAATTCGTGCAAAATCCTACTTATTTACAACTGTTTTTAAATGATTTTGTTGTCTCTGGGTCTTCTCTCCACAAATTTGAAACGTGAAAAGATAACATATTTCAACATTTAAAATGTCGCTTTTTAAAAAAAGATGGAGAGATGACCCAGAGATGACTAATTATGAACGTTTTCAAATTATTTTTTGAGGGATAAAAAACAAAGTCCATTGATATGACAGTGTTGTTTCAAACAGTACTTTATAGAGCATATATTGACAAGTCTCGCATGGCTCAGTGGTTTCGTCCTGGATTAGTGAATACATACTTTCAGTGTTTTGGGTTCAAATCCAACTAGTGGTCTTTTTTTTTTTTTTTTAATTGACTTTTTTGTTTTAAATGTTTGTTATTATAACATGATGTTAAATTATAATATACCGGTATATTTTAATTTGTTATTATTGATTTCTAGATCTGCTGTATGCACACTATAAAAAAAATTCTTTTCTTATTACTAGTTTTTTAGGATATACACAATATAACTTCATTAACATATGTTTGCATTAAAATTTCCAACTAGTTATCGGTTTACCTCTCATTGCCATTTTTTGAAAGCTTTGTGAGTTTTTTTTATAACCGGAATAGCCATGTACTTCGACTCTCAACATAATATATTTTTGTTGAAACCTGTACATAGCCTTTCGAGGTTATAGACATTTAAATCCCAATTGATTCGTGTCGAGGATTCCTGCAAACTTACCATCTTGTGCGCTCACTTTCTTTGAGGGAAATTAACAATTTAAAATAAAATATTTATCAATCATTGATTTTAGTAGACATTATATATTTGTATCAGTTAGAAACATGAATTATTTTTGATAAAAAAAAATGCAGATCAGTAAATTTTTTCAATATAATAGCAACTGAAGAACACAAAGGATCTCTGAATCAAAATTATTTTCTCTACTGGTTGAATATATATCTCTCCAAAGATTTCAAACTGCCATTTGAAATCTTTTGTTATGGCACTCCGACTTTCGCTTCTCCAAGACGTGGCCTAACTTAGATCACTTGGATTTTTTTGAGTTTATTTTCTGTCAGGAAATCTGGTGGTTGTGATGGAAGCCTGGGGAATTAAACCTGTCCATGTCCGCAGAGAAAATGATCATTGTCGTCTACTCACAGGAAATGAGAAGAAATTTATGTCTTCATTGTCCAAAGCTCCCCCACCCCTTTTCTCATAAAAAGTGCATACATCTGGATGATAATGCTTGAAAGAAATTTTTAATATTCTAGAAAGGTAGAAGAGAAGATGCGTTTAATCCTTTGTTTATTCAACGATCAGGGTTTGGGTGATAGGAGGGCACGGACAAAATTAACTCCAACTGCAGGTCCCCCAGTCAAAGAATATAAAACTGCCATTAAATGGGGATCTTACACTGCTGAATCCTGCTGTTATTTATTTGTTTCCAATAGCTGTAAATCTGAAATCTATTTCATTTCACTTTTAAGGTTGTAATTAAGGAGAAATGAGGATGTGAGGGGTAATTATGCTGACCTTTAATTATTCCTGAAATAAAGATCTATGGGTAGTTAAATGACCTTTCGTGAACTTAGCAGACCATCTTAACTATCACATGAAGTTGTTTTTTTTTTAATCTTTTGAAGGATTTGCTGGGGACCTAAGATTCATCATTTGATTTTTTTTTTCAAAGTTAAGATTAAAATTGATTTTTATCCAGTGATTTTATTCAGGAATTAACAATGACTCTTCCTTGTATATTTTCACATATATAACCCGGGTAGGGATTGTAAATAATGGTCACCATCTTAAAAATTCACTGGTATATGAACTAATTGTAAGTCACATCAGCACAGATCCTGTGAAGCAATTGCCTGTCTGTATGTTCAGTACTTTGATGAATCAGTGAGACTAGTTATTGGGGATGGGATATTTATAGAAGTGATTATAAGTTGGACTTAGTACGCAATAGCAAAATATCATTTACCATGACTAATCTAATCTTATATGATATATTATCTTTGGCATATTCTCTACACAGAAACAATCTCTGTTAATTGGACATATCTTCATTGAGATGGTGTTGGGATGTAAATGAACAATACATTTCTGTACCAAATGCCTTGATATCAGATCATTGTCCTGCTGTTGGTGTAAGTCAATCACTCGATGCTGACTAGATTTCTTTGATATAACATCCAGTCCTGTGTATAGATTCTCCAAATATCAAACAGAAACCTTAGGAGCCTTCTCTTTTTTTGTTGTTGCCATTAATGATAGAGAGATTAACCCATCAATATCATTTAAGTTACAAGGGCCAGAGAGTATTACTTGCCATTCTGACTTTATAATATCGGTCTGGATTGACCGGACAGATTTATTTCCTCCGATTTCTAGCTGCTCCATGCCAGAGCGTTGAAGAAGGTACCCTATTAGCCATAAAACGTCTCGCTTTGCTTCGTATAGACATATAAAGCTTGATTAGACGGCAAAAAGGTCTTACTGGTATATATAGCCAAGAGAGGAAGAAAAAACCGACGGTAATGGGATTTTATTTGATGCCTGGCGAGCTGCGTTAAGACTCTGCACCGCGAGAGATGTTGTTGTATCAGCCATTAAAGGTCAGGCACTTTGGGAGCTCGGTGAAAAGGATACGTTTATTGTTCCAGACTACTTCCAAAATTTGGAACGGAATACTGAGGATTGAGTTTTGATGATAATAAGACCAATAAATGGCTTTCCACATCTGGAAATAAAAAATATTATGCTTGGGAAGTTTGGAGTTTGAATTAAAGGTTATGCATGAAATGATAGAGATTTGATTTTTGAATAGAACTTTGGTACCATTGTTGGCTTTAAAATAGGCCACTTAAAACAACTGTATTAGCTTCATGAATTATATGGATATATATATATAGTTGACTTAATTCTCTGACAGGATGAAGTTTTGGTAGCATGTTTGAATATATGTGTATTGATGCATGATTTTGCTTTTTGGCTGGATTTGCTCCAGGTTTTGGAATATTATTTATACTGGAAATTCTTTGAAATCACGGCCTCTTTGACTGCCAACTCCATTAGCAAACAATAATTTTAGCCCTATATACACTCTTGCATTCATAGGCACTTCTCTAAGCATTTTGTGTATTTATGGAATATAGATTAGTGCAATATAAATAGGGTTGGCTGTAAATAAATGACTTGGATAAGCCGGTTCATCTATTATATATTTAGACCCATGGTGTATCGGATCAGAATAGCTGATGATATAAAGTGCCTTGACATCAGAATTTAAAATGGTTTTGATTTATTGAACTTTACAATGCATTGGTTGATAAACAAATATAAATAGACTCGCAGAGGGGTGGGGGTATTTTTTATTCATTGAAAATCTCTCTCTGTAGCTAAAATAGATAACCTGTGAGTTAAAATTGACAATGCATATCTAGATATCTAAACATCCATATTTGTGTTTTATAAAGTGAGGACTTGTGCATTCTTCTATCAGTTTTTTTCATATTAATTTAATACAAATTTTCTCAAAAGATTCGATTGTTGGAGGTCGGAAGAGAACGGCCATGGGTGGGGGGAATGTCTTCAATTATTAAGGAATAAGCTCAGGTTAATGTATTCACTGCTGTAAATTGCATAATCAAATCTGCTGTCATGTGATGCAGCATTGATTTCCGTTGGAATTTTTCAAAAGAGACAATATTTAAAACCCCAGAAACACTGTTCATAGAGAAATAGGCTGCATCTGAGTTTTTTGTTCAGAATTGCATGCATGCATACAGCAATGATTTATTGCTTTCTGCAGTGAAAAAAAAAAAATTCTCGAAATTTAAAAGGAGGCAAAAACAAGTAAAAGTGAGAGAGGATGCGGGCTATTTCTGTGTCATGTCATGCTAGGGCTGGATAAAGGGCCCTCAGACAGGATTGCAGAACATTCATCTCCTGTAGGAACAATCCGGACGATCCGGACTTCTCCAGGCGGGAGATATACGCGTCTCTGGCATGACATCGGTAAATTCTGGGAGATTTTCTGTCACATCACTGCGATAGATCACAAGCACCGTCTCTCCCTGAATACCTGCCTGTTACGCAGCAGTCTCAGCTCTTAGAACTTATGGCTGCATGACGGCAGGAAATCAAGGCTTTATTCCCAATCACCGCGAGACAGAAATCTTAACAGCTAGATTGGAAGATAAATGCTTTGCTTTTAATTTAAGGTCATTCTATTTGTTACTTAATATATTTTTTACATTTTACACAATTTTTAACAATATTCATAAAGGGTTTTGGTAATTTTAAAAAACTGTTGAGTTTCTTGCATTCAGATTGCTTGACAAAAAAAATGAAATTTCTCTGGTTCGACTCTTTAATAGGAACTTGAGAATGAAAGAAATTGAAATATATTTTAAGATGTCTGAAAATAGGAATTTTAATTTAATATTTGCACTCAAATAACTTTGAAATTCTTTAGCTTGAAATTTAAATCAATGTAGAATTCAGAGATATATAACTGACATACATTTTTTTCTTTATGAAAGTTTGGAGTTATCGCTCTGAATCTTGTCAAAAAATGTTGTACTGACACCAAAGCCCTTATAAAGGTAGAGGATAAGGACAGTGATTTACAGAATGAAATCACAAGATAAGAAATTGAATCAGCAGATGGAGTAGTGTTACCAGCCATCTGTAGATGACCTGTTGTATAGAGAACATCTTATAAAACATCGCCATTGTGTCTGGTGACACCGGACTACATGATAGCAGGCTTACTGACAAAGAGGCTGGCGAATTTGACACTTTGTTTCACGATTTACAATGTTATTCGCAGGTACCAAAAGAGAAATTAATTTTAGTTTGTTTGAATTGGATGAGCAAGGTCAAGCTCGCCTTGGTATTATTTCCTACATGTACATCTCCATGTAGGCTGCTGACATAATCATCAGCTATGGCAGAGTCATGTCTGTCGACATAGATAACTCACAGTGGGAGCTTTTATTACATGCGTATTATGCAATGACTGTGTAATGGATCCCTTGAGAACTATTTATTATCTCATAAATCTTGATCTTGAATTGGATAAAAAATTTAAAATTAGCCATCCAAGATTTTTTTTTTGGAAAAAAAATTGTTTCAAAATAAATCAATTCATATTGCTCAGTTGAGAACATGTAATTGCGTGATAAAACTTAACGATTAATGTTTTGCACTTAATATTATCCATAAATAAAATTTCATGTTCAAATCACAAGTCTTAATTTGCAGTTATTATCCGTAATGACGTTCGGAGCAGTCAGTGAGGACAGATTATGTGCACCATTTTCACTTCGCCATGAGAAGGATTATTTTGCTTGCATATATTAATTAGATATTCGGTACAGTTTCATAATCAGCCATTATAATAGTTTATACGATTTTCTTTGGAAAAACGGTATCATAGAGGTCGTAAAAATCATTGATGAAGTTTCTTTTTGCACATCAGAATGCGGATGAGTTTGAAATGAGTAGGGACAAGCAGAGCAATTATCCGTTATTACAAATTGCTTTCCTCCATTAAGTATCATCAGGGTAATTTATGGCCGGTTGCTTCCATTGTTCAACAGTGGTACTGCTAAAAGGGGGGACTGATAGGAATCTCACAACGGTTCGGAATTCAATAAAAACTCACAGGAGCTGCTGGCCTGAAGAAAAAAGAAAATAAAAATACGATTCAGAGAACGGGAAGTTGTAAATGACAGCATTCCAATATCTGATGTTCCAGCAGGCAATTAAAAATCCATCTGCAGTCCCCATTTGGTTGGTTGGACACAAAGTTGCCAATCTTCTAACTGACTGTTATAAATTGACTGTGGGTTTTTTTCGCCCTCATAGATATCTGTTCTTTTTGGAAGTTAAGATTATTATTGAATAAGGTTATTTTTTTTGTGTAAACTTTCACAGAAGTATGATGAGGTTTTATTTTAAAGAATCTATTTTATGACTTAACTTGCAAGTCATGGAGCATATCTAATCTAAAAAGTTCATTATTACCTGAGAGAGAGAGAGAGAGAGAGAGAGAGAGAGAGAGAGAGAGAGAGAGAGAGAGAGAGAGAGAGAGAGAGAGAGCTGAGTTATCCATGCATTAAAATTTAAACATGTGCAGAGACATTCAAAACATTAATGAAATATTAAACATATTTGCAAATATCTTTTAATTTGAAAATATATATGATTAATTCTCTGTCATTTGATAATCAGCTCATACCTGTATAATTTTCTTTGATTTATTTATTGTTATATAATAATCAGTTGATACATGCATAATTTCCTTTGATTAATTACTGTTGTAAGATAATTAAATTTTACCTGTATATTTTTACAGGTGACCAGATCAAGATCCTGGACTCCCCAGTTGACCAGACAGTTGGTAAGGGTCACACAGTCTCATTCACCTGCGCCGTCGGATTTACCGGCGATGAGGCGGAGGAGCAGGATCTACGTGTCCGATGGAAGCACGAGGGTGAGGCGCTTGACCAGAGGACCGACCGATACACACTGGCAGACAACGGGCAGAAGCTGATACTGAGGGATGTGGACTATAGGGACGAGGGACAGTACACCTGTGTGGCCAGCATACGGGGACAGGCAGAGAGGGAGAAGTCATCTGCCAGGCTCAGAGTCAGAGGTAACCAGACATGTCAGGGATACTCACAAGAAAGTTCTCAGCAAGACTTAATGTCAGAGGTCAAGATACAAGGTCCATGTACAGGTCAAAATACAAGTCAGAGGTCTGTGTGCAAGTCAGAGGTCTGTGTGCAAGTCAGAGGTCTGTGTAAAGGTAAGATGTCTGTCCATGTACAGGTCAAAAGTACAAGTCAGAGGTCTATGTGCAAGTCAGAGGTCTATGTTCAAGTCAAAGGTCCAAGTCAGAGATCTGTGTACAAGTCAAGGTCTGTAAACAAGTCAGAGGTCTATGTTCAAGTCAGAGGTCTATGTACAGGTAAGATGTCTGTAAACAAGTCAGAGGTCTATGTTCAAGTCAGATGTCTGTGTACAAGTTAGAGGACTATGTACAGGTCAGAGGTCCATGTACAAATAAGAGGTCCATGTACAAGTCAGAGGTTTATGTGTAAGTCAGAGAAATGAGCAAGTCAGAGGTATATGAACAAGTCAGAGGCAGGTGTAGTGTACAAGTAATGAATGTGTACAAGTTTAAAAGGCCAAGCAGAAAAAGTCATCCTGGAGGCTCAAAGTCAAAGTCACACATATTGTATCACAGGGATTTTTAGTCACGAATCGGAGCTTATTGCATTAGTATAAATTTCCCTTTTTCCCATGATAATTTTTCAGATTATTGAAATGGTATACCTTTTATATAGTTCTTTAAAGAAATTTTTTATCAAGAGAAGTGATTATTGACAGTGTCCTTTAATATGGGAGGATATTATGTCCCCAAGCACCTGTGTTGTGAATAAACAATGTTTAATCAAACCATTGAACATCTAACTGTACAAATTCAAATGTAACTGTAAGTGGATTGATACATATCTGATGTCAGTTTAAAAGTGATATTTGGTTATACAAATTTTTTTTATTTCAGCCAATCAAATATCGTGTTACAACCAACATTAATTTATTTCTGCCATAATGGAAAAGTGTATAGTACTTGATATTATTTAATCGTCCTTTATTTCATCAGTTCATCAACTTAATTAGCACAAAAAAATATACTGTCATAATTATCAATATGACCTTAACCTTGACCTTGATTGATCCCAAGGTCACCAGTGACATTGTCCATCATAAGCTCTGTATTTTTATTTTCATTATATCTCTAAAAAACAGCAATTAATATCAACACGAAATAAGTCCTTTTAATGTATTTCTCGATGTGAAAGGAGAATTAGATCTTCCGAGAAGTATATTAATAGCTAATATACATGTATATATCTCTTGTGATTGGTCCATTTTGTTGTAAGCCCATTAGCATGCGTGCGATGGTGTTAGAATACAGAGATTGGCTGCCTATTTTACTGTTATCAAATGAAGAGTGTAAACTATGCATTCACGGCAATATATTCCAGACAGGAAATGAAAGCTTTCCCGTAAAAGATTTCATTTTGCGTGCCAAATAGAGAGTTGGAGATTGCTCTGTAATGATGCAATCTGACTTCTCTCAGAAATAATGATGATTTACTTATAGGCCGTCTGTCCCCTAAAACACACAAGTATACATCAGGTTTATTGGTAAATAGATTTTTACTGTAATTCAGTAGTGTTAAGACTGATGTAAAATAACATAAAACAATTTAATGGAAAAAAGAGTGACTTTTAAAAAAAAAAACCAGATAAATTTTAATTCCTTGAAGTTTAATTAAATTGTCTTCATTAGTCGACTCACACACTCAGCTCTTTAAACAATAATTTCATCCGGCACAGTAATATTTCATATATTTTGTATTAAAAAATTTTCTAACAAATTTTTAAAAAGTTAATGATTTGTGTAATTTCATTACATCATTAGATTTGGGTAGCTATTAAATCTATTTTTAAGGCGTACCTCTCAGGATCTAGCATAATTTTGTATCTTCATTCATTAGAATTTAACAATGAATCAGAATTAATTTAACAAAAAAAAAAATAATTTAATGAATCCTGGAAATATTTTTCATTGCATGTCCTTTCTGTTAATAGATAGACCAGAGCCCCCACAGGAAGTGGAGATAAGTTCCTGTGGGCCCAAGCGGGTGGAGTTGATTTGGCGTGACGGTTGGGATGGGGGGGAACCAATCAAGGAATACCTGATTCAATACAACACTTCTGACAATGCGTTCTACTGGAACTCGGCTGACGAGGAAGTCGAGTACCTGGACATGTCGTCCAAGACCGCCTTCATAAGCTTGTCCCCCTGGGGGTGGTACTCCTTCAGGGTGTTGGCCAAGAACAGTCTAGGGTACAGCGATCCGAGTAAACCCACCAAGAAGGAGTGCAACACACCGCCAGAGAGGCCGACCTCTAACCCCGTCAATGTGAGGACAAAGACGGACAAGGAGGGAAAGCTGATCATAACATGGGATGTAAGTCTGTGGGGAGAAGGAGGGGGTGGAATGTAAGTCTGTGGGGAGAGGGAGGGGGTAAGCTTCTTGGAATGTTACCATTGGTGTCTTTTTTTCCTGTCATGGATAAAGTTCCTTGAGTATCACCATTGGTTGCTTAAAGTGTCGGCAGTTTTTATTATGTCATGGAGGAAGTTAAGTTCCTTGAATGTCCGCATTGGTTGATGAAGTTGCTCTTTTCGTTTTGTCGGGGAGGAAGTAAAGTTTGTTTAATGTCCCCATTGGTTGCAGAAAAAGTCCCTTTTAGTTTTGTCAGGGAGGAAGTAAAGTTCCTTGAAAGTTCCCATTGATTGCTAAAGGTGTCCATTTTTCTGGCTTAAATGTTTTAAAAGGGCTAATAGGTCAAAGACTTTTTTAGACCATTCAAACCTCCTGGATAGAAGAGCTCTCTATAGAAATGTATCATTAGTTTAGTTCCCGTCTATTGTAGTGTATTAGAAGACATGTACAGTAAATTTTGCCACAGACAAATTAATCTAACCTGAATGCCATGAAGCAACGGTTTACTGTAAAATAGGCAAAAACCAATTTCAGATTTATACCGAGTAGCAATAAATTGTTATTGAACTCTGATGTCAAG
Organism: Magallana angulata; assembly: GCF_025612915.1. Classification (NCBI taxonomy): domain Eukaryota; kingdom Metazoa; phylum Mollusca; class Bivalvia; order Ostreida; family Ostreidae; genus Magallana; species Magallana angulata. The sequence continues at coordinate 57,786,503 of NC_069118.1, forward strand.
GAATTTAATAGGCGCCAAGTCCTCAATTAATCGAGACCTTTTCACAATCTCGGCGAGTAAGACATAGAAGTTGGATAATATTTCGGAAATAGGGCCTTGATTTTCTTATCATTTTTGGTATAAAGTGGCTATCAGTCGCCGGCGTATTGATCTGGGTGAGATGGTAGAGCTTCTCCGAGGCTACGCTGCCAGATAATTGAATTCCTCTGACCGACAGAGGCAGATTTATGCGGATCAGTTTCAAACAAGATGAAATCTAGTTGAGAACGGAACTTGTCACCAATTATCATAATGATTTCCTGACTATGGTAAAGATACTTCCCATACAGATCTGGAAAGAAATAGTGTCCAATTATTGTATTCAGTTTATCAATTGTACCTTTAGAAGATATTGGGATACACAGACATAATATTTTTACACCTAAAGAAAGTCAGCTCACTTATGATGTCTGAGTTCTTACAATGTTGCAACCCTTTCAACAAAATTCAAAATTTGATGGAGTTTTAGTGTGTAATTACTGAAGTATTTTAATCACTGTGATCATAACGATAAACATGTATTGGAAAACTTAAATTCCATTTTATTTTGATCAGTGAAGTTATTGTTTGTTATTAATTTCAATATGGTTAGTACTTTTCAAATACAAAATAACTATATAATTCATGGAATCACGCAGGGAAATATACAAATATTCATTATTTATTTATTTACTGTTACTATAGAAAGGTACTAGTTTATTAGAAATCAGCTATTGTAACAATAGTAAGTACTATATGATACAATATTGCAGCCGATGCCGCGGATGCAACACAATGCTCCGAGTTTTGAATACGTGGTCAGGTGGAGGAAGCATGGCAGCACCTTCTGGAGTGAAAAGATAATCAGAGGTCCGAACGCGAACCAGCATGAGGTGGATGTGGATGATGTTTACGGATTGTACGACGTACAAGTAATGGCCAAAAACAGCCTAGGAAACTCATTCCAGCCCGTGTTCACCTTCAGGGGTCACTCAGGGGAGGGAGGTAAGATTGGAGGGGGGGGGGGGAAGGTTCACCTAGTTGATAAGGATACTGTAAGATTCTTTATTAAACGCATGAAATTAATTTCCGCGTAGAATTGCGAGAAGCAATCCTCACTTATTTTAAAATCTCGCTTTTTTTTTAGACGGTTTTGAACTATAGGAAATTTAAACAAAAAATTGGTGATCGCGATTTTATCTTCTCGCAATTTGATACAAAACGGTGGTTCAGGATATCACGGAATTAAGTACTCACATAAAAAGGATTTTACAGTAGATAGTGGTCTTTGTTAAATGCTTGTAGTATCAATTCCTGATAGGAATTTATTGAATTATAAAGTCAGTATACAGTTTTGATTGAAGCTCTTGACTCTCGCTTTTTTTTTTTTTTTTTTTATGAGTTTGGAATTGATTGGTAGAATTCAGAATCAATCATGAATTGTTAGAATTGAAAGTAATATAATGGTTGTTATGAATTTTTATTTGTGTAGTATGAGTTTGTTTGCTACAAAATCTTTTTTATCCCACTTCTTTTAAATGTTAGAAAGCAGTCTATGTGCAACAAAGAGACAAGCAAAAATGATTGATATATTGAGCATGGTATTGTGTCATTGTTCTGATCAGAAGTATTGTTATTATTTACCATCCTTATAATCACTGTGTCTAATTATTTCAGACCCTCTAATAAAGCCTCGTGATTTTCGAGTTGACCCCACCCGTGGAAATCGGCCACATGAAGCCCATTTTATCTGGGAGTCTATCGATCCATTGGATGAAATGATTAGGGGAAAGTTCAGAGGTTACAAGGTAAGGTCAAAGCATACATGTTTACCTCCAGTGGTGAAAAAGAGGTTGATTAAAAGCCCAGAATAAGTAGCATTGGCGCTCTCTTTTTTCGCGTCTATTTTAAAGTTTTTATATACAGTTTATTAAATTGTTAAATAATCATGCTTCTTGAATTCTAATACTAATATCCATTTCCAGTTAAAGCAACCTTAGTTTATTTCATTGATGCAAATTTTTCAGCTAAAGTGCAGTTATTAAAACTGTACAAACCTGTTTAGATGTGCACAATTGAGAATCAGGTATTAAACAAAATTGATAATCACATTTATACTGAGACAACATGCCTTATTTGTAAGGTTATGTCTGTTGCTATAGTAACAGTACTGTGAATCAAGAGTCTATGTCTCAGAGAGTCTATCGTTTCTAATTATTGTTTATGTTTTGTCGCTATAGTTACAGTACTGGAAGTCCAGTGAAGGTCGCCGTAACAAGATAGAGGTTCCTATTGTGATCGACTCAGACACGGCCAACCTGAGACATGATATCAGAGCCTCCATCTTTGACCTGCCGGCCAACACCGCATTCCGTGCCCAAGTGTCCGTGATGAATGGGCACCGTGCGGGGCCCCCCAGCGACACCATCGACTTCAAGACATCAGAGGGAGGTCGGTTCTGTAGAATTTCATGAAATTCTTGGATACTGGTTTTATATTAAATATGTTTTTTTTTTATTTTATTTGTTTTGAAGTAGTTCCTAACCTGTGATTGAATGTTTTATAGTTCCTGGTCCAGTCCGTAATCTACAGTCGGATGAAGTTGACAGCCACTACACGGTGCTGAAGTGGGACCCGCCTGATGAGCCCAATGGGTTACTCCAAGGTTATGACCTTGGTTATCAGAAAGGTAAGAAATGCCCATGACCCGATATACAACCATCTTAGAAGGAAACTTGGGGGATATATGAATTATGTTTTTGACATTCATTGCCTATATGACAGGTCATTGTATATTATGTGTTTTGCTGAAATATTAGAATACCACTGTTAATCTATTGTGATCATTGAAATTTGATTCCTTTACACAGCATTTTTAATGTATGAAACCACAGAACTGGCACATATGCTTGTGTGATAAAGTTAGAAAAGGGGGAAAATATATGTCAAAAAATTGTTAAGATATTTTTGATATGTCATTTGTTTCTGGTATGAATTTTGCAGTGAATGGGGAGACCCAGGGTGAGATTCGAGCGTTAGAACCAAAGATCAACAACCCCTCCCACACATCAGCGAGGATCACTGATCTGCAGCCAAACAACGAGTACCGCTTCTTTGTGTGGGCAAGGACCAGCTCAGGGCTGGGAAAAAAGCAGTCAGTGAAGGTGTTAACAAAGGGTAGGTCAATACATACAAAGAGCAGGGCAATAAATGGTCAATAGAAGTGTTAACAAAGGGTAGGTCAATACATACAAAGAACAGGGCAATAAATGGTCAGTGAAGGTGTTAACAAAGGGTAGGTCAATACATACACAGAGCAGGGCAATAAACGGTCAGTAAAGGTGTTAACAAAGGGTAGGTCAATACAATCACAGAGCAGGGCAATAAACGGTCAGTGAAGGTGTTAACAAAGGGTAGGTCAATACAGTCACAGAGCAGGGCAATAAACAGTCAGTAAAGGTGTTAACAAAGGGTAGGTCAATACAATCACAGAGCAGGGCAATAAATGGTCGGTGAAGGTGTTAACAAAGGGTAGGTCAATACAGTCACAGAGCAGGGCAATAAACGGTCAGTAAAGGTGTTAACAAAGGGTAGGTCAATACAATCACAGAGCAGGGCAATAAACAGTCAGTGGAGGTGTTAACAAAGGGTAGGTCAATACAATCACAGAGCATGGCAATAAATGGTCAGTGGAGGTGTTAACAAAGGGTAGGTCAATACATACACAGAGCAGGACAAACAGTAAGTGGAGGTGTTAACAAAGGGTAGGTCAAGACATACACAGAGCAGGACAAACAGTAAGTGGAGGTGTTAACAAAGGGTAGGTCAATACAATCACAGAGCAGGGCAATAAACAGGCAGTGGAGGTGTTAACAAAGGGTAGGTCAATACAATCACAGAGCAGGGCAATAAACAGTCAGTGGAGGTGTTAACAAAGGGTAGGTCAATACATACACAGAGTAGGGCAATAAACAGTCAGTGGAGGTGTTAACAAAGGGTAGGTCTATACAATCACAGAGCAGGGCAATAAATGGTCAGTGAAGGTGTTAACAAAGGGTAGGTCAATACATACACAGAGCAGGGCAATAAACAGAATGTAAAAGTGTTTCAAATGAAATAAAGACCAGACCAAGACAAAAGGCAGTCAGTGAAATGCCAAAATTATGGTTTCGTTTGATTTGATAGTCATTTAGAACACCAAGTTTTTGGAACTTGGTTATTGAGTTGGTACAGAAAATCAAATTTTAATGATCAGAAGTAAGATATGTGACAACATTCATAAAACCATTGTTCATGAACTAATCTGTCTTTGAAACTGTCAGTTTTACTTAATCCACAAAAATCTGATGCCAAATAATATTATTCTATCTATTGTAGTAAAATCTAAAAGATATAAATTCATTTTTGTGATGTTATTAAGATTGAGATAACCTGAATCAAGTCCACCAATTTTGATTACATTTACATAAATACAGTGCATCACTAAATTCCTCTGCACTGAATTCAAAATTCCCCGCATAATTAGCTTTGATGTTGATTGAATGTCTCGGCTCATTGCATACATTCTCATTACTTTCATAGTTTTTTTTTTTTGGAAAAATCACTAGATGCAATGGCCTTTTTAAACATTAAACGTGTTGCCATGGTGATACTGCCGAGTTCAGGACGTGAGCTTTCTAGGGAGGTGACGAGATTGATATTTTATCGTCGGTAATACTTATCTTCTCTAATGGAGTTGCGCTAAAATCCCAGCACAGAAATTGTGTTCATTAACTTTTTTTTACAAGATTAATGGTTGCATGGGTCGCGATTAAAACGCGTTCACCATACAGAGAGGCTATAATTGTTTTCTTTACGATAATGTCCATATTGATTGCGGTATCTTCAGAGAGAGAGAGATCGTTTCGATTTAATGACTCTTCAATAGATTCAATTTTTGTTCTCTTTCAATTAAGTTTCTGTTATCTCGCCATGGTGGTTAGATTTATATTTTCCCAATCGAGAAAAAAATTTCAAAATTTTGATGTATGTTGCATTTTTATAGGTATTAACAAAGTTGAAAGTCTATGATGTAATGAGCTGTAATGATGTATCAGTTCTATGCTCCAACTGAAATTAATCAATTGAAATAATGAAAGAATGGTGTTACCTGCAGGTCAGACAGGCAGTCCTCTTCCTCAATATTTTGTCTTACATCCTTGAAGTATTAAATTTTGGCGATTCATTCTTTGTGTTTTAATATATATTTAAGAGATTTTTATTTCTAGCCAAATTAAACTGTATTTTGTAAGTTGTACTGTAGATTGGCAAATAATCACGATGGTTTTAATTTAAGTATGTTCCTGATTTTCCTGTGGAATTAAACCCATCGTGAATGATATCATTAGTGTTCAAAAACGTTTCAATGCATATCCTCTGATCAATTGATTTTCTAGCACGTGAAATTAAACTTATCGCAATTGGTACTTTATTAGAAATCGTCAAATTTTAGGAATTAAAATGACTTACAGTATCTCATTTTGTGTACTATCTGCCTTAGACTTGTGTTTGTTGCATTTAGTGGTCAGCTCAAACCATCTCAAGCTGGTTTTACAATTTTGGCATTGTTAATTGGTCAAATAGCAAACTAGGGAGTTGCAATATAATGCATAGATGGCAGAACCTTAGGCAGGACATTAGAAAATCCTATTTAATGTGTCATTTACTAGTGATATAGTTTGTTTTTCAGTCAGTACAGAATTCTAGGTGCAATAATGTACATCATATCTACTGGTATAATCAACTAGTATTTACATTTTTACTGATTTATTTTTTCTGAATTTAAAAAAAACCACATGAACAAACGGCCAATTAAAACTCCTGTCATTTTGTCAGGTTCTCATTCACAGAGAGAATGGGCCTCTTTAGTTTAATCAGCTAAAACCCAGAATAAACTATGTCTCTATAATGTTTTTATACTGCAAATGAATTGATCATATTCATCATGATGAATTATGAAGTATATGGTGGTAAAAAATGTTGTAAGATATACTTCTTACTAAATGGGTCTTGTTGAACCGATTCTTTTTTTTTTTTTGGAGTGGGGGGTTTATGTGTAATTGTATAATATTAACTAATACAGTGCCTTTTCCTGGATCATTTTAGGCTATGCCAACAGTCAGATGGCCAGTATCCACCAATTAGGAATCAATTTAGCATCACATGACATTGGTCTCAAATTTAGAGTTCTAGTGATTCTTGGAGTGGTTTGGACATTGATGAATCTCGTCTTCCACTGACATCCTACAGAGACAGAACAGCCAGGGGATACGTTATCTTCAATACTTATATCACTATCATGTTGTGGGACCCTAAGTTCAGACGGACCAAGGAAGATCCTACTACCGTCAAACTTTGAACAAAGATGTCTGTGGATTGTGAATTGGATGAAGTCCTCTGTTTTGGAGGACTGAAATATGATTAAAGATAGAAGATAACTATAAAGGTTTACAGATGCAAACAGATTATATTTGACATCCTACAGTTTACATAAGGATCATGAAGCCATGTCATGGCAGAACAAACAAAACTAGAATCTATATTGTGATATCATGATGTGATTCTTTATTTTCTCAGCAATAAGTTTTTACTTAATCAGCACTTGATGTTATTTACAAGGAAGGACTTTCTTGACATAAAGGCAGTACTATGAAAGATTCTGTGAAGTTTCAGTGGTATATATAGAGCTGTGAATGAATGCACTCGGACATCAGGATATACCAATGTTTATTGGTGTAAAAAACGTTGATGTGAAATGTTCAAGGATGAAACCACAGACATACGAAAAAATTCCCCTTAACTGTTTACAAGCTCACCAAAGGTTTCAGTGTAATGTGAAATGGTCTAGTCCTCTGGTGTATGTGTAAGACACGATCGCTACCCCAGTGGAGGCTGCCATGTCTCGGAGACGATCACCAATCTATTACCCACAATCATTCCCAGTTGTATGAATTCCATAAACATTCCAAATGATATGAAGAAGATTGTCTGCATGCATTATTCAAGATGGCGTGGAATGTGTCATTAGAGTGACTCAAGGGCTTCTGTTCCCTCTAGGAATTGTGTCGTTTCTTTCGCAGCCAAAACTCGTTTCATCTTTTGTTTTGTTCTGTCTGTTAGTGCTTTACAATGTGAGAGGACTCTGAGAAGCTTGATAGAGGCCATGGAATGTCTAGTGCTGTCTATCGGATGTACCTCCTGATTTCTGTGCCATAAGTTCACGTATTAGCCGGGTGAAGGCTTAATAAGCACCTCAAACATAAATAGTTGCACACAATGGCTGAAATTGTTCAATTATGGTAATTGTGAAATTTTTTTTGTCTCGTATTTTGTGCAAAAGCAATGTCTTGTCAAATTTGTATTTATGTCACAAAATATAGCAGTATTTGTGAAATATTGATTCCTATTTTTAACTTTTTGTCATTGAATGATTGACACTGTGCATGCATGACTATACATGTGCAATATCTGAGAGGAGTTTCATCATGTCTATATATAGTAACAAGTAAATATGTATACAATGTAAATAACATTGTAATGTTCTAGTCAAACAATGATGAAAAATGTTCTGATTGAGGAATGTGAATGGAAATTTTTTAATATTTATCAATTATTATATATAAATTGAAATATTCCATGCACATTGTACTTGAGTGTGTGGGATTTCATATTCATAGCAAAGTTACTTTATTGTTGGATAAAGTTGAGCAATTAATTAATGAAATAAGAAGGTTTCATTCTAGAAACTAGTTCTATCATTATTTATTTTTGCGTTGTATTCACTCAAATTTGCTGTGAATATGATAGTTAAAAAACTTGTAATTATTGAAAAAGAGAACCCATAAACGATAGAATTGTTTCAGCAGAGCAAATATGGACCCATTGTTTTAGGTTGAATGGTTGTTGACTATTTTTTCATGGATGATTTGTCAATATCTGTATTTCTGCTTTAATATTTTTATTGAAATTGATGAAATATGGGAGAATGTTTCTACCAATCAATCCTCATATTCAAAGGTTGTGAACTTTTGTAAGTTTCTGTAGTTACAGCTTATCTATCTCTGTTTGTTCTGTAGATAAAAGTATCCTCATCCAACTCATCCTCAACACACATCTGTTATAAATAATATTCAAAGAAAGATAACTAAAAAAAAACCCCATTTTTTGTCAGCGTTAGCTCCCTTAGTATACCCTTAGTATACTAAGACCAATGAAATAGGCTTCACATGAACAAATTCTTTCCAAAGTTGCAAAACCATTGTTATATTTCCACACAACTTCATGTTCATTGCTTCATTTCCTACTGCACAAACGAACATTTCATTCTTGCCAAATGCACATGGACTGCATTCTGGGTAATTTCATGAACGACAAGGTTGTGCTAAATGTTGTGACTGTTCGATTTATTTTGCCAATAACAGAAAAACCATATCAGTGAATGTTGTGTAGATGATAGTTATAGGACTACAAAATCAAATCATTCAAGTATACAACCTAACAAATGAAGCTGAGTTTAAACACAATAGATTGCAACATTAAAAATCTTCAATTTTTCAATTCGAACAAATCTATATAGTTTATAAACTGTTAAAGATGAGTATAATTTGATAAATTTCAAACTTTTAGTGTAACGCCATTCTTAGGGAATTTTTGAATAAGAGACATATAACATTTTAAGGATATTAGAATTTTGTCAGGTCACTGTTTGATTAAAACCATTTCGTATTTTTACTGATACATTATGTAATAAATTACACATATAAAGACGACATTTTGAAAGTCAATATACATGCTTATATGCATTATATTTTTTAACAAGTTTGTTACTTGTCCCATACTAATGATTAAATATCACATTATTTAATATATTGGTTATGCTGATTACCTTTTTACTAATGAATTTGGAGTCTTGTTAATTAGTAAACAGATTTTATCTGGACAAATTGTACTACATCGTTTCATCGATTTCCTGATTTTTCTTGATTAGAAACACTTAGCTGGTGAAACTGACGTGCTGTGATGTCAGATGAATTTATCAAAAGAGAATAGTAAAACATGTTCTATACAATTGAAAGAAATTGGGCCAATAACTTGAATAAAAGAAATTGAAGATAATTGTTTACTTATTGAATAGGTATATTTTTTCCCCTTTACATTTGAACAAGATTATTTTTTGAATTATGGAATTCGAAGGCACTGTAGACATTCATGTAACAAACAATGCATGTCAAGAGATGACAGCGATCAAATAGAACAGAACGTCTGGCGTTCATATTCAGCAGAGACACTGGGACACATAGGTTTACATTAAGCATTGTTCTAATATGTAAAAATGCTATTTTTAAAACCAATATATTTTTTTTGTCCGGAGGATTGAATTTTAGCTTTATATGTAAGTTTTAGATTTAACGTAATGTATGCACAAGTATCGGGTATTGGAAGCAACGTTAAGTCCAAGCAATTTTGATAGTTTTAAACTATATTTGTAATAGTATATTTGCTTGATAACAAATCATTAAGATTACAGATTTACATATGTGATGTTTTCTTCTTTCACTTCTGTTTGATACTTTATAATTGAGCATTGATTTGTGCCAAATAATATTGTGTTACTTTCTCTCCTCTGTTTCCTGTATTCATGTTTATTTTGTTCATGTCTGTATCTTTTGTGTTACTTTTTAATGTACACAACCCTTTTTTCTCCATTGTTTAACTTTAGCTTATGATACACTTACTTGTTTATCTGTAAAAGTACACCAAACTTGTTATGTTTATGATGCGGTCATTTAAAACAACGCTTTATACAACTGTCAAAGATCTCTTTTCCAGTACTTTGAATTTTTACTTTGTGACGTAATAAGAAACTGAGTTGAGTTATTATGATGTGGCAGTTTAAGTAACATTTTAGAAAAGTGCTATCCATTTTCCAATAATTTAGATTTTGTAAGAAAAAAATTAAAGCTGCACAAAGACATAATATTATCTGTATCATAATCCTTAATCCTTTGTTTATGTATTGAATGTATTAGTTATTGGAAAATTTGGTACACCCATTTTGTTACATATAATATTATGAACACAAATGGTATTTTGCAAAAAGAACAATTTTGAAACAGTGAAACTTTGCAGTGTCATACGAATACTCAAGACTTGTTCATTGTGTGTTGGGGTATATGTGCAATTAGATTATTTGTTGGGGGAAACGTAGATGACTGCTTTTCTTGTCCATTCATGTTGTATAAAGTTAATTATATCTTGTTGATCATTAATATTATTAAAATCATTTTTATTTCTAAGGTTGAAAAATCTTGCTTTGTTTTTTTTTTAAAGTATATATACTAGTATTATTAATCAAACATCTCCAATTCTCAGCAATTTTCGATAACAGAAATTAATTCATGGTATCGTAGAATTGGGTCGATTGGACATTTGATATCGCAGTGTTGATAAATATTATTTCACACTCACATTCATCAAAATATATGATTATGTGGTATCACAGACACCAACAATAACGAATTCTAGTCGAACGCGCAAAATTCGAAAGTTTTACATGTACATATATACATTTGTCCCACCTTTTTTTGCAATATCAAAATATCTGAAAACCTGGTTACTCCGGTCCTGGGTATTTGCGTTACATTTTTAATTTCTAAAATATCCAAAAATTGGCCGTATGGCTTGCTTTTTGTGCATATTATTAAAAAATGAATCAAATAAATATGTATTACTTAAATACGATATAAAAAGGTTTTGGACAGTTTACGGTTTCTGAAGAAGTGTAAACTGTTCCAAACCATATTTGTTATTGTATAAAACTAATAAATATTGAAATCATTACTTATAATTTAATTTTTTGCTATTAATTATAGATAAAAACAGTCATTCGCTTTTAAAATGACGTCAAATTGTACAAAGTTCAAATGTTACGTCAGATGGATTGATACGTTTTTGACGGTAGTCTTACTATGACGCCTTACAACCAGTTTTATTATTTAAAAAAAACCCCACAGATTTATTTAAGGAATGAATTTAATTTCTACATATGTTATACGATATAACATAACTTGGGGCAGTTTACGCTTTATATAAACCGCAAAGATGTTTATAAAAAAGCGTAAACTGTTCCAAGTTATGTTATAGCGAGCGCAGCGAGGCGGCGCGAAGCGCCGCTCGCGTAGCGAGCTCCATAGACAACGTGTACGAACGGAGGAAATTCGAGTTGAAATCTGCACATTGTTCAAAGAAAATTTTATGAGGCCACGTGAAAACGTTCTACTATCCCAGTGATCCTTTGCGGTGCATAGCAACATGGCGGAACAGGAAGCGTTTCTAAGGGAAATTCTTACCTGTAAATCGCATACATCATTTTCATTTAACAATAAAAAATCCTTTTAAAAACATTTAAAGTAAACAACACATGCTTACGTAAAAACTGTACCTATGCCGTCATTTCCTTCCCCGAATTTGTCCGACAATTTACGAAAACTGTCGAGCGCAAAAAGTTAAGTATGACGTCACAGTGATCTCGTGTTTTATATTCCCGCGATACATTTAGAGGTGGATCAAGCATCTGTACTGAATGTAACGTGTAGGAAGTACACAGTAGGGAGTCACCGTTAATACTGATACTGCGCTCACTATTAACGGGGATTCTTTGGCTGATTAGTTTTGTTTTGATGATTTTTTTTGCTCAGTAAGTACACATGCAAGTTCCATGCTAAATGTATTGTCACATTGATCCAATCATTGTATACGTTAGGTAGGTGACAAAAAATTATTAAAAAAGAAAAGTCTTGTCATTATTAGATCTACGTGTAGCCACGTCATTTTGTAATGAATAAATAAAAGAAAAAAATTAAACTGTTTAAATATCTACATGTATTTGTTATAGTTGCATATGTGGTCAAACCTTTCAATAATATTGGATATCACACACTAAAAAAAGGGGGAGGGTACATGTATGTCTACAACGCTTATATAGCGTACAAAAATTAAAAAGATTAAAAACAAAATTGATGTCACAGAGGAAAATTAAAACACCGGTAACAACAAGGAACAAAATGAGAAATAACACAGACACACAATTTATTTATTTTAATGATCATTATTAAAAGGTAAAGAAGAGATAAAAAAAAAAAAAAAAAACGGCTTTGTGTTTATCAAAATATTCTAATAACATTTTATTAATGCTCAGTGGTAGTTTTTTGTTTAAGTGTACAAACCTAGTAAGGGACCATTGGAATAAAAGTTTGATATCTTCCGGTTCCTTGCGGTGGTAAAAGTTTTCGAGACAAAGCCAAAGTTTTTTGGTTAGGGCAAGTCCACGGGTTGCATTTAACAATGATGACAGATCTATGTGTGACTCCTTCTGCGCTCGCCCCAACGGTCACACCGTAAAACATATTACTCGTATAACATAGGTAGAAATTAAATTTATTCCTTATAATTTAATTTTCTATCACTAAAATCGGAAAATAGGGCCCATTATTTAGTAAAAAGATGTATTTGTACAAAATTTAAACGTAACGTCAAGCGGATTACTACGTTTCGCACGCACGTCGCATTGTGACGTAGGCAAGTTATGTTATAGCGAGCGCAGCTCGCCGGCGCGCAGCGAGCTCTACCGGCAAGGCGTGTGTGAATAGAAAATTCGGACTAGTTGCACATTCATTCAACGGATTTTTTTGGCGTCAGTAAATCGGACCAGTAATGCATCGTTTTAATCGTCCCAGTAGTTCCCTGTAATCATGGCAATTTTTATCACTTCACACTCTCACGAGAATCAGCAAGACAAATTTAGACAGTAAAAACAATAACGATGTAAGCGACATAAAGTCAATGTTACCTCTAAAGTTCACCTCAGTACACTTTCAATCAAAAATAATCGTGTGACGTCACAAACGTTTCGGAGTCAGTAAATTTTGACCCACAATTCATAGTACCAATGGTTTCCAACCTCACGTTCCAACATCACGTTCTCTCGAGAATCAAAGTAAAACCTTTGAAAAGCTTATAAGATGTGTAATTTTAAGAACATCATGCTTTTTAAGTGAATAAAACAGTATACTACGCATACTTTTATTTCTCAGGGGAGTTTTAAAGAGTAAGACGACACTTAACCAACGTCAGCTTTGACGTCACAATAAGCACTGATAAGGGGAAATTACTCTAATTGAAGTTATTGTAAATCTGCTGAAATGACCAAAATCTTCTTAAAATCTTGCAAAGGCTAAGATAAAGAACAGCTGACGAATAAGGACATGTCTTCAGATACAGGAAACAGTTGTAAATTGCACTAATTTGGATGAATGCTCACAAATATTTTATTCACTATAATTACGGTAATTTCCTGAAACGTAACGTTATACGTAGCAGCGCCTTTTTTTAAAGGGGGTGGGTGGGTGGATGGCAGCCTCATCCAAAAAATCTTTGCAAGCAAAAAGAAAAATAAATCATGAAAATTCTAATCCTTCAGCTCTTTAGCAGTTCAATGGTTTCTTTATTTTCACTTCCATTTATTACATGCGGGGGGGGGGGGGGGGGGGGGAGACAACGACAACACCATGTTCTTTTAACATGATAAGCAAATATTTTTAAGCGTAAATTAAAAATAAAATTGAACATTAATTATTTTTTTGTTAAGTGGAGGGGCAAATCCATGGTAAGTCGATTTTCTATGTATAAATTGACAAAAATGAAAAAAAATTTAGCATGGGGGGAGCTCTATGATGAGTCAAGTTTTATATGTAAGTTTAAGAAAAAATGTCTACTGCAAAAAAAGGGGGGAAATCAATCAATCAATCATAATCACAATCACTTTAAAAGAGGAGATGCAGTGCAATGAATATTTATATATTAAAATCTTTATTATTTAACAACATTGTATCTGAGATTAAACTATTGTTCTACATATAAATAAATAAATTATAACAAATCTTAATATGTTTTACGGTGTGACCGTTGGGGCGAGCGCAGAAGGAGCCACACATCTGTCATCATTGTTAAATGCAACCCGTGGACTTAACCAAACCAAAAAACTTTGGCTTTGTCTCGAAAACTTTTACCACCGCAAGGAACCGGAAGATATCAAACTTTTATTCTAGGCTTAATGGTCCCTTCCTAGGCTTATACACTTAAACAAAAAACTACCACTGAGCATTAATAAAATGTTAAACAGACTTATTAAAATATTTTGATAAACACAAAGCCGTTTTTTTTTTTATCTCTTCTTTACCTTTTAATAATGATCATTAAAATCAATAAATTGTGTGTCTGTGTTATTTCTCATTTTGTTCCTTGTTGTTACTGGTGTTTTAATTATTTTCCTCTGTGACATCAATTTTGTTTTTAATCTTTTTAATTTTTGTACGCTATATATAATATAAGCGTTGTAGACATATGTGCCCTCCCCCTCTCTTTAGTGTGTGATATCCAATATTATTGAAAGGTTTGACCACATATGCAACTATAACAAATACATGTAGATATTTTAACAGTTTAATTTATTTCTTTTATTTATTCATTACAAAATGACGTGGCTACACGTAGATCTAATAACGATTAGACTTTTCTTTTTTAATAATTTTTTGTCACCTACCTAACGTATACAATGATTGGATCAATTTGACAATAAATTTAGCATGGAACTTGCATGTGTAGTTACTGACCAAAAAAAATCATCAAAACAAAACTAATCAGCCAAAGAGTTGTCACGGAGGTGACCGGCAATTCTTTATATCTACACATATTTGAAAGTCGGCTTGAAACTATTTACAAGTTTATTCACATCACTAAAGAAAAGTCACATTACATATTATGTTTAATCCATGTGCACCTTGAATCTCCAACTCTATTCCTTACTCTATCCTACACCCATCTCCCCTAATCTCTAAAGCTCATCATATATATACTATTAGGCTCCAATTGATGATTATCTTTAATCATTAGCTCCAATCTATTAATTAATTAGCTCCATTTCTACATCTATCTCTATAAAATTCTAATCATCTTGTCTGAACTCTAACTTGACCTTGGCTCCCAAATCTACAAACAATAGCTCCCATAGCTCCAATAATTAAAAGCCCATAAAACTTGACCACTCTAGACATTAATCCATTCTTAATTACCCAAACACAGCTTGATCTGTCTGAACAGCGTATTCTCAAATCTGTAACTCTATATAAATCACTATTAACAAATACACTAAAATTTACCCCTCATCATTCCTCCCCCTCATCTTTTATATAACTGTCCTCAGTTTATGACTACAATAACTGTAAACTAAAACTACAAAAAAACTACCACTAAGAATACACGATTAGAAATAATAAAAAAAAACTCCACTAAACTACTTAAACATTAAGTATATACACCTCACAAATTAATGATCAAAATTCTCTACCCACTACCTTAATTTTTGATCTCAGTACTACTAATAAATGATTCTATTATAAGAAGTGCACAAACAAATTAAACAACAAAACATCAATTATACAATAGTAAAATAATATCTTTAACTGTTCATAGTAAAATAATATCTTTTACTGTTTATAGGACTAGTAACAATTTTAACTGTCAATTCACGAAAATAAGTCGGAAATAATAATCCAATTAATCGAGATACTTGAATGTCCAAATCACTAACAAATATTTTCTGCGGATACAAAACGATATCTTAAATTGTCCATATGTTCTGGTACTTCATTTAAAATGTTTTCGGCTACGGCGGAAAAATCAACTACTTCAGGTACAAGTCCTTCACTGTAACTTATTTCTGTCTCTCTTTCTATCGATTGGTGCCCGTCCAAATAGGTATGTTGAAATTTCTTTAACGTCAAAGTGATACACATTATTTCACGAGTGTCAACTTTACTAGTATGAGGGACATCTGATGAACTATCTGATGGTATTCCATTATCCTCTTGAATCATGACATCTTCTTCTTCGTCTTCTTGGTGTAGATTATCTTCATCCTCTCCTAAGTTCAGGATATATTCTTCGTCTTCATAATTTTCTGCGTTCATGGTATATTCCTCTTCCTCCATATTGTTTTCGTTCCCAGACTGCAGACGGTCCATTGTTTCTTCTAATGAGGTCAAGGATATTTCACTTACAGGTGAATATGGATTGTCAAAAAATTCTTCAAAGTCGTTGTCATTTTCTTCGGAAATGTCTGAATACAGATCATTGGTAACAGTAACAAATACTGGATCTTCATAGGGACTGCAATGATCCGTTTTCAAATGTTGATTTAAGGCATATTTTCTTCCAAAAATTCTCCCACATGTTGTTGCAGGGCATTGATGATGGAATCTTCCATGTCCATGAATTTCTCTGTTATGACGATAAAGATTTTTTCTATGTTTAAATTTCCGATCACAAAGTGAACAATATTCAGTAGAATGAGGATAATCCATGAGTATTCGAAGAAGGCAAATGTAAGTTTGAGTTTTCTGATGAAGTTCTTCAGTATATATAGTGTCGAATGTCAAATTCAAAATTAATGTGTTTTGGGAGCCACACACAATGAATCTTGGAGCCATCCAGATGGTTTTGGAGCACTGGTCACTTTAATGTACATTATACAAGTTACGGTTCCTGTCAACTTATCTGCATTTCTATTCAACAAATTAAGAAATTTCACAGTTTTCTACAACATTTCTTCTTATTCAAATAACATTTCATTAGTTTCTTCTTTGACGGTAAGCAGCACCTCGACCTTTATAGTTTCTTTCAAATTCCTCTAATAAATCTCCTGGGACCAATGAAGAATCTACCCATGCACTTTCCTTTTCATCGTTCTTATACTTAACAAAATATTTTGCCTCTGCTCTTCCCTTTTTATTTCTAGACCACAATTTATCACAAACTTCCACAATCTCATCATTTGATTCATTTACAGGATCCTCTTCAATTTCATCATTTGTTCTGTTTCCTTCTTCCTGATGACAGACTTCGTTTTCATCTAAAGAATTATCTTCATCGGCACATTGATCTTCACAATATTGTAAATTTGGCGGTAAATCTTCAGGATCAACAAATATTTTCATTCTGTTTGCATGTATAATTTGCTGTTTCTTTTTGTTATCGCAACTTTCCACTTTGAAATTCACAGGAGATGTTTTCTCTATAACACGATGCGGTCCATTCCAAGGATGTATCAATTTACTTGTAAGACCTGGCTTTGTTACTGGTAAATAAATCCACACTCGATCTCCTATGCTAAAATCTGGTTCTCTTGCATTTTTATCCTGATGTTGTTTTTGTTTTTGTTGCGCAAGTTCTATATTGTTCTTCACTAAAGTGAAAGCCTCATTTAGTCTCTGGATTATAACACTTTTGTAGTCATCAACATCAGTATATAGTCTTGTTGGTTCAGACAATGCCACATCAATCGGTAGTCGCGCATCACGTCCATAAACTAAATAAAATGGTGTCTCCTGAATAGTTTCTTGTAAACTTGTCCTATACGCAAATAACACATAAGGAATATAAACATCTCAATCACGCTGATGATCATTCACAAACATTGACAACATAGTTGCTAAGGTTTCATTAAACTTCTCTACCAATCCATCGCACTGAGGATGGTAAGCAGTTGTAAATATCTTCTTTGTATTCACTATTTCACAAACTTCCTTCATCAAACTCGAAGTGAAGTTACGTCCTCTATCAGAAAGTAATGTGCGAGGAGCTGAATGTCGACAAATTATCTCTTCTACGAACAATTTTGCTGTGGTTTTTGCATCTGCGTTTGAAATTGCGAACGCTTCCACCCATCTTGTTAAGTAGTCTGAAAACACAACGATGTAACGATTTCCTTTCAAACTTGGTGGTAATGGCCCTAAAACATCAACAGCCACTCGGTCAAATGGTCCATCCACTGGTATAGGTAACATTGGAGCTCTTTTTCTTCCCTTAGGTGTTTTTCGACTAGCACAGTTTACACAAGATTTACACCAAAAATCTATGTCTCTATACATTCCTTCCCAAAAGAATCTTTCTCTTATCTTGTAATACGTTTTATGAAATGCCAAGTGTCCTGCTGTATGGTCATCATGACACCAGGTTAAAACTTCATCTATCAATGTTCTTGGAATAACTAATCTCCTTCTAACCTCCTTGCGCTTTCCTTTAGCATCTGGAGCCCATATATGATAAAGCACGTCATCCACCATCTCATAAAATGAAACGGAAGCCATAACTCTTTTAGCTCTCTCCTCATCTGTAGGAAGCTCATTGCATTTCAGGTAGTTCATTATATCACGTAACTTTGGATCCTTCATCTGCATTTCACTGATGTTCTTTGTTTGTAGTTTTTCTGGTAATTCCTCAAGAGTCATGATACTTTGTATCTCTTTTCCCGATCTTGACAACCCATCTGCATTTCCATGCTTCTTTCCAGGTTTGTACTGAATCTCAACATCATATTCTTGTATAGCCAATGCCCATCTTGCTAATCGTCCACTTGGATTCTTTATCCCCATGAGCCATCGTAATGGATTATGATCTGTTATAACAGTAAATTTGTGCCCTAACAAATACTGTCTGAATATTCCAATTCCCCACACAACAGCTAAAGCTTCCTTTTCAATAACAGGATAGTTAAATTCGCTCTTCTTTAAACTTCTACTGGCATATGCAATTGGACGCTCTCCAACATCTGTGTCTTGTGACAAGACTACTCCCAAACCCTGATCACTTGCATCAGTACAGAGCTTAAATGGTTTTTCAAAATCAGGAAAACACAACACAGGAGCTTTGGTCATCAACTCTTTCAATTTCTGAAAAGCTTCTTCACATTTCTCATTCCAAGCAAATAAAGTCTCTTTATGTAACAGTTTATTTAACGGGTCTGCAATTTTCGCAAAATTGGGAATGAATTTTCGATAATATGACGCCAATCCAAGGAATGCTCTCAAAAACTTCACGGAAGTTGGTCTTGGAAATTTACGCACGGCCTCTACTTTCTTTGGATCTGCTTTTACTCCTCCAGATGTTACAATATGACCAAGAAATTCCACTTCAGTTTTGAAAAATGAACACTTTTTCTTTTTCAATTTCAAATTCGCTCCCCTTAATCTTGTAAACACTTCTTCAATTCTTTCTATATGCTCATCGAAGGTTTCCGAGAAAACAATAATATCATCAATATATGCCAACGCCATTTTCCACTGTATTCCTGATAGAACCAGATCCATCAGCCTCTGAAATGTACCAGGCCCATTGCACAATCCAAACGGAAGACAGTTAAATTCATATAACCCCTCCGAGGTTACAAATGCAGTTTTCTCTTTATCCTCTTCACGAACAGGTACATTCCAATAACCTGTTAATACATCCATAACAGAAAAGTACTTTGCTTTCTGGAACACTTCCAACATTTCATCTATTCTAGGCAAGGGATATACATCCTTCCTAGTGACTGCATTCAACTTTCTGTAATCTATACAAAATCTATAACTCCCATCAGCCTTTTTCACCAAAACCACTGGTGATCCCCATGGGCTACTTGAGGGCCTTATAACTTCTTTTTCTAACATACTCTTAATCTGTTTTCTTACTTCTTCCTTCTGTGCAAATGGTATTGAATATGGGCGTTGTTTTATGGGATGAGCATCTCCCGTGTCAATATGGTGACTAACTAAACTTGTTTCTCCCAGATCATTATCATCTTTGGCGAATACATCTTGGTACTTTCTAAACATCCTTGTAAGTCTCTCATTCTGTTCCTTGGACATACCTTCTTTGTCTATCTCTAAATCCTTTAAAAGATCAGGATCATTTCTTCCCTTTGATTCTAATATTTCATTCACTGGATAACTGTCACGAATTTCATCTACTTGACAAAAACTTCCGATGTTCACCTTCTTATGTAGAATTACAGGCTTAGTTGACAAATTTACAACGGAAATAGCCATTTGGTCACTGGCTTTTGTTAACACTCTTGCTGGCATTATATTATACTTTTCAATGAACTCAATCTTCGGCTCCACAATTCCCAATTTTCCATGAAATTCCGAACTAACTCTTGCAACACACATTACTTGAGATCTTGCAGGTATTTCTATCTTTTCCATCAAATGTACGGAACACCTTATATCTTGACTGTCACTCCAAAACTTCACATAATGTCCATTCCAGTTCACAGAACCATCCTTCATATCAAGAATTGCACCCACTTTCTTCATAACATCAGTTCCTATAATCACATCATAGCACAAATTCCTTGCAACAAACACATTATGTTTAAACAGTTCACCGTTCACTTCAATTTCACACTCCACTATTCCTTCAACATTAATTGCCTGTCCAGTTGCTGATACAATTCGTTTATCTGTTGACGTTAATTTAGTTCTGAGTTCAGGACCAATAAATCTTTCACTTATCAAAGAAACAACTGCTCCAGTATCCAACATTAAAATTGCATCAATTCCAAATATTTTCCCTTGAATTTGAATCCCCTGATAGTCACTTTTTACAAGTGAAGTTATTTTTCCAATGTTTTTGACATTTTCCTCAATTTTTACTTTTAATTTTGATTCTTCATTGTCTTTTTCTGATGAACTTTTATCAGAGGTATTTCTTCCTTTTCCACCATTGACCACCTTACCCTCTTCTAAGGGGGTCTGTTTTAGTTTAAACCAGTACGTTGAGGAGCTCGTGTGAATTTTCTTGTAGTGCTTGGTGCAAATTGACAATCTCTAGCAAGGTGATTGGGTTGTCCGCAAACATAACAACTCCGGGTCTGACGATTCCTTATCTGATTACTGTTTTGTGGCTGAACATTTCGGGTATATGGTAAACGTTTCATATTCGTGTTGTTTAGACCATCCAGTTTCTCTGCAATCTTGTCAAGCTTCCCTGTCATCTTCTCAAAGGAATCCATTAATATTTTCATCTCGCTCGCCACTACGTTGACTTTGGAAGGTTCTGGCTGACTGCTGGTGATTAATTGCTCATTACATTCTTCTCTTTTTGCTATCCTAAAAGCCTGTTCAAAACTCTGGGGGTCGGCCATCATAACATATCTTCTTAACTCGGGACGTAAGCCTTGTAAGAAATGCTCCATGACAAGCCTGTCATGCTCATCTAAAGAAACCCCTCCATGTGCGCGTCTAGCTAACTTCAGAATAGAGCTTCCATAATCTTCAACATTTTCTCTAGGTAATTGTTTCCTTTGGAATAGCTCGGTGTAATACATTCTTTGTAACTCTTTAGGACAAAATCTCTCCTTCATACGATCAACCAACCTATCGAAATCTTCTTGAATATCTTGATCCAAATCTTCATAAAAATCAGCTGCACGGCCTCTCAAATATGCAGGTAGCAATTCGACTTTTCTGTCTGGTCCCCATCTATTAGCTCGACCTATCCTTTCAAAAGTTTTAATCCAATTCTCAAAATCTTCGCCAACATCCCCGTAGAATTTAGAAGGAGTTACATTTGATTTTGTTTCCGTTGCTTCTCTCATAGTTACCATCCTTGGAGACGGTGATGGTATTGGTGATAAACTTCTTTGTGTTCCTTTTCTTCCCATTTTTATGATAACAAATTAGGTCCAAAATGAATGTTAATTTTTTTCCATATCCTGATTCCTAATTAATCCCACAGAATCAGAATAAGGATCCCACTTCTGACACCAAAAATGTCACGGAGGTGACCGGCAATTCTTTATATCTACACATATTTGAAAGTCGGCTTGAAACTATTTACAAGTTTATTCACATCACTAAAGAAAAGTCACATTACATATTATGTTTAATCCATGTGCACCTTGAATCTCCAACTCTATTCCTTACTCTATCCTACACCCATCTCCCCTAATCTCTAAAGCTCATCATATATATACTATTAGGCTCCAATTGATGATTATCTTTAATCATTAGCTCCAATCTATTAATTAATTAGCTCCATTTCTACATCTATCTCTATAAAATTCTAATCATCTTGTCTGAACTCTAACTTGACCTTGGCTCCCAAATCTACAAACAATAGCTCCCATAGCTCCAATAATTAAAAGCCCATAAAACTTGACCACTCTAGACATTAATCCATTCTTAATTACCCAAACACAGCTTGATCTGTCTGAACAGCGTATTCTCAAATCTGTAACTCTATATAAATCACTATTAACAAATACACTAAAATTTACCCCTCATCAGAGTCACCGTTAATAGCGAGCGCAGTATCAGTATTAACGGTGACTCCCTACTATGTACATACTTCCTACACGTTACATTCAGTACAAATGCTTGATCCACCTCTAAATGTATCGCGGGAATATAAAACGCGAGATCACTGTGACGTCATAGTTAACTTTTTGCGCTCGACAGTTTTCGTAAATTGTCGGACAAATTCGGGGAAGGAAATGACGTCACAGGTACAGTTTTTTACGTAAGCATATGTGTTGTTTACTTTAATGTTTTTAAAAGGATTTTTTATTGTTAAATGAAAATGATGTATGCGATTTACAGGTAAGAATTTTCCTTAGAAACGCTTCCTGTTCTGCCATGTTGCTATGCACCGCAAAGGATCACTGGGATAGTAGAACGTTTTCACGCGGGTCCACAAAATTTTCTTTGAACAATGTGCAGATTTTAACTCGAATTTCCTCCGTTTGTACACGTTGTCTATGGAGCTCGCTACGCGAGCGGCGCTTCGCGCCGCCTCGCTGCGCTCGCTATAAACTATGAGTAATGAAAATTTACTGAAAAATAGGTATGTTTTATTTTTTGGCATTCAAATTTCACGTTGTTAATTTTATTCTATTAATTTATTATATTTCATTGTTTGATCACATGTTGTGCTCGCCCCAACGGTCGCACCGTAAAACATATTACGACATATTATAGCATTGAATCATGATTTTTTGAAGTATACACTCTCATTACTGCCGCGGTGTGTGCATACAAATTGAGTAACGCGCGTTAGCGCGTTATGAAAATTTGTATGCACACACCGCGGCAGTTATGAGAGTGTATACTTCAAAAAATCATGATTTAATGCTTATATTTACATTTTTTAACTTCTTGCCTTGTCTGCAAATGTGAATTATACCTTAAAATTCCGATCTTATCCTAAGGGTAAGTTAATATTAATGGAAGAGCCACAGTAACAGCCACGAGCGTGCACTTTGATTTTCGCTTGTGACGTTGCAGTTTACAGCGTTCAACGTTTGTGACGTCATAATAAAACTCGTCAATTTGACCTTTGACTACTTGTTGCATTTAGAGGCATTTGAAGATCACAGAATTGAATGGAAAAACACAGTAGAATGTAAATATATGAATTTGTTGGGCCAATCAAATGAGGCGTTACAATCAGAATTAAATTATTTGTAAATGAAATTCACAAAAGCCCTTTAAGGAGTCTCGGGGGAGAATGTTTCAAACATACGATTTCCTTTATTTTTTTTTTACAGTGAAATGTCACATTATGAGTAAACTATGTGCAAAATATAAAGTAAATTGACCGGATAGTTTATCTGTTTGTCGCGCTCAAATTTTGGTCGTATGTCCAATTCATCACCGACATTTTATATAGGATTATACAGGAAAATGAGGGTTTTCATTTTCAATTTCATATTTAAAAAATTACAAACATACGATTTTCTTTAAATTTTCAGCGATGGAAGGTTAACGTATAAGTAAACTTTCTGCCAAATTAAAACGAAATTGACCGGATGGTTTTTAGGCTATCCGTCCTCATAGTTTGATCCTATAAACTTGCCGTGCCAGCCATTTTACATTATAGAATTGTATAAAACAAAAGGATGTTTACGAATCAAATTTAATTTTATTTGTATTAGAAGAAAAAATACATTTCCACTCACACAGAACGTAGAAGGGTCGCGTATATTTTTTTATTTTGCAAATTATAGTTTTGATTTTAATTATTGACGCTGTAATAGAAAATGCACGACGTTAATTTTTGTCAATTGTTACGTCAGAGTCTCAACTGACGTCATCCTAAGACGTTGACTCCGACTACAATAACGTCGATTTTGAAGAAGCGGCGAAAATATTAAAATACTTCTGACATTATTCTAACGATTCATTTCACTTAAAATAATTTTTTGATAAGTAATTTTTCTGAAATAAAAACGTCACATGATAACCTGTATCATTGAACATTTTACTTTAAATTTGTGTTTTACAACAGTAATGCGCAATACCCTGCGCAGAGGGCCCAAAATTTTAAACCCGCTACCGACCTTAAATCATCGAGTAGTGTTTTTTTTCTTATTTCTAAAGATGATCCAACTGTCTTCAATTCTTTAGAAGAAGAAACTGCACGTTGACTTGTTACATAGAAATAAGGACATCTTGTTATTCCAATGGTTGTTGATCTGCACTGCCTTCCAGTAGAATGTCGTCTTTTATACAGAAGTGTATCTATCTTGGATTTGTTTCAGTGTATTTACAGCAACTGCAAATATCCGCAAAATGAATCGGACTCTACGATCATACAAAAGCTTGCTCCTGAATTCACAGAGGGTATATATACACTTGACAATGTACTTATGATTAAAGACAATTTCGGTAAACTGCTCTTCATTTATGAACCAGCCTTCCAATATACTATATTCATTACACTAAAATTGTCCAATGTTAAGACTTTTTTACTTTTCAAGATTGTGTACGATTTTCGGCAATCTTGAAAATAGAAATACAATGTATAGAAAGTTGTACCTATATTTGAATTTGCTAAATTGTAAATTTGCAAACATTTTTTTATATCATGCATATATATTAATTCCTCTATGATCTATCATTTACATGGTACTGATATAAACATGATGTGTACGATCTGTTGATAAAACTTTTTAAAAAATGGAACGTCAATTTTCTTTACTTCATTAATTGTCTACCGGTGTTATATAGTGCCTTTTCCCCCTAGCCATCTTTCCCTCCGGAAAAATGGCTATATAGCAGTTCTTCCCCCCGGAAAAATGTCTATATAGCAGTTTTTCCCCCACGGAAAGCTGACTATATAGTGGGCTTTCCCCCTTTTTATAGCCAGATTTCCCCCACGGAAAACCTACTATATAGTGGATTTTCCCCCATTTTTACTTTCCGGCCATGTTTATTGCGGACCATTTGTGACAATAATTTGCAATAACTGATATGATACTAATTTCTCACAAAAAAGGATAATTATGGCATTTATTTCGCTGCCAACGTAAATGTTTGAATTGCCAAATATGTAACGTCACTGGTATATGACGTTTTTAAAAGAGTTATGACGTTATTCGCGGGTTTAATTTCGCGTTCGTTGCGTAATGCGCACCTGCTTTGAGATGGATATTCTACGGAAACGTCAGCTGAAATTATATGTCTTGTATTCTCCCATTTTATATAATTTAGCTCTCATTTGATACACGAAATATAATTAAAACTTTGATTTGTAAGTTGGTAGTGAACTTTTACAGTGTGGTAAAGATGTGGATTTACAAGTTTTCTATTCCCCAAATTAAATACACCCCCTTTTGTGCATTTACAAATAAATGTACAATATGGAAGGGATTGCAATTTTCGTTGCAATTATATTGCAATTTTTCCGGTTTATTTTCTAAACCGTTTAATGCACCTATAAAAGAAAAAAAATATGGGTAAAGCTGATATTTTATAACATATTAACATCATGCCAATCATCTTAGTCAATGATTTTATAATTTACCAAATACACTCTTGCTTTGTGTCTAGTATGTAGCGTTATAACACAAAATTAAAAATGAAAATTCGCCATCAAAGGGTGGACAAGCACCGCCCTTCTTAATCAAACTTATTTACAAATTAAATCAGCTGTTAAAAAGTAGACCAAATAAACTTTAAACGTGAAAATTGCGCATCAATTACACATTGTAAATTCACAAATTGTGTTCACAAAAGAATTAATGTTCTATTTTGCATTCAAAAAATTTATTTTCAATTAATCGCTGCACACTATTCCTCCACACACAAATGCTTTTTTAAACAGGCAAAGTGGAGGCCTTTTAAACATCTCGTGCATTGCGTTCTTGATCGCCGCCTTTGCCCTGTGGCTCTGTCAGAGCAAGCGACACAGTCCTTTTCTTTTCTGCCTAGTAAATAAAAATGATAAATAAAATTTGATAAATGAAATATAATAAATAGTTTTCACATCGTCAGTCATTTTATCAATTTCCTTATTGTATTCTTCTCTCTCTCTCTCTCTCTCTCTCTCTCTCTCTCTCTCTCTCTCTCTCTCTCTCATTCATCTGATTTGTTAATTTTTTATGTTTGTCGGAAAATCTATACGTGTTACTGTATATGTGGTATGAAGAGTGTATAATATAAGATAAAAATACATGTACGAAAATCACCGCTGCATAGATCGAGCAGACCAATATCTATTTTTATAAAAATCAGATTGAGGGGGAAACCTTTTCTCATATCACAGACCACATGTCTACCTTAAGTTTTGTTTTAATCAAAGCAATATCATGAATGCGGGCCATTTTAAAAAATTCAACTTCGGTTTTTAACATTTCTATTGGATGTAGGTGTAAAAAAGTTTTATCAGATCAACATAATAAAGACTAAAGAAGACTAAATTGTGGTTTATTAACCTTGGATATGGTTGATTGTAACGTCCCGTCTCGTTTGCCTCACGCCTCTGACGGGCTGGTCCCTGCCGACCAGGTACTCACTACTTAGGGCCTCAATCACCTCTTGTATAAATCTCAGACGGGATTTCACTGGTGCATCTGATGTGTTCTTTCTGTACAGGATGTAGGCGTTACTGCACATTCGATGAATGATATTAATGGCAAGTTTTTTCCAGACTTTAGTAGATTTGCGATTATCATTATAAAAGTGTAGCATCATATCTGCCCCATCCACTCCCCCCATATTCATGTTATAATGTTGTATTATTTTTGGCTTTCCATTTGAGTTTGCTGCATTAATAAAAGTACTGATCATTCTAACTGGTTTTTTACTCTCCCTCCCCCTGTACGCTGCTGCCAAAATTTCACCTTGTCTTACATACACACTTTCACCAGGTCCAACATGGGCGTTTCTGATTGTTAAAGGCATTTTTCGGTTAGATCTTAAGGTTCCTGTCAAATACGTGTTCACGTCTATTAATTTCCTTGCGAGGTCAAAACTGCAAAAAAAACTGTCACAGACAACATGATAACCTTTCTGGAGTAAGTTGCAGTTTTTTAGGAGTTGCAGGACTACTTCTGTTCCTTGTAAAAGATTGGATGTGGGAGTAAACTTTTTACCTAGATAGCATTTCAAATGTGCAACATATCCAGTTGTACTTTCAGCTAATACCCAGAATTTCACTCCAAATTTTGCTGCTTTTGACGGGATGTATTGGAGCATTGCTGTGCGACCTCTTGTACCAATCAATGATTCGTCCACACATATGTTCCGGTCGGGCGTGTAGAAATAGGTGGCGACACGGTTGAAATGGTCAATCAAGGGGCGAATTTTACTGTCGGGTCTGTAAAGTTTAAAAGTCAAACAAAATAATGAGACTGATTTTTAAGAATTGAAACATTTCTTGAAGAATTTAATTGAAATATATTTATCTAGGTTTTTATATAAAGCATTATTAACATAATTATACATATTTTGACATCGCATATATCCCAGTGGGTACATGTATTAGTCGTTATATTGCTTGATTCTTGCTATAGCCCCCAACCCCACCCCTTTTTACCAATACCTTATGGTAACGTGTCTCATTTAAATAACATAATTCTTTTTTTTTTTGGTGAGTTATATGGGTACAAAGGTAGTGACATTGCAGTAAAATACGTAAGTTATGTGAATTATTTCTGCAATGATCGCGTTTTAGCCCGCGTTTTATTGTTTTTATTCACACTTTTTAAATCAAAATTTTGAATAATCATAAAAAGTAGGTAATTAAGAAAATGGCTGACCTCTGATCGAAACGATAATTCGCTTGCTATACAAAATTTTATAGACGGATACATGTAACTTATTCCATGAGTAAATACGTAAATAAAATAAGTAAACGAGTGAATAAAGTGTCGGGCTTGTGAACCGTGAAGCCCGAGTTCGAATCCCGCAGGGACTTTAGTTGTTACTTACTGAATTAATTTTATTTAGATATTCGTTTTTTTATCCCCAAACTGCAAATGTTTTGCTTATTTGACATATGTACAGTTTATTTATCATTATATCTTTCATAACCAAATAATTTACTGTTAATTTGAGTGACCTTTTACAGGCATGTTATTCCACCTTAAACATAAATTGGGAGAGCTAAGGGGTCAATTCACCTGTAATTTGGACTGTTACGGTTCGGAATTTTGTTGTTGTCCACGAGGTGGAAAAACTTCAATATGAGTTGAAACCGGTTTCGTGAGAACATTTTCATAAACCAACGGCTTAACTGGCTGTCGTGACTCTTATTCCAATATTCAGGTATTGTTGGCTTCCTCACAATACCCATGTTCAAAATCACAGCGAGAAATCCTTTCATTTCATTTATCGTCAGAGGAACCCATTTTCTTGCTCTCGAAAATCGAGAGAGAAAAGTTTTTCTAATGTGAGTCCGAGCGTACCTTAAAAAATTAATGTATATAAACTACCAAGAGAATCCTTTGAGAATAATATGTTACAATAAATCAAAGTAGATTATGATATTCAAAGTAATGTTGTGTGAAATAAATTCGCATTTGTTTTAGGCACATATGCATGTAGATGTGAAAGTGTGGCATGTTCTTGTAGATATAATAAAAGGAATTTCAAGAATGATGTTTCCATATTGTATACACGATTTTTAATCACAAAAGCATATTTTGAAAGCATTCAATATTTTTTCAACGAGCAAAGCACATGTTCAAATCAAGGCTTGTAAACTACCATTGCTAAAAACTAGAAATCCCTCATATTATATCTATAGTAATGTATTTCTAAGAACTTCAACGCAATTCTGAGAAAGGTGTTCGTACATGTAGCTAAATAATTTTGTCACAGTATTAATTATTCAATTAACTTTATATACTATTTCCTCCCGTCTTGTTACTAAGGTTGCTTCTGTTAAATTTTAGCGAAATGTAATTATTTGAAGAAAAAAACCCTAAACAAACATTCACTTTAAGGGACTTAGACACGATTTGAGATCAAACATTTTATTTTTATTTTTTATGCATAAAATGGTTTACTGGTGCATTTTAAATGATTGACCAAAATATTGAATATTAAAGTCAAGTTATAAGCGAGATACAGAGGTAAGAGTTGATTGTTATGTAAACAAAGCTCGAGTCTTATACTAGTTGTTTACAAAAAATGTATTGTAGAGAATTACCATTTTTTAGACAAAATGACATGTAAAAAACAATTTAAACTAATCCAATATCTTTATAAATACTATTATCAACAGAAGAAAGTTAAATTTGATTGAAACTTACACCAATACAACACATATGTATAAAATGACAATATTCAAGCTTTGTTTACAAAACAAAGAATTATGAACTCTGTATCTTGCTTATAACTTGATATTTGACTTCCAAATTTTGACATAGCATTATAAACATCTATATCTATCATTATAAACATTGAAAATGGAAAAATAAAATTTGAAAATTTTAAGTCAAATCGTGTCTAAGTCCCTTTTAACGCTATATCAAAATATTATCTATATATATTCATAATGCGGTATAACAACATTCACAACAACTATAGAATACAATACCTATTTGTTTGTCGCACAACTTCTCTGATGAGGTTTAGGTTGAAAAACAACAGGAAATACTGCAGAGGAGATGCATTCCGCGGTGGCATATTCTTAGGCCCTGGATTACCGGAAAACGGTTTATTTTGCACTGGTTCAGGTGGCATTACACGGAACCAAACGCCAGCCATCTTGCACAGCGTATAGCAGAACGCACGTGTTATTATGACGTCATTTACGTAAAATGACGTTATAATAAATCGGCGCGTATATACTTAGCAGTCATTTTTTTATTGCTTACAGTTATTGAGGTGAAATGTCGAATTTATTCATTATTGTAACATTTACAAGGAATATATGGAATTAAAAAAATGAATTTTGAATCAGAACGGTTATTGAGACGTATTTTTCATTTACTTTCGGACAGAATAATCATCTTCTGGTGATTGATTTTCAAGAGTGAGAAACAAATATATACGGAACAAAATTATGTACAGATAAATATAAATCCCGATACATGTACAATAATACATGAAATCTTTACAAAATGTGCCTTTCCGCGCAATGTCTTGCAGCAAAAAAATACAACTTGCCAACAAATAACGGCTAGCATATATGGCACATATGTGGTTTAGATTGTATTTTTAATTCTAAAAAAAAAAATTACGTCATATATTATTCAGTCAATATGTCGACAAATTATAAAATGCTATTTTATTATTCAGTCTCACATACTATGCTTTTATAATTATTGACATAGAATGGATAAATCATATGGAAAAAGTGTCAAGTTCAAATCGGCCCAAAATCGGCCCCGTGGCACTCTACGCAACTGTGTGATCGGCCCAAAATCGGCCCTGTGGCACAGAAGTGGTTAAAATTCAGAATATTTGAGCATAACTTTTTTCTTATTATCTATTTTGCTAGAATTTAAAGAAAATTTGACATGGTGTTGTGTCAGTTTATACACCCACTTGGACATGTAATTCTTCTTACTTAGACGGTTTTACGTCAAATATATTGGTCATTCATTTCTATTGTACATCGTCAAGTTCAATAGTGTGTAAACAGAGGTATTTGACTATAAACGTCAAAATTGACGTCATCAATGACGCTTTTATAGAAACTACATTAGTACAGTTGTGCACATTTTTGCACTAGTCGAAGGGATTCGTATCGGAAGTTGTACTTGTTTAAAGATACTATGTTTGCAATACAAACAAAAAGACGAAATCGAATAATTATACAATTCAAATAGAAATAACAATACAACAAATGAAAAATGATGGAACATAAATTTAAGATACTATATAGTATTTCAGATGAATAAAAAATATGTTTCTATAATTGACAGTTGTCTTATATATTTCATAACTAATATATGAGTTTCTGCACGTTTCTCCCGAGTTTTGCAGACTGGATGTACAATTATAATTACTAGAATACATTATAATAACAATACACTTATCATATACATGTATATATTATATATAATGGTTCTGCCACATTCTCCCCCTGGTGCAAGAATGGCGTCCGCGTCATTCCAGGAACCTAAAATCATCTGAAAAGTGAAGCTTGTAAAAAAAAAATCTCAGCATAAAATAAATACATATACAATTAAAATCTTATTTTCCAGCAATGATGCTGACTAAAGCTGTTGTTACCTGTTTGTCATCTGAACTAAGCATACCACTAACCATCAACTCTTGCAGATATGCAGCTCTCTGCAACCATTCTGGTGATGAAGGTCTATACGTAAGCCACGTACACTTGAATTTTATATGTTATATTCCCTATTTAAAAAGACCCTTTACAGTAGGCCTATATGTAAACACAATTTACAATGTTTACAATTTACAATCTTGTGTGGAAGCATTCTCGGGTGGTGTAGATTCCAGTTTAATTATGTTCACCGGGAGTAGGATGGGGTTACAAGGGGGGGGGGGGGGGGCGTTTTTTTTTCCATAAGCATTTTTAGAGAAAAATCTTTAAAAATATATCTTGTGTGGAAGCATTCTCAGGTGGTGTAGATTCATGTATTCCAAAGCCAATTCCTCAACGCGCTGAACTATCCTTATTAATTTGCAACTCCGGATCCTTAGCCATTGCCCCTTGGGTTGCATCAGCTTCCGCCAAAAATGTGGACGCTCATTCCAAGAACAAGGTACCAGTCGTGGACTACACTGAGGTGTGACGGACGGCAGCTAGGGTCCTTCCTCTACCTCTACTCAATTGCTTGACACTTCTGGTGGTGTTTGCTCTTGCCTTGGTGGAACTGGCCATGGCGTTTTTCTTTGTTTGTATGGGAGGCATAACATTTGTCTTGGAGTCTAAAAACAATTCTTTTCAGTGCAGAAAACGCTGGGAATGGCTGCTTGAGTAAGACGAGAAACCCACCATGTGTGCCCCTCTTTATAATTGCAGTACTTGGTGAAAAGTTACTAAAAACCTCGCCCCTTATTTTTTCGAAAATCAATTAATTAAGTGCGTTTAATTTGCAATTGCATTAAACGATCTTATTTAAGATAGTGGCAGTAATTAAATATTTAAGGTAGGAAAAACCAGCTTTAGGTAAGCGTCAACATTTTTGAAAAAAAAATCATATGTCCCAGAGAAAGGGGGGTTCAAACCCCGGAACCCCCTCCCCTCTCCTCTAGATCAGCCAATGCAATATACCTAGGGTAATACATGTACACAGATTAGGTACATAGGTGTATTATGGCAAACTGTGTGTGTCTTGACGTCATGTTTTAGACTTGATCGTGCATCGTTGCGACAAAATATTCTTCTTCGGATAACAATATAATAAATGTTTTTTGCATAAACTAAGGTGTTGAGCATGCCTGTCGTGGAAAATATAAAATAGACAGCAACATTGTCTACATTTATTTTTAAATTGACTCTCGTATATTTTGTAATTGCAATTAAGGAAAGCATATCCTGGCATATATATAGGGCGCACGTGTCATCTCAATATCCTTGCAAACTATTAAAATTGTTGAATACTTTTTTGAATGCTGGATTTGTCGAATATCGAATTCAGATCCAAAAAGGCAGCTTTCGGAAATAAACTAAGTTAGTTTTTAAATGATTTTTTTTCCGTACATGGAGGAAGGGTGGCAGTTTGGAAAGAATTCCCAGGGTCTAACACGTGGGGTATTTCGAGTCAATTTACCCAGCAAATGTCTGGTATTTGTCTAAAATTATCAAACGAGGAAAGATGTGGACATGGTTTGCATTTATCATATTAAGTTTTGTACAACTTTTCATTTATTGAAGCTCTTGTTGAATTTTTCACCCTTTTATTATAGATTACATTTAAGTATGTATGCGAGTTTATATCATTAAACGTAAATTTAATTTGCATGACTGATCAAAGAGAGATAACTCCTATCACATTTTAATAAAAGTTTTATCAAATTGATTAATCAGAGCACTTTGGTTTTTTGTTTTGTTGAAACAAAAATAATATACTAAAGAATAAGATAATATATTTGTTCGTGTTTACTGTGAAAATATATTAACAATGGACACGATTTTAAAATGCAAAATAAGTCCGCACCCCCCCCCCCCCTTGGAACGGTTAATAGCGAATATTGTATCAAATATTACTTATTTATGTCCGATCAAACATTTTAGCCAAAATGTTTTTTATAACAATATCTTGAATTCATTAGCATAAGACAAATGTAGCACAGAAACACTAAGAAAAAGGACGATGAACGCAGATACGAAACTGGAAAAATAAAATCAGACACGTAACTACGGGAGGGGGTAAACTTATTTTGCCTACTGACATATTACTTAGAGTTACTTATATAATTCAAAAAATAAACTTGTGTCTCTACTTTTCTATCACTGTAAGAAAATATAGAAATTATATTGAAAAGCATTATAACAGTTCAAGAAGGTCGTAGTTACATCCTGTAATAAAGCCCTCACCCCCCCCCCCCCCCCCCCCCGAACCCTGCGGATTAAAATTAGCGGAGTTTTCTGTGTTTTTTTTTCCAAGTCTTGGTCCCCTTCAAATTGAAAAGCGATGTTATGTGCCTGATACCATAACATATCTAAATTCTTTTATCTAGCAAAACATCGACTTCTGAAGTCTTTTAACTTAGTACTTCAAACATATTGACACTTGACTGCTGTTTGCGCCAAAATCTTATTTAGAACCTCATTGCCAACTATTCTATAATCTCCGCCCATACGTTGGTATAGGCTCATTTTGATTGAAAAAATAACGCAAGTCATTCAAATCCCTGTTGCAGTTACCCTGTATACATCAGAAATGTTATTTGTAGCCCATTTGAACCTTTGTAGAAAAAATAAATAAGTTCGTAAACTTTAAAACATTGACTCTGGGTTTTTTTTTTTATTGGCACTAAACAGTGAATTTTAACATTTCTGTATTTTTTCATGCGCGGATAAAGAGAGAGAGATGGAGAGAGTCGGTACCCCCTGAAAAACTCAATTTTCTTACTTATGTAGTAAATTTGCCGAAAATATGACTCGGACCTCCTCTGGAAAAAAAATTCTGGATCCGCGCATGCATTTTACACTGAAATGAAGAGTAATTGTGCTATTTTATTCACCCTTCGTCTTACTTCTTGTGACCTTTGACCTCATCCACTTGTCAGCATGTTTAATCTTCACAATGTTAACCAACATCAATGACTTAAGTCTTAAAATACAATAGTTTGACAGAACACTTACTGACATATTAACCTATTGACCCATCAACCTTTTGAACTGGAAATATACAGGGGTCATGCTATAACAATGGGCAACCTGCTTACAGAGTATGGCTAAAATAAATCATCGATCCATAACCTGAGAAGATTGCTCACTTCTTCGATGGGACCTGGTCATCTCAGATGCAACAATCAGCATTGCTTCAAAATAGTCTTAGAATTAAATGTTACAAAGTTTAAAATTTCCAACTGATAATACCAACATTTAGACATTTTGCTCCATCCAATTAAATCTGAAAATCCAATTTATTTTTTTATATTTAACGCAAATATTTAATTTGTAATAAAACACCAAAATCCCTTTGATTAGGTAATGAAATTATTAAAACAAGATCACATAATTGTATACAAATCATTTATTATACACAATGATATACTCATCCAACAGAATGACATAAATTAAATGGGTTTTTCTTCAAACATTCACTTGTTCTCATTCTTGATATACAATGTTCATTAAACAGAATGTTTGATTGTATTCTTTTCAACTTTTAATGACAAGCATATATATATATATACACATGTATATATAATAGTTTGTTTGGAAAGTAAAATATTTATGCTGTCATTTTTTTACCATTAAAATCACTGCACAAAAACAATGAGCTTGTTACGATTTCCATAGAGAAACTAAACAATAGTATTGTTGGTATGTAAAGAATATATGAAGGTGTTTATTTATTAACATAAACTAATTATATAATACAGATAATTAACTGTTATACACAAACAAGTATAATATATACAGTCAGTTAGTCAACATGTAATACATATAAACAATGTTACACTGCTGTGTAATGTTCTACACATATTGTATTTTCTTCACTTTACCTGTGAATACCTCAGTCACAAAGAGGTTGTCTCTGGTGTCCACACATAAACCGTATGGATTCTGTAAATGACAGTTGTCAATGTAGCGGAGGAACTGTCCGTCCTGATCCAGGATGTGGATACGGTCGTTGTTAGTGTCTGCTGTCAGGATGCGACCCTGGCTGTCTGTTGTGATGCCGAATGGATAGAATGGTCCCTTGGTAGTAGAGGGAGGACCAGTGTAGGTAAACCGGAGTTTCCCGGCCTGATTGACCACCACTACTGCACCGGCTCCATTGTCTGACACACAGATATCTAGGTTCCTGTTCTCACTGATGTATCCACCAGATGAATAGAGAGGTTGTCCTTTGTCGTCGTACTGAATACTTTGTTTCTCTGTGGAGCCAGAGTAACACACAACTTTTGTTTGTTTATCATCATCACTGTTCATGACAACCAGGAGGTCATCAGAGGAGGTACTACAGACATTGAGAGGTCCCCACCCCTGTAGTCTGATCACTGTCTGTATCTGTGTATTCTTCACTATGTTCACAGTTCTATCATCGTAATCAGTATAAACTAGATCCCCACTCCTTGTCACTGCTATGTCATATGGTTCGTTCCCTGACTTGGTTTGGACTGACTTCACTAGTTCCCCACGGAGGTTGTACAGTCTCATGATGTTGTCACCACACGTCCACATCTCCTCATCACTCAGACAGGACACACTGCGTAATGGATTAAATTCTCTATACTTGGGGTCTATCTGTGTGATGATCCGTGGTACATCAATGAGCGGTCTGTCCGGGGGAGAGGACTCAGCACCGGGAGATTCCATGGTGTAGCCATGTTCTTCTGTTTTGATAGATGACGCTGACAGAGAACCAAACTGTTGATAAAGCTGTTCTTTGTTGATCTTCTGAGGGGTAAAACTTGGTAAGGACACTGTGAGTTTAGGAGGCCATCTTCTGAATTCATCATTCCTGGATTTGTAGGCAGAGACACGGCTGACATCATTGGAGTCCAGTAACGTCTTTAGTTCAGTAATGGTCTGTGTGATTTCAGAAATGGTGTGTTTAATTTCATCTTCCTGTTTGTCTAAGACAGCCAGGTGTTTGGTGTCCGTTTCCTCCATGTTAGATTTCATGTTTCTGATAATGGTGTTTATTTCTCTGTGCAAGTCTTCTCCATGTTTGTCGATTTCTGTTGTTAATTTCTGGGAGTTTTCATTCAGAGCAGATTTTTGGACTTGGTTAATGGATGCAATCTGTTTGTATTTAAGATAAATGGATTTCTCTAGTTGTTGTAAATCTTTTTGAATTATTTCTTTCTTCTTGTCCATGGTTTTAGTTATTTCAATAAATTGATGGCCATTGTGTTCTTCAGAGGAAGCACATGTTGTACAAATAGGAATGTCACATTGTTTACAGTAACGTTCACATATTTCTGAGGGATGTTTTTGACACTTTGGAGTATATCCCCTCTTTTTAAATGGTACCACTTTGTGTTCTTTGGATTGATCAGATAAATGGTCCCCCTCACAGGCTTTACACAGATATTTGTTACAAATGACACAGTACATAGGGGGGCCCGGGGTCTCACAGAGATGACAACGTAACACATCCTGAAGGTTGTACTCAGGGTCCATGGTCAGACTCTATATTCGTGTTCTGAAAAATAAAACAAAAATTGGTTTAATTATATAAACAATAAAAATTACATGTAATAAGTGAGATGAGTTCTTAACAGATATTTTCTATCATCTTGCTTCAAATAACAACACCATTGTTTAAGGACAATTGCATTATCATTTTATTCAAAATTTAGAAATTTGAAGCACTGAATCTCTTTTGAAACTTAACTTCATTATTGAAAGACAAATTTATATAAGGAATAAGGAATCATTCTTTGAGTATTATAAGGTGATAATTTCGGTCGGGGCGTGATCAAATCCAATAAAGCCCGAAGGGCTTTATGATAGACCGACCGAAATTATTTCATAATATTCAAAGAATGATTCCTTATTACTTATATTTATATAATTTTAAGCCATCATACGATTATATATTTGAATATGAATAAGCAAACCCTGCTGGCGCCTCTATTTGGCGTCATTTGTATTATGGGTTATATAGTACAAAATCGATACGTAGTTTTATCACAGGCAAAGACACTGGAAAATGTAAATATATGAATATGAGTCCTAAAAAGTGCATTAATTTTGTCTTCATAAAAGTCTCATAATAGATAATTGCTTTTAAAACTTACTACTGCATCAAATAAATTCAAACAATCTTTACTATTAAAATATATTGTACACATATATTTGTTTGCGTTTTTTTTTATACTTTAATTGTTGTAAATTTTGTTACAATATTTCATTATATTAATTCTAAATAGTAGCATATTTAAAAAAAGATATATTTTTGTATACATTTTTAAATACAGTTTTCATTAGTAGTTACTAATAAATATTCCATTCCCTTACAGTTCAGATTTTATTTTAATAAACAAGAGGCCAATAGGCCTTGACGGTAACCTCCATGAGTACCACATACAAACTCGTTTAAGTCTCATATATGTATTTAGTGAAGTTTAATTCTGGAGTAGGAAATTTATAATATTGTACAGACCACCTCCCTACCTGAAATTTTTCAAAAAGGACCATGAAACCTATAACTTTTGCAAAAAGTTAAAATCATAATAGAGTGCATGACCTGATATTGAAAAGATGCAAGATTCTGATATAAAATAATTTCCCCATTTTTGTTAACTTTCAAGATATGTTTTATGTGCATATGTTTTCATAGATAAACTGAACTCTTTCCAAATGGTTTTACAATGTCTTAACTTTGATAGACAGCTTCATTCTTTCTCTTTTTTAAATATGTGAATTTGCTTATCTCTTTCATAGAATTTCCTGAGCAGCATAAAATAATAAGACACATTTATAACCCCACCTCAGCCGTAACCCTTGCCTTACATGTATATGTAGGTGACATGATATATCATTAAAGATGACAGCTTAAAGTTTTTTTCCTAAATATGCAGTCAGTTTTTATTTTGTGTCAGCAGATGTTTTTTTAAACATTATAAATATTAACACTAATTGACCATTTTGGCCACACCCTGCATTAAGAACCTCTACCCTATACACTAGATGAATGTTTTGGCCCCGCCCTAGATGCAAATCCCTTCACTTGGAGACATGAAATTAAAAAAAAAATGATAGATGGCTTTTTTCCTTCTTTATAATAATGCAGTCAGCTTTTATTCAGTATCAGCAGAAGTAAAGAAGACTTCTTAAACATTTAAATGCTTGAACACTTTATGACTATTTTGGCCCTGCTCTAGAGTCAGAACCCCTACCTCAGGGGACATGAAATTTATGATTTTCATAGTGGGCTTCCTGGTCTAAAAAATTCTTTACTCAGTTTTCCTTACAGGTGAGTGGGAGTAGAGAAAATATTTTTTAAACATTATATGCATTTACAATAAACATCCACTTAGGCCCTACAGTCAAAACCCATACTCCAGGGGACATGAAATTTATAATTTTAGTAGAGAACATCCTGTTAACATAATTACTAAGTCAGTTTTTCATACAGATGTGTGAGAGTAGAGAAGAAGAATTTAAAACACAATATGCATTAACTCTATCTGGCCATATTGCCGCCCCCCCCCCCCCCCCACCTACGGGTTGAACCTCTGACCCAGGGGCCACGAGCTACACAATTTAGGCAGAGGAGTTCATGAGTAACCATGCATTTTGTTAATTTATTGTTAATTTAATGCAGACAGTGTCATGCAGGCACGACGGACGACGCACACCATATGACGACGAATGAAGACCATTTGCAATTGGTCACCTAAGTGACTCAGGTGACCTAAAAAATGCTACAGGTTGCTGTTTTTGTCCATTTTTGTTATTCAAACAAAAATCTGTTCATATTTTCTTCATTAATTTACTATTAAAGTAAGCTGATACATTTCAGCAATATTCATTGATATAGAACATTTATACTCAATGGAAACAAATTAAAGATTATAAGCATTAGATTTAAATTTTCAACAATCAGAAAATAACAGCTGACAATAATTAACCCATTTAACGATATACGCACCTTTATAAAGGCCTTTAACTCAAAATGGCGACATATCTTTAATGTTTACCATTTGTTTACACTTCCTTGTTGATGGTTCTCCCTGGCAGCCTGTAAAAATCACGTGATTGGTTTAAAGAAAACTTCCGGGTAACCCCAAAACGAGATTCAATACATCATGCGCTGATCGGGGTGGGGATGGGGGTCCGAAACATCCCCTCTTTTCGTTTTTTTTTCATTTCTTATTTATACACAGTGAAATTACCGAAAATATACACAGGCGCCTGTTTTAGACAGGAGGTGTATTTTCTATACACAATAGAACACCTCCTGTATGAAACAGGCGTTAAGCGCTTGTCAAAATTTACCCCTCGAAACCCTCCCCCCCCCCCCGGATCCGTGCATGATACTTTGTGCTACATGTAGTTAATTGTTAAAGGACAGTTAAGATAATCTTATTCATCTTAATTAAATTGTAAAAAGTTAATGAGTATCATGATAAACATGTACTAGCCGACAGAAATGAAGTCTGGCTTATGAATTTCAACATAACGTTTGACATATGAATATTGATGTTATAATATGTGTGTGATCGGAAGAACACTTTTGTGATTCCAATCTTATGAGTTGGTATATAAAATTAAACTCCCTGATGTGTAGGTCTCTATATCTCTTCTTCCACAGGCCTAGTTTTTCTCCGACTTCATCACGTTACTGTCGTCTGTTCTGTCTCTGTTGACTGGTCCTCTGTCTCTATATAAGAGGAACTGGGTGGTTTCGCCCTCGTTACACGCATGCTCTGAGATGTTTCGCCCCTGATTAAATACAAGTAAAAAATCATGTAAATAATTGAAGCATAGATAGGTTTTATCCGATTACCTGCAATTATATCTTTAAGAATCCGTAATGTACTATCAAATTATGGATTTTTTCAAATAGACAAACCATGAATTTAGTTTATTTTGCGACATTTTTTTGTCAATCTAAGTCTTGCAAATATATTTGATCCCAGTAAATGTTGTAGTTATGAATGCCCATTGGCGGATCCAGAGGGGGGGGGGGGGTCCGGGGGTTGGACCCCCCCTTTCTCTGGGACATATGATTTTTTTTTAAAACGTTTAATGCCTACATGTGTTTAAAGGCAATTTTTCCCATTTTTAATAGAAATACTGTAATTATCTCAAATAGATGCTTTTAAAATTGCTTATTTAGATAATTTCGTACGGCGTCCCATAATTTTGTTCTTATATGAAAAAAAAACTATCGATTTTTTATCGAAATAAAGTACATTGTACTCCCCTTCAGCATCTGGTGTTTACTACTACACTGAGTAAACATGTGGAAAATCAAAGAAAAAATACGAGACGTCGTCCTTTCAGAGTGCGCGCACAGTATTAGACTATATTTTTAAAACAGGAAATAGGGAAATATGTAATTTTATATACCAATCTGTACGAATGCGAGTGGACTTCAATAAAAAATGTAATAACATGTAGGATTTTTATTTATATTTGATAAATCGGTGTTAAAAACTTAAAATTTTACTAAAAATGGCATGTAGATAGGTAACACTTTTAAGATACATATCTCAAATAAACTACAATATCTCAGTGAATGTTCATTTTGGGGGGAACATTTTTGGCGGACTAATTACTGTGATGATGTAACAGATATACGTCATAACGTTTTTGACGTAATCAATGCCAGAAATCAACGCCGGGTCAAAGAATTCTCAGAATGAAGATGTAGATGGGTAACACAACTTGAAAATGGCCTCGCCAGGCTCAGGTAAATTACAAAATATAAATTGTGATCCAGGATCTTGCAATGATCTATTGAAGCTTTTTTTAAAATAATATGTATATGCATTGTTGGCAGTAAAACTGTATACATATATCTTCTATAGTCTGTCCCAAGTTATTTTTGCTGCATATTTGAACGATTTTTAATAAAAATACACATACCTGTGACTGAAGTGCAATTAAAATCGATGAAAGGGAAAATTCCCAAGATAACTTCATTCAAACATTATCATTTTTCCCTCGTAAAAATTCACAGGAACGAAAACAGATTTCCTACGGAGATTTATAATGGGGAATGTTGACATCTTTTCTCCATTCGGAAATACTCGGGACCCCTCGCGCAATTTTTCAACGTTATCATCCGGGCGTCTTCATCTCCTTGGCAATGGAAAAACCTCGTAGACTTTTTATTTTTAGCCGTGTACTGATACCCGACAAGCTAGAGGGGGCGTTTCAAAGGGGAAATCTTGGGATTTTTTCATACTATTGAATGAACATCGTCTGAACCAAGAGGTATTTATAAATATTGAATAATTTAAGAAAATATGCGGCAAAAATATCTTGGGACAGACTATATGTTTTACGGTGCGACCGTTGGGGCGAGCGCAGCATGTGATCAAACAATGAATTATGATAAATCAATGGAAATAAAATTAACAAATAAAATTAATAATGAATAAATTTGATTGCAAAATAAAATAAAACATACCTATTTTTTCAGTAAAATTTACATTATTCATAGTTTATAAGATTTGTTATTTATTTATTTATTTATAAATAGAACATAGTTCAATCTCAGATACAATGTTGTTGAATAATAAAGAAACATAAATGTTCATTGCACTCCATCTCCTCTTTTAAAGTGATTGTAACGTTCGTCAGTTCATCCCCTTTTTTGCAGTAGACATTTTTTTTTAAAACTTACATTCAAAAATTGACTTATCATAACCCCCCCCCCCCATGTTAATTTTTTTTTTCAATTTACACATAGAAAATCGACTTATCATGGAGTTGCCCCCTCCACTTATAAAAAAAATTAATGTATTTATTTTTTTTTAATTTACGCTTAAAAATATTTGCTTATCATATTAATTTAAGAATATGGTGCCCCCCCCCTCCCCGCATGTAATAAATGGTAGCGAAAATAAAGAAACCATTGAACTGCTAAAGAGCTGAAGGATTAGAATTTTCATGATTTTTTTTTTCTTTTTGCTTGCAAAGATTTTTTGGCTGCCATCTACCACCATGCACCCACCCCCTTTTAAAAAAAGGCGATGCTACGTGTACGTTCCAGGAATTACCGTAATTTTGGTGAATAAAACAAATG
The DNA here is from genome assembly GCF_025612915.1 of Magallana angulata. NCBI lineage: Eukaryota > Metazoa > Mollusca > Bivalvia > Ostreida > Ostreidae > Magallana > Magallana angulata. The sequence goes on from NC_069118.1 coordinate 57,829,035, forward strand.
TGAGCATTCATCCAAATGTGTGCTACAGTACAGGCAACGCGGATCCCGTGTTTCCCGCGCCCCGTCACGGTATAAACACATCGAGGTGATCGGCCAGGTGAGACAGGTATCCCGCGTTCCCATCACGGTAAACTGATCATCTACCTGTCCCCGTCACGGTAAAATTATCGATGGAAAAGTATCGTATACAAGCGGGAGTTATCTCCCCGAATGACAAATAAATTGCATGTTAATTTATATTTAATGACGATATTTAACCAGATTTTGACAGAGATTATAATCAAAATACTTGTAATCTTTTTTAATAATTTTTTTTTTATTTCATAGCTATTAAATATATTATTATAGTATTTAATTTAATACTTGTGCAGCAGTCGCAAATAAAATATTTTCGATTCCATTATCATATTTCAAGAAGGTCGTTAAAATAAAAATTATCATGAAATGATTTTAAAATTATGAATGTGTACGCAGTGTGATTGTGTTTTCTTAACAATTAAATGGTCCGCTTACATTTGTATTGTTTGTTGTTGAAGTCCATGCGTGTCAACTAATGATGAGCAAGTGATTCAAAATCAGGGCTTCCTATGATTAGCAACCCGGTATTTTTAGCACGTTCGGTTCATTTCTTTCAAGGTCTTCTACATGTACGTGTAAAGAACATTTTTGTGTATTCACGTTTTAGTGATTTCGTGTTGCGTTACTTTAAGTTTGGCTCGACGTTTGTCATTGCGCGAGGATTCCCACTTTCTAGTGCGTTACGTTTGCGACGACAATCTTCAAGTGCGAAGCCGTGTGTTCTTCAATACTCAGTCTGACTTGAATATTTAATGTGTCCCATGGAGATAAGTCGTCCACGAATCCCAGCTACAGAAGTACCGCTCCGATGCATTCTAACAATCTCCAGCTTCAAATCGTGTCGAATACGCCCCATCGTAATGCGAAAAATCAAATGAACGTGTATCTCTAACAAATAGAGAGTACGGAGCATTAGAGATACCCAGAGTTGCATAAAATTATGTAATCGAAAGATATTGTGGGTATCCCTTGTCATGTTGTCGTGATGGTGTACCAGCTACCCGCCGTGACGGAGGTTAGCGTTCGCTCGCGACCGAGCCCCCCTCTCTCTCTCTCTCTCTCTCCAGAATAACTAGATAATTTTTTTTGAGAATGAAATGTTGTTAAAACGTATTCCTATGTTCTTACACATTTCAAACGAATTAGGAACATGTTTTGAAAGTTTTGCTGTTGATATTTCATGCCGAAAAAAACCCATTTAAACATTTCAGTAAATGTATTGATATCATTTTATGTGTGCTTGTAATTTTATTGTATATAAAGCTACTACACATATGTAAACCCGTTTTCGTAACCTAACCTCCCCCCCCCCCCCCCCCACTCACCTCAAAGTTTTATGTCTGTCAAAGTTAACTTTATTTGACTTTAGTCCCTATTGTTTTACACAAAGGTGTGAAACTATCGCACTGACAGGAAATCACTCTACGCTTGAACGCACAGAATACACAGGAATGAGGCAGGTAGATAATCTGTGTAACGATTGACCAAGAAGAATTCTACATGTATATCAAACAATTTTACTAATAGTTATATTAAATAATTGATTCATTTTACTGCGTTCTTTAACAGTTAAACGTGTTTAAGATGTTCCTTCCCGCAAAAAACCTCCATTATTAAGTAAACGAGAGAGAGAAAAAACACAACGAATTAAACTTTCTAAACACAGTAAATCAAGCATCACGAACATTGTAAAAATTTAACTGTTAGATATACTTCTTATTTTATTTATTAAAAATAAAACTAATAGAACGAAACTTTGTCATGGAGGGAACACGTGGTAGAACTAGCGGGCTGATTTGATTGACAGGTGCAGCACGTGGACTCAAATCTGAAATTGCATGATGGATTCAATCACAGTGTACCATATTCTTTTATGAACACTAATTTTATGAATATTTAGAATTGGATATTACTATATTTTACATAAGTGTACCGCCGTGTACGTTAAATTACTCCTAAACGCCCTCTCTCTCTCTCTCTCTCTCTCTCTCTCTCTCTCTCTCTCTCTCTCTCTCTCTCTCTCTCTCTCTCTCTCTCCTCTTCTGTAAGGTGTTGAGCGATTAGACGAAGCCGTACGCGATTTAAACTTTTTCTTTTGTCGTGAATAGGTGTGAAAACCCTCAAGGGCATGTCGTCTTCTACCCTTTAGTTTGTTAATCACTACATGTATACACAGAAAATGACCGTGACTTAAACTTTATATGTATACACAAGAACGCATACTGACACGTTATTATTCAAGGCGCTTTAAAGCAGCACCAACTTTATATTTGAATGATAATTTTATTATTGAATGGAAAAAAATATTTGATAGTTGATTCCCGACATTTGTTCATTTCTCAATTTAAAACATACACATGTACTGACAGTTTACGGCGCTATGCGTGTCAACTTATAAAATGAGAAGATGAAATTGCTCTGCATTGATACGATGAAATATTTAATTTTAAGAGTGTTCTAAAAACAGGATTAACAACTAATAGAAATAATAACTGAAATAAGCACGTCAAATACAAAGATGTGTGTTCTTTTTTACACATCACATAATTTATTTGCGTAATGTTGTGTTATGTTGTAATTCAAATGTAGTTTCCAATTTCACGAAATTCTATTTCATAAATATTATTTATTAATTTTATATTAATATGAAGCACAATTTATTTACAATGCAGCTGTTATGCTTAAATCTGAAGTCGCATATTTAACGTGGATTTACGCGACCCGCATTGCCTGTAATGTACAGTACAGGTAAAGTAACAAGAACAAGCAGCAGCAGGAATAACGGTAAATCACACCGTCGTGGTGTCATCACGGTCGCAATCCATACCGCGATCAAAAACCGCGATGGTGTATCGCGGGAACGATAAAAATACCGTGACGGTAACGCGGGCCAATACGGGATCCGCGTTGCCTGTACTGTATTTAATTACAACTGTTTCCTGTATCTGAAGAAATGTCCTTATTCTTCAGCTGTTCTTTAGCTTAGCCTTTGCAAAATATTGAGAAGATTTGGGTCATTTCAGCAGATTTACTATAACTTCAATTAGAGTAATTTCCCCTTATCAGTGCTTATTGTGACGTCAAAGCTGACGTTGGTTAAGTGTCGCCTGACTCTTTAAAACTCCTCCGAGAAATAAAAGTACGCGTATACTTCAAAAAATCATGATTTAATGCTTATATTTACATTTTTTTTAACTTCTTGCCTTGTCTGCAAATGTGATTCATACCTTAAAATTCCTATCTTATCCTAAGGGTAAGTTAATATTAATGGAAGAGCCACAGTAACAGCCACAAGCGTGAACTTTAATTTTCGCTTGTGACGTTGCAGTTTACAGCGTTCAACGTTTGTGACGTCATAATAAAACTCGTCAATTTGACCTTTGACTACTTGTTGCATTTAGAGGCATTTAAACATCACGGAATTTAATGGAAAAACACAGTTGAATGTAAATATACTGTTTTATTTACTTAAAAAGGCATGATGTTCTTAAAATTACACATTACACACATACTTCTCAATAGTTGTACTTTGATTCTCGCGAGAACGTGAAGTTGGAAACCATTGGTACTATGAATTGTGGGTCAAAATTTACTGACGCCGAAAAAATCTATCGGATCAATGTGTAAACCTTTGTGACGTCACTCGATTATTTTTGATTGAGAGTGTACTGACGTGAACTTTAGAGGTAGCATTATGTCGTATATATTGTTATTGTTTTATTGTCTTGCTGATTCTCGTGAGAGTGTGACGTGATAAAAATTGCTATGATTACAGGGAACTACTGGGACGATTAAAACAATGCATTACTGGTCCGATTTACTGACGCCAAAAAAATCCGTTGAATGAATGTGCAACTAGTCCGAATTTTCTATTCACACATGCCTTGCCGGTAGAGCTCGCTTCGCTCCGGCGCTGCGCGCCGGCGAGCTGCGCTCGCTATTAATTCCTCATTTAAACGCATTTGTTGACAAAAACCGTTATTCAACTATTTTTAAAAAAAAAAACACGTGTCACAAGAGAGATATTTCACAGTCGAACGTTATGCGCAGCATGGCGATCACAAGTATCATGCTTATAAAAACAATTCTTGGCTATATTTCATAATAATAAAAATCATTATAGAATGTGCATTTTCATAGGTTGTATAACCATTAAAAAGAAGTACATGTGTCCGCAATTTTTTTTAATAGAGACGTATCAAAATGTCAACATGAATGTCACACTTTCATAAAAATACATTCAATTGCATTAGCAATGAAAAGAGAAAATAACTTGGACACTTCTTTTAAAAAGTGGCGCAAAAAATTCACAAAAATGAATCGCAGTTAAGAAATGTGCTATTTCTCCCAAACATTTTGATGCCAAATATACAAACATTACGAATCAAGATAATTGATTTTTACAAATAGAATGATGTCAACATTATATGTCACGGGTACGTAAAATGACGCAAGGGCTCAAAACGTTATGTGTACGTTTTTTTTTCTTCATAAAAACAGTTATAGTGAACATTATAAATACATGTACCTACACATTATTTTGTGAAAAAAGTAGCAAAATATATATACTAAGAAAAATAATTAAAAAAATAGGAATAACAATTTAAAAATTAAATTGATGCCAAATATCCAAACTTAGCGAGTCGAATTAATTCATTAATACAAATGAAATAATAACGACATTATTTGCCATAAGTATAATTATGTAAAATGACGCAATGACGTGATGTGACGATGAACATGTATCTTAATTAATTAAACAGGGTCTTTGACTGCTGCACAAAGAATTAAAATGAATAAAGAAAAAAGGAAAGAGAGAAGGGTAGAACAGACTCGGGAATGGAGGGGGAGAGTGAAGGAAAAACAGAAAACTGATTCCAACTCCAATGTCTTTCCGCCGAAAGGTAAAACGGGTTCACTGCAAGTAAATGGGCAGTAATGATTTCGGTTAAGTGCTAAAACAAACCAAATTAGATATTTTTGTTCCGCAGAGTATAATACTAATAAAAAACATACGTATAGATTCATAAAGTTTAAAATTTGCCGATTTTAATTTTTAAAACAGTAGACTACTGATAAATTTTACAATGAATTTACATCGAATTTCAGAAGAGACAGTCAAAGCTGCGACGATGAGAAAACGTAAACAGCGCGAAAGAGAACGTATCAAAATAGAAAATAATCAGAACAGAAAGAAAAAAGAAACGGAAAGTAGATTAAAATTAATTGAACACGAGGAATCAATGCGGAAACGAAAATCGCTTGCACAAAAGAGATGGCGCCAAAAAAACACAACAGCCAAATTCGGAGCGAAAATACAGAGGACGGTAACCTAAGGTCACCATTTAATAACAAAATGCAAAAATGTCCAGCTGTGAGAAAATTAAAAAGAAATTTACCGACATCCCCGACAAAAAGAGCAGCCACCATTGCGGCCTTTCTAAAAAATGCTAACTCTCCAACTGTTAAATTACTTCAAAATTGCAAAATTATTCCTTCTCCAGAGGAAAAGGAATCAGCTACTCTTCAATTGTCCGTTCTGTATGACATAAAAGAATCGGTTTCAAAGCTAAAACTTAAACGCTGCGACAAAGCAAGGGAGGCCATGGATTTTCTAACAGCTTCTTTCAGCGGCGAAAATGTTAAAAAATCAAGAGCAAAGTCTTCACTAGCAAAAAAAACTTGGTCTTCCGATCCGTAGAATATCAAAAGGGTACAAAGTTCGTACAAAAATCTTACATTCGGAATCATCATCGTTCACTTATACAAAGCGGAAAACAAGATCTGATGCTCTGTCTGATGATACCCGAAAACGTGTGTATGATTTTTGGTGTTTGGGTGAAAATTCGCACCCAACTGAAAACAAAAATGACGTGAAAAGGGTTCGAATAGGTCCAAAACAGTATTCATCTCACGTTGTTCATATCTTAGAAAAAACACAAACAGAAATATATGCCGAGTTTATTTCAAAAAACCCAGAAATTCGTATTTCTCAAAGACTTTTTGAGGCATGTAAACCCTACTATATTCGCCCAGCTCGTCAAAAGGATCGAGTTACTTGTTGCTGCCGTTATCATCTTGAAATGAAATACGTTTTTAAAGCATGCATGTCATTCAGAAAGACTTATGTTACAGACCCTGTAATATATCATGATATGTATGAAATAAGTAATCAAACTCTTTGTCCTTCTCATTCCGACGGACTACATAACAAATCATGTTTAGACAGAACTTGCTTGGGTTGTGGTGTTCAGAAAGTGCACTTGCACCCCGAGGAACTAAGAACTGACGACGCGTCCCCTGATGTTTCTTGGGAGTGTTTTGATTATGTAAACATTAAGTCAAAAAGAGGCGAAACCAAGAAACTGATGCTAGTGAAAAAGGTTACAAAGCCTGCCGAACTTTTCCAATATATGATTAAGCTTCTCGAAAAATTTCCAATGCATAATATGGGGGCTCAATGGCAAGTCCAACAATTGAGAAATTTGGTTCAGAATTTACCTCAAAATCATTGCGTTACAATTCACGACTTTTCCGAAAATTATCGTTGTAGTGAAAGGAACGAAATACAATCAAATTATTTTCAAAAAACGGAAGTCTCCATTCATGTAACCATACTTCACAGGCATGCTATCCTTGAATTAGACGGTTTGGAAAGTACTACGGAAAAACCAGAAATAGTTACGGAACACTTTTATGTCATATCTCCTGATGAGAAGCATGATCAACATTTTACCCATTATTGTCAAAAAATTATTTCTGACTACCTAAAGTCCATTTCGTACGAGGTCAAAACAATGCATGAATTTTGCGATGGTTGTGCTGCACAATATAAAAGTCGCCATTGTTTCGGCGACTTATCAGATTCTCTTTCAGAATTTTGTTATCAAAAGTTAATTAGAAATTTTTTTGAAACCAGCCACGCAAAGGGCCCACAAGATGCAGCGGGAGGATTTTTAAAAAATCAGGCTGATCTTGCCGTCATTAGGGGTATCTGCATCATACAAGATGCGAAAGGCCTCTATTTGTTTGCAAAAGAAAAACTTGAAACTCCCAAGGACTCTTCAAATATTCGACGAAGGATTTTTGAATATGTAGAAGAAATTCCTAGAGAAAAAGCAAGGTTATATAAACCTTTGCCGGGAATCAGATCTGTTCATCAGCTCGTGTCAGTTATTTCTGGTGAAAACTACATTCGTCCCCTATCTTGTTACAATTGCGAAGATTGCATTGAGGGCAATTCTGAGTAATGCGATCTCAGTAACAGTTTAGGCAATGCAACACTAATTTATTTCACAAAAGAAGGCTCGGATAATGACACATCAGACCCAGAGAACGAAACATCGGAATCACAAATATTATCAAATTTAATTACAAAAGACTGTATATTTCCGGTACTTTGTGACGATAATGTAAATGATTATTATGTAATGAAAGAAAGTTCAAAATCAGTTGTTCTACAAAAAGATGACAATGACAGGTGGGGAGCTGCTTACAGAAGAGGTACACAGGTTATCCGAGGCCATTACTTCGAAAAATCTCCTGAAACGCCTTTGAAATACAAACTAATAAAACGCAAACCGGCGATTGTACCTTCCCAATCAGTTTTGTATATCATTTGTGAATCGGGTGATATTCTTGACAATGACACACTACAAATTTTAGAGGAAGTTCATTTAACAATATTACAAGCTGTGAGTGAATCACATGCTTTTGAAAATTGATATCGCTGAACTGAATTAAAATTGAAACATTTTAACGTTGTGAACTTCAGACTTGGTTGTACATATTAAGAAGATATTTTGAAATTGCAGTTTTGAAATACAAAATCTCTTAAACGCAGAAAAAAATTAATATAAAGTTCGTCTTTTTTTAATTTTTCGTATGCTGTGCTTAATAAAATGTATCATTACGTTATGCGTGAAAATGACGTTTTTGACGTTTTTGACGTTACCGAAATTAACACCAACACCGTGCGCGACGTGTACAAAATTAATCAGTATCGCTAAAAACACAGATTTATAATAACATCTACAATGTATTTTCTACTCAATTTCTTTTTTTTAAAATTGATTATAGTTCATACAGTTTTGAACTGACGAACCATCGAGTAAAACGACGTTCAAGTATGAGTACGCGCATTCGTTTTACTTAAAAAAGCCGCTTTCAAATGTATTATTTAGTTAATTAATTGAAGTAATTATAATATATGAGTTTTACTTCGTTTCATATACGAAAAATACAAAGAAAACTAGAGCAGAGCTCGTGGCAAAACCACGAGTAGGTCTTCCGTTGTTGCTGCGAGTTGAAAATGTATATGATTTGGTGTCAAACGATTATATGGACTAATGACTAAAATTTCACTCCTGCTTTTGTTATAAAAACGTGTTGTGATTGAAAGCCTGTATAAAGACAGGAAGAAAATGTTTTAGGAAAACTATTTGTCGAACACAATTTGTGTATTTGTTTTGAAAACTCTTTAAAGCCCTGTCACACCAAGTTGCGTTCCCAGGGCGTGTTCACGGCGTTGTAAAATTCATGGAATTCGTAGATCGCAAGGAAAATTTACAATTGAAAATGTCACGGCATCCTGATGGCAACTGAGGCGTCCTTACAGAGCTCCCAACTACGTTTCCACAGAGTTCTACTTGGCGATTGACTGCGCTCTCGCTGGGTATCCGCCGAGTGCTCATGACGTGCTAGGAGTTTTTACCACACGTCCACAGCGTGCCCTGCGTGCACATGCGCTGTCACGGCGTTCTAAAATGTTCTAGGATATCCCACCGCGGCGAACGAAGATGCCGTTTTGAAGACTATGTGCAAGATTGAAATTGTTGTGTGCTGTCAAAATTTGGTAAATAGCCAAAATTGATGGCATCTCTGAAAATTTGTTCAGGGCTGATATTATTTGATAATACGAGTAGCCTTGAACATTTAAAATAATAATCAGCTATGAAAGATCATCGGGAGAATTTATGCATAAGTGAGCGTATAAATTTTACATCTGATATAGAAACACCGTTATGTAACTTAAAATTAAATGACATTATTTACAGAAATGAATATTACTTCTCTCGACGATGCAATAATATGCAAAATACCTATTTTTAAGTCAGTTTTTTCTCCATTATCGTTTACGTATGTATTTTGAAAAAAAAAACCCGGTAAACTTCAATAAAAATAAGCGAAAAATTTAGGTGTTACGGTTTTTATTTTCAGTCACACAAATTAAATGTGACAATGGGGCATATTCGGTCGGAATTTTGGGGTAACATGTACATGAAGTAAATTGATGCAAGTTACCTGTTTGTTTTTTGTGGGTTTTTTGTTTGTTTTCTCTGTTTTATCATAAAGATATATATAAAAAATTACGTACGTCACAAGCAATATTTGCCTTCTCTATTTCTCTGGTATTTTAATAGATTGTGTATTCATTGTTGACATAAAATTAGTATTCCACTGGCTGTAGCTAACCTTGTAAGTAAATTAAGTTGCATGACAACCTCATACCACACAACTTCATTAAAACTTTTTTTTAAAATCAATTTTCATATAATTAGAATCAATTTTCATATAATTAGAAATAAAGAAAATTCCCATGAACACATGTCCATCTCACTGAAGTGAAGCGCATATATTTTTGGAGGCAGATACATGTATGTCACAATATTATAGTCTGTAAGTCAAGTGAACTAATCTGTCCACACTTGCAATACTTTGATGATTTCTATGGCGACCGCCTGCATAGCATAATGTAGTCGTATTTCATAACATCTAATCCAAAGAACAAATTACCTTTGACTTAAAACTTTTTATTATATGTATAATTCTGTTCATAACTATATATAATAGAAGTTTAGCGTGTCCAACAGGTCAATTTATTATAGCCACATTCTCAGATTATGAACTCGCACCTTTAATGTGAAAATGAAAGTCTTATTGTTAGATAATTGACCACTTTGAAGAAAGCACCCTGCGAACTGTTGATTAATTACATAACAATTGATGATTTGCAGCCATAAATAACCTAGGGCTATATATGTTCTGAGCTGTTTGCGCTGAAGCGACACAAGATTTTCGGTAGCACGTGGCGATTGAATTTACGCAATAAAGAAAGTTGAAATTTTCAAAGACTGACCGAATAAAAAGACGGGTGGGAAAGAGAAACACGTTCAGGAGAAAATGTTAAAAATAAGATTCAATTCAATTTATTATCCTTGAGCTTTGCAACTCATCGGTATACAAATTATAATACATATAAAATTATATACAAATGTGCAATGTGCAGTAAGTGAGTGGACATATTAAGACAATATAATCATGTACATATCTAAAGATATGAATGAACATAAATGTATAAGTAGCTTAAACTGTAGTATTATTACAATGCTGCGCTCTCATTTTGGAAGCGCTAGATAAATATTTTCCTAAATTATTGAGTTCCTTTGTATTGTTAACACTTAAAAGTTTAGCTAGCTTAAAAACACTTGGTTTTTTGTAATAAAAACTCTTTACATATTTCTTTCGTAATTCAGTGTAAAAAAGACATATGAGTATAAAGTGGAACTCATCTTCTAAATCTTTTTTATTACAATGATTGCAAAATCTTTCATTTCTTGGCACCTTGTTGTGTCGACCCTTTTCAATATTTGTGATGAAGTTCGAAAAATACTTATAAAGTTTTTTGAAGTATAATTAATCGGTCTCCTAAGATAACTTTGCAAACAAAAATTATCCAAGAAGAATGAATGATTTTCGACAGATCTGGAATTAAAAAAAAAAAAAAAAGAGCACTTGGCAGCGGGGCTGTGGGAGAGATTCTTTTATCGTGCCAGCACCTACTGCAAACATGTAACATGGAACTTTGATCATAATTTGATTTGATTTTTAAATTACCTTGTACGCTGTCGTATAAATCAATGCTAAATCAACTGTACAAGTAACATAAATTCATCTGTTTACCTTGAACCAATATTATAGTTGAAAACATAAAAAAAATAGTTGCGTTCATTCAAAATACCAAACATGCACGCGTGATAAGGTAAATGTAGAAGATGTCACTTGCGCGGGATCTCCTCGGCCATGTGCGAATGATGATCATTATTTAAAGGTTTTAATATTTGTGTGTGTTTTTTGTTTTTTTTTATTGAAAACATTATTTGTACAGTTTTAAAACATTTAAGACTTTTAAACCAACCATTCAAATATGTCTGTAGAGTATTTCAGATTTGGAGTAATATCGCTTTTATTAATTTTCAGAACGACTTTTTAATTTACTCTCCAATGTTTAATTTAAACAGATACAAAATGAACACACTTTTATAACATATCATTAAAACAGTGTACAGTGTATTTACGGCTATATAAACTCAAACAAGCTCATATTCATGTAAGTGTGCGGGTGCGAATCTTGTGTATTTAATTAGATAACCGTTTACCGCTAGGTAGTGTAGCCGCGGATGATTTCCTCGGCCGCGGGCGAACGATAGATTAACGTAAAGATCGATTGAACGCATACACACGCACAGCTCAGAACCTAGGAAGATTTGAAAAGTTTGCAATTTAATGACTAAAATCTATCAAATAGAAACTTTTTTTTTTACTTTAAACCCACAATTGATCTATATGTCTGATATTGCATTAGATTGAGAATGGCATTGCTTTTATTATAATTAACTGAACGATTTTTTAATTGACACCCTATCGTTTAATCCAATTGAAGAATAAACCTTTATGTGTACGTAATCAAAACTGAAACAATTCTTCAGTTCGAAGCTAAATTAACTCATATATGAGAGACGCAACGCTCGTGTATTGGATAACCGCTGACGGCTAGGTAGTCCAGCCGCGACCATGGTGACCGATTTTCTCGGCCGCGGGCGAGGGATAGCTTACGTAATAATACGCACACAGCTCTGATTCAAGGTGGATTTTAAATGCATGCAGTATGATAACTAAAATGTAATGCATAGAATTTTTTTCCATACGTATTTTGTGGTTTACTAGAGAAGAAAAAGAATGTTTTGTTTTGCGATTCTCGTCTCTAAGGACTGTGCACCATAAGAAATAAGAAGGACTTAAACTTCGGAATTCTTTAAAAAAAAAAAAACCAGCATGTGTTCTAATTTTTTTCCTCATGAATTAAGACCTCCTGTATAAACCAGCATACTTTCTGTGGTCACTTTATGCAAGTTTTAAGCACAAAGACTTTCGTTAAGTTGCCAAATGAAAACAGGTACATGTTAACATGTAAAGCTTGTTACACTCATTCTACACAAATCACTTACAAAATAACATTGTAACGACCTTTATAAGATCCCAACAAACAACTTCTCCAGCGACAGCCATATCGAAATCCTAACCGTTTTTAAGTTATTCAGCAAAATCTTTTAAGGGCTACTGGCCCTTAATTTAAGGGGCCAGCCCTTTTTTATTGGTGTCAAATGAAAGCCCTTAACATTCTGCACAACTTTTGTTCTATATGTATTTAGGAAATATTTCAAACTAAAAAGTTACGAAGCTAAAACATGAGAAAATTTTTGCTGTTTTTAGAACATAGATTTCGATTGATTAATTCGAGTGGAATAATTGGAAAAAACTAAAATACAAAAATCAGAGGACAATATTCAAAGTGTCAATAATAAAGATTTTTAACTATAAATTATTTGCTACGGACCATTTCGGAGCCTTTGTCTGGAAACTAATGCCCCTAAAATTTTAGAAAAAGGGAAATAACTCAAAACCGGAGGTTGCGATTTCAATTCCTTTTGTGCTCTAGCAACCTTATCTAATTTACAATATACCGTGAAAATTTGAACGAAATCGGATGACAAACAAATAAGTTATTGAGGATTTAAAAACGTCTAGAAGAAGAAAAATGATAATGAAGAAGAACCATCAGAATCAGTACAATGTCTTCCGTTGGAAACGGAAGACCTTAATTACATGACCCGCTTGTGCGGGTTATGGTATTTTTCTGGAATGCTAGCTACCTCCATACTGTCCTTTACAAAAATTTAAATTATTGATAATCAAAATTTGTACATTACAATTGTCATGTTGTATATTTTATTTGTTAAAAATAAAATATATCGGTAAGGACAATACCCACATGAAACACAAAAGAAAGCCTTTTTTATTTTGTTTCCAAGAATCGGAAATTCTGTTACAAAAATACCGTGTAAAGGGTTTATATGTAAACCATTATGAAAATGCCCAACTTTTCAAAACTTTTTAATGAAATATTGATACAAAATATGATCGCATCTGTATTAGTGCCGGGTGATGTAACGCACCCATTACAGAGGTCACATCAAGTTCCCTGGGACGACAATTGCTTTTACCATTGTATTACACACGTACCATCTTTTCAGCAGATAAATTATCCCCTTTCTTTTGTCATATCCTATCATTTAGACCTTTATTTAAGAAGGCAGTCGATAGAAATCAAAATCGATAAATAGTTCAGAATTTAAAAACATCAAAGACATAATTTTTTTTTACCAAAATATCCATTTTTATAATAGTTTGTCGTAATTAGTCTGAGTTATTTTTTGTTTCTTAGTGTTTCTTTTCTATCAAGCATGGACGCACTTTCTCTGCTGGAGACTTGGGTTTTTTGAGGCTAGATATTATGCAAATCTTCCTTACCTAAACCAAAACTGCAAAACGCTCAATAATGCATTGCACTCTGCTGATGAAATAAATGAAATAAAATAAATGTGAAATAGATGACATAAATGTTTATTAAATACAGTTGTATACGCACGGAAAACATCCAAAAAGTCCTCATTTATTGACAAATAGTGAATTTTGTACATATTGGTTTTCATCAAATGGAACCCCCCCCCTTTTCCAAATTGCTGGATCCGCCTCTGAATGCCCCAATTCAGGCACGTAGCATCGGGGGTGGGGGTGGGGGCAGGGGGGCCCCGCTCCCCCTTTTTCACGCAGCAAAGATTTTTTTAAAATTTACATACAAAAAATTGAATGTACATGGAGTCCCCCCCCCCCCCCACTTTTCTGTGACCCTGTAAAAATTGAATTGAACATAAGGAAATAAACAGTGAAATTGAAGTGAAAAGTACACCCCCCAATGGATTAGGATTTTCAGGATTTTGGAAAGTAACACCCCCCCCCCCCCCTTTTTTTTTGATGAGTCTGCTGCCCCCGCCCCCCCCCCCCCCCCCCCCCCACACACACATACACACACAAACACACACTTTCAAAAACGATGCTACGTGCCTGCAATCTAATTAAAATTAGATCCTTCACGCTACTGTATTTGATGGTAGCGTGAAGGATTTAATTTTAATTAGATTGTGAATGCTTACTCATAAGTTATTTCGTCAGTTAGTCTTTATATATATTTTAGATCGTTAATCTTTCATGTGCTGATCAAACAACATCCTGACATGCTATAGGCAGACATTAAAACCTCTCGGGACACAATATTTATAAAAATGTGATTGAATTCTTTTACTTTTTACTTAATAAATCGTATAATTATATATTCTTTTTGTAGTTTATACAATATATCTTATAGTGGAGCATAAATTGTGCAATTCATGACTACCATCCCCAGGGGCCATAATGTTTTGGGGTAGAAATTTTACAATTCATATTTTTTAAACAAAATCTTCTTTGTCAACTGTTGGACAATCAGTGGATAAACAAGCGCATGCTGTTGATAAATGAGAAGGCTTCTATATACCAATTTATGGCTAAAGGATCAGAGATTCTGTCGTTGGGACAGGGCTTCATTATAAGATTTAGTGATCGTTCAATGAATATACAATTATGCATCAAGTCTTTTCTATGTACCATTTGTTTTAGCAGACAAACGAAGCACAGGGTTATAATTATTTTTTTTTTCGAGAGGTGGACAGGCATATAGCCTACATTCTGTCCACTTCATTCCAAATGAGCAGGTACGTAGCATCAGGGGGGGGGGGGGGGCTGCACCCCCTCCACTTTTTCTCGCACCAAATAATTTTCTTAAATTTACATACTAGAGATTGAATTATCATGGCGTTGCCCCCCTCCCCCCACCTTTTTTGGGAGTATGTATGTAAAAAATGTATATGTATAAAAATTGGAATAGAAATGAGAGAAATCGAAGTGATAAGTTATAAATCTACGCCCCCCCCCCCCAACCACCCTACGGATTAGGATTTTGAAGATTTTTGGAAACTGCCTTTCCCCTTTTTTTTGCTTGTCAAGACTTTTTGCATGAGTCTGCCACCCCCCCCCCTCCAATTTCAAAATTGATGCTACGTGCCTGTCAAAGGTGCTAAATAACTGTTGCGATGTAGTCTTATACTGATTTAAAATAACACGAGCGGATTCTATTTCATATTTATATCTGGAACTGTTTATGACGTTTGCAATCTGATTTGTACGAGCGATACAATATAGAGCTTGGGTATGTTGTGAAACGCTATTGATTTAAAATAATCTATCACGTGACCTTATTATTCAACCAGGAAGTAAAAACGAACCGAAAATAAAATTAAATCTCCCTGTTATCATTTTTCAAAAAACAATTGTGATCATGGACCCTAAGTACAGCATCCAGGATGTTGTTCGGTGCCATCTATGTGAGACCCATGGCCCCCCTATGTATTGCGATTTATGTAACATACATTTGTGTAAAACCTGTGTGGGGGAACATCTCTCTGATGAATTGAAAGAACACAAAGTAGTGTTATTTGAAAAGAAGGGATCTTCACTTAAATGTCAGAAACATTCCACAAAATTATGTGAACTTTACTGTGAACAATGAGACGTTCCTATCTGCGTGCAGTGTGCTTCTTCTCAAGAGCACAAACAACACGAATTTGCTGATATGGCGATAAAACTTGAACGTCCAAAAAACAAATTACAAGGAGATTTACAAGAATTATTAAATATTATTTATTCTTAATACAAAGAGATTGCATCCAATCTATCAGTTCAGAGAGCTGAGCTGAATAAAAGGTCCCAAGAACTGAAAACAGCTATTGATAAACATGGAAAAGACTTGCACATAGAAATAGACAATATTATCAAGAAACTAAAATCTGGTCTTGATGAGATATACTTCAAATACTCTGTTGTCGTAAATGAACAGGAAAGTGAAATTACACGGACCATTTATAAAAGTACACAGAACATTGCTGATCTGAAGACGTTACTGGGCTCCAATGATGTCAGTCTTGTCTCCGCCTACAAATCCAGGAATGCCGAATTCAGAAAATTGCCTTTTACACTCACAGTTTGCTTTCCAAATTTTACCCCTTAAAGAACTGCTTTATCAACAGTTCGGCCTTCTGTCTGAGTCATCTATTAAGACAGAAGAACATAGCTACACAATGCGGGATTCGTTAGGTGCTGAGTCCTCTTTCCTTAACAAATCGCTCGTGCCACAGGTCATCACAGATATAAATACTGAATATGGGCAGAATAAACTACGCAGTGTGTCCTGTCTGAATGATGAAGATACATGTGTTTGGACGTGTATTGAGAATAAAAGCATGAAACTCTACAACCTCCGGGGGCAACTACTCAACTCAGTCCAAACCAAAGAAGGGAACAGACCATGGGACATAGCTGCAATAATGTAGCCCTCTCCCGATTTCTTTTTTTTTTTGGGGGGGGGGGGGGCTACAACTCCATAGGATCTCCGTAATGGTGCAAGTGCGGGAGTGATTCACTCTCGCAACGATTTCGTCTCAAATCGTTTATAAATGACAATAACATTTGCATTTCTTACCTGAACTCAAACGTTGTAGATGTCTATGGCATAAAT
This sequence comes from Magallana angulata, assembly GCF_025612915.1. Classification (NCBI taxonomy): domain Eukaryota; kingdom Metazoa; phylum Mollusca; class Bivalvia; order Ostreida; family Ostreidae; genus Magallana; species Magallana angulata. The sequence continues at coordinate 57,845,902 of NC_069118.1, forward strand.
TAATCCAAAAATATCAAGTATAGTCCATATATCGGTTATTTTTCGTGTATGTCACCAGCGAAAGTTAAATTTGTCCGCCATGTTTACTGACCTTGACCGGTGTAACGACGAAAATTGACCCCCGGAGAATATTGACCTGGGGGTCAAATTTCTACGGAGAAAACTGACCCAGGGTCAGTATTCTATGACAAATATGGGGTCCTTTTTCTACAGTAGAAAACCATTCCAGACCTGTAGATCTACGACCACCAACACGTTGAAAACTGACCCCATAGAATTTTGACCTCACTGATAAACTACATGTAGAAATTAAAGGCGATACGTTAAGCATTCATGCATTCATGTTTGGTGAATGTCCGCGGGGGTGGGGAAGGAGGGGGGTGGGGGCAGCGAAAGCATATGAAAGATAAGACAGAATTAGTATACGCCTCCCGTTTTACCCTTTTACATATATAACATCACTTTGAACAAAGCGATGTCTGTGTTTATCTTGAAGTACTTGTCAGCTTTCCTTGTGCAGCCCCTTCGCTAAACCTTTTAAGCCCCCCCCCCCCCCCTCCCCGAGGTATCTGCATTAAGATGTGCTCGCACGCGCTCTCTCTTTGCATAATGCTCGCTTTGCTGAATACGCTTCATTATCATAGTAGATGATTTAATAGACAAACATAAACTTAATGACTACCGATTGCATATTTTTAGAAGAAAAGACCCAGAAGAAATTTTGACAAATAAAGCGGATTTTTTAGTATCGGATCTATTTAGCTATACTGAATGTCTGACAACCAAACAAAATATGTCACACCAACAGACTTATCCCGCAGGTACATATAAGACAGAACCTCGCGTATAAATTCCGAATTTCGGATTTATCACGATTGCACTAACGTTTCTCTAAATGTCTGATAACTTTAAACTCTGCATCGCCGCCATTATATGTTCAATAAAGTTGTGTAAGTACAGGCAGTTAGCATCGTTATTTACTTGTAAACTTAAATGTTACCATGGGAGGAGAGGTTTGGAATTCAGCCGCGTTGTTTTAACCATCAACAAAGTGGCCAGCTCTTGTAATTAAAAGCTGGAATACAAATAAACAAAAAAACAAAAACAAACACTTTTTTAAATGAGGACTTTATGTCTCAAGTTTGGCTTGACCCAAAATTTTGGCCTGACCTCCAATTTGGCATGTACAAAAAATTTTGGCCTTTATTTTAATTTCATATTTTATTTACATATTTGATGATTTTATTGAATTTTACTGATTTAAGTGCAATATACATGAATCATCACACTAGATGGCTTTTAGTGTCTTACAGTGATAATTCTATTGAAACATATTTTTGACTTTAGGTATATGTATGAGTGATTGATTCTAATAGATTTTGATGAAGTCTTCCTTTGAATTCCAAAGTAATATTAGAATGTAATACTGCCATAGTATTTACATTGTAATATAAGTCAGACTGCTCTCAGTATCGGACAATACCTAAATCAAATACCTGTTTGAGAAAAAAATAATTGCAGAGACCAATATGTATTCAATCCAACCTACAGTAAAGGTCTTAAAATGTTTTACGTTGTTCAATGTTCTGATATTGAAGTTCATAAATTGTTTCCTAAATACACACATGCATGAAACTCTACTCTAATCATAAGGTTATAATTAATGGCATCTCTGCATCAAATTACTGGAGAATGCAATGTTGCAGTCATTCACAAATGACATTATATAAGACCGAATGGTGTTTACCTGACAGATGCATTTTGCCTTAAATAAACTTTATTATGGTGTCCGGATAGGGCCAGTTGCGTTAGCGCGACATCGCGTTCAGATAAACGAGACATCGCGCTAACACACAACACGCCGTCGCGCTAACGCAACTTTGCACAACACGCCGTCGCGCTAACACATAACACGCCGTCGCGCTAACGCAACTTTGCACAACACGCCGTCGCGCTAACACACAACACGCCGTCGCGCTAACACACAACACGCCGTCGCGCTAACACAACTTTGCACAACACGCCGTCGCGCTAACACACAACACGCCGTCGCGCTAACACAACTTTGCACAACACGCCGTCGCGCTAACACACAACACGCCGTCGCGCTTACACAACTTTGCACAACACGCCGTCGCGCTAACGCAACTTTGCAAGTTTCACAGTCTAGTAGGAAGTCGTGTCCGGAAATATCAGACTGCGCATGCTGAAATATGTAGGCATGCACGCAAGCATGGATGAAAAATAAATAAAATGTACTTTGAAATATATATATTATTTTCAATTATTATCAATAGATATGAATAAAAATATAGTTACTAGTATGTCACTGTATAAGGATATGCTAGAGTGCATATAAATTATTAACAAATCTACCAATTGATAAATTTACCTTAAATATTTGATATAATTAGTTAATTCAGCAGTGATATATTTATAAAATGTACATGTCACAAATTCATATTAGGTGTTCTGTATTTTACAAAAGCAAAGAAATTTTAAAATGTAAAATTACAGGTAAATATAACAGGTCACACTGGCGTCGGAAGCAAATTGAAAGTGGGGGAGGGGGGGGGGGGGGGCTAGACTGATCCTCAGAAATATTGAGAGAAAAAAACCTAATTCCCAAAATCATGAAAATCCTAATCCGTGTGTGTGTGTGTGTGTAGGGGGGGGGGGGGGGGGTAATCCTATACTTCCAAAACAAAAATCTTTCCGGCCATACATCTTTTTTTTCCCCAAATCATGAAAATCCTAATCCGTGGGGGGTGGGGTTATGCCTTTTACTCCAACTTCTAAATCTTTCAAACGTACATTACGGAACAATTATGTTTCCTGCGAAAAAAATGGGGGGGGGGGGGTTCTGAACCCTCTATTCTGCTATGTTCCTAATGGTTAGGTATAACTTATCAAAAAAAAAGAGGGGGTGGGGACTAAGCCAAGCCCCAGCCCCCCCCCCCCCCCGGTTCCAACGCCTTTGTTTGTGTCATGAATATATTTTTGTTGATTTAATGAATTTTATTAAATATTTAAGGTAAATGTATCTATTGGTAGATTTTATAATAATTCATATCCTTATACAGTGACTTAAGAAATGAAGATAATAATTTTTCTATTGATCGACGTATCAAAGAAAAAATTGACCGGAAAACTTCATCAATGCGCGTAGCGCATTGATGAAAAAGTTTTCCGGTCAATTTTTTCTTTGATACGTCGATCAATAGAAAAATTATTATCTTCATTTCTTATCATTTAATAAAACATTTTCAAATAAAAAAATGTGATGTGTCATTGATCAAAAATGTAAATAATGTAAATGAAGCGGTGCGTATGAATACAAAACAACAACAGCAACAATATTCAAAATGGATGCGCCTCAGCTGATGCAGAGCTATTGAGCTGAATTAAAGGATTAAACACAAATAGTGAGTTAAAATCTGAACCGGCTGAATTGAAAACGAAAGGAAAATACATGCGATAGCTTGTGATATTATTCACTGTGCAGAAAAACTCGTAATAAAACTAGTTTTCATGTGAGATCGCTGGAATATGCAACTTGACATAACCATCCAAGGAAAGGCGATCGTGGATGAAAATAGCTGATATGTCGACAGAGAATAGTATGTATAAGCGACTTTTGTAAACGTTGTGGTAACTAGATAGCCAGTGATGTACTTAAATGGTATATTAGCCGCTTGGAATGCGCAGAAGGAGTTGATGCATCACTCATAGCTTTTCTTTACGACGCTTATTCTGATGACCGATCATGTACGTGTGTAAATTTAAAAATTATCGTTACCAAATTTGAACAGCAGTGTTACCTTGAAAGTTTATAGGCCTATATGTTCGTTATAATATTCCTGGAAAAGGAACAGCCAGCCTCGCTGTAGGCCTAAATGTTGATTGATCTCAAGCAGACGAAATCGTGAGAAGACGCTTAATTTTCTATTTCGTGAATCAAATAATGTGTTTTGTTTATTTTTGAAGGTTAAACTTTCAATTTTTTATATTCACAAGGTTGCATTTTGTTTGCTGACAATAAAACAGACACAACTTTACTTTTCTTGACAGTGTTTATCTTGGAAATTCCCGTTCTATAAATAGTGTTAGATCAGAACAGTTGAGAAAAGTAGATCCGGCAAAAATTTTATTGATGCAGGTATCAAAGAAATTTTTCGACCAATCAGAAGCGCCGATATCTCATCAAATGAATAAATATTAAATGATACACTAGTAACTATATTTTTATTCATATGCATTGATAATAAATGAAAATAATATATATATTTCAAAGTACATTTTATTTATTTTTCATCCATGCTTGCGTGCATGCCTACATATTTCAGCATGCGCAGTCTGATATTTCCGGACACGACTTCCTACTAGACTGTGAAACTTGCAAAGTTGCGTTAGCGCGACGGCGTGTTGTGCAAAGTTGTGTAAGCGCGACGGCGTGTTGTGTGTTAGCGCGACGGCGTGTTGTGCAAAGTTGCGTTAGCGCGACGGCGTGTTGTGTGTTAGCGCGACGGCGTGTTGTGCAAAGTTGCGTTAGCGCGACGGCGTGTTGTGCAAAGTTGCGTTAGCGCGACGGCGTGTTGTGTGTTAGCGCGACGGCGTGTTGTGCAAAGTTGCGTTAGCGCGACGGCGTGTTGTGTGTTAGCGCGATGTCTCGTTTATTTGAACGCGATGTCGCGCTAACGCAAATGGCCCTATCCGGACACCATACTTTATAACTAATCAGATTTATAACTAACCGTCAAGTACATGTACACCGCAGTGCTGTAACCCCGCCCCCCCCCCCTTTCCCAACTTTCTGTATGCAATATGCAACACGTTGATGGTGACTTCAATCATTTTGGAGAACTTTTGACTATTTGATACTGTACAGTCCTTGTGTAGTAAAAGTAAATTTTGCGAGAGAGAGAGAGAGAGAGAGAGAGAGAGAGAGAGAGAGAGAGAGAGAGAGAGAGAGGGGGGGGTATGGGCATTGTTTACTTGTTATATAATATATAAACCATATTCACTTGAAAGAGGATAAAGAAAAAAGAGAGAGAAAAAAAACGCAATAAAGAAACAAATATTATACTACAGTACTTCAGCTTATCACATATTTTCGCGATAGCTTTCGTACGATGGCCGATATGGGCCGGACAAAAAGTAACCACGAGTTGTGTTTGATTTGCCGGCAATTCCTGAAATGCCGGCAAAAAGTAACCACGAGTTATATTTGATTTGCCGGCAATTCTTAGATGCCGGCAAATCTCAAATGTGGGCAAATCTTACTTATTGTTCAATTAAAATATCAGAGGATATAGAGGTCAAAAAGTCTCGTTATCTTAATTGACAAAAGGGTTTGACCAAAAACATGACAGTTTTACTTGCAACGTGCATTATTAATGACATTAAACAGAACGCAAGAGCACATAAAAAAAAGAGGGCATCCTAACATCCAGACATGTCTTAAACTCATTAGAACCCGACACTCTTAATGAAGCATTTGGTCAATTGTTTATATATTAAAACTAATTAAGAGTGTTTCGGCGATATTAATAGCACGTATTAATATTCAGATTTGTAATAAGGCCCGCCTCGTCAGGAGTTCACCTTATACATAAATCAATTAATCTCTTTGAACTTCATTTGGTTTTAATTTTGATCTAATGATAAGATCACCTATATTTTTGTGTTTACTGTATGCAACCATAGGAGGTGTTGTGAATAATTGTTGCATACTTCGTCATGTTGTATGTTATCCCAGTATTTCATAAGCCTTTAATTTCCTTAATCCTTTTATACAAATTCGGTCACCAAAACATTAGATAAATCCTTTTTATTGTTTTCTTCTTTTATTTTTTGAGAAGATTCATTCTATTTGCAGAAATAGTTTCTTGCATAATAGGTTCAATTTCTGATTGTTTTTAACCTCTTTTTTCGAGATGAGTTTTAAAGTCTTTAAAAATACTTTGTAATACATATTGATCACTAGTATTTCTCAGATGTCTGGTACATTCTCCTTTAATTAGGCCCTTGAAAACTGATGAGCTATGAGCACTTTGTCTGTGCAGGTATTGGAAGCTGTTAGTAGGTTTGATATATGAGCGGATGTCTCATCGCTGGCTATCTGAGAACCTTGTTTTCTTGTATATGGTCGTGTCTAAAAAAAATGACACTGGTGTTTGGTAATTCATAAGTAAATCTCAGATATTTATGACAAGAGTTCCATATGTCAACAAATTCTTTAAATTCATCCGGGCTTCCATAAAATGGAATAAAGCCGTCATCTCTATATTAGTTTCGAAAGGCCCTCAACAATGTCGGCGCGCAATTCCCCCCTTACTTCTCCTCATACTTTGCTTCTTTTCAACCCTTTCGACCAATTAAGATAACTTGACTTTTGTGACCTTAATATCTTCTGGCCTTTTAATTAAACATTAAATATAAGATTTGCCCACATTTAAGATTTGCCGGCATCTATAGCTAAGAATTGCCGGCAAATCAAACACAACTCGTGGTTACTTTTTGCCGGCATTTCAGGAATTGCCGGCAAATCAAACACAACTCATGGTTACTTTTTGTCCGGCCCATATCGGTCATCGTACTTTCGTACTCCTATATTTTTCGGTCAAAAGCCTTTCTGTTATGACAGTTTTTAATTCATGTATGTTTGGATTTGCGTTTCCTTTATATTTACGAGAAAAGATATATTGCTTCACAATAAGAACTACCAAGTTAAAACATTTATAAATTTCTCTATTTGTATATTTTCTAAAAAAGACCTGATTGTTTATCAATTGTTATTAACAAATCAAACTGTCTCAAAATCGATTCTTTAGCAACAGTCCATATTTTTTTTTACTACAGTAGATTCATAAAATAAATGATAAATACTCCCACAATCTATTTTACAGAAAGTGCACACAGGAGACTCTGCTTTTTTTGTTTTAAAAAGATATCTATTTCTCGGAAATATTCTATGAAGAATTTGGAATTTTAATCAATGTAATTTTGATTCTTGTGTAGATTTAAAGTGTAAATGTTTAACTCAAAAATTTTGATCCATGATTCTTGTGCATAGTTATGAGCTTTTTCTCGCCATTTAGATTTAGATGTGGATGTTTCTCTCTTTTTATCTAATAATAAGTTGTACATAAGTTTGCAACGTTTACAATTACTAGTAAACAGTAGGATATGATTAGGAATAACAAGTCATATTCTCTTATGATTTGTGAATTCGGTATGTATAAATTTTTGTGCAATCTGGTCCTTAAAATTACATCAGTTCTTATATCTCGTTTTTACTTATCAACAAATATATCTCAATCGATGTTATACTTTATTGCCACTCAGTTAGAGATCACTTTTCGAGATAGGTAACAGAAACTGCTAAAAATGAGTATGATTGTCTGGGACACTTATATGAGAAATCCAAGTAAAGTTTAAAGTTATGTAAGGATATGTCCGTATTATTTACTTGATTCAAATGTCGTTTTAAGTGCTAGAGTTATTTAAACAATAAAATGCTTACATGTACAACAGATATCGATTTTAAATTCATGCATTATCATTTGTAAAGTATTCTGTTTCTTGTGTTCGTCTAAATTCAAAGTTTTGGGATTGGTAATGTTTATATGGTTTTAAAATCAAGCATTGCATACTTAAAATACATTCTTTTTAAGCCTGTTTTAACAATAAAAAAATAATTGTGAAAAATGTCCAACTGGGATGGAGCATGCAATCGATCGCGGATCTAAGGAATGAGGAATTCAAACTTATTAATAAAGGACAGGTGACACAAAATCATTTTCTTCTAAAAACATTTTCTTTGATAAATATAAATCAGTTTATAACAATTTTTCCATTTGACTAGCATCAGATAAGAACACACAGCTCAATTAAGTGTGCTGAAAATCCCAGCTGCAGCAGATCTCCGAGTTTTGCCGATCTTTAATGAGATAAGAAACCACTGTGCGTTATTCGTCAAAGATGACATAGTCAGCTATCGGCTGCAATGGACGAGGATTTATTTACACGTACAGGATTATGGAACGCCGGGACTGTCTTATATGAGGATTTAACATTATATGCAGTGTTCTCCTCATTATATTTGGTACTATATTCATTATATAAAGTCTTTTTTACATTATATCGTGTGCATTTTACATTATATACAGTACCTCTTTCATTATATCATGTACTTATATCACTATATTATGTACATTTCTCATTATATGAGGTGCTTCCAACATTATTTGAGGTGCTTCTCACATTATATGAGGTGCTTCTAACATTACATGCGGTGAACTTAACATTATATTATGTACTTCTCCCATTACATACAGTATATTCATTATTATATGTGGTATTTCTGTTATTATGATGATGATGAGCGTTAAATATTATGTCCGGTCCTGTAAGCCTTACGTGCGGTAGATTTTGCATTTCGTTGTGATGTAGACACAGTATTATATGCTGTGCTTTCGTCTTTATGATGATGATCTTTCGGAAGTTTATTTTCGGAATCTCTCTAAAAATATTAAAACGATGGCGGGAAACGAGGACGATATGCTAAAGGAAGCATTGTTTAAAGCGAATCTACAAACTCTTCACTCAAACTTTTTGAAGGAAAACATTGACTTTGAAATTGCCCAGAATCTCTCCGATGGTCAGCTATCTAGTCTTGGTGTAGCGACCATCGGGGAGAGGCATAAATTAAGAAATGCGTTGAGAGACGTTGCAGTTGTGGCATCAAAACACCAAGGTAAGTTATAAAACACTTGTTATACGTCATTGCTGAAATTAATACAATGATTGCACCCATTGAAAAAAATCTTTTACTGTAAACAGTTTCAGTTCGCATTTCCTCGAAGAAAAGCGTGTACCAATCAAATGAAGTCGTACCCAAACCATGGTAAATAAATGGTCAAAATTATATTGTATAAGTCAATGTGTTATCAGTTTCAAAGAGATATATGTTTGATAAATCATGTTACAATTTATAATTATATACAGTCCCACTGAATAATTATTGCACGCATTTTACAAGTTAGCACACTAAATTCGACAGGGTCGTTATTTTGACATTGTTCATTTGTTTGCTTACATCTTGTTTGTTGTAGAGGAAGCTGTAGCACAATTTTCATTTTAACCAAGAGACAATAGAATAAACTAAGAATCAATTCACTGTAAAATATTCTTCCTATAAGCATTTCCATTTTACAATACTCTGTCCCAAGTTTTACTTCGACCACTTTTCACTTGATATTTCGATCATCATATATACCTTTGTACTCAAACTATGTTCATCCACTTATATGAAAAATGTCCAGATTATCTGTTTTGAAACACCCCCTCTACCGCTTCAGGTTTCAATACACAACCTAAAATAGAAAGTCTACGGAGATTTTGCATTGCATCTGCCATTAATAAGCGCGTATGATAAAGCTAAAAAATTGTGCGAGGTATTCCAAGTAATTCTGAATGGAGAAAAGATGTAAACATTTCCCATTATCTATTTCTGTAAGAAATTTGTGTTAACTTTGTTCCTTTAGAGTGAAAAATGAAAATGTGTCAATGAAGATAACCTTATCCAGTTATCATCCTTGTAATCCCCTTTTTATACAATATTTTATTTTATGATATTTAGAAATTTAAAATTCAAGGTATGTAAAGTTTTCATAAGTCTTTATACTTGCACTAGTCAACTCATAATCTCATATTCAATATTTGAGTTCAAGTTCACTTTTGAGTTTCAGTATGATGGACCATTTGATAAATTCAATTACGTATGACTCGGTTGGGGTAATACTTCACTGTAAATCTACCATTGTAGATCATTCAGGCACATGAGAAAATTTATTATTGACAATTTACAATTTTTATTTACCCATGTATTGTTAAAATATACACAAGTCCTAAGACATGAAAGTTATTATAGATGTTGTTTCAAAAAAATTAAGAGAATTATTCATACTCTGTATATCATAATATACATGTATATATAGATATTGTCAAAAATAAAGATTTCTGCGATGAATATACAGACATGTTATTGGTATTGAAATTGGAGCTGTTCACCTGTGTTTACACACTTGGCCTTGTTCAAGCCTTGGCCAAACTAACTACGATGGGGCCTCAATAAAAAATTTGTATTTTTAATACCGATACATGAATATTTTAGAAAGCTTTCTTGGCATGTCACGTCTATATCTGGGTTCACATATTTTCTTTAGAATTTTAAATGCAATTTAATTTTAGAATTTAAATTGTATTTTTAGACCCAGAGCCTGGGAGCAACATAAGAAGCATTCAGATTGAAAGGTCACGCCTCTTTGCTTCTGGTAGAACTAGAACATCAGTATACTCAAAGACAAAAAAAAAGAAACCAAGAACCTGGACAGCAACTTTCATTTGTCTTGCTGACCGAAACCAAATGAAAGTGCCAACATCCATGGAAAGAGAAGTTTTGTTCAAGGCTGGTTTGGGTTACATAAAAATTCAGTTATGTGAAGAAGACAAAGAAGATGACATGATGGAAAAGCTCACTAATGAAAACAACTTCTACCAACTCAAAAATATTGGTGGATTTGAATTGTTACGATGTAAATCCAACTGCAGAGAACTCTGTGCAATTGACTGCCCATGGACTGTCAGTGACCTAAAAGCTGCTGTTGGGAGCCAAGCAAAAATTTATATTCGTCCCATTCAGAGAAGTTTGTCTTTGAAACAAACACAACCCCAAAAAGAAACGACTAGGAAGGAGAAGTGCAAGGGGTGTGAAAAAGAATATCCCATCAATGATCTGAGGAACCATGTGAAATACTGCTTCCTATCTAAAGAATTCCCCGAGTCTGATGAGGAACAATATGAACTTCCAGACCCATTTGGAGATGAAAATATTACAAACCTATATAACATTCAGATGAATGAAAGTCTACAAACTCCACTTGATGCTGCATCTGAAATGCAGCTGTTGCAGGTTACCGAACACAGAAGTAACTGGTTACCACCAGCTGCCTCTGTTCCTGTGCAGCCATCGGACAGAAGTAACTCGATACATGTACCACCAAATGCCTCTGTTTCTGTGCAGCCATCCGACATTAATACAGAACACATGGTTCTACCAGATGCCTTTGTTCCAGTGCAGTCATCATACAGAAGTAACTGGATACGTGTACCACCAAATGCCTCTGTTTCTGTGCAGCCATCCGACATTAATACAGAACACATGGTTCTACCAGATGCCTCTGTTTCAGTGCAGCCATCAGACAGAAGTAACTCGATACATGTACCACCAAATGCCTCTGTTCCTGTGCAGCCATCAGACAGAAGTAACTGGATACATGTACCACCAGCTGCCTCTGTTCCAGTGCAGCCATCAGACAGAAGTAACTGGATACATGTACCACCAAATGCCTCTGTTTCTGTGCAGCCATCCGACATTAATACAGAACACATGGTTCTACCAGATGCCTCTGTTTCAGTGCAGCCATCAGACAGAAGTAACTGGATACATGTACCGGTACATGTACCACCAGCTGCCTCTGTTCCAGTGCAGCCATCAGACAGAAGTAACTCGATACATGTACCACCAAATGCCTCTGTTCCTGTGCAGCCATCAGACATTACAGAACACACAGTTCAACCAAATGCCTCTGTTCCTGTGCAGCAGTCAGACATTACAGAACATAGGTTACCAATGATGGAGACAACACAGTATCCCAACAACTCATTAAACAATTTTCCTGAAAGCGGACATGAAAGATTAATTGAACCTGAGCAGAGGTTGACTAGTACAGAAGATACTATTAGTTTGGCAGAATACAGAATGTCAGAGAAAGAAGATGCACCTAGTCAGGTTGAAGATAATAACTTTCAACAACTCTTAACAACAGTGTCTGATGTTGTAGGAATGGTTAAAAATTATTGTGAAGAAAAAAATATTGTGGACCCTGTCGACATCTTGAAAATTTTTCAAAAACATATTGTCACAGGGAGAAAACTAGATTTAGTGAGCGATTCAGAGACTATAGAGGGCTTGACAAATTTAATAATGGTTGATAGACATAACATTTTAAAAACAGCTGTAGATGAAATCCAATCTTTAGAAGATTTGAGACCATGTTTGGAAGTGCAGTTTTATGGAGAGGTAAAGTTTTTATGCTACCTTTGTTTAGGTGTCTTAAAGCATTTATAGACTTTCTTAGGAATGTAGATAAAATCAGAATGTCTCACAAAGAAATTTGAATTGCAATAAGTCCATTTGTAGATTTTTTTAATGTTTAGCAATGGCATTGGATTGGTTTTGAGATTATTGCTTTAAACAAATAAATTCAGATTTAGGTGTCTTAGTAGATGGGATATCAAATATGAACACCCTATCAAATGTAATACAAAAGTAATCACCAAAGCTACAATTTTTAAAAATTAGGTCAAACACAAAGGCCAATGGGTAAAACAATTATATTAAATTAAATCATATAAAACATGGAATGGCCTAATAATAATAATTGGTAATGCATAAATGATTATCATTTAATTGATTCATATTTCATTTATTCAACAGTCTGCCGTAGATCTCGGTGGACCAAGGAAAGAGTTTTTTGCTCTTGTGCTCAGGGAAATAAAGGAGATGTACTTCAACCCTGTGAAGGAGTGGACACCTTCAAGCTATGAAGCAGTAGGAAAAATATTAGGTATAGTGTGTTATACAACCAAGATACAATATTATATCATTGAGGAAGTTAGCAAGTCTCCGTTTCCCAAAGCCCAAGCGCAGGGTCATGAAGCAGTTTTAGAATTAATTCAAAATTTCAGTCATTCATAGAATAAATTATTATTCGAAACTGATACTTAAAAATTAAGATAAACAGCATGAAAGAAATATCACTTCAGAAATATGTGGTTTCTGTATTGTAAAAAATGAAGACAAATGCTTCATGAGCTGTGGACATGTATATTCCATGCCAAACCCTTGGAAAGAGACTTTTAAATCCTTCATAGTGAAAAGAGTTTGACAGTGTCAATTTTAACCCTGGTCTATTTGGACATTCGTATGGTATGATAGTGACATTTTTGTTCAAAACTACAATTTTTTATTGGATACCTGAGTAACTAGAGTGACCTATTGCTATTTGAAATTCAAAAAGATATTTTGAAATTATTATACCGAAGGAGAGGGGGTATACTGTTTTACCCTTGTGTGTCTGTCTGTCCGTAACAAAAATTTCTGTCGCATTTATCTCAACAACTATTTATTGCCGATGCTTGAAATTTTTACACAGTGTTTGTTAAGGCATGCCATATCGTGGGATATATTTTTGTACCAATCGGACGTCAACTTCCTGTTAAATGAGTACTTTGTTTATTTTAGCCAAAATTTTCAAACAAATTTTCCTCAAAGATTTCTGAGCAGCTATTTATCGCAGATGCTTGAAATTTTAACACACTATTTGTTTAGGCATGCCACATTGTGGGATATATTTCTGTACCAATCAGATGCCAGCTTTCTGTTAAATGTCGACTTTGCTTATTTTGCATATTCACATCAGAGCGGGGGTATCACTAGTGAGCATTGGCTCACAGATATCTTGTTTTTCATGTTCAACTCCATTGAAGCATTTCTGGCATTTTATTTTGTTTATCTATTTTATGTCTTTTCTAAGCCCTGAGTCTCCTCCAAAATGGTAAACTTCCAAGAGTTTTCAGTTCAGATATTGTAGAGGAGTTTACCAGTCCCAATGCGAGGGAGTTCATTCAGGAGCTTCGAAAGGGATTAGATGCCCTTGGACTTTGTCAGGTAAAGTTTAATTGCATTTAGCACATCAGTTGTTATAAAAGATTGACCATCATCTTTCAAGTAAAAAAAGTAGTGTCATCATTGTAATATAATTAACTTGCATATATATACTCAGTATATAATGCAGTTAGAAATTGGGACATTTTTCAGATGATGTGTACGTTTCCACAGCTTCTTCATCTGTTCACTGATAATGATACACAAAACTTTCTGACATTAAAGAGACTAACTAGTCTTTTGAAAGCGGACTTCAGTGTGGATGGGTCCAATCAAAGGCAGACAGAGGGGAAGATTTACTCTGCATTCATTAAATATTTGCGGGAGGTTGCTGGTAAGTATGAAAACTTCTGATACTTTGTATTTCAATTTTCTATCTATACTACTGTATTAAAATAATAGACTCGAATTTTTGGGCTTTAATACCGAGAAATCAAAAGAGTACTGTGTTTTGTTTTATATATTTTGAACATTATTGGTACTTGAAGATTACCAATTTGTTTTTATTTTTTTCTCAATCACGCTTCACTAATTAATAATCAACGAAAATTCCTTTTAAAAATCCGGAAATCATCTGGATTTTTTGGATTTTACAATCTTGCGCATGGACACTACATTCACGCTAAATCACGGGAGGCTCCTTAGTTCATGTTTCTACAATATCACATTTGCATGGATAAACTTAGAAACGATGATACAGATACATGTAAATTTTTATTCAAAATTTGCTTCATATTCTGTTCATCAAAGAAAATACGGGAGATAACTCTAACTCAGTGCCTTAAATATGAAAAATCCCGAGAGCTCTGAATGTCAACATGGTGTGTAAATTTGAAGCGAAAAGTGTTAAATTCTTCAGCAATATGAATTTGATTTTTTATTGAAAGGTATTTTACAGCCTCAAAATGGTTTGTTATGAATAGTTTGACTGTTAATTTCAATGCAGCTTCATTATTTTTCTCCAAATTCATAATTAATGGTTTAAGACTAATTTTGAAAATTTCATTTGTAATTGAACTGCAGCATTTTAACATCATATTTATAATGTGAATGATTGTTGGGCCTATTCAAAGACTTAAATTAAGATGTCTGCAGTCTCCACACCCAGAAATATAAAAAAAAAACTTTGCCTCTGCTTTTTTCTTGTACATCTTTATATTAATTTTTAACACATCACTGCCCTATGAAACTATTTATTGCATTGATAATTTACCTAAAATAACCAAGGATAACTTTTATCCATACTGTCAATCTGCACTTAGAAATCTTTAAAACGCTTTGATAAGTGGTGTTTTCTATTGAATTGTTACAAGCATTTTTTTAACTCTGATTTGTAAAGACTCTATTGTTTAAACCAATTACGGTTGGTAATCTGGATTTGGAATAAAAAGTGTTAGGGTCGGCGCATAAAAAATAGGGCCGGTCGGGAAACCGGAAACACACATATTTTTTTTTTGGCCTAAGGATCTTTTTTAGAACTGCAATACTCAACATGTGATATGACTATAAAATCATCCTGTTAGAAAAAGAACTAATGATTATAAAGAATATCCAGGGGGAAAAATGGATTTTATTTATACGGGATCTACATGTATTATTGTAATGACTCCATTAAACTGCTTGGTCCGATTTTATATCAAATTCTATGAACGCTTTTGAACAATGGCTATGCTTAGTATATGTATAATAATAGACATTGCAGTAGTTTTACCCGTCCATTATGCCAAATTTCAATGAAGAAAAATACATACAAAATTTGATAACAAAACAAACGACATTAAAAGGTACCGCTTTATTTCGCCTCATGTTAAATTTCACCCCTGACGACTAGACGGGTATGGTTGTATTACGAATTTGACATCTCTTTAAATAAAGGTCGAAATGATCAGACAGATTACAAATAAACATGTGTACGTTTTGTTCGCTAATATTTCTAAAGTCTGCTTTCTTTACAATCGATGCATAGCATGCGGGTTGAATAACCCCAATCATTCGACGAAACCAAGCGGTTTCCTTTTCTAAACATTCACATGATGCATTTTGGTTTGTTTTTTCGTTTGCCCAAAGAGAAATTATTTTTATTTATTTTGAATTTTTCTAACTTTGAAAGGAGCTTGATTCTGCTGGTGTAAATTGGGAGAAAGTCCATAACTTTCCAAGATAAATGATTTGTATGAAAAAAAATTTGATACTGTAATTACAAAAAAAATCGGACCAAGCAGCTTTAAGCTGATTTTATCATACCTATTATTTCTCAGGTGAGCGATATGGCCCATGGGCCTCTTGTTTGCTACATTACGGGTATATGGTATGCATTTTAACTGTGGTGAAGGCCTGTCCAGAGACAATAGGAAATCTAATTTCTACATTGAAATATATAGAATTAAAAAAAAATCTTTTCAAGAACTTCTGGGTCAGAACAGCTGAAACTCATGTTGGAGCATCCTAGGGTAGTGTAGATTCCAAAGTCATGACCCGACATTTTATATCTTTACTCTAGTACATTGTCCTGATGTTATGTATTTGAAATTGACTCCATAAATCTGATTTCATTATGGCTATTGTAGCTCAGGTGAGCAATGTGGCACATTGTTTAGGCCTCTTGTTTAGCAGATCCATTTCTAAGTAACTGTAAGTTCTACTTAAGTCGTAAAAATATAATGTGAAATTTGCCATACCTATTGATAACATTTGTGGAGGTGAGCTTTGTTTACCTATGTTGTTAAATATTTTAATTGTTTTCTTTTCTTCAATTAAGAAGTTTGGATGAAGTTATACACCTGTATTTTGCAGCTTAATCTGTCAGTTTTTAGCTAAGAAACAAAAGTTAGGGGAGTTTATATTATACCCCTGGTGTCGGCGTCCGGACCTATTTAAAGTTTTTGTTGCAGGTCCTGTATCTTAGTTATAACTTGTCCTATCTTCATCAAACTTGCATTGACTGAGCATCTTGACTTACTTATGAGCTTGAAAGACTTGAATGCTGAATCTGGGCCATGAATTTCAGATGCCAGAGGAGGTTAAGGTTTTTGGAGCAGGTTAATGTTTTTGGGGCAGGTGCCCTTTGATGACTTGGTTATCACTGGTTATCACCAAAGTTATCACCAAGTTATCACCAAACTTGCATGGATGGTGCGTCTTATGATACTTATGCACTGGACAGGCTTGAATGCTGAATCTGAGCTATAGATTTCGGATGCTGAATGAGGTTCACGTTTCAGAGGCTGGTTAAAGTTTTTAGCAGAAAAAAATATTCTTTTAATAAAAGTAATATGGTGTATGTATTCCATAGATTCAAACGCTGGCAGTAAAAATCTTGATTTTCACATTGCTTTCAGACAAACAAGCCAACTACTTTCGTATAAGTATGAGAAAATTATCTTTTTTGTCCTCTTTATTGTGTTTATGCTTTTTCATAGGGAAATAATTTCAGTCTTTTTGAGATTTTTGTAAATTGTAAACTATAGGCATTTGGCCCGTCTTGTTCACCCATCTTATTTGTAGCATATAGAAATTCTCAAAACTTCATGACAAAAGAAGTTCATTATCATATTATGTGTCTTGTATTAGTTGCAGGGTCATTTAGACAAAGTAAAAATCCAAGGTTTCTTACTTTACACGAAGGTTTCTTATGACTAGAGGGGGTGTCAAGGTCATAATTAAGTTGCATATAATTGTGATGAGGACCAAAGGAATTGCATTGTAATTTTTTAAAATTGTTACTGAGTTATTGTAATCTGCATTTCTTAAGTTACAACCAACTATTGCAACTTTGTTAATTTGTTTACAAGTTCACAATTATTTTGTATAATTCCTTTGAAATAAAACAAATAATTGATTTTGATTTAATTGCTTTATTGTTAGCAACATTTATGTTTTAAATACATGTATACAAAGGAGGAAGATGGAGTCAGAATATTATGTGTATGTACATGGACTTGTATGTAACTATGATGAATATTGAAAAGTCCAGGAGCATATGACATAAATGTTGAAAATATTTTGACCTTGTTTTTTTACAACAAAAATTACACAATTCATGGAAATTGAATAAAACAAGTCAAAAATTGAAACTCTTCGAAACTTCTACACAAATTTGATATTTGTCTATCCCATGATTTATAGATGTCCATGTTGCTGGACATCTCCTTTCTAATTCTTCCAAGCAAAGTGGGTTCAACAAAGATAGTCCTTCAAAAATAGGCCGAGGGTTTTCCTCCAACTCATTTAATCCATGCTCTAATAAATTGTCAACACTATCAGAAACATCATCCCCAACAGGGTTATTAAAGTTTCCAGCAGTCCAAAGACACACGGGACTAGCTTTCACAGTACGTAATTTGTGAGTGGCCCATGCGTTTGACCACAGCTTTAATTTTTCGTTTATTTTTGGTAAATATATGTAATGAAGAGCGAGTAGATGAATTTCATTCAAGGGATCTAGAATTTCCTCCTCCTCCATGAAATAAAACAATCTGTAATAATAGCCAAGAACACCATTTAAAACATCTCTCCACAATCTTTCTATGCGCTGGTTATGCACACTTTTCCCCAGTAACATACTAGAAGATCCTCTCTTTTCAATCATAAAATCTGCTATTTTACTATTTTCCATTCCTTTGTCTGTACGTACACGCAATGGAACCCCGAAATCTTTTACTCCTTCCATAAAACATTTAAACACAGTGTCCGCTTTGTTATTGTCCTCACATTTCAAAAAGACTATCATTCTGCTAAATCCATCTATACCACCTGATACTATAAAATTCCATCTAACAAGTTTGTGATTAGAATCAATATGCCAGATATGATTTGGCCCTTGTGACTGGTATGTCCTCCTCTGCAACCGTCCGGATCTCCGAGCCATTATTCCATCTTTATCATGTTCATGCAAAATTAATCTCAACTTTGCTCTTTCTATCTGGAATTTAAATTTTCATTATTATTACATCCATGTTTCTAATTTGCTTTTCGTCACAGGAACACTTAGCTGGCATGCAAGGATTTACAAATTTTATATCAAATCAAAATACCTACCCCAAACCCACAAAGCACACACACAACCTCCTCTCTCTCTCTCTCTCACACACACACACACACACACACACAAACTAACCTTTATATTCTTTTGTTGCAGAATGTGTCCAAGCATTATTTCACCACATGAGGGAAACTCTTCTATTAAATCTTTCACTATTTTTGTTATTTCTCTATCGTCAATATCTGTATACACCTGCTTTTTTAGATTGTATTCCTGCATTCGTCTATATATTGTTTTCTCCGACACCGAAAGAAGGCTGGCAATATTTGAAATAGAAAAGCCATCTTCTATGAAATTTCGCAAAATATCTTTTGGAATGGAAAACTTTGATGCACCACAACCAGATATCTTAAAAAAAAGTATGAGAGTGTCAATAGAAAGTTACTTAATATCAATATAATATATTCATATTAATGAACTTTCTATATGCATTTAAAAACTCAGTTACTGTACAACTTTCTTACATATTTAACACCCCCTCCCCCCATTTCCCCTCTCTTATTATGCATGGTAATTTGCATAATTTGCTAATCAAAGTATTTGCAAGAATGTATAGCTTACCTGACGAGTCGGTTGCTTTGTTCCGTAATTTATGCAGAAATTTCTAAGTTTCGTCATTTCCTGAGGATGTAATCCAAGCTGCAACATTTCATTGCGGTTTAAGAAACACACAATATCCGGTGTGATCTTTTCTTTCTTGAAAGCATCTGTAAATTGAGCCATTTTAAGCTCCCGTAAAATATCATCCATTTTATTTTCCATATCGTTCCAAAATGAGCTGAAAGATCGTCATATTCCAGAGAGATTCCGAAAATAAACTTCCGAAAGATCATCATCATAAAGACGTGAGCACAGCACATAATACTGTGTCTACATCACAACGAAATGCAAAATCTACCGCACGTAAGGCTTACAGGACCGGACATAATATTTAACGCTCATCATCATCATAATAACAGAAATACCACATATAATAATGAATATACTGTATGTAATGGGAGAAGTACATAATATAATGTTAAGTTCACCGCATGTAATGTTAGAAGCACCTCATATAATGTGAGAAGCACCTTAAATAATGTTGGAAGCACCTCATATAATGTTGCAAGCACCTCATATAATGTTGGAAGCACCTCATAAAATGAGAAATGTACATAATATAGTGATATAAGTACATGATATAATGAAATGAAAGAGGTACTGTATATAATGTAAAATGCACACGATATAATGTACAAAAGACTTTATATAATGAATATAGTACCAAATATAATGAGGAGAACACTGCATATAATGTTAAATCCTCATATAAGACAGTCCCGGCGTTCCATACAGGATAGTGTATTTGTGTTGCAAATGATGATTTTGAAATAAAGCACTATCAGATTAAAGTGAATTTATTAAAAGCATATTTTATTGAAAAGTTTAGTGTATGAACCCTCTCCTAAAAACAAAGCAATAAGATTATAGAATGTACAAGATTACATGTACATAAGATAGTGGTAATAGGAATTGAAAAAAAGTAATTAAATTAGAATGAATCTGAAGATTCTGTGATTGATAATCATTTATTGCAGATTATCTTCCTGTCAGCCAGACAGGCAACCACTTGCTCAGATTGTCAGTATTCAGTAAAGTTTGAAATATATTGTTTGAATAATATGCATATTAATCCAATCTTGCAGATCCAAAACA
The DNA here is from genome assembly GCF_025612915.1 of Magallana angulata. Lineage (NCBI taxonomy): Eukaryota > Metazoa > Mollusca > Bivalvia > Ostreida > Ostreidae > Magallana > Magallana angulata. The sequence continues at coordinate 57,866,430 of NC_069118.1, forward strand.
TTGATTTGAATAAGTTGATATTAATCTTAATATTTTTTTTTCTAAAAAAAAACTCAACTGGGAGCACGATGAGTTAGATTTTTATTATATCACATATAAACCCTTTTTTGTGTACTATTTGTAACAATTGGTGTTGCTGTAAAAAAAAATAATCCATTGTCACTCTGAATCTAATGTCAGTATATAAGAAGTAATCAGTGTGCATAACAGCTCGTTTCTGGGCTTTTTTTTCTTAGGTTTGATCAATAGAGAATAAATTATACACAACTCAGAAGTACTACCAAAAAATGATCTTCATAAACTATTAAAAGAAAGATCAAATTACATTTGGATAAAATTCAAGGAGTCTGAGATTAATACGATTTTAAAACCTGAATACTATGTTAAGAAACTACTGTTTCAGTATTTACTGATTATGAAAATTGGTATATATATAGTTCTTTTAATTAAATTTCAATAAACAAACATGATCAAATATCATACTAAAAATGAAATTAAAAGATGTTTCAGTTATTAATATTGAGATTAAGGTAGACCCCTGATTTTGTGGAACTAAAGAAATTTACAAATATATTTGCTTACAGGTACCAGGACTGCGTTTTACAAAAGAACTTACGACTTACGACCAAAATAATGAATGCTAATTAATCATCAACTAATCAATGATTTATTCTTATGGTTGGAAAATACAATCATGAGAATTGAAATATTTGTAAACAAATGGTTATATGTCAGTTTTAATCTTTAAAGATCAATTTACGAGGGTGTAAATATTTACGACTTTGTCGTAAGTTCTTTTGTAAAATGCAGCCCAGGTATTCTGGTAATACTTCTTAAATCAAAATATCCTTTATTGAGTTCAATTAACTTAATTAGGGTTTATTTACGGTTTAAGATCCAGTGAAATTCCTGGTTACGAAAAGTCTCTATACATTATCACTCACTCAGATGTTGACAAAACAAAATCCTTTCTTCAGAAACAATGATTCCATGGTTTTGATGATTTTTATCTTTTACAAATCCAACATCTGACATATTTTATCCAGCATGAAGTATATAGATCAATGAAAAGTTAACAGTACAGCTAGTCACAATTTTTACTCTTATTCATAATTGCTGAGGAAACAGAAATGGGGTTTCTAAGCTTAGAATAACTCTGTTTATGTATTGGGTTCTCAAACTTTTAATAGCAATGAGCAAAAGTTAATGACTTCAGATTTTAGATAAGAGCAATTCAGAAATCCCTATGGTTCAAAGATACAGCGAATGGGCAGTGTGTCGGCTATTACGTCGCACCGAAGGTTTCCGATCTCAGAGGCTTCAGATATGCATATTGAGGTCACGCGTCTTATCAGCTCAGTAATTCAGCAATAGCTGTGAAACTGATAGGAGTAGTAAGGAAAATTTTGCAGAAATTGTATCCCACTCACAAATCAACTTGTTGGTCAATGTTTTTGTGATTGTGTCACCTGTCCTTTAAGGTCACTTATTAAATTTACCTAAAATAGGCCTCGACTTCCACCTCCACCCGGATAAAATTTTCAGATTTCACGTATGTGATGAGATGACTATGTGTCTATTTCTGACCAATGGTAAATAGTTAATATCTTATTGTGATAGAGACCATGATGAATAATTTTCTCTCCCCAGTACATGTAAATTTACAGGTATCAGTTCCTGTTTACAATAAGTACGATTTTTTTTTCGTTTAGATTGATATCGTTCCTATCCAGTCATGGTTGAACAATGTACTTTGGTAAAGGAAATTTATACATATATCTTTTCTTTTTCATTTTAAAAATTAAAAAACAAACTGAAAATAATGATGAACGGCAATGACAAGTGATCAGAAAAGCGAGCTAAAGCGGCTTATTCGCACAAGTTTAAACGATAAAAAAAAACTAAGCACCAAGAAGGCAATGTAATCCCCCCCCCCCCATCACCGTACCAATATCCCTGTATCCACCCTATGGAAAAAAATGGACCCAAAACAAGTAAACATAGAATATGTAATAAAATTTAGTCAATATTCTACGGAGTCATTTTTCTACAACCCACACGGAGAAATATGACCCTAAGGCCATTATTTCTACGATGTAATCCAAGTATTCTAACACTGAATAGGTCATTTTTGACCCTCGGTCAATATTCTACGGGGGTCACTTTTCGTCGTTACACCGGTTTTATTTTGGGACAGCCAATGAGAATTCAGGAGCGGATCTTGAACTGAATATAGGAATTCCCATATTTTAAACATACTTAACGCGGTAAATATGAATTTTCCATTATATACCATTTCCTTAAATGATGTTTTAGTGATATAACGATGTAAAATCGATTATTTACACTGACATTCACGTTATCAAGCCCATCAAAACTCCAAGCGTACATCCCATAAAATCACGCGAGAAGTGTCATGGCTGCTGAAAAAGACGACTGGTAAACATGCTGATGTGTTTTATCTGGTTTTGATTTATATACGGTTAATTTGTTCAACCTGAATTAAAAAATCATTTTATCTAAAGGAAGTCAAATATAAAATCGATCTTTTCAGACCGAGGTCAGCCGCATTAAAACATTAATTTTGCACCATTACGGAGATCCTGTGGAATTGTAGCCCTTGTAACGAAGAATTTTGACCCGGGTTGAAAATTGACCCGGGGTCATTTTACAACGTTGACTATTGAGACGAAAGGTGTTGAATAAAGACCCTAATCTGTTGAAAATTGACCCGCATCTTTGAATTTTGATCATGAAACCGGTTCAAAATTCAACAGCAAAGAAGCAAAAATAAATGAATCAATATTTATAACTTGAGTTTATGTAATCAAAAATTATCAGTTTTTACATATTCATTCTTTAGATTTACATGTTTATCTGTTCAAATTGGGGGGGGGGGGGGGGCAAAAAAAGAGAAAAATGAGACTTCAATGATTATTTTTTCGAATTTACATATGTTCCCAGGCCTTTAAATATGTAATAACTATTTTATTCATAATAAACTTTTTGCGTATTGCTGTTTTGTGTAATATCTATATTTAAAAAAAAGATGTTTTTTTAGAATACTATAGCATTGAATCATGATTTTTTGAAGTATACACTCTCATAACTGCAAATTATGAAAATTTGTATGCACACACCAGGGGCGTAGCCAAGGCTTCCTTATTGTGGAAGCAAACTAAGGCAGGGGATTTGGGGGCCGCCTTGATCCCCCCCAATGGGTTCAGAGCGAGGCCATGATGGGGGCCCAGGGGGCACCCGGAAGCTGGCGAGTTTTCGGCATTTCAAACACTTAATTTGGAGTATCAATAAAAAGAAGTTTCATCAAAATAACCTTAATTTTTAATGTGTAAAATGCTTACTTCAACCTCATCATAATATTAACGATAAAGAAAAAAAAGTAGTGCCTTATTTATAATGTAATTAATTTAATCTATTTATTCTATATCTAAAAAGTCTTGTGCTTTCTCTCCTAATGGTCTATAACATTTTTGTCTACATAAATACTCATATATTTAAACTTTAAGATTCCGTTATTTCGATCTCGATAATCTATTCATAATCATTGTCAACCTATCACTCAGGCTATAGAATTGCATGCAAATAATAAAAGAATATAACAGAAGAGCAATTTTTTTTTATTTATAGAAAAAGAAAGGCAAGTCGTCTGCGCTATTTCTCAGCAAATTCTGAGATAACAGCGGCTTAGTTTAGTTTTTATTCCTAAAAGAAAGTTTTCATTAATCAGCATTATTTAAATTTTATTTTTATTCTTTTAATTTATTTCTTTTTTCTTTTCTGAAAATGATATGGAAGCACTTGCGTACTTGCGTACGCCTAGCTACGCGCCTGCACACCGCTGCAGTTATGAGAGTGTATACTTCAAAAAATCATGATTTAATGCTTATATTTACATTATTTTTAACTTCTTGCCTTGTCTGCAAATGTGATTCATACCTTAAAATTCCTATCTTATCCTAAGGGTAAGTTAATATTGATGGAAGAGCCACAATAACAGCCACAAGCGTGAACTTTGATTTTCGCTTGTGACGTTGCAGTTTACAGCGTTCAACGCTTGTGACGTCATAATAAAACTCGTCAATTTGACCTTTGACTACTTGTTGCATTTAGTTAAGAAATAAGGTATCATTTTTGGATGTCTATCGGGATATAGATACGGGTTGGTCACGTGATCAAATCCCATAAAGCCCGAAGGGCTTTATGGAAGATTTGATCATGTACCAACCCGTATCTATATCCCGATAGACATCCAAAAATGATATCTTATTTCTTATATTTACATTTGTTGCAAATTATGACAATAACAATGCTCCATGCTTCCTCTTTTGTGATGACCTAGAAAGCCGCCTCGATTAAAATGACGTAACAAAAAATAGTCCAACAATGTTGCAAGCATTTGATTATTGTGATAAATGAATATGACACTACTTTTGAGGAGACACCACTTTTTTATCATTTAAAAGGGAAACAGAAAAGAAAATTCACTTGTACAATTGAAAAAAACTGATTGAAGCTTGGCGGAATAGTACCACCTGTGTTGAAGTCGCAGAGCGGTTAGAAATTTAAAAACAAGCGATTGGAAGTTGAGTTAGAGTTATACTTAGGCATTTTCAGGTGGAAATCTATCGCAGAATCAGTTTCGAGAGCATAATGATTTCCTCCGACATTATAGAGGAAAGCGATTTTAACTTCGATGTTCTTTTAACGGAACATATCGGACAGAAAACACAAGGAGTTAAATTTGACCGTGATCCGTGAATGTACTACACACGAAAAATCTGTAATATTGCATTTGCAATTTTGACCGAGGCTTGTAATAAAATCAGAAATAAATTTTAACTGAATTAACTCCTTTGACAAATTACGATTGTAATTTTCAAGAACGCCTCGTTACGATGTCGAACCATAAACATTCTGTTTACATGCCTAACGTGTTATCTAACATGAATCATTTATCCCCGCAATTAATGATACATTTCTTATTAGAATGAATGAATGAAACTTCGTATAACAAAATACAAATACGTTTATTTTTTATGCCTAAATTACGTTAATTTCATTACGATATCTAATGGGTGTGTTTCAGCACAAGTCGATTAGTTTGTGTACATAGAAAAAGTAGTGACCTATATTATTCATGCGCTACTTTGACCTCTTGACCCATAATGATGTTATGCAGAAATAACGGCGGATTGCTCAAACAGTGTTATATAAGGGAAAACATTTGCAAGTGTAAATATAGGCATTTAAACATCACGGAATTTAATGAAAAAAAACACAGTAGAATGTAAATATATGTATTTGTATACATGGTTACACGTTAAACTATTCAATTCAATAACACTCCTTTTTTAAAACTCGCTGGATAAGTGTACAAATATAAATGGTTAAGAAAATTACAATACGTCATATTGTTTGATTGTGGATTTACATTCACCCAGTAAATTGAAACTTTGATATTGTTCATTGCAATATTTCAAGGTGGGTGTAAATAGAAAATTTACAGTATGTCATATTGTGCGTTTTGTTTTTGCACCCACTGAGTTTGTTAAAACTGCGATTATCTGAATTTTATATTCACACCCATCCAGCCAAAGCAGTTTACAAAATGATGATAAGCTAACAAGTACTCTTTCATGAACACTGCTGTAGTAACTATATATCTCGAAAGCCTATATATTTTAGTGTTTTATTTGTTTCTTTAGGATAACTTCTGATGAAACTTAATATCATCAAATCGCACATTTTCTAGGCATAAACAATTCTGCTTCATGGAATCGGTAGCAAGTTGGCAACCTAATTTTTAAAAGATGACCATAAAATAATTTTGCTTTAATAGTTTCTAAATTGCTTTGATCACAAAAATTTAACATATTTACTAACAGTAATTGATTTTGTCAATAAATTGGTAAATTACATTTTTTATAGAAATATATAGTAGAAGATCATACAACAGCGTTGGAGTAGATGTTTGACCTTCCCATCATAGGCACCTACATTGTTAATTTATTTAAACGTTTTTTTTTATTGAAATTCAAATGGATTGGATAACAGACATAGCCTACATGTATGTAGACCCTTTCAAACATACAAAGTCAAGAAGTGGTGTTATAAAATGATCTATGATCATAAGAATATATATATATATATTACTAGTTTACAGAATATTATTGATATTTTGTGTATATAAGACAAAGGATTCTTGAATATTAAAAATTATCTGAACATTTACCATATATGTTTGTAAGACATATTGTTGGTAGACATGTTCATTCACACCTACATTAACAAACCTATCACTTTCATTTATACTTGCAGAGATACAAACATAAGAATGAGATTTTCATGATCCAGCACATTTGAAAAGAACAGTAAATAAAAGGGAACTACATGTATATAATAAGTAAGTAAACATGTATGATACTTAAATATGTTTAAGTATTGTAACTTAAAGTAGTCCGAGTATTGCACTACGTCATAATACGGATTTTACAATATTGGTTCGACTTCTACAAAGCGTTTTTGATACCCGGTATTGATTTTGCTCTGCATCGCTGTTGTAAACAATGGCAATAATAAGCAATTAGAACGTTAATATATGTATTGTATGAGAGATAGAAATTATTAATGTTGAGAAACTCGATTCTGTTAAAGTAAAATGAAAAACGAAGTTTCTGATTAACCAGGATCTCGGGTATGCTCATATCTTCTTTGTTTTGACCCCCCCCCCCCCCGAATTTTTCTTTTTCTTTTACTAAAACCGGTTTAAATTTAGAGACAGAAGCTCTTTCGAATTTAATCAATCGTCAATTAATTAATGTTTAAATGATATCTAACATTGTTGACATATCTAGGCAGAAAACTGTAGCAAAATGTAATTTTTACGGATTTTTTCGTCAGGGTCTACTTGGTTTAGAGCTTATAGCGTGAAAAGTAATCCGTCAACATATAATTTATTTTACCAAATCTTTTTTCTAAGATGTCAATCTATAGAATAAACACCATGAATTTAAGTTTGAGTCCATAAAATAGTAAAAAAAATACCAAACGCGATACTAGCATTGCATTTTTTGTATTCTATTTTGATACATCAGGTCCATAAAGCGTACTTACTTACAAAAATTTGCGCAAAATTATTGATGAGATATAGCTTAAATAAATATTAATACTCTATTTTGTATGTTCAGTTCTAATTTTCCCAAAATTGGTTATTATTTTTAGGAAAAACGGACGTCTGGCAAATTTCATAATTGTCAATAATTTTCGCAAGGGGGTACACCCGTTTGAGAGGTGATAACAAACAAACTAGCATGTAAACATACATATTTTCTTTTGTATATGTATTGCTAGAATGTATATTTATCATTTAAAGCTAAGCCTTTAATGATTGAGCCCATTTAGTGCCGAGTATAGGACTACCTTAAGAGAACCAAAAACGCTTGGAAGCTTTAATATACATTGTAACTAGAAACATGTGAAACAATTTTACAATTTTATTTATATGAAAAATCAGAACTACCATAAAATATATACTTAATATGAAAAGGTACACTAATGTCAATAAGTTGTTCAAAAAGATCGTCTCTTTGTTGAGTGTATCTTGGACATCCAAGAAAAAAAATCACATTTCATTCAGATTCAGTCCCACAGTATGAACATCTACTCTTATCATTTAAAAAATCCTTAAATAAGTAAGCATTTAGACTACTAACTTTATTCCGTAATTGAAGTAAAATAATATTTTCTTTCCTATTGCCTAAACTGAAGTGTTTGTAAGCTTTTGGTACATTTTGATTTTTAAGTTTTCACTTAAAAAAATATTAAGTTTATGAAATTTTCGTTTCTGCATGAAGATTATTCAAAGCTATTGTAATAAGAAGTCTGACATAGTGTTAGAGAGTAAAAAAGGTCATTCGACTTAAGATTATATGCATGAACAGTTGAAAAATATTACTGAATTAAATCTATCATGTATTGTGATGCTAAACCATTTATAATCTTGCAGAATAGAATTAGTTTATGTTAATCCCTTCAAGATTGTAAGGTTTCTAAACCAAGTTCACTATATCATATGATTTTAGAAGAATTAACTCTCATTCCTGTTAATGTCCTGGTTGCTTGAATTTGTACAGTCATGTTTAAGCACTGTAGCAACCTCTAATGATACAACGTCCACTAATGATATAATGTTTCATTAGTGGTCAGGATGTTGACCACTAATGATATAATTTTATCATTAACGAACAACCTAACCGTCCGCTAATGATATAATTTCAGATTTGTATCATTAGCGGTCAAAAACCGTAACCTCTAATGATATGGAAAAAAACTGAGAAATAAGTACTACCTTGACCACTAATGATATACATTTGCACACATTTTCAATTGCATTAGTGGATGGATTTGAAACCTTTAATGATATAACATGATAAAAGATTATATATATATATATATATATATATATATATATATATATATATATATATATATATATATATATATATATATATATATATATATATATATATATATATATATATATGGGTTTGTTAATTATAGATTAGAACAACAAGGAATATCAATTAAAGTTGGTTGAATTAAAACTACTTAAACAATAGGGATCATGTCGTTGTAACAAAGAATATTAGCCCAAGTTAAGAATTGGCCCGCGTTTCATTTTTCAACATTGATTATTGATTCGGGGAGGGGGTGGGGGTGGGGGGCTTTTTTAACGTTGAAAACTGAGACCAAAAGTCGTGAAATGTATACCCGGATTTCATTTTTCAACATTGATTATTGATTTGGGATATTGGGGGGCGGGGGCTTTTCTAACGTTAAAACTGCGACCAAACGTCATTTTTTTAACAGCTCAAAAAAGTGTTTTTTTCTAATCTCTGATGACCTCACACGTTGAAAATTGACCAACTACAGGTTTTTGAACTGTCTCTGAAATGGAACTTGCTCTACCTAATTATTTTGTATCTGATAAAACATTTCAGCTCCATGTTTTAATTCCTAATATTGTCCGATATTCATGCCGATATAGATTTTTGTTTTTGTTTGTTTTTGTTTGGGGGTTTTTTCCCGATAGCAACAGTTTGTTATTAAGACTAAGAACTCTGTCTCTTGTTGTTAAACGGTGTAGATAGAGCTAAAAGGAATATATGTCAAACAACATCGTCTCAAGCCATGGTCCGGTGTCCGTTTATATATATATCTCTCTCCACCATGATCGTTCATTTTGACCGTGGTTTGCTAAGATTGTCAAACCAATACCAGCCGTTTATGTTATATTTCCGGTAAATCGCTTCAACTTTAATTTATTTTGAGAAGTCATGATAATTAACTGACAGCACAATAATGAGCAGTTTTCATATTTTTATCAGACAAGTCGCGATCAGTGATTATTTAATTAATTCAACTTAACAATAACTTTTCTTAAACTTGCAAGATTAACAAAATTATGATTAATTAGCTACTTATCTTGATTTGACAGAAAAAAATATTGTGTTCAATACAGATACAAACACTACACAGAAACTTTTTCGTGGGTGTGTTTAGGGAGTATTGGACATTTATGACGCATTCGCCGGCGTAACGAGGAATCTTGACCCAGGTTGAAATTTGACCCGGATATCATTTTTCAACGTTGAAAAATTGATACAAAAAGTCGTGAAATTATACCTGGGGTCAGTTTTCAACAGCTTGAAAAATATTTTTCAAACTTCTAAGGACATCGACACGTTGAAAACTGACCCTGTTGAAAATTGACTCCGACTTCAGAGTATTGAACTGTCTTTGAACAGAAGTGTAACTTGCTCTTCACAGTTTAATTGTACATGTGTGTACTTAAAAGTTTCGGTTTCAAAACTTTAACTCTTTCATACTATCCGCTATATTTGCCGTCTTGGGTAATATGACATTTCAAAGATTTTTCTGACTTCAATCATTTAATATTTCATTTGACTGAAAACGTGGTATGTAGCAACCTCTTTTATTATACTTTCATGTTAAATACTGAAATCTGATTGGTTTAGACGCAGTTGATAATTTGTTCTATTACCCTCAGTGTTAGCAACACACTTGGCAACGGGTAACACAACGAATTGTTACATGCGCGTAAATTATGCGCGTACAGTTCGCCGTAGAATTCACGTCATTTCTATACAAAAGCAGAAAAATTTCTTTAAAATTAAGACATTCAGTATAATAAAATAAATAGTGCCTATTTGGGAGGATAACAGTTAAAATTGACACCCCTCGAAAACCATTGTCAACCTCCGCTTCGCGTCGGTTGAAAATGGTTCTCTCGGGGTGTCAATTTCAACTGTTACCCTCCCAAACAGGCACTATTTATATAATGATACACTGTCCACTAACGATATAATGTTGCATTAGTGGACAGAATGTTGACCACTAATGATATAATTTTATCAAACCCGGGTCAATTTTCAACCCTGGTTAACATTTTTTGTTACACCGACATAATCACCATTGTTGAAGTAGTTGTAATTCAACCAACATTAATTCATATTCTTTGTTGTTCTAATGTATAACTAACAAACCAACATATTCAACTTAACAACAAATTAATGATTCAATTGTGCTGCAGACCATAATAGTAAATAGTCTTGTATTGTCTATGGTTTAATTTTAAAATTCTTCAGAAATATTTTTTTTACAAGCTAACCACTTTGAGTTAAATATACCCGGTAATCATTTTTGGTACAAGTTAACTATATCTGGTCAATCACTCACTTCCTGTCAGCCTTACTGACCAGTCCGGTCTCACTTTGTCAATCGTCTTCAATCTTGTTAGATGCGTGCCTCAAACCACTAAGTAAGTCTTTTTTATTGAAGTAATTGCTCAAATTTTTTAGTATTAAATTGTATTTTTGAAGTATAGTTACAGATGGAAATTTATTTTACAGATAAAACATTCTTAAAAGTATGGCACACCATTATGGTCGTAAAAGTAATTTACAGTTTAAAGTTATAAAGTAAGATTCTATATTTTCCTATTTAGTAATTTGTTATTTCTATTTGTTGTAGTTTTTTACCAATATTATTCATGACGGCAACGTTTCCACACAAAATAAAATATGAAACCCGTGTGACTTTTGTTTGCGTTGTGCAAGGTTAGCTATCTGCCTGCACCAGGCAGAATAAGTCTTATGAATTGGACCTCTTTTTATGTTAATAAAATCCCGCTAAAAGTTTATCAATAATTTTTTAATATCGTAAAATTGCTTTTCTTCAAACTTTCTTCAACTAAAAATATTTAGCACAACTCCTTTTTTGATTAATGATAATTTGGATCTTCAAGTAAACAGACGAAGTCATAAATTGTATTTATTTTGTCTGTATACGACTTTTTCAGTTCAAGTAAAAAGACAAAATATCAGGGGCAATGTCAGAATGGTGTATTTTACAATAAAGGACTATATACATGTATATGATCAAATAACTGCCCCCACCCCCCCCCCCCCCAATTTTAACCAATTCTTATGCAGTATCGTATGAAAATCAAATCTTTATCCAACGTTATACAGAGGTTGTCTAACATATTAGACTCAACATTAGTCACCATTGTCCATGACCTCTCCATCTATGACGTCACTTAAGTATTTTTTTTTCCAAATGTAAATATCGTCATTTTTCCTTGATACTTTGCTTTTGTAAGTATATAGCTCAGGTATACTCAAGTACGATTTAAAATTTCGAATATATATATATATATATATATATATATATATATATATATATATATATAATCTTATATTAAATTATATCATATTATATCATTAAAGGTTGCAAATCCATCCACTAATACAATTGAAAATGTGTGCAAAAGTGTATCATTAGTGGTCAAGGTAGTCCTTATTTCTCATTTTTTTTCCATATCATTAGAGGTTACGGTTTTTGACCGCTAATGATATAAATCTAAAATTATATCATTAGCGGACGGTTAGGTTGTTCTTTAATGATAAAATTATATCATTAGTGGTCAACATCCTGACCACTAATGCGACATTATATCATTAGTGGACGTTGTATCATTAGAGGTTGCTACAAAGCACTTCGGAGTTTTCCTTGATACAGTTGCCCCGCATAACATCACCATATTCCAGTCTAGGTCTGATAAAAGCCGAACTTTAACAATTGTTTCTCTATCAATAGTATGCTTGAGAAATCTTTATCTATTCAACTTTTTGCATGCCTTTTAATATGTACCATTAATATGTTAAGATCAACCATCCTTTGACTGTACAGTCATGTAGATGTAAGACTACTTTTTCAAATCGAATGTTTACATTTTTACTGTAGAGGGCATTTATTTTTAATTATGAGAAAATATATGACGTCAGTTGCCTGTGTTTGTAATTTACAGGTAAACAATAGAATTGAAAGCTTAAAATAATAGAGATGAATTGTATTTTTTAAAAAGAACTATGACTTTGCACATGCAGAAAGTTGGTTGGTGCTTCAAAAATAGTTTATGTGGCAAGTTTATGAAAAAACTATTGTTCAGTCGTATCAAATAAATAAAAACTGTTGACGACTTGTTTGATAAAAATATGACAACCATTCATTTATTATTTTGACAGGGAAATATTCTGACTTCTTCAAATTAAGCACAGGTACCTGACGTTATATCATTTTTTTCTAATATAAATATATATACCTGTTACATGTACTTAATATAACAGTATAGAGGTTATATTTTTTAATTATTAGAAAAATATACAATGTCAGGTGCCTTTCGACTAAAGCTCTCGGTTGAATTATCAAAGATTATGACAAGTTTAAACTTTAAATTCTGTCACATGAGGGAATAAAAATCAGTTCTGTCAAAAATTATTATAGCCTGACTTGCCCGTTCCATTTTGAAACAAACGGTCATCTTCTTAGCTTTATTTACATAGTATTTTATTAATAAATGAATATTATATTTTCAGTATCAAATTTAAATGATTAATCAGACATATAGACCTAAAATAAATCAGCCACGTCCGCATATGTATCGGACATTATGAAAATTTTAAAACTGAAACTTTCGAACATGTGCATGATTTTACATTTAAACCGTGTAGAGTAAGTTCCAATTCAGATCAAAACTTTAAAGTTGGGGTCAATTCTCAACAGGATCAATTTTCAATGTGTCGTGGTCAAAAGAGTTAAGAAAAATCATTCTCATACCGTTGAAAAATGACCCCGGGTATAAATTTAACGATTTCAACACCTTTGCTATGTCATAGCACTTTTTTCTCTTCTATGCAGTATATATTTCTTTTAACTGTCTTCTACAGGGGTAGAGTTTTATTATATAATCCTAATGGACAACGAAACACTTAAAGAAAACAAGTTAAAAATACTATCAGTAAACTGCCAAGGTTTAATGACTTCCATAAGAGGAAAGATGTTTTCAGAAATCTTAAAACTCAAAAACCACAATATCTATTTCTTGCAAGATACACATTTAAGTGAAAAAGATGAAATGTTGATACAATCTCAATGGGGAACTAAATCTTTCTTTAACTCATTCAGAACAAACTCTAGAGGGGTGGCAATTCATTTAAATAACAATTTTGAATGTAAAGTACATAACATAGATAAAGATGATAGTGGTAATTATCTTATATTAGACACTACTGTTGAAAATATGCACCTTTTACTGGTAAATATATATGGTCCAAATTCAGATACACCAAATTTTTACTCAGAATTAAGGAATAAAATTGACTCTTATCTTAATACACAACATATTATAATTGGAGGTGATTTCAATTTAGTAATGAATAAAGACCTAGACTCTATGAATTATAAACATCTGATTAACCCAAAAGCAAGAATAGAAGTTTTTAAATTAATGGAGACATTTAACCTTGTGGACATATTTCGGGAAAATAATGCAAATTTAAAAAGATACACATGGAGAAGAAAAAGTCCTATAAAACAAGCCAGATTAGATTTTTTCCTTATATCTGAAACTCTAACAAACAGGGTACCACATGTTAAATTTGAAAATAGCTATCGTTCAGATCATTCCCCAGTAATTCTTGAATTTAAAGTAAATGAATGTATGAATGGGAAAGGCCTTTGGAAATTCAACAATTCCCTATTAGTTGATACAACATATATTAATTCTATAAAAAAATAATTAGGGAAGTAAAAAGACAATATGTTTGTCCTATATACAATATAGATAATTTAGATAATTTAAGAAATGAAGATATCAAATTTATAATTGATGATCAACTTTTTATAGATATTCTTCTTACTGAAATAAGGGGTAAATCCATTTCATACCCTGCTTTTAAGAAAAAAAAAATCAAACGAAAAGAGAAAAGTACGGCGGCGTGGAAGGGCCAGATAAAAAAATAAAAAATTCTTATTTGTTCGGACTAATAAGTTATTTGTTCGGACGAATTACGATTTGTTCGGACGAATAAGTTATTTGTTCGGACGAATTAGGATTTGTTCGGACGAATTAGGATTTGTTCGGACGAATAAGTTATTTGTTCGGACGAATTAAGATTTGTTCGGACGAATTACATATTTGTTCGGACAAATAAGTTATTTGTTCGGACAAATAAGTTATTTCTTCGGACGAATTAGGATTTCTTCGGACGAATTACAATTTGTTCGGACGAATAAGTTATTTGTTCGGACGAATTACGATTTGTTCGGACGAACTAGATATTTGTTCGGACGAATTAGGATTTGTTCGGACAAATAAGTTATTTGTTCGGACGAATTACGATTTGTTCGGACGAATTAGATATTTGTTCGGACGAATTAGATATTTGTTGGACAAATAACTTATAAGTTCGGACAAATAACTTATTTGTTCGGACAAATAAGTTATTTGTTCGGACGAATTAAGTTTTTTTCGGACGAATTAGGATTTGTTCGGACGAATAAGTTATTAATAGTGGTACATGTATGAGAAAGAGAGAGAGAGAGAGAGAGAGAGAGAGAGAGAGAGAGAGAGAGAGAGAGAGATGTCATAATCATGGATACATAAATGTGAAAAGTCTAATCAGTTGACATGATCATGCGCGGATCCAGAAAAATTTACCGGGGTGGTGGTGGTGGGGGGGGGTCTGACAGATAGTTTTGTTTGCGGGGTGGGGGTGCAAGGCCCCCTGACCACCCCGGCTCTAGATCCGCGTATAGATGTATGCCAACTGTAGGCAGCGCAGGTTTTTTCTTTGCTAACTATAAGTTTTATTTCGCACAATGCCAGAAGAAATGATTCCAATAGTCATAATTATATGATTCCGCAGGTGGATTTCGATTGTCGATGTTTATATTGAAAATGTAGTCATTCTCCTGTTAACTTGGGACACTGGACATACGAAATTATCTTTCGCCTTAACTTTATACATATACATGTATACGATCAAAGTTAACTGATATGCTTCGTGGAATTGTAATAATCGCACAATTACTTAATTGAGTGACTTATAAAACAAACTAGTTTTTACTTATACTTTATGATATAAAGACTACATGTATATTTAGACTACACGTATCTGCTCTGGTAATAATGTAGATGAAATGGGGGGGGGGGCAAGCCACCCTTTTCCTTCAAATGATAAATTGCTAATAATATAGACATAGGTGTTACATGTATACTATCTGACATGTATGCAATATCTGACATATTGTGCTGTCAAGCTCAATTTTCAAACTCTATCTATCTAAAGGATTGGAGTTATATTAACATGGTGCCATGGGTTTCCGATGGTCTAAAACTAATGTTAACCTAATGTGTGTCCAGGTAGCGTAGTGGACAATGCACTCGCTTTTCACCGCTGCGACCCGAGTTCGATCCCCGTGATCGACAGAGTTAGTATGTGATAGGGTATGGCGGTCGCCCGCTTGGACACGTGGGTTCTCTCCGGGTACTCCGGCTTCTTCCCACACCAATGACCCCCTCGCGCTAATATCCGTGCCTACGCGATATATTAATATAAGTTGTAGAACTTGTTTATCAATCGTTGTAAAATAAATAAAGTTCAGTTCAGTTCACGGTTGTCTCATTAGTCAACTTTGAATCTATTTCATTTTTATAATCAGACATAGCATAAAAAATCGTCGATACGAAATCAAAGTTAGTCGTCATCATATGCAGTTTTTATCTATAAATAACCTGGATGCCGCATTCGACCGATGAAAATAGGCGTCAGATGTTTACGTTAGTATGATTCATAAACAATATTTTTCAATAATAGTTAAGAAAAATGAGATACAACCTTTTGAAAATATTGTATAAAATTGTCAATTGTTTTGTAAGCTTTTATTTCACCTTAAATTCCAATTATTTTAATTTTCCCCATAACTTGATTCAATCAGTTATGATTATTCAATCAGTTATGATTATTGATAATGTTTTTATTTTCAATATAAACATCGACAATCGAAATCCACCTGCGGAATCATAATGTGTATTACGGTGCGACCGTTGGGGCGAACGCAGCATGTGATAAAATAATCAATTATGATAAAACAATAAAAATAAAATAGCGACGTAAAGTAAATGAATTTGAATGCAGAATAAAATAAGCATGCCTATTTTTTCCAGTAAATTTTCATCATTCATAATTCATAAGATTTTGTTATCTATTTATATATAGAATTTATCTTGGATAAATTTAAATGTTGTTGAATAATAAAGATTTTAACATAACATTACAGTTTATTTCCTCTTTTCTTGCAGCAGACATTTTTCTTAAACTTACATGAAAAATTGACTTATCACAGATCCCCCCCTCCCCCGTTTAAAAAAAAATCAAATTCACGTATAAAAAACTTGCTGATCATATAATGAAAATGGATCCCCCGGGAGCATGTAATAAATGGAAGTGAAAATAAAGATACTATTGTTTGAGTATTGAGCAGCTAAAGAGCTAAAGGCATACTATGCACTCCCAATTCTTCACCCGGATTAGAATTTTCCTGATTTTGAGAAATTTTTTCTTTTTGCTTGCGAAGAATTTTAGAATGATGTTGCCACGCCCCCTTTTAAAAAACATTCCTGGAAATAACCGTAAATATAGTGAATAAAATAAATGTGAGCATTCATCCAAATGAGAGCAAGTTATAGTTGTTTCCTTTCTTTGAAGAAATGTCCCTATTCGTTAGCTCTGCAAAATTTTGAAAAGATTTTGGTATTTATATTTTAGCAGTTTTACAATAACTACTTAGAGTAATTTCCCCTTATTGTGACGTCAAAGTTCACGTCGGTCAAGTGTCGTCTGTCTCTTTGAAAACATCCTTTAAAACAAATAACTCCGCGAAATATACTGTTTTGTTTACTTAAAAGCATTATATCCTTGAAATTACATAATTTATCTGTTTCTCAAAAGTTTTACTTTGATTCTCGCGAGATGGTATCCAGTCTAGTGAGATCGTCCGACATTGAGGACTTGCATTGTGGGTCGAAATTATATATATGACCTTATGTAGTATACCTTATGACCTTATGTATTATACAGAGCATTGCAATATACCCGGCCTTTTAATGTTAATTGATTTCGAAAAGGCTTTTGACACCATCTCATGGAGTTTTATCTCAAAAACACTAGACTTTTTTAATTTTAGACCCTCCTTCAAAAATTGGATAAAAACATTCTATAACAGAATTAAGGCATGTGTGATTCAATATGGTATAATTTCAGAATACTTTTATCCAGAAAGGGGCTGTAGACAAGGTGACCCAATATCTCCATATCTCTTTCTTCTCTGCGCTGAGATTTTAGGAATATTAATAAGAAATGAAAAAGACATCAAAGGTATAAATATTGATGGGGAAGAATACAAAATATCTCAATATGCAGACGACACATCAATTATAATGGATGGTACACCACAATCATATGATGGCATTCTTAGGGTTTTAGACTTTTCTGCACAAGTATCAGGCTTAAAAATAAATTTTGTTTTTTGATCTCTGTGAACCCTCATATCATTTCAATTGTTTTCAGTATAGCATAGTCTATACTTGTATTGTAATCCACCTGCATAATCTCTCTCTCTCTCTCTCTCTCTCTCTCCTCTCCTCCCTCTCTCTCTCTCTCTCTCTCTCTCTCTCTCTCTCTCTCTCTCTCTCTCTCTCTCTCTCTCTCTCTCTCTCTCTCTCTCAAAATCAGCTTCACTTCATATGAAATATACAAAATTATACTATTAATTAGAAATAGTCTAAAGACAACGTAATATGTTTATATAAATTTTCCAATCACCTACTATGTCATATATGTACATATGTTGTGAAATGAAAAACCCAATTAAAAAAAAAAAATTCACGATTTTGGTCTCAATTTTCAATGTTGAAAAATAACCCCTCGGGTCAATATTCAACGATGAAAAATGACCCCGGGTCAATTTTCAACCCGGGTCAATAATCTTCCTTACACCGGCTCAGGAGTACTTCTTTACAGAAACGATGTATTATTCAAAATCTCATGAGTTTAAAATATGTAATTTGATAAATGTAACGGATATCATAAATGCAATTTAATTATTTGTTATAACATAATTACTATACGATTGCAAACATTTAAATTTGTTTTAAATTTGCTAACAAAATTTTCACTTTTGATTATATTCAAGTCTCAAAGTGCGTTTTACGATTGTTGATTATGTTTTAAAAGTTCGTTTTTTACAATGACCTACATGTATATATATCAAGTAGTGCTATATAAAACTTTTCATAGTCATTGACTTATTCTTTTGGTAGTCATTGACTTATTCTTTGGTAGTCATTGGCTTATTCTTTTGGTAGTCATTGACTTATTCTTTGGTAGTCATTGGCTTATTCTTTTGGTAGTCATTGGCTTATTCTTTTAATATATGTTTTACAATACCTACTGATTTTAACCATCCGGTAGGTTTATTAGGATTTAACTTGTATTGAAATAATTACCCACGTTATAAATAATAACTTTTTTGTTAAAATGATTCACCCATAATAGTATATATTTTGGAATTAATTGATAACAGAAATTAGAGTCGATATCATGCACCTTATATGACAAAAATATTTACCTAATAAATTGCAGACACATGCTCAAGATTAATAGATCTAATGCACTTTGACATGATAGTGATAATTCAGGACAAGAATTAGTACCCATTTCTTTCAATTTCATAGACATTGTTGTAATCAGCTAGTATATCATGTATATAAAAGCCTGGATTTTAAAGACATTTATAAGATTTTTGATGATTAAGATATAAGTGGCTTTAATATGAGTATCCATATATACATTTGAAGGCCAAAATTCTCATTTATCAACATTAATTGCAGAATACGTAGATGCAATAAAAATCTTGTTTTACTAGAATATTTGAAAATTGGATTTTATTTAAACAAATTATCGTATTATCGAGAAATATTTACTGTGCTGTGGCAGCAATAACTTGTGATCTTGTAAAACTTTTCTCTGGCAACTTTAAAAAACAATCATCCTCTCTTCCGACCTAATGTTTAAACATTGAATCTAAAGATGGCCAATAACCAAACTTTACATATGAAGTTTCCTAAAGTAACTCACACAAAATCATTAATTAATCAATTTGTTTATTGAAAATATCATTGATAAAATTATACGACTTGATCATTTATCTTTGTTTTTTAAATTTATCAGTTTTCCAACTTGAAAGTTACATTTTTAAAAATAAAAACACAATTTTTTTTACCAAAATGCAAGCACAAAGTTTATTGTACAAATAAAATACAAGTAGTCAACTGAGTACATTTGTAAATTAAGTTTGTTTTCAGTCAATTGTTCATGTACAATATGTTTGACACATGTACATGTAATATTCTGCATACAAGAATTATTTTAGTAAAGTCAAATTTAAAAAATAGATCTAAGCACAGTTAATTTGTTGTCACATAATGGTATACATATTATAATTTTATGCACACACATATAAATATATTGTGAAAATATAAGTTTTCTGACATAAATAAATATGAACAGTTTATCTATTTGCAATATGTATATATACACATTTCTTTACATAGCATGTTGTCATATAATGCTATACCAATAATACTTTAATGCACATACATTATGACATAAATATATTGTGGTATATAAACAGTTTTTTGCTATAAAATAAATATGACCAGTTTATCTATATACAATATATGTACACAGTTTGTTTACCTTGTATATAAACACAACAGTTTATATTTAATTATCTACCAATATTGATTTTACAGATAATTATACACAGTTTGTTTACATGTAATATTGTATTTTTTTCACTTTACATGTGCCATACTCAGTCACAAAGAGGTTGTCTCTGGTGTCCACACATAAACCCCGTGGTTCCTGTAAATTACAGCTGTTAATGTACCGGAGGAATTGTCCGTTCTGATCCAAGATGTGGATACGGTGTTTGTACCTGTCTGCTATCAGGATCTGACCCTGGCTGTCTGTTGTGATGCCGTGTGGACTAAATGATACCTTGGTAGTAGAGGGAGGACCATTGTAGGTAAAACGGAGTTTCCCGGCCTGATTGACCACCACTATTGCACCGGCTCCACGGTCAGCCACACAGATATCTAGGTTTTTGTTCTCACTGATGTATTTAGTGTTGTACTCACCAGATGAATAGAGAGGTTGTCCTTTGTCATCGTACTGAATACTTTGTTTCTCTGTGGAGCCAGAGTAACACACAACTTTTGATTGTTCATTATCATCACTGTCCATGGCAACCAGGAGGTCACCAGAGGAGGTACTACAGAGATTGAGAGGTATCCATCCCTGTATTCTGATTAATGTCTTTATCTTCTTATTCTTCATTTTGTTCACAGTTCCATCCCAGTAATCAGTATAAACTAAATCTCCACTCATTGTCACTGCTATGTCCAGTGGATAGTTCCCTGACTTGGTTTGTACTGACTTCACTAGTTCCCCCCTCAGGTTGTACAGTCTCAGGATTTTGTCATTACCACACACCCACATCTCCTCATCACTCAGACAGGACACACTGCGTAGTGTATATTGTCCATACTCGGTGTGTATCTGTGTGATGATCCGTGGTTCATCAATAAACGGTCTGTCCTGGAGAGAGGACTCAGCACCGGGAGACTCTACTTTGTAGGAGTATTCTTCTGTTTTGATGGATAACGCTGACAGAAAACAAAACTGTTGATAAAGCTGTTCTCTGTTGATATGCCGAGGGGTAAAACTTGGTAAGGACACTGTGAGTTTAGGAGGCAATCTTCTGAATTCATCATTCCTGGATTTGTATGCAGAAACAAGGCTGACATCATTGGAGTCCAGTAACGTCTTTAGTTCAGCAATGCTCTGTGTTATTTCAGATATGGTATGTTTTATTTCATCTTTTCGTTTGTTTAGGGTGTCCAGGTGTTTAGTGACCATATCTTTGAGATCAGATTTCAGTTTTTGTATCATCATGTTTATTTCTCTGTGCCAGATTTCTCCATGTCTGTCGATTTCTGTTGTTAATTTTTGGGAGTTTTCATTCAAAGCAGATTTCTGGTCTGGGATAATGGATGCAATCTCTTGGTATTGAGGACAAATTGATATCTCTAGTTCTTGTAAATCTTTTTGAATGATTTCTTTCTTGCTGTGAATGCTTTTAGTTATTTCAATAAATATATGGCCATAGTGTTCTTTAGAGGAAGCACATAATGTACACACAGGAATGTCACATTGTTCACAGTAAAGTACACATAGTTTTGTTGAATGTTTTGGACAATTAGGAGTAGATCCTCTCTTTTCAAATGGCAGCACTTTGTGTTCCTTTGATAGATCAGAGAGATGTTCCCCCACACAGGCTTTACAAAGATGTATGTGGCAAATGTCACAGTACATAGATGGGCTTGGGGTCTCACAGAGACGACACCGTAACACATCCTGGGCCCAATTACGTGAGGGGTCCATGCTCAGATTCTTTGATTTATGTTCTGAAAAAAAAATCAAAAATAATAAATAAAATGTCTCATTGTGGGATCATAATTGTATGCAAGATATAGACTTAAGTTAAACAAGAAGCCCAAGGCCTTAACAGTCACCTGAGTTTAATCGAGTTAAGTTTAAGATTCACTGAATCGCAACAGAATAATTTTGTTTACATAACAAGGAAAAACTAGATGCTGTCATAAGACAGTAATACCCGCACCATGTGTTTGCCCCTAAATAACACTGTTTTGTACCAGTTTAATTAAAAATGAAGGCTATATGCAAGCTCCGGTAATACAATTAAAATTTATGATTTTCATAACTGAAGGATGAGATCCCTTCCCATATGAGAATACACATCGTGACATGAGCAGCACTTTATTTGCAATTTGGGGTAGAACTGTTTGAGTGAATTTTCAGTTAATCAATAATCTTAACATTTTATGTCATAGAAAGTATAATGGTCTACAGAATTATTACAAACAAAATTAAAAATTAAATTATGCCCACTCCCCGTGGCGGTTGCCGGTTTTAGATTTGCTTCTGTGGGCATACATGAACATCATGCACAGATTTAGAGAAGGGGTGGGAGTGAGGGGTCCAGACCCCCCCCCCCTCCCCATGAAAATTCATAATATATCGTAAAATTACCCAAAACACACCTTGGACCCCAATGCTCTTACAGACATGTAAACGCTCAAACCCATTGCGCTTCAATGTTAGGTAACATTATTTGGGGGGTAAATATTTAATCAATATTTAATATACTTTATTGTTTATCTCAATAGAAAGTATACATGTACATCACAATATGTAGGTGTCCTGCACCACCTTAAAGCTGTTATTTACCTAATAAAATAGTGCAAGTGGATTTGAAGAATAGGTCATAAAAATACATGCATGTTACAAATGAATGATCTTTGTCTGAAGTTAGATACCGGTACACAACACAGGTCTATATGTCTCATTAGCGGGTACTAGTTTTACCCAGCTCTTCGATTAGATGGGTTCACGTGTATATATACATGGGTGTTGCTAAAACGCGGAACGGAAAACGGAACGGAAGGGAAAACGGCAAATCTTATCTAATGTTATTTACCTCATAGATTTGTTAATCATGCTAAAACGATATACTTTATGTACCTTTTTAATTTTTTTTGAAAGATTAGCAATATTAGATTATTTATTCAAGAATATTTATTTCCTCAAAATTAACAGTACATGCATTGACCACTATATTCTGTCCCAAAATATCCTCGATTCACTTTTTGCTGTATATTTATATATACCTCAGGGTTCAAGCAATTCTTTTTTAGAAGCATTAAACATTCTCATTATTCTTTCTTTAAAACGTCCTCTCTAGCTTATCAGCTGGTATAAATACACGGCTAAAAATAAAGAAGTCTACGGGGTTTTGCATTTCAACAGCCCCGGATGATAGTGTTGAAAAATTGTGCAAGGTCTTCTGAGTGACTTCCAAATGGAGAAAAGATGTCAACATTGTCCATTATAAATCGTCCAAATGTGCTGCATGAATATTTTTGGATCGACAGACTATAGTTCCAATATATAATCGGAAAATCAAACCAGGCGACGTCTAGATCTCTCTATTCGGATCATATGTATATAGCTGCTGGAATAAACAACAGTTACTGCTTAGTAATGCAAACGTTAACAAAATTGCATTGCTAAAAATACTAGTTTCACAAATTACTAGTTTCACAAATTACCGGGTATTTTAATGTTTACTGTATTTTAAATTTTAATGTCGTCAGTCCTACGGTTTTTTTCTTCCATTTCAATGATACTGTATCGTCTGTATGATAAAAGATCGTCTAGAACACCGAAAATTCAATTTTGATGTAAGTATACTCTGTCCCAAGATATTTTGGATTCACATTTGGCTTAATTGCTTGATATTTTTAAATACCTCAGGATTCAAACGATGTTCATTCAAAAGTATGAAAAATTTCCAAGATTTCTCAGTCAAAACGCCCCTGTTAGCTTATCAGGTTTCAATACAATGCTAAAAAATGTGATGTCTACGGAGATTTTGTATTGAAGCAAGCCCGGATGATAACGTTGAAATATTGCGCGATGTATTCCGAGTGTATTCCGAATGGAGAAAAGATGTAAACATCCCCCCATTATAAATCTCCGTAAGGAATCTGTTTTCGTTCCTGTGAATTTTTCCGAGTAAAGGATGATAATGTGTCAATGAAATTATCTTGGAAAATATCCCTTTCAACTATTTCAATTGCACTTCTTTCACAGGTAAGCGTATGTTTATTAAAAATCGTCCAAATGTGCTGCATAAATATCTTGGGACATACTTTATATACATGTACTTCATATTTGAAATATAAAAATACTCAAAACACGCATAAAACGCTTTCACTAACTGCGTACGTTACGCTGATATGCCAGCAATACCATATAAGAAAAATAAGTAAAAAGTTATAGCTAATTTGCTCGTTTAATCATGTTAATGTTTCACAATTCGTATACATTCGATTTTTCCGTTTCGTACTCAACTAAAGCCGAATGAATACAATGCTATAATTGATAGACATTCTTATGAATATTAATAAGATAACAACATGTTGATAATCATTTATTAGATATAAATAAAAGATACAAAGTAAATCGTTTCTGGCCAGTCTTTACCCTTTTAAGCGATAAACGTGATGATATTTTCCATTCCATTCCACTTTCCGTTCCGTTTTCCGTTCCGCGTTTTAGCAACACCCATACATACATGTCTGTGTTTTCCGTATGCAGAAACGGATTAGTTAAGATCAGCTAAAGGAATTCATTATTGTGTTTTATTTGGATTATCATTATGATGTTGACCAATTTAGGTAAGCATAATACATGTAGTAGCAGTAGCACAATATAATGAGATGTCAGCATACATATTATAAGTTCTACTTTCACTTTCTAAATGTGATCTCCCTTTGACAGCATACTGTATCATCATCTTTTAATATTTAAATAAGCTTATCATCGTTACCTATCCTATCGCATTTGTAAAGTTTCTGTCGTTTTAGTTGCAAAAGTTATTTTTTTTCATTTGTCAGACTGCATGCACTATTGAGTTGACCCCATATTGACCCTGTATAAACAATTTCTTATTAAATTTGTGTATTACTTGTAAGTAGGTGTAGACACTGATCATTTTTAAATGAGTTATAATAGGAAGGAAGGAGTATTTCTTTCTTAATGTATTATAATCCCCCCCCCCCTTTATGAAATAGGAAATGATATGATACACTGTATATTTTGTTAACTTCTGAGATCTGAGATCCTCATCCCTAAACCATATAATTTATTTTTGCTCTTTGTGTCATTGCACGTAAAATTGTATGTAGATTATGCCCCCTTGGAGACACCCTGACATTTTAGAACTAGAAATAATAATGTATTTTATCTTATTCATATGTTATACAGTAGTGTTTGATCGATGTGGGTAAATCCTAGCCTAATGATGTCACTGCTTTGTTTAGGAGACTTTACAATTGCCCCAAATAGGCGAATACACATGGAAGTGATGCATATAACATTTTGTTTATAAATCTTAAAATTGAATTAAGCAATTTCCAAAATGTTAATGTGAATCACGAGAGAAAAAGCAATCAAGAAATGATTTAAAATTTGCTACTGTACACATGTAAGAATGTATTAAGAAGACTGAATCTTTATAACCAGGTTAGATTGGGGGGGGGGGGCGGGGGTGGGGTGGTGAATGTGGAGTATAAACATTTATAATTTAAATCATTTATTGTTATTAATTTTAACTTGTCAATGAATACTACTTATTGATCCCAAGGTAGAAATATGACCTCTGATCATATCTCAATAGATCATTTGTCAATTATGCAAAGTGTAATATAATTTTTTTTAAGAATAACATTTTTTACCAGTTCATAAAAGTTTTTAGACACCCAAATTATATTTTGATTTTAATGGATCATTCGACAAGGGAGGGTGGGGGGGGGAAGAACAGTTTATATTTGAGTTTGTTTGGGAGTGGGGGTTCCAAGTCATATATTTGACAATTTTTTAATGTAATTTAAAATAAGACTAAGCAATACTACAGTCATGAACATGAATAGTATAGAACAAAACACAAACTAATACATGTACATGTATATATACATAAGAAGTTTTACAAAACAGATGATTGATCTATATCTGGGTTCTTAAATTGAATCATATATCATGTACATATTATATTATTGTTTCTTTGTTCAAGGCATTTAAGATTGTATGTATAGGTCATGATCCCAAGTGCTCTTCCTGAAATTATTAAATATCATAAAAACCATTGAGATCCCCACCTTAATCCAAAGATATTATTCTTCCTTAGGTCATGCAGGCACATCAGATCATTATGGCATGTAAGTCATGACCCTAAGGGGTCATCCTGACCCCCTTAGAATCAGAAATTGTCAATTATCTTTAAATTATTGATGTTTGATGATCCTATCTCTATGTAATCTTTAATATTAAGTCTCCCGAATGAAATTTGGAGACTTATTGTTTTTGTACGGTTCTTAATACATGTATTATTATTCTTCATCTTTTTTTTATTCTTTCCTGCTCTGAACTTGTTTCTCAGAGATGGCTGAACAGAATTGTACAAAACTCTAGGATATGATAGGCCTGCATATCTAGTTGTGCACCCTGGTTTGATTTTTCTCATTTTGGGTTAGACAACCACTTTTCGGGGGAGGAGGGGAGGGGGTGTCAAAAAGGTGTGGGGTCTAACATTGGACATTGTAGGAAGAATCGTAGACTCTATTGTAAATGGTAACTTGAAAACGGACAAAGATAATAATATAGGGTTTTCATAATCATATATTGGCTGTTACTGGCAATATATAGGGTTTATTAGATCTGACCCATGGGGTCATCCCCACCCCCCAGGAATTTGAAATTACCATATATCTCAGAAACTGTTATAATCATGACCCCTAAACCATATATATTCATGTTTCTGATGTCACGGGGCATCAAATGTTATGTAGGTCATGGGCCCTGTGGGTGGTCCTGACCCCCTCAAACAGCAAGTCCCTTAATATCTTCAAAACAGTTGATATCCCCACCCTTAAACCATATATACTCTTGTTCCTTGTGTCAAGGGGCATCAAACGGTATGTAGGTCATGGGCCCCAGGGGTGGTCATGACCCCCCTTGAACAGGAAGTGCACGAATATCTCGAAAACGTTGAGATCCCCACCCCTTAACCATATATATTCTTGATCCTTAAAGGGCATCAAAAGGTATGTACCGGTAGGTAATGGGCCTCAGGGTTGAATTTAATTTTTCAAAACCATAATGCACATCTATGGAACAGTTCCTATCATATCCCAAGATATGATGTGTCTATCCATTAAAGGAGTTCTAGGATCTATGTTTTTTTGAAGTGATAAACGTTAATTTTCTGCTACTTTTTGACTCCCTGGATGAAATTTAAATTTTGAAAACCTTACTGCACATCTATAGAACAGTCCCTATCATATTCCAAGATATGATTGTCTATCCATTAAATCATAAGAGGAGCTCTTGGATCAATGTTTGTTTTTTTTTAATGATAAACGTCAATTTTCTGCTACTATTTGACTCCCTGGATGAAATTAAAATTTTTAAAACCTTATTGCACATCTATAGGACAGACCCAATTATATCCCAAGAGATGACGTAGCTAATCCAAAAGTTGTAAGAGGAGTTTTTGGAACCATATTGTTTTTGCCAAAAAACGTCATTTTTTGTTGCCCACTGATCCCCTTTATAAAAAAAAAAAATTCTGGAACCTGATCACGCCTCAATATGACACCCCCAATCATAGTCTAGAAGATCATTTGACTACTGCCAAAAAAAATGACGTTTTTGAAACCAGTTTTTTTGTTAAAAAAACGTCATTTTTAAGCCATAAATGACCCCCAGGACAAAATTGAAAATTCCGAAACCTTATTGCGCATCTATAGGATACCCTAAAACATATTCCAAAAGATTATTTGTCTACTGTTGAAAATGTAGGAGGAGTTCGAGGAAGAAGGTTTTTTGTGAAAAAACGTCATTTTTTACCAATTATTTTACCCCCAGGACTAACAGAGAATTTTTGAAACCATTTTACAAAACAACATGATACCCCAAATCAAACTCCAAGAGTTCAGTTTGCTGGTTTATAAGATGTCAGAGCAGTTTGAGAAAGTAAAACGTGACAGACGGACGGACGGACAGACGGATTGACGGACGGAACAGGGTAACAACATTATACCAGAACTTTCTTTAGAAAGTGCGGGTATAATAAACTGATTATTTTAGGCGCAAATATAGTTTTCAAAAACAGGATTCCTTTAAGAAATAAATACAAGGTTAACTTAAAAACTTTCGTGAGATATTAAAACAAACCCCACAAAGATTTACAAATAATGTAAATAAGTCCAAAAACGTTTCCTAGTAGATTTGATCACGTGTTAACTAAGGTCAAGTAAAACTCGACAACATTGTCAGAACAATGGCAAACAAATAACAAAAAAATACCCACAGGCCTTGAAGGTCACCTGAGTACCAGAGCTCTTAGATGGACCTGTCAGGGAATCCAATCTTTGCATTTCAGAGCCTAAACCTTAATCCGAGAATCCTCGGATTATATAAACCCTATATTCATTTTAATTTTTTTATAGGACACACAATTATATTATATGTAATGCATACAACATGCATAAGTTTAATGCACAGCATATAATGCATAGGGAATTTAAGTTTTCAAGATAGAGTTAAAAATGTACTAGTAAACTTGTTAATGGACAGCACATATCCAACGGCCATTGGCTTCCCCATAGACTCAAATTACCTAAAATACAATACTGTAAAACCAATCTTTGCTATACATTTTCTAAACTTATCTGTCTTGTATTTCCCTTTAAGTTTAAATCACCTGTCTCTTCATTCAGTCAATCAATGGTGATTCAATCAGTGTGTGCAACCAGAAATCTTGTGCATGGATCAGGCTGGCAGAATAGAATGGTAGATGACACAGACCCTGTACCTGTATAATGAAGAAGATATATCTATATAGGTCAAATTCTTGTCATAATAAACAGAAAATGATTGAGACTTTTTTTAGAAATACAAAAATTTATATTCAAGCTTTCATAATTGCGCGGGTTCTGACGTTTTTCTTCAAGTAAATTATTAAAATCGTTAAAAAAGCCAGGAAAATGTCAGATATTTTGGACTAGTAACGCCCATGAAAACTCATACCTTATTTCTTAGATAATAAAGCAAATGTGCTGCAAGGATATCTTTGGGCAGCAATTATAATAGATCCTGATAAGCCCATTGGGTTAAAGGACAGGTGTCACAGTATAATTTTCTTCTAAATACATTCTCTCTGAAAAAAAAATAATAATAAATCAGTTCATAACAATTTTCTCAAGCGACTAGTATCAGATAAGAACACACAGCTCAGTTAAGTGTGCTGGAAATCCCAGCTGCAGCCGATCTCCGAGTTTTGCCGATCTTTAATGAGATAAAAAAAACCCTGTGTGTTATTTGTCAGAGACGACCTACTCAGCAATCGATTACATAGTAAACAAAGCGATGAACGAGAATTTTTTTCAGGGGATACTGAATTTGTTGCCAAAGATGTTTTTGAGCCTTCAATTTGAAATGAATCAGCATCAGATTAAAGTGAATTTATTAAAAACATGATTTTATAGAAAAGTCTAGCTGTATGAACCCTCACCCGAAAACAAAGAAGTGAGATTATAGAGTGTACAAGAATACATGTCGAATCGTGGGTTAATAAGAGTTTGTGAGAAATTTTGGGTACATAAGATACCGGTAATAGAAAATTATCAAAAATAATAAGTACATAAATTACAGTGAATCTGAAAATTCTGAGACTGATAATAGCAAATTATCATCCTGTCAGTCAGATAAGCAACAACTTCATTACAGATTCTCAATATCAGTTAAAAGTAAAGATGGAAATATGTTTAAAATGCACAGGTGCCCACCTCATCTGTGATCTATATTGATCCAGTCTTGCTGATCCAAAACATTGATTTAAAAAACTAAAGTTTAATATTTATCTAAATATTTTTTTCTTATTCAACTTTGAACAGGATGAGTTTTTTTTGTACATGTATCGCATATATAGTTTTGTATGTGCTATTGTAACTAGGTTTTGACCCGTGCGTGCACGGGTTGACGTATTACATATGATATCGGACATTCACGAAATAGATACATCGACACACCGCATTTTTGACATTTACATGTATATAACCAAGATTTAAAACTACAATAATGCTATTAATTTAACTCCATCTGCTTAGTTAGAATAATGTGTGTCTCGGGAAATGCCTTTTATATACCTTTAATGTAGCAAACAAATTGTAGAATCGATCAAAAACGAATTTGGAGAAAATTAATGAGGCTGCATTGAAAATAACAGTCAAACCATTTATAAAAAACTATTTTGAGGCTGTAAATATTTTTCATCTAAAAATTTAATTCATATTAATGAAGAATTCAACACTTTTTCCAGAGACTTAAATAATTTTATTTTATATCTCTAACTTTTTCACCTATTTTTTTCCCTCGCTTCAAATTTACACACCATGTTGACATTCGGAACTCTCAGGAATTTTCATATTTAATGCACTGAGTTAAAGTTACCTCCCGTATTTCCTTTGATGAATAAAATATATAGCAAATTTTTAATGAAAATTTACATGTATTTGTATTATCGTTTCTGAGTTTATCCATGCAAATGTGATATTGTGGAAACATAAACTACAAAGCCTCCCGTGATTTAGCGTGAATGTAATGCGCAGGCGCAAGATTGTAAACTTGAAAAAATCCAGATGAACTCCAGATTTTTTAAAGGAATTTTCGTTGATTATTAATTAGCGAAGCTTGATTGAGAAAAAAACCCCAAATTGGTTATCTCCAAGTACCAATGATGTTTAAAATATAGAAAACAAAAGACAGTACTCTTCCGATTTCTCGGTATTAAAGCCCAAAGTCAACAGAGAATGAGTCATAGACAACTAAAAAGTACTACTTAAAATGATCGTCATAAATTATTAAAGAAAAGATTAAATTCCCATTGATATAAAAAAAATTAAGAAGTCTGAGATTAATACATTTCTAAAATTTGAACACTATGTAGAAAAATATTGATTCAGCTTTAATTGAATATGAAAATCGATGGTTTCTTTCAATTATATTTCAGTCACAATTTAAAGTCTTGCATACATTAAAATGGCGTGGTATTATATTCAGACAAATGATGAATGCAAAGAATGTTTCGCAACAACTCGTACATATCATGTTGCTTAAAGTAAACAGAAAAACCAAAATGATATCAAATAACACACTCAAAAATGAAATTAAAAGATGTTTGATTTGATAATATTAAGATTAAGGTAGACCCCTGATTTTGTGGACCTCAAGAAATTTACATATTTGCTCACATGTACTAATATTTCTGGTAATACCTCTTAAATCCAATCCTTTAATAAGTCCAATAAACTTAATTATTGTTTAGGATCCGCTTACATATCTGGTCATAAATACTAAGTCTCTATCACTAGCACTTACTATGTATTGACAAAACAAAATCTTTTCTTTGCCAATAATGATTTCATATTTTTGTGGGCTTTAACATTTGGGAAATCCAAAATCTGATACATTTTTTCCAATATGAAGTAGATACATGTAGGTCAAAAATAATTTAACAGCCATCACTATTTTTAGACGAAGGCTGTATAACAGCCTCCGTATATTGTGATTGTCATGCCTGTGATTTCAAAAAATGAGGATTACTTTAGCACCATCTAGCGGTGGACGAAACAATGAATGATTATGAGATTCAATGAATAAACATGGTGTGCTTCTATGTCTCTACCGTATATCGTTCGCGTATTATCAATTAATCTCCCACGGAGAGGCATGGTGTTCTTTACAGCTGCACCCCTCCACATCTTTTGATTCTTAACCTGCTACACCACTGCATTTTATATTGTGATTGTGTTGCCCGTGACGTCAAATAATGAGGATTCCTTAAGCACCATCTAGCGGTGGACAAAATAATGAATAATTATGAGATTCAATGAATAAACATTGTGTGCTTCTTTGTCTCTGTCGTATATCGTTTGCATATTATCAATTAATTTCCTGCGGTGACATATCTCTCTTAACAGCTGCCTCCAGTTCCCTCCCGCAAGTGATTTGGGAAGTCGGTGTATTTTACAAGCTGATAAGAGTGTCGTGCGTGAAAAAAAGGTAGAATTAACAAAAAATCTTGTATATAATGCTAACAATAGCTATAATATATATCATTAAAACTGGTACCATATAACTGAACTTGCGTTCTCTGCAGATTCAAAATAAATAACAAAATTAAGTTCATTGTGTTTATTGTGTCCATAGTCTTAACGAGAGAGAGAGAGAGAGAGAGAGAGAGAGAGAGAGAGAGAGAGAGAGAGAGAGAGAGAGAGTTTCTGTTATGAAAAAAGAAGTATACGAATTAAACTTCACAAACCTAGTATATCAATCTTTAAATCAAACATCACAAACAGTGTAAAATACATGTACTTCATTTTTAGACAAGTTCTTTTCTATTTGCTTGAAATCAAACATCACAAACATGTACAAAACTTCATTGTTAGGTATGCTTCCTTTCTCTTTACTTGAAATCAAACATCACAAACAGATTAGAATACTACATTGTTAGGCATGATTCCTTTCTCCCTACTTGAAATCAAACATCGCAAACAGATTAGAATACTACATTGTTCGGCATGCTTCCTTTCTCTTTACTTGAAATCAAAACATCACAAACAGTGTAGAATACTTTATTGTAGGTATACTTTCTTTCTCTTTGCTTGAAATCAAACATCACAAACATGTACAAAACGTCATTGTTAGGCATGCTTCCTTTCTCTTTACTTGAAATCAAACATCACAAACAGTGTAGAATACTTTATTGTTAGGTATACTTCTTTTCTCCTTACTTAAAATGAAACTTTTTCCCTTATCTATGAAGGAACACATGTTGCACCTCGCACGTTGATTTGATTGACAGGGGTAACACGTGGACTCGGACTGAACTGCATGCTGGATTCAACCACAATGTACTATATTCTTTTGTAGATTTTATGAATATATGATATTAGTATATTTCAAATGAATGTACGTAATATTACGCCTAAAACGCGCTCTCTCTCTCTCTCTCTCTCTCTCTCTCTCTCTCTCTCTCTCTCTCTCTCATAATGATCATAATAAGAGAATATCTCGATCTGCGACACTCATTAATCAAGAAACTCCTTCTGTAAGATAGAAAAGGGGAGGGGGTGTTTTTTGGTTATATGAAATAATTTGCAATTTAGATCCCATCTTTTGTCGTCTTGAACAGGTGTGAAAATCTTGGGTTTGCAAATCACTCTGCATAGGAAATAATAGCGACTTAAACTAAATATACACAATAAAAGAAATGTGTACATAATAGTGTGTGTTTTTTGAAAAATAATTCGAGTTGTATACATTTAATAACATGTACAGTTTCCCATGTTATTTTGTGATGCAAAATATTTACACTTTGTGTATAATTAATAATACACAATCAAACTTGTTCAATGTTTTTTGTGATTGTGTCACCTTCCTTTAAGATTCCGGTTAGGTGAAAGGGGTAACAAATAAAGCTACTCGATAGAGTTCTACTAGACAAACATGATAGCAATTATTGAATATATAAATAGAATTGAAGTTGAACCGTTCATATGCAAAATATTGATCTTTACAGAATTCAACTGGAGATAAGTTGAATGCAAACATGTACAATCTAAACTTTCATATATTGACGACTTTGCTATTACATTATAATATGTAAATAGTTAACTACGACTCTACAAACCTCTCCATTTCAACATGGCGGCATTCCATCTTACTCTCCTCCTGATCTGGCCGTGCCTGCTTAAAATCACGTGACTTGTTTAAGAAATCTGGGTCATAAAGGTCCTACGTGATCTTGGCATAATCCTGTAATTTACTTCGCAAAGTAAATAAGTTAGACGTTGTTGACGTTAACATCAAATCTATCTGGAGACCCGTGTACTCTGTTTCTCTCTTCCACTCTTTCTGTGCCTAATATCTACTCTTCCCAATATGTCATTTCGACTCCTGTCTTTTTCAGCCCGTACAACTTGTATCTATTTATTCCGTAAAACCCCAAACGGCTAAATAATATAGATATAGATTTAAAGAGAATAAAAAAAACTTAATACTGACACCAACTCATTAAATAATGTAAAGAAATTGGAATGTATATACATATGTAATATATGTAACAATTTTTCAAGTTACAAATAAAATAATCATCTAATAATTCGTGAGTTCGCTTACTCACTTTCTTCTACTAAGTGTTAGACCATAATTAATCACCTAATTGTCTACGGATTTTTCCGTGTTTTCCCGATTACAACAAAGAGCACACGGCGGGTGTGACCGGTCAGCAGAAGATGCTCACTCCTCCTAAATACGTGACCCTACCTCCAATATAATGGAGGTCCATGTGGGCTCAAGGTTTGTATTTTGACCCTCACAAACAAATCAAATCATCAGCGTTTCGTTTTTTCCCTATCAGGACATTTTCCTGATTCTGACATTTAACTCGATTATGACATACCCAATTGTAAAAAGGAGCACACGGCGGGAGTGACCGGTCAGCAGAGGATGCTCACTCCTCCTAGGCACCTGATCCTACCTCTAACTTTTTAGAGGTTCATGTGGTATGCTTTGAATTTGTATTTTATCTTATGGATTTTTGAGATGGTTGACAGTTTTTTATTGTCATTTTTTCATTCGCTTAGGTTTCCTTCATAATAATTAAGTAATAAACAACAAATACAACAAGGCCTGAAACTACCAATATAACACGCACATATTATTAAGAATTTACTAGGGCCTACTTTTGGATTTTTGATTGTTGAACAACTAACAAGATTCAAATTGCAATAGTCAACCCCTAATCAACTAACCTTAGACTATGGGTTTAAACAAACAATTCTGTTTGCTACCACTCTGCTTCACAACCACTATCAATTCACCAATCCGCGGTCAGTCAAAAGTCACCAAGCTTAAAGACACAATCAAAGTCACAAAAACACTATCAAGTCAACAAGACACAAGTTGCAGAAGCAGAGTAAACTGGTGGAAACGCTTTGTCGGATCCAAGATTGTATATATATTTGGAATGGAATAATATTGACTAATAACGTAACGAGTAAAGATATTTAACGGGAATTGTTTTTAGAGTTTACATAGAAATTAAAGTTTGACAAATCTTGAAATATTTAATCGAACCAATTCATTTCTTGAATGCGCGATTTTAGTTTTTATTGAAGATCGTTCCAGAACGGGGTCACCAAGAATGCGGGTTGATTAATTAACGTACGCCATTGTGGAAAGTGTAGTGCAAGTTCATTAATATGCATCTGGCAGATACCTTGGATTGGCAACTTTAGTTAACAATTACGAACAAATATGCATGTCCTCGCGACCTTAGATTACATACGTTTTAGTAGCCTCATATTGATTTGTTTAGCATAAAATACCAGATTGCCTCGACAACTCTACTGTATATATATGAATGCAATATGGATATGTTACATTAAAAGTTTAAAATTTATCAATTTAAACTTAACTATAACAGTTTATAGTTAAGTTTAAATTGATAAATTTTAAACTTTTAATGTAACAGATAGATGATGAGCGTACAGAACGGGGACGGACTCCTACCACATTTATTATTCAAAACAGCATTTAATCTGAAATTAATTATTTTTTACGTGCTGCCAATTTTTACTTATTTTTACGAGTTTCATAAATCCGAAAAAAAAATTAAACGCGTAAATTTTCTCTATTGGTTGGGAGAGAAAGAAAAAGAGAGAGAGAGAGGGGGAAATTTTTTGAAATGGAGTTGTCTGTCCTTTTTTTCGCGGTAAATTGAACTGAGACGAGCACATGGTGTACATCAATGATGAGACCCAGATTAATAGGAATAAGTAAAGTGTATATCACATATGAAATAAAAGTAAATAAATAAACACAATCATAATGATAAGGACTCGTTAACAGAAAAACGATTTTCTGATTTGTATGTGTGTTAACTGTAACAAAGTCACGGTGAAATCCCCCCCCCCCCCCCCTTTTTTGCCACAGATGATTTTAATTTTTACGGACATGTCCAATTCGTAAAAATATTACGCGTAAAAATTCAAATCGACGAATTTTAAGACAAATTCGTAAAAAATCACAGCAGTAAAAAATACCCGTATACGGTATTTACATATAGAAATTAATTTTTAGAATGGTTTAAAAAATACAATGAAATTTGACCTAGAGAATGAATTTTAGAAAAGAGATACTCACGCATAGATATGAGATTGAGGGCTGGCATTAAATAAATAATATTTGATTTAAAAGATGAGTTTTCAAAAATATAGGTTAAGAAAACCATTTAGAAGAAAATAAATACTCGCTTGATGAAGAACCTCCACGGAATATTATCTAGTAAATGCAAGAAAAAAATCTAAAAATTGAGCTTTAGATTTTAGAATTCTTTTGTTAGAAAGAAAAAAACGTCAATCTCTGATCATCTTTAAACTTTTTTTTATCTGATAACAAATAACAACATTAAAAAATGAAGCCACATGCATGCAATTCACCACAGAATCCATTTTGAAAATGCCATCAAGATGAGACGTCTTTAAAATTTGATCAGTGAGATTTTTTCTTTTGGTAATGAATGAACACCTTTTTAAATGTCCATTTCGCAGGATTTCAAAATACCAGGACTGTTTGTTTCTTCAATATTTTCAAAGTAAAAACTCGGTAAAACCTTTTCAAATGGTTAAATGTTTAGACCCTCCCCCCCCAAAAAAAACACCAAAACACTTAGATTGTTAATACTTATAGCGAGCGCAGCACGCCGGCGCGCAGCGAGCTCTACCGGCAAGGCGTGTGTGAATAGAAAATTCGGACTATTTGAACATTCATTCAACGGATTTTTTTGGCGTCAGTAAATCGGACCAGTAATGCATTGTTTTAATCGTCCCAGTAGTTCCCTGTAATTATGGTTTCCCATTTCACACTCTCACGAGAACAAGATAAAAGACTATGTACATGCACTGTAAATAACACAACGCCAATTTCCATTACTTTTAAGACTAACGGAGTTATCGTCCTTTCGAGTGACGTCACAATGGATTTCTTACACATTGATCCGACAGAATTTTTCGGAGTCAGTAAATTTCGACCCACAATGCAATTCCTCAATGTCGGCCGATCTCACTAGACTGGATACCATCTCGCGAGAATCAAAGTAAAACTTTTGAGAAACAGATAAATTGTGTAATTTCCAGAACATCATTCTTTTTAAGTGAACAAAACAGTATATTTCGCGTAGTTTTTTTCTAGTGTGTTTTCAAAGAGACAGTCTACATTTGACCGACGTGAACTTTGACGTCACAATAAGGGGAAACTACTCTAAGTAGTTATTGTAAATCTGCTAAAATATAAATACCAAAATCTTCTCAAAATCTTGCAGAGCTAACGAATCGGGACATTTCTTCAGAGATAGGAAACAGCTTTAACTTGCTCTCATTTGGATGAATGCTCACATTTATTGTATTCAATATATTTACGGTAATTTCCAGGAACGTTTTTTAAATGGGGCGTGGCAACTGAACATCATTCAAAAAATCGTCACATGCAAAAAGAAAAATAAAATTCTTAAAATCAGGAAAATTCTAATCGGGGTGAGGAATGGGGAGTGCGTGGTATGCCTTTAGCTCTTTAGCTGCTCAAAAGTGTCTTTATTTTCACTACTATTTACGGTATTACATGCTCCCGGGGGCTCCATTTTCCTTATGTGATCAACAAATTGTTTTTATACGTTAATTTGAATTTTTTTTTAAACGGGGGAGGGGGGATCTGTGATAAGTCAATTTTTATTTGTAAGTTTAAGAAAAATGTCTGCTGCAAGAAAAGAGGAAATAAACTGCAATGTACATTATGTTAAAATCTTAATTATTCAACAACATTTTATCCGAGATAAATTCTATACTGGCGTGCGACCAGTATATAAAAAATCTGATTAAAATCAGATCTTTGATCCGCTCCAACAAATTCTGATGTCGCTACACTTTGTTCAGCGACTATCAGAATTTCGGAGTGTTACAAAGATCTGATTTTAATCAGATTTGTATAATAAATAAATAAAAAATCTTATGAATTATGAATAATGAAAATTTACTGGAAAAATAGGTATATTTATTATTTTTTTTCATTAAAATTCATTTACTTTTCGTCACTACTTTTATTTTTCTTGATTTATCATCATTCATTTTTGATCACCTGCTGCGCTCGCCCCAACGGTCGCACCGTAAAACATAAAATAAAATATAAAAACCAATAACGCGGGTTATAAAGTGCAAAACAGTCCAAACCCAATATGTTACTTGTTTTCATGGAAGCTTTTGGTGTAAGTTTCAGTGATACAGATAATGTGTTTTTCCTACACATGCCGTACATGTTTTTCCTGTTTGATTTTACATAGTCTAGCAGTATATACAAAACCACTATTTACTCTGGTTCATTGCTGCTGAATTGTATTGAGGTGGATGAGCATGGACAACCTCTCTTTTCACCCGGCCGTTACATTAGATACATCAGCGAGAATAAAAACCACGATATCTGTGTATCCGACTGGTACGCTGGAGCAGTAGTGGTGGTCAATCAGGCCGGAAAACACCGGTGTACCTACACTGGTCCTCCAACTAAGACAAAGGGGTCGCTTTATCCGTACGGGATCACAACAGACAGCCAGAGTCGGATCCTGATAGCCGATGATAAAAACAACTGCATTCACATCATAGGACAAGACGGAAAGTTCCTCCGCTTTATTGACAACTGTGATTTACACAGTCCGTGGGGTTTGTGTGTGGACACGAACGATAACCTCTTTGTGGCAGAAAAGGAAGGTCAAATAAAGAAAATTCAATATTATATGTAAACAAACTCTCTGTCTATACTGTAAAAATAATGCAGCCTGCTGTATGATATATCATATATTGATCTGTTTCAATGCCATTTATTCTATTGTGAAACGTTTTGAATAGTGTTCTTAAAATAGATGAACCATAATTGTTGAGCGAATAAAATTATTCACCACCAAAAAAAAAGTTGTTTGATGGAATGTGTCCTCCGGTAAATACACCGCAAAATATCGAAACATATATGCAATATATAGGTACAAATGCACATAAAAAATGAAACAATGCGTTAAATCATAATCATAAGAGAGAGAGAGAGTACCAGAAAAGATTCTAATGTTTAAAATTGTGCATACTTCTCAATAAATCACTATAAATGTAATATGTATTTTCATTTGAAAAAATATAATACAATAAGGTTTTTAAAATTCACTTCACAAGTAATACTTGTTTAGATCTATTATGGATCACTGTTTCAGTTTTATAGATATATATAAAGCAATTAAATGTAAATAAATGATCTAAAAATATTTTTTTACGGAACAGAACATATCATGCAAGGGCTCTCAATGTACATGTACCCTAAGTAGCATACACTTAGTAAATTAATTTCGGTCTTGCATATCATCTGATGTTTGTTTCATCAAATGTTGTAAGCCGAGTCTAACCGTAAATGTTTGATTATTGTGAATAAATGTGTAAAAGGTTTGATAACAGGGTGCGTCTTTACGCTAGACTACAGTGAGGTAATTTTACATATTACACCTACTTTACGTCTAGGCGAAGGCTTGGGTGTAAACATGAAATTAGCTTACATATCAGAAAACGGTGACAGTTTCATTCTTACAGTTTTTATCATTTAATATACTTCATTATACAAATTTTATCCAAATGAAGGTTTTCATAAAAAAAACCTACGAAATAAAAAAAAATATAATCAGTTTGATGCTCTCACAGTATTTGAGAAATTCTACGACTGATTTTTGTTGATAACGCACAATGAAACCTCTGTGAACGCGCTGTGCGTGCTGTATTATCATTGTGGTTTTTACAAATTAACAATTCTAAATTGTCAATAAGTCATAGGACTCTTTGTCAATTCAAAATTGTAGATTGTTAAAAGACAATGGATTTAAACCAGTGAGATTAGTTGAAACTGTTTGAAATCCTAATAAGCTTCATTTAAGTTTTGATCCGACTAAAATTAAGCCTAAAACTTACGGTTTTTGATTCAACGAGTCCTTACTAAATACTTCATTTTTCTCGCAGATGGTCTTTTGTATAATATAGGTTTTTAAAGCTAAGAACTTATCTCATCTTGACTACTTTTGCCGTAATACATCTGTTTGAGGAAAAAGTATATCATAGATAAAATTCACCTCGGAGCTAAGGTTATTTTTTATAAAGCTGCAAATACATATAGAATTTGTACATTATTCACGCTTAAAAATTCGAGTACGTATTTAATAAACTTTGTCGTTGCTTATATTCGAGACCATAAAATAGCATGTTAAAGGTAAGATAATTAATTGAATCACAATATTTAAGGTGACGAAATTGTTTCCAGGGTATTTTTGATTATATTGAGTTTTATGGATGCAATTAAATTATAATGTGTGTTTGGAAAAAAAACCCGAAGAATTTATTCAAGTCGAAGGTTTTAATCCCACCTTTGTTTCATTTGGCGAAAAAATAAACTTTGTTCATGGTTTCATTTGGGATTTCAGAAATACAAAAACACAACTAACATGAAGAAAAATATGGAAACACAAGTGAACTAAAAAAAATGAAAAAAGTTTGAATCGAATACTAGTTGTTCTAAATCTCATGAGTTTAAAATATGTAATTTGATAAATGTAACGGATATAACATAAATGCAATGTAATTATTTGTTTAAACATAATAACTGAACGGTTGCAAACACTAAAAAATGTTATAAAGTGTTAAACATGGCTTTGCAGACTTACAAAATTTCACCTTTGATTATATTAAAATCTCAAATTGCTGATTCTGTTTTAAAAGTTCGTTTTTTTATGACCGAAATTTATATATATCAAGTTCTGGTATATAAAACATTTCGTAGTCATTGACTTATTCTTTTGGTGGTCATTGGCTTATTCTTTTGGTGGCCATTGGCTTATTCTTTTATTTAATGTTTTACAAAACCTACTAATTTTAACCATCCAGTAGCTTTATTAGGATTTAACTTTTATTGAAAAAATTA
Source organism: Magallana angulata (assembly GCF_025612915.1). Taxonomy (NCBI): domain Eukaryota; kingdom Metazoa; phylum Mollusca; class Bivalvia; order Ostreida; family Ostreidae; genus Magallana; species Magallana angulata. The sequence continues at coordinate 57,907,700 of NC_069118.1, forward strand.
CGTAAAAGTTCTAGATATTAACTGTTTTATTAAAATGATTCACACATAATGGTACATGTATATATTTTGGGATTATTTGATAACAGCATTTAGAGTCGATATCATGCACCTATAATGACAAAAATCTCAAGATTTGTAGATATAATGCACTTTGACATGATAATGATAATTCAAGACAAGATCTGGATTTAAGGTAACATATTGAAGTAGAAACATGTACATGATTTGACATGTTGCTCTTTATTACTGATTGTTAATTGTTATACTTTCAATTTTGGTTTTGAATGGAGACGGAATAAGATTTCGAACAGTAATAAGACACTCTTGTAGTTACGCCTTGTACTTTTAAAGCTAACCGCTACCTTCGAATGTACATCCCTACGAACCTATATATATATATATATATATATATATATATATATATATATATATATATATATATATATATATATATATATATATATATATATATATATATATATATAAGCATTTGCTTAATATCTTTTTACGCAATATAACTTGCTACCAATAAAATTATGTCCTCATGAACCCGGTACTTGGTATTTAGGCTACCAACAAAATTTGACCCTCAAGGGCTTGAAACGATCAAACAGATTAATATCCATATTACTAAGTCGTGTTTGTACCTTATATGAAAATAGTGTCTGCGTGAGAGCTCTAAACGTAGTTATTTTTGCAAAACGTGACAATCTGAATTTTCACGTGTGAAAATTTTGACGAGAATAGGAAAATTGTCATTATAGTTAAAATAAACCCATCGTCAGAATTACAGGAAACACAATTGGATTTAAAGTTACATAGGGAAGTAGAATTATAAACATAATCTAACAAGTTGCTCTGAAAACATTCATTTCTGATTGTACTTGTTAACGTGTAACTTTATAGTTAAATGATAAAACTTTTTACTTTACTTAAAGTTCAAGCAAGCCCCCCAAAAACCCCCGTTAAAAAATATTTGCCGTCTTTAACATTTAATTGTACCTTTGGCAACTCTATAAAGTATGTAAAAGAGCGTATATATATAGTATTGTCAATCCTGTTTTTACATAGAAAAAGAGAATTCGATTCGTTTATTGATATATTCAGTTATAAGCTGATACTACCACTGTGTATATTCAAAGTCTGTTCAAAGTGTGTTCAGAAACTCAGGATTTTGAATAAGATCAAAGAAACGACTTCTACTGCTAAAATTTACAATACAGGCAATCATCTCTTCGTCTGTTGTGAACACAAGACCGTCGAAATTCTTGCTGAACGGATATTTAATTGTTACAACTTAATTGTTAAAAAATGTTAGATTGCGCCTATACTTCTTTCAATTTCGTAGACATTGTTGTAATCAGCTAGTGTATCATGTATATAAAAGCCTGGATACACCTTTCCTCCATAACAGTCTTTATTTCATCCGCTTCACGTCAAGCACGTGTGTTGTTGATTTTAAAGACGTATATAAGATTTTTTCTAATAAAAACCATAAGTTGCTTTGATATGAGTACCTAAATCTATATCTTAAGGCACACCCCCCCCCCCCCAAAAAAAATACCCCCCCCCCCCCCCAAAAAAAAACAAAACAAAACAAAAGAAAAAACAAACGAATATTCTTTCTATTTGCTCACATTAATTGAAGAATATGTAAATGCTTAAAACGTTTGTTTTATCGGAAGTTATTAAAACACAGTTTTTGTTTACAAACTAAATATAATTTTTATGACTACTTTGATAGCAAGTTATTGCCGCTACAGAACAGTACTAGTATTACAGAGGCCTTCTTTAGTTTTCATTGGAATTCTTGTAAACACAGTGTATTTATACATTTTATGAAATTGTTTCGATACCAATTATTAAATCAAACACAACAAATAAAATGCAGATAAACATATTTAGATATTTATAAGGACAATTTTGGGTTTTTTTAATCGATTTTTTTTGTTCTTCGTTTTGTCAGTGCTTTTATGACGTCATGACAAAATGAGGTTTTGTAGGAATATGTTTAAAAAAATAAAATAACGTTAAAAGTAAAACATGCACGCTTTTGAGAACGTAACACCGAATAATGTTATTCACATGGTTAACCTTCTTAATTTTTTAACGAGTCTGGTGTATTAATCTTTTGTAATACCCCTAATAGATAATTAAACTTTAATGTATTTTGATATTTTAAGATGACCCACACTAAAAACCTGACGAAATAATTTTTCTAACATGCTAGGTGGAAAATTGTAGTATTTATCACATACAACATACTTGAGGAAAATCGCTACTGAGTACTTTTTGAATAATAATTATTTTCACGTGCGGAAAATGACAATTTTTATATTATCCTATTGTAAATACAGTAAAACTCGGTTAAAGCGAAGTCCCAGGGAACAATGGAATTACTTTGTTATATCCGTTATTCGTTATATCCGTATAACGAATTCATAAAATATTTATAGCGAATTCGCAATATACGTGTTTTCTTTCACCAGACTCTTTTACTAATTGATGCCTTAATTAAAAATACATTATTTTGATACCTTTAATAAATGGATTGTGAATTGAAAAAATATATGAAAATAAATTCATTCAAACTATTATGTTAATTGGTAGTGCAAACGTTTTTTAAATGGAAAAGAAATTTGTTATAAAGGTGTTAAATTTCGTTATTTTTCACCTCTACGGGACTCAATATCAGTTCGCTACATCCGTAAAGTCGTTATATCCGAATTTGTTATTACCGTAAAATTTAAGAAAAATTTGTTAAGCATTTTACCGGGGACTAAAAAACTTCGCTATATCCGAGAATTCGCTATATCCCTATTCGCACTAAACGAGTTTAACTGTATACCTGTATTTTGAAATGGTCCCTAAAAAGAACCAGATTTTCTTGAAACATCGCAAATGTGCTGGAGTTGTATAAATTATATATCGTTTAAAATAAAGATTTGCTATTGTAATTTTTAAGTAAAAATCCCAAATTGGCATACTTAGACGATCAATATAAGGCACTTCAAAGTAATATATTCATTCATTTATTTAAAACATTACGCAAAGCATGACATTAATAATTTAATTAATGCATTACAAATGAGGATTTTTTTTACAATATTTGAAATCTTCCCATGCCTGAAGCAGCATTTTTTTTTCAAACAACAAAAGTTAACCAGTAATTTAAACAATAGACAATATACGCCTAGACCTTTTAACAGCCCATAGATTGAAACATTCATTAACATAAAGATATTGCGCGTTAAAACAATATTTTCAGAAAATAGCGCTTGGTGTCATGTCAAGCATTTTAAGGAAATCAAAAGTTCAATTCTTGTTTTTCCTCAGTCTTAATTTGGAATCGGAAGTATTAGGACAAAATTCAGATTTGTCTACCTCTGTTAATGATAGTCAGTTTTCTGCATGCAGTGTACGGATGTGATCCCCTCATACAGAGTGAACAATCGTGTGATGCACAGTTTGGTAAATGATCCTTTTTTATACCGATTATTGAAAAGTAATGCATTGTAAGATGTAAAATCGAAAATAAAGCAATGAGGTGTATCTTTTTCTTTTTTTTAAAATAAGTTTTATAGATAAGAAAAACCTTAAAATAGGAGGATTTATAAAACATATATCAACCAGATTGAGTTTTTTATGTTCAAAACCACATTCATGAAGGGAATATTTTGATATGTAGAATAACTTTATTGACTTTAGCGCATATTTTATTTTCTGAAAAAAAGATGTATTTTGAAAATTTACATTTAAATTGTAGCACTTAATTTGGTGTTACTGTTGGCTGATAAAATAAACTTACTTTTTATTCGTTTGAGTTATAGACCTCCTATTTGGACACGTTGGCACAATCTAAAAAAGGTTTCGTGAAATGGATGTAAATAATTATATATACAGACGCATTTTCATTCTGCATGTACACGCATTCTCAAAACAAAGCATATATAGTCACAAATAAAAAAACCCACAAAAGCAGCACATACACCTTCAAGTAGAGCGAGTATCGCAAATGACACAATCCGGATTTTTCAATATCAGTTTGACTTTTACATAATGTTTTATACATCTAGTGTTGATTTTACTATGCTTCTCTCAAGGAAACAACGTCATATAAGCAATTAGAACGGCGTTGTGTCCACTGAATAAGAAATAGAAATGATTAAAGCTAAAAAAAAAAAAAAAAAAAACCCTCAGTTATGAATACAGAAAAATGGAAATTCACGAGGTAAAAAAGCACTGATTAACCAGTAACTAAGGTATGCTTTATAACAATAGATTTAAGACCTACTTGTATTTTTAGCTAGCAATTTGGAGCTCGCTAAAGGGGATTGAATTTAAATGACAAAATGAATCATTCCTAACCTTTGAATATTTATTAAGTGTATCAAATCATAAGTATATGCATAGCGTAATGATCCATATCTCTACATTTAAGCATTGAATCATTATTTTTTGAAAGATGTGGTCTCATAACTGCAACGGTGTGTGCATACAAATTGAATAACGCGCGCTAGCGCGTTATGAAAATTTGTTTGCACACACCGTTGCAGTTATGAGACCACATCTTTCAAAAAATAATGATTCAATACTTATATTTACGTTTTTTAACATTTATTCTCTTTCCGAAAACATGATTTATTTTTTAACATGTCTGTCTTATACAACGAGTTATATGCAATTAACGGAAGAGCCATTGGAAGAGCCGAATCATGCTGACAAAAATAGTGCACATAACTTATAATAGAATTTCATTTTTTCATTCTGTAATTTGATGAATTTACTTTTGGTATAATAAGAAATTAATCAATTGAATTCATTTTAATGTTAAAATATGTTTACATCGAGAAATATTTATCAGCGTAAGTATAATATCTGGTCGTGATCTGGCTTGAAGTCGCGAGGAGAGTCAGTTACATTGTAACTATGTTCTTCGAGAAATTCTAAAGAAAGATTGGATTCATACGCACCAGATTTGGTGATTTGGTCTTCTGTGTTATGTGTAAATAACACTCAAAAAAATCAATGCAATTTGATAGGGGAAAAGAAAGTAAATGTAAATATAAATGTATGATTACAATTACATGTCTTTGATATACATTGCAGGAAATTGTGTACGGGTTTTGATAATCGTTAACTGCAAGCATCACAATAATCCCTAATACATAATTTACCAATTTTAATTATGAGCAAGTCCTTGATTACAAAATAATAATGTATATTGTTGTTGTTTTGATTGACAAGTGGGTGCCCCTCCTTTTCCCTGTTTTTCTTAAGCTTAAACTTATTAACTTTTAGAGACAGAGGCAATTTGGTATCTAATGTTTAAAAGATTCCAGCATTGTTGACATTCTAAAGCGCTAACCTATAAAGAAATACAATTTTTACAGACATTTTTTTAGGGTGTACTTGCTATGGAACTTATAGCGTGAGAAGCAATCCGTCAAACATATAATTCATTTTACCATATCCTTTTGTCAAGATATTATTCTATATAATATGTCCATGAAATTAGTGAAAATTGCCAAATAGCCAATTAATCTATATTTTTGGTGATGTATTCTGATATATCAAGCCCATTGAGCCTACAACTTGCGCAAAAATTGATGTGATATGGTTTAAACAAATGTGTATACTCTGTTATGTACATTAAAGTCTTATTAATCAATATTTGACAATTAATTTAATAAACACGGACTTTTTGCCATCGTTTTCAATTAAATGTTTTCTTGTTAATTTTTGCGGTTTGGGATTAAGTTGAAAAAATATATTAGATAAATCCACTATACCAAATAAAAAAAATATGCAATAAAGAAAAATGACAGAAAAGAAAACATGTCAACATTACGTGTTCATTGCAATTTGTTACTTTTATCATTGAATCTTGTAGTATTCGTTGGAATTGTTAAATATGCAAAGGTGACAAGAGATGAAGCGATATTTCGAATTAGAGTGACGTCAAATTTGAAAGTTAGTTTGTTAGTGAACTCTTTTAAATATCTATCTATATGTCGATTGATCGATCGATCGATCTATCTATCTATCTATCTATCTATCTATCTATCTATCTATCTATCTATCTATCTATCTATCTATCTATCTATCTATCTATCTATCTATCTATCTATCTATCTATCTATCTATCTATCTATCTATCTATCTATCTATCTATTTATCTATCCATTCATCTATCCATCATCCATCTATCCATCTTTCCATCTATATGTTCAGGGACAAATTGGTTACTCTGGAATAACAGTGACAGTATTTGGATATGGATTGTTAGACTCGTGTGGACCCCCTTCTTTTAAAGTAAACAAAAAATATATCTGAACCGGCAAGTACTCTTTAGTAGTTATTACTTTAACAATATTTAATAATAGAAACCATTTACTCTTTAAAAAAGATATTTATTTAATAAAAAGCATAGTAAAGTAAATGAAAAGGAACACACTAAGAAATAGACACATAACTTCAATTTTATTCTATGGTTTTGTATGTCCTTTTTTACAGTAAGCAAGTACAGTACGCCAAACAGAATGATGCTAGGTACTTATTATGAGCCAACAACGGCTAATCTGAATAGATTTAAGAAATATGAATGCTCCTGCAAGGTAAGACATACAACCGTTTGAATGTATAGTATACATTTCTCATTATTAATTTCCAATAAATTTAAATCCGTGAGACAATTTTGTATCAAACTAAAATGTGAAAAACATATGATTTAATATTTGAAAATATGAATGGATAAATGTCGATCAAGAAAAAAACTCAAATATTTGGAATTTTTAAAGATTTATATTTAAACATTTTGTAAAAACCTTTTTTAAGGTCGAGGTTAATATTCCGGAACAGCCTTTTGGAGAACCTGCTCACATTGGAGACAAATGCCTGATCACTGAGCGTGAATACAACTCAGTCATTTTGACGAAGGCTACTGCGCCCGACGACAATCCAACAGTTATTGACCGAGGTCACCTTGTCTATGGGTTGCTCCTACTACACCGTGTCCTCAATAATCAGACCGATAATATCAGACTCGTAGAATATTATTTCACACGAATTAAAAGGATCTCTTGAAATAATTACTCTTATAATACCACTGTTTTTGCCTGTGATAAATGTAACACTATGAGTCGATTTTGTAAAAGATAGTAAAATTCATTTCCTCAATTAAACCTTACCCTAACCCTAACCCTGATTATTTAAACTTTGATAGTACAATTGTTTTAAATAATAAGGAATCATTCTTTGAATATTATGAGATGACCAAGTACGGTCGGGCGTGATTTAATCTATCATAAAGCCCTTTGAGCTTTGTTTAATTTGATAACGGTATTTAATTACCTTGTAATACTTGATATTGATTCCTTATTCCTTAAACTTTTTTAGGTCGGAACTTATAGTTCTCAGATAAAACATACTGAGAATGCCATTATTAAAAAATGTGCTCTCTATTTTATCTTTTAAAGATATGTGAAATCAAACAGCCCAGTATCTTCATAATTTATTTTGAAGTTTGGTATTCATGTATCATTTTGTTTAAAGTTTGGCAGCACTAAATTGAACAATGGTTTAAAAATTTACAATTACTAGTTCATCGTTGGATATGTGTTTCTTCTTCTTCTTCTCTCTCTCTCTCTCATATACTATGATAAGTAATTGAGAATAAAGACAATTTTTTGATATCATTAGTGTCTTTTTTCGTTAAAAAAGTGAACAATCTTCATATTTTGTTTGTTTTGACTTTGTTTGCCACATAAAAGTATGGATACTGCTTTGATATCAAACACCGAGTATTGGTTTTTATTACAAAAATTTCACGTAAACAAGCATCATAAGCAAGAGGTATTTTAATTAACACAAATCTTGTTGTCATAACATTTTATGTGTATGTAACTTCATACCAAGAGGAACACGTTAAAAAGTATATTGTTCAGAATGTAGGAATTATCTTTGTTTTGTCGTGCTATTGTGTTAATTACACGAAGTCTACGGCGAGTTTTGTCTTTGCAAAAATGTAACAAAGTCCAAACCATAGTCTATGCTTTGACATATATAATTCTATATAAATACATGTTCGTACATGTAACAGATATTAAAAAACCCCAAAAACTTTCATTGAAATAAATTGGCAAATACGATTATATAAAATAAATTAACATGAACGAACAACACATTTTCATTGTTAGTAGACACATGCTGCATAAAAAAAACAACAATAATAAAAGTAAACTAAAGTTACCTTGTAGACTATTTGATCTCGAACAATAAGATGTCTTTTCACCTTCCACCAATTGTTTAGATTATAGTATGGATATAATGTGTTAACTCAAATCGTTATCCTTTCAATGCTAGAATGTAGTTTAGAATAAAACAAGTACAGTAGCACCGTCTGCAATCAAAAATGGACATATAAAACATAGGAAAGTAGAGATGAAAAAATGACAGTAACAATCTGTTAACCATCGCAAAAATCCATGAAATTAAATACAAATTCAAAGCAGAGCAACATGGACCTCTAAAACAGATAGAGGTAAGATAAGGTACCATGGGGGAGTGAGCATCCTCTGCTGACCGGTCACACCCGCCGTGTGCTCTTTGTCGTAATGGAGAAAAACAACAGGAAAGTCCGTAGACTATTAGGTGATTAATTATGGTCTATAATTAGTATGAAAAAGTCAGTCAGCATGCGTTCTGAGCGCCCGTTCTGACATGCGTTCTGGCATGCGTTCAGCATGCGTTCTGACAACCCGTTAAGAGATGCATTCATAAGCTTTATAGAACGTTGATTTAAGTTCATGCATAAACATTCACATCCAGGTTAAGTCAATTGAGTGTGTTCCTATTCATACTGTTTAGGTAAAATTGATGCATTTGTCAACGATCGACTGAACATGGCTACCATCATTTTTTATCGAAGTTTTATCTATTGTAAGTTTATATAACCTTTTAATATATCTATATAATAAGACAAAAAGTTGTTACATAGAATATCGATGCTTTTCTTTGTAAGGAATTTTGTATAAAAGCGATAAGCTTAAACTTAACATGCAGAGGTAATAACGTCTCTAAAACTCAGAGTTAATGCAAATTCATATCTCAGTTCTCTTACATATGCCACCTTTTTTGTAGACAAAGACATGTAAATTTATTTTATAAATAACAAGATATAAAAAAAAACCAAACAAAAACATACCAACAATATCCTTTGAATCACTGAATAAAATTGATCCCAAACAATCATGATGTTACATTGGTAAATATTTCATGAATTTGTCATACAATATTTCGCGAATATGAAACAGCAAAGGAAACGTACATGTAATGGGCTTTTAATGAATAAAAATTCTACTTTTTTGGCCCCCTATGCTTCAATTCACTAGTTCATTACAGTTAATGACTAGGGATCGGTTTTGAATAAGAACGTATGTTTCACTACCAAAAAATGTTAATAAAAAGACAGGCGGATAATTAGTTCACACATGAAAATTATGAAAATTATTTATAATATCTTAAACGTTTTGTTGGTTTTTCTGCGTTTAAAGTGTGTTATTAACCTATTGCTGCACTTTTCCTGATGAATTTGTTTCTTCCTGCTACATTTTAAATAATTCATTTATTGTATAGCATACTACAAACAACCAATATTTTATTATCGCTGTCGCTACTAGAATGGTCTTGTCAGTTTCCGTAACTTGACGTAAACAGGAAAGGTCTGTTGCCAGTTTCCCTATTAAAACCAACGATTTACTGTTCTGATAGAACAGTGTGCTCTATGATACTTAATTAAGAACGTGATATATACGAGATCGTTATGTTGTAAAAGCTTTGCTGTGAGTTTGTGTCTCGTTTTAATAGTTTCTGGACGAGTGATTAGTAAAAGCAATCATGAATTCTAAGAAGGAACGTTTGGTGTATCAGCCATGGATTTTTCAGTGTTGTGCCTTAAAGTTAGACTAAATAAAATGGCTTTTGCGTGGAAAATGTAAGGTACTATATAGCTAGAGTGACACTTGTGTATTAGGTTTTCCGTTTTAGATTAATTTGCATACACATAGTGATATCATAAAGTCAAATTACCGTCAAATAAAATAAATATATTAATTGCAAGTTGTGTTGCTGTCTTATAATAATTTCAATGTTGTTTAATTGTTACATCGTAATGTCTTTATTTAAATTCTCTATGCATTGTTTGCTAGTTGACATCAGTGATAATATTTTTTTCCTGATTTCAGATTGAAAAGATAAGCAACCATGGACCATCGTCATTGTGCCCAAGATGTTTTACGGTGTCGTTTATGCAAAACACCAGCCCCTCCTATGTACTGTGACATTTGTCACATACATCTATGTAAAGGCTGCGTGGGGGAACATCTATCCAACCAACCTTTACAACACATTCCCCTAAATCGTGTGAACTTTACTGTGAACAGTGTGACAATCCCATTTGTGTGCTGTGTGCTTCATCTGAAGAGCATCAGTGTCATAAGTTTGTTGACTTGACGAATGCACTTGAAAGGCATACACAGATTTTACAACAAGATTTACATGAATTGGAAAATGTTATTTATCCGAAATATCAAGAAATTGCATCTTCCTTCCCGATCAAGATGGCTGATCTCAATGACAACTCAAAGAAACTGACGGAAGCTTTTGACAAACATGGAAAACAATTGCATATGGAGATAGATACCATTATTGCAAATTTAAAATTTGATCTTGAAGAAATGGATTTGAAATATATTACTTTCTTAAATGAACAGGAAAACGAAATTACTCGAAAGGTTTCTGAAATCACTCAGACCGTTGCTGACTTAAAGAAATTACTGAACACAAATGATTTCAGCCAGGTATCTGCGTACAAATCCATGAATGCTGAATTTAGAAAATTGCCTCCTCAAACTTCAGTTTCCCTACCAAGTTTTACTCCACAAACAATTAACAGATCTAGAGAACAAATTTATCAGCAGTTTGGCTTCATGTCAGAGTTAGTTATTAAAACAGAAGAACCAGATAGACTGCTAATTGATAAACCAAAAGTGATCTCAGTCACCAAAACCGAGTTCGGAGAAAGTAAAAAATTACACAGTGTGGCCTGTCTGAACCAGGAAGAAGTATGGGCATGTGGTCAGGATAATATGATGAGACTTTACAATCTCAAGGGAGAACTAGTAAAGGCAATCCATACCAAGTCCGGAAATAATCCAGAAAATGTAACAGTCACGAGAAATGGCGATCTGCTGTATACTGATGTAGATAAAAGAACCGTAAATATAGTGAAAAATTCACACATACAAAAACTAATACGATTAAGAGGATGGAGGCCCTGTGGTGTCACTAGCACATCCTCCTGCGATCTTCTAGTTGCCATGGACAGTGACGACTATAAACATACAAGAATTGTGCGTTACTCTGGTTCAATTCTGCTGAATTGTATTGAGATAGCCGACAATGGACAACCTCTCTTTTCATCCGGCCGTTACATTAGATACATCAACGAGAATAAAAACCACGATATATGTGTGTCCGACTGGTACGCCGGAGCAGTAGTGGTGGTTAATCAGGCCGGAAAACACCGGTTTACCTACACTGGTCCTGCAACTAAGACAAAGGGGTCGCTTTATCCGTACGGGATCACAACAGACAGCCAGAGTCGGATCCTGATAGCCGATGATAAAAACAACTGTATTCACATCATAGGACAAGACGGAAAGTTCCTCCGCTTTATTGACAACTGTGATTTACACAGTCCGTGGGGTTTGTGTGTGGACACGAACGATAACCTCTTTGTGGCAGAAAAGGAAGGTCAAATAAAGAAAATTCAATATTATATGTAAACAAACTCTCTGTCTATACTGTAAAAATAATGCAGTCTGCTGTATGATATATTATATATTGATCTGTTGCAATGCCATTTATTCTGATCTATTGTGAAACGTTTTGAATAGTGTTCTTAAAATAGATGAACCATAATTGTTGAGCAAATAAAATTATTCACCACCAAAAAAAAGTTGTTTGATGGAATGTGTCCTCCGGTAAATACACCGCAAAATATCGGAACATACATGCAATATGTACATAAAAATGAAACAATGCGTTAAATCATAATCATAAGAGAGAAAGAGTACCAGAAAAGATTCTGATGATTAAAATTTTGCATATTTCTCAATAAATCACTATAAATGTAATATGTATTTTCATTTGAAAAAATATGATACAATAAGGTTTTTAAAATTCACTTCACAAGTAATACTTGTTTAGATCTATTATGGATCATTGTTTCAGTTTTATAGATATAAGGCAATTAAATGTAAATAAATCATCTAAAAATATTTTTTACTGACCAAAACATATCATGCAAGGACTCTCAATGTACCCTAAGAAGCAGACGCTTAGTAAATTAATTCTCGGTCTTGCATATCATCTGATGTTTGTTTCATCAAATGTTGTAAGCCGAGTCTAACCGTAAATGTTTGACTATTGTGAATGTTTCAACTTGATACATGTGTAACAGGTTCGATAATAGGATGCGTCTTTATGCTACACTATAGTGAGGTAATTTTACATTTTACGTCTACTTTACGTCTAGGCGAAGGCTTGGGTGTAAACATGAAATTAGCCTACATATCAGAAAACGGTGACAGTTTCATTCATACAGTTTTTATCATTCAATATACTTCATTATACAACTTTTATCCAAATGAAGAGTTTCATTAAAAAAAACCCTACGAAATAATTTTAAAAAATCTAATCAGTTTGATGCTATTACAGTTTTTGAGAAATTCTACGACTGATTTTTGTTGATAACGCGCAATGAAACCTCTGTGAACGCGCTGTGCTGTATTGTCATTGTGTCTTTTACAAATTAACAATTCTAAATTATTGATAAGTCATATGACTCTTTGACAATTTATAATTGCTAATTATTAAAAGACAATGGATTTAAACCAGTGAGATTACTTGAAACAATTTGAAATCCTAATAAGCTTCATTTAAGTTTTGATCCATCTTATTGCATCGACTAAATTAAGCCTACAACTTACGATTTTTGATTCAACGAGTCCTTACTTAATACTTTATTTTCTCGCAGATGGTCTTTTTTGTATAATATAGGCTTTTAAAGCTAAAAACTTGTCTCATCTTGACTACTTTTGCCGTAAAACATCTGTTTGGGGAAAGGCTATATCATTGATAAACTAAGGTTATTTTTTTTAAAGCTGCAAATACATATAGAATTTTTATATTATTCAGGCTCAAAATTCGAGTACGTTTTAATAAACTTTGTCCTTGATTATATTCGAGTTGTTAAACAGATCATAAAATAGCATTTTAAAGGTTAGATAATTGAATGAATTACAATATTTAAGATGAACAAATTGTTTTAAGGGTATTTTTTTTATTCTATCGTGTTTTATGAATGCAATTGATTTATAACGTGTGTTTGAAAAAAACCCGAAGAATTTACTTAAGTCGAAGGTGTTAATTCTTCCTTTGTGTCATTTTGCAAAAAATATACTTTGTTCATGATATCATTTGGAATTTCAAAAATATAAAAACACAACTGCCATGAAGAAAAATATCGAAACAAAGTGTATTAAAAAAATGACAAAGTTTAAATCGAATACTAGTTGTTCTAAATCTCATGAGTTTAAAATATGTAATTTGATAAATGTAACGGATATATCATAAATGCAATGTAAATATTTGTTTTTAAAAACATAATAACTGAACGGTTGCGAACACTAAAAAATGTTTTAAAGTGTTATATATGGCTTTGTTGACTTACAAAATTTTTACCTTTGATTATATTCAAATCTCAAAGTGCGTTTAACGATTGTTGACCCTGTTTTAAAAGTTCGGTTTTTTATGACATATATATATATATATATATATATATATATATATATATATATATATATATATATATATATATATATATATATATATATATATATATATCAAGTTCTGCTATTTAAAACTTTTCATTGTCATTGACTATTCTTTTGGTAGTCAGTGGCTTATTCTTTTGGTGACCGTTGGCTTATTTTTTTATTATTATATATTTTACAACACCTACTGATTTTAACCATCTGGTAGCTTTATTAAGGTTTAATTTTATTGAAATAATTACCCACGTGCAAGTTCTAGACATTAAAATGATTCACACATAATGGTACATGTATATATTTTGGGATTAATTGATAACAGCAATTAGAGTCGATATCTTGCACCGAAAATGACAAAAATCTCCAAATTTGTAGATATAATGCACTTTGACATGACAGTGATAATTCAAGACAAGATCTGGGTTTAAAGTAACATATTGAAGTAGAAACATGTACATGATTTGATATGTTGCTCTTTATTACTGAATGTAAATTGTTATACTTTCAATTTTGGTTTTGAATGGAGACATAATAAGATTTCGAACAGTAATAAGACACTCTTGTAGTTTCACCTTGTACTTTTAAAGCTAACCGCTACCTTCGAATGTACATCCCTACGAACCTGTATATTAGCATTTGTTTAATATCTATTTACGCAATATAACTTGCTACCAATGAAATTATGTCCTCATGAACCCGGTACTTGGTATTTAGGCTACCAACAAAATGTGACCCTCAAGGGCTTAAAACGATCACACAGATTAATATCCATATTACTAAGTCGTGTTTGTATCTTATATGAAAATAGTGTTTGCGTGAGAGCTCCAAACGTAGTTATTTTTGCGAAAAGTGACAATTTGAATTTTCACGTGTGAAAATTTTGACGAGAATAGGAAAATTGTCATTGTAGTTAAAATAAACCCGTTGTCAGAATTACAGGAAACACAATTGGATTTAAAGTTACATAGGGAAGTATAATTATAAACATAATCTAACAAGTTGCCCGAAACATTCATTACTGATTGTACTTGTTAACGTATAACTTTATAGTTAAATGATAAAACTTTACTTTCATCAAATTTGTTCATATGGAACAAAAGATTTGCATTGTGACAATGGACAGACTGTCACCATACCCCAAGTAGTGAGAACAACATGCCACTCCTCTCTCCTACAAATGTACAGTTCATACTGCTCTGAAACAGGTTTTGTTCCTTTGTCAGATTCTACTCTCTACAAAATTCTGTCTACATGCTCTGCAAGTAAGAGAACCAACCTAACAGGTCTAGACAACATTGCCACTGATGGTGCTGCAGCTGTAGATGACCTAATAAAAATGTGTGACCAATTAAAAGGATTAGTATCTGAAACAAATACAGTTGCCAATCTCACCACTGCCTTAAAATCCCTAAAGATGTACCTCAAGTCAGAATATAAATTTAGCGTGGGACTATCTAGTGGATGCCAAGATCATTGTTTGAAGTTTGCTTTGAGTCACCCAACCAATGTGCTGTTGCAGGAAGAATGTGATCATTCCCATGAAGAAATTTGTGGAAAATGCAACATCATCAATGAAATAAACAGTGCCTTGTTTAATGAAATCCAAAATATCAGAAGTGAGTAATTTTTTTTGGCAGAGCAATATTTCAATTTTTTTAACAATTTTTTAGAATTAGAGCTTAGCTATTTTATATTCGCAACAAAGCACTTCATTTAACATGTATTTTAACATTCCCATTTTTTGTTCACAGCATCTGACGTAGCAGAAGAGTTAGCATAAACAGCAGAGAAAGCTCTTGAGAAAATATCAGATTGGAAAGCCCACATACTAAGGACTCAGAACCAAGAAGAGGGTAGATATAGAGCATTAGAAGAGCTGCAGCCACACCAACTTCTGATTATTATGGACTGGGCAATGAAGTTCCTTCCTGCACTTTATAGAGAAAAGCAGTCAGATTTTTTTGGACAAAAAGGCATGAGCTGGCATGTTTCTGTTGCTATATTTAGAGCAGAAGATGGATCTTTGAAGGTACCTTTCAAGATATTATTCAGACAATGTCACACATTTTTAATATATCAATGATATAAAGATTGAAAACTCTATATACACAAGATATACATAAGACATTGACTAATTGGACGCATTTGAATAAGATGGAATTAGATTGTCTTTTAATTTGATAGAGAGAAAACAATCTGTAGTAGTATACAGCATATTGATTATGCATGTATAGGTATGAAAATGATAAATCCAACTTTGCATTTATAGCACAAGACATTCAATCACATTTTTGGAGCAGTGAGGCAAGATTGGTTTGCTGTTGCATCAGCCATCGAGCACATCCTAAAGAGTATAAGAGTACAAATGCCTGGAATTGAAGAAGTTTTTTTACGAAGTGACAATGCAGGTTGCTATCACTGTGGGTGCCTGTGGCTGAGCATGCATGGAATTAGTGAAAGAACAGGTGAGATTTCAATTGCCTGAAATGATTTTTCTTTATTGTTATATTTGGGTATAAAAGGAAACCATGATATTTTTTGTTGTTATAATTTAAACAAACATTGGTTTATGATTGCATCATAGATTTTTTTGGCAGAATTTGTGCCAATGATGAAAGTAGTGTTTATAAGGTTTTAATAACTTTTTTTCAGGTATCAGCATTGTACGCTATGACTTCAGTGAACCTCAGGCAGGAAAAAGTTATTGCGATGCCAAAATTGCCCATATGCGATCCAAATTAAGGATGTTTGTTTCATCTGGAGAAAATGTAACAACTCCATTTGACATGAAGAAGGCAATAATGGATGGAAGTGGTGTAGCAGGATGTCAATGTGCAGTTGTGGAAGTTGACAGGAAAAACCAGACAATGACTAGTCATTGCATCAAGGGAATCACCAACATTAATAATCTTGCCTTTGAAGGAGATGATATCATTGCCTGGCACAGTTTTAGTATTGGTATTGGTATCAAGATAAAAAGAGAAGATGTCTTGAAAAGTGAGCAGCTTGACACAGGACTCATCATACTGTCTGACTTTGAAGAACCATCAAAAAACTATGGTGTGATCTCTCACATAAAAAACTGTTCAGTTACACCAACCAGCATTTTCCACTGTTCCGAATCGGGCTGTAATCAGCAGTTTTCCTCATATCAAATACTTCAAGAGCATATTCTTCTGGATAGACATGTTCAAGAGAAAACATCAACTTATGATGCTCTACGACATCATTGGTCCGAGTTGTGTAATTCCAATTTGCTCATTTCTAAACAGCTGGTGCAAATAGGCAGAGATCACCATACCCTTGTAAAGAATTCATCAGTAGAGAAGCTTCAACAAGGATGGGCACTGAAAAAAACAAGGAAATTTGCACGCTTCTCTTCCAAAGTGAAAGATTTTCTCCATAGAGTTTTTCAAGAGGGCGAAGAATCAGGAAGGAAAGCAATTCCTGTTGAAGTATCTCAACGTATGAAATCATTGCGAAACAGCACTGGAGAGAAGTTTTTCAATCCCGATGAATGGCTGCAGCCTTCTCAGATTAACTCCTTTTTTTCAAGACTTTCTCTGAATGCAAAAGCCAGGAATATCAAGGATGAACCAGAAGAAGATGACCATCTGCGAGAAATACTGCAGTCAATATATGAGGAAGAAGAAAGAGACAGCATTAGAGATGCCATGACCTTAGAACTTGACAGTCCAATATGATTGTTTAAACTTGTACATGTAGAAATATTGGTGCTGTCTTTCAATGATTGTTGGTTTGTTTAGATAATGTCTGTATGTACATCTAACATGCATGGAATCATAAATGATATGTGGCAAAACCTAGGTGTATTTTTATATGTATTCTTTCAGCTTCTGTGGTTGTCATGGCAATAACAGTTGTGATAATGCATAGATATCCAAAAAGTAGATTTCAAAAGAAAGGAAATATACATGTGGGTTATTTTTTTGTATTAATTTTTATCAATTTTAAAGAATTCAAAATGAAAAAAAGCTAAACTTTAATTTGCTCACAGTCATAATTACTAGCTAATAGACTCTTTGTGATTTTGAAATATTCCTTGTTGAAACACATTAGCACAGGACTTTACTTTGATTTATATATAGATATACACGTGAAAAGTCATTTCTGCTTCAACTCTTTCTGTAGTCATTATGCTGCCATGGTAACAGGAATTTACAATTTATCTTAATTTTGAATTCTGAGGATTGGCATTCTCAATTCTATATATTTGAAATTAATGAATGTTTCGTTTAATATCTCAGTTTGATCTTTTAAATATTTGACAAAATTTTATTTTACTCAAATACAGATTGTGATGATATTTTTTGTTGCTAAGGTAAAAGAGTAATACTAAGATTCCAAATGCTTTAATTCAAGTTTAAGATGTGTATTTTCCTTGCTACTTGTATATGCTCAAAATTTTTAAAACTTGTGCGGCTAACTGAAATATGCTCCCAAAAAGTAAAAATTTAAGTTGTATTTTTTAAGGCAATTTTTTGGATATTTCGTTGCCATAGTAACAGTTTGATAGTTAATAAGTCACCAGTTTTATCTGTATTTTGTCATTTTTAGGATGTGTACTTTCTATCTTATATGCTCTATTTCTTTTTAAACTTGTATTTATTATTAGCAGTATGTCCACAAAATGTAACAATTTTTGGTTTTTTGATGAAAACGATATTTTGGGAAATTTTATTGACATGGTAACCAAATGCTTTTTAAAAACCCATCGGTTTTATCTAAAGTTTTAAATGTTCAAGGTGTATATGTAAAATTTGAATTTTCATGTAGTTTCATCGCCATGGTAACACAGTATGTATTTAAAAACCCATGAATTTTATCCTAAAAGTGTTTTGTAAGGGATGTGTACTTTTTATCCTCTGTGCTCAAAATTTTGGCACATGTGGCATTTTTACGTATTATGCCCTTGAAAATGATTAATTCTGAGGAAAAACCTTAATGAGGATTTCTTAAAAAACAACATGTCTTTAACTTATTTTTACCATTTGTTGGAAAGGTAGAATAATATTGTTATTATGATTAACAGTGAATATATTGGGCCATATTTACAAAAACAAAAATAAAATTTGTATAGTTTTGTTTAATTTTTTTTTAATTGCCTAAAGTAAGAGATTAATTCAAAATAGTATGTGTTTGGAGTTTGCAGGTACATTTACATGGTGCCACGTTACCATGGCAACAAAGGTTGAACAAAAAAATCATCATCTCCAATGATGTTCTGGTGGTCCATAAAACTTCATATTAAAATTTCATAGAAATCTGAGTTGGTCATGAATCACCCCCTGCCTGGTTCTTACAAATAGCTGTACTTAAAGTTCAAGCAAGCCCCCCAAAAACCCCCGTTAAAAAAATATTGGCCGTCTTTAACATTTAATTGTACCTTTGGCAACTCTATAAAGTGTGTAAAAGAGCGTAAATATATTGTATTGTCAATCCTTTTGTTACATAAAAAAAGAGAATTCGATTCGTTTATTGATATATTCAGATATAAGCTGATACTACCACTATGTATATTCAAGTGTGTTCAGAAACTCCGGATTTTGAATAAGATCAAAGAAACGACTTCTACTGCTAAAATTTACAATACAGGCAATCATCTCTTCGTCTGTTGTGAACACAAGACCGTCGAAATTCTTGCTGAACGGATATTTAATTGTTACAACTTAATTGTTAAAAAATGTTAGATTGCGCCTTTACTTCTTTCAATTTCGTAAACATTGTTGTAATCAGCTAGTGTATCATGTATATAAAAGCCTGGAAACACCTTTCCTCCATATCC
Organism: Magallana angulata; assembly: GCF_025612915.1. Lineage (NCBI taxonomy): Eukaryota > Metazoa > Mollusca > Bivalvia > Ostreida > Ostreidae > Magallana > Magallana angulata. The sequence continues at coordinate 57,927,401 of NC_069118.1, forward strand.
AGTCTTTATTTCATCCGCTTCACGTCAAGCACGTGTGTTGTTGATTTTAAAGACGTATATAAGATTTTTTCTAATAAAAACCATAAGTTGCTTTGATATGAGTACTGAAATATATATCTTAAGGCACTACCCCCCCCCCCCCCCCCCAAAAAAAAAAAAACAAAACAAAAAAAAAACCAAAAAGAAAACCCCCAAAAAACAAAAACAAATAAAAAACAAAACAAAACAAAAAACCAACGAACATTCTTTCTATTTGCTCACATTAATTGAAGAATATGTAAATGCTTAAAACGTTTGTTTTATCGGAAGTTATTAAAACACAGTTTTTGTTAACAAACTAAATATAATTTTTATGACTACTTTGATAGCAAGTTATTGCCGCTACAGAACAGTACTAGTATTACAGAGGCCTTCTTTAGTTTTCATTGGTTGTTGTGCATTCTTGTAAACACAGTGTATTTATACATTTTATGAAATTGTTTCGATACCAATTATTAAATCAAACACAGCAAATAAAATGCAGATAAACATATTTAGATATTTATAAGGACAATTTTGGGTTTTTTTAATCGATTTTTTTTGTTCTTCGTTTTGTCAGTGCTTTTATGACGTCATGACAAAATGAGGTTTTGTAGGAATATGTTTAAAAAAAATGAAATAACGTTAAAAGTAAAACATGCTCGTTTTTGAGAACGTAACACAGAATAATGTTATTCACATGGTTAACCTTCTTAATTTTTTAATGAGTATGGTTTATTAATCTTTTGTAATACCCCAAATAGATAATAAAAATGTAATGTATTTTGATATTTTAAGATGACCCACACTAAAAACCTAACGAAATATATTTTTTAACATTCAAGGTGGAAAATTATAGTACTTATCACATACAATAGACTTGAGGAAAATCGCTACTGAGTACTTTTTGAATAATAATTACTTTTACGTGTGGAAAATGACAATTTTTATATTATCCTATTGTAAATACAGTAAAACTCGGTTAAAGCGAAGTCCCAGGGCCCAATGGAATTATTTTGTTATATCCGTAATTCGCTATATCCGTATAACGAATTCGTAATAATATTTATAGCGAATTCGCTATATACATGTTTTTTTTCCCACCAGACTGTATCTTTTGCTATAATTTGATACCTTTAATAAACGGATTTTTGAGTTGAAAAAATATATGGAAATAATTCATTCAAACTATTATGTTAATTGGTAGCGCAAACTTTTTTTAAATCGTTATTATTCACCTCTATGGGACTCAAAATCAGTTCGCTATATCCGTAAATTCGTTATATCCGAATTCGTTATAAACGTAAAATTTTGCAAAGATTTGTTAAGCATTTTACCGGGGACTAGAACAAACTTCGCTATATCCGAGAATTCGCTATATCCGTGTTCGTACTAAACGATTTTTAATGTATACCTGTATTTTGGAATGGTCCCTAAAAAGAACAAGATTTAACAAGATTTTCTAGAAACATCGCAAATGTTCTGGAGTTGTATACATTATATATCGTTTAAAATAAAGATTTGCCATTGTAGTTTTAAAGTAACAATCCCAAATTGGCATACTTAGACAATCAATATAAGGCACTTCAAGGTAATATATTCATTCATTTATTAAAAACATTACGCAAAGCATGACATTAATAACTTAATTAATGCATTACTAATGAGGAATTTTCACAATATCTGAAACGTTCCCATGCCTGAAGCAGCATTTTTTTTTCTAATAACAAAAGTTAACCAGTAATTTAAACAAAAAATAATACAATGTATACGCCTAGACCTTTTAACAGCCTACAGATTGAAACATTCATTAACATACAAATATTGCGCGTTTGAACACTATTTTCAGAAAATAGCGCTTGGTGTCATGTCAAGCATTTTAAGGAAATCAAAAGTTCTGTTCTTGTTTTCCCTCAATCTTAATTTGGAATCGGAAGTATTAGGACAAAATGCAGATTTGTCTACCTCTGTTAGTGATAGTCAGTATTCTGTATGCAGTGTACGGATGTGATCCCCTCATACAGAGTGACCAATCGTTGTATTGCGATGCACAGTTTGGTAAGTGATCCCTTTTTTATACCGACTATTGAAAAGTAATGCATTGTAAGATGTAAAATCGAAAATACAGCAATGAGGTGTATCTTTTTTTTTGTTTTAACTTTAAAATTTTTTTATAGATAAGAGAAACCTGAAATGAGAAGAATTATAAAACATATATCAATCAAATTGAGTTTTTTATGTTCAAAACGGGAATATTTTGATATATTTAAAATAACTTCATTGACTCTAGCGCATATTTTATTTTATGAAAAAAATTGAATATATTGGAAATTTACATTTAAATTGTGGTACTTAATTTGGTATTACTGTTGGCTGATAAAATAAACGTACTTTTTATTCGTTTGAGTTATTGACCTCCTATTTGGACACGATGGCACATTCTAAAAAAGAGTTTGTGAAAAGGATATGAATAATTACATATATAGACGCATTTTCATTCTGCATGTACATGCATTCTCAAAACAAAATTATTCATATAAAGTCAAAAATAAAAAACCTCACAAAAGCAGCACAGACACCTTCAAGTAGAACGAGTATCGCAGTATGACACAATCCGGATTTTTCAATATCAGTTTGACTTTTACATTATGTTTTTATACATCTAGTGTTGATTTTACTATGCTTCTCTTATGGAAACAACGTCAAAAATAAGCAATTAGAACGGCGTTGTGTCCACTGAATAAGAAATAGAAATGATTAAAGCTAAACAAATCCCTCAGTTATAAATACAGAAAAATGGAAATTCTCGGGTTAAAAAAAAGCACTGATTAACCAGGAACTAAGGCATGCTTTATAACAATAGATTTAAGACCTACATGTATTTTTAGCTAGCAATTTGAAGCTCGCTAAAGGGGATTGAATTTAAACGACAAGTTAAATCATTCCTAACCTTTGAGTATTTATTAAGTGTATCAAATCATTAGTATATTCACAGCGTAACGATCCATTTCTCTACATAAATGTACGATTAACAATTACATGTCTTTGATAGGCATTGCAGGAAAATGAGTAAAGGTTTGGACTATCGTTAACTGCAAGCATCACTATAATCCCAAATACAATATTCACCAATTTTAATTATGAGCAAGCCCTTAATTCAGAAATATCAATGTGTATTGTTGTTGTTTTGAATGACAAGTGGGTGACCCTCTTTTTTCCTGTTTTTCTTAAAGTTATATGAGCTGTATTTTTTAGAATTTTATTTTGCTGCAAAAACCTGCTAGTATGATAAATCTGCATGTAATTTAAACTATTATGGTAAATAAAACTTGAAAAAACCAACGACTTTTGACAGAAGAAAGATTTCTCTTCTGAAGAATATATAGCGGATCAAATTTTGTACAGGACGACAATAAATCAATTTAAATTTGCTCCAATAATACTTCTAAACGGCATTTCCTACGAAATATGGCTAACAGAAATTAAAAACAAACATTATATCTTTTGTCATTTTAGTAGAAAATGACATTTTCGTAAAAAAATATTTCAACATGAAAATGCAGCTCATATTGCTTTAAGCTTAAACTAATTAAATTTTAGAGACAGAGGCAATTTGGTATCTAATGTTTAAAAGATTCTAACATTGTTGACAGACTAAAGCACTATCCTATAAGGAAATGTGATTATTGGGTCTACTTGCTTTGGATCTTATAGCGTGAGAAGCAATCCATCAAACATATCATTTATTTTACCACATCCTTTTGTCAAGATATTATTCTATATAATATTTACTATCAATAAAAGTTTAAGTCCATGAATTTAGTGAAAATTGCCAAATAGCCCATGAATCTATTTTTTGGTGATGTATTCTGATATATAAGGCCCAATGAATGTACAACTTGCTCAAAAAATTGATGTGATACGGTTTAAACAAAAGCGTTTACTCTGTTTTGTTCATTAAAGTCTTATTTATCAATAAGTTATAATTGATTTAATAAAGATGGACGTTTTGCCATCATTTTTAATAAGTTCTTTTATTTTTAATTTTTGAGTTTTAGGAATAAGTTGAAAAAATATATTATAAAAATCCACTTTTCCATAAAAAATATGCAAGATAAAAAAATGGCAGAAAAGGAAACATGTCAACAATACGTGTTTATTGCAATATGTTACTTTATCATTGAATCTTGTAGTATTTGTTGGAATTGTTAAATACGTAATGGTGACAAGAGATGAAGCGATAGTTCGAATTAGAGTGACGTCAAATTTGAAAGTAAGTTTGTTTGTTGACTCTTTTTTGAAAATATCTATCTATCTATCTATCTATCTATCTATCTATCTATCTATCTATCTATCTATCTATCTATCTATCTATCTATCTATCTATCTATCTCTATCTCTCTATCTATCTATCTATCTATCTATCTATCTATCTATCTATCTATCTATCTATGTATCTATCTATCTATCTATCTATCTATCTATCTATCCATCTATCCATCTATCTCTCTATCTCTCTATCTCTCTATCTATCTATCTATCTACATGTTCAGGGACAGATTGGTTACTCTGGAAAAACAGTGACAGTATTTGGATATGGATTGTTAGACTCGTGTGGACTTGTTTTTTTTAAAGTAAACAAAAAATATATCCTAACCAGCAAGTACTCTATAGTAGTAATTACCTCAAAAAAAATTTTGAAATTATAAACCATTTACTCTTTTTAAAAAAGATATGTATTTAATAAAAAGCGTAATTAAGTAAATGAAAAGGAACACACTAAGAAATAGACACAAAACCTCAATTTTTTCCATGGTTTTTTTATGTCCTTTTTTTCAGTAAGCAAGTACAGTACGCCAAACAGAATGATGCTAGGTACTTATTATGAGCCAACAACAGCTAATCTGAATAGATTTAAGAAATATGACTGCTCCTGCAAGGTAAGACATACAACCGTTTGAATGTATAGTATACATTTCTCACTATTAATTTCCAATAAATTTAAATCCGTGAGACAATTTTGTATCAAACTAAAATGTGAAAAACATATGATTTAATATTTGAAAATATGAATGGATAAATGTCGATCAAGAAAATAACTCAAATATTTGGAATTTTTAAAGATTTATATTTAAACATTTTGTAAAACCCTTTTTTAAGGTCGAGGTTAATATTCCGGAACAGCCTTTCTTTGGAGAACCTGCTCCCATTGGAGACAAATGCCTGATCACTGAGCGTGAATACAACTCAGTCATTTTGACGAGGGCTACTGCGCCCGACGACAATCCAACAGTTATTGACCGAGGTCACCTTGTCTATGGGTTGCTCCTACTACACCGTGTCCTCAATAATCAGACCGATAATATCAGACTCGTAGAATATTATTTCACACGAATTAAAAGGATCTCTTGAAATAATTACTCTTATAATACCACTGTTTTTGCCTGTGATAAATGTAACACTATGAGTCGATTTTGTAAAAGATAGTAAAATTCATTTCCTCAATTAAACCTTACCCTAACCCTAACCCTGATTATTTAAACTTTGATAGTACAATTGTTTTAAATAATAAGGAATCATTCTTTGAATATTATGAGATGACCAAGTACGGTCGGGCGTGATTCAATCTATCATAAAGCCCTTTGAGCTTTGTTTAATTTGATAACGGTATTTAATTACCTTGTAATACTTGATATTGATTCCTTATTCCTTAAACTTTTTTAGGTCCTAACTTATAGTTCTCAGATAAAACATACTGAGAATGCCATTATTAAACAATGTGCTCTCTATTTTATCTTTTAAAGATATGTGAAATCAAACAGCCCAGTATCTTCATAATTTATTTTGAAGTTTGGTATTCATGTATCATTTTGTTTAAAGTTTAGCAGCACTCGATTGAACAATGTTTTAAAAATTTACATGTACTAGTTCATCGTTGGATATGTGTTTCTTCTTCTTCTCTCTCTCTCTCTCTCTCATATACTATGATAAGTAATTGAGAATAAAGACAATTTATTGATATCATTAGTGTCTTTTTTCGTTAAAAAAGTGAACAATCTTCATATTTTGTTTGTTTTGACTTTGTTTGCCACATAAAAGTATGGATACTGCTTTGATATCAAACACCGAGTATTGGTTTTTATTACAAAAATTTCATGTAAACAAGCATCATAAGCATGAGGTATTTTAATTAACACAAATCTTGTTGTCATAACATTTTATGTGTATGTAACTTCATACCAAGAGGAACACGTTCAAAAGTATATTGTTCAGAATGTAGGAATTATCTTTGTTTTGTCGTGCTATTGTGTTAATTACACGAAGTCTACGGCGAGTTTTGTCTTTGCAAAAATGTAACAAAGTCCATACCATAGTCGATGCTTTGACATATATAATTCTATATAAATACATGTTCGTACATGTAACAGATATTAAAAAAACCCAAAAACTTTCATTAAAATAAATTGGCAAATACGATTATATAAAATAAATTAACATGAACGAACAACACATTTTCATTGTTAGTAGACACATGCTGCATAAAAAAAACACAACAATAATAAAAGTAAACTAAAGTTACCTCGTAGACTATTTGATCTCGAACAATAAGATGTCTTTTCACCTTCCACCAATTGTTTAGATTATAGTATGGATATAATGTGTTAACTCAAATCGTTATCCTTTCAATGCTAGAATGTAGTTTAGAATACAAGTACGGTAGCACCGTCTTCAATCAAAAATGGACATATAAAACATAGGAAAGTAGAGATGAAAAAATGACAATAACAATCTGTTAACCATCTCAAAAATCCATGAAATTAAATACAAATTCAAATCAGAGCAACATGGACCTCTAAAACAGATAGAGGTAAGTTAAGGTACCATGGGGAAGTGAGCATCCTCTGCTGACCGGTCACACCCGCCGTGTGCTCTTTGTCGTAATGGAGAAAAACAACAGGAAAGTCCGTAGACTATTAGGTGATTAATTATGGTCTATAATTAGTATGAAAAAGTCAGTCAGCATGCGTTCTGAGCGCCCGTTCTGACATGCGTTCTGGCATGCGTTCAGCATGCGTTCTGACAACCCGTTAAGAGATGCATTCATAAGCTTTATAGAACGTTGATTTAAGTTCATGCATAAACATTCACATCCAGGTTAAGTCAAATGAGTGTGTTCCTATTCATACTGTTTAGGTAAAATTGATGCATTTGTCAACGATCGACTGAACATGGCTACCATCTTTTTTTATCGAAGTTTTATCTATTGTAAGTTTATATAACCTTTTAATATATCTATATAATAAGACAAAAAGTATATAGAATATCGATGCTTTTCTTTGTAAGGAATTTTGTATAAAAGCGATAAGCTTAAACTTAACATGCAGAGGTAATAACGTCTCTAAAACTCAGAGTTAATGCAAATTCATATCTCAGTTCTCTTACATATGCAACCTTTTTTGTAGACAAAGACATGTAAATTTATTTTATAAATAACAAGATATAAAAAAACCCAAACAAAAACATACCAACAATATCCTTTGAATCACTGAATAAAATTGATCCCAAACAATCATGATGTTACATTGGTAAATATTTCATGAATTTGTCATACAATATTTCGCAAATATGAAACAGCAAAGGAAACGTACATGTAATGGGCTTTTAATGAATAAAAATTCTACTTTTTTGGCCCCCTATGCTTCAATTCACTAGTTCATTACAGTTAATGACTAGGGATCGGTTTTGAATAAGAACGTATGTTTCACTACCAAAAAATGTTAATAAAAAGACAGGCGGATAATTAGTTCACACATGAAAATTATGAAAATTATTTATAATATCTTAAACGTTTTGTTGGTTTTTCTGCGTTTAAAGTGTGTTATTAACCTATTGCTGCACTTTTCCTGATGAATTTGTTTCTTCCTGCTTCATTTTAAATAATTCATTTATTGTATAGCATACTACAAACAACCAATACTTTATTATCGCTGTCGCTACTAGAATAGCCTTGTCAGTTTCCGTGACTTAACGTAAACAGGAAAGGTCTGTTGCTAGTTTCCCTATTAAAACCAACGCTTTACTGTTCTGATAGAACCGTGTGCTCTATGGTACTTAATTAAGAACGTGATATATACAAGATCGTTATGTTGTAAAAGCTTTGCTGTGAGTTTGTGTCTCGTTTTTATAGTTTCTGGACGAGTGATTAGTAAAAGCAATCATGAATTCTATTTCTAATGAAAAAGAAGGAACGTTTGGTGTATCATCCATGGATTTTTCAGTGTTGTGCTTTAAAGTTATACTAAATAAAATGGCTTTTGCGTGGAAAATGTAAGGTACTATATAGCTAGAGTGACACTTGTGTATTAGGTTTCCCGTTTTAGATCAATTTGCATACACATAGTGATATCGTAAAGTCAAATTACCGTCAAATAAAATGAATATATTAATTGCAAGTTGTGTTGCTGTCCTAAATTAATTTCAATATTGTTTAATTGTTACATGGTAATGTCTTTATTTAGATTTTCTATGCATTGTTTGCTAGTTGACATCAGTGATAATATTTTTTTCCTGATTTCAGATTGATAAGATAAGCAACCATGGACCATCGTCATTGTGCCCAAGATGTTTTACGGTGTCGTTTATGCAAAACACCAGCCCCTCCTATGTACTGTGACATTTGTCACATACATCTATGTAAAGGCTGCGTGGGGGAACATCTATCCAACCAACCTTTACAACACAAAGTTGTTCCATTTAACGAGCGTGGTTCGACTTTTATATGTCCAAAACATTCCCCTAAATTGTGTGAACTTTACTGTGAACAGTGTGACAATCCTATTTGTGTGCTGTGTGCTTCATCTGAAGAGCATCAGTGTCATAAGTTTGTTGACTTGACGAATGCACTTGAAAGGCATACACAGATTTTACAACAAGATTTACATGAATTGGAAAATGTTATTTATCCGAAATATCAAGAAATTGCATCTTCCTTCCCGATCAAGATGGCTGATCTCAATGACAACTCAAAGAAACTGACGGAAGCTTTTGACAAACATGGAAAACAATTGCATATGGAGATAGATACCATTATCGCAAATTTAAAATTTGATCTTGAAGAAATGGATTTGAAATATATTACTTTCTTAAATGAACAGGAAGACGAAATTACTCGAAAGGTTTCTGAAATCACTCAGACCATTGCTGACTTAAAGAAATTACTGAACACAAATGATTTCAGCCAGGTATCTGCGTACAAATCCATGAATGCTGAATTTAGACAATTGCCTCCTCAAATTTCAGTTTCCCTACCACGTTTTACTCCACAAACAATTAACAGAGAACAAATTTATCAGCAGTTTGGCTTCATGTCAGAGTTAGTTATTAAAACAGAAAAACCAGATAGACTGCTAATTGATGAACCAAAAGTGATCTCAGTCACCGAAACCGAGTTCGGAGAAAGTAAAAATTTACATAGTGTGTCCTGTCTAAATCAGGAAGAAGTATGGGCATGTGGTCAGGATAATATGATCCGACTTTACAATCTCAAGGGAGAACTAGTAAAGGCAATCCATACCAAGACCGGAAATAATCCAGAAAATATAACAGTCACGAGAAATGGCGATCTGCTGTATACTGATGTAGATAAAAGAACCGTAAATATAGTGAAAAATTCACACATACAAAAACTATTACGATTAAGAGGATGGAGACCCTTTGGTGTCACTAGCACTTCCTCCGGCGACCTTCTAGTTGCCATGGACAGTGACGACTATAAACATTCTAGAATTGTGCGTTACTCTGGTTCATTGCTGCTGAATTGTATTGAGGTAGATGAGCATGGAGAACCTCTATTTTCACCCGGCCGTTACATTAGATACATCAGCGAGAATAAAAACCACGATATCTGTGTATCCGACTGGTACGCTGGAGCAGTAGTGGTGGTCAATCAGGCCGGGAAACTCCGGTTTACCTACACTGGTCCTGCAACTAAGACAATGGGGTCGCTTTATCCGTACGGGATCACAACAGACAGCCAGAGTCGGATCCTGATAGCCGATGATAAAAACAACTGCATTCACATCATAGGACAAGACGGAAAGTTCCTCCGCTTTATTGACAACTGTGATTTACACAGTCCGTGGGGTTTGTGTGTGGACACGAACGATAACCTCTTTGTGGCAGAAAAGGAAGGTCAAATAAAGAAAATCCAATATTATATGTAAACATAGTCTGTCTATATATAATGTGAAATGTTGTATAAACCAATAAACTGATTTGAAAAACGATATATTACATCTAATAAATTAAGACTGTTGGCAAATGAACTAATGCCTGCACCAGAGTACTTGCGTACACCTTTGGTATTCCAACACGTGTAAGATAATGTCCGTAAACTATGATTAAATTGTACCTAGTAAGTAATAATTGTGAAATTAATTAAAATCCTACTTTCGTTTTCGATAAACAAGCCCGAAATAGCAAAGATGAGATAAAGGTGGTGGACACGTTTTGGCGGATCAAGGCAGGGGTAGTTTGCATCAAAATATATGCTCGCAATGAAGTAATATTAAATAATTAGGCTAAGAGTGAATACATTTATTGGGAACTTATTTAGAGTACACATATAAGTTAAGATTTGACAAATGTTGAATTAATAAAATGAGCCAATTCCTTTCTTAAAGGACTATGTGCGGTTTTATGCATTTTTTGCCCCCAAAATCAAAGTTTTAGAAAGAGCTTTAAGAATAAGGTGAACGATTGTTAAAATCATATTGGAAAAAAGGTGTAAAAGGTTATCACCACAGTGACGTCATAATGTAGAAATGACGTCATGAAGATTGCATTATTTTGATAAATTGATGTTTTGTGGCAAAATATGGGTATTTTCCTATGGTTTTTCGACTGGGAAACATCGAACGCAGGCTTGCTCAAGTACCAAACATATGTCAAAATTGCACTTGAGCAGACCTGCGCTCTATACTTCCGAATGCAAAATATAGAGAAAAAATGAGAATATTTTCATTTTTTTGCAAATTTGCGGGAATTAGGTCATTTAAGTGACGTCATAGATAAACAGCGAATGAGAAATGGTGACTAAAACCAAGATTAAAATTATGGGCATCCTCTATACAATGATTTGTTAAGATTTTATTATAAACGATAATATTTAAAAATTGGTTGAAATCGGGGGCAGATAATTGACAATACCGCACATAGTCCTTTGCGATTTTAGTTCTGATACTTATTCACTTGCAAAACACGACCTCTGGCGATTGAATGGGATAGCACTTTCCTGCACGGGGTAACAAAGAACGCGGGTTGACTAATTTTTGTAATGCGGAAAGTGAAGGACGAGTTATTATGCGTCGCAGTCGGTAACCTTGGATTGGACTGCGATAAATAAAAAAAATGTGAAAAAATAAACTGGAATAATTTGATGCAATTTAGTTTTTATGGTAAGAAGTAGTGTAGGGGGAGTTAAAAATCATGGTAGATACTTTGAATCTGACAACTTTGGTTTAACATATGCAAATAAATATGCTTACACTATCTTTTTATATAATTTCATTCATTTTAATATTATGGCAGATTGGTAATCAACCTCGGACATTGATTTGCTTACAATGAACAGATTGTGTTTCTGATAAAGGATGTAGGCATAAAACGGTGAAGTTGAATGGGGTGACCCCCCCCCTTTTTTTTTCAAAACAGATATTTATCTAAATTTATGATCCGAAACAATTATAATATTACAAATTATATTACTTTTGCCTTTAAAAACAAATTTAGAGAAAGATGTACTAAATATCTACGCACTGGTTTGATTTAAAAAAAAAAAAAAAGTTTATTTTTTTCAGTCAGATGCAAAGTTTAGAAAAGCAACTGAGAAGAAATCGGTCAAAGTATATACAAAACTGATTTTAAAAAATATCGTCTAACATATTAAGTATTGTTTTAGTTTGTGTAGTGTTAATTCCCGCGCTTGCGCGGGGCTTCTTCTAGTTTGTTTTATATTTATGTTAAGCAAATAAGTGTAAGTCCCATGGTCTCGCCAATGTCTTATGGTTCTGCTAAAGGTCAGTTTTTTTAGCCGAAGTTTGCTCAGGCGAAACTCAATAATCCGTCTGTTTAAGATACCTCGCGCCAACGTGCGATGATAAACTATATCGAGTTAAGGTCTTCTGTGTTAAAAGCTGCATATGACAAAGCCCGGTGATATTGGAATATCAACAGTAGTTACTGTTAAGTTATGCTGACTTCCTTTACAAAAAACTTAAATGATATACAACTATTGTTTATACACTTATTCCAATAGAGCATTAGACATCCGGTGTAAGCAACATCGAACCTGGCATCGTTCTTTGTACGTTATTTAATAAGGTGTCGTATGAAAATTGAAAAACAAATTAGAAACATATACACAGGTCTCTTTCGTTACATTCTGTACTGATAAATAACACGTTATGATATTTAGTGTGGAATTGTACATTCATCATTTGCTTTCCTCTGCATGAAAAAGCACCACAAATATTAACCACTTGCCGTTTTTATATATAGGATGGTTCCACAAGGTAGCAATAACCTGGTACAATTTCATTTTTTAAACTCTAATGTACATTTATTTTCAGATTAACATGTAATTCTCGACATTTTCTCTGCTAATGTGCAGGGCCTTGATTTATTTTCACAAGAGTGTATGAAGTGACAAAAAGGTCTTTATTTAAGAAAATTGAGCCTTCAAGTAGGACGCTTTCGTTTGGAAAAGACAGTTAATTCTTGGTTATGGTAATTCAAAATAAAAAATCAAGTTAAGGGTAAGGGACCTTGGCTATTTTATCTCTCTCTCTCTCTCTCTCTCTCTCTCTCTCTCTCTCTCTCTGTGTCTGTCTCTCTGTCCCTCTGTCTCTGTCTCTCTCTGTCTGTCTCTGTCTGTCTGTCTGTCTGTCTGTCTGTCTGTCTGTCTGTCTGTCTCTCTCTCTCTCTATTCTTAATCAAATGATATTATTCCATAGCTCAATATCCTATATTATTGTTGCTAAATCCAGGCACGAAGCAATTAAGGAAGGGGGAGGGTGCCCCCCCCCCCCCCCCCCCAGCTTTTCGTTGCAGCTAAGAAGTTGCTAAAATTTGCATATAAAAAAAATTTCAAGGTTTCCCCTCCTATCTACATTTTTGGGATCACATTAAAAATTGTAGTGAAAATGTTTGTTTGCTTTTCCTTTTCAAGATTTTTTGGATGACCCCCCCCCCCCCCACCTTCCCACATAAAATCGATGTTAATTTTTTATAAATCGTGTTTTGACATGTCCTCCTTATGATTTGAGGATAAAATTAAACGTCAGTGTTCGACTCCGATCTCGAATGGCGAATTCTGGAAATATCTTTTACCTTTTTAAGCGGTTAGCGAATACACTAAGTGCTTTATGTCATATAACTAAAACCTGGAAGCTTTTAAAAAGCGCTACCTATGATGATTCATAATAATGAAAGTACGAAAACCGGGCCACTTGATATGTGCCACTTTTTGAACAAAAATGACCAATTACATGTATCTCTATTTTAAACTAAAAAAAGCGATATGTTTTTTAATGAAGCGAGCATTTATTTGAGTTTTGATCAAGAATTGCCAAAAAGGATTCTATTTAATGATAACTCATTAATTACCACTGATCATTTATCCATTTGTTATTGATTTTGTGAACAACGTTACATGGAACTGTTCGTGCTGGAACTTCCGCACATCATTAAGTTGTTGTCTTGCAACATCGATACTTGGTTCACATTGAAATACTAGTGCCATGTACTTATTTACTAATTAAAATACAACTTGTTGAACTTTTGTTTTGAAGTTGAGTTAAAATGATGAATTGAGCATTCCCCAGAATTCATTATATGGATTTTAAGAACCTTTAGATTACAATTATATAGAATGTTTGGTAGTATTTAGGTAGAAAGCCAAGGTCTTTCTATTGGGCTAACAACAACTTCACGATAAAAACTCCAAGCTTAAACTTTATTGGTATTGGAACTTTTTAGTACACCAAAATAAAATAATAATGCAATCCATGTATTCCTAATAACTTGAAAACAAACATGTCTGTCGCTATTCAGTTTTTTGTTCAGTATTTAAATTTGAGAAGTGTTCTCAAATGACATTTTTAAAGTGTAAAGGTATATGTATTTATTTACAACAGTATATGTACATTATACATGATTATGAATTCAGCCATGTGGTATCTATGGTAGTCGCGAATCTGTATTTTTGACCAGGGGAATAGGGAAGTAAAAGATCAGTGCACTGTTCGCACCGAAAGATGACAAAAACTTGTATATGTACGCAAAAATAAGCCGGTGTAACGAAGATTTTTTAATTAAAAACGCTTTGGAGCTCTATTTTAACCATAAACATGGGACACAATTTTGCAATCTTATTTATATGAAAAATCAGAACTACCATAAAGTATATAGTGAATATGAAAAAAGGTACACTGATGTCAATAAGTTGTTTAAAATGTTCGTCTCTTTGTTGAGTGTATCTTGGACATCCGGGGAAAAAATCACATTTCCTTCAGATTCAGACCCACAGTACAAACATCGACTCTCATCAATTAAAAAAAAATCCTTAAATAAGTAAGCATTTAGATTACTAGCTTTACTCCGTAATTGACAAAAAATAATATTTTCTTTCCCATTGCCTAAATTGAAGTATTTTTGGATAAAGTTGATAAAATATTCGTTTCTGCATGAAGATTATTCCATAATTTACATGTAGACAGAACAAAGCTATTGTAATAAGTAGTCCCATATTGTGGTAGATAGTAAAAACAGGTCATTCGACCTACGATTATATGCATGTTCAGTTGGAAAACATGTATTGTGGTGCTAAACCATTTATAATCTTAAAGAATAGAATTAGTTTATATTTATCCCTTCGATATTGTAAGGTTTCAAAACCACGTTCACTGTATAAAATGATTTAATAAGAATTAACTATCATCCCTGTAACTGTCCTGGTTGCTTCAATTTGTACATGTTTAAGCAATTTGGAGATATCCTTGATACAGTTGCCCAACACAACATCACCATATTCAAATCTAGGTCTAATAAAAGCCTGGTTTTTAACAAGTGTTTCTTTATCAATTGTATGCTTGAGTAATCTTAATCCATTCAACTTTTTGCAAACACGTTCATATATACCACAAATATGTTTAGATCAACTATTCTCCAACAGTAAATGACGATGCAAGCCTACGTTTTAAAACTGTTTACATTTTTACTGTAGAGGGTATATGTTTTTAATTATGAGAAAATATATAACGTCAGTTGCCTGTGTTTTTAATTTACAAGTAAATAATGGAATTAAACACTCAAAACAATAGAGATGAATTGTATTTTTTTTCAGAACTATGACTATGCACATGCAAACATTTGGCTGGTGCTTCATAAAAAGTTTAACCGGCAAGTTTTTGAAAATCCATTGTACATGTAAGTCGTATAAAATAAATGCAAACTGTTGACGACTTGTTGGATAAAAATATGACAACCATTCATTTACTATTTTGTCAGGGAAATCTTCGGACGTCTTCAAATTAAGCAAAGGTACCTGACGTTCTATCTTTTGTCTTAATATTTCGTCTTAATATAAATACCCTGTATAGATACCCTTTACCTAACAAAATAGTACAGAGGTTATATATTTTTAATTAAAATCAAAATATAATACGTAATGTGCCTTTCGAATAGTGCTCTGCTGAAAAGTAACTATAACGGTCAATATTCGTTACATATATTTATCAGAGATTATGACAAGTTTAGACTTTAAATTCTATCACACGAGGTAATGATAATGAATTCAATATCAAAAATTATTCCAGCCCGACTCGCCCATTCCATTCCGATGCAAACGGTCTTCTTCTTAGCTTTCTTTACATAGTATTGTAATAACGAATGGATATCACATTTTCAGTCTCAAAATAAAATGATTAATCGGACATATTAACCTAATATAAATCAGCCACGTCCGCATATGTATCGGACAGTCTGAAAATTTTAAAACTGAAACTTTTAAGCATGTACATGATTGTAAATTTAAACCGTGTAAAGTAAGTTCCAATTCAGATCAGAACTCTGAAGTTAGGGTCAATTCTTAACAGGATCAATTTTCAACGTGTCAAGGTCATCAGAGTTCAGAAAAATCTTTCTCATACCGTTGAAAAATGACTACGGGTATAAATTTCACGATTTTGGTCTCAATTTTCAACGTTGAACAATGACTAGAAATTTTTAACGTTGAAAAATGACCAGAAATTTTTAAAATTTTGTAAGATATCTTAAGCATCAATAATAGAGATTAAAAACACAATACTGATTAAAACAATTACACGTGACAAAACCTGAAATCATTAACTTTTTATTTTTTCTGTGCCATCTCAGTATAATTGGAAACTTTCTGTGATTTTACATTTGTCGTTTGTAATAGATTCAATAGAAACACTCTTTAAATGGGAAAATGGTCATTGAGAAAAATCTAGAGCCGTCAAAATATTGCTGTCTGGATTTTTCATCCGACAAATTGGATCCCCTTTTCAAATGCTGTAATTTTGTTTTTACACAGTTTTTTTGTTCAAATATTAAGCAATCCGAATTATAACATACGTTTTCTCTTCCATAAGTTGATCGTTATCTCCATCGGCAAGCTTAAACAAGATCAAGATCAATAAATAGTTCTTAGCTTACTAAAAGTTATTTGGAAATTGATTACCTTCGTGGCAAGTCAAATAAATATTTTTTTTTTATAAAGTAAACACATTATACTTGGTGAATACTTGGACTTTGGTTTAATGTGTACGGGTCTAATAGGTATCAAAGAAAATGTACTGTATGACAGCACATCAAAAAATAAGATATTATGAAAGAAGCTCTTAGATTGTTTTGTTATTTTTGAACACATAATTTTGCGTCATACGTTGAAAACTTTGATACCACAAAAAATAAGGAGGAGTGTTTGAAAAAAATGGAGCACTTTTATTTGTTGCTTTTGATGACCGGGGATAGCTTGAATATTGCTGTGTTCACTATGAGATAATAAAAAAAAATTATTGCAGAAGAAAATAATCAGCATTACTCTCTAATTTGTTGATTGTTCTCCGTTATGAGGCCGCCACACAGCGTCTCGCATGACCACCAACACAAAATGAATGGTTCGAACAGGTGTTACAGAACCTTTTTCAAATTGCAATAATTTTGTACATAACATCTTCAACAATATGTAACATGTATCTTCTTATGTCATAAGAACATTTTAAAAGCAACAAAGGGTTTATTAACATGATGGTCGGTATCACTGCATTAGAAAAAGTATCGACACAACAATTAACGTTTAAGTATAGTTTCTCTGTGGCAAAATATTCCTATTAGTTTTACAGTCTAGGTTCAATTCATTTCAATTATACACCAACACACCAAGAGTTTTACAAAGTAACAACTTTAACTAAATAAGGGTTTACAAAACATTGATAAACACTTTGTAAAATCTGCTTTATTATCTTATAATCTTTAATACGCTTTGCAGAGGTTTTTTTCTCCAAAGGGTGATAGACACTGTGAACGTATTAAAAAGATTAATGCTAAGATGTTTGTAATAAAACAATTATATTTCAAATTAATGGTCCAAAGTATGTAACATTAATTCTTTAAGAATTTAAATAATGTATGTTTCCTTTAACTGTTCGCTTAATAAGAAATTATACACATGAGTATGTATTAAGTAAAATGCGCTTTTCATTTTATGCCAGATGTAGGAGCGCATCATAAAAGAGTATGAGAATGGTAAGGTGTTTGGTTGCAATGCTTAGCCGTTATTTTGAAAGTGAAAAAAGGCGTCAATATTTTATGTTTACAGTTGCAAATATGTTTGTTATTGATGCATTTGAATCATAAAAAGTCTTTGTTGGAAAAATAACATAATTCATTGACGTACTCTCCATTAATTTATAAACATAAAACACAAAAATATATTGATACCCATGTAAAAATTGTATAAAAAATATAACCTGATATTGAACGGTGTCGAAATGCCATAAAATTTACATGGACTAATTGATAATGAGTCATTTCTAGACTTGTTGAGAAGTCATGGAGAAAATAATGGAACCCATTCCATCTTGGTACATTTCGAACTAAACACTGAATTTTCGCATGAAATAAAAACGTATAGATTCAAAATAATGATAATTCTAAATGGATTCTAAATATCTATTTCTGCATTAGTTTGTGTTGCTAGAATTTTTAAAATCATGTTTAAAATTGTCAAACATTGCAAGATTTACTCTTTCCAATTATTCAAAGTTTTTTATGAGATTGATAGTACGTTTACGTAGTGACCCCCACTATATCGTCATTTGTTTGGTCTTTGATTTATTTTTTGATTCATATAATAACAATCACCGACGTTTTACATCGCATACCTGATCAGAGTTTAACCCTCATTGTCTTAATCACTCAAGTACACGTACGTGTTTAATTCACTAATAAAGACAACACTATTTACCTAAGCTGTCACATGTTTTGATGTTATTTAACCAACAACAATGATACACAAAGATCCAAAAGTAAATTACTCCAACAAATGAAATTACAGGGACTTTTTGTATAATTTATTGTAAGATTAATTAAAATAATATTACATAGTAAATCGCTGGTAGTTATGCAATGCAAGTAATAAAAATGTCTGCAAAATATTGCTATAAACCGATTGTAGGTCACCAATAAAGATTATTTTATAAGTCGGAAGTGTCATTTTTTCTTCATGTTTTCGTGATACATGTATGCAATTCATTTTTGTACAATGTATACCAAAAGTAAATTTGAAAAACTGAAACGCAATATGTAGTTTCAAATTTAACTCAAATAAGTTTTGATTTATTGCCAGAATAAGGTTAAAAATGGTCATATGCATGTGTCAATTGTCCTTCAATGCTCTTCATCTCCTTGTTTAATGAGTCAAACAGATTATTTGATAACAGAAATGTACAAGCTTATAATAATTTACCGCTTTTAGCTGAAAGTTCCAGTGAGCTTTTCTGATCACATTTTGTCCGTCTGTCCGTCAGTCTGTCTGTAAACTTTTCACATTTTCAACATCTTCCCAAGAACTACAAGGTTAATTTCAACCAAACTTGGCACAAATCATCCTTAGGCTAAGGAGATTCACAATCGTGAAAATTAGGAGCCACATCATTTTTCAAGGGGAGATAATTAGAAATTAATAAAAAAAAATTGAGAAATTTTAAAAACATCTTCTTCTAAAGAACCATTAAGTCAGAAAAGCTGAAACTGGTGTGGAAGCATCCTCAGGTAGTGTAGATTCAAAGTTGTGAAAATCATGACCCCCGAGGGTAGGATGGGGCCACAATGGGGGTCGAACTTTTACATAGGAATATATAGAGTAAATCTTTAAAAATCTTCTTCTCAGAAACTAATCAGCCAGGAAAGCTAAAACTTGTGCGGAAGTATTCTCAGGTAGTTTAGATTCAAAGTTGTGAAAATCATGATCCCTGGGGGTAGGGTTTGGGCCACAATTAGCAGGGGGTCAAAGTTTTACATAGGAATAGGTAGAGTAAATCTTTAAAATTCTTCTTCTCAGAAACTAATCAGCTAGTAGATTCTTTATAATTGTTAAGACTTTGGCCACAGGACAATTCTTCGGCCTCACAAGAAGGTTAAGAGTTTGATGTAAGTTTATATCTTATAAAAACAATTGTTAAGGATCTTTTTGAGAACAGCAATACTCAACATGTGATATGACTATAAAATCATCCTGTTAGAATAGGGATCTACATGTATTATTGTTCACTGTCCAGATAGTTTGTATGATGACGCCATTAAGCTGATTTTATCATACCTATTGTTCATCAGGTGAGCTATGTGGCCCATGAGCCTGTTGTTTAAATAAACTGATGGGTTTTTTTTCTCATTAAAATTTAATATCTGATTTTGAGGTTAAGTCGGTGTTGTCCGTCCTTTATAAGATTTGGATATTAAATAGCTGTAATGAATAGGAATTGATTGTTTTGATTTCCCGAAGTATATATCTTATCTTTAAAGCGGACCACAAAATAAAAAAAAACCCAAAAAGTTTTTGTATTATTTACAAGTGTACTTCGGATGTTGTCACGTTTAAAAAAACATTGATGAGTTATATTCATATTAAAACTATACATACATTAAACTGAACTAAACACAATATAAATGAGTCTTTGACTTTTGTAAAATTAATATAAAGGGAGATAAACAGATATGCAAACCGCTTTTAGATGCATATATTATGGTGTTTAATCCTTAGTTAACTGCAATTTATTTTCTAAATATATTCCATACATAATGTGTTTGAGAATATTTTGCTATAAATGAATATAAATCAACAATTGGCAATACAATGTATGATGTTAGAATTCTATTGTTATAAGTTTTGATGATTGACATGTCAGGGTACATTTTTACAATTAACGGTGTGGTAATGGACGTGTGGTTATGACAAAACATTGAAACTTTCTAACCTACCAGGGGAACTAATGGAATCACTACAAAGACAACTGAAGACAATGTCATGGGACATAACAGTTACAAATAGTGGGAATATTGTTTTTGAGCTTTTGTCCGAGGATGTAATTTTTCCAGAGGTATCGCTTTAGATCCGCCCCGATGTTCTTCATTTGTAGCTTGATTTCTGACACCATCAGCCACCAGACGCAACGAAGCTGTCCCTTACCACCCCTTCTACAAGTCTTGGCAGCTCTGCGGTTTTATGCCACTGGGTCTTTCTACCAGCTGATCGGAGATTCCCTCTGTGTATCCAAATCAGCTGTTGGACGTGCAGTTCGAGCAGTTACCTCCCTTTTATCTGCTTTATCTGCAAGATTCATAAAGTTCCCTTCACAAAACGACATTTCATCTATAAGAACCAAATTCTATCAATAGGCTGGTAAGATTAATTACATTAATTGAATTAAACTCATTCCATCAATACAGAAAAACATATCTTACCATCGTTTAGGGCCGTTCCTATACTCTGTCCCAAGATATTTTGGATACACATTTGGCTTAATTGCTTGATATCTATAAACACCTCAGGATTCAAACGATGTTCATTCAAAAGTATGAAAAATTTCCAAGATTTCTCAGTCAAAACGCCCCTCTTAGCTTATCAGGTTTCAATACAATGCTAAAAAATGTGATGTCTACGGAGATTTTGTATTGCAGCAAGCCCGGATGATAACGTTGAAATATTGCACGATGTATTCCGAGTGTATTCTGAATGGAGAAAAGATGTAAACATTCCCCATTATAAATCTCCGTAAGGAATCTGTTTTCGTTCCTGTGAATTTTTCCGAGTGAAAGATGATAATGTGTCAATGAAATTATCTTGGAAAATATCCCTTTCAACTATTTCAATTGCAATTCTTTCACAGGTAAGTGTATTTTTATTAAAAATCGTCCAAATGTGCTGTATAAATATCTTGGGACAGACTATAGAGCGAGCGTCTTGGTTTTTTTTCAATGGAGGTCACTCTAAATAAAATACGTAAAATATGGAAAGGCCATAGGACAATTATTAAATTTTTTAGGCTATGAATTTGATAAATATTTTACAACACTATATTTCAAACGACCATATATATGCAGAGAGGGCTGCGGGAAAACATCTACCCATTGATATTATATTATAGTCTTTCACCTTTAGGGTTACCGCTTTTCAAAATAGAAAGTTATTCAATGTATTGATTCTTAAATGCTAAGAAATTATTAAACGTACTTGAAAACCGCTTTTGCCGCATCTTCCCAT
This sequence comes from Magallana angulata, assembly GCF_025612915.1. Classification (NCBI taxonomy): domain Eukaryota; kingdom Metazoa; phylum Mollusca; class Bivalvia; order Ostreida; family Ostreidae; genus Magallana; species Magallana angulata. The sequence continues at coordinate 57,949,263 of NC_069118.1, forward strand.
GCTGCTTCCCGTTCTTTTTTCCCTCTACCACACCCCTTAAACTTTCCAAATAGAGACTTCTCCTTTTTGGATACTTCTTCCAAGAGAACACTCTGTTCGAGATCTGTCCATGTTGGTTTCCTTTTCGGGGTACTGGAGACGAGCGGCGGCGATATCGTACAAACAGTTTCTTCTGTATCTGCGGTGCTAACATTCGGCATAAGAATATCGTACAGTATGTCGACTTCGTCCATTTTGACAATACAGGCATCCCATACAGACGATTTTTTTTTAAACGTCATCAAAACATAAAATGACGTCACAATCGATATATTTCATACGGTGAAACAAAAAGTGAAAGCGAATAAGATATAGAATGATTTTATTATTCAGTTACAAATATTTTTTAATGCATGACCGCGTATGTCATCAAAAATTATCTGAGTTCTATACATAGTTTTGTCACTCAGTTGAGTTGAGTTACTTTGGTGTTCGTGGCACACTTTTTTGAGTCGAAACTCAGTAGAGTAAAATAAATATTACTCTACTCAGATTTGAGTTGAGTAAAATTCAACGTTCGTGGCCCCGGGATCTTGTCTCTTCTGTAAACCGGCCGCGATGAAAAGAACCAACCACTTATAATAAGTGTAAGTTATCTCCCGTATTCCGGCCACTTATCGATCGGCCTTATGCGGGATAATTACTGCTCAAATATCGATCAATTTTACTTCTTCGCTTTTGATTTAAAATCTGTAAATAAAAGTCCAAACAAGCAATTCATTTCATGTGATACCGTTAGGACCTGTTCTTAAAAAATACGCATTTTTTCCTGCCAGAATTACATTTTAAGTTGGGGTTTTGTATTATACACTTAATTTGCCTCATTTTTGTCAGGCCATGATTCTGGAAACCGTGGGAGTAAGACTGCTGGTATTGTTTGTAATGCACGTTGTATGAGTACACTTACAGAGTCACAGTTTACATTGTCAAAATGCTCCATTTTTTATTAAATTTCCGTTTATTCCCGTTTTTATTCAAACTTCATTGTTCCTTGCATCAAAACACTTCTCGCCATTACGTAATCAGCCACCTGTTGACTTGTCGCGTGGTCAATGTTTGTTTAACAATTTCCGGTGATTCATGCACATTTCTTGTGTTGGATTTCCAAAGTTTATCCGCTATTTGAACATTTATCAATAACGATGATTTGATTGAAAAGTATTTCCATCGTACATGTTCAGTTACATGTATGCAATTACTGTTTTCCAAAAACAAAATGAAAATCAGCGCCGTTATCACGATCAAGGAGGGCTAGCATATTTCAGAAGAATTAAACATTTTGAAAGAATATACGATCAAGACCTATTGCATAACAAATGTGTATATGCTAAAATTAATTCTGTGCAACATTATTCTCCAAACCAGATGTTGTCTTATCCGGCCAAATTTTTCAGAACGACCCTCCGCCAAATAGAAAAGTTTTACTGTTTTGTTAAGTAAAATATTATGAAAAACCAAACCGTGTATTATAGGTATTATACGTAAACTTACTTGCAGTACCTCATGAAACTTCTTCAGTCTTCATTTTTAAGTCCCCTTCTCCTTAATAGCTTTGCAATATTTAAACAGCTCTCCGCAGATGAATTGAACAAGCATTGTTAACCATCAGAATATAGCCCATCAATTAGAAAATATATTTAGAAATGTTGAAATAGCTTTACAGAACTGTCCAGAATGCGTAGTTATCTTTATAACGTTGACTTTAAAAGCCCACCCTCTCCTTTTCAAATACATGTATGTAATTAGCCCGTTCTGTGATGTATATTCTTAGGAATACTGCAACAAATTCAGTATTCCACTATAAAACATTAATGTATATTGGGTAACTTCCTTTGGCTACAAGTTCAAGTTATACACTTTTTTTGTAAAAAAAAAAAAAAAAAACACTGTTGTAAAAAAGCAAACAAAAATCTCCAAAATCTTGATATTTTGAACGCTTATGTTTTCCATTGGTCTAAAATGTCACCCTTTTATTTTATAATGAAGCGTGACTATTGGATAAATGTATGATGAATAAGGTTGATGTTTTGTCAACTTATCTCGACATTTTATATTATTCAATACCGAAACTGTTTTTGACGGTGTTTTTATTTGCAGTAGTTTTTCCTTTAAAACTCTTAAATTAGAGTATCCTCGCTTTGAAATTACCTTACTATTTTATATCTGGAGCAAAATAAATGTAGCAGTTTCCAAAATTGCACAAACCTCTGAAACGTATATAATAAAAAAGCAACAAAACATTGAAAGTAAACAAGGGTTCAGTGAAGATTTCAAAAGACCATACAAAAGAGAATAGTAAGGTTGAGAATTTTAAAGAGTTCTACCGCGTAAAAAATTAACGAGCTCGAGATGCATATATGGACATGAATCATCGCTTTTTGTTGATAAGATACAACTAAAACGATGCTTCAGATAGTTTCTGATAGTCAACATCTAGGTAGTGTTTGGAAATCTGTTGTAATTCCTATCGGTGCCAGTTGTGCCCCATTGTTAGCAGACTTATTTTTCTATTCTTTTGAAGCAGAATTTATTCAAAAACTTGTACATGAAAAAATAAATCACTCGCTGTAGCCTTCAATTCAACATTCAGGTATATTGACAACGTATTATCAATTAACAATTGTTATTTCCATACTTACGTCGACTCGATATATCACAGTGAACTTGAAATAAAAGATACCACTGAGTCTGCGTCATGTGTTTCTTATTTGGATATTTTAATGGAAATGGACATTAATTGATGGTAACCTAACAACAAAACTTTATGATAAACGCGATGACTTCAATTTTTCTATAGTCAGCTTTCTTTACGTATGTAGCAATATACCTTCGGCACCTGCGTATGTAGTTTTTGTCTCTCAGTTAATTTGATATACAGGCGCATACTCTTCATATGAACAATTTCTAAGGCGAGGCAAGCTACTGACAAACAAGTTGATAGAACATGACTATCAACTGTGTCGTTTGAAGACATCTTTTTGTAAGTTCAATGGTCGATACAACGACCTTGTCAGCAAATACAGTCTTCCACTGGGTTGCATGCTGACTGACGTTTTTCATACTAATTGTTAAACCATAATTAATCACCTCATTGTCTACGGAGTTTTCCGGACCGTCAGCAGAGGATGCTCACTCCTCAATGTCACCTGATCCTACTTTTATCTTCTAGAGGCCCGTGTTGCTCTGCTTTGAATTTGTATTTCGTTTTATGGATTTTTGAGATAGTTGACGGTTTGTTATTGTCATTTTTTCATTATAAAAAAGAAGCCAAAAAGAGCGTCGAACTCTATAATACCTGGTGTTTGCATACGTACATGCACGAGTTGCACTAAATAGTTTTGCGAATAAACGGCCACGGGGGTGTCATGGTCTGAATTATATTATTGTTGTAATGAGTTGCAAGGAGACAAGATACGGTGGCATTTGCAGGCAAGTATTTTTACACACTTTTTGCAAAGTGGCGCTTGATATTTATTTTAATTATCTTTTCCTTTAATGATTCACATATTATACTGTATTCATAGGGAGTTGTTTCTTTACGTTCTTCGCGTATAAATGTGACTAAATTGCCCAATGATATGGTTCATATGGCAAATGTGTATCTGTATTTATTCACGGAGATTTTTTCCCTCAATCATCATTGGAAAAAAACATAAGTCAAAAACTCAACTACTGTTACTCAATCAATTTTAATATTTCTTCAATATGTTCTCCTGACAATATTTTGGAATCCGTTTTCACTTTCACTTTAGTCAAGATACATATACAGATAAATAAATTATAAACGGCGTCATGTAAAATCACATGTTATAAATACACTACTTCTTATACACCCCGAAATATCAGAAGATATATTGTTTCTAGTTTTTAAACGCCTAGAAAGAAACACATAAACTTTATTCAACACCAAAAACAATCTAAATACTCGGAAACTATTCTAGGTTTTGCTATTTATATTTTCCTTGTTCGTTTTCCTTGTTTATCCTAATCATGCTATCAGGGCTTCAATAAGTATTAAGATAGCTAGCGTTGACAAAAAGTACGTGTCATAGTGGTTTACTGAGTTCAATGAACAATCGTTGCCTTTAAAGTCAGTATGAAGGTAAAATAAAAATTTTACGCTTACATTTATCTCTTAATATCTCTATTAAAAAGTATATAAAAATGAATAAAAATTAAAAAGTCTAGTTTATTTTCGATTAGAATGTTACATTAAAAGAATATTTCTTTTTCAAACAATGTATACATTTTTTTTTATTTCTTTAGATATCATCTAGCTATAGATTAATGACATTGACAGAATGTTGGCGTGCTTAACGACATGCATATTGCTGCAAAATTAATTGGACTTAACAATGATTTGTCACTTTCCCATGGTAAACGTTTTAGAATACGGAGTACAAAATATAAGCAGAGCAAATACGGACTTCTAGTAAAACAGAGGTAGGATCAGGTGCAATGGAGGGTTGAGAATCTTCTGCTGACCGGTCACACCCTCCGTGTGTCCTCGTTATCGGGAAAACCGAACAACCTGTTAACAATTAGGTAATTAATTATGGTCTAGAAATAAGTATGAAAAACGTCAGTCAGTATGTAATCCAAGAATGTATTTGCTGACAAGGTCGTTGCATTAACCATAGAACTTACAAAGCGATGACTTCAATAGAGACTGTTGATAGACCTTTTTTATCAACTTGTTTGTCAGTAGTATGCTTCCCCTCAGAAACTGTTCATACGTAAAGCATAATTACAAAAAGGGCCTGCTAACAGTTGGGCGTTATTGGTACCAATGGGAATTCAAACAGATAGTTTGAAGATCTGATTTCCAAATTTACATATATGTTCTCTATCAGAAACACAAACATCTTTTTAGTGACAACTTCAAAGAATTTGTGTACAAAATCCAAATCGTGTTTAACAAAATAGTTTTGCAAATGACCGATGACAAGATAAGTAATTCTACGTGATCCGTTTCATAAAAAGATTATTAACATCAAAACTTAAGACATTTTTGAAACTTTATACACCCCACAAGATATATTAAAGTCTAGTCTTTTTGACAGCAGTAGTGGTAAATTTCATTGAAAGAACATCCCTCAATGCTGTCAAAAAAGGCTGAAATTTAATATATCTTGGGGAAGTATAAAGTGTCAAAAATGTCGTAAGTTTTGATGCTAATCATTTTTGTAACATATTTGGATTTCGTTGCACAGTACTCTTAAAATTTCCTTTACTGCTGTTAAAATTTTGGTAAGAGTAAAAGATGAGGCTACGTAGAGTGTTTACTAGAACCCGCTGTGTACCATTGTTTAAAAAAACGGAAATAAGAAGCCATTGATATTTGATTTTGCCTCAATATTGCTCTCTTAAACATGTTCAAGTCTTCAAAAAATACTCTTTGCGTCCTATGTATTAGAAAGGTCTATGAATAAAGCCGTAGACTTTCCCAGAAACATTGAAAGTTAACCAGTGTTTTTAACATTTTAAAGCGTAAATTTTAACAGGCTGGAGTTTGAAACATCCATTACCACACAGTTACTTCACTTTGTAACATTTGAACATCATTTCTGGAAATGAAAGGTTAGAATTGCGTCATCGCATTTTCATCAATAAAACGCTCCTTTTCACAATCGTTTACATTAGTCACGATTTCAGGTTGGAACAAGTTAAACACGATGCAGAACTTTGTACCATTGCTAGCGTTAGCCAATCTGATGTTTGTAGTGTACGGGTGTGAGCCGTATATTACAAGTGACCAAACTGTGTACTGCGAAGCTCCTTTAGGTAAGTGTTTTATTGTTTTATTGTATTGTTCATCGATTAATTTGAGTTATGTCTTAACAAAATGAAGCCTGAAAAAACGCCAACAAACTACAAACAATAGATGTGAACATTAACTGTTAAATAGGTCTAAACACATTGCCAAATGTAATTGCTAAATAGGAAGATATAATGGCCATACAAATGGAAATATTATCAATGAATGCAATTAAAAACGCTAAATAAACTAAAACAGTCAATTTACATGAACTATTAGTTAGCAAATAAACGTGTGTCATATTAAGTAACTTTTACTTAATATATGAAGATATAACATTTCAAAGTAAGATCTAAGATGTTGACACATAAATGATAATTTTCCGTTTTTATTCACAAAGACAAACTTCATAGATAAAAAAAATGAAAATTAAAGACGTAATTTGCTTATTTAATATTTTGTTTTTATTACAATCCCCAGAAAGGCCAAAACTAGTAAAAACATAAAAACTATTACTTTATCATTAAAACACATGTTCACAAAAGTTACTTAATAAGAAACATTTTAATAATTATAAGTATATTGATTTTAAATTTTTATTGCTCAGCATTAATATATATAACAATGCTTTTGTTAAATATAAAATGAATCGAAAGTTACAATTCATCAGTGATTATGTCATCGCTACACTCAAAAGTTGTATCAAGGTTTATTTTGAATATCACCTGATAACAAAATAAATAATGCAAAAACAAAATTCGGACCTAAAATGTAATTCAAAAAGTCCAAATTGTTACCTTAATGTAAATCAAAATTTATAGTTTTCTTGAATTCTTTCAAATATGAAAATCAGTCTCCAACATAAATGTCTGCGTAATTAGATTATGTTATCTACTTATTCTTATTATTGACAGTATTCGTTGGAGTTGTAAACTGTGCCAAAATAGAAGACAGAGACGCAACATTCCGCGTTAAAATTACTTCTAATATCAAAGTAAGTTTCATCGTTCTCTTCCTATAACGTGTAATTTATCTATCTATCTATCTATCTATCTATCTATCTATCTATCTATCTATCTATCTATCTATCTATCTATCTATCTATCTATCTATCTATCTATCTATTTATCTATCTTTCTATCTATTTCTATCTATTTATCCATCCATCCGTCCATTCATTCATCCACCCATCCATCTTTCTATCTATCTTGTCTTTCTTGTCAGGGACAGGTTGGCTATATAGGTAAAACAGTAACGGTCATTGGATATGGAAGAGGCCATTCCTGTGGACCTACCGTACTGGACGTCAACCGGAAATACATATTTACCAGCAAGTTCTTTTTATTTCTATAATAAATGACTATTTACATTTTTTTCTATTAAATTTATAGACAACCTCTTCATACATTTAAAGGACATTGCCACAATTTGAGATCAAACTTGATTCTGTTTTTGCTTTTTTTGGTTTGAATTATTTACTTTTGCATTTTAAATGATTGACTACAAGTCAAATTACAGGCGGGATGCAAAGATAAGAAATGATTGTTATGTAAATAAAACTGGAGTATTTTATTTGCTTACAAATAATGCAAATAACAAATAATCATTTCTTTAACAAATTAGACAAACACGATCATTTGATCCAGTATATCAAGTAATTATATTTTATACGAAACAAAACCACAACGTTCATTAAATACCTAACCAATACCATATGTGTGTAAAAAATAACAATACCAGAAATCTTTTTTTTTACATAACAAGGTGTTTCTAACTTTGTATTGTGTTTGTAACTCAAACTTCTCAATTCTCAATAATCATTTTAAAACCCCAATTTTCCATAAAAGATTTCAACAATAGGAAAAATGAAATTTGAAAAGTTTAAGCGGGATTCATGTCCAGGCCTTCTTAAAAAAATAAAACAAAAAGAATTCTAACTAACTTCGAAACAGAAAAAATGGGAAATAAATATACAAAGAACGCTAAATTGCCCATGGATTAGACCAAAATTTATTTTTCTTTCTTATTTTTCAGTTAGTCGTTACAGTTCGCCCAACAGACTTGAGATATATGAATATTTTGAAGCAACGCTAGAAAATCTGAACAGATTTAGTAAATTTGACTGCTCCTGCAAGGTGATAAAAAAGTTTTATCATTTAATTCAAAAACACAGGAAATGCATGGAAGCCATAGGATGTTTAACATTTATAACAATTGTCGAACCCTTTTCAGGTCGAAGTTGATCTTCCGTATCAGCCACTTTACGGAGAACCTGCTCCCATTGGTGACAAATGCCTGATCACTGAGCGTGAATTCGACTGTCATTTTTACGAGGGCTACTGTGCCCGACAACCATCTAACGTGAACAGCTATAGACAGAGGTCACCTTGTCAATGGTTTGCTCCTAACACACCATGTCTTTAAAGAACTTGTCAACACTTGAACATCAAAGTTCTACGAAAAGTAAACAATAATAACTTAACAAATAAGATCTTTGAGTTATATCTAGTCGCAATCTCATGTTTTACCATAAAAATTCAAAATTGTTAATAGGAAGGAATGCGGGAAATTCCGTTCTGTTTCAATCAACAAATACGTTTTCTTTATGTCTATGTTGTTTACATGCATCAGATACTGTAATACAAAGTAGTGAAATTACTACGGATTCTAGGTTATTCAGAAATAAAACATTCTCATTATCCTTGATACTTTATTTTTAATTCAATTATTAATCACTATCATAACGAAAAAAAAACGCCACCAAGTATTAACACGGTAAACATTAAAATTTGACCTTTCAACTTACCATTTCAGTAATGCGTGTGTACTGATATAATTTTAATGATTCAAAATGCCAGAACACGTTTCAAAGAAGTTTCCAGACGGGGATATAGAACGTCTTTCTGATATTTTAGACCATATTACTATTATAGGGAAAAAATTATACACCACGGTATACCCTTTGATTAAAATGTTCATGCAATAGAATAATTTTTGTTGAATTAATTCTATATTGTTTAACTTGTAAATAAATCCATTTTGAAATAGTTTCATATAGTACAGACCAGAAGTTTTCATAGTTAAGTATATATATCGTCAAAGTTTTCGGAGGTGGGTGATATGGATTTGGAAAACCACAGTGTGGTGATTTGGAAAATCCGATTGCACTTTGTAAAATTAACAGCATCAAGATGTTTTCTTAAAGGTCGCCTAGTTGTAAAACTACAAAATAAGGATTAAAAAATAGTGCTAGATATTACCTCAATTTTTAATTACCTACTTTTGAAAGTTGATATACTGCTTTATATATGTACATAGATAAATCAACATTCAAAGAAAGCAATATTCGACTAAATTCAAGTTTCTTTCGAAGACTAATATAATCGACGAACTTATACTAAAATGACCATTGCGTCTCGAATATGCAAGCTAATGAATAACTGTCATAAAAAGATCCCTTGATTTTTATTAATTGTCAATTACATCAACTTTAAATATAATGTCAAGCAGTGTTTTGAACTTATATAACAATGACAACATTATTTTCTTTTTTTTAAATTCATGTCAACAAACTACAAATAGTTTCTGATTGATGAAAAAGCGAAAAGAAAATATAACGATAATTGATGAAATATAATACAAAACAATTATTACCAAGAAAAACACCGACGCGACTTGTAAGAGTTGTGTTTCTTTATAAATGAAAAGCATTATCTTTATAATTATAAACATGTAAGTAAATTATTTTAAATTCTTCATGGTAATTAAAAAGTGAAGTAAGGTCATCAATAATAGCAATTTTGTACACACGAATATTACAAGAACTGTTATACTAGCAATCAGTAATACAGATAAAAAAAATAGGGATTGTGAATACGAGTGTGCGTTACTAAAACGCAATATGGAAAAGATTTTAATGTTTAAATATTTATTGCTTCATCGTATTGTATTTTTACGTACATTGAATGATACTCATGCACTGTGCCTACTGTTTACCTAAATATATTTAATATTATTACAAGGCTATATTTATTCATTGTAAATAAATACTTTTCAATACTAAAACAAGAAACAAGAAAAAAAATCCTTTTTTTTTTTTTTTTTTTTTTTATAAAAATCGTTTGAAATATTAGACATTTTTCTTCCAAGTCAATAGAGTATAAGTAGGGTTTACATATTCAGGACGTTGTAGAAAGAAATTAAGTGAGTTTATTTCTTTATTATTTTCGCTTTCCAAGTGCAACAGATATTACTTTGAAGCTATAAAGATAAACAGAAGACAATGAGCATGACATTAAAGTTATAGATGTTCGTCTATGTGTGTAAAAAATTGTATTTTATTTTATTTGGTGTTTGGCGGTTTTTTTTTATCGAATTTCATTTGTCAGTTTAATTTAAAACTGTAATACGCTTCTCACATGATACCAAATTTGAAAAACAGATGGTGTGAAATTTAATTTGAAATTGCTACCAATGGGACTATGCTTAACACACATAATGAAAAAAGCTACATACATTTCATAAAATTGTGGTTAAAAATATAACCCGTTTTAGCCTGTTATAATTTTACCTATTAATAACACGTACAAGATATCATCTTTTTGGTCGCTAAAGAAAATCAAAGTACTGAAGAACTGACGGGAGTTGATTTTGTCGATGTTTATTTATTTTAAAATCAATGATATGTTATTTTGCATGACAAGTACATGTATACGTAGTTTCTAATTTGAATTACGCATATTTTTATAATACGAATTTTTGAACTTTTTCGACTAAAATGTCGAGAAACCTCCATATGAATCATGTTAAATAATATTTAAAGATAAAATTAATTAAATCAAACTATGTATCAGTGGTAGAAATATTTCTCGAAAATTGTATGGATCCAAGCAATTATTTTTAATTATATTGAACTCTAGTCTCGTTCAACCAAACGCTCGGCAGAGACCGTAAATCTCCGACAAGGGTTTACGGAGACAGCCGAGCGTCGAGTTGAACGAGACTATATTGAACTCTGGCGTAGGAATACACACGACTACAAAAAATATTTAAATTGTTCGTACCATTTAAAATCTGACTATTTTTAAGGTATTTGTAAATAAGTTTCCTTGAAAAACAATGCTTTAGCATACATTACATCGAATTCATCAATTATTTTGAAGAACTAAGTCTTGTCAGGAGCAATGATTTGTGCTGAGGTCCAAACACTGTTTCACTTTTGGTTTGTCCGCGTGACTGCATAGGAGAGTTGATTAAAAATCAACTCCCAAAAATCATTTCTTCTATAAAACAAATGCGTAAGTAGGAGTTCGTCTTAAATGAATTATCATTTTAATGTCATATTCTTGATAACACATGTATCAAACAGTTAAAGTAAATAACTTTCTATTCATTTATGTAATTCGTTCTATACGTACGCCAGAATCTAAATAAAAAAAACATTATATGATATGAGTCGAATATGACCCCCATACTTCGCCATTTTTAAAAGTTTTTATGTACATTAAATCGTTTTGTGTATTTTTAGACTATTTGATATAATAAATGTATTTTACATTTTATTTGATTCATCTGACTCACTGGCAGCATACGACGTTAGACAAGACGCTCTTTTGTAATTCAAAGTCAGTCAAAAATTGACATGTTTCTTATATGAATTTTGAATTGAAAATATAGAACAACTTTGAACAAGAAAAAGGATTTTGACGGAGAAATTAAAAGTTTTAATAGATACACCTTTCATAATATATTTTGTTTGTTTTAGCAAGCGCTCAGTGTTTTCTGAATGAAATCTGACTAACATAAGTCGAAATATGCTAAAAATGCAAAAATGGCAGGAAAAGGTTAACTTTTTGATGTAATTTCTAAAACTTGTACGCATTTAAATCACAAATGAAAATCATGAAAAAGACTTTAAAAGTATATATTTACAAAAAAGGCAAAGGTGTACAGTAAATTGATGTTCATCTTAAGTGGGCATTTATATAGTCCTTTAATATAAATTTTATTATCCAAAAAGAACCAATTAAAATATGTCGTAAACAATATGCTTAAAATAGCATCTAGAACAATACATTTTTGTTAAAATCCATACCAATGTATTGGAAACAAACATGTTTGTATGAAAAAAATATTAAGTTTTTTTTCATATCTGTAAACACATAAAAACATAACGTTAAGCATTAAATGTTTACTTTGGCACTCTTTTGATAAGATATTTTATTGTAAATGTTTGAACCAAATGGAATACCTTGTGGAAGGGTAGTATGATTGGTGTGGCTGAAAAAATGACACAGGTGTACTTCGTTGGCGCAGGTTTTATACTTAGATAAAAATATGATTGTGATCAGATGACAGAATTGCTCTGTAGAACGAGATCTGAAGTGAGAGATTTTGTTGATGTGAGCCATGTACAAGTGAACACCGCTACAATGAACAAGTGAAGCTGGTAACGATAAAACTAGTGAAACTGCGCAAAAAATTAAAGTCTTCTGTTAAAGGTACAGTTTCTAACCTATCACCGACTGCATCATATTGGATAATCAGTAAAGATCGAAAACACTGTCCAGTTTTTGTTTCCAACCAAGTTTTATATTTTTAAAAAGCGCAATATTTTTAGAACTAGATTGTGACAAAATACATTTGGTGGCTACATTCAATCGACCTCGAAAGAAAAGGACAGTCAGAACCCAACACAGTAGAATAAAAGATTTAAATTATCTAAAATACATGTCAACAAATTTCATTCAATACAGAATGATAGTAATTTCAGTTAAATGTTTTGTATTCTCACACAAAATCACTAATTATCCGCCAAAAATGATACAAAATATTAAACAATAAAAATAAATTTATGAATTAATTTGCATTTGCATTACATGATCAGGCATTTTCTGTCGAAGGTTTTTTTTTAAAATCAATAATGAAAAATTACTATCGCTATGTTAAGCAGATAGGATTTTTTGCCGACGTGTTTAACAACATCTCGAAAGAAAACAACTGGTTATGGCAAGTAACTTGAGCAAATTTATCAATTTATTTCCATTCCAATGATCCTAGATCAAAGGCAAAGACATGTTATCTGGGTTAAGTCCTCTGTAGCTGGTAGCACTTTTCATAAAAACATTTAGACTTTGCATGTTAGTTTGAATTTAAGTTTTCATAGGAAAAATTATAAGCGATTTTCACGAATGCATTTGTAATTTATTTGACTTAGTTTTCACTTAAGTGAAACCCCTTTCCTAGCAACGATCACAATACTTTTAAAAAGTATAAAAACATGCATCAAAAATCCCAAATTCTCATATTCAAAGTAATAATGTGATAAATTCAACGTGTCAAGCACAGTTCGAGTTGAGTCTGAGTAAGGGAATTGTTACAAAAATGTGTATCGTTAGACTTTTGCAGAATTAATTCTATTCGTGTGTTTTAGGTAATAACTATATTTGTGCAAAATAATTGTTTAGAGAGGTTCAATTTAGGTGTTCGTGTTCTATTCTATACATCATATGACATTTCGCAGTTTAAAAGTACAGTTTACAATAGAGGGTAATGGCTATTGAAAAACAACAACACATTGTATAAGCAAATTTCTCGTAAAAAAAAACTGAACACAATTTCAAGTTGTCATTTACAATAGAATTAAATCATCAGGTTTATTTTGTAACAGAGGCTACATGCGCTTTTATTGGGGGGGGGGGGGGGTTAAAATGACGTTTTTAGAGCATTATTTAGATATGCTTTGATGTCATTTATTGCACTGATTGAAGTTAGTTTTACACATGATAACTATCATTTGCACTATGTTTTTAGATTCATACAAATGACTTGTTATCTTTGATGTGTGCATTTGTAAAGTATATATAAATGTAATTAAAGTTTGTGTTAAATGTCAGCGTGGTTTGACGGCAGCATTTGTATTTCTAATACCTACAGAATTTGTTTATGAAGTTTTTATATTGATTGTTGATTTAAATCACCAAAACCGATAAGATATATCGTCTAGAACATATATGTTGAAATGAAATGTTAATTTGATATTTTAATTTATTGAGATCATTATAAAAAAAATTCTGAAGTAAATGTAAAGGCTGCGTTTTATCGCATGTGTGGAATAGAATTCATTAAAGCTATCTCTATTCCTGATATAGTTAGATCAGTTTTTGTTTTGTTTCATTTCTTCTACTTTTTCATCTCATATTTATGCACAGTAATTAAAATATAAAATATTAGTCATATGCTCATGGGATGTAAATTGGTTGAAAGTGGTATCATAAAAAGCGAGGATAAAGATACAAATCCAAGAGAGATACCCTCATTGTGATTTCTAAGTTTGTTTTTAGGTAAACTAAATTAAAATAATGTTTTATCAGTATATAATCTAGTTTTTTTTATATGTTCTGCACGTCATTTTTCGTTTTACTCATTTTTCTTTGACAATGAATACTAAATATTTGTTGCCAAGTTGATATTCGGTTTTACGAAAATAATTGTACGATTAAATAAAGAATTTGCTGTTTGCTAATTTTTGTAAAAACTTAATTGATTCTTCCATGGTGATCTTAGTTCGGAGCGGGGACATATTAAGAAATGTTATACTTTTTTTTTTTAAATGACACATTAGTATATATGTACTTTTATTTTGGGTGTTTATCATTTTGTCAGTATTAAAATAGACTATTCATAATGTTACAACAGTTTTTATTAAATTAATTAATGACGAAACATGCTAACAAATAGCGGTGCAAACGCCGAATAGTTTTTCGTTTTAAATTCGATATATGTATTTATGCTAACCAATAGTGATGGAGCGCCTATATTTTTTGTGGTAAACTCGATAAAATATGTATGACTTCGAGGTCATCAGAATACCTTAACACAAATGACAAATGAGGGCTCTAATTTTCAACCCACCTTGAAAAGGTCCTGAAAGATCACGAATATTACCCACAATGTTGTAGAGGAAATTAAATTGTACATTAAATATTTACCTATCTATCATAAGGTATCTCAACAATACTTATCTGCTTGTCTGTCATAAAATTTAAGAATTTTTTTTATATAATACAGCATCCATTGGTTAAATTTGGATGAAATTTTATCTTGATTCCCATCAATATTAGTTTAAGTTAAAAAAAACTACAATGCGTTTTACGTTCATACTTTTTTCCTTTTCCTCTCATAATGTAAATTTGTTAAATTCCTTTTTCTGACACGGCCATGCCTTTCTTTTTTAATCACATAAAGATTAAGATATACATTTTATGAACAAAAACACATCATTTCAATCAATATTTTTTTCAAAAGATATTGATAATTCTTTTCAAAATTCCATATTCATCGTTTACATTCTTATGCATGTTTTTCTTATTGACAGCTAATCAACGGTTTCATTCACATAAAAGATACAATTTTTTTAATGTTCAAAAGCATACATCTGATTTATAATTAAGTACAGCTTCATGATATTCAATTTAAAGGTTGATCGTACTTCTAAATGAATATAAGTTTTTTGAAAAGTGAATTTATAGGAATCAATGAATTATCTCAAAAGTTTAAGAGCTAATCCATTTAATTAATTAATAATTTTAAAATTAATTTGAAGAACTTTATTTAAAACTTCATCAAACACATGCTCTGATTTTGGATATATAATCTTATTGAAAAGAAAGATGGGAAATATATACAAGAAATCTAATGATTGTAATAAATTATATTTAAATTTGAATTTTAAAAACACATACTTTTTCCTATATGTAATCGGTCCGTTAGACTTTTGGGATTCTGACGGTTTTACTTAAAAATTTCATTTAAGTGTAAAAGTAAACGTCTTTACATTACTGAATTAATGGATTATTTTGTACTGTCTCAAAATGAAATCGAATAACGCATTTTGTCAATTCAAGGATATCTTTTCGTAACAAACGGCTTCACATTTTGTATCAACAAATACCAATCATTAGTGCCATTCAACATGGGAATTAAATCTTCACAGGTGATCACCTTTGTGAATGACGCTGCTTTTTCACAAACCATAAGTTTAATTCTATTTATTAATATTTGAAATGTTATTTTTCAAGTAGTGACATTGCAAACGATTTACAGTGCACTCATTTCATATTAATCAAAGACAAATGTCAGCTCCTTAAATGAACAAGATTTATACCTTTAACATTTTTAATAGTATGTGCATACCTAATATGCTTTTAAATGCATCATAAACATAGTAAAACGTTTGGATTATCTCAAATGTTATCTACCAATGGTAGATATTTGATTCTGATTATGACGTTAATTAAAAGGTCGCCTACTGACAATTTGTTAAACACTTTCTTAAATACACTTAACTTAATATGATTTTGTGTTTTGTTAATGAGATAATGATAAAACCCCGTATACTTGATCTTTATTAGGATCTAACAAAACGTGATATACAATATTTCAATTTATTCTAATGACATAAAGAAGAAACGAATCTGAATATTTTCTCTGTAAAGATTTATATCTAAACAAAAAATATGTTCAACGAATCGATATTTGTTTTAACCTGACATTTGAATTCACTTAGTGGTAAGAAGGGGCAAAGATCCTAAACCAAAATTGTGAACCTTATGGCCCAAAGGTCAGGGCTTTGATGTTTGGATGGGTTTTAATGGTAGTATATAGTAAACGAATATATCACTTCTAAAATCTTTTCTCCACTATTTTGTAAAAGAAGGATAAAAAATTCCACTTTGAGTAAAAAAGAATTTTCAAATATTGATATAAAAAATTATATATAGATATATTTTAAAAAAAAAGACATAAGAAAAATCACTTTATAAAAATACTTATATGTATTCAAAATGTATGCTGAATATCTGAATAGTATTTTATTCATTAAATAAATGTAACATAGTACTGTATCGTATGTTTCCATTATTGGTAAAAGTTTTCATTCTTAATCAAAATTTTCACAAAGAAAAAATGTTCATGCATGTGGATGCATTAATGTTCTTTAACACGGATTACAGAAACTGGTAGTAAATGTAATATTTATTGTATTGCATCAGATTTTATGTTACATGCGTAAGATTAGAAGCTTGCATACATCTACTACAGGTAGAACAAATTATTTTAAAGTATTCGTCCAATTCAAATTTAAGAATAGCATATACGCATTTTGTGTAGTTTTTTTTCGAAACATGGTTTTATAGTAAACAAATCAAAGAAACAAAGATGGCCTTGAGGATGAAAAAGAAGAAAGAAATTGAATTATAATCCTATAGTTGTATTTCTAACTATTCTCAAAAAATATCAATTCGTTTACGAAATTTATATTACCACATAAAGTATTATTATCATTATTCATTCATTTTATTTTATTGTGACTCAAGTCTATCAGAAACTTCTATCAGCGATCCATAAGTCTCAATATTTTTTTTTAAATTCCCTCTCTTCAAAAACATCAATGTGAAAATGTTATTTATATAAAAGCATGTTTTTATTTTTTTATGAAAAAATTAATGAAACCACAATACAATTAACAAAAGTTCTTAAAATATGAAAACGATAATAAAACTTTGTTGATTACTTCTAAAGATTTCTTTTGTATAAGCATAAAGCATTGATAAAAAAAGAAAAAGAAAAAAAAGACATTTTGTGAAGAAAAAAAATTGTAAAAGCATGCGTAATGCACTTAAAGTCCATATTGATTATCCTATGGTTCACATTTTTGAAAATTTTATTTCTCAAAGTTCAATAGTTACAATAAATACCATCATAAAATAGTCGAAAGATGCTATGCAATTTCTATTATTATGCTTCAGATTTTATGTCAACATAACGAAATCACAATTTTAGAATAATAAAAAAAACCCTTTATTTCTAGTTAATATTTTTATTACATATAAATTATCAGAAATGCATTTTTGTTTTGTTTAAAAGGCATAAATAGAAGAAAACAACCTAATACAATTAAGTAGCTTTTAAACATTCATGTACTTTGAAATTTTGATCATTTTTCGAAAAATTAGTAGCGAACACACTTATCAATGGGAACACACAATGGGATCTCTGCGCAGAGGTGCACAATCTTGAATTGGGTCCGTCGTCCTTAATATTCGTAATATGTTTATGCATTCATTTTACATTAATGTTTATAAGCTAGGCTGCATGTACTTTGTTAATGTATACAACTTAAAATTTTTAACAAAAAACTGTTTTTTTTTATTTTATTTAACTTAGTTGGAATAATAATATTTGGCCGAGGGTAAAGAAATTTGATTTTACGAAATTAATCTTTTACAATATCAGGTCTTATTGCTCCTTGTTTTTCATAATTATTTCAAGGGTGTGTTTGTGTGCAATTTAATTGATTTTACGTGCATGTTATTTGAGTATTGTGGCTAATTACAGAAGTGCAAAGAAAAAGAAAGAATGGATTGCATTTCATCTGATATTTTTTCAATTTTAAATTGATATAAAAAATTATCTGACAAGCATTGATCATACATATATCAAAACGAAACTTGCCTTATATTATTCAAAATGAAACTTGCCTTATATTATTACTTGTTATTATAATTGCCTGTGATTTCAGCATTGCATTACATGTGTTTTTGCTTATTATAAGTGGTTGTAATTATTTTTCAAAAGGAGAACATATATGAATCAAGCATTGATCATTTATTTTCATAAAAACAACATTAGGGGAAATACCATCCTCATAGATAAGTCTAATTAAAAGTATTTGGAGTTATTTCTATTGAATTATGTCCTTAGCGATCTGTTAGAACTATAAAAGCCAGTATTAAAATAGGAAATAAACAGATTAAAGAAAGCAGCAACGATGTATTTTTTTTAATCAATGACCTGCAAATTTGTTTGCATTTCGTTTTTTTTATGTGTTTTGCATTAAACTGCGATGTGTAGAAGCAAATACCAATTCCTTGGCTATAAGAGGCAAATAATTAGGTCAGTGTGTTAATACATTAATTTTATTTTTTTGTATGTAATAGGGCACGTCCTATTTAACCGCAATATGATGGAGCAACTTAGTCATATAATTTCATTCTGCAGTTATATGAGTGTATGCTATATGAAATTAAATTAATATATTTAAGACTGCAAAACCGTATCACAGAATTTGAAATGGATGTTTTGGTTTTGAATTTTTTTTTTGGCAATATTTAAATTCATAAACTGAAACTCATTTGAAACCAATTTCCATAAAAGTGAAATAACTATCATCTCAAGACAAACTGATTACATTGATTTACTGTTTGACAATGACCTTAAACGTATCGCTTCTTAGTCGTGTAGTTAAATCTAATAATTTAAATTTCAACGAAGTAAAGAGATGACAGTTTTCATTGTGTAGGAAGTGACAGGCCTCATATATAAGGCTGATCACTCAAGTGCCTAGATCTTAGCTCGTTTGAAATCCGGAAGATGACACCACTGCACTTTTTCATTTTACTTTTATTTTACAGTGAAATTAATTCTTCCTGTACGGATCCAAGACATGATCAACAATATTACTGCGGTGCTCAGAATGGCAAGTACTTTATCAATTGCACTTATGTTTACTAAATTTCTACAATTTAGACTTAACATTTTAATGCTAAAAAATAAATAACGTTAGAATCTACAAATATTATAACATTGGGATTAATCCAAACTGAATAGCTGATTAATTATTTCATAAAATGTATGGCTATTTTAAGTACAGAAAAGTAAGACAATTTTATGAAAAGAAAATAAGTTTCAACTTACGTTTACTTCGGCCTTTGATCTGTTATTAACAAACTCTTGTCTTGAGGTGCGTAAAATTGCTTCTACATACTATAAAGAATCTGACCGCAAGGACTGATAATTCGAAATTATTTTAGCCACAATAAAACTGCAAGGTCACTGTGGTGGACATAGTCTGCATAATTAATTGTTGCATAAAATGTAGCTCATCATTGTTGGCATTTGGAATATGTTGGATTACTCAATAGCGCTTATATAATTGATATTGTAAGTCACCAACTCAACCTGAATGTAGAGAATATTGTTAATAGGATCGGCAATTAAACATTAAAAGAGAGACCAGTCCCCATGATCATGATCAAGTAAAAATCTATATATTGTCTTATTGTCTTATGATTAAATAAAATATTATTCAACTATGTCCATTTTACATTAAAAAAAAACAAATTTAAGCGTTGTTTAATAATGTGCTCTAATTTCAATTATGATTGAAACTTTGTATAAAAAATGATTGATGATCCCAAGGCCTAATATACAATTTATGTTAGGTGCAGGAGTGAAATCGACCTGCAAAGTAGTCTCCATATAAATTATTTTCAATCTGTATTCATTTATCTTTATTTGATGTTCATTTAAAATTGTACTTAAATGGTCAAAATTTATTACTTCGAATAAGTCGCGAATAACGGTGTTTAAATATGACTTCAATTGTATTGTGTATTTTTGACTGTGTTATGCTTTCTTTCTTTAGGATAATGCTTTAATGGCACAAGTCATGCCTAATTTTATTTCCAAAGCCATGCATAGTTGACTCTCTTGTCACATATAATCGGCACATATTTAGTGTAAAATGTCCAGAAATATTTTTCATGATTAAAAAAATCAAAATGCAACGATGCATATATGCATGTGTCGACAAACTTATATAATTGCTTTAGAGATTTTATGGTCAGCTGTCAGAAAAGTTAGCATTGAAATACAAATATAAAGTGACAAGAATTAGTATCGTGAGTAATGGATAAAACACGCTCGGCTAGGTTCCCTTTTAGATGCACTTTTAAGCGTTCACTGTGTATCTTGTTATTAATTTTATATCGATAGCGCAATTTAAATGATAATGCATTCTCTTTAATTAAGAATTCATTTAGACAGACAAAAATGTTAGCAAGATAGATTCAGTTAACTTTTGATAAACGTAAACATTCCATCAAATATTCATGCATACAATGAAATATAAATCACAATTAACCGCATCTTAATTTTTTTAATAACTTTCTTGTTTAAGAAATATTCAAATGTTTATTTTGTTTAAGAAATATTCAAATGTTGTACCTTGAACTGTAAATTTAAAATAAAAGAAAAACAAACAACAAAGTATTCAATATTATGAAAAATTTATAAAATTCAAAAGCAAATATCTATATGACAATTTTTACAAGGCATCTGTTTTTTGTAAAACGTCTATAAAATAAGTGATAACATATATAATTACAACCATTACTTATTATATATCCCTAATGCATGGATCTTTTTTAATTACTATTAAACAGCTCAGCAATGCTTTATTTTAATCTGGTGATGTTTGTTATCATCAAATCTTATTCATTTAAAAGTTAAAAATAAGAAAGTATAAAGCATGTTTATAATTCTTTGAAACTGTTTCCTACTTACATGAAGTTTTACAAGCAAGGCAATTTGACACCATTTCACCTGTGTTCGTGTTTTTTATAGTTCAATATAAAATAAAATACCATCCCCTTTACTTTAAGATACTATATTTCGGTTTTTTTTCCAGTTTTTACTGCAGTTGTTGATGCTGCCCGGGGCCCACTGGGCGACCCTTTTGATAGGAAGTATCGTGTGACCGTCAAACAAGTTTTTAAAGTAAGTGTTAACTTCAACTGAATGTTGTACTTTTTTTTCTTTAGATGTCTAATGAAAAAATGTCATGCAGTCATTCTTGATAAAAATAACAAGATACCTTTGTTCATTTCATATCTGTATCTTATACTTTTAATGTTTTAGGTATTCTATATTAATTTGTCTTTTTGCGCATTATTCAGGGAGATGACGTTGCTCTAAATACAACAATAAGTATCTATGGCAGATCACATTCTTGTGGCCCAACTATTTTAGATTTAAAACGAGAATACAATATCTACGGTAAGTGTCCATTATATATTTTAAGTGTTGTTAAAATATGAGTACACTTGAAATGAAAACTTTAAGTATTTATTCAAAGTAAACTAAATGTTTAGATTGATTATAATGTGTAATTCTATTGGACCAATAGATGTATCTATTGAGGAATCCAGTTCCGTCAGAGAGATTTCCTCCGAAAATGTCAGTAGGTCCTCTGTTGTATTGATTTATTGATTAATTCCCCAATCTCTTCCTTATGATTCAGCAAACAAAAACGGTCCACGATTGGAAGTTGTCAGTCATGAAGAAGTTCCGCCAGCTTACGTAGAGCGGTTGAAAATGTACGATTGTACCTGCCAGGTGGGAATGTTTCCATTGTATTAAATTGTATTAAAAGACCTTTAAGAAATTTGACCCTGATAAACGCCAACTGTTGTATCACTGTTTAGCAATGACAAAGTCAGAAAATGCACTCAGAAGAACCTTTGTTTCTGGTGTAATTAGATTCATATATTTACATCCACGTTATAAAACAATATGAAGAAAAAAGGTCAAGGATTTTTTTAAATCTTCCAGGTGACTACATTATGCATTTCATATGTAAAACTTAAAAATATTTTTTTTATGATCAAGTCGAATAAACTAGAATGTGTGCAATCTATTGGTACATGTATCTTAAAGCCGTTCAAGTTGTTTTGAAAAGTTTTTTCTTGACTGTTTAATTATACCTGTAGCATTCAAGTATCTTTCACATAAGAGGCGACTAAAACGAAGGAAATAGTATTATCTAATATATTTATAAAGCATTTTACTAAGTTAACGATTGAATCTGATCCATCTGATTAGGGTGAGTTAACCATGCATCGGACACATACCTTGGATCGGACAACTTTATTTATAAATATACAAATAAATGAGAGCATGCGTTCATGTGTTGTTTCGTATATTCCTGAATTAGAACTAATGAACTTTATCATTATTAAGAAGTTGACAGTCACATTGTCAAAGAAATAGCAATATAAGCATCGTAAAATGACGTCAAATACGCTATCATTGAAGATTTCGTTACGAAGATTTTACACTAAAGTATTATTTGAATTACTGAAAATGCACTCTCTGCGTAAAATACTTAGAAAGAAATAAGTTTTGAAACAAAATTTGATTAAAATAAGTCCAAGAAATTTGAACAATTAATGTCAAGTTCATTTTTGCTCCATATGTTCATTTCACCATAGATCGGACACAAATTAAACATGCATCGGACAGTTTTCAGTGCATGATTTCTTTTAATAATATGGAGATTGTGTGCCCTTGTCTTCCTTGTGAAATACTTTAAATGTAAAATAAAAATTTAAAAAAGAATTGATATAAACATTTTCCTCAGACCACTTAAAATTCGAGTTTTACGGACACAGCTTTTTTTAGTCCAAAGTTCCTCTATAAGATGGCACGATAAAGAACCCCTTATGATAAATATTCTTTTAAACAGTAGCACCAGTCTAAATTCCTATGTATGTAGATTTGAGGAATTACATTAAAAGAAATCTGAATAGCAATTGAATAAATTTATTTTTCCGAACCTTTGTGTTTTTGCATTAAAACCAGAAAATGTTAGATTTAATCTCTACTTTTTTAAATCTTTAGCTGTCCAATGCTTGGTAAGTATTGTCCGATCAATGGTGAAATAGTTCAATACTTCATTAATTTGCTTTTTTTTTCTACGTTTTTAACAATTTCAAATTTGTTCTCCAATAGTTAAGCAAGGGGAAAACTGTAACTTTTTACAAGATTTATTTATATGTTGACGCTATTTAATGCGTGAACGAGGGGAAAATTCAAAAGTGTCCGATGCATGGTGAAATCACCCTACAATGGAAAGGTTATTCTTGATAAAATTGGTTAAATGATACTTATAATTTCTTAGTTTGGGAGGGTATTTAACCTTGCGATAATATCAGCATAAAATGCAGAAAATAAATGCCTTTAGTTTATTTGATCTATTTGTTGCACCATAGATAACCAGCAAATACAAGACTGTCGATGAAAAAACAATGATAAACGATAACTTTTGATTTAGAACGAAAAATATTAAGGGAAAAAGTACGTTTTTATGTCAATTTTTAACATTCTACTTTAAAATATTGTTTTCAATTAAGAAAATTTATGATACATTTTTTTTTTTTTAAAGTGTGTTACTAAAAGCACCATTGAATTCGAAAAAGTATTTAGTTGCCATATCTTTTTTTGATCGCTTGTCAACCTCTTATTATGATCGGTTGCTCTCTAGTAAAATTGTAAATTCTTCTAAATGTGTGGACTTAACTTTATATTTAAAAAATGAAAAAAGAAAATTTATAATACATTTATTTTTTTAAAGTGTATTACTAAAAGCACCATTGAATTCATAAAAGAATTTAGTTGCCATATTTTTTTTGATCGCTCGTCAACCTTTTAATATGATTTGTTCCCTTTTAGTCACATTGTATATTATTCAAAATGTATGGACTTAATATTTAAAAAATTTAAAAAAGAGAATTTACCACTAAAATTATATGGTTTATTCTGTGATGAATTACTAAAGTATCTGGATTTCTTGGCGCAGGTGGTGCTGTTGCACTTTGCTCTCACATTAAATACTGCGTTATTCAAACAAATTGCATACTAGAGTGCATAAACATGTATTAGTTTCTACAAAATACACTCCGTTTGAAGGCCTCGCTATCACTACTGTACATTCAGCAACAGGGTATGGTTGCGCATTTCCGATGATGTAACAACACTATATTCTACAGTTACAGAGGATTTTTGAAATATTTTTGTCTGATTTTCAAAAGGTTTTGTCTTTCATAGGATTTTTGTAATGTAACAGTGCATTGTTTTTCATATTTTCTTACGCGTGTCTGCAAATCGTTTTGTCCTATGTACATGTAATGTGCAACTAAGCTAAGAAGCATGATTTATAAATACGGTATTGTTAACATTAATGTAATTCTATTTTTATGTAACAACCAGGCCTAGTGTATGCAGGAACTGATGTTTATCGTACTGTAAATTTTTCCCCTCACATTAACTCGGTAAAACGTTATGTATTCTTTTATAAAAATGATTAGATATTCGTGTATCCTATGATTCTTTAAGCTGAGATTCCACTCTTCTAAACTTTCTGTTGGACATAAACCAGTGAATGATTTTAGATTGATTGTTAAGAACACCTTAAGTTTTTACTTTTTATTTATCCATGTACAGATTGACATACATAAGCCAAGTAATCCAAGTTCTGTGAATTACGAAGACGCCCCAGATAAATGTGTCGTTGCAACGCATGGAAGAGATTGTCAATTTCGAAATGGATACTGCAAGAAAACAAATAACCTGTGTTCGTGGGAACTATTCCCAAGTGCGTTACAGACTACAAACTGTGTTCAAGTTTTATGAACCATTGCCAATTCATAGGACAATGAACAATAATACTCAATTCGGTGACTGTAAATTGTATCATTGATCATATTTTGTCTCATTTGTTTTCTTGTGATAAATAATAATTGTTTAACTACATTAAACATACAATAAATTGAATCTACGAACACATGATTCGTTGTATGAAATTTGATAATATGTGATTATAATTTTATTGTGTAAAATAGCATTGATATTGAAAAACACAATTAAAGAAGACATATCTAAGTGTCAGCTAAATGTCATTAATGATATTTAAAGACAGCAGAATATTCCCAAAGCTCGCTCTGGCTAATAATTTTGTCTTTGCATAATAATCAAACTTTACGTAGAAAATATTTTAAATATTTAAACATAGGGAACTCTTACTTTATTAATTATATTCATTTCTCAGTAAAGTGTCTATCAAACAGACAATGCACATTTTATTCCAATATTATATTCCCCATGCCCATATTTAGTGAATTTCAAAGTGATTCAACAAGAAGAAATTTAAAATTTTCAGCCGACGGAATCAAAGTTCACGTCTGATACTAAATGACCCCAGATGTATAGAGTTAATTAAGATCAATTAAGCATCAAATTGATATTTTATTTAAGCCTGACACATTTCGACACACACATTGTTATCAAATAAAAAATTGATTAAAGAGAGTGAAATTTTAATGAAATGTTTTTTAACGATACACATTTTCTTTCTAAATTTTATTTAGGACAGACATAGACATAAACATTGCAAATATAACAAAGTAAAGAACATAAAAGCCAGTGTGTGTAAAACAATAATTGTCTATAAACCAACGGTCAAATTCGATACAATAACGTTTGTAATATCATATTATAAAAGCATACAGTGATTGTTGAAAACGTATCTATCTTATCAAAAAATAGAAATGAAAACATTGAGCTTTTGACAAATCTTTTTGATATCAGGTTCTGCTGTTTGAATGAAAGTAAAATTTAGTGAACGGAACCAATGACGTCTTTAAGAATGTTCGATTTAACATTACTAAGCTCATCATTTTCGAATTTATTATCATTAAAAGAAAAACAAAATGTGTTTTTACACCCAGTTATACCTATAAAACACATGATTCATTGTATGCTGCTCGACAAGTTTATTAGACTTTTCACTAAATTAATCTTTAATTCTTCCTGAAAGAAATTTTGCACTGTAAAAGTGCAGCTTTTGGAACAGGCTAGATATATTTATGCAAAAAGATGAATAAATTTACTAATTCCGACCACATGTGTACCACTATCATATGATGTTTTTAACCCATTCCATTGGTTTTTCTCTGTCTTAATAACATCAGTGAAATAGGTATCTTTTGTGGAACCAAAATAAACGTCTTGATTGATTTATGATGAATGGCACGTCAAGTGATTAATGTACGTAAACATACTTCTGATGGAAATGGGGGGGGGGGGGTCACTGTTCATTGACGTAGATTTTGTCTACATTGTAGTGATATATTTCAAAACATATTATTCACTTTATCACTCTTAAAGCAGCGTCACTCAAGTACTCTTGAATTTTAGATTATCTTTCTTTGCTGTGTGAATGTCGTCTTAAAAAACAACCTATACTAAAGTGTTTAATAACAACACACTCTTATTCATAACATTTATAGAACTGCATGTAATGTAAGTAAAATTGATTTGCACAGATTTTAAATCAAATAATCTGAAAAAAAGTGAAAAAATATGTGTTTATTAACATAATGCTTCATTTTTTTTTGTATATAATTATCATTTTTGTTGAATAAGATATCTTATACTTAAAAAATATTAACAGACATATTTCGGTTTTTTTTTCTAAAATAAACATAAGCATATTGAACAACTTTTTATTAAATATTAAAATAAGATATCTTAAGAAACTAAATCTCACAATGATAGGTATATAGTGCATTTTATCTCATGTTAGCTTTGTGTCTATTTAATACAATTCTAGCATTAATTTATATTTTAAAAAAGAATAACGAAAGCAAACATTTAGTAATACTTGTATCTGACTAAAATGATGAACATAACGGCTATAGATATCAACAAAACGGATAAGAAATATAAAAACTATATTTCTAAGCATTGTATATGCTTATTTGAGGCCTAATTTTCAAAGCATAAATTTCCTACCTGCCACTCAACATTGCCATATCTGCTTCGTGGTCATTTTATAATAAAAATTACTGGGTTTTTTTCAGAATTTAAACATGTTTATCAATATAAGATAATACCTGTTATATCTATCTTAACCTTAAACAAAAAGATCAAAAGACTGTGTTTATGTTGACTGATCGTTAACTCTTATAATGACCCGCTCAATGAACAAATTTTAAAGGATTGACATCGATTACTTCACAATATTACCTTACATCCGAACTAATAACTGAAAACCAGATCGCGAAAGAGCTAGAAACGACATTCCTAGATAAAATAAAGCTGTAAAAAAGATTTGTATCATTTTTCACGTTTCAATATGATTAAAAATAATAAAAGCATTCTTAACGACAAAACCATTAAACTTTATAAGAATGAGAAAATAAACACAAATTTCGCAAAAGTTTAACATCAACATTATGCATAAAATACGTACGATTAAGATAAAACAGTGTTATAACAAAAATGTGGACAATCTATTTCCTCTGTCTATGAATACTAAAGCATAGTTTTGATAAAGGATCAAAAGTTCTTTTAAAAATGGCAAACTTTTACAAGTCATCTTTATAAGAGAGAATCAGAAACAAGACTGGGCTCAAGGTACTGACAGATACATTTCTTTTGGAAGTAAGTGTTGTGACGGTTATACTTGAAGTCCTCCAGACCATGCCAGTGAGCCAACACCAATCGATGTTTGAAAATGAATTCCAAAATCATAGAATCCGCCTTTTTCTGCAAAGAAACAACTGCTTGTTTTGAAAAATATTTAAAAATAGTCAACTTGGTTTCATGATTTCTAAATAAAAAGGCGATAATGATACCTGAATTTCTTCCTCATCTTCAATCTTGCGCTTTAGGACACAGATGCAAAACTTCTATGGATGGAAAGAAGAAACATATATGTATATACAAATAGAAGGAGAATGAAACACATATTTTATTCCTCAACTAGACTTTCCTCTGTTGTTTACGATATACAATCCGACTAAACAACACAACCACGTATATTTTAAACTTCAATTATAGCAAGTTTCAATGGTTTGATCATGGGTTTACTTGAAAAGTGCTCCTAGAATCCTGTGTTCTGAATTGTTTTAATGCAATATACTTTTTTTGTTGTTTGTATTTGTATGTTTGATGTTGGTTTTTTGTTTTTTTTTTTTTTTTGGGGGGGGGGGGGGAGGTTTGTTTTGTTTGTTTGTTGTGGGTTTTTTTTTGCAAACTGTATAACATTTGATAAGGTTTTCTGAATAGCGGACGAATAATTATTTCATTAAGGATAAAGGATTCTAACAATAAATTGTATAAATATGAGATGTTTTGCGTTTTTTAATATGTGTAATGTTTTGTGGAAACTGCGGGGTAGTGTAGTTCTATTTAACTGTCTATTTTGTATAAGAAAATGCGTTGGCTATTTATAGCTATTACATGATTGTTCATTGAGGTGATAGTAATGAACATGTCAATTTTATTGAACTGACATATTCAACGGAAAATATTAAGTTTTTGGTCTGACTAATAACGGTTTAATTTTACAATTCTGTATATTAAATAAAAAATAAGACACTTAAATGACAGTGATGCAGGTTACGGTGGCATTTTCAGTAGTCTTGGATTTTGTTGGACTGCCTCGCTCACAAATATACATTCTAACAAATTATGAAATAAATGATATAATCATTCATTGGTTTTTTTCTCGCAAATTGACACGATCAACAAAATCAATAACTCTTCAATGACACAAATTAATGAATATGATTTAAACCAGCGATATCATTTTTCAAAAAGAGTACTTTAAATTCTTACTTTACAGGGATCTGTGTCATAGTTAATGAAGACAATCTGCAATTTGAATTATATGTTAGTAACATTTTTTTTAACTTTAAATCTTTTTAACTTTATACAATTTTCTCTAAAAGAACTAACCATTCAGCATTAAACATATAAAAATATTTCTGTTGGTTATGAATTACAGGATTGCTGTAAATGAAGGACATTAAAGCGGAATTTAAAACCATATGCACAGTAACCTGTTAACACCTTTACCTCTTCAGTAGATCGGATAAGAGGAAGAACCATCAGTGTTTGATAATTAGTACTCAAGTGCTTCCACGTAATTTTCTCCAGCAGTTTTCTTCCCTTAGCAAAACACATTAAAAGACTTAATTATATGTGTTATATATTTTTTAACACCTACCCGCAAAAGCTTTGGAGATCCTAATAATGGCGGATATTTTTACATGTTTTTTCACAAATTTGAATATAACAATATCTTTCATTTGAATGGCTTGAATTTAATTACTTTGAATATAGACTTCTATTATTAAATCATGTTTATTTTGATGTCCTTGTACATGTATAGAATAGTCTTGAAATTTGGATATAGTCAACGGTAATGTTTGGACCTTATGCATACCGATTTTAAAGGTCATAATAATAGGTCAAAGTTAAAATATAGCGAAATCATCTATAATTTAATTCGATGTCTGCCTCTTTCAAATTGGTTTTATTATGATTAAATCTTAATATTTGCATTTGGTGAATATTTTTCCTCATGTTTGAATTTGAAATCTGTGACGTTCTAATTTCCTTTATCTGATCATGGTATACGAGCACAAGTAAACATCATCAAGCGTTTGGATAGATCAATTGTTGTAAGACTAAACAAAACGTTCAAATTTACTTTACTAATTTGATATACACTCTTGATAACAATCATTAAATGATATCTATACAATCTCAAAAAGTATAAAAGGTGGAAGCGCTCTGTATCTGCATCTTTATATGTCTTTGTTTAAATATGAAAGAGAATATCACGATTATGTTAGAAGTAGGTACATACCTTAATCATATTTTTGCCAAAACAACAGCAAAGGAAGATAGATACTGCAACTATAGGTACGACAACTAGTGTAGAGCAGACGCCTGCCAGTGTTTGCTCTGTTATTTCTCCCTCTTTGATGAGAACAATCAGGAGAGGCAACACGGTCAGCGCAGGAGCTCCCAACACAAGAAAACACCACAAACGACCCCAAAATGAGGCACTGTACAAAATATATCTTGTTCTGTACCTACTTGTGTTTAACTCCTCCACAATCTCGTTGCATAGGTCATCAATCTTCAAATGTAATGATACACTATATTTGTAATTTGTACGAATATTTAAATATTCCTAAGACGGTTTTTTTTAGGATTTTTCAATGTCGTTTTGTCATATCTGTTATAAACATTGAGTTTTTATATACAAATACTACAAAAACAGTTTTGTTGTTGATGCTGTTTTTGTGTATAGTGGTGGGTTTTTTTTTTAAAATTGCTATATTTTGTTTTGAAATAACTAAATAAAGAACTTACTTGTCGAGATCTAGTTTCATCATTTACTTGTTTTCGCAGCTCTGTATCTTCTAAAAAATATGTAAAAGGTATGCACCAGTTAATCCTATCTTTTCTCCGGATAACTCGCAGTGGAGTGCCATTTGTCAATCCTGTCACAAAACAATTTTCATTGTCACAGTTAAAGAGTTAATAGAATTTTAAAAGCATAACTAATCGTCACAATTATGAATCTCTTACCCTGAAATGGGATTATATTTGGTAAAACACAGTTTTCTGTCGCTGAAAAAAATATGACATTAAATAAACATTAAATAGTTGGAATGGATCAATGTTCTGTCAAAAACTGCGTTATGTTCAAAACTTAAATTGTGTTTCTCTTTTACACATGTTTATGTACATCTGATGACAAACTAATATTCTGTGATAACAGTGATTTATCTTATGGACTGACGGTTCAGAGTATGCATACATATCTCGTCAGTATAGAGCTTTTAGATTCTAAACCTAAACTCATATAAAATAGCATTTTAAAAACATATTTAAATAAACCGTAAAGAGTGATGGAATTTATTATATCAATTTGTTACAACTGATAATACAGAAATCAAACACACCCCCGAAAAGACAAGCGTTGTAAATCTTGTTCGCTACATCTGTTCCTTCTAATGTTCCGTCAACATAGTTAATAGTCTGCAGCTCCCGAGGCATTTCAATCGGCTCCAGTAAAATTGGGATCATGCTATTCTCACACTGTTTGTGTGATGCCATGATTCCGTATAGAACTTCCATTTTGCACATTTCACTTTCTTTGAACTTCTGAGATACAAAGTAAACTATTTTCATACTCTTCTCGATACCATCCAAAATATTTTCTGTAACAGCCACTCCAGGTCGAAAGTCTCTGATATGATATAAACATTTTAGTGCATACTTATCTTCAAGCTCATGCAACAACGAACGGACCCGTTCCTCGTCTTCTTGACAAAAGGACAAAAATAAGTGATAAATCTTTCCATAAGGAAGGGCTATGGTTGACAGTTCCATGGTTAACTTTTCTGTAGGCACCTGTTATTAAGAATAATAACTGCTTTCGGTATTACATCTGTGAAATAAGAATACCATTTTTGGAAATTCCAAAGTCTTGGGGTACTTTCAGTTTAGTCTTTGAACGCAAAAGCAATCTCATAACAAACAAAAATGTTTATCAGCAGCGTTGTTGTCGTGGGATTCATTGGTGTCGTATTCAAAGTATCCATGGTAAGTTATTTACATAAATCAATGAATTTGATAACATGTGAGAGCTTTTGAAATGTATATGAATACAGCAAAATGTTTTGTATTTTTTTTAACTAAAGAAAAAACGTTTTATTGATTTTCATTAAATATATTGACGACCAAAATTTGCTACTTGTTTTAAATACCAGAAACATATCAAAATAACATTCATTTGATTTGTAATTTTAACGGACGATTTAATATTTGATTTAAATACATTTTAAACCATTAGAAACGCATGCTTTAAATACGTGCTACAGGAATCAATACACAAAAGAATTGAACCTTTAAACGTGAAGAATAAGGATTCAATAAACTTTGCATTATATAAATAACAATGTGAAAAAAAACAATTTAGATAACCTAGGAATGATAATAGATGCCAGTTTTTGCAAGTATGATTTAAGCATTAATAGGTCTTGATTGTTTTAATATTTAGCTGATTTGTGGATTTTATATTAAAGATATAAAATTACACGGATGTGAACAAGTTCGATTAATACTTTTTGTCGACGTGAGCAAACATCTATCTTTGCAGAATCATTTTCATTGTAGAGAGAAGTTTTTTTAATTAAAAGTTTAATTTGCTTCTGTTTCTGGTAATAAAATACAGTTCGTTACTACTTTAAATATTAAATTTCCTCTAGCAAATTCATTTAAAATTTGAGAAATACACATGTTCAACATTTCAATCATGATTAAATAACAAGTTTTTATTACCTATTAAAATATTTTTCTAAGATTTAAAAATAAATGATCAAAAAGAGTTTCCCCTAGGATAGAAAACATTTAAACATGGGAGTAAATTAATTTACGACACATAACAGTATGTTATTTTGATGATAATTTATAATAAATCTGCTACTGTAAGCGTAGCACATAATTGCGAATTGCTCTGGTGCGCATGTTAGCAACCAAACTTTTGTTTAACTGAACTTATTATAAAAATTGCTATTAGGTATTCAATATATAACGACCTCTTATTGCACCTAATAAATAAATATGTGATATTCTTAATCATGATATTATTTTGTTGAATTGTTATCAAATGAAAATATCTCACTGAAAGAATTTTCAAACAACTTATGAAAGGGGCATTGTCACGTTCTTAGTCAAATTTTATTTTTCTGTTTTTATTATTTTTAATGCTTTAAGAATGAATTTCTAATGATCAAATGAAATTAGAGAGTCAGTCTTAGAATTATAAGCAAGATACAGGGCTCACAATTATTTGTCTTGTAAACAAGGCTCGTCCCCTATTTTTGTTTACATAGGTTCAATATGTCAGTAAAAACTCTTTTTCAAGCTGATTCGTCCATGTTCGTATTCACTTTTAGCAGAAATAAACAGTTTCTAACGTTTAACACATTCATTTAAGGTCTAAAACTAGAATTATTATTTTAACATTCAAAGTGTAAACAAAACTTTGTTAACATAGCAAAAATTTTAAGTCTTGTAACTCCCCCATAATTCAACGAATGACACTCAAATTTTGGTTGCCTATTAAAAATGCCTTACTAAAGCATTGTAAATATTAAAAATTGAAAAATAATTTTTGACCAAATTCTTGAGCATGCCCCTTCAATCGCACCTTGATTTTTACATTAAATTCTATGGGCAGCGCATGTTTTATTTAGATAATGTAAAAAGTAACTTGAAATTCAAGCAAGTCTCTCGGTAAATAAACGCTTATAAAATCTAAAATAAAAGAATTATTTACCTTAGATAATTTAAAAAATTATTTTCCTAGTTTCATCACTTTCATTGTCTTGTAGCAAACCATATTTAACGAATTCATAATGAATTAAAAATTTTCAATATCCTTTCATTATACATTGGATACCATTTTAAAAAAAACCCACCTAAATCTTTAAAGTATGGGTAACGACTTATTGTGATTTATATCGACGTCCTAATGGATTTATACTTATACTTACTCTAAAAATTTCTAAAGAAATAAATACGTTTTAGTTTAGACAAATTTTACTTTAAAACAAATTTATTACTTTTAAGGCTTTGGATGCGAAAAGATGCGTTTTTCCAAAGGGAGTGTTGAATGGACAATGTGTAGAGTGTCCAGTGGATACACTATATGAGCATGTAGAATCTTATTTTTATCATGCTAATAATTTGGATGATTGGTATGCAAAGAAAATTATTCGAAAAGACCAAAGTTATCACAAATGTGTCGAAGCATGTTCTTCAAAATATCCTATTGTTGGTCCAGATAGAGTGTGTGTTTCGAGTTGTTCGGGGAAAGAAATGGTGATCGGAGACAGAAAATTCTGTAAAGATGAGAACATTAATAATGGATTTTGTATGAGAAACGAATGCCTGAAACACAAATTTAAATGCTTTTACATGGAGTGTTTTAGAAGATGCCCTGCCTTTACAGTCATTTACAATTATAGTTGTGTGGTTGAGTGTTTTGAAGAAAAACCGTACATATTTAACGGGGAGTGTGTTAATCAATGTCCCGAAAAATATGTTTTAGACGATAAAATGTGTCAGAAAACTTGTTCAAGCGGTCGAATTCTTTTCAATACAACATGTGTTGATAAGTGTCCCAAAAGTAAGGAGTATGTCGATGAACAACAATGTGTTTCAGAATGCCCACTCCAAAAGTTGTATCAGGATAAAATGTGCGTAGAGAACTGTTCAGAAGTGTTTGTTCTGGATGGAAGGATATGCAGGACAAAATGTCCATCAGATTTCTTTGAACATAATAAAATATGTGTTGACATCTGTCCAAACCATACATTTGTAGAGAATAAAAAATGTGTCGATATCTGCTCCAGTGGATTTTATAAATATAAATCACATTGTGTAGATACTTGTCCTCCTGACAATTTCATCGATGAGTCAAATAATGTATGTGTCAAAAACTGCAATGGATCTAAATATCACCTGAAGAAAAATATTTTTTGCCTGGACAAATGCCCCGAAAACATGGCCGAAGTCAATTTAACATGCGTAAATCAGTGTCCCCAAAATCGACCATTTTTTCACCAGGGGTCATGTCTTGCAGATTGTCCGGTTTCGGCCAAGAATTTTGAAAAGAAAAGAGAACCCGGCAACAAATCAACATATACGTGTGTAAACAAATGCAAAAAATACACATCTTCCATGAGCAACATGTGTGTCGATGCCTGTTCTTCGGAGCAAGTTTTGTTTCAAGAGGTTTGTCAAGAACAATGTCCAGCTTCAGATCCTTACAAAGTACATCTGCCCGCAAATCTTCAAGAAGAACCCACTTTTATGTCGATCAAAAATCTCAAAAGACCAATAAACGCTTTTGTGATATGTGAGAAAGCTTGTCCATCAAATTTTGTTCGTGACAATGAAGATTGCTATGTTGAATGTCCGAATGACAAAAAAAGTATGATTTATAATATGACTTGTTTTCAGCATTGTCCTGACGAATACCCATTTGTAATCAAAGAAAACAGTAGAAGTATTTGCACAAATAGTTGTAAAAAATTGCGTTTTCGACAGGAATGCCTAGATAAGTGCCCACACTCTCATTCGTCGATACATAGAGGGGAATGTGTACAGTGTAATCAAATCGGAATGTATGAAGAAAACCATCACTGTGTAAATAGCTGTAAAGTCGTTCAGTTTGAAAAAAGATGCTACGATACATGTCCTTCAGCAGCTAAATTTGTTTACAACGGCTCTTGTGTTCGAACATGTCCTTCAAACGCTAACAAAGTAGATAGACGGAGATACGATAGATATACCATATTTGTTTGCATTGATTCTTGTCCTACGGATAAATATATTTTTGGGAACAAATGCGTATCTAGTTGTCCTAATCCTAATACTGCAATATACAAAAACGAATGCGTACAGTGCAGCAAACTAGGGATGTATACAGACAACCAGCATTGTGTAAACAGCTGCAACGTTGTTCAGTATGAAAATCATTGCTACAATTCTTGTCCTCAAACTTATAAATTTATGTACAATGGAACATGTCTTCATTCCTGTCCTTCAAATGCTAAGAAGGTAGATGAACAGCATCACGAGCCAAACAACTTCTTTGTTTGTATGGAAACGTGTCCTTCTGAAAAATACACCTTTGAAAACAACTGTGTATCCAGCTGCCCTGACAGAAAACGACTCCCAGTTAATGGTGAATGTATGGCATGCCATGAAGTCGGAAAATATGACGACGGATCAAAGTGTGTTGATATGTGTCCTAATCTACACTATGAGTATCGCTGTGTTGATTATTGTCCTACATATCCTACATATTTCAAAATATTCAACAAAACCTGTGTTCGCAATTGTCCTAAAACAGCACCTCTAAGCAGTTTTATCTATAATTATATTGCAAAGAGAAATGACTATAGATGTCTTAAAAATTGTCCGATAGGTACATACTTAAAAGAAAACAAATGCGTGAAGTGGTGTGAAACTGGTTATCTTATTTTAAACAAATTATGTGTGAAAAAATGTCCCGTAGACGCTCCATATATTTCAAGTGATTACGTTCAAAATACATATAATAGAGAGTGCTTAAAATTCTGTAAGGAGTCCGATTATTTACTTAACTTTACCTGTATGGAAAAATGCCCAAAAGGATTCTTCGGTCATGATAAACAGTGCCTTCAGAAATGCCCAATTGATTTTCCTTATATCAGCCAAGATTATGTTTGTGTCAAGAGGTGTAATACTCTTCGACGAGGTATGAATTGCTTCGACAAGTGTCCACGTAAAACATTTCAATATAATCAAACATGTGTGCAAAATTGTCCTTTGAGTAAACCATATAACTTAAAAGGTAACTGTGTAGATATTTGTCCACACTTCTTGATGAAGAAAACATGTTATAAACAGTGTCCTTCTGGACTAGTTGGATATCAAAAGAAGTGTCTTCTACAGTGTCCATTTAAAGCTAGATATAAATACAAATGGGAGTGTATTCCACAGTGCCCAAAAAATGCATTATTAGGTTTCATCAGATATACATGTTTTGATACGTGTCCGCAGGGTGAATTCAAATATTCTCAAAAGTGCGTAGAACTATGCCCAAAGGATGCACCATATGATTTCAATGGAGAATGTGTGAAATATTGTGCAGGTTATTTGGACGGTCTTAGTTGTTATAAGCAATGCCCAGATAAAATGTTTGCGTTCACAGGAAAGTGCATTCCAAAATGCCCCGAAGAAGCCCCCTTTATAAACATAAAAAACTGTGTAAGAACTTGTCCTTATGTCCACGATAGTCAATTAAACTGCATGAAAGATTGCCCAGAACAAACATATCCTCATGGGAAGCAATGTAAAGCTGGCTGTCCACCAGACCGACCTTTTTCAGGACCTGTTTTTGATCCAAAATGCGTGGATAAGTGTGATAATTATGAGCTCGCCTCAGAGACCAACAAGTGCATTTCACGTTCAAGCTGTTCCGCCTTTATATATGGCATGCGGTGTTTATCGAAATGTCCATCTCACACCTATTTACTATATTCCAAAGACGAAAAAATTTGTAAATCGTTAATATCCGTTTATTTTATGATGTGCGTCTTATCTTTCATTGTGGTTATAGCCGTTGCCTTTGTGATAAGAGTTGTTTACCATTGCTGCAAAATGCTAGGGGTAAGTACCTTTTCCTATAAAATGATGTGTTATACATTTTATGTTATAGTTTAAAGCAATTTATTTATAAGTTTTTTTGCTGACCTATACGAAATAGAGACGTGCATTCATAAATTTTCAAGTATGGTTTGATAGCAACGTATCAAATGTCGTGACGTAGAGATTGTATATAATTCCCATTCAGATTACATTTAATTACATCAACTTTTCTTCAGAACTTTAAATAATTGATAAAAATTGAATATAATAAAAAAATTAAAATTATTCTAAATAAAGATAATATCTTTCTAGTTTTCCTTAGTCCAAGGCTCAAATGAGTTTTCCAGACCAAAATTTGTTCATTGTTTTTCGTTGTTGTCGTCGTGAAATTTCACATTTTCATCGTATTCTTCAGAACCACTTGGCCACTTTCAACCACACTTGGCACGAAGAATTTTCTGGGGAAAGGGTTGTTCAAATTAAAGGCCAATTATGCTTTTAAAGGAAAAGTTAAAAGTTTGGTTTGATGTTTAACTATATTTTTCTCTAGAACCACTGGGCAAATATTAACCACAGTTGGCACAATGATTCCTTGAGGGAATGGCTTTAAGTTTGTGAAATGAAGAATCATTTCCATATCTGAACGGAAGATAATCAGAGAAAGTAAAATTAAGGCTGGAAAGGACTATGTACGGTATGGTCAAATATCTGCCCCTGATTTCAACCAATTTTAAAATAGTATCGTATAAAAATAAAATCTTCAAAAATCATTGTACAGAGGTTGCCTATAACTTTAATCTTTATTTTAGTCATCATCACTCATTCGCTGTTTATCTATGACGTCACCTAAATGACCTAATTTCCGCAAATTTGCAAACAAATAAAAATATTCTCATTTTTGCTCTCTATTTTGCATTAGGAAGTATAGAGCGCAGGTCTGCTCAAGTGCGATTTTAACATATGTTTTTCTTCAAATAGTTATACACATTATACTAAAAAATGGTACTTGAGCAAGCCTGCGCTCGATGTTTCCCAGTCGAAAAACCATCTGAAAACACCCATATTTTGCTACAAAACATCAATTTATCAAAATAGTGCAATCTTCATGACTTCATCTCTACGTTTGGACGTCACTGTGGTGATAACCTTTTACACATTTATTTCCAATATGATTTTAACTATCTTTCGCCTTATTTTTAAAGCTCTTTCTAATAATTGGATTTTGGGGGCAAAAAATGCATAAAACCGCACATTGTCCTTTGAAAATCTTCTCCAGAAGTCTTTGACAAATTTTAGTCAAACATGGTACAAAGCATCCTTGGGTAAAGGTATTTCATATGTATTCAAATGAAAGGTAATTTCTCCTTCAAGATATATGAGAAAACTGAAAAAGTAGGTTTTTAAAAAATCTTCTCTAGAACCAAATAGTCCGCAATTGATTAAAAGGATTATATATAGAAGAAATTCGTCTGATGCGAACAGGTAGTTGGGGTGGCCGGTGAGGAAACAAGGACTATGAATTTTGTAACTAGGTTTCTATTGATTTTTGTAAATGCGCTTCTAATGTTTGTATTAGACTGGATGGCCTTTCTTGGATTCTAAAACGCTGCTGCTAGCTGATTAGAGTTATGACTAATGTTACTCAGGTGACCGATATGGCGCCTGGGCCTCATGTTTTAAGTTTTGGGTTTTGTATCTGTTGCACATTGCAATTATTAATGTCAATACAATATACATATTCGCATCTTCTGATTATTTTAGAGGAGGATATGTTGAAATATATTTCTTAAATGGATTATAAATTTTGTCTGCAATTGTTACAATTAAACCAAATTTAAAAGCATTCATTCTTATAAGAAATAATTTTGAAAATGACATCGATAATTATCTTTTTCTATTTTATTTCCCTTTTTGGCTTTCCAGCATTATTAGATGTTTTAACCTTTTAAACACTTGTTACTTAACTTGTTATTTTTCTTTTACAGGACGAAAAACAGCAAATTGTAAGCTCTGAAGAGTTGAACTGTGATGATGAGCCTACTTTATTAGAAATAATAGAATTTTCTCTAGTGTTTATATTTAGTCGGCAATGAAAAAGAAATATAAATTAACGGTGTCTCCACTGTGTGTTAAAAATGATTTTACATTTTAATTCATTACACAATGTTAATATTTTTGGTGGGATTTTATTATTAGGATTCTACATTGCCTTATAGTCGATAAGAATATAATAAAGAAGCGCATTTCTCTTCTTATGACCTAATTTTTTTTTCTAGAGTAGAAAAAAAGACGAAAATATTTGGTCAACAGACTTTTAAACGATATGTATATATTCATTCTTTACGTATTCCTTGATATATTTTTATGTATATTTGCGCTACGTTTTGAAAAATTTACTCATGTAATAAAAGAAAACTTCTGATTTTGTTTTAATAATCTGAGTCAAAGGTCAAAAGCAAATTGTTGCATACGATACTTTTCCTTTTTTATATTTCTAACATAATATTTCCATTGTTTTTTAAAAAATTATGCTATAAGTGTATGTAGATGTTTTAAAATAACAAACATTTGGACGCGGGATTGTTTAAGCTACCTGCAGCTATGTGTAGAAAGTCACTCGTCTGTTCTCCATACAATACGACGTAATAATTAACTTTGACGGCACGTTCTGTATACCATTTTTATAGTTCGCAAGAAATGTTACGTTTAAGTCTCTTATGTTTAAACGGTACTTACACCGCTTGTTTCCTTTACATAGATTATCCCGTTAACAGATTTTAAATTTTGCTTGAAGTAAAAGACTAGTTATTAATTAGTGGTTTGGAGACTCTCCCTGTTACGTGTAAACGGCTGAATAAAGAAATTTAATGAATTAAAAAAGCTTGACTTTCGAACATTTTTATCATTGGTGAATGATCAATACAATTTAAGAATATTTTGCGTAAAATTGGTTAGAAATGAAGTACTAATGTGAATTATGCTATGAAAACCAACGGATTTGTCCCAGTTTTATTGTAAAAATGCTAGCCTTGTCATTGGATTAAAAAAAATATTTTGTTAAAAACCATTCTGATTGCACACACAAGTTCTCTGCAGTTGACATTAAAAAGATGCTTGAGTTTCTGAAAGACAAAATCCATGTAGTTTTCCAGTTTTCCAACAATCTGTTGGAATTCCCATGGGTAACAATTTTGCCCCATTGTTAGCGGACCCAATTTTGAATTCTTATGAAGCGGAATTCATTACAAAAATCACTCGCTGTGGCCTTCAACTCAACATTCAGGTATATTGACGACGTATTATCAATTAACAATTGTTATTTCCATGCTAACGTCGACTCGATATATCCCAGTGAATTTAAAATAAAAGATACCACTGAGTCTGCGTCATCTGTTTCATACTTGGATATTTTACAGGAAAAGGACATTGATGGTAACCTAACCAAAAAAAAAACTTTGTGATAAACGCAATGCCTTCAATTTTTATTGACTATCAACAGTCTCGTTTGAAGTCATCTTTTCGTAAGTTCTACGGTCGATACAACGACCTTGTCAGCAAATGCAATCTTCCACTGGGTCACTTGCTGACTGACGTTTTTCATACTAATTGTTAGACCATAATTAATCACCTAATTATCTACGGAGTTTTCCGTTTTTTCCCGATTTCGACAAAGAGCACACGGTGGGTTTGACCGGTCAGCAGAGGATGCTCACTCCTCCATGACACCTGATCTTACTTCTATCTTTTTAGAGGTCCGTGTTGCTCTGCTTTGAATTTGTATTTCGTTTTATGGATTTCTGAGATGGTGGACAGTTTTCTAATGTCATTTTGTTAAGTAAACCGCTTTCATTTACTTAAAAAATGTGCTCTATTTTGATGATTTGGTGAAATGTTATAATAACATCTTAAATAAACGAAATTTATATTTCAAACCCAAGCT
Organism: Magallana angulata; assembly: GCF_025612915.1. Lineage (NCBI taxonomy): Eukaryota > Metazoa > Mollusca > Bivalvia > Ostreida > Ostreidae > Magallana > Magallana angulata. The sequence continues at coordinate 57,990,689 of NC_069118.1, forward strand.
AGAACATCAAACATAGACAATTTTGCCACATATGATTCTCATATGATTGCCTTTCATACGAGATTCATATGATAATCATAGGTGTATCATATGTATATCAAATCATTTGAGTATCAAATGTGGTAGATCATATGAGAATCATTATCAACACTCATCTGTGGATCATACGAAGCAATATGCAAATGATTCACAGATGAAAAGTCCTTCATATGAGGATCATATGTATAACACAGGCATAATCATATGAGAATCATATTAAAGAAATCCGTGTAAATAATTTCACAATATTTTAGTGTTTATAACAAAATATTTAATTTGCATATAATTAATATAATTCAATTTGAACAACATGATTCAATGTTTACAAATCCTGTTACTTTGTGTAAGGCAGGCAAACACGCGTGTTAGATGAATTAATTTAAGTTTTTAGGTTTAATGTACAATAATGACACAGCTGATGCAAATAAATAACAAATTAACGAGATAAACAAATGAGGGCCATCCTTTAGCTCCATCCAATTTCACCTAATTTAGTTCAAGAAATCCTGAAAATTCTTAAACGTTAAGATATAACTACCTATCACTACAGAACTGTAAAGTAATTGGACGTTTAAAGACACCTTTTGTTCACGCGTGCGTTCCTTACAAATGCGTTCATTTTGTTTCACAATAAGCATCAATCTTCGAAAAACGAATCTGAAAGAAGACTCGGCTCCAGATACTGACATATACATTTTTTCTGATAAAAAGTGTTGTGTCAATCATACTTGAAGTCCTCCAAAATATACCAATTTGCCAATGATGTTTGTCTTCTGTATATGAAATTCAAGATAATGGAATCAGCAATTCTCTGCAAAGATATTTATTCAAAAAGTATTTCTAAATGTTTTTATAACTAAAAGCATTTTGGTTTTAATTAGAATATAAAGCTGATACCTGTATCTCATTCTCATCATCGATTCTCCGTTTTAAAGCAACGGTACAAAATTTCTAAAAATAAAAACCATATAGGCAAATGACTAAACAAGACGTACATGAAATCAAGTTAAAAATTTGAAAATAATTAAGGCTCAACTTTATTTTCAGAATACATTTGTACCTTACATGGATCTGTGTCATAGTTAAGGATGACAACCTAGAATTGAACTTCACATAATTAAACCATATTCAAATATCATTTAAAGAAATATTAAAGATTTTTAACAGAATTATTTAATGGTTTACTAAAGTATTAAAAAATGCAGATGTTGATCCTAAAAAGCACGTTTAAACAAGCTGTCTTATCAAACAATCTGCTGGTGATATACAAACTGTGTTTTATCAATAACTCAATTTTAATTTATATATAAAATTACCTCATCAGTTGATCGTAAAAGGGGAAGAACCTTTAACGTTTTGTAATTATCACGCAGATACTTCCATGTAACGTTATAGAGTAAAGTTTCTCTCTGAATCAATCGATATAAAAACATTTATAGAAAAAAAACAATATTTTAGTTTCACGTGTGTAGACGTTCATTTATTATTTATTAGAGCAATTTATAAATCGAAATTCTTTCGGAACAAACAAAAGTGAGACAGATGGAGAAAGAAATAGAGTGTAAATATAACATCAACAAAAGGGTCTCTCAGAAAAAAAATCCTTATATCTCTAAAAGTCAATCACAAAATGCGAAAACAATGTGCACGTGGCTGTCTTACATTTATTTTTCATTAAAGTCATAACTTATTACATATTAATTTTTGCAACAATACTTATTTCATTGAATACGAAGTTATATTGTAATAATCGAAAAGGTATTTTTGTTACCCGATTTTAATATCAACATGTTTTGTCAACACGGCGCACGGTAACGTTGAAAACATGACCTCCAGATGACGCACGCACAGTTAATAGAAACATTCAATCAATATATCACCCTGAGTCTTGTGCTTTTCACCATGCAATTTTTTTTAATCGGCAATATTTCACTTGACATCTAATTTGTTAACATTTGTTCGAAAATCAAGTTTGTCCTTCGAAGTTTTCTTATTTTTTTACCGCATGCCTCTTCGTTTACAGTTAGAGAATCCCTGAATGGCAATGGCAGATGACGTTGTTTATTTTTCTACGAAATATTTACAGTTATTCTATTCTCTTTTGAACTGTTTGATGTTCAAAATGCATTTTGCACAACTTCCACAAAATGTTTCAGAGTTAAACATTTATTTTGTAAACAATGTTTGACTTTTTTTTCACCAATGAGCATTTTCACAGATTGTATTAGCTTTTTCACGAGTTAGATCCATACTGTGTTTATACTTTTCGTTGCCCCTTGTCGTCCGGAGACATCAATGTTTTAGTCAATTTTAAAGGTAACTACTCGTATATGTCTTTAGTTCCTGATATCTTTTTAACAAAAATATATATCCCGTCTTTATTTGGTACATAGAATATCATGACAATTCTTAATTCATGGATTCAATATTAAAAGTTTTAAGCCCAATTTTTGGAGATATTACTCTCAACATAATATGGTTTATTGTTGACATACCACAAAGTTGACCGTGCGCCGTGACCTTATTTTTCTAAGAATTCTTAGAAATAAATTTAAAAAATATGAACTTTTTATTTCAAATTGTTTGACAAAACTGCTAGATTATGTCTACTAAATTTAGTAATGATATGACGTTAAATGATTTAGCCATGGCAAAAACCTTTGTGCATTTTTTTATTCACCCTTGTAAGTTTTTTGGAGTGAAAAAATTATTTTTTTTCTTTATACTGATGTAGAGGTATATATCTTATCCGTGATATGTGGTCCCACTATCACGTAATTACTAGCATAAAAATTGAATATATAGAATAGCATCATGCTGCTAGGATTGTAAAAGCAGGAACTGTGTAGCAATCTAGTTTTAATAATTGTGTATATTAATATTTCTAATGAAGTGGATCTTGAAAGTAACTTTTTTAAGATATAAATTTTATTTATATTTTAGATCTCCTAACTTTTTTGTGACATAATAAATGAAGCAAACGATAAAAAAAGCACCGGCACTTTCAACTTTATTTTCAAAATAAGATATTAAGTAAAGTACAGCCTTAAGAAAACAAAAATAAAGAAATTGGTGTGTAGAGAAGTTTGCTTAAGCTATTTATTCAATGGATCATGAAAGAGTTACTAAGTATGATCCCATAAAGAGAGTGTATCTCAAACAAATGAAAATTTTCAACAGCAGTTAAATTTCCTTAATAAGATTGATTTACATTTTCATTTGATAAAGAAAGATCGTAATGATTTTACATATTAAAGAAACTTCTCATTGTGTGCCTATTCTGACGAAATAATCGAAATCATGATCCACACTAAATAAGGAATAAGGAATCATTCTTTGAGTATTATGAGGTTATAATTTTGGTCGGGGCGTGATCAAATCCAATAAAGCCCGAAGGGCTTTATGATAGATTTGATCACGCCCCGACCGAAATCATAACCTCATAATATTAAAAGAATGATTCCTTATTACTTATATTTATATAATCTTCAGCCATCGTACGATTTAATATTAAAATATAAATAAGCAAACCCCGCTGGCGCCTCAATTTGGCGTCATTTGTATTATGGGTTATATAGTACAAAATCGATACGTAGTGTTATCACAGGCAAAGACGCTGGAAAATGTAAATATATGTACATGTTTTCTTTACGAATATATGTATATTTACATGCAAGGTGGTAGTTTATCAATGTAATTCGAAGTCTAAAGAATTTACATCAAGGTCATCCTGATCGTTAATTTTCATTTGAATTTTTCTTCCGCTTCATTGTTCCCTAAAAATTAAACGTATCATCTATCTGTCAAACCGATGGCTCATTTTGTCAAAGTCAAAGACAAAATAGATGTAATCTTTAAAGGGGCATGGTCACGATTTTGGTCAAAAATTATTTCTTTACAATGCTTCAGAAAGGCGTTTTTAAAAGACAACTAAAATTTGAGTGTCATTCGTTGAGTGATAAGCAAGTTACAGAGTTTACAATTCTTAGCTATGTAAACAAAGCTTTTGAACGTTAAAGTGAAAACTCCAGTTTTATACCTAAAATAAATGTAGTAAACGTTAGAATCTGTTTATCTATCATAATGCTTAAAACGAATAAAAAGATGGAAAAATTAGCTGAAAAAGAACTTTAGCTGGTAAATTGAACTAATTACGTAAACAAAAACAGGGCACGAGCCTTGTTTACATGACAAAAAATTTTGAGCCCTGTATCGTGCTTTAAACTGTACTAATGACTCTCAAATTTCATTTGGTCATTGGAAAGGCATTCCAAAAGCATTGTAAATAATAATCAAAGTACTAAGAGTACTGAAAGACGGGGTCTTGAAAGTTTGAATTTGTAATTGTCCTGGATTTCCTCGAATATGCTTCCAAAATTTATAAGTTTGATTTAGTTGCTACAATCTATGTTCATTCGGCTTTTTTGCAATTGTCTGATACTTGGTCTAAATTTTTCTCAATCCCGGCCTTCATAATTGTAGAAAATTGACACAACGGTATATTATGTAAAATAAGACCCCAAGGAAATTTTTTAAAATTTACTACTGACTGGGAAAATCAAGCAACTATATCAAAGTAGATAATTTTAATCATTAGATTTATTCAATTTTGTGATCCAAGGGAAAATCCACAAGTCGGACGGTATCCGTAATAAAAGTTTTATGAAAACCCCGAAAACTCTAAAACTGCTGAATTAACAAACAAAGTGAACATTTGTATACCGATAACAAACACAGGCACCTGACGTTAGAAATATTTTTTTACAATTTTTTTACAATAAGATTCCAAGAACTTTGACAATAAGAAGCTTTGTCACGGTCGCCATTTTGATTTTTAAGACCGACTTATCTGACACGATTTTCTTCATTTGCGATTCCTGCAAAATTAATAGGTAAAAATAAATCAGTTTGCCACTTCCTACCTTTTTGTGTAAACTCGTGCATCACCTACACGAATTACGATGCAACCGTTCCTTTCATTAAAAATCATACTCCGAAAATCAGAGACATAAATAACAGAGATTGTCAACTCCGCCATTAGCGTGTAACTGTTACGGGACCAACCTTACTTTGAGAACTACAAGTGCAACAGCAATCTTGTATAAGTCATTAAATTTGAACCTGATAGTGAACATGAACATGAACCTGCAAATATTCTAAGCATGTTTTATTTATGAACTATTTACAAAAACTCTTTATTTAGTTTTTAAATTACTTTTTTAAAACTTATTGACTTTTCACAAAGTAATGGTAATGCATTACTTTACTCATGTAATGGTAATGTAACGCATTACTTCATGAAAATAGAGTAATGGTAATGGTAATTTAATGCCCTAACTCATGAAGTAATGGTAATGTAATGCGTTATTTTACAATGTAATTCACCCCAAGCCTGATTCCAACTAAGCCGGAAAACATGAACATTAACATTTAACTTGGTTCTTCAATCGATAGGATTGTATATATTATATGATGTATAAGTCTTCCAAAATGTATAATCTATTATAGAGTTTGCTTACAATGCATTGTTTGAAATTTAAATTCAGTTTAATCAACGAAAGAGCCAACGAACGAGAATGCAAATTCAGACTTGTGTTTATTTTCTTTGTACAAATTCCTTTAGAGACGAACAGCAGTCATACCGCAAGTAGACTGGAAGCCAATGAAACACCTATTTAATTTTTAAAACATCTGTGTATAACCCGTCCCGATTTTAACTTCGGCTTGCGCATGAAGTTTGGTAGTATTAAGGTGAACGATTGTCAAAATAAAATTCACAACTTTTCAAAAATGGCACATTGCGTTTGGGAACTTTAATTTCGATTCCACCATCAACCTCTTCTATTGATTAATAAGCTCATCGTCAACGGCGCTGTGCATTCAGTTACGTAACCCGTTCCACATTTGAACCCGAGCAAGAATATTTTGATCAATAAAACTATTTGTTTATTTTCTAAATTGAATTTGTTTAAACACAGAGGACTTAAAAAGATTTAATCCGTGTTTTTATAATTATACATATTTACTGAAATGCATGAACACTTTCTGCACTATGTTCTTACGCGTAGACTCAATTCATGTGTTCTACGCGTGCCTTTCGGTTTAAGACTTCGGCTGACAGTAAACCAATAGACGGGCGGTCACGTGACCCCGTCTAAAATCAGAAAAATAGAATTTGATCAAAATCGTGACCATGCCCCTTTTAAAAAAGTTATATGATAATAGGCATTTAACGTGGTACGTAACGAAACAGATTAATTTATGTTTATCAAAAATCTTCTCTATCAATACAAAGTAAATATAATTTCAGATAGCAAGCTCTTGTAATAGACAGAGTGTGTGCAGACAAATTGAGTAACGCGCGTTAACCCAGTCGTGTTATGTTGTTTAGAATGCCTTAGTTTCAGAGTTTCCTTTGCTTCAACGACAAGGGGATTTTATTAATTAAAAACACTGCATTACTTTATACATGTATCGATGGGATAATTTACTATATTATGCCTGTCACCTTTTTTTTAAATCCAATCACTCAAATTTTTATTCAAATAAAAGATTATTTATCCAGTTTAGGATTGCAATAGACGTTGGAACCCCCCCCCCCCCATCGGCCTTACCCCTCATTTTTTCGATTTTGACAATATACTGATATTCTTCTCCTTTCAATACATTTTGTTTTGTAACACAATTTGCAATATATGCTATGAATGCTTAACAATGGGTTCTATTATGTTCCTTTTTTTTAAGAAAAATACATTACAAAATAAATAGTCCATCGGCCTTTTACATAATTATTCTTGTGTAAAAAAATGTATGTACGTCAGTATATGTTTCATATTTTTGTGCTAGTTTAATGTGACATGCGTGAAATCTATTATTCTTATTGCAATTCTAGATGTTACAGAGCCTGATTAAGGTAGTATGGGACATCTCCATGTTTTAACGTACTATTCTCGAATAAACAATGAAATAAAGTGTAATTTTATAAATAATTTCTTTCCCAAAACTGTAACCCAACAGCATAGCGCAGTAGGTTAGAGAGTTCACTAAGAATCTGAAATTCATGAGTTCGAAAAACGCTTGTATTTTTAATTTTGTTTACTTTCCAATTATTTTTTAAACGAAATTTAGTTAATTATTGTAAAATGTGAAAATTCTAAACCGGTGAACGTATTTTAATTACATGTATAATGTAATTTAATCCAAAATCAATATGTCGACAGATGTCCCATACCACCGCACCTCCGTGTTTGATATTTTTGTGCACGTTCAATGTAATATATGTTAACTCTATTATTCTTATTGCAATTCTTATGTATATATTTGTTAGCTAGTTTGTCAACTTTCCGTACGAACCAGCATTTTAAATTCGCCATCGATAATGTATTACATGTAGTACTGAATGTAAAAAAAATGCTAAGCATCACTACAAATAAATATATTCAACATACCTGTATATACTAGTTTTTGGTTTAATCTGTCATTTTGACGCAAATATGAATCACTAAGTTTTAAGATCTCTTTAGTTGATATGTACTAGATGTATTTTATTATACATTTACCTTCTTAAAAACAAATAATTAAGACAGGCTTGAACACACAAAACTTTTAATTTTGCTTTATTTCCTGTTTAACAAACTGAGCACAAAGCGCACTTGGTATTAAAAACATCAATGTAAACATAGGTAATCACAGATTACAAAGCTCACCGAGACGTGGCGTCACCTTTATAACTAAAGGCATCACCTTTATGAGACCACCTTTATCATATTATACGAAAATCATACTTTATAATCTTGGATATTCATGGATACTGTTTTGACACAATATCGTATATCATATGTTAAAAAATTGTATGATAATAATAAGTTCATTTCATACGGTATAATAAGATACAATGTTTATCAATACAACAGTATAAAATACAATATTGCATCCTATCTTACTTACAATATTCAGTCATATATTACAATATACTACTGTAATAAATAATGATACAATATGAGATTGTATCATATGATATGACATTGTATTGTGTATAACATTATTGTATTTGATCACATAATACAACATCATATCACATAATACATCACAATATTGTAACATATGATATCATATTGTATAAGATAGTATGATATTGTATTGTATGAAACTGTATCATATTTTATACATATTATGATATTGTATCATATGATACTTTAAATTTGATACAACATTGTATCTTGTTATACTTTCATGTTAAATACTGAAATCTGATTGGTTAAGACGCAGTTAATAATATTTTATATTACCCTCAGCGTTAGCAACGCACTTGGCAACGGGTAACATTAAAAAATGTTACATGCGCGAAAATTATGCGCGTACGGTTCGCTGTAGAATTCACGTTATTCCTATATAAAAGCAGTAAAATTTTCTTAAAAATTTTAAAAAAGACATTCAGTATAACAAAATAAATAGTGCCTGTTTGGGAGGATAACAGTTGAAATTGACACCCCTCGAAAACCATTGTCAACCTCCGCTTCGCGTCGGTTGACAATGGTTTTCTCGGGGTGTCAATTTCAACTGTTACCCTCCCAAACAGGCACTATTTATATAATATCATATGATACAATATCACATGATATAGTAAAATATTATATAATACAATATCATATTATACAATATTGTACCATATGATTGAATATTATATATAAAAATATCATATAATAGGACAATATCATATAATAGTACAATTTCCAAGTCCTTTAAGTCCATAATTAGGTCCAGATGCATAAGTAATAACTTAGAAACAGGACCTGCAACAAAAACTTTAACCAGGTCCGGACTCCGACGCCGACGACGGGGGTATGGCATAAGCTCCCCCGACTTCGTCTCGGTGAGCTAAAAACCCTTTCTTATGTATGTTGTCATCAACTGAGCAACCCTGCTATTTCTATTTGATCATATTGAACAAGCATATGCCAAACTTGTTTTTCATTTTTTGTTTCATTTCACAATATACAAAGCCACACAACGTTACGAACATGATTGTGCTGATACTTTGCTCCTTTTTACAACGCAGAAAACAAACACAAAACAACTGATCATGACTCAGGTAAACACTGTTTTTATAGATGGAATAAATGTACTAAACAAAGAAGATTTCGCATTTTTTAACAAAACATTCTTCAGTATTTGCGTGTTCTAGTGTCTTTGTGGCTGATACAGATGAGTCCAATACATTTCCTCAATGACACAAATAACGTACATGTGGGCAGCAAGCGGGGTTTGTATTATAATACGAAATGAAAATAACTAAAAATGTCTATAATTCAATATGAACCGTACAATTGCTAAAAACTGTAGAAATCTAAATAAAAACTTAAAGGAATCACTTTTTGAATTTTTTTTTATTATGAGGTGGTTATGCCCTGATCAAATCTGATAAAAAGCCCTTTTGGGCTTTTAATTATTTGATTTGATCACGACCAACCATTAATCACCAATTAATAATCAAATTCCTTAACTAAAGTCGTTACATTTCACTTAACCACCATACCAATCACCATACACCTGGTTACCGACAATGGTCCATTTTAAGTATCACAAACAATATAAGCGTACAGTACGGCCATCGGTTTCTTGTTTCACATTGCGTTTGTTCCAATTTTGGTCAAACTGTACATGTAGTCAACGTAATGTGTAAAGTTATGCTGGTGAGTGGGGTAGTCTGTAACAATAGAAACCATTAACTAAGATACACAGCAAACAATTTACAGAACAGAACAACAAATATATTTTTCAAAAAAGCGCTTTAGTAAAAGATTTATAAGCAGGTATTTTTAGAATAGAGACAGATTATGAATTAATTCAATAATTCAGCAATGCAATGTTATATTACCATCATTTTTAAAATTCTGTAGGAAGCTTTAACATTAAATATGCACCAGTACAAACATATACACACAGGTAGATGAGGAAAACCAAAGATAATGAGAGATGCATGCTGCTTTTATCAACTTGTGATCAAGGTATGACACTTTTTAGCAAATGTACTTCTTCCAGAAGAACTTGTTTGTTTATTATAATGTTTTTTACTTTAAGTTTTTATTTTTTTCACTTTTTCAGATGAACGTCGGGTGTCTTATAATTGAGATGTTCGGTAGGACAATTAAGGTTCCTCGACACACCAAAATTTTATCTTATGGATCGATAGAGAATCTTTTTTGAAACATGATCCCACAAAACAGATATCAATATCGGCTTTCAGTTATTTTTTACGAATTTTTTTGTATTTTTTCAGTGAAATAGGAAAAATTGTTTTGCAGACAAACAGAATATATTAGAGCTTAAAACTTGTTGTCAATTAATGTGTAATATAATTATAAATAAATTCATGCCAAAGATCGTTTGGTCAAGTGTTTAATTTTTTAATTAAAAAAATATTTCTGAAAATCAAAATTGTAATTCTTTAATATCTTTTTAATCTATGGATAAAATTTTAAAAATAACATATAGTCACATAAACTATTTACTAAACAATGATATTTTACAAAGAAATTGAAATGAAAATGCGAAATTTTGGAAAAATTGCTATTTATCAAATTTGAACCGACCCCGATTGAAAAAAAAACTGATCCCGATCAGAATTATTTTAAAATTGAAATTTTACAAATAAACTGCAGTTTTTTCTAAGTAATTGATATGAATTATAAAGTTAGTAAATGACGAAACCATTTTACAGCTAAACAACCTAAAATTTTTGCAAAATTCTGATTCATTCTAACTTTATGTGATTTCGTTCGGGATCAGTTTAATTACAATCGGGATCGGTTCGATTTTAAAATTTTCCATTTATACTTTAATTTCACTATTTGGTTTCAATTTCTTGTTGAAATATGATTGTACAGCAATTGTTAAATGCGAGTAACAGTTTATCTGCAGTTTTTATCCATAGATTTAAAAAATATCTACAATCCTTTTTTTTCATTTTCATAAATATTTTTTTTACAAAAATATTTCAAAGTTTATCTGGCCGTTTTTGATATGTATTTATAGATAATTGTATTGTGCATTAATTGATAACAAATTCTTAGCTCTAATATATCTTGTTCGCAGCTAAAACGATGTTTCCGGTTTCTATAAAAAAAATACAAAAAAATTCATATAAAATAATCAGAGGCCGATATAGGTGTCATTTTTGAATAATCATTTCTCAAAGAGAATTCTTCATCGATCCATCAAATAATGCATTGGTGTGTCGAGCCACCTTAAGTGGCATTTTTACAGGTTTGGGGCTATACAGGTGTTACATACGTCAGGTGTTGGGTATGAAAGGTTGCCATGTATTTAGTATGTATTTTACTTTCTTATATATGCTTACATGTTATCACCTCATATCCCTGCTGCCAGATACTGCATGTTTACTACAGAAATCCAAATAAAGCATCAACCAAAGTTAGTGTATCAAAATATAAAACTAAAATGAAATAAAAATATAATACAAGCCAGATTTATAACGACATTTATTTCAATCTCAACTAAAAAAAAGATCTTGTAAACTCCAACAGTAAAAACGTCATTCAATAAAAAATGCAATAACAATGAAAGTAAATAAGGATATACAGATCGTTGTTCACATGAAGCAGACGAGGATACGGGGATCAAAGTCCTATTGCATAACGAGAGGTGGGGGTATGAATCTGTACCTACTTTTGTGCACACATTAGAGTCAGATTCTGTACGGCCATCAGGGTGGAGTGAGCGTTTTGTCCAGTTATGAGATGTCTGTCAATGATCACGTGTACAGCATCCATCTCACTATCTGTGGAGAAAAAAGGTGATAGTTTAGTTTATTAAAATTAACGTAAAACTTCATGGTTTACATGTAAAAGCAAACCTTAAGTGAAAATGAATATACACATTATCAGTGTGAACAGACTTATCAATACGAATATATATATGCATTAGATTGTTCACTGTAATCTTGTTTTACTTCAGAATATATACACATGTACTTTCTCTGTTAGTCGATCTGTATAATGACTGGGCTGGGAATGATAATGTCTGAACTAACCACATTTAACTGTATTTCAAAGGTCATACTAATTGTGTTGTTCATCTATCTGGTTTGGTAGGTAAAATGACAGTATACACACTGCAGGACTTAACCCAATCAGGCAATGGAAAGAAACTTTAATATGAGCAAGTAAAAATGAAAAATTTATTTATCATATGGCAATTAAATGCTTTCTATAGTTATCTTTGAAATTTCTAAAATGTCTTCATCATGTGCTACACCCCCCCCCCATTCTTCTATATTCTTCTATATGTGCACAGGTTGAGAGATAAAACAGACAACAACTATTAACCTTCCATGGTAGTTTTCACTTCCATCATGTACTGTATGCTAATTAGGATAATATATACACATTGTCATACTATTATATTGTCTACTAGACATTATGAATTGTTATAATCTATAAACACACTATTATATTGTCTACTAGAGATTAGGAATTGTTATAATCTGTATACAGACTGTTATAATGTCCGCCGTGATCCTTGATAAAATCTTCCACAATGACAGGAAGGGAAGAAAACTCCTGGGTCCTGGCGAGCTCAAACACAGAGGGCTGGACAAAACAGTCAAAATCGTTCTCAATAATATCAGTCTGTGTTTACTATCTTCAATCATTATTTAATATTCTGAATAACTTTTGACATTTCTGACCCATAAATTTACATCAAAAGATTGATTTTCCAATTATGATATTCTCTCTCTCTCTCTCTCTCTCTCTCTCTCTCTCTCTCTCTCTCTCTCTCTCTCTCTCTCTGATATACATACCCCAGTCATACTGTAGTTCTTGAATCCCCAGGATTTACCATCGGGTGACATAACACAACAAAGGGCTGCAACTCCGCTTCCTATTGCACAAATTGGTTCTGAAAGATACAGTTAAATAATCAAGTCAAATTAGCATGATCGTGATCTTTATTGTTTAAATATATTACATAAGATTTAAAAGATTCACAATTATTTTGTATAAAACATTCAGTCTAATCAAGTTCTGATCGTCTGATCCAATGGACCTTGTGTAGCAATGAGCAGATTGAATGATCTTATTTAATCAGATTGTCAAAAATCGAACTCTGGAAAACAACTGCACTTTTAAATATGTTTGGCACTTGGATGATCCATTATTAACTTTTGTGTTTTGATGATGACAGGCATAAAATATTGACCATGACTTATGGTATAAAACCCACCTAGTTTATAACATTCTAAGAGATCAAGAGTAAAACAACAGTATATCAAATCTTTTAAAAATCCATGGTGCCAAATAATTTAGAGATAAAATAATTTCACTCCTCTAATAATAACCAGTGTTTCCATAATAATATTTAAGTGAGAAGAATAATGTAGATTCCTCTTTATATGCACCGAGAATTTAATTCCACAATTCAATCATTTTGTATCAACTCTAACTCTCTCTCTTTCTCTCTCTCTCTCTCTCTCTCTCTCTCTCTCTCTCATTTGATGATAAATATTATTCAGCAAATAGATGAAATAAGGTGTGATTCTTACTTTTCTCCCTGATGAAGTGGTTGACAATCTGACTGAGTTCTGTGTTACTGGCCAAGTCATGGACCGCCCCGGGGGACGAGGGAATCAACAGGGCAGAGTACCTTGCCGCTGAGGAACAAAAATATACCACTATTACACCATTAAACATGTATAAATGGGAATCATAGAATTCACATGACTGTATATCTACTTATTAAATAGGGCAGAGTACCCTGCCACTGAGGAACAAAAAATATATTACTGTATCATACATGTACACATTTAAAGGGGGGGGGGGGGGTCAAAGAATCTACATGAATTATGTCTACTTATCAAACAGGGCAGAGTTCATTGCTGCTGAAAAAATACAAAAATACTTTACAGCAGTACAACATGGAGAATCAGGATTCATTATGTGTTATCTAGTGTATAAACTTGACTAATAGGGCAGAGAACAATGCTGCTGAGGAACAAACAAATACATGTACATGTATTATATTACTGTACATTGCATTACAACATAGAGAATGAAAGAACCACGATGTACATGTGTAACCACTTAATCATGATTTTAGTCCTAGTATTTGGCCACTTAAGATTGAAAAATAGTTTTCAGGATTAAAAAAATCTGTTTCAAAAGATATGATGTTAATTAAGCCACTCAATAAACACTGTCATTATTTTACAGGCCTATAGAGATAAACATGTACATGTAGATGCCAGGCTGGTCTTATGGACAACTGTGTATAAAGGTACTCGGGTAGAGGCAACTCAGTGAACTTATTCAAAGTCTAGGGGTTGGATGAGACTGTACTAGCTCTTACAGTCAAAAGTTTAAAGGAGAATGGGAATAAATAAGGTGTTTAAGTACACCTGTACTTACAGTCCACTGTTTCGAATGCTATGGGGTTGGATGAGGCTTTACTCCTGAACTCATTGAACCAGCGTCTGTTGTTGTCATCCTGCTGAACATACTCCACATTCTTCCCCTGAAACATGACATGATTTCATAATGAAGTAAAGGCTCAGGTTATAAGTACACCATCCAATACCTCAATATTACTTGTTTACATTTTTAAGAAATTAGAGGGGGTGATCTAAACAAGGGTGGAGCTCAAGATGCTTCAATTAGAAAATCAACGCTGTTTTACAAAGGTTAACCAGTACCTAGCCATTATGCATGTGATTTCTCTGTAGGCTACATTTGTATGTGATCTGTACATGAGTGACAGAGTCATGAATCAGGAATACATTTCATAGAGTTCATAACATTTACATTTATATATATCAAGATTTATTACTGATAATTCTTCTTTTTACATATACTAAATATAGTGACAGTTGAATAGCAGTGCAGGTGGTAATCGTGGGATTGTTTAAGGAATGTGAGATTTATTTCACTCTATTCATATAATCCTTCAACATCCTTCAAAAGCATGTACATGGCATAGAGATAATGGTTACATTGTAGAGCTTACGTGTGGCGAGGCAAGCTGTATGGAGAAATTGGAACTGGCAAGTGTGTAAGCCTGGATAAATGACTGTGCCGATACACCTGTAAACACAGACAAAACAGGATTTACATATACCATGTTCAGACATAAAGTAGTATACACTCTTTACACTAAAATACATTTAACAGCTGTATTCACATACATGTTTATGTTTACATATATTGTAAATAGTGGGGACCCGCCCACTCTTGACCGACAATATTATTGTTTTGAAGCGATACTTCTAAGATAAACACTCGCTACAAAAACAACATTTAACCTTTCCAAAGATTATTTTGATTTGTGTGTTTTCTACAACTGTTACCCAGATTCTCACCTTCAACCGCTGAACTTAAAACCATCAAGCAATGTAGTCTGGGCGCAGACATCTTTCACAAATGGAAACTCGAACCCGACATAAATACATGTAACAATGTGCTGTTGAAAAAAATTATTTAGCACAAGGAACCGTTACAGATGAGACGTATTTTTTAAGCTCTTACATCTAATAAAGTATTTGGAGTTTAATAAGGTAGAAAGTTAATTTTTGTGTGGAATTTTGTTTCGATTTAGCATGCGTATGTTTACTTCTGGTTTCGCTTTCGGTTTGAAACATAATGAATGCACAGAGCCCATGTTCATTTGACTGGACAGACGGTTTGGAAAAATACCCTGTATACTGTAGAAAGGAGGATGGAGTACAAGGAAAGGATTCAATGGTAAACAGCTTTGTTTTTAACACTGTCATTGGAAGTGAAGCCCTTACGATATTTCTGCCACTTCCTTGTACAGTACATCTACAATCTTGTGGTACAGTTGAGTGTATTAAAACTTTTGCCCATAGACACCTAACGTTATATATCAAATATATATCCTCTACCTATTAACACGTGTATTATTAGGTAGAGAGTATATCTGTTTTAAAACGTCAGGTGCCTGTATTTTTAATGTCATACTGAAAAAGTTGGACTTCACAGATGATGAGATCAACACGAGAAATTTGTTAAGAAGACATGATGTTAAATGGCCTGGGATCACCAACATTTTCATTTTTTTTTTTTTGTCTTAAGATTGTAAATATAGTAAAATATGATATGAATTTTTAGTTTCGGTATGTGATGCACAACATTCCTGGTCCAGGCATTGATAAGGAAAAATTCCTTCCGGTCTTTATCGGTTGTTCCTGCCATGAGTGTATCAGTGACTGCCCTTGTGTGCAGAGATTTGGCCAGAATTACACTGAAGATGGTAAACTTAAAACTTCTTATCTCGACACAAACGAACACAAGGTGATGGTGGAATGTAACAGTAACTGCAGCTGTTCTAAAACGTGTGTAAACAGGGTCGTACAAGGTGGAGTAAAAGTGAGAGTCGAGTTATTCTGGACAGTAAGCAAAGGAATAGGAGTCAGGACTCTGGAAGATTTAGATCCTGGTGCGTTTGTCTGTGAATACGCGGGAGAAATTATCTCGAGTGATGAGGCTAGGAAACGGAGCCTAGCTCAACGGAAAGAAGACATGAATTATATTATAACCGTTAACGAACATTGCAAGAGTGGTGCGATAAAAACTCATGTAGATCCTAGAAACTTTGGCAATGTCGGGCGATTCCTCAACCACAGCTGTGATCCTAACCTAACAATGCTCCCAGTACGGGTTGATACTGAAATTCCATTACTTTGTTTGTTTGCAAAAAGGAAAATAAGCTCAGGAGAAGAGTTGACCTTTAATTACGGACTTTCCTCAGGAGAAGAGAGAACAGTTTATTCGGACATTGATCGAAAAGAAAGTGGCTTAATACCATGTAACTGTGGTTCACAATCTTGTCAGGTTTATCTGCCCTTTGATAAGACACTATTTGATGATTGATGATAAAGAATATACTAGTATAACATGATATATTAATTATCAATAAATTCCAAAGCAAAGAGTTGTTTTTTTAATTTAAATTATATATAACAGGCACATAGCATCGTTTTTGAAAGTGGGGGGGGGGGGGGGGGGGGGGGCCAGACTAATCCCAAAAATTTTGTCAAACAAAAAAAAAAAAAAAAAAAAAAAAGGGAAATTTTATGTTTCCCAAAATCTTCAAAATCCTAATCCGTGGGGGGGGGGGGGGGGGGGGGGGGGGGGGGGGGGGGGGGGGGGGGGGGCTGGCTTACTATATAACTTCAATTTCACTACTCATTTCCTTATTTTCATATCAATTTTTTACATACTTCCAAAAAAGTGGGGAGGGGGGGGGGGGGCCAACTAGAAGATAATTCCATTTTTTATATGTAAATTTTAAAAAATTTGTTGCTGCGAGAAAAGTGGGGGGGGGGGGGCAAGGCCACCCCTGCCCCCCCCCCCCCCCCCCCCCCCCCTGATGCTACGTGCCTGTATGATATACCTGGCAGAATTATAAAGCTTGGTGTTCAAGTTTTTTGTTTTTAATACTGGAAATTTTTAATCTGTCAACTGGCATAAATATTAACAGTATACAGGTATTAAACAAGTTTTAAAGCAATCAATTTTTCTACAAAAAAATATTGCTACAAGCTATCAATTTTTTCATGTTTATTCATAAAAAAATTGATGCACATGTATAAAGTTAACATAATATAGAATAAATTGAAAACAAAACCCCCACAGACTCAATGTAATGAGAGAAGGAATTTTGTCTGAAGTCTAACACTGTGTATGGGGTATTCAAATGCATTCAGTATTTAACTTTGAATTAAACTGAGGTTTTCTGGTTCATGAATGATGTCTTACAATGCTGTTTATCCTTATAAGTTGCAGTATCAGAACAGAGCATCAATGTCCACAAAATTCTAGTCCAACAGCAACTGTATGGTCTAAAATTCCTCCTAATTCAGATTTTCCTGTTGATTTAGAAAAAAATGTCTCCCATTTAAAAAAAATGTCAGTACATGTTTACACATCTTTGCAAAACATCAATGAAGTCAAAACTTTGAACTGCATCTCTATGGTTTTCTTCCAGTAGTAATGCTGTCTGCTACAAGCTTTGGTGTAAATCAGATTTTCAAACATTCTGTCGTGCTATGGGCGGGGATCTAATTCATCCTTGCTATGGGCGGGGATCATACTTCCTGAAACAGTCTGCAGACGTCTGGTTTCCTAGCCAACATGCCTGGTGTGAGGCCAGAGTTATCTTCCCTAATGACAGCTCCATTCTCCAACAGATATCTACAAGTCTCTGAATGCTGACCACCTGCTGCAATGTGTAATGCTGCAAGGAAGAAGTGTACAAACTGATCAAAATGCTCTCAACAGTTGTGTATTGAGTAGTACTTCACATGACATTAAAAAATTACAAATTACAGGTATTTCATATAAACACATGATGTTACTGAAAACATATAATGTTATTGAAAGTGTACTGCTCAAGAAATTGAGATAATCAATGTATACATATAAAAGTATAGATATATGAATTGCATGTCTTAATATTGTTTTAGAAGCCTGTAAATATGAAATAATTCTGTATAAAACCTTGTTTTGGTTGACCGTGTACCTGTTCTACCTTTTGGTGTCGGTGACATTGACATCAGCTCCTGCACACACCAAGTAGGAAATTACACCGAGTTGTCCTTCCTTGAAACAAAATAAAAGTAGTTTGAATTGTATTAATGTTCCCTAACCCTTACTCCACCTCTCCTTACTTTATTTTGACTTTCAATTTGATTTTTTTTCCTTGCAAGCAATACCAGTGGCTTTAGAGAGTTCAGTATTGTAACACTAATTAGTACCTTGGCTGCAACAAACAGTGGCGTGAACCCTTTTGATGACCTTGAGTTGACATCGACCTTTAAGCTTTCCACCAGGAACTTCACGGACTTCAGACATCCCCCCTGGGCGGCCAGGTGGAGGGGTCCCAGGCCGGCATTGTCCTCACGACACAGGTCACCCTGTCAAACCATAAACACACAACAAAATGACAACACAGGTCACTGTGTCAAACCAAACATAATGATGACAAAGCTGTATAAGATACAAGGCCAAAAAAATACTTCAAGTTCTTTTACTTGATATAATTTGGTGAGTTATCATCAAGTATTAGTGGTCACTAGTTGAATAGATGTGTTGTTATACAGACATCAAACTTGAAGATATTAATTTGGTGAGTTATCATTAAAGGAAGTGAACATTAAAAAATTATCAAGGGCTCAAATCTGTCTGTTTGATGTGTATAATGATATCTGAAAACCGTTTAGACAGAGCTTTCCTCAGTAAAAAGATATACCACTTAGAATAACTATTTCTTGCAATCCATGAGCGCTGCCATATTGTTAAATTCATTACCTCCCTGCTGGGTTATCTCTAAGCATCTAAGAGAGGGCAGCACTAATGCTGCCCGTCAGTGAGACACATTGCATTTTTACACACGTTTAGTAACAGAGATAAAATGCCATCATCAAAATGTGAATGGAAACTTGAAAGGAATGTAAAGAGTTGTCATTTTAAACAGTGTTTATGGAGGAAGATTTTGGAATATCAGAATGATGCATTCCCACCAGCAGTTAATGTGACATGTAACTAGAATGGAATGTCCATGGATCAGTGTTATTGTGATCCTATTTTTTCTTGCACTCGGGAATTTCTTGTTTATGAGTTTCAACATTATGTGTGCTACATAAATGAGCACACAAGGTGCATTGCACAGCAACCTGACTTTTAAAAAGTGTCTTAGTCCTGTTATTCTTCTGACAGCATAAACAGAACCGGCGTACATATCATCAAGATCTTATGTATAAAAAAAAAACAAATCAGAAAAATTTCCAAGGCATTTAAATAAAAAGTAACGGTAAGAAACCCCACAAAGAAAATGAAATTACATTTTATATTAATTTAAATTGAAATCTAAAAACAGCATTTTATTTATGTAAACCACTGACTGCCACATCTCCGTACAAACATCTGGAATGTGATGGTCTTATATTTCACAAATTAATTTATCTATTCATTTTTTTTTTTACAAATCATAAATAGTTATCTGAGGTTCAGTTCACAGAAATGTACTAAATCCCTGTCTTCTCATGACAGTACACAAAATTTTTCTTCACATCAAGGCATATTTTTTCTTCATAACTTTTATCAACTCTGTACATAAACACTGGCCTAGTTCCAACATTGACCTAGTCACCAGCAGCAATGTGGCTTATCTACGTCAGAGAACAGATGCATGCTGGGGAATAATGGATTACCTCCATAAACCTTTCACTGAGAGTGTTAAATTGATAAAATCTCTTAATAGAAATAAACAAAAAGGTAACAGACCTCATTTTTAAGTTTCAAAAGGCTTTTAAAATTTATTAAGCAACAATTATTTTTTTCATGTTCACTTCCTTTAAGTATTAGTGGTCACTAGTTGAATAGATGTGTTGTTAAACAGACATCAAACTTGAAGATATTAAGATGGCCAGTAGCTGACAAGTGTTTTTAAGTTATTCTTCTTAATCTCGTTAAAATCATGAAACAGTCATGGTCACATCAACTTAAAAATGTGAATAGATGGAATTTGCACTGTCTGTATAAATTTTGCGAGATGATATCATTTAACCAAGAAGGTCTAAGACTATTGTTAATCTGCTTTTGTGCATGCGTAAATTTTCAAAATGTAACTGTACAACTATATTTAGTTCAGGCTTAACATGTTTCCATACCTTTTGTGTTGAGATGAGGGTTTGAGCGACCTCTACATGGTCTGATTTAATGGCGTCCATCAGCGGTGTACTTCCTGATCTGTCAGTGGTGTCCACAGTAGACGGCCCGACGTTTAGCAGGAAAGTCACCACGGAGTGGCAGCCATGTAGAGCCGGAATATTCAACCCAGTAAGTGTACCCCACTACAGAGCTAAAGTTACACATAGAGTAAAGAAAGAGGAAAAACACAACATAGAGGGCACCCATGTAGAGCTGGAATATACAACACATATATAGTAGATGTACGCCATTAGCCCATTACAGAGCTACATGTAGTTACACATACAGTAGAGAAAGACACTATAAAGTGGCAACCATGTGATTTTAAAACAAATCATAAATGCATTCATGTTTTATAGCATTTACATCATAAGTCTCAGAGTACACATACACACTAAAATCAATTGTTACAAGTATATGTTCTGGTATATATATATTGAAAAATGAACTTGTGTTAGGGATCACAATGATTCACAAAAATCTTTGTTGAAGTGTATGACTTAGCATTTTATTTTTATTGACCTGCTGTATGTAGCGGGGTCCTCCCGTTCTTGCTGGCAGTGTTCATCACAGTGTTGTTATGATCATACAGAAGGCGGACAATACCCAGGTGTCCTTCCCTGAAAACAAATATAATTTTAATAAAAAAAAAATACGGTAAAATAAAGAGAGACTCCTACAGTGGTCTACTGGTCCGAGAGCTACAGTACCGATCAGATCCAACCTAACAGAAAGTAAACCCCAACTAAACGCTGGGTTTACTTTGTGGGTTTACTCCAAGTTTAATAGAGTGGACCCAGAGCAGACGCTTCATGTGTATTCGGAATATACAAGGGGCAGGAATTACAGGCAGTAAGATGGTAAAATAAAAGACGGGTCTGCTTCAACCACACTTTAGTGCTTAAAGTTGACCCTAAAAGCAATTCCCATGTAAACCTAAAGTAAACCTTAAGTAAACCCAAAGCAAACCCTGAGTAGACCCAAATTTCCATGAAGCTTAATTCAGGTTAGTCAATTGTGCTGGAGATAGTTAGATTGATCCCTGGCCTTGACAGACCTAATTTGTAGATGGATAGCAACTATTCCTTCTTATTTAAGGCACTCAGAGTGAAAAAAAAACAATTTAAAGATGCAAGGCTCTCCCCTGAGTTTTTTGAAATGGTGGGCAAATGGCCCTGAGAGCCAAGTATACATGGGTTTAATTCTAAAGACCTGCATCCGCAGTTAGTAACATATCAAAACTAATGGAAGAACAAATTACAGTCAATCCAATCTGAAAGTAAAAATGATCTGTTATATATGGGAACTTAAGAAGGTCAACATTTCACAGAGGAACTACATGTAGTATGAGCTACAAACCTGCATGCATTGTGGAATGGGGTCCATCCATCTTTGTTCTTCAGCGATACATTTGCACCAGACTTCAGAAGTTGTTGGATAACCTCAATACTGTCCTTTGTGCAGGCCAGCATTAGAGGGTGTCCTGTAATAATATATTCTCAATCTGTATAACTACTTGTATATTGGCTTGGGTATACATTGTTCGTTTCATCAGATTTGTATGGCAATGCTTATCTACAATTCGCTAGTACCCTACGTATCAAATATTGAATAAATTTAAAGTTGGTTTAAGTTATCACAGAGAAAAATGATAGAGTTTATTTGCCAATCTTGGACTCATTCCATGGGAGTTCACATTTACCATCTACAGTTACTCTAAAATTATTGAATAGTCAATCACCTTGGTTCCCAGTCACCGTGGAAATGAGTATCAGTCACAATTTTCCCTGAATTTTTACTATAGTCTGTCCCAAGATATCCTGAATACAGATTTTGCTTAATTGCTTCAGATTTATAAATACCTCAGGGTTCAAATGAATGAAAAATTTCGAAATACAATACAATACAATGCTAAAAATGTGATGTCTACGAAGATTTTGTATTTAGTATGATAACGTTGAAAAATTATGTGATGTATTCCGAGTGTATTCCGAATGGAGAAAAGATGTAAACAATCCCCATTATAAATCTCCGTAAGGAATCTGTTTTTGTTCCAGTGAATTTTTCCGAGTGAAAGATATTAATAATGTGTCAATGAAATTATTTTGGAAATTATCCCTTTCAACTATTTCAATGCGAATGCACTTCTTTCACAGGTATGTGTATTTTTATTAAAAATCGTCCAAATGTTGCTGCATAAATATCTTGGGACAGACTATTAACAATCACCATGGTTACTGGGCTCTGACCCACTCGGTACCATGGTCTCTGGGTTTACACTAGATAGAATGTTCTATCGTTAAAATGACAGATGTCCTACGGACCCGGTTTAACGATAGAATTAATCCCATATACTCGCTTCGTAGCAAATAAAAAAATTATATCGCGCTGTTTTTCGCCTAAATTTTCATATGATTGGTCTCAAATACCTACAATGTTGCTCTTTTAGAATCTGATATTACCACATTAACTGTTTTTGCAACGAAACCACTGCCACTTTTAACATCACGTTTGAAAATTCGCTGTTTGTGGTCTCCATGTTAATGATAAAATCCGAGACATTCCGAGTGCGATTTCCGACAAAATGGCAGGCAAATTCAAACGTGTATTTTAACAAAATGCCTTGGTAAGACTCATGAAATGGATATTTTGAGGAATAAAACTACATATGCATGTTCATTAAGGTTTGTTATGTATAAAAATGTGATTT